>NW_028273646.1:0-1200000 GCF_024610735.1 Ursus americanus | reverse complement strand
ACAAAAATGTGGATTCAAAGGGGATCCATGCACCATGATGTTTAGAGCAGCAATGTCCACAGTAGCCAAATTATGGAGAGAATCCCAAAGTCCATGCACTGATGAATGGATCAAGCAGATGTGGGATACCTATATATAACGGAATATGACCCAGCTTCAAAAAGAATGAAATCTTACCACTTGCAAGGATGTGGATGGACATAGAGTGTATTAAGCTAAGAAAAATCAGTGAGGAAAGACTAATATCCTATCCTCTCACACTTGTGGAATTTCAGAAAGAAAACAGATGAACAGAGTGTTGGGGTGATGAGAGAGGCAAACAAGGAAATAGACTCAACCTTGGAGAACAAACTGAGCGTTGCTGCAGGACAGGGGTGTGGGGGGAAGAGTTAAATGGGTGAGGGGTATTAAGGAGGGTACTTGTGATGAGCACCAGGTACTGTATGCAGGTGAGGAATCACTAAATCCTACCCCTGAAGCGAATATTCCATGGCATGTGAACTAACTGGAATTTAAGTAAAAGAAGAAAGGAAAAAGTGTTCTGCTTCATGAAGAGTGAGGTAAAATTGTAGTGATTTGGGCTGTACTATTCTATAGAGGATAGATGTAAAACACCCTGTTGTAGGATACACTAGTTTCTTATCACATAAGGAGTCCTCAGAGAGCTGCAATGAAAGATTCAGATCTCAGAGCATGTTCATGTTCCACTGATATGTTACAGTTTGCACAGGTAGGAAAGAAGGTGGAGAGAAAGGCAACAGAAGGGGAAAGTAGGTGTGAACCTTTCATTAGTTAGCATTATATCTTTCTCATGAAAGCCTTGCGCCAGTGTGATTTTGGAAGAAGAGGGGGAATCCGGGAGCATTGGAGGAGACAGGGGAGTTCCAGGTCTGGGTAAAGCTGACAGGGGTCCCAGAGGAGAGCTGAATGCATTCTGCAGCAGGGTGTGGGCAGGGTGGGCTCCAGGGGTGGCTGTGGGTCTCCTGGGTGAGAGTTGTGACAGGTGAGGGCTGTGTGCAAGTTCCTGGCTGAGGACAAGTGAGGCACAGGCGGAGAGCTGGCAGAGAACCTTCTTCTGGGCCACCAGCCTCACCCAACACACACAGCCTCATCTTCTGTCCCTGTCACTCCAATTCAGACTTCTCCGAAGGTGAGTGAGAACACATCAAGAGCATTCTGAACAAAAGGGAAAGCATGTGCAATGGCTCTGGGGCAGGAGATTTCCAGGTATGTCCAGGAGCAGCAAGAAGGCCCTGTGGCCACAGGAGACAGCTTAGGACATGAGCTCAGAGAGGTGACAGAAAGCCATTCCAGGGCTATAACCCCATGAGACCCTGTTTCACTGGGCCATCCTGGCTACAGTGTTGAGAACAGATGACAGAGGGTTGAAGACGGCAAGGCAGGTCAATGACGAGGCTTTTCCAGGAACTCAGGCACTGTGGACCAGACAGGTGGCCTTGGATGGAGTGGTTAGAACTATTCTGGGTCCATTTTGAAGATGGAGCTCACAGGATTTGCTGATGGGTTAGCTATTAGGAGCAGGAGAACGGAGGCGTTGGGGTAACTCCCAGCTGTTGTGGGTTGTCATGATCGAGGGGAAGGAGAGTGTTTCTGGGGATAGGAGGTAGTCTGTGTTCCGCATCCTGAGGAAGGTGCCTTTCCCGGTGGGACTGCTGATATTTGTGTCTGGGAGAACCTTTCACATCTCCTCCCTCAGAAATGCTCAAGTACAAGTATCCCCCACTTTTTAAGCGTTCACAGTAAGACACTGGGCTTTCTTGAAAGAACTATGTTATTACCCAGCTTCAGTAAGAGGAAGAGACCTGAAGAGGCTTTCCCTCTTATGCAAAAAGGTGAACAGTGAGAATCGCGTTCAGCATCTGTTTTGGGGAGAAGCACAACAGAGGCAGCGTGCACCCCAACCAGCTCCTTCCGCTGGGAACAGCTATCCACATCCAGCCACCAGCACTTTGAATGGTGTCTGTGAGCCTCTGCTGTGCTTTATCTTCATTTATGCTGGGACTCCCTTAGAAACTTGTGTCCTGAGGCCTAAGAAAAGCCAAAGAGAAGGAATTTTGGAGTCTGAGCACACTGTCTAATTGTTCCGTGTAAATTAATGGCCATTCCTTCTTGACACCATTTCTGCTGTGCAAGGTTTCTCAGAAGCCTGTACTTTCAAAGAGCAGGGAAACCTATACCCGATGCTTCAGGGTTAGTTTTAGTCTCCATGCTGGACAGAACATTTCATGACTGTCGGATTTTCTCACTTCAACATTGAGACTTTGACCACCTTCACCCGTTTCTACCACCCCATCCCCGAATCTGGCACCTACCAATCTGCTCTCAGTATCTATGTGTTCAGTATTTGTTTATTCCTCGTGGAATGTACATGAGAGCATCTGGTATTGGTCTTTCTGTGTCTGAGTTACTTGGCATAAGGCCCCCAAGGTCTGTGTTTCCATGTCTGGTTCTTGTGAATAATGCTGCAGTGAACGTGGGAGTGCATCTGTCTTTTTTAGGCAGTATTTTTGTGTTCTCCGAATCAATACTCAGTAGAGCCATTACTGGGTCATGGGGTAGTTGCATTAATTTTTTCAGGAACCTCCATACCGTTTGTCACAGTGGCTGCACCAATTTCCATTCCCACCAACAATGCTCAGAGTCCTCTCGTCTGCACACCCTTGACCCCACCTGGTGTCTGTCTCTGGGACAATAGGTGTTCCAACACTTGTGAGGGAATAGCCAGTTGTGGGTTTGACTGATGTTTCCCTGACGATATTTAGTGATGTCGAACAACTTTTTCTGTCTGTTGGCACCTGTGAGCTGTCTTTGGAAAGTATCTATTCACATATTCCCCACATTTTTTATACAGTTTTTTTTGTTTGTTTGTTTTGATTTGTATGAGTGTTGTGTGTATTTTGGATGTTAGCCTCTTCTCACACATATGATTCGCAGATAATTTTTTTCTTATTGGGTCTGTGGCCTTGTAAGTTTTTGCTGGTTTCTTTTTCCGTGTGGAAGATTTCAGTTGAAGTTGTTCCACCTGTTTATTTTTGCTTTGGTTGCCTTTGCATTTGGTGTCCAATCTGAAGACTCTTTGCCAAAACCAATGTCGAGAGACTTAGTACCTGTGTCTTCTTGGAGGTTTATGGATTCAGGTCTTACGTTCATATCATTCATCCATTAAAAATTTTGTGTGTGGTGTAAGAAAGTGACCCAGTTATATTCTTCTGCATTTAGTGTCCAGTTTGCCTGTTACCGCTCACTGAAGACACAGTCCTTCCCTCATGGCATGTCTTCTGCTGCTGTGTCGTAAGTTAGGATCATCTACGTGTGGGTAAGTTTCTGAGCTTTCTGTTCTGTTCCACTGACCTGGTGTCTGTGTTTATGCCAGTACCATCCTGTTTTGATGACAACAGCTTTGTAATCTAGCTTGAAATCCAACAGTGTGTTGTCTGCACCTTTCTTTCTTCACGTTGCTTTGGGTATTTGGGGTGTTTTATGATTCCATACAAGTTTGAGGACTGTTTTCTATTTGCTCGAATAATGCCACTGGAATTCAGATAGGGATTTCATCACATGTGTCAATTGCTTTGGGTACGATGGACATGTTCACATAATTAACTCTTCCAGTTAAGGAGCATGGCGTATGCTTCCATTTGTTTGTGTTGCCTTCCAAATCTTTGACCCATACATCCTGCCCCCCTCAACACACATGTTTTTCATTTCTTTTCTGCCATGTGTTGAGTGTACTATGTCTTTCTCATTCTTGGTTGCTTTTATTCCTAAATTTTTTTTGATGCAATTGTAAATGGCATTGTTTTTTAATTTCTCTTTGCGAAAGTGTGTCATCAGTACACAGAAATGCAAGAAGTTGGGTCATCTGGGTGGCCCCATAGGTGAAGCGTCTGCCTTCAGCTCAGGTCATGAACCCAGAGTTCTGGGTTCAAGCCCCGTGTTGGGCTCCCCGCTTACAGAGGGTCTGTTTCTCCCTCTTTCTCACACTCCCCCTGCTCGTGCTTTTTCTCTTCCTGTCAAATAAATAAATAAAATTTGAAAATACATAAAGACAACAGGTCTCTGTATATTGACTTTATATCCTGCAGCTTTCTTGAATTTGTTTATTCTAACAGTTTTTTTTTTTTTTTTTGTGGATTCATTCGGGATTTCATGTCATTTGCAAATAGTGACAGTTTTCCTGTATGGATTTCATATCTTTCTTTTTTTAAAATGATGTCACCCTACAGTACTTCATTTGTTTTTGATGTAGTGTTCCATGATTCATTGTTTGCATATAACACCAAGTGCTCATTATGACACATGCCCTCCTTTTTTAAAAAAAGAATTTATTTATTTATTCAACAGATATAGAGACTGCCAGCGAGAGAGGGAACACAAGCAGGGGGAGTGGGAGAGGAAGAAGCAGGCTCACAGCGGAGGAGCCTGTTGTGGGGCTCGATCCCATAATGCCGGGATCACGCCCTGAGCCAAAGTCAGACGCTTAACCGCTGTGCCATCCAGGGGCCCCAACAGGTGCCCTCCTTAATACCCATCACCAGGTTAACCCATTACCCTACCCCTCCCTTTCTGCAACCTTCAGTTTGTTTCCCAGTGTCAATAGTCTCTCATGGTTCATCTCCCCCTCTCATTCCCCCCCTTCACTTTTCCCTTCCTTCTTCTAATGTCCTCCATGCTACTCCTTCCGTTCCACATAGGAGTGAAACCATATGATAATTGTCTTTCTCTGCTTGACTTAATTTCACTTAGCATAATCCCCTCCTGGTCCATCAACGTTGGTGCAAATGGGGGGTATTCATCCTTTTTGATGACTGAGTAATATTCCATTGTATAGATGAACCACATCTTCTTTGTCCAATCATCTGCTGAAGGACATCTTGGCTCCTTCCACAGTTAGGCTATTATGGACATTGCTGCTATGTACATTGGGATACAGGTGCCCCTTCTTTTCATTACTCTGTGTCTATGGGGTAAATACCCAGTAGTTCAATTGGTGGGTCTTAGGATAGCTCTGTGTTTAACGTCTTGAGGAACCTCCATATTGTTTTCAAAAGTGGCTGTACCAGCTTGAATTCTCACGAGTAGTGTAAGAGGGCTCCCCTTTCTTCACATACTCTCTGACTTTTTTTTATTTCTGTCTTGTTAATTTTTTTTCAAGATTTTATTTATTCATTCCACAGAGATAGAGACATCCAGCGAGAGAGGGAACACAAACAGGGGAGTGGGAGAGGAAGAAGCAGGCTCATAACGGAGGAGCCTGATGTGGGGTTTGATCCCATAATGCGAGGATCACGCCCTTAGCCGAAAGCAGAGGCTTAACCTCTGTGCCACCCAGGTGCCCCCTGCCTTGTTAATTTTAACATTTCTAACTGGTGTAAGGTGGTATCTCATTGTCATTTTGATTTGTATTTGCCTGATGGCAAGTGATGTGGAGCATTTTTTCATGTGTCTGTTGGCCATTTGTATGTCTTCTCTGGAGAAGTATCTCTTTGTGTCTTCTGCCCATTTTTTTGATGTCGAGTTTGAGGAGTTCTTTATAGATCTTGGATACCAACACTTTATCTGTAATATCATTTGCAGATATCTTCTTCAATTCCATAGGTTGCCTTTTGTTTTTTGATCATTTGCTTTGCCAAGCAGAAGCCTTTTATCCTGATGAAGTGCCAATAGTTCATTTTTTGCTTTTATTTCCTGTGCCTTTAGAGACGTGGCTTGCAAGAAGTTGTTGTGTCCAAGGTTGAAGAGTTCTTTTGATTTTTATATGAGACAGGAATCCATTATCTTATTTTCCTGATTGTATTCGAGTCCTCTGTCTTTCTTGGTGAGTCTAGCTAAGTTTGTCAGTTTTGTTTATCTTTCCAAAAAAGGCTGCTCTCATTTTCATTGTTTTTTTTTTTTGTCTTTTTAGTCTCCGTTGGATTTATTAATGCATTCCTTTTTGTTATTTCCTTATTTCTACTAATTTGGGGCTTTGTTTGTTGTTTTTTTTTTTTCTACTTATTTACCACATAAAGCAGGTTGTTTATTGGAGAGCATTTTCATGGATTGATGAAGACTTTAATTTCTATGAATGTCCCCCATAAAGCTACTTTTGCTGCATCCCATAAGTTTTTGTAGGTTGTCTTTTTCATCAGTGACCAGGTACTTCTAAAAGTTTTTTGATTTCTTCTTTGACTGTTGGATGTTCAGTAGCATGTTGTTAAATCTCCACATATTTTTTAAGATTATTTTAGTATCTGACAGAGAGTGAGACAGCGAGAGAGGGAACGCAAGCAGGGGGGTGGGAGAGGGAGAAGCAGGCTTCCCACTGAGCAAGGAGCCTGATTTGGGGCTAGATCCCAGGATCCGGGGTCAAGACCTGAGCTGAAAGCACATCCTTAACGATTGAGCCACCCAGGCCCCAAAAATCTCCACCTATTTTTGACTGTCCCATTTTTTTCTTGAGACTGATTTCTAATTTCATATCATTGTGGTTGGACAAGATTTGAAGCAGAAGGTGAAAAGAGCATTCAGATGAAAGGTTTGTTTCCTGGAGGGTTTTCTGAGGGCAGACCATGAGTTCACTGGGGATGGAGGAAGGTTTTGTGAGACGGGGGGTGGGGTTAACCCTCGTTAGAATTACTGACTACTACCATGCAGGCTGTATGCTACCGTTCACACCATAGTCCTGATGGACTTGTACTTCATTAAATATTTTCTAGGAGGTGTAGGCATAGCCTTTACTTAAAGAAAGGTGCCATGTGGGTTCATGGCATTACCCCAGGTCAGCAACCAGGATGTATGGTATTGTGGGGGATCAGAAGCAGGCTTTCTCTGGGAAGCGACAGAAATAGGGTATGGTGAGCTCCATGACCATAGGTGAGGTCCCTAGTGACCCACTGGGGGTTGGGTTCTGTGGATCTGTCTCATCAGGTGCTGTGGAATTCAGGGACACCCTCCTGTCTGTGGATTTGTGTGGAGACAGGTAGACATCAGTGTCTGGCCAGGCACGAGGGTCGCAATGGACCACCACCAGAGGTGCAGCGTGCGGGGGAGCCACTGCTTGGTTTCCCCGAAAGCTGACCAGGGTCTGTGACCGTGATTCCTAGCAGCTGCAAGGGAAGAGGAGGCCGGGGTGGTGCACACTTCCTAGACTTGTGCTCAGGACTAGTCTGGAGCCCACTGAAGTCAGCCACACCTGGCACAGAAGGCACCCAGTCAGTGTAGCTGTGGGCACTGCTCCCATGGCACTTTTGGGCCGGCTCCATGCTGCCACCTCCTGCATTTCATCATCATCTTCAAGGTCATGTGCCTCTGCTCTTGCCCCATGGCCTCCGGGGTATTGTCCGTCCTCCATCTGGCCCTCGTCCCTGGTGCCCTGTGCAGTCCGATGACAGGGTAGCCTTCTCGAGACAAACATCTGGCCCTGATGGAAAACTTCCATGGATCTCTTGTGATGCGAGGATGATGCCCTGCCCTGGAAGGGGGCTGCAGGTCCAAAATCAGGAGAGCCATGTCTCCCTTTTCAGCATGGCCTGCACTCCCCTCAGTCTTCTTCAGGGAAGCTCTCCCCACTTCCTGAGCTGACAGCTCTGAACTTAAAAATGAATGTTATTTTACATATCTCTATGCTTTAGTTCATCCATGGCATGTCTTTCAACCCCGTTAGTGGGTTTTTTTTTTTTTAGCAGTTCTGAAGGGCTGTCTGCTCAAGGAGGGGATGACCTGGGCAGGGCAGCTTTCCCTCTCATCTCCCTCAGCATGTCTCTGAGCCCTGGGGCCAGCTGTCCCACTGAGGATTGAGGGACCCGAGCCAGCCCATCCTGAGCCCAGGCTGTGTCAGCTCATAGACTGATGCGTGTCGGAGCGGTGGGCAGATGGCATAGGCCAGGGGCAGGCAGTGTCTCCTTCTCATTCCTTCCCTCCCTTCCTCCCAGAAGTAGCTCAGAGCAGCCTTCAACCCCTGCATCTCCAGATCCCTTGACCTGTGCCTCCTGTGTTCAGCTGGTGACCTTGGAGTTTCGCATGGATTCTACCTCCCGTACCCTCTCCCATAGCAGTTCCTGGATCAGGGGAGGGGTCGGACCCTTGTCTGCTTTTGGTCTTCTTCCTGTCCCGCACCGAGCCCACCGACCGTTTCATCTTCCATGTATGTGCTTGGAAGCAAGCCCATCCACAGGGAACCTATTAGCCAAATGGATCCAGGCAATGAACATTGAAGTAGAGATCCAGAATCCATAATAAACCTGCTCGGAAACCTGTCCCAAAGTCTGTGACTCTCTCACACTGAAACAGAAACAATAATAGCTTTCTGGACTGTGAAGTGATATGTGTCTCTACTTCCAATCTTGAATGCATAGGTGCTGAACCTGGACAGAAAGGGACCATGGCTCCCGTGGGCTGGGATCCACAGTAAGAACGCAGTGAAATCTGAATTTTAGGCATTAAGTGAATAATTATTGTAGAGTGAATCCCAAGTAGGGCTTTTGCACATTGCACAGGAAAAGCTTTTTCAAAGAGGTTTCTGAAAGAAAAATCTTTTTTTAAAATTTATTTTAATTCCATTAGAGCTAACATACAGTGTTACATTCGTTTCAGGTGTACAGTAGAGTGATTCAGTAATTCTATATATTACAAAGTGGTCATCAAGAAAAGTGTCCTCTTAATCCCCTTCATCTATTTCACTCATCCCTCTATCCACCTCCTCTCTGGTAACCATCCGTTCTCTATTGAAAAGAGTTTGTATTTTGGTGTGTCTCCTTTTTCTCTTTTAGTTATTTACTTTTGTTTGTTTTTTAAATTCCCCATTAGAGTGACATCATATGGGATTTGTCTTTCTCTGACTGACAGATTTTAGTTTGGATAATACTCTCTAGCTCCATCCATGTGGCTGCAAATGGCAAGGTTTCATTCTTTTTCAAGCTGAGTAATACTCCATTGTGTGTGTGTGTGTGTGTGTGTGTGTGTGTGTGTGTGTGTGAATACACACATCTATCATCTCATTTGTCAATTTTTCTACAGACACTTGGGTTGCTTCCATATTGTGATATTGTAAATAATAGTGCAAGAAACATAGGGGTGCACGTATCCTTTTTACTTACTGTTTTCCTATTCTTTGGGTAAATACGAGTAGTGTGATTGTTGGATCGTAGGGTAGTTCTATATTTAATTTTTTGAGGAACCTTCATACTGTTTTCCACGGTGGCCACCACAGTTTGCATTCCCACCCACAGTTCACGAGGATTCCCCTTCATCCACATCCTCCCAACACCTGCTCTTTGTTGTGCTTTTGATGTTAGCCATTTTGACAGGTTTGATGTAATACCTCATTGTCCTTTGGATTTACATTTTCCTGATGATGGGTGATGGTGAACATCTTTTCACGGGACTGTTGGCCATTTGTATTTCTTCTTTGGAGAAATGTCTGTCCATGTCTTCTGCCTATTTTTTAACTGGATTATTTGTTTTTTGGGGGGTCGAGTAGTATCAGTTGTATATGTTTTGGACACTATTCCTTTATTGCATATGATCTTTGCAAATATCATCTCCCTTTGAGTAGGTTGTCTTATTATTTTTACGTTTTCATTGTTCTTCTGCTGTGTGGAAACTTTTTATTTTGCTGTATTCCCAATAGTTTATTTTTGCTTTCATTTCCTTTGCCTCAGGACACAGTCTAGAAAAACGTTGGTATGGTCCATGTCAAGAAGTTACTGTCTTCCCTCCTGTAGGATTTTTATGGATTCAGGTCTCATATTGAGGTCTTGAAACTGTTTTGTGTTTGTCTGTATTGTGTAAGAAAGCAGTCTAATTTCATTCTTTTGTGCGTAGCTGTCTAGTTTTCCCAACACCATTTGCTGTAGAGACTGTCCTTTTCCCTTTTGATATCGTTGCTTGCTTTGTGGAAGATTCATGGACCACATAATTATGGGTTTCTGTCTGAACTTGTATCGTGTTCCTTTGGTCGCTGTTTCTATTTTTGTGCCGTACTCTCTTGTTAGGATGACTGCAGCTTTGTAGTATAACCTGAAATCTGAAATAGTGAGTCCTCCAGCTTTGTTTTTCTTTTCCACATTGCACTGTCTGTTCGAAATCTTTAGTGGATCCATACAAATGTTTAGGATTGTTTATTCGAGGTCTTTTGTTCTTTAATTTAAATTCAATTAGCCAACTTACAGTACACCATTAGTTTCAGATGTAGTCTTAAATAAATTTTCAGTCGTGTGTAACACCCAGTGCTCATTGTATCATGTGGCCTCCTTAATGCTACTCACCCAGTTACCCCCCCCCCCAACTTCTCCAACAATCATCAGTTTCTTGCGATAGTTAAGAGTCCATCATGGGTTTTCTCCCTCTCTGATGACTTCCCATTCTATTTTCTCTTCCTTCCCCTATGGTCTTCTTCCTTGTTTCTGATATTCCACATAGGAGTGAAAGCATATGATCATTGTCTTTCTTTCATTGACTTATTCCACTCAGCATAATACCCTCCAGCTCCACCCATGTCGGTGTGATGGTAAGTATTCATCCTTTCTGATGGCTGAGTAATATTCCATTATATATATATATGATCCACATCTTCTTTATCCATTCATCTGTCCATGATCATCTGCACTCCTTCCACAGTTTGTCTATTATGGACATTGCTGCTATGAACACTGGGGTGCATGTGTCCTGTCTTCACTACATCTGTCTCTTTGGGGTCGATACCCCGTAGTGCAATTGCTGGGACATAGGGTAGCTTTATTTATAACTTCTTGAGGAAACTCTGTACCATTTTCAAGAGTGGCTGTACCGCACTGCATTCTTACAGGGGTGTAAGAGGGTTCCCGTTTCTCCACATCCTCTCCAAGATGTGTAGTTTCATGTCTTCTTATTTTTAGATATTCGGCCTCGTGTGGTAGGGCATCTATAGGGGTTTAGATTTCCATTTCCCTGAAGCCAAGTGATATGAAGCATTTATGCATGTATCTTTTGGTCACCAGTATGTCGTCATCATTGAAATGACTTCCCATTTTAATCCATCTCAAGACCTAAAGCTGGGTAAGGCACTGAAGCTGGATGATGCCATCGGTTGGAAGTGTGGAGAATTTCAAAAGATCTCCGTGGAGAGCAAGTTTAAAGGTCAGTGTGAACTACTAATTGGATCCGGGGAGATCTCTGAAAGTGGGGGTTGCCTGGGATGGGCTGAGGGGGCCCTCCGATTTTCCTATGAATCCTTGCTTCAGCCCCAAATGGACAGTTTCCTCCTGTGGGGCAGGGTGAGTCCTCTAGTCGTACAGAGGTGAGCCCAATGCCTGGTGCCTTGGAGGCAGGCAAACGGGGAGGGACCCTCAGCAGAATACCCAGAGTTAGGTTATGCCTCAAGAGACAGCAGGTCCGAACTGCCCAGTGCTCAGAGAACTCCCAGGCCGAGTGAGATGAGGGCACAAGGGCGGGTGAGTGTGAGCCTGAGGTTCCATCCGGAAGGGCCCACAAAGGTCGGGGTTCAGCAGAAGGAGCTCTCAGGGGGTGCCCCAATTCTCTTGCCCTGAATGCTCTGTTGTGCCCCAAAATGGTACAGTTTACTGTGGGTTGCAGGCTGAGTCCTACGGTGGGTCTTGGGTGTCCCCAATCCGCTGGAGTGGGGTGCCAGGACCCCGGGGAGGGGCCCCTCTGTGGCCAACCTTGGGTAAGGGTTAGTGTTCAGGAGCCCGGCAGGGACAATCTGCAGGCTGTGCGGCGAGCTCTGTGGAGGGCTGAGAGGAGGCCATTGGGGAGGGTGAGCATGGGCCTCAGGGTTGGGGCACGGGGGGCTGCCAAAGGATGGGGATGGGCTCCGGGGGCCTCCCCAAGTTCTCGTGCCCTGTAGGCTCTATAGAGCCCCAAGGGGCACGGTTTCCTGTCGGGTGGCAAGCTGAGTCCTGCGGTGGGGCACAGGTATCCCAATTACCCGGGTCTGTGGTGTAAGGCTCCTGGGGAGGCCCCCAAACCCACGGCAGACCTAGGGCTAGGGATAGGCCCAGGAGCCCCGCAGGCCCGATCTGTTGGCTGTATGGCGAGCTACACGGGCTGAGGTGAGGATGTGGGGAGAGTGAGCATGGGCCTCAGGGTTGGGGTGCGGGAGGCCACCGAAGTTCGCTGGTGGCTCAGGAGGGCCCTCCTGGTTCTCCCGCCCTGAATGCTCTATGGCCTCCCAAGGCACACGGTTTCCTGCAGGGTGGCAAACTGAGTCCTGCTGTGGGGCTCAGGTGTCCCGAATCCCCGCGGCTGCGGCTCCAGGCTCCTGGGGAGGGGCCCCTCCACAGATGAACTATGGTTAGGGTTGGGGTCCAGGAATCTCGCAGGCCAGATCTGCCCACTATGTGGCAAGCTCCGCCCTGGGCTGAGTTGAAGGTGCGGGGTGGGGTGAGCATGGGCTTCACGGTTGAGTTTAGGGATCACCGAAGTTCGCCGGGGGCTCTGGGGGCCCTCCTGGTTCTTCCGCCCTGAATGCTCTACAGCCTCCCAAGGGGCACAGTTTCCCGCGGGCGGCAGGCTTTATCCTTCAGTGGGGCTCAAGTGTCCCCAGTCCCTGGGGCTGCGGCACCGGGCCCCAGGGGAGGGGCCCTACCCAGCCGACCTAGGGTCAGGTGTAGGCCCCAGGAACCCGGCAGGCCTGATCTGCCGGCTCTGCGATGAGTTCGGTGGCAACCTGAAGGGAAGGCGTGGGGCGGGATGAGTGTGGGCCTCAGGGTTGGGGTGTAGGGGCCACCGAGGATCCCTGGGGGCTCAGGGGGGCCCTACCAGTTCTCTTGCATGGGATGTTCTGTGGCGCCCCAATGGGCATGGTTTCCTGAGGGGTGGCAGGATGAGTCCCGTGGTGGGGCTCAGGTGTACCCAATCCCTGGGGTTAGGGTACAGATTAGGGTATGGGTTGAGGTTAGGGTATGGGTTAAGGTTAGGGTATGGGTTACGGTTAGGGTATGGGTGAGGGTAGGGGTTAGGGTTAGGGTAAGGAGAGGGTACGGGTTAGGGTTGGGTTTTGGGGTTACAGGTTAGAGGTTATGGGTTAGGGTACAGATTAGGGTTTAGGGTACGGGTTAGGGTTTAGGGTTCGGGTTTAGGGTTAGGGTTAGGGTTGGAGTACGGGTTAGGTTTAGGGTATGGGTTAGGTTTAGGGTATGGGTTAGGGTACGCATTAGGGTACGGTTTAGGGTACAGGTTAGGGGACGGTTTAGAGTAAGTGTTGGCGTACGGATTTGGGTACGGCATAGGGTACGGATTAGGGTTAGGGTACGGGTTAGGAAACACGTTAGGGATTGGGATTGGGTACGGTTTAGGGTTAGGGTATGGGTTAGGGTACGGGTTATGGTACAGATTAGGGTTAGGTATGGGTTAGGGTATGGGTTAGGGTCCAGGTTAGTGATAGGGTACGGGTTAGTTTATGGGTTAGGGTACGGGTTAGGGTATGGGTTAAAGTTAAGGTAAGGGTACTGGTTAGGGTTAGGGTAAGGGTTACAGTTTAGTGTTTAGGGTTACGGTTAGGGTATGGGTTAGGGTTAGGTTATGGGTAGGGTTAGGGTACGGGTTATGGTATGAGTTAGGACATGGGTTAGTGTCAGGTTTTAAGGTTTAGGGTTAAAGTTAGGGTATGGGTTAGGGTACTTGTTAGGGTTACGGTTAGGTTTAGGGTACGGTTTAAGTTACGGGTTAGGGTACAGTTTAGGGTTAGGGTATGGGTTAGAGTACGTTTTAGGGTTACGGTTAGGGTTAGGGTACAGGTTAGGTTTAGGGTTAGGGTACGGGTAGGGTTAGGGTTAGGGTACGGGTTAGGGTTAGGTTTAGGGTTAGGTTACGGGTTATGGGTAGGTTTAGCTGAAGGGGTAGGGTTAGGGGTTAGGGTTAGGGGTTAAGTTTTAGGGTTTAAGGTTAGGTGTTAGGGTTTAGGCTTAGGGTTAGACCCCAGTAGGCCAGCAGGACCGATGCGCCTGCTGTGCGGGGAGCGGAGGAGTGGGACGAGGTGAGGGCGCTGGCGAGCAGGAGTATGGTATCCAGCGTTTTGGCGCAGGAGGCCTTTGAACATTGCTAGAGGCTCGGAGGGCCCTGCCCCTTCTCCCGCCCTAAATGACTAGTGACGCCCCAGCGGGCCGATGTCGACGGGGCGGCAGGGTGAGTCCGGCACTGCAGCTCGGGTGTCCCCAATCCCCGGCTTTGGTCACCAGTCCCCTTGTGAGGGCCCCCTCTGGGGCCAATCTAGTGTTAGGGTTAGCCCCCAGGAGGCCAGCAGGCCCCATATGCCAGCTGTGCGGTGCGCGGAGGGGCGGGCCATGGTGAGGGACTGGCGAGCTGGAAGGTGGTACCCAAAGTTTTGGCGCCGGGGGCCCTCGAATGTCGCCGGGGACTCAGAGGGCCCTGCCCATTCTCCTGCCCCGAATGAGTGGCGGCTCCACTAGCAGCCCGAGTGGTGGCGGGGCGGCAGGGTGGGTCTGGCGCTGAGGCTCGGGGGTCTCCAATGCCAGACGTTGCAGCACGAGGCCCCTTGGGAGAGGCCCCTTGGGGGCCGACCTAGGGTAAAGGTTAGCTCCTGGAGGCCGTAGGCACAATCCGCAGTCTGGGGCGAATGGAGACGCGGTCGAAGATCAGGGCGCTGGCGAGCAGGAGACTGGGCCCCAGCCTTTTGGCGCTGCGGGCCTTCGAAGGTCACTGGGGCAGGGAGGGCCCTGCCCATCCTCCAGCCCTGAATGATCGGCGGTACCCTAGTGGCCCGGGTGTGGGCGGGGCGGAACGGTGAGTCCAGTGTTGTGACTCAGGGGTCCCCAATCCCTGGCGTTCGGCGGCAGTCCCTTTGGGAGGGGCCCCTTGGAGGCCGACCTAGGGTTAGGGTTAGCCCCCAGGAGGCTGGCAGGCTCGATCCACCGGCTCCGTGGCAAATGGAGGGGTGGGCCAAGGTGAGGTCGCTGGCGAGCGGAAGCGTGGGCCCCAACATTTTGGCTCGGTGGGCCTTCGAATGTCGCAGGGGGCTCGGAGGGCCCTGCTCGTTCTCCCGCCATGAAGGACCGGCGACGCCCTTAGCTCCCTGGGTGGCAGCGGGGTGGCAGGGTCAGTCCTGCACTGGTGCTTGGGTTTCCCCAATCCCCAGCGTTGCGGCGCCAGGCCCCTTGGGAGGGGCCCCTCTGGGACTGTCCTAGGGTTAGGTTAACCCCCAGGAGGCCGCAGTCCAGATCCGCCGGCTGTGCAGTGAGCGGAGGGATTGACCGTGGTAGGGCGCAGTCGAGCGGTAGCGTGGTACCGAGCGTTTTGGCGTGGGGGCCTTCTTATTTTACCGGAGGCTCGGAGGGCCCTGCCGGTTATCCCGCCCTGAATGCCCGGCGGCACCCCTAGCGGCCCACGTGGCGGCGGGGCGGCAGGGTGAGCCTGGCGCTGGGGCTTGCAGGTCCCCAATCCCTGCCGTTGCGGCACCAAGCCTCTTGGGAAGGGCCACTCTGGGGCCCACCTAGGGTTACGGTTAGCCCCGAGGAGCCCGGGAGGCAGGATCTGCCAGCTGTGTGGCTAGAGGGGGGGCAGGCCGAGGTGAGGGCGCTGTAGAGCGGGAGCATGGGCCTCAGCGTTTTGGCATGGGGGACCTACGAATGTCGCCGGGGGCTCGGAGGGCCGTGCCCGTTCCCCCACCCTGATTGACCGGCGGTGCCCCAAGTGCCCCGGGTGGCGGCAGAGGGGCAGGTTGAGTACATCGCTGGGGCTTGTGGGTCCCCAATGTCCGGCGTCGCGGTGCCAGGCCCTTTGGGAGTGCCCTTCGGGGGCCGACCTAGGGTTAGGGTTAGCCCCCAGGAGGCCGGCAGTCCGGATACGATGGCTGTGGGGCGAGCGGAGGGGTGGGCCGAGGTGAGGGTGCTGGAGAGCGGGATTGTGGGCCCCTGCATTTTGGCGCTGGAGGCTTCAAATGACGCTTGTTTCTCCAGGGCCCTGTCCCTTCTACCGCCCTGAATGACCGGCGGCGCCCCTAGCGGCCCGTGTGGCAGTGTTGTGGAAGGGTGAGTCTGGCTCTGGGGCTTGGAGTCCCAGATCCCAGGCTTAGTGGCACCAGGACCCTTGGGAAGGGCCCTAGGTTTAGGGTTAGCCCCAAGGAGACCGTCAGGCCCAATCCCCACACTGTGCGGCGAGCTGAGGTGCGGGCCCAGGTGAGGGCGCTGGGGAGCAGGAGCGTGGGAACCAGCGTTTTGGCATGGGGAGCCTTTGAAGGTCACCGGTGGCTCAGAAGGCCCTGCCCTTCTCTCGCTCTCTATGACCGGCTGCGCCCCTAGCGGCCCGGGTGGGTACAGTGCGGCAGGGTGAGTCTGGCTCTGGGGCTCTGAGTCACCAATCCCCAGCATTGCAGAGCCAGGCTTCTTGGGATGTCCCCACAGGGCCGACCTAGGTTTTGGTTAGCTGCCAGGAGCCCGGCAGGCCCTATCCACCAGCTCTGAAGCAAGCGGAGGGGCGGGCCGAGGTGAGGGCACTGGCGAGCAGGATCCTGGGAGCCAACGGTTTTGCACGGGGAGCCTTCAATGGTCAGCGTGGGCTCGGAGGGCCCTGCCCGATCTCCTGCCCTGATTGACCGGCGGGGCCTCTAGTGGCTCGGGTGGCTGAAGGGCAGCAGGGTGAGTCCGGCACATGGGCTCGGGTTCCCCATCCCCAGCGTTGCGACGCCAGGCCCCTTGGGAAGGGCCCCTCGGGGGCCGACCTATGGTTAGGGTTAGCCTCCAGGAGCGCTGCAGGCCCGATACACCACCTGTGGGTCGAGCGGAGAGTTGGGCCGAGATGAGGGTCCTGGTGAACATGAGCCTGGGCCCAAGCGTTTTGGTTCGGTGTGCCTTCGAATGTCGGCAGCGGTTCGGAGGACCCTGCCAGTTCTCCCACCCTGAATGAATGGCGGCGTCCCTAGCGGCCCATGTGGGGTGGGGCGGCAGCGTGAATCCGGCGCTGGGGCTTGGGGGTCCCCAATCCCTGGCGTTGCGGCGTCTGGCCCCTTAGGAAGGGACCTTCAGGGGCTGTCCTAGGGTTAGTGTTAGTGCCCAGGAGGCCAGCAGGCCCGTGTCGCTGGCTCTGCGAAGAGTGGAGGTGTGGGCCGAGTTGAGGGTGATGCAGAGCGGGAGCGTGATCCCCAGCGTTTTGGCGCCCTGGGCCTTAGAATGTTGCCATGTCTCGAAGGGCCCTGCCTGTTCTCCTGCCCTGAATAACCAGCGGCGCGCTTTGTGGCTCCGTTGGCGGTGGGGTGGCAGGGTGATTCCCGTGCTGCAGCTCAGGTATCCCCAATCCCCGGCGTTGCAGCGCCACGCCGCTTGGGAAGGGCCCCTCGGTGGTCGACCTAGGGTTAGAATTTGCCCCCAGGAGGCAGGCAGGCCTGATCCGCGGGCTGTACTAGGAGCGGAGGTGCGGGCCGAGGTGAGGATGCTGGCGAACAGGAGGGTGGGCCCAACCGTTTTGGCGCGGGGGGCCTTCGTAGGTCGCCGGGGGCTCGGAGGGCCCTACACGTTCTCCCGCCCTGAATGACCGGCGGCGCCCCTAGCGGCTCGGCTGCTGGCAGAGTGGTAAGGTTAGTCTGGTGCTGGGGTTCGGGGGTCCCCAATCCCTGCATTGCGGTGCCAGGCCCCTTGGGAAGGGCCCCTCGGTGGTCGACCTAGGGTTAGGGTTAACCCTCAGGAGGCCGGCAGTCCTGATCCACCCATTGGGTGGCGAGCGGAGGGGCGGGATGAAGTGAGGGTGCTGACGAGTGCGAGCCTGGACCCAAGCGTTTTGGTGCGGTGGGCCTTCGAAAGACAAGGGGGGCTCGGAGGCCCCTGCCCGTGCTCACGCCCTGAATGACCAGCGGCGCCTCTAGAGGCCCGGGTGTCAGCGGGGCAGCACTGTCAGTCCGGCGCTGGAGCTCATGGTTCAGCAGTCCCAGGCGTTGAGGCGCCAGGACCCATCGGACGGGTCCCTGGGGGGCCGACCTAGTGTTTGAGTTAGCCCCCAGGAGTCGGGCAGGCCTGATCCGCCCTCTGTCGGGCGAGCGAAGGGGCAGGCCTAGGTGAGGGCGCTGGCGAGCGGGAGCATGGGCCCAAGCGTTTTGGCGCGGGGCGCCTTCAAATGTCACCGTGGGCTAGGAGGGCCCTGCCCGTTCTCATACCCTGTATGACCAGCGGCGCCCCTAGAAGCCCAGATGGTGGCGGAGCGGCAGGTTGAGTCCGACGCTAGGGCTCTGGGGTCCCCAATTACCAGCGTTGTGGCCCCAGACCCCTTGAGAGGGCCCCCTTGGGTGCCGACCTAGGGTTAGGGTTACCCCAGGAGGCCAGTAGGCCCGATCTGCCAGCTGTGCAGTGAGCAGAGGGGCGGGTTGAGATGACGGCGTTGGCGAGCGGGAACGTGGGCCCAAAGTTTTGGAGCGAGGGGCCTTCGAAGGTCACCAGGGGCTCAGAGGGTCCTGCCCGTTCTCCTGCCCTGAATGACCGGGGGTGCCCCTTGTGGCCCGGGTGGCGGTGGGGGGCATGGTGAGTCCGGCGCTGGGGCTCAGGAGTCCCCAATCCCCCTCGTTGCAGCGCCAGGCCCCTTGGAAGGGACCACTAGGGGGCAGACCTAGGGTTTGGGTTAGCCCCCAGAAGGCCCCCAGGCCTGATCCCCCAGCTGTGTGGCGAGCGGGGGGGAGGGCCGAGGTAAGGGCGCTGGCGAGCCGGAGCTTGGGCCCAAGCGTTTTGGTGCGGGGGTCCTTCGAAGGTCGCCGTGGGCTCGGAGGGCCCTGCCCATTCTCCTGCACTGAATGACCAGCGGCACCCCTAGCGGCCCGGGTGGCGGCGGGGCAGCACGGTGATTCCAGCGCTGGGGCTCGGGGGTCCGTAATACCCGGCGTTGCGGCGCCAGGCCCCTTGGGACGGGCCCCTCGGGGGCTGACCTAGGGTTAGGGTTAGCCCCCAGGAGACTGGAAGGCTCGTTCCACCCATGTGCAGAGAATGGAGGTGTGGGTCCAGGTGAGGTAGCTGGCGAGCGGGAGCGTGGGCCAGAGCATTTGGCTTTGGCTCGGGGTGCCTTCGAAGGTCGTAGGTGGCTCAGAGGGTGCTGCCCGTTCTGTCGCCCTGAAGGACTGGCGACGCCCCTAGCACCCCATGTGGCAGCGGGGCGGCAGGGTGCGTCCGGCGCTGGGACTTGGGGTCCCCAATCCCTGGCATGTGGCGCCAGGCCACTTGGGAGGGGCCCCTTGGGGGTGACCTAGGGATAGGGTTAGCCCCCAGGAAGCCAGCAGGCCCGATCCGCCAGCTCTGCAGCGAGCGGAGGGGTGAGCCGAGGTTAGGGCGCTGGCGAGCAGGAGCGAGGAAGCCAGAGTTTTTGTGCGGGGGGCCTTCGAAGGTCGCAGGGGGATCAGAGGGCCCTGCCCGTTCTCCCTTCCTGAATGACTGCCCACGCCCCTAGCGCCCTGGGTGATTGCGGGGTGGCAGAGTGAGTCCAGCACTGGGGCTCGGGGGTCCCAAACCCCTGGCATTGCGGTGCCAGGCTCCTTGGGAGGGGCCTCTCGGGTGCGACCTAGGGTAAGTGTTAGCCTCCAGGATTCCAGCAGGCCCCTTCCGCCAGCTCTGCGGCAGGCAGAGGGGCAGGCCGAGGTGAGCGCACTAGCGAGAGGGAGTGTAGGCCCAAGCGTTTTGGCGCGGGGGGCTTCAAAGGTCGCCGGGGGCTTGGAGGGCCCTGCCTGTTCTCTCGCCCTGAAAGACTGGCGGCGCCCCTAGCAGCCCGGGTTGCTGGGGGGTGGCATGGTGACTCCGGCGCTGGGCTTGGGTGTCCACAATCCCCGGCGTTGTGGCGCCAGGCCCCTTGGGAGGGGCCCCTCGGGGGCTGACCTAGGGTTAGGGTTCGTCCCCAGGAGGCCGGCAAGCCCAGCGCTAAGTGGCTCTGGCAATGTAACAAAAATGCCATACACTTATCTGTAAGAAATAACAGTGTACAGGAACGCTCTTAGCCCTAACATCATCCTTTGTGAATATGGAAGCCAGCCCCAAAGTGGTCGTGGAAGTCTGACGATAAGGCTAAGCACTTTTCTCTGAGTCACCACACTATACAGGGAAAGACCAATGTACATCATCTTTCACGAGTAGGAAGCATTAATGAAAAGGTTCTAGAATTTCGAGGACTCTGACCCATCCTTATTGGTAATAAACCACCGTGTACAGGAAAACACCTTCAACTCTCATCAGCCTCCTCAATCCTGATTCCGATTCAACTTTGGGTGTGTAGGACTAGGGAAATGTCCACATCTTATTGCTAAGAAAAAACGATGTCAGGGTAATGCCCTTCAAGTCACATCAGCCTTCCTGAAGACGGAAGCAGGAATCAAGGTGGTTATGTTACCATGAGGTAAGGAAGATGAGCATATAAGTGAGAAACAACAGTGGGCAGGACCTCTCTTCCAAGGAACAGTATCTTTGCTTAATATTGAATCCCTATGGTAAGTGGTTGTGGGCATTTGTGAGGTCAAAATCTTGAGTGTTTTGTAAAACCTCTTGGCCATTCACAGATGAGACTAAGGTAGTTGGGGACTCCTAGGCAGTGATTTGTCCACTGTCAAAAATATGAAAAGATAAAAGAGACAGATGAGGTCTCCTCAGGCATTGTCCTTTATCCTCATCCTCCGTGAGGATGGCCATCTCTGGACAGCTCAGTGGCAGCGTCTCATTCACAATGGGGACATCTGTTCCTCACAGACATCAGGCAGGGAAATGGATTTGGTTCTCTGTGCCAGCCCAGCCACAGCTGAGTGTCACAGCACCCTCTCGTGGGCTCATAAGAGTTTCACTGTCACCAGGCAGGTCATTGTATTTGATAAACCACTGTGAGAGTTTGCAATTGCCTTCATCTACAACCTCCTAGAGGCAAATGCAGCTGTCTGGTACCATGTGAAGTCATGTGAAGGCATTGTGAGAAAGTGTCCTTTTGCTTAAGAAAAACATGGCTGGGGCTCCTGGCTGGCTCAGCCAGTTAAGCATGTGCCTTTGGTTCAGGTTATGATCCCAGGGTTCTGGGATCGAGCCCGGGCTCCCTGCTCAGCTGGAAAGGAGGTAGGGAAATAGCTTAGAACCCACAGAGTATGTGAATAAAGGGGAGTGAAATGGAACTTGGTCTGTGTTTTGCTTTAGGGATTGGAAGTTAGTTTTTTCTCAATTGTGATTGTTCTTGAAACAGAAAAGCTGTATTGTTTTTTTTTTTTACCTTTTTTTCTAATAACAATTTTTTATTATGATATGTTAGTCACTATACAGTATTTCCTTAGATTTTGATGTAGTGTTCCGTGATTCATTATTTGCATATAACACCCAGTGCTCCATGCAATATGTACCTTCCTTAATACCCATCACTGGCCCATCCCAATCCCCCACCCCTCTCCCCTCTGAAGCCCTCAGTTTGTTTCCCAGAGTCCATAGTCTCTCGTGGTTCATTCCCCCTTCTGTTTAGGGTCCATTGTCTAAAGGGACAGACAGTGGAAGTTCACCGAATATAAGATCGAAATTTCATTGTTCATTATAGATGCTGCCAAGTAGTTCCCAGACATTTCATTCTACTGTAGTAATTCATTATACCTGTGCAGGTGCATGTGGAAGATAACTGATGCATGTTTAGTGGTAATAAAACACGCCCCTCAGTAGTAAAATAGTAGAGGATGCACATGTGTAAAATTATTCGACTGCAGCTTCCATGCTTTGCCTTTGGTTCCTTATTATCTATGAAATTGGACAATTTTTGTTCTCTAGGCTTAAAACTCATTGTCATTATTCAGAGTTTTTCAATGATGATCTTCTCCTGTATAAGTTACCAAAAACCTAAAATATGTATGAACTTTAAAAAACGCTATATTGAAAATGACAGCAGGGAAGTTCCATTTTGTGAATATTGTGTCAATGGATCTCTATTTTGACATCAGTGTTCATTAGAAATGATGACATTTCATGTGAGTATAAATATCAATGTGAAAAAGAAAAGGTAGGAAGAACCTTGACAGGTGTGTGTGTGTGTGTGTGTGTGTGTGTGTGTGTGTGTGTAATTGATTTTCAGTGAATGGTTCAGCTTCTTGTAGGGCCTCCGAGAGAGCCCAGGTGAACCTTTCAATGAGTTGGTATCTGTTTTCAGAACATGGGAATCTCTTAGTCCAATAGTCAATCAGGCAAGCTTTGAGGTCCTGAAGAGTTTCAGTCCTCAGAGATGGTGTTGCAGACCCTTGTGAGCAAACCCTAGGTATGCTCAGAGCCCTCATTAGCTGGTACCAACGTGTGACGATTTCAGACAACATTTCCCAAAGAAGTACCTCTTGAGTCTCTGTCCTTGTCAGTTCCCTACACTTCCTTACACTAGTTATGTGTTCAGTGTGTTTCAGGATAATCCCCACATGTGATTTTTGCTATTTCCTACTAGTCCTATCTGATTCTCATCTTCTTCTTTTATGGTAGGGGTTGGGAAGCAACCTGTGTGGTGTAGGAAGGTGTGTGGTAGTTGTCTGCCTTCAGAGGACCGAATGCTGCCTAGAAATTGTACTGTAGTTTGAGGTCAATTGTCCATCCTCTGAGTGTCAGGAATTCCATCACTTTACTTTGATGCTAGTCTGTTCTTCAAGCTTTCCTCAGAAATAAGGACGTCATCCATCTAGGGAATACTGGTTTGTGTGTATGTTTTCATTTTAGGAAAGGCCTTGCTGCTCCTGAAAATAATACTGTAGAGCACCCTTTCCTGTTCTTATTGGCCATCAGTCAATCTTTTGTGAAGTATTTGTTTATAAATAGACTTTTAATGGTTGATGAGCAGGAATTCTTTATTGACAAGTCTTTGTCAGTGTGTGTATTGCAAATCTGTACTTCCCAGCCTGTGGTTCACTTTTTCATTTTCTTATGGTCATAAGATAAGGAGAAATGTCACATTTTTATGAAGTCCCACTGAATTCTTTTAAATGGTTAGTGCACCCTATGTCCTACCCCAAGATTGACAGGTTCTATGGTTTCTTTCAGAAACTGTCCAATGGGAAGCTACAATCCATCTCAAATTTATAAATTGCATTTTTAATTCTAAGGGTATTTATAGACTGTTTTGGATTTTCTATGTACACAATCGTATTATCTGTGAATAGTCACAATTATCCCCTCAATTCTTATACTTTTTGTTTCTCTTGCCTTCTAACACTGTTAGACTCTCCGATGCCACGTTGAATAGAGCAGCATTGTTGAAGATTTTAATATACCTTTCTCAATATCTGACAGAAAAAGCAGACAAAACATTGGTAACAAATGTGACCTAATTGACATATAGGGAACATTCCATAATAAGTGCAGAATACATTATTTTCAAGTGGTCATAGACTCTTTACCCAAATAGATGATAGGTGGGGCCACGAATGAAGTCTACAAATGTTAAACCCTGAAATTAACTAGATTCTATTCTTAGACCACAGGCGAATTGAGCCACAGTCATAGCGAAAAGAAAACCAGGAAGTCCTTCAATGTTTAAAAATTAAATGGAACTTTGCTACATATCCTAAAGGTGAGAGAGGGAATCTCAATGGAAATTCTGAACCTTTTCTACGTGAGGGCTCACACACAATGGCACTTTCTTTGTGAAGAGCATAATAATAACCTAGCCAGGAGTTGAGCCTTAAATCAGAGTTCTGCCTGCCCCAGCCACACCTGGCAGCCTTGGCCTGTGGTCCGCCTCAGCTGTGCTTTCTGGTGGCCCTGAGCTAAGGGGGTCAACATGGCCATATGGAAATGGGAAGCTCCCCACTCATAGTGATGGCGGTTCCCCCTCCCCAGCTAACGTTTCTGGTGGCTCTGAGCTAAGGGGGTCAACATGGCCGTATGGAAATTAGAAGCTCCCCACTCTTATTGATGACGTTGCTATCGTATCGTCCTCACCAGTCCAACAACATGATTTCTGAGTGAACTATGACACAAGCGTGACTTCTTGGCCTTCCTTCAGGTTTGAAAATCATCTGGTGAGTCATCTATTAGAAATATGGATTCAACATGTGTTCTTTCTTCTGGAAAAGAAATAGAACCAATAGCAATTAGGGCTTCCTGAGCACCTGTACTTGAGAGACATCATACTGGCTCTTTGTAGCATTCTGCCTCTTAAACTTCTCAACTAGGGTGTAGATATTTGTAGGCACATTTTCAGGTGGTTAGACAGGGACTCGGATGATATGAGTCACAGCGGATTTTAGTGTCAGAAACCTAAGTGGGATCCCCAAATTGACTCCAAATCCCTTGTTGTTCCATACAGGGTACTATTTCCCTCTTATCTCTGGTCTTCTCGATCTGGAAACCTATCAAGTATCAGGATTTTCGTGTCATGTGGACAACTGGAACGAATTCAGCGGGCCTTTCACCTCTGCCCATGGTGATTATTAAGATCATTATCTCAGTGGAGGACCTCTGGGTAAGATACTCAAAGATCCTTAGGAACAGAGACAGTATAATATTTTTCTGGTATTAAAGTTACTGAAACCAACTATCATTTTTAGTCCATTCAGGCTCTGGTATGTTCAGAGGGTGCTGTAAAACAGGTCTGAAATAGTATTTAAAAACACTCAGCTCAGCCTCTTCTACAAAGTGAGCCAATGCTTATAAACATGGCTAAAATATTCCCTTACCTACGATGACTTCCCAGCCATCGTAGTGTTTATATGGTATGACTGTGACTTACATTAGTCAACATTTGCAGAGAAAGAACTTAGTGCATCCAGTGGGCACTTCATGTTGAAATTAGTTTGTGACAACGAGCTATTGTGTTTTATTCTGCAGTCCAAGGGAATGGTGCCAGACATCTCTAAGGTGTCTAGCAGTTCTACAATTCTGATTTTAAGTGGTCTGTGTGCTTCAGAGATTTGGGCAGGAGAAGGGCAGGAGCCCAGAGATTGTGAACACTTCTGTTACCTGTGCTGACCATGGAGCAGGTAGCCTTCTGTGGGCATCATTTTGATTTCTTGGTACTCTTGTGAAAGGTGCTTTTGTCTCAAATTCCTCCATTTTAGAAGTAATTATAATGATGAAAGTGATTTTATCTTATATCATCTGTGGGCGCTGATCCTGGGCTCCCAGGGAAGTTATCCCTTTACATTTTACCCGGCTCAAAATGACTAGGCAAAACCTCAAAGCATGGGCCTTGTTTCTGCCCCAAGCATGTTGTACATCTGCTTTGAGAAGAAAACAATAACCAAAAATGCCAACATAAAGATAAGAAAAAATAAAGAACCTCTTTGGCTCCTATAAGATTAAAGTCATACTGACATGTACATAGTGAAAACATAAGAAAGAGTCTGTCACTTTCTGGAATCTAAGAAGAACCTCATTGTGGTGTGTAACTCTGTATGTAAAACAAAACAGAAAAAAATACATAAGCCTGCCCCAAAAGTTCCTTCCCCGGAGCACTCCCTTCTTGGTGAAGATTGTGTCTCCCAGGCAGCTGTCCTGACTTGGGTTTGAATAAAGGTCTCTTCCTTTCTCTCTAAAATGTTTTTAAAAGTTCATTCATGCAATGTCGACAATAACAGTGTTTTCTATGTAAGTGAGAAATAAATGTCCCACTCTAGTTGCATTGGGAATAGATGAATTGAGGGTTTCTTTAGAAGAGTAAGTCTGCTTTCCAGAAAAGGCAAGGACATTGGTCTATTGAGAATGAAGATAATTACTGCTAAACAACAAGTATGTGTTGCCCCTTCGCCCAGAAACCGAAGCAGATGTGCAGGCTTTAGGTTAGAGGTGCCTTCTTCTCCCCAGCTGACAGCACTTCTCTGCTCTGGCTCCAAGAAACCCGAGGTTTTGAACGTCACCATCTGAGTCAGCGAGGAAGCTTGTCACAGGACGCCAGTGTTCAGAGAAAGCACAGGTATGTTTGGCAAAATGTCCTATCTATGTCAGGGCTGGAGGTAAAACCTCTCATTATCCCAAAACCTCCTGGGCTTTTCTCTTTTCTCTAGTTGAGCCACAAAGTAAAATTGAAGTAGCTGTCAGCATTCTGGGTTTGGTGCAAGAATTACTTAGTTTCCCTGCAGGTAGAACTTTGCAGGGGATCACAATTTCTCTGTCCATTTATTGCTGACAAATGTATTTTGACCATCTGTTTCCTAGGAACCCTCTTTTATTAGAAAGGGAAGGTGAGATTCACTCTGTGCCTGTTTGTAACATCTAATTTGTTCCTTCATCTAACAGTGTTTATTCAATTGGGCCTACGATATGGTTGAGTGGCCAGCATCTAGAGTTAGGTGGCTTTATTCATCTGATACAGACTTGGGTGATGTCATTTGACAAAGGTGATGTTTCATCATTGATTAGTTTATTCATCAGAAGAGTTAAAATTAGGGTGGAGGGAAAATTCAAAATTATCCAAAGCGGCCTGTTCCTGTTTAAAAGTTGAGCTTGACTTTCTAGTTTTACTAAATGTATTATCTCGATATTTTGAGGTGCCATATTCTCTCCGTAGTTTCTTTGGTGGTGGAGTCAGAAGGAGAGTCTGGGAATTCTTTTGGATAGTGGCATGCGGTGGCTTCAAGGGGCTTGGCGTCAGGAGCCTTGGGGTGAAGTCTGCAACTGCTTGCCTAAACCTGGGTGCATCTCCCAGAGGTTTTGTTTCCTCTTATGAAATTGCCCGCAGATAATGTTCTGCTTAAAGGGGAACTCTCCCATCCTGTTGGTGGGAATGCAAAGTGGTGCAACCAGTCTGGGAACCAGTGTGGGGGTTCCTCAAAAAGTTAAACATTGAACAACCCCATGATCCAGCAATTGCTCTCCTAGGTATTTACCCAAAGGATACAAAAATGCGGATTCGAAGGGGGAACATGCACCATGATGTTTATAGCAGCATTGTCCAGTGTAGACAAACTATGGAGAGAATCCCAAAGTCCATGCACTGATGAATGGATAAAGCAGATGTGGGATACATATATATAACGGAATATGACCCAGCTTCAAAAAGAATGAAATCTTACCATTTGCAAGGATGTGGATGGACCTAGAGTGTATTAAGCTAAGCAAAATCAGTGAGGAAAGACAAATATCCTATGCTCTCACGCTTGTGGAATTTCAGAAAGAAAACAGAGGAACAGAGTTGAGGGGTGGTGAGAGTGGCAAACAAGGAAATAGACTCAACCTTGGAGAACAAACTGAGTGTTGCTGCAGGACAGGGGCGTGGGGGGAAGAGTTAAATCGGTGAGGGGTATTAAGGAGGGCACTTGTGATGAGCACCGGGTACTCCTTGCAGGTGAGGAATCACTAAATCCTACCCCTGAAGCGAATATTCCATGGCATGTGAACTAACTGGAATTTAATAAAAGAAGAAAGGAAAAAGTGTTCTGCTTCATGAAGAGTGAGGTAAAATTGTAGTGATTTGAGCTGTAGTCTTCTATAGATGATATTTGTAAAACACCCTGTTGTAGGATACACTAGTTGCTTATCACATAAGGAGTCCTCAGAAAGCTGCAATGAAAGATTCAGGTCTCAGAGCATGTTCATGTTCCACTGATATGTTACAGTTTGCACAGGTAGGAAAGAAGGTGGAGAGAAAGGCAACAGAAGGGGAAAGTAGGTGTGAACCTTTCATTAGTTAGCGTTATAGCTTTCTCATGAAAGCCTTGCGCCAGTGTGATTTTGGAAGCAGAGAGGTAATCCGGGAGCTTTGCAGGAGATGGGGGAGTTGCAGGTCTGGGTAAAGCTGACAGGGGTCCCAGAGGAGAGATGAATGCATTCCGCAGCAGGGTGTGTTCAGGGTGGGCTCCAGGGGTGGCTGTGGGTCTCCTGGGTGAGAGTTGTGACAGGTGAGGGCTGTGTGCAAGTTCCTGGCTGAGGACAAGTGAGGCACAGGCGGAGAGCTGGCAGAGAACCTTCTTCTGGGCCACCAGCCTCACCCAACACACACAGCCTCATCTTCTGTCCCTGTCACTCCAATTCAGACTTCTCCGAAGGTGAGTGAGAACACATCAAGAGCATTCTGAACAAAAGGGAAAGCATGTGCAATGGCTCTGGGGCAGGAGAATTCCAGGTATGTCCAGGAGCAGCAAGAAGGCCCTGTGGCCACAGGAGACAGCTTAGGACATGAGCTCAGAGAGGTGACAGAGGGTGACAGAAAGCCATTCCAGGGCTATAACCCCATGAGACCCTGTTTCACTGGGCCATCGTGGCTACAGTGTTGAGAACAGATGACAGAGGGTTGAAGATGGCAAGGCAGGTCAATGACGAAGCTTTTCCAGTTACTCAGCCACTGTGGACCAGACAAGTGTCCTTGGATGGAGTGGTTAGACCTATTCTGGGTCCATTTTGAAGATGGAGCTCACAGGATTTGCTGATGGGTTAGCTATTAGAAGCAGGTGAACGGAGGAATTGGGGTAACTCCCAGCTGTTGTGGGTTGTCCTGATTGAGGGGAAGGAGAGGGTTTCTGGGGGTAGGAGGTAGTCCGTGTTCTGCATGCTGAGGAAGGTGCCTTTCCCAGTGGATCTGCTGAGGTTTGTGTCTGGAAGAACCTTTCACATCTCCTCCCTCAGCATTGCTTAAGTACAATTATCCCCCACTTTTTGAACGTTCACAGTAAGACACTGGGCATTCTTGAAAGAACTACGTTTATTACCCAGCTTCGGTAAGAGGAAGATACCTGAAGAGGATTTTCCTCTTATGAAAAAAGGTGAACAGTGAGAATCGCGTTCAGCATCTGTTTTGGGGAAAAGCACAACAGAGGTGGCATGCACCCTAACCAGCTCCTTCTGCTGGGAACCGCTCTCCGCATCCAGCCACCAGCACTATGAATGGTGTCTGTGAGCTTCTGCTGTGCTTTATCTTCATTTATGCTGGGCCTCCGTTAGAAACTTGTGTCCTGAGGCCTAAGAAAAATCAAAGAGAAGGAATTTTGGAGTCTGAGCACACTAAATGTTCCGTGTAAATTAATGGCCATTCCTTCTTGACACCATTTCTGCTGTGCAAGGTTTCTCAGAAGTCCTGTACTTTTGAAGAGCAGGGAAACCTATACCCCATGCTGTGGGGTTAGTTTTAGTCTCCATGCTGGACAGAACATTTCATGACTGTCGGATTTTCTCACTCAAACATTGAGACTTGGACCACCTTCACCCGTTTCTACCACCCCATCCCCGAATCTGGCACCTACCAATCTGCTCTCAGTATCTATGCGTTCAGTATTTGTTTATTCCACGTGGAATGTACATGAGAGCATCTGGTATTGGTCTTCCTGTGTCTGAGTTACTTGGCATAAGGCCCCCAAGGTCTGTGTTTCCATGTCTGGTTCTTGTGAATAATGCTGCAGTGAATGTGGGAGTGCATCTGTCTTTTTGAGGCAGTATTTTTGTGTTCTCTGAATCAATACTCATTAGAGCCATTATTGGGTCATGGGGTAGTTGTATTTATTTTTTCAGGAACCTCCATACCGTTTGTCACAGTGGCTGCACCAATTTCCATTCCCACCAACAGTGCACAGTGTCTCCTCGTCTGCACACCCATGACCCCACTTTTTGTCTGTCTCTGGGACAATTGCTGTTCCAACAGTTGTGAGGGGATAGCCGATTGTGGGTTTGACTGATGTTTCCCTGACGATGATTAGTGATGTCGAACAACTTTTTCTGTCTGTTGGCACCTGTGTGCCATCTTTGGAAAGTATGTATTCACATATACCCCCCATTTTTATACCTTTTTTTGTTTGTTTGTTTTGATTTGTATGAGTGTTGTGTGTATTTTGGATATTAGCCTCTTCTCACACATATGATTCACAGATATTTTTTTCTTATTGGGTCAGTGGCCTTTTAAGTTTTTGCTGGTTTCTTTTGCCGTGTGGAAGATTTCAGTTTGATGTTGTTCCACTGGTTTATTTTTGCTTTTGTTGTCTTTGCATTTGGTGTCCGATCTGAAGACTCTTTGCCAAAACCAATGTCGAGAGACTTAGTACCTGTGTCTTCTTGGAGGTTTATGGATTCAGATCTTATGTTCAAATCATTCATCCATTAAAAATTTTGTGTGTGGTGTAAGAAAGTGACCCAGCTATATTCTTCTGCATTTAGTGTCCAGTTTGCCTGTTACCGCTCACTGAAGAAACAGTCCTTCCCTCATGGCATATCTTCTGCTGCTGTGTCATAAGTTAGGATCATCTACGTGTGGGTAAGTTTCTGAGCTTTCTGTTCTGTTCCACTGACCTGGTGTCTGTGTTTCTGCCAGTACCATCCTGTTTTGACGACAACAGCTTTGTAATCTAGCTTGAAATCCAGGAGTGTGTTGACTGCACCTTTCTTTCTCCAGGTTCCTTTGGGTATTTGGGGTCTTTAGTGACTCCATCCAAGTTTGAGGACCGTTTTCTATTTCCTCGAATAATGCCACTGGAATTCAGATAGGGATTTCATCACATCTGTCGATTGCTTTGGGTACGATGGACATGTTCACATAATTAACTCTTCCAGTTAAGGAGCATGGCGTATGCTTCCATTTGTTTGTGTTGCCTTCCAAATCTTTGACCCATACATTCCGCCCCCCTCGACACACATGTTTTTCATTTCTTTTCTGCCATGTGTTGAGTGTACTATGTCTTTCTCATTTTTGGTTACTTTTATTCCTAGATTTTTTTGATGCAATTGTAAATGGCATTGCTTTTTTAATTTCTCTTTACGATATGTGTCATCAGTATACAGAAATGCAAGAAGTTGGGTCATCTGGGTGGCCCCATAGGTGAAGCATCTGCCTTCAGCTCAGGTCATGATCCCAGAGTTCTGGGATTGAGCCCCGTGCTGGGCCCCCGCTTAGCAAGGGTCTGATTCTCCCTCTTTCTGACACTCCCCCTGCTCGTGGTTTTTCTCTTCCTGTCAAATAAATAAATAAAATCTGAAAAAAAATAAAGACAACAGGTCTCTGTATATTGACATTATATCCTGCAGCTTTCTTGAATTTTTTTATTCTAACAGTTTTTTTTTTTTTTTGTGGAATCTTTCGGGATTTCATGTCATTTGCAAATAGTGACAGTTTTCCTGTATGGATTTCATATCTTTCTCTCTTTTTTAAATGATGTTAGGCACCCTACAGTACTTCATTTGTTTTTGATGTAGTGTTCCATGATTCATTGTTTGCATATAACACCTAGTGCTCATTATGACACGTGCCCTCCTTAATACCCATCACCAGGTTAACTCATTACCCTACCTCTCCCTTTCTGCAACCTTCAGTTTGTTTCCCAGTGTCAATAGTCTCTCATGGTTCATCTCCCCCTCTCATTCCCCCCCTTCACTTTTCCCTTCCTTCTCCTAATGTCCTCCATGCTATTCCTTCCATTCCACATAGGAGTGAAACCATATGATAATTGTCTTTCTCTGCTTGACTTAATTTCACTTAGCATAATCCCCTCCTGGTCCATCCACGTTGGTGCAAATGGTGGGTATTCATCCTTTCTGATGACTGAGTAATATTCCATTGTACAGATGACCACATCATCTTTGTCCATTCATCTGCTGAAGGACATCATGGCTCCTTCCACAGTTTGGCTGTTATGGACATTGCTGCTATGAACATTGGGATACTGGTGCCCCTTCTTTTCATTACTCTGTGTCTATGGGGTAAATACCCAGTAGTACAATTGGTGGGTCGTAGGATATCTCTGTGTTTAACGTCTTGAGGAACCTCCATATTGTTTTCAAAAGTGGCTGTACCAGCTTGAATTCTCACGAGTAGTGTAAGAGGGTTCCCCTTTCTCCACATCCTCTCTGACTTTTTTTTATTTCCTGTCTTGTTAATTTTTTTCAAGATTTTATTTATTTATTCCACAGAGATAGAGACAGCCAGCGAGAGAGGGAACACAAGCAGGGGGAGTGGGAAAGGAAGAAGCAGGCTCATAACGGAGGGCCTGATGTGGGGCTCGATCCCATAATGCCAGGATCACGCCCCTAGCCGAAGGCAGACACTTAACTGCTGTGCCACCCAGGTGCCCCCTGCCTTGTTAATTTTAACCGTTCTATCTGGTGTAAGGTGGTATCTCATTGTCGTTTTGATTTGTATTTGCCTGATGGCAAGTGATGTGGAGCATTTTTTCATGTGTCTGTTGGCCATTTGTGTTTCCCCTCTGGAGAAGTATCTCTTTGTGTCTTCTGCCCATTTTTTGGGTGTCGAGTTAGAGGAGTTCTTTATAGATCTTGAATACCAGCCCTTTATCTGTAATATCATTTGCAGATATCTTCTTCGATTCCATAGATTGCCTTTTTGTTTTGTTGATCGTTTGCTTTGCCGAGCAGAAGCTTTTTATCCTGATGAAGTGCCAATAGTTCATTTTTGCTTTTATTTCCTTTGCCTTTAGAGACGTGGCTTGCAAGAAGTTGTTGTGTCCAAGGTTGAAGAGTTCTTTTGATTTTGATATGAGACAGGAATCCATTATCTTCCTTTCCTGATTGTATTGGAGTCCTCTGTCTTTCTTGGTGAGTCTAGCTAAGTTTGTCAGTTTTGTTTATCTTTCCAAAAAAGGCAGCTCTCATTTTCGTTTTGTTTTTTTTTTTTTGTCTTTTTAGTGTCCTTTGGATTTATTTATGCATTCCTTTTTGTTATTTCCTTATTTCTACTAATTTGGGGCTTTGTTTGTTGTTTTTTTTTCTACTTCTTTACCACATAAATCAGGTTGTTTATTGGAGAGCATTCTCATGGATTGATGAAGACTTGAATTTCTACGAATGTCCCCCATAAAGCTACTTTTGCTGCATCCCATAAGTTTTTGTAGGTTGTCTTTTGCATCAGTGTCAAGGTACTTCTAAAAATTTTTTGTTTTCTTCTTTGACTGTTGGTTGTTCAGTAGCATGTTGTTAAGTCTCCACATATTTTTTTAAGATTATTTGAGTATCTGACAGAGAGTGAGACTGCGAGAGAGGGAACACAAGCAGGGGGGTGTGAGAGGGAGAAGCGGGCTTCCCACTGAGCAAGGAGCCTGATTCAGGGCTAGATCCCAAGATCCTGGGATCACGACCTGAGCTGAAAGCAGATCCTTAACGACTGAGCCACCCAGGCCCCCCAATCTCCACCTATTTTTGACTGTCCCATTTTTTTCTTGAGACTGATTTCTAGTTTCATATCATTGTGGTTGGACAAGATTTGAAGCAGAAGGTGAAGAGAGCATTCAGATGAAAGGTTTGTTTCCTGGAGGGTTTTTTGAGGCATACCATGAGTTCAGTGGGGATGGAGGAAGGTTTTGTGAGACGGGGGTTGGGGTTAACCCTCGTTAGAATTACTGACTACTACCATGCAGGCTGTGTGCTACTGTTCACACCATAGTCCTGATGGACTTGTACTTCATTAGAAATATTTTCTAGGAGGTGTAGGCATAGCCTTCTCTAAAAGAAAGGTACCATGTGGGTTTATGGCATGACCCCAGGTCAGCAACCAGGATGTATGGTATTGTGGGGGATCAGAACCAGGCTTTCTGTGGGAAGTGACAGAAATGGGGTATGGTGAGCTCCATGACCATAGGTGAGGTCCCGAGTGACCCACTGGGTGTTGGGTTCTGTGGATCTGTCTCATCAGGTGCTGTGGAATTCAGGGACACCCTCCTGTCTGTGGATTTGTGTGGAAACAGGTAGACATCAGTGTCTGGCCTGGCATGAGGGTCGCACTGGACCGCCACCAGAGGTGCAGCGTGCGGGGGAGCCACTGCTTGGTTTCCATGAAAGCTGACCAGGGTCTGTGACCGTGATTCCTAGCAGCTGCAAGGGGAGAGGAGGCCGGGGTGGTGCACACTTCCTAGACTTGTGGTCAGGACTAGTCTGGAGCCCACTGAAGTCAGCCACACCTGACACAGAAGGCACCCAGTTAGTGTAGCTGTGGGCACTGCTCCCATGTTACTTTCAGGCTGGCTCCGTGCTGCCACCTCCTGCTTTTCATCATCATCTTCAAGGTCATGTGCCTCTGTTCTTGCCCCATGGCCTCTGGAGTATTGTCCGTCCTCCATCTGGCCCTCGTCCCTGGTGCCCTGTGCAGTCCGATGACAGGGTAGCCTTCTCGAGACAAACATCTGGCCCTGATGGAACACTTCCATGGATCTCGTGTGATGCGAGGTTGATACCCTGCCCTGGAAGGGGGCTGCAGGTCCCCAATCAGGAGAGCCATGTCTCCCTTTTCAGCATGGCCTCCCCTCCCCTCAGTCTTCTTCAGGGAAACTCTCCCCACTTCCTGAGATGACAGCTCAGAACTTAAAAATGAATGTTATTTTACATATCTCTATGCCTTAGTTCATCCATGGCATGTCTTTCAACCCCGTTAGTGGTTTTTTTTTTAGCAGTTCTGAAGGGCAGTCTGCTCAAGGAGGGGATGACCTGGGTGGGGCAGCTTTCCCTCTCATCTCCCTCAGCATGTCTCTGAGCCCTGGGGCCAGCTGTCCCACTGAGGATTGAGGGACCCGAGACAGCCCATCCTGAGCCCAAGCTGTGTCAGCTGTGTAGACTGATGCGTGTCGGAGCGGTGGGCAGCTGGCATGGGCCAGGAGCAGGCAGTGTCTCCTTCTCATTCCATCCCTCCCTTCCTCCCAGAGGTAGCTCAGAGCAGCCTTCATCCGCTGCATCTCCAGATCCCTTGACCTGTGCCTCCTGTGTTCAGCTGGTGACCTTGGAGTTTCGCATGAATTCTCCCACCTGTACCCTTTCCCGTAGCAGTTCCTGGATCAGGGAAGGGGTCTGACCCTTGTCTGATTTTGGTCTTCTTCCTGTCCCGCAGCAAGCCCACCCACCTTTGCATCTTCCATGTATGTGCTTGGAAGCAAGCCCATCCACAGGAAACCTATTAGCCAAAGGGATCCAGGCAATGAACATTGAAGTAGAGATCCAGGATCCATAATAAACCTGCTCTGAAACCTGTCCCAAAGTCTGTGACTCTCTCACACTGAAACAGAAACAATAATAGCTTTCTGGACTGTGAAGTGACATGTGTCTCTCCTTCCAATCTTGAATGCATAGGTGCTGAGCCTGGACTGAAAAGGACCATGGCTCCTGCGGGCTGGGATCCACGATAAGAACTCAGTGAAATCTGAATTTGAGGCATGAAGTGAATAATTATTGTAGAGTGAATCCTCCCAAGTAGGGCTTATGCACATTGCACAGGAAAAGATTTTTCAAAGAGGTTCCTGAAAGAAAAATCTTTTAAAAAATTTATTTTAATTCCAGTAGAGCTAACATACAGTGTTACATTTGTTTCAGGTGTACAATAGAATGATTCAGTAATTATATATTACTAGTGGTCATCAAGAAAAGCGTCCTCTTAATCCCCTTCATCTATTTCACTCATCCCTCTATCCACCTCCTCTCTGGTAACCATCCGTTTGTTCTCTATTGTTAAGAGTTTGTATTTTGGTGTATCTCCTTTTTCTCTTTTAGTTATTTATTTTTGTTTGTTTCTTAAGTTCCCCATTAGAGTGACATCGTATGGGATTTTTCTTTCTCTGCCTGATTTTAGTTAGGATAATACTCTCTAGCTCCATCCATGTGTCTGCAAATGGCAAGGTTTCATTCTTTTTCAAGCCGAGTAATACTCCATTGTGTGTGTGTGTGTGTGTGTGTGTGTGTCCGTGTGTGTGTGTGTGTGTGAATACACACATCTATCATCTCATTTGTCAATTTTTCTACAGACACTTGGGTTGCTTCCATATTGTGATATTGTAAATAATGGTGCAAGAAACATAGGGGTGCACGTATCCTTTTACGTTACTGTTTTCCTATTTTTGTGTAAATAGGAGTAGTGTGATTGTTGGATCATAGGGTAGTTCTATATTTAATTTTTTGAGGAACCTTCGTACTGTTTTCCATGGTGGCCACCACAGTTTGCATTCCCACCCACAGTTCGCGAGGATTCCCCTTTATCCACATCCTCCCAACACCTGCTCTTTGTTGTGCTTTTGATGTTAGCCATTCTGACAGGTTTGAGGTATTACCTCATTGTCCTTTGGATTTACATTTTCCTGATGATGGGTGATGGTGAACATCTTTTCACGGGACTGTTGGCCATTTGTATTTCTTCTTTGGAGAAATGTCTGTCCATGTCTTCTGCCTATTTTTTAACTGGATTATTTGTTTTTTTGGGGGTCGAGTAGGATCAGTTCTATATGTTTTGGACACTATCCCTTCATTGCATATGATCTTTGCAAATATCTTCTCCCTTTGAGTAGGTTGTCTTATTATTGTTACGTTTTCATTGTTCTTCTGCCGTGTGGAAACTTTTTATTTTACTGTATTCCCAATAGTTTATTTTTGCTTTCATTTCCTTTGTCAGGACACAGTCCAGAAAAACGTTGGTATGGTCCATGTCAAGAAGTTACTGTCTTCCCTCCTGTAGGATTTTTATGGATTCAGGTCTCATATTGAGGTCTTGAAACTGTTTTGTGTTTGTCTGTATTGTGTAAGAAAGCAGTTTAATTTCATTCTTTTGTGCGTAGCTGTCTAGTTTTCCCAACACCATTTGTTGTAGAGACTGTCCTTCTCCCTTTTGATATTGTTGCTTGCTTTGTGGAAGATTCATGGACCACATAATTGTGGGTTTCTGTCTAAACTTGTATCCTGTTCCTTTGGTCGCTGTGTCTATTTTTGTGCTGTACTGTCTTGTTAGGATGACTGCAGCTTTGTAGTATAACCTGAAATCTGAAATTGTGAGTCCTCCAGCTTTGTTTTTCTTTTCCACATTGCACTGGCTGTTCGGAATCTTTAGTGGTTCCATACAAATGTGTAGGATTGTTTATTCAAGGTCTTTTGTTCTTTAATTTAAATTCAATTAGCCAACTTACAGTACATCATTAGTTTCAGATGTAGTCTTCAATCAATTTTCAGTTGTGTGTATCACCCAGTGCTCATTGTATCGTGTGACCTCCTTAATGCTACTCACCCAGTTACCCCCCCAACTTCTCCTCCAACAATCATCAGTTTCTTGCGATAGTTAAGAGTCCATCATGGGTTTTCCCTCTCTCTGATGACTTCCCATTCTATTTTCCCTTCCTTCCCCTATGGTCTTCTTCCTTGTTTCTGATATTCCACATAGGAGTGAAAGCATATGATCATTGTCTTTCTTTCATTGACTTATTCCACTCAGCATAATGCCCTCCAGCTCCACCCAGGTCAGTGTGATGGTAAGTATTCATCCTTTCTGATGGCTGAGTAATATTCCATTATATATATGATCCACATCTTCTTTATCCATTCATCTATCCATGGTCATCTGCACTCCTTCCACAGCTTGTCTATTATGGATATTGCCGCTATGAACACTGTGGTGCATGTGTCCCGTCTTCAGTACCTGTCGCTTTGGGGAAAATACCCAGTAGTGCAATTGCTGGGACATAGGGTAGCTTTATTTATAACTTCTTGAGGAAACTCCGTACCATTTTCAGGAGTGGCTGTACCGGACTGCATTCGTATAGGAGTGTAAGAGGTTTCCCGTTTCTCCACATCCTCTCCAACATGTATAGTTTCATGTCTTCTTATTTTTAGATATTTGGCCTCGTGTGATATGGCATGTATAGGGGTTTAGATTTGCATTTCCCTGAAGCCAAGTGATATGAAGCATTTATGCATGTATCTTTTGGTCACCAGTACGTCGTCATCAGTGAAGTGACTTCCCATTTTAATCCATCTCAAGAGCTAAAGCTGGGTAAGGCACTGAAGCTGGATAATGCCATCAGTTGGAATTGTGGAGAATTTCAAAAGATCTCCGTGGAGAGCAAGTTCAGTGTGAAGCTACTAATTGGATCCGGGGACATCTCTGAAAGTGGGGTTGCCTGGGATGGGCTGAGGGGGACCCTCTGATTTTCCTATGAATCCTTGCTGCAGCCCCAAATGGACAGTTTCCTGCTGTGGGGCAGGCTGAGTCTTCTAGTCGTGAAGAGGTGAGCCCAATGCCTGGTGCCTTGGAGGCAGGCAAACTGGGAGGGACCCTCAGCAGAAGACCCAGGGTTAGGTTAGGCCTCAAGGACAGCAGGTCTGAACTGCCCAGTGCTCAGAGAGCTCCCAGGCCGAGTGAGATGAGGGCACAAGGGCGGGTGAGTGTGAGCCTTGGGGTTTCATCCGGAAGGGCCCACAAAGGTCGGGGTTCACCAGAAGGGGCTCTCAGGGGGTGCCCCAATTCTCTTGCCCTGACTGCTCTGTTGTGCACCAAAATGGTACAGTTTACTGTGGGCTGCAGGCTGAGTCCTACGGTGGGGCTTGGGTGTCCCCAATCCCCCGGACTGTGGTGCCAGGACCCTGGGGAGGGGCCCCTCTGTGGCCAACCTAGGGTAAGGGTTAGGGTCCCGGAGCCCGGCAGGGACAATCTGCAGGCTGTGAGGTGAGCTTTGTGGAGGGCTGAGAGGAGGCCATGGGGGAGGGTGAGCATGGGCCTCAAGGTTGGGGCACGGGGGGCTGCCAAATGTGGGGACGGGCTCTGAGGGCCTCCCCAAGTTCTCATGCCCTGTAGGCTCCATAGAGCCCCAAGGGGCAATGTTTCCTGTCAGGTGGCAAGCTGAGTCCTCTGGTGGGGTACAGGTATCCCAATTCCCCGGGGCTGTGGTGTAAGGCTCCTGGGGAGGCCCCCACACCTGCGGCCGACCTAGGGCTAGGGTTAGTCCCCAGGAGCCCCGCAGGCCCGATCTGCTGGCTGTATGGCTAGCTACACAGGCTGAGGTGAGGGTGTGGGGAGGGTGAGCGTGGGACTCAGGGTTGGGGTGTGGGAGGCCGCCAAAGTTCGCTGGTGGCTCAGGAGTGCCCTCCTGGTTCTCCCGCCCTGAATGCTCTATGGCCTCCCAAGGCGCATGGTTTCCTGTGGGGTGGCAGACTGAGTCCTGCTGTGGGGCTCAGGTGTCCCGAATCCCCGTGGCTGCGGCTCCAGGCTCCTGGGGAGGGGCCCCTCCACAGATGAACTAGGGTTAGGGTTGGCGCCCAGGAACCCCGCAGGCCAGATCTGCCCACTATGTGGCGATCTCTGCCATGGGCTGAGGTGAGGGTGCGGGCTGGGGTGAGCATGGACTTCAAGGTTGGGTTTAGGGATCACCAAAGTTCGCCGGGGGCTCTGGGGGCCCTCCTGGTTCTCCCGCCCTGAATGCTCTATAGCCTCCCAAGGGGCACGGTTTCCTGTGGGCTGGCAGGCTTTGTCCTGCAGTGGGGCTCAGGTGTCCCCAGTCCCTGGGGCTACGGCACCGGGCCCCAGGGGAGGGGCCCTACCCAGCTGACCTAGGGTCAGGTGTAGGCCCCAGGAACCCGGCAGGCCTGATCTGCCGGCTCTGCGATGAGCTCGGTGGCAAGCTGAAGGGAAGGCGTGGGGTGGGATGAGCGTGGGCCTCAGGGTTGGGGTGTATGGGGCCGCCGAGGATCGCTGGGGGCTCAGGGGGGCACTACCAGTTCTCCTGCATGGGATGCTCTGTGGCGCCCCAAGGGGCATGGTTTCCTGAGGGCTGGCAGGTTGAGTCCCGTGGTGGTGCTCAGGTGTACCTAATCCCCGGGGTTAGGGTATGGATTAGGGTATGGGTTCAGGTTAGGGTATGGGTTACGGTTAGGGTATGGGTGAGGGTAGAGGTTAGAGTTAGGGGAAGGAGAGGGTACGGGTTAGGGTTGGGTTTAGGGGTTACACGTTAGAGGTTATGGGTTAGGGTACAGATTAGGGTTTAGGGTACGGGTTAGGGTTTAGGGTTTGGGGTTAGGGTTGGGGTTAGGTTTGGAGTACGGGTTAGGTTTAGGGTATGGGTTAGGGTTAGGGTACGAGTTAGGGTACGCATTAGGGTATAGTTTAGGGTACGTGTTAGGGTATGGTTTAGGGTAAGTGTTGTCGTACGGATTTGGGTACTGTTTAGGGTATGGGTTAGGGTTAGGGTACGGGTTAGGGTTAGGTTACAGTTTAGGGTTATGGTACAGGTTAGGTTACGGTTTAGGGTTAGGGTTAGGGTACGGGTTAGGGAACGGGTTAGGGATAGGTATAGGGTACGGTTTAGGGTTAGGGTATGGGTTAGGGTACAGGTTAGGGTACAGGTTAGGGTTAGGTATGGGTTAGGGTATGGGTTAGGGTCCGGGTTTGGGATAGTGTACGGGTTAGGGTATGGTTTAGTGTACGGGTTAGGGTATGGGTTAAGGTTAAGGTAGGGTACTGGTTAGGGTAGGGTACGGGTTACGGTTTAGGGTTTAGGGTTACAGTTAGGGTACGGGTTAGGGTTAGGTTATGGGTTGGGTTAGGGTACAGGTTATGGTACGATTTAGGGTATGGGTTAGGGTCAGGGTTTAGGGTTTAGGGTTAAGGTTAGGGTACAGGTTAGGGTACGGGTTAGGTTTAGGTTTAGGGTTAGTTTACGGGTTAGGGGTAGGGTTAGCTGAAGGGGTAGCGTTAAGGGTAGGGTTAGGGTTTGGGGTTAGTGGTTAAGGTTAGGGTTTATTGTTTAGGGCTTCGGGATTAGGGTTAGGGTTTAGGGTTTAGTGTTAATGTTAGGGTTTAGGGTTTAAGGATTAGGGGTTATGGTTAGATTTTGGGTAGGGTTAGGGGTTAAGGTTTAGGGTTTAAGGTTAGGGGTTAGGGTTTAGAGTTAGGGTTAGACCTCAGTAGGCCAGCAGGACCAATGTGCCGGCTGTGCGGCGAGCAGAGGAGTGGGCCAAGGTGAGGGCACTGGCTAGCGGGAGTATGGTATCCAGCGTTTTGGCGCAGGGGCCTTTGAACGTCGCTAGAGGCTCAGAAGGCCCTGCCCGTTCTAACACCCTGAATAACCGGTGTGCCCCTAGCGGCTCCGTTGGCGGTGGGGCAGCAGAGTGAGTCCCACGCTGCGGCTCGGGTAATCCCAATCCCCGGTGTTGCAGTGCCAGGCCCCTTGGGAAGGGCTCCTCGTGAGCCGACCTAGGGTTAGATTTAGACCCCATTAGGCCGGCAGGCATGATCCTCTGGCTAGGCGGCTAGAGGTGGGTGGGCCGAGGTAAAGGTGCTGGGGAGCGGGATGGTGGGCCCCTGCATTTTGGCGCGGGAGGCTTCAAATGTCGCCAGTTTCTCCAGGGCCCTGTCTGTTCTCCCACCCTGAATGACCGGCGGCGCCCCTAGCGGCCCAGGTGGCAGCGATGTGGGAGGTTGAGTCTGGCTCTGGGGCTTGGGGTACCAGATCCCCGGCGTAGTGGCACCAGGACCCTAGGGAGGGGCCCCTGGGGCGACGACCTAGGGTTAAGGTTAGCCCCAAAAAGACCGTCAGGCCCAATCCGCACACTGTGCGGCGAGTGGAGATGCGGGCCGAGGTGAGGGCGCTGGGGAGCAGGAAAGTGGGCCCAAGCGTTTTAGCACAGGAGGTCTTCGAAGGTCGCAAGGGGTTCAGAGGGCCCTGCCCCTTCTCCCTCCTTGAATGATCGGCGGCGCCCTTACTGGCCCAGTTGGCGGCAGGGTGGCAGGTAGAGTCTGGCGCTGGGGCTCGGGTGTCCCCAATCCCCGGTGTTGCGGTGCAAGGCCCCTTGGGAGGGGCCCCTCCTGGGCCGACCAAATGTTAGAGTTAGCCCCCAGGATGAGGGCAGGCCTGATCTGCCGGGTGTGCGGCAAGCGAAAGGGCGGGCCGAGATGTGGGTGCTAGCGAGCAGGAGTGTGGGCCCAAGCGTATTCGCAAGTTGGACCTTCGAAGGTCTCCAGGGGCTCGAAGGGCCCTGCCTGTTCTCCCGCACTGAATGACCGGCAGCGCCCATAGCGGCTCGGGTGGCGTCGGGGCGGCAGGGTGAGTCTGGCGCTGGAGCTCAGGGGTCCCCAATCCCTGGCATTGCTGCGCCAGGCCCCTTGGGAGGTTCCCCTCGGGGCCAACCTAGGGTTAGGGTTAGCCCCCAGGAGGCCCTCAGGCCTGATCCGCTGGCTGTGCGGCCAGCAGAGGGGCTGGCTGAGGTGAGGGCGCTGGTGAGCGGAAGCATGGGCCCAAGCATTCTGGCGCCTGGGGCCTTAGAAGTTCACTGGGACTGGGAGGGCCCTGTCCATTCTCCCACCCTGAATGACCGGTGGTGCCCTAGCTGCCTAGGTGCCGGCGGGGCAGCAGGGTGAGCCCGGCACTGGGGCTGGGGGTCATCAATCCCCAGTGTTGCGTCGACAGTCCCCTTGGGAGGGGCCCCTGGGGGGCCAACCTAGGGTTAGGGTTAGCTCCGAGGAGGCCGGCAGGCCCGATCTGCCAGCTGTGTGGCGAGCGGAGGGGCAGGCCGATGTGAGGGCGCTGAAGAGCAGGAGCGTGGGCCCAAGCGTTTTGGCGCGGGAAGCCTTCGAAGGTCGCCGGGGGATCGGAGGACCCTGCCCGTTTTCCCGCCCTGAATGACCTGCGGCGCCCCGGGGGCCCGGGTGGCGGCAGGGCAACAGGGTGAGTCCGTCGCTGGGGTTGGGGGGTTCCCAATCCCCGGTGTTGCGGCACCAGGCCCCTTTGCAGGGGCCCCTCGGAGGCTGACCTAGGGTTATGGTTAGCCCCCAGGAGGCCGCAGGCCCAATCCACCGGCTGTGCGGTGAGCAGAGGGGAGGGCCGAGGTGAGGGCGCTGGCGAGCGGTAGCGTAGGCCCATGAGTTTTGGCGCGGGGGGCCTTCGAAGGTCGCCGGGGCTCAAGAAGCCCTGCCCGTTCTCCCGCACTGAATGTCCGGCGGTGCCCCTAGCGGCTCAGTTGCCGGCGGGGGAGCATGGTGAGTCGGATGCTGGGGCTAGCGGTCCGCAAACCCAGGTGTTGCGGTGCCAGGCCCGTTGGGAGGGGCCTCTCGGGGGCCGACGAAGGGATAGGGTTAGCCCCCAGGAGGCTGGCGGGCCCTATCCGCCGGCTGTGCGGCGAGCGGAGGGGCGGGCCGAGGTGAGGGCACTGGCTACCGGGAGAGTGGGCGCAAGCTTTCTGGCGCGGGGGGCCTTCGAAAGAGGCCGGGGACTCCAAGGGCCCTTCCCGTTCTCCCGCCCTGAATGACCGGTGGTGCCACTAGCGGCCTGTGTGGCGGCGGGGCAGCACGGTGAGTCCAGCACTGTGGCTCGTGGGTCTCCAATGCCCGGCATTGCCGCTCCAGGCACCTTGGGATGAGCCCCTCCGAGGGTGAGCTAGGGTTAGGGTTAGCCCCCAGGAGGCCGGCAGGCCCGATCTGCCAGCTGTGTGGCGAGCGGAGGGGCAGGCCGAGGTGAGGGCGCTGAAGAGCAGGAGCGTGGGCCCAAGCGTTTTGGTGCGGGGGCCTTTGAAGGTCACCAGGGGCTCGGAGGACCCTGCCCGTTCTCCCGCCCTGGATGACCGGCGGTGCCCCTAGAGGCCCGGGTGGCAGCGGGGCGGGAGGGTGAGTCTGGCGCTGGGGCTTGTGGGTCCGGAATCCCGGGCATTGCGGCACCAGGCCCCTTGGGAGGGGCCCCTCGAGGGATCGAGCTAGGGTTAGGTTTAGCCCCCAGGGGACCGTCAGGCCCAATCCACCGGTTGTGCAGGGAGCGGAGGGTGGGCTGAAGTGATGGTGCTGGCGAGCGGGAGCGTGGGCCCAAGGGTTTTGGCGCGGAGGGCCTTCAAACGGCGCTGGGGTCTCCGAGGGCCCTGTCCGTTGTTCTGCCCTGAATGACCGACAGCTCTCCTACCGGCCCGGGTGGCGGCGGCGCGGCACAGTGCGTCCGGCGCTGGGACTCGGGGGACACCAATCCCAGGCATTGCAGCGATAGGCCCCTTGGGAGGGGCCCCTTGGGGGCCGACCTAGGGTTCGGGTTAGCCCCCAGGAGGCTGGCAGGCCCGATCCGCCGGCTCTGCCACATGCGGAGGGGCTAGCCGAGGTGAGGGCGCTGGCGAGCGGGAGCATGGCCCCAAGCGTTTTGTCGCGGGGGACCTTCGAAGGTCGCCGGGGGCCCGGGGGGCCCTGCCCGTTCTAACGCCCTGAATGAGGACGGCGCCCCTAGCGGGCCGGGTGGTGAGGAGCAGCAGAGTGCGTCCGGCGGTGGGGTTCGGGTGTCCCCAATCCCCAGCGTGGAGGCGCCAGGCCCCTTGGGAGGGGCTCCTCTGGGGCCGACCTAGGTTTAGGGTTAGCCCAAAGGAGGCCGGCAGGCCCGAACCGCCAGCTGTGCGGCGAGCAGAGGGGCGGGCCGAGGTGAGGGCGCTGGCGAGGGGGAGCGTGGGCCCAGGGTTTTGGCACAGGGGGCCTTGGATTGTCACTGGGGGCTTGGAGGGCCCTGCCCATTCTCACACCCTAAATGACCGGTGGCGCCCCTAGCGGCCAGGGTGGCGGCGTGTCGGCAGGATGAGCCTGGAGCTGAGGCTCAGTGGTCCCCGATCCCCGGCGCGGTGGCTCCAGGCACTTGGGAGGGGTCCCTCGGGGGCCGACATATGGTGAGTGTTAGCCCAAAGGAGGCCGGCGGGCCCAATCCGCTGGCTGTGCAGCGAGCGGAGGGGTGGGCCGATGTTAATGCGCTGGCAAGCGGGAGCGTGGGCCCAAGCGTTTTGGCATGGGGGGCCTTCGAAGCTCACCGGGGGCTCGGAGGGCCCAGCAAGTTCTCCCGCCCTGAATGCCCGGCGGCTCCCTAGCAGCCAGGGTGGCGGCGGGGAGGCAGGGTGAGTCCGGAGCTCGGGCTCGGGGGTCCCCAATACCCGGCGTGGCATTGCCAGGCCCCTTGGGAGGGGTCCCTCGGGGGCCGAGCTAGGGTTATCATTAGCCCAAAGGAGGCCGGCAGGCCCGATTGGCCGGCTGTGCAGTGAGGGGAGGGGTGAGCCGAGGTGAGGGCGCTGGCGAGCGGGAGCTTAGGCCCAAGCGTTTTGGTGCGGGGGGCCTTCGAAGGTCATCGGGGGCTCGGAGGGCCCTGCCCGTACTCCCTCCCTGAATGACCGGTGGCGCCCCTAGCATCCCGGGTGGCGGCGGGGCGGCAGGGTGAGTCTGGAGTAGGGCTCAGGGGTCCAAATGCCCTGGCGTGGCGGCGCCTGGCCCCTTGGGAGGGGTCCCTCGGGAGCCGACCTAGGGTTGAGGTTAACCCAAAGGAGGCCGGGGCCCGATCCGCCGGCTGTGCAGAGAACGGAGGGGCGGGGCGAGGTGAGGGCGCTGGTGAGCGGGAGCGTGAGCCCAAGCGTTTTGGCGTGTTGGGCCTTCGAAGGTCACCGGGGGCTCAGAGGGCCCTGCCCATTCCCCAGCCCCGAATGAGGACGGTGCCCCTAGCGATCCGGGTCGCAGCGGGGCGACAGGGTGAGTTCAGCCCTGGTGCTCGGGGGTCCCCAATCACCCGCGTGGCGGCGCCAGGCCCCTTGGGATGGGCCCCTCGGGAGCCGACCTAGGGTTAGGGTTAGCCCCAGGAGGCCGGCAGTCCCGATCTGCCGGCTGTGCGGCAAGCGGAGGGGCGGGCTGAGGAGAGGGTGCTGGCGAGCAGGAGCCTAGGCCCAAGCGTTTTGTCACGGGGGGCCTTCAAAGGTCACTGGGGGCTCGGAGGGCCCTGCCCGTTCTCCCGCCCTAAATAACCGGTGGCGCCCCTAGCAGCCCGGGTGGCGGCAGGGCGGCAGGGTAAGTAATGCGCTGGGGCTTGAGGGTCCCCAATCCCCGGCGTGGCATCGCCAGGCCCCTTGGGAGGGGCCCCTCGTGAGCAGACCTAGAGTTAGGGTTAGTTCCCAGGAGGCTGGCAGGCCCAATCCGCTGTCTGTGCGGCGAGAGGGGGGGCGGACCGAGGTGAGGGAGCTTGCTAGCGGGAGCGTGGGCCCAAGCGTTTTGGCGTGGGGGGCCTCAAAGGTCGCCAGGGGCTCGGAGGGCCCTGCCCATTCTCCCGCTCTGAATGACTGGTGGCGTCCCTACTGGCCCGGTAGCTGTGGGGCGGAAGGGTGACTCCGGCGCTGAGGCTTGGGGGTCACCAATCCCCGGCGTTGTGGCACCAGGCCTTTGGAAGTGGCCCCTTGGGGTCTGACCTAGGGTTAGTGTTAGCCCCCAGGAAACAGGCAGGCCTGATCCGCTAGCTGTTCATCGAGTGGAGGGGCGGGCCGAGAAGAGGGCGCTGGCGAGTGGGAGCGTGGGCCCAAGCATTTTGGCGCGAGGGGCCTACGAAGGTCGCGGGGGCTCAGAGGGCCCTGCCTGTTCTCCAGCACTGAATGACCGACGGTGCCCCTAGCGGACTGGGTGGTGGTGGGGTGGCAGGGAGAGTCCAGCACTGGTGCTCGGGGGTCCCCAATCCCCAGCATTGCGATGCCAGGCCCCTTGGGAGGGGCCCCGTGGGGACAGACCTAGGGTTAGGGTTACACCCAGGGGGCTGACAGGCCCGATCCTACGGCTGTGCGGCGAGCGGAGGGGCGGGCCAAGGTGAGGGCGCTGGCTAGCGGGAGCGTGGGTCAAGTGTTTTGGTGCGGGGGGCCCTTCGAAGGTCGTGGGGGGATCGGAGGACCCTGCCCGTAGTCCCGCACTGAATGACCGGTGGCGCTCCTAGTGGTGCAGGTGGCAGCGGGGCGGCCGGGTGAGTCCGGCACTGGGGTTCAGGGGTCCCCAATCCCCGGTGTTACGACTGCAGGCCCCTTGCTAGGGGCCCCTCGGGGGCCGACATATGGTAAGGGTTAGCCCCCAGGAGGCCCGCAGGCCTGATCCGCCAGCTCTGCGGTGAGTGGAGGGGTGGTCGGAGGTGAGGCCGCTGGCAATCTGGAGAGTGGGCCCAGTCATTTTGGCACGGGGGTCCTTCGAATGTCGCCAGGGGTTCGGACGGCCCTGCCCGTTCTCCCGCCCTGAATGACGGGCGGCTCCCCTAAAAGCCCTGGTGGAGGAGGGGCGGTAGGGTGAGTCGGGCGCTGGGACTCAGGGGTTCCCAATCCCCGGCGTTTTGGCGCCATGCCCCTTGGGAGGGGCCCCTCGGGGACTCACCTAGGGTTAGGGTTAGCTCCGAGGAGGCCGGCAGGCTCGATCCGCCGGCTGTGTGGTGAGCAGAGGGGCAGGCCAAGGTGAGGGCGCTTGTGAGCAGGAGCGTGGGCCCAAGCGTTTTGGCGCGGGGGGCCTTCGAATGTCGCCAGAGGCTCTGAGGGCCCTGCCCCTTGTCCCGCCCTGAATGACCGGCAGCGCCCCTAGTGGCCCATGTGGCAGCGGGGCAGCCGGTTGTGTCCAGCGCTGGAGCTCGGGGTTCTCCAATCCCCGGTGTTGCGGCTCTAGGCCCCTTGCTGGGGCCCCTAGGGGACCGACCTATGGTTAGATTTAGCCCCCAGGAGGCCGGAAGCCCGATCCGCCAACTCTGCGGCAAGCGGAGAGGCCGGCGGAGGTGAGGCCGCTGGCGAGCGGGAGCGTGGGCTCAGGCGTTTTGGCGCGGGGGTCCTTTGAAAGTCGCTGGGGGCTTGGAGGGCCCTGTACGTTCTTCTGCCCTGAATGACCGGCGGCTCCCCTAGCGGCCCGGGTGGAGGAGGGGTGTTAGGGTGACTTGGGCGCTGGGGCTTGGGGGTCCCCAATCCTCGGCGTTGGGGCGCCAGGCCCCTTTGGAAGGGCTCTAGGGGGCCGACCAAGGGTTATTGTTAGCCCCCAGGGGGTCAGCAGGCCCGATCCGTCGGCTGTGAGGCGTGCGGAGGGGTGGACCCAGGTGAGGGCGCTTGAGAGCAAGAATGTGGACCCAAGCGTTTTGGCACAGGGGGACTTCGAAGGTCATCGGGGGTTCGGAGGGCCCAACCCGTTCTCCTGCCCTGAATGACCAGCGGCGCTACTAGCGGCCCAGGGGGGCGGGGCGGCAGGGTGAGCCCGGCACTGGGGCTTGGGGGTCCCCAATCTCCAGCTTTGCGGGGGCAGGCCCTTGGTAGTGGCCCCTCGGGGGCCGACCTAAGGTTACAGTTAGCCCCCAGGAGGCCGGCAGGCCCGATGTGCCAGCTGTGCGGCGAGCGGAGGGGCGGGCCGAGGTGAGATCGCTGGCGAGCGGGAGCTTGGCCGAAGCGTTTTGGCGCGGGAAGCCTTCGATGGTCGCCGGGGGATCGGAGGACCCTGCCCGTTTTCCCGCCCTGAATGACCTGCGGCGCCCCTGGGGCCCGGTGGTGGCAGGGCAACAGGGTAAGTCCATCGCTGGGGTTGGGGGTTCCCAGTCCCCGGTGTTGCGGCACCAGGCCCCTTCACAGGGGCCCCTCGGAGGCTGACCTAGGGTTATGGTTAGCCCCCAGGAGGCCGCAGGCCCAATCCACCGGCTGTGCGGTGAGCAGAGGGGAGGGCCGAGGTGAAGGCGCGAGCGGTAGCGTAGGCCCATGAGTTTTGGCGTGGGGGGCCTTCGAAGGTCGCCGGCGCTCAAGAAGCCCTGCCCGTTCTCCCGCACTGAATGTCCGGCGGTGCCCCTAGCGGCTCAGTTGCCGGCGGGGGAGCATGGTGAGTCCGGTGCTGGGGCTCAGGAGTCCCCAATCCCCGTCGTTGCGGCGCCAGGCCCCTTGGGAGGGGCCACTAGGGGGCCGACCTAGGGTTTGGGTTAGCCTCCAGAAGGCCCACAGGCCCGATTCACCATCTGTGCGGCGAGCGGAGGGGAGGGCCGAGGTAAGGGCGCTGGCGAGCAGGAGCGTGGGCCCAAGCGTTTTGGTGCAGGGGGCCTTCGAAGGTCGCCGGTGGCTTGGAGGGCCCTGGCCATTCTCCCTCCCTGAATGAACAGCGGCGCCCCTAGCGGCCCAGGTGGCGGTAGGGCGGGAGGGTCAGCTGGGCGCTGGGGCTCAGGAGTCCCCAGTCCCCAGTGTTGAGGCAATAGGAACGTGGGATGGGCCCCTCGGGGGCCCACCAAAGGTTAGGTTAACACCCAGGAGGCTGGCAGTCCTGATCCACCGGCTGTGCAGCGAGCAGAGGGGCGGAACGAGGTGAGGGCGCAGGCGAGTGGGAGCATGGGCCAAAGCATTTTGGCACAGGGGGCCTTTGAAGGTCGCCAGGGGCTTGGAGGGATCTGCCCGTACTCCCTCCCTGAATGACCGACGGTGTTCCTAGTGGCCTGGGTGGTGGCGGAGCAACACGGTGAGTCTGGCGCTGGGGTTCGGGGGTCCCCAATCCCAGGCATTGCGGTGCCAGGCCCCTTTGGAGGGGCCCCTCAGGGGCCAACCTAGGGTTATGGGTAGCCCCAGGAGTCGGGCAGGCCTCATCCACCAGCTCTGCAGCAAGCGGAGGGACGGGCCGAGGTGAGGGCACTGAGGAGCAGGAGCGTGGGCTCAAGCGTTTTGGATGGGGGGGCCTTGGAAGGTCGCCGTGGGCTCGGAGGGCCCTGCCTGTTCTCCCGCACTGAATGACCAGCGACACCCCTAGCGGCCTGGGTGGTGGAGGGGCAGCAGGGTGAGTCCGGCGCTGGGGCTCGGGGGTCCCCAACCCGGCGTTGCGGTCCCAGGCCCCTTGGGAGGGGCCCCTCAGCGGCCGACCTAGGGTTAGGGTTAGCCCCCTGGAGGCCGGGAGGCCCGATCTGCCAGCTGTGTGGGGAGCGGAGGGGCCGGCCGAGGTGAGGGCGCTGACTAGCGGGAGCGTGGGCGCAAGTGTTGTGGCGCAGGGGGCCTTCGAAGGTCGCCAGTGGCTCAGAGGGCCCTGTCCTTTGTTCCGGCCTGAATGACCTACAGCGCTCCTAGCGGCACGGGTGGTGGCGGAGCATAAGTGTGAGTCTGGCGCTGAGGCTTGCGGGTCCAGAATCCCTGGCTTGTGGCGCCAGGCCCCTTGGGAGAGGCCCCTCAGGGGCCGACCTAGGGTTAGGGTTAGATCCTAGGAATCCGGCAGGCCCGTATGCCGGCTGTGCAGCGAGCGGAGGGGCGGGACTTGGCGAGGGCGCTGGTGAGCAGGAGCATGGGCCCAAGCATTTTGGCGCAGGTGGCCTCTAATGGTTGCCGTGGCTCGGAGGGCCCTCCCCGTTCTCCCGCCCTGACTGACCGGCAGCGGCCCTAGAGGCCCGGGTGGCGGTGGGGTGGCAATGTGAGTCTGGCGCTGCGGCTCAGGGGTCACCAATTTCCGGCGTTGCAGCGCCAAGCCCCTTGGCAGGAATGACTCGGGGGCTGACCTAGGGTTAGGGTTAGACCTCAGAAGGCCGGCAGGCCTGAAACGCCAGCTGTGCATAAAGCAGATGGGCGGGCCGAGGTGAGGGCGCTGGTGAGCGGGAGCGTGGGCCCACGCGTTTTGGCACGGGAGGGCTACGAAGGCCGCAGGGGCCTGGGAGGTCCCTGCCTGTTCTCCCTCCCTGAATGACCGGCGTCACCTGCAGCGGCCCTGGTGGCGGCGGGGCTACAGGTTGAGTCCGGTGCTGGGGGTCGGGGGTTCCCAATCCCCAGCATTGTGCCACCAGGCCCCTTGGAAGGGGCCCCTCGGGGGCTGACCTAGGGTTAGGGTCAGCCCCCAGGAGGCCGGCAGGCCCGGGAGCCTGGGCCCAAACGTTTTGGCACAGGGGGCCTTTGATGTCGCCGGGGGCTAGGAGGGCCCTGCCTGTTCTCCCGCCCTGAATGACCGGCTGCACCCCTAGCGGCCCAAATGGCAGCGGGGCGGCAGGGTGACTCCGGCGCTGCAGCTTGGTCCCCAATCCCCGGCGTTGCAGCGCCAGGCCCCTTGGCAGGGGCCCCTCGGGTCTGACCTAGGGTTAGGGTTAGCCCCCAGGAGGCCGGCAGGCCCAATCCTCCAGCTGTGCAGGAGCAGAGGGGTGGGATGAGATGAGGGCACTGGCGAGCGGGAAGGTGGGGCCAAGCATTTTGGCGCGAGGGGCCTTCAAAGGTTGCCAGGGGCTCGGAGGGCCCTGCCTGTTCTCCTGCCCTGAATGACTGATGGCGCCCTTCGTGGCCCGTTTAGCAGCGGGGCGGCAGGGAGAGTCTGGTGCTGGGGCTCGGGGGTCCCCAATCCCCGGCGTTGCAGCGCCAGGCCCTTTGGGATGGGCCCCTAGGGGGCCTACCTAGGGTAGGGTTAGCCGCCAGGAGGCTAGGATGCCTGATCTGCCGGCTGTGCGGCGAGCGGAGGGGCAGGCTGAGGTAAGGGTGATGGCAAGCGGGACCATGGGCCCTAGTGCTTTGGTGCAGGGGGCCTTCAAAGGTCGTTGGGGGCTCAGAGGGCCCTGCCCATTCTCCCGCACTGAATGACCGGCAGTGCCCCTAGTGGCCCGGGTGGCGGCGGGGGGCATGGTGAGTCCGGCGCTGGGGCTCGGGAGTCCCCTTTCCCCGTCGTTGTGGCACCAGGCCCCTTGGGAGGGGCCACTAGGGCCGACCTAGGTTTAGGTTTAGCCCCCAGAAGGCCCACAGGCCCGATCCGCCAGCTGTGAGGCGAGCGGAGGAGAGGGCCGAGGTAAGGGCGCTGGCCAGCGGGAGCGTGGGGCCAAGCGTTTTGGTGCGGGGGGCCTTCGAAGGTCACCGGTCGCTCGGAGGGCCCTGCCCGTTCTCCCTCCCTGAATGAATGGCGGCGCCCCTAGCGGCCCAGGTGGCGGTAGGGCAGGAGGGTGAGTCCGGCACTGGGGCTCGGGAGTCCCCAATCCCAGGCATTGCGGTGCCAGGCCCCTTCAGAGGGGCATCTCAGGGGACAACCTAGGGTTCTGGAGGAGTGCAGGCCTCATCTACTGGCTCTGTGGCGAGCGGAGGGGCGGGCCGAGGTGAGGGCACTGAGGAGCAGGAGCGTGGTCTCAAGTGTTTTGGATGCGGGGGCCTTCGAAGTTCGCCAGGGGCTCGGAGGGCCCTGCCCATTCTCCCGCCCTGAATGACCAGCGGCACCCCTAGCGGCCCAGGTGGTGATGGGGTGGCAGGGAGACTCCGGCGCTGGGGATCGGGGCTCCTTAATACCCGGCGTTGTGGCCTCAGGTCCCTTGGGATAGGACCCTCGGAGGCCGACCTAGGGTTAGGGTTAGCCCCCAGGAGGCTGGCAGGCTCGTTCCGCCCATGTGCGGTGAATGGAGGTGTGGGTTGAGGTGAGGTAGCTGGCGAGTGGGGGCGTGGGCCAGAGCATTTAGGCTTTGGCTTGGGGTGCCTTCGAAGGTTGCAGGAGGTTTAGAGGGTCCTGCCCGTTCTGTCGCCCTGAAGGACTGGTGATGCCCCTAGTGCCCCATGTGGCGGCAGGGCAGCAGGGTGCATCCGGTGGTGGGACTCGGGGGTCCCCAATCCCTGGCATGCGGCGCCAGGCCACTTGGGAGGGGCCCCTCGGGTGCGACCTAGGCATAGGGTTAGCCCCCAGGAAGCCAGCAGGCCCGATCCGCCAGCTCTGCAGCGAGAGGAGGGGTGGGCCGAGGTTAGGGCGCTGGGGAGCAGGAGCGAGGGAGCCAGAGTTTTTGCGCGGGGGGCCTTTGAAGGTCGCAGGGGGATCGGAGGGCCTTGCCCGTTCTCCCTTCTTGAATGACTGGCAACGCCCGTAGCGCCCTGGGTGCTTGCGGGGTGGCAGAGTGAGTCCAGCACTGGGGCTCGGGGGTCCCAAATCCCCAGCATTGTGGTGCCAGGCTCCTTGGGAGGGGCCCCTCGGGGGCCGACCTCGGGTTAGGGTTCTTCCACAGGAGGCCGGCAAGCCCGGCGCTAAGTGGCTCTGACAATGTAACAAAAATGCCATACACTTATCTGAAAGAAATAACAGTGTACAGGAACCCTCTTAGCCCTAACATCATCCTTTGTGAATATGGAAGCCAGCCCCAAAGTGGTCGTGGAAGTCTGACGAAAGGGCTAAGCACTTTTCTCTGAGTCACCACACTGTACAGGGAAAGAGCAATGTACATCATCATTCACGAGTAGGAAGCATGAATGGAAGGTTCTGGAATTTCGAGGACTCTGACCCATCCTTATTGGTAATAAACCACCGTGTACAGGAAAACACCTTCAACTCTCATCAGCCTCCTCAATCCTGATTCCGATTCAACTTTGGGTGTGTAGGACTAGGGAAATGTCCACATCTTATTGCTAAGAAAGAACGATGTCAGGGTAATGCCCTTCAAGTCACCTCAGCCTTCCTGAAGACGGAAGCAGGAATCAAGCTGGTTATGTTACCATGAGGTAAGGAAGATGAGCATATAAGTGAGAAACAACAGTGGGCAGGACCTCTCTTCCAACGAACATTATCTTTGCTTAATGTTGAATCCCTATGGTAAGTGGTTGTGGGCATTTGTGAGGTCAAAATCTGAAGTGTTTTGTAAAACCTCTTGGTCATTCACAGATGAGACTAAGGTAGTTGGGGACTCCTAGGCAGTGATTTGTCCACTGTCAAAAATATGAAAAGATAAAAGAGACAGATGAGGTCTCCTCAGGCATTGTCCTTTATCCTCATCCTCCGTGAGGATGGCCATCTCTGGACAGCTCAGTGTCAGAGTCTCATTCACATTGGGGGCATCTGTTCCTCACAGACATCAGGCAGGGAAATGGATTTGGTTCTCTGTGCCAGCCCAGCCACAGCTGAGTGTCACAGCACCCTCTCGTGGGCTCATAAGAGTTTCACTGTCACCAGGCAGGTCATTGTATTTGATAAACCACTGTGAGAGTTTGCAATTGCCTTCACCTGCAACCTCCAGAGGCAAATGCAGATCTCTGGTACCATGTGAAGTCATGTGAAGGCATTGTGAGAAAGTGTCCTTTTGCTTAAGAAAAACATGGCTGGGGCTCCTGGCTGGCTCAGCCAGTTAAGCATGTGCCTTTGGCTCAGGTTATGATCCCAGGGTTCTGGAATCGAGCCGAGGGTCCCTGCTCAGCAGGAAAGGAGTAGGGAAATAGCTTAGAACCCACAGAGAATGTGAATAAAGGGGAGTGAAATGGAACTTGGTCTGTGTTTTGCTTTAGGGATTGGAAGTTAGTTTTTTCTCAATTGTGATTGTTCTTGAAACAGAACAGCTGTATTGTTTTTTTTTACCTTTAATTTTTTTCTAGTAACAATTTTTTATTATTATATGTTAGTCACTATACAGTATTTCCTTAGTTTTTGATGTAGTGTTCCGTGATTCATTATTTGCATATAACACCCAGTGCTCCATGCAATATGTACCTTCCTTAATACCCATCACTGGCCCATCCCAATCCCCCACCCCTCTCCCCTCTGAAGCCCTCAGTTTGTTTCCCAGAGTCCATAGTCTCTCGTGGTTCATTCCCCCTTCTGTTTAGGGTCCATTGTCTAAAGGGACAGACAGTGGAAGTTCACCAAATATAAGATCGAAATTTCGTTGTTCATTATAGATGCCGCCAAGTAGTTCCCAGACATTTCATTCTACTCTAGTAATTGATTATACCTGTGCAGGTGCACGTGAAAGATAACTGATGAATGTATACTGGTAATAAAACACGCCCCACAGTAGTAGAATAATAGAGAATGCACATGTGTAAAATTATTCGACTACGGCTTCCATGCTTTCCCTTTGGTTCCTTGTTATCTATGAAATTGGACAATTTTTGTTCTCTAGGCTTAAAACTCATTGTCAGTATTCAGAGTTTTTCAATGCTGATCTTCTCCTGTATAAGTTACTAAAAACCTAAAATATGTATGAACTTTAAAAAATGCTATATTGAAAATTATAGCAGGGAAGTTCCATTTTGTGAATATTGTGTCAATGGATCTCTATTTTGCCATCAGTGTTCATTAGAAATGATGACATTTCATGTGAGTATAAATATCAATGTGAAAAAGAAAAGGTAGGAAGAACCTTGAATGTTTAAGTAATTGCTGAAATGACAGGTGTGTGTGTGTGTGTGTGTGTGTGTGTGTGTGTGTGTGTGTGTGTAATTGATTTTCAGTGAATGGTTCAGCTACTTGCAGGGCCTCCGAGAGAGCCCAGGTGAACCTTTCAATGAGTTGGTATCTGTTTTCAGAGCATGGGAATCTCTTAGTCCAATAGTCAATCAGGCAAGCTTTGAGGTCTTGAAGAGTTTCAGTCCTCAGCGATGGTGTTGCAGACCCTTGTGAGCAAACCCTAGGTATGCTCAGAGCCCTCATTAGCTGGTACCAACGTGTGACGATTTCAGACAGCATTTCCCAAAGAAGTACCTCTTGAGTCTCTGTTCTTGTCAGTTCCCTACACTTCCTTACACTAGTTATGTGATCAGTGTGTTTCAGGATAATCCCCACATGTGATTTTTGCTATTTCCTACTAGTCCTATCTGTTTCTCATCTTGTTCTTTTATGGTAGGGGTTGGGAAGCAACCTGTGTGGTGTAGGAAGGGGTGTGGTAGTTGTCTGCCTTCAGAGGACCAAATGATGCCTAGAAATTGTACTGTAGTTTGAGGTCAATTGTCCATCCTCTGAGTGTCAGGAATTCCATCACTTTACTTTGATGCTAGTCTGTTCTTCAAGCTGTCCTCAGAAATAAGGACGTCATCCATCTAGGGAATACTGGTTTGTGTGTATGTTTTCATTTTAGGAAAGGCCTTGCTGTGCCTGAAAATAATACTGTAGAGCACCCTTTCCTGTTCTTATTGGCCATCAGTCAATCTTTTGTGAAGTATTCATTTATAAATAGACTTTCTATGGTTGATGAGCAGGAATTCTTTATTGACAAGTCTTTGTCAGTGTGTGTATTGCAAATCTTTACTTCCCAGCCTGCGGTTCACTTTTTCATTTTCTTATGGTCATAAGATAAGGAGAAATGTCACATTTTTATGAAGTCCCACTGAATTCTTTTAAATGGTTAGTGCACCCTATGTCCTACCCCAAGATTGACAGGTTCTACGTTTTCTTTCAGAAATTGTCCAATGGGAAGCACAATCCATCTCAAATTTATAAATTGCATTTTTAATTCTAATAGGGTATTTATAGACTGTTTTGGATTTTCTATGTACACAATCGTATTATCTGTGAATAGTCACAATTATCCCCTCAATTCTTATACTTTTTGTTTCTCTTGCCTTCTAACACTGGTAGATTCTCTGATGCAACGTTGAATAGAGCAGCATTGTTTGAAGATTTTAATATACCTTTCTCAATATCTGACAGAAAAAGCAGACAAAACATTGGTAACAAATGTGACCTAATTGACATATAGGGAACATTCCATAATAAGTGCAGAATACATTATTTTCAAGTGGTCATAGACTCTTTACCCAAATAGATGATAGGTGGGGCCACGAATCAAGGCTACAAATGTTAAACCCTGAAATTAACTAGATTCTATTCTTAGACCACAGGGGAATTGAGCCACAGTCATAGCGAAAAGAAAACCAGGAAGTCCTTCAATGTTTAAAAATTAAATGGAACTTTGCTATATATCCTAAAGGTCAGAGAAGGAATCTCAATGGAAATACTGAACCTTTTCTACATGAGGGCTCACACACAATGGCACTTTCTTTGTGAAGAGCATTATAATAACCTAGACAGGAGTTGAGCCTTAAATCAGAGTTCTGCCTGCCCCAGCCACACCTGGCAGCCTTGGCCTGTGGTCCCCCTCAGCTGTCCTATCTGGTGGCCCTGAGCTAAGGGGGTCAACATGGCCATATGGAAATGGGAAGCTCCCCACTCATAGTGATGGCAGTGCCCCCTCCCCAGCTGCCCTTTCTGGTGGCTCTGAGCTAAGGGGGTCAACATGGCCATATGGAAATTAGAAGCTCCCCACTCTTAGTGATGACGTCGCTATCGTATCATCCTCACCAGTCCAACAACATGATTTCTGAGTGAACTATGACACAAGAGCGACTTCTTGGCCTTCCTTCAGGTTTGAAAAACATCTGGTGAGTCATCGATTAGGAATATGGATTCAACATGTGTTCTTTCTTCTGGAAAAGAAATAGACCCAATAGCAATTATGGCTTCCTGAGCACCTGTTCCTGAGAGACATCATACTGGCTCTTTGTAGCATTCTGCCTCTTAAACTTCTCAACTAGGGTGTAGATATTTTTAGGCACATGTTCAGGTGGTTAGACAGGGACTCAGATGATATGAGTCACAGAATATTTTAGTGTCAGAAACCTAAGTGGGATCCCCAAATTGACTCCAAATCCCTTGTTGTTCCATACAGGGTACTATTTCCCTCTTATCTCTGGTCTTCTCGATCTGGAAACCTATCAAGTATCAGGATTTTCTTGTCATGTGGACAACTGGAACGAATTCAGCGGGCCTTTTCACCTCTGCCAATGGTGATCATTAAGATCATTATCTCAGTGGAGGACCTCTGGGTAAGATACTCAAAGATCCTAAGGAATACAGAGAGTATAATATTTTCCTGGTATTAAAGTTACTGAAAACAACTATCTTTTTTAGTCGATTCAGGCTCTGGTATGTTCAGAGGGTGCTGTAAAACAGGTCTGAAATAGTATTTAAAAACACTCAGCTCAGCCTCTTCTACAACGTGAGCCAATGCTTATAAACATGGCTAAAATATTCCCTTACCTACGATGACTTCCCAGCCATCGTAGTGTTTATATGGTTTGACTGTGACTTACATTAGTCAACATTTGCAGAGAAAGAACTTAGTGCATCCAGGGAGCACTTCATGTTGAAATTAGTTTGTGACAATGAGCTACTGTGTTTTATTCTGCAGTCCAAGGGAAAGGTGCCAGACATCTCTAAGGTGTCTAGCAGTTCTACAATTCTGATTTTAAGTGGTCTGTGTGCTTCAGAGATTTGGGCAGGAGAAGGGCAGGAGTTCAGAGACTGTGAACACTTCTGTCACCTGTGCTGACCATGGAGCAGGTAGCCTTCTGTGGACATCATTTTGATTTCTTGGTACTCTTGGGAAAGGTGCTTTTGTCTCACATTCCTCCATTTAGGAGTAATTATAATTATAAAAGTAATTTTTATTTTATATCATCTTTGGGCCCTGATCCTGGGCTCCCAGGGAAGCTATCCTTTAACATTGTACCTGGCTCAAAATGACTGGGCAAAACCTCAGTGCATGGGCCCTATTTCTGCCCCAAGCACATGTTGTACATCTGCTTCGAGAAGAAAACAATAACCAAAAATGCCAACATAAAGATAAGAAAAAATAAAGACCCTCTTTGGCTCCCATAAGATTAAAGTCATACTGACATATACATACTGAAAATGCATGAAAACATTGCATTTCCTAAAGCCCAAGTCTTGGAGGGTCTGAGAGTCACTGACCTTGCCCAGAACCAGGCACACCCCAGCAGGGAGGGCTGGTGCAGAAAGGGAAGGGGCAGGTCTTTGAGGGTGGTCTGCAGCTAGAGGGGTCCCTGGAAGGGGCCAGGTGTGGGGGGGGGGCCCCAGCCCACGAACCCACCCATGCCTGTGCCTGGTGTTGAGTAGAGGAGGCTCCTCTTGGGCCCCCTGTACTTTCAGGGTTCCAGGGGCTTGAGGGCAGGTTGCCCAGCATTCAAGGAGCTCAGGCACCACCCTCCCAGACCATTCACCACTTGGGGGTGTAGCTCCATCATTGTGGGCGGTCCCAGATTTGCAGTGAGTTGCAGTCCTGGGGCAGAAGAAGGGGCACTGAGAGAGAGAGAGTTGCCCTGTGGAGATCCCTGCTGGTGAGTGAGCAGCTTGCACTGGGGTGATGGTCCGGGGGTAGGGTGCGCCCCAGGTGGGAGGCAGGGTTCTGGAAGGGCACGAGGAGAGGGTTCATTGTGGGGACTCAGATGAGTTTTCTTTTTCCCTTTAAAGTCTGTTCTGTCCCATGTCCTCAACTGGCCTTATTCTCCATACCCGTGAACTCCAGGGCGCCCGCTCCCCTGAGCTTTGGTGGGATTGGTTGCAGAATTTCAGGGTTTCCCCTGTTCCCCTGGAAGAGTGCGGGAAAGGACCTCACATAATCCCCACCTTCAGTTCTCTGACACAGCGCAGGTGATGCCTCTTGAGCAGTACCCCGAGTTCAGCAGGGTGTGCCCTGGTCCCCCAGGCACAGGTGTGGCAGTATCAAGCCCCAGAGCCATCCCCCAACTTCAGCATTATGCCCCCTGTGCCCCCGGGTTAGTGGTAATTGGCTATTAGAATCATGCAGGAAAATCCTCCAGGTGGGGGCCTGGAGGCGTGCGTAAACCAGACCCCACTCTAGTTGCATTGGGAATAGACGAATTGACGGTTTCTTTAGAAGAGTAAGTCTGCTTTCCAGAAAAGGTAAGGTCATTGGTCTGTTGAGAATGAAGATAATTACTGCTAAACAACAAGTATGTGTTGCCCCTTGCCCAGAAACCGAAGCAAGTGTGCAGGCTTTAGGTCAGAGGTGCCTTCTTCTCCCCAGCTGACAGCACTTCTCTGCTCTGGCTCCAAGACACCCGAGGTTTTGAACGTTAGCATCGGAGTCAGCGAGGCAGCATGTCACAGGACGCCAGTGTTCAGAGAAAGCACAGGTATGTTTGGCAAAATGTCCTATCTATGTCAGGGCTGGAGGTAAAACCTCTCATTATCCCAAAACCTCCTGGGCTTTTCTCTTTTCTCTAGTTGAGCCACAAAGTAAAATTGAAGTAGCTGTCAGGATTCTGGGTTTGGTGCAAGAATTACTTAGTTTCCCTGCAGGTAGAACTTTGCAGGGGATCACAATTTCTCTGTCCATTTATTGCTTACAGATGTATTTTGACCATCTGTTTCCTAGGAACCCTCTTTTATTAGAAATGGAAGGTGAGATTCACTCTGTGCCTGTTTGTAACATCTACTTTGTTCCTTCATCTAACACTGTTTATTCAATTATGCCTTAGATATGGTTGAGTGGCCAGCACCTAGAGTTAGTTGGCTTTTTTTCATCTGATACAGACTTGGATGATGTCATTTGACAAAGGTGATGTTTCATCATTGATTAGTTTATTCATCAGAAGAGTTAAAATTAGGGTGGAGGGAAAATTCAAAATTTTCCAAAGCGGCCTGTTCCTGTTTAAAAGTTGAGCTTGACTTTCTAGTTTTACTAAATGTATTATCTCGATATTTTGAGGTGCCATATTCTCTCTGTAGTTTCTTTGGTGGTGGAGTCAGAAGGAGAGTCTGGGAATTCTTTTGGATAGTGGCATGCTGGTGGCTTCAAGGGGCTTGGCGTCAGGAGCCTTAGGGTGAAGTCTGCAACTGCTTGCCTGACCCTGGGTGCATCTCCCAGAGGTTTTGTTTCCTCTTATGAAATTACCGGCAGATAATGTTCTGATTAAAGGGGAACCCTCCCATCCTGTTGGTGGCAATGCAAAGTGGTGCAGCCAGTCTAGGAAACAGTGTGGGGATTCCTTAAAAAGTTAAACATTGAACAACCCCATGATCCAGCTATTGCTCTCCTAGGTATTTACCCAAAGGATTAAAAAATGCGGATTCAAAGGGGGTCCATGCACCATGATGTTTATAGCAGCAATGTCCACAGTAGCCAAACTATGGAGAGAATCCCAAAGTCCATGCACTGATGAATGGATAAAGCAGATGTGCGATACCTATATATAATGGAATATGACCCAGCTTCAAAAAGAATGAAATCTTACCATTTGCAAGGATGTGGATGGACCTAGAGTGTATTAAGCTAAGCAAAATCAGTGAGGAAAGACAAATATCCTATCCTCTCACGCTTGTGGAATTTCAGAAAGAAAACAGATGAACAGAGTGGAGGGGTGATGAGAAAGGCAAACAAGTAAATAGACTCAACTGAGGAGAAAAAACTGAGTGTTGCTGCAGGACAGGGGCGTGGGGGGAAGAGTTAAACGGGTGAGGGGTATTAAGGAGGGTACTTGTGATGAGCACCGAGTTCTGTATGCAGGTGAGGAATCACTAAATCCTACCCCTGAAGTGAATATTCCCTGGCATGTGAACTAACTGGAATTTAAGTAAAAGAAGAAAGGAAAAAGTATTCTGCTTCATGAAGAGTGAGGTAAAATTGTAGTGATTTGGGCTCTACTATTCTATAGATGAGAGTTGTAAAACACCCTGTTGTAAGATACACTAGTTTCTTATCACATAAAGAGTCCTCAGAAAACTGCAATGAAAGATTCAGGTCTCAGAGCATGTTCATGTTCCACTGATATGTTACAGTTTGCACAGGTAGGAAAGAAGGTGGAGAGAGAGGCAACAGAAGGGGAAAGTAGGTATGAACCTTTCATTAGTTAGCGTTATAGCTTTCTCATGAAAGCCTTGCACCAGTGTGATTTTGAAAGAAGAGGGGGAATCCGGGAGCTTTGCAGGAGACGGGGGAGTTCCAGGACTGGGTAAACTGACAGGGGTCCCACAGGAGAGCTGAATGCATTCTGCAGCAGGGTGTGGACAGGGTGGGCTCCAAGGGTGGCTGTGGGTCTCCTGGGTGAGAGTTGTGACAGGTGAGGGCTGTGTGCAAGTTCCTGGCTGAGGACAAGTGAGGCACAGGCGGAGAGCTGGCAGAGAACCTTCTTCTGGGCTACCAGCCTCACCCAACACACAGAGCCTCATCTTCTGTCCCTGTCACGCCAATTCAGACTTCTCAGAAGGTGAGTGAGAACACATCAAGAGCATTCAAAACAGAAGGGAAAGCATGTGCAATGGGTCTGGGGCAGGAGAATTCCAGGTATGTCCAGGAACAGCAAGAAGGCCCTGTGGCCACAGGAGACAGCTTAGGACATGACCTCAGAGAGGTGAAAGAAAGCCATTCCAGGGCTATAACCCCATGAGACCCTGTATCACTGGGCCATCCTGGCTACAGTGTTGAGAACAGATGACAGAGTGTTGAAGAAGGTAAGGCACGTCAATGACGAAGCTTTTCCAGGAACTCAGGCACTGTGGACCAGACAGGTGGCCTTGGATGGAGTGGTTAGACCTATTCTGGGTCCATTTTGAAGATGGAGCACACAGGATTTGCTGATGGGTTAGCTATTAGGAGCAGGAGAACGGAGGAGTTGGGGTAACTCCCAGCTGTTGTGGGTTGTCCTGATCGAGGTGAAGGAGAGGGTTTCTCGTGGGGTAGGAGGTAGTCCGTGTTCCGCATGCTGAGGAAGGTGCCTTTCCCGGTGGATATGCTGAGATTTGTGTCTGGGAGAAACTTTCACATCTCCTCCCTCAGAAATGCTCAAGTACAAGTATCCCCCACTTTTTGAACGTTCACAGTAAGACACTGGGCTTTCTTGAAAGAACTATATTATTACGCATCTTCAGTAAGAGGAAGAGACCTGAAGAGGATTTCCCTCTTATGAAAAAAGGTGAACAGTGAGAATCGCGTTCAGCATCTGTTTTGGGAAGAAGCACAACAGAGGCAGCGTGCACCCCAACCAGCTCCTTCCTCTGGGAACTGCTCTCCGCATCCAGCCAAGAGCACTTTGAATGGTGTCTGTGAGCCTCTGCTGTGCTTTATCTTCAATTATGCTGGGCCTCCCTTAGAAACTTGTGTGCTGAGGCCTAAGCAAAGCCAAAGAGAAGGAATTTTGGAGTCTGAGGACACTGTCTAATTATTCCGTGTAAATTAATGGCCACTCCTTCTTGACACCATTTCTGCTGTGCAAGGTTTCTCAGAAGCCCTGTACTTTCAAAGGGCAGGGAAAACTATACCCCATGCTGCAGCATTAGTTTTAGTCTCCATGCTGGACAGAACATTTCATGACTGTCGGATTTTCTCACTCAAACATTGAGACTTTGACCGCCTTCACCCGTTTCTACCACCCCATCCCCGAATCTGGCACCTACCAATCTGCTCTCAGTTTCTATGCGTTCAGTATTTGTTTATTCCTCGTGGAATGTACATGAGAGCATCTGGTAGTGGTCTTTCTGTGTCTGAGTTACTTGGCATAAGGCCCCCAAGGTCTGTGTTTCCATGTCTGTTTCTTTTGAATAAATCTGCAGTGACCGTGGGAGTGCATCTGTCTTTTTGAGGCAGTATTTTTGTGTTCTCCGAATCAATACTCAGTAGAGCCATTACTGGGTCATGTTGTAGTTGCTTTTATTTTTTCAGGAACCTCCATACCATTTGTCACAGTGGCTGCACCAATTTCCATTCCCACCAACAGTGCACAGAGTCTCCTCGTCTGCACACCCTTGACCCCACCTGGTGTCTGTCTCTGGGACAATAGGTGTTCCAACAGTTGTGAGGGAATAGCCAATTGTGGGTTTGACTGATGTTTCCCTGACGATATTTAGTGATGTGGAACAACTTTTTCTGTCTGTTGGCACCTGTGTGCCATCTTTGGAAAGTATCTATTCACATATTCCCCACATTTTTTATACAGTTTTTTTTTTTTTTTTTGGTTTTGGTTTGTATGAGTGTTGTGTGTATTTTGGATATTAGCCTCTTCTCACACATATGATTCGCAGATATTTTTTTTCTTATTGGGTCTGTGGCCTTGTAAGTTTTTGCTGGTTACTTTTTCCATGTGGAAGATTTCAGTTTGAAGTTGTTCCACTTGTTTATTTTTGCTTTTGTTGCCTTTGCATTTGGTGTCCGATCTGAAGACTTTTTGCCAAAACTAATGTCGAGAGACTTAGTACCTGTGTCTTCTTGGAGATTTATGGATTCAGTTCTTACGTTCATATCATTCATCCAGTAAAAATTTTGTGTGTGGTGTAAGAAAGTGACCCAGTTATATTCTTCTGCATTTAGTGTCCAGTTTGCCTGTTACCGCTCACTGAAGAGACAGTCCTTCCCTCATGGCATATCTTCTGCTGCTGTGTCGTAAGTTAGGATCATCTACGTGTGGGTAAGTTTCTGAGCTTTCTGTTCTGTTCCACTGACCTGGTGTCTGTGTTTATGCCAGTACCATCCTGTTTTGATGACAACAGCTTTGTAATCTACCTTGAAATCCAGGAGTGTGTTGACTGCACCTTTCTTTCTAAAGGTTGCTTTGGGTATTTGGGGTCTTTTGTGATTCCATACAAGTTTGAGGACTGTTTTCTATTTCCTCGAATAATGCCACTGGAATTCAGATAGGCATTTCATCACATCTGTCAATTGCTTTGGGTACGATGGACATGTTCACATAATTAACTCTTCCATTTAAGGAGCATGGCATAAGCTTCCATTTGTTTGTGTTGCCTTCCAAATCTTTGACCCATACATCCTGCCCCCCTCGACACACATGCTTTTCATTTCTTTTCTGCCGTGTGTTGAGTGTACCATGTATTTCTCATTCTTGGTTAGTTTCATTCCTAGATTTTTTTGATGCAATTGTAAATGGCATTGCTTTTTTAATTTCTCTTTGCGAAAGTGTGTCATCAGTATACAGAAATGCAAGAAGTTGGGTCATCTGGGTGGCCCCATAGGTGAAGCGTCTGCCTTCAGCTCAGGTCATGATCCCAGAGTTCTGGGAACGAGCCCCGTGTTTGGCTCCCTGCTTAGCAAGAGTCTGCTTCTCCCTCTTTCTCATACTCCCCCTGCTCGTGCTTTTTCTCTTCCTGTCAAATAAATAAATAAAATTTGAAAATAAATAAAGACAACAGGTCTCTGTATATTGACTTTATATCCTGCAGCTTTCTTGAATTTGTTTATTCTAACAGTTGTGTTTTTTTTTTTTTTTTTTTGGTTTTTTTTTTTGTGGAATCATTTGGGATTTCATGTCATTTGCAAATAGTGACAGTTTTCCAGTACGGATTTCATATCTTTCTTTTTTTAAAATGATGTCACCCTACAGTACTTCATTTGTTTTTGATGTAGTGTTCCATGATTCATTGTTTGCATATAACACCTAGTGCTCATTATGACACGTGCCCTCCTTTTTTTAAAAAAAAGAATTTATTTATTTATTCGACAGATATAGAGACTGCCATCGAGAGAGGGAACACAAGCAGGGGGAGTGGGAGAGGAAGAAGCAGGCTCACAGCGGAGGAGCCTGTGGTGGGGCTCGATCCCATAACGCCGGGATCACGCCCTGAGCCGAAGGCAGATGCTTAACCTCTGTGCCACCCAGGCGCCCCAACACGTGCCCTCCTTAATACCCATCACCAGCATAACCCATTCCCCTTCCCCTCCCTTTCTGCAACCTTCAGTTTGTTTCCCAGTGTCAGTAGTCTCTCACGGTTCATCTTCCCCTCTCATTCCCCCCCTTCACTTTTCTCTTCCTTCTTCTAATGTCCTCCATGCTATTCCTTCCATTCCACATAGGAGTGAAACCATATGATAATTGTCTTTCTCTGTTTGACTTAATTTCACTTAGCATAATCCCCTCCTGGTCCATCCACGTTGGTGCAAATGGGGGGTATTCATCCTTTCTGATGACTGAGTAATAGTCCATTGTATAGATGAACCACATCTTCTTTGTCCATTCATCTGCTGAAGGACATCTTGGCTCCTTCCACAGTTTGGCTATTATGGACATTGCTGCTATGAACATTGGGATACAGGTGCCCCTTCTTTTCATTACTCTGTGTCGATGGGGTAAATACCCAGCAGTACAATTGGTGGGTCGTAGAATAGCTCTGTGTTTAATGTCTTGAGGAACCTCCATATTGTTTTCAAAAGTGGCTGTACCAGCTTGAATTCTCACGAGTAGTGTAAGAGGGCTCCGCTTTCTCCACATCCTCTCTGACTTTTTTTTATTTCCTGTGTTGCTAATTTTTTTTCAAGATTTTATTTATTTATGACACAGAGATAGAGACAGCCAGCGAGAGAGGGAACACAAGCAGGGGGAGTGGGAGAGGAAGAAGCAGGCTCATAACGGAGGAGCCTGATGTGGGGCTCGATCCCATAATGCCAGGATCACGCCCTGAGCCGAAGGCAGATGCTTACCCACTGTGCCACCCAGGTGCCCCCTGTCTTGTTAATTTTAACCATTCTAACTGGTGTACGGTGGTATCTCATTGTCGTTTTGATTTGTATTTGCCTGATGGCAAGTGATGTGGAGAATTTCTTCATGTGTCTGTTGGACATTTGTATGTCTTCTCTGGAGAAGTATCTGTGTCTTCTGCCCATTTTTGGGTGTCGAGTTTGAGGAGTTCTTTATAGATCTTGGGTACCAGCCCTTTATCTGTAATATCATTTGCAGATATCTTCTTCGATTCCATAGGTTGCCTTCTTGTTTTGTTGATCTTTTACTTTGCCAAGCAGAAGCTTTTTATCCTGATGAAGTGCCAATAGTTCATTTTTGCTTTTATTTCCTTTGCCTTTAGAGACCTATCTTGCAAGAAGTTGTTGTGTCTAAGTTTGAAGAGTTCTTTTGATTTTGATATGAGACAGGAATCCATTATCTTTCCTTCCTGATTATATTCGAGTCCTCTTTCTTGGTGAGTCTGGCTAAGTTTGTCAGTTTTGTTTATCTTTCCAAAAAAGGCAGCTCTCATTTTCATTGGTTTTTTTCTTTTTTGGTCTTTTTAGTCTCCGTTGGATTTATTTATGCATTCCATTTTGTTATTTCCTTATTTCTACTAATTTGGGGCTTTGTTTGTTGTTTTATTTTCTACTTCTTTACCACATAAATCTGGTTGTTTATTGGAGATTATTCTCATGGATTGATGAAGATTTGAATTTCTATGAATGTCCCACATAAAGCTACTTTTGCTGCATCCCATAAGTTTTTGTAGGTTGTCTTTTTCATCAGTGTCAAGGTACTTCTAAATTTTTTTTGATTTCTTCTTTGACTGTTGGTTGTTCAGTAGCTTGTTGTTAAATCTCCACATATTTTTTTAAGATTATTTAGGTATCTGACAGAGAGTGAGACAGTGAAAGAGGGAATGGAAGCAGGGGGGTGGGAGAGGGAGAAGCGGGCTTCCCACTGAGCAAGGAGCCTGATTCGGGGCTAGACCCCAGGATCCTGGGATCACGACCTGAGCTGAAAGCAGATCCTTAACGACTGAGCCACCCAGGCCCCAAAAATCTCCACCTATTTTTGACTGTCCCATTTTTTTCTTGAGACTGATTTCTAATTTCCTATCATTGTGGTTGGACAAGATTTGAAGCAGAAGGTGAAGAGAGCATTCAGATGAAAGGTTTGTTTCCTGGAGGGTTTTCTGTGGGCAGACCATGAGTTCAGTGGGGACGGAGGAAGGTTTTGTGAGACGGGGGGTAGGGTTAACCCTTGCTAGAATTACTGACTACTACCATGCAGGCTGTGTGCTACCATTCACACCGTAGTCCTGATGGACATGTACTTCATTAGGAATATTTTCTAGGAGGTGTAGGCATAGCTTTCACTTAAAGAAAGGTGCCATGTGGGTTCATGGCATGACCCCAGGTCAGCAACCAGGATGTATGGTATTGTGGGGGATCAGAAACAGGCTTTCTGTGGGAAGTGACAGAAATAAGGTATGGTGAGCTCCATGACCATAGGTGAGGTCTCGAGTGACCCACTGGGTGTTGGGTTCTGTGGATCTGTCTCATCAAGTGCTGTGCAATTCAGGGACACCCACCTCTCTGTTAATTTGTGTGGAGACAGGTAGACATCAGTGTCTGGCCAGGCACGAGGGTCGCACTGGACCACCACCAGAGGTGCAGCGTGTGGGGGAGCCACTGCTTGGTTTCCACGAAAGCTGACCAGGGTCTTTGACCTTGATTCCTAGCAGTTGCAAGGGGAGAGGAGGCCGGGGGTGGTGCACACTTCTGAGAGTTGTGTTCAGGACTAGTCTGGAGCCCACTGAAGTCAGCGACACCGGGCACAGAAGTCACCCAGTCAGTGTTGCTGTGGGCACTGCTCCCATGGTAATTTCGGGACGGCTCCATGCTGCCACCTCCTGCTTTTCATCATCATCTTCAAGGTCATGTGCCTCTGCTCTTGCCCCATGGCCTCCGGGGTATTGTCCGTCCTCCATCTGGCCCTCGTCCCTGGTGCCCTGTGCAGTCCGATGCCAGGGTAGCCTTCTTGAAACAAACATCTGGCCCTGATGGAACACTTTCATGGATCTTGTAGGTTGCGAGGATGATGCCCTGCCCTGGAAGGGGGCTACAGGTCCCCAATCAGGAGAGCCATGTCTCCTTTTTCAGCATGGACTGTCCTCCTATCAGTCTTCTTCAGGGAAGCTCTCCCCACTTCCTGAGATGACAGCTCAGAACTTAAAACTGAATGTTATTTTACATATCTCTATGCCTTAGTTCATCCATGGCATGTCTTTCAACCCCGTTAGTGGGTTTTTTTTAGCAGTTCTGAAGGGCTGTCTGCTCAAGGAGGGGATGACCTGGGTGGGGCAGCTTTCCCTCTCATCTCCCTCAGCATGTCTCTGAGCCCTGGGACCAGCTCTCCCACTGAGGATTGAGGGACATGAGCCAGCCCATCCTGAGCACAGGCTCTGTCAGCTGTGTAGATGGATGCGTGTCGGAGTGGTGGGCAGCTGGCATGGGCCAGGGGCAGGCAGTGTCTCCTTCTCATTCCTTCCCTCCCTTCCTCCCAGAGGTAGCTCAGAGCAGCCTTCAACCCCTGCATCTCCAGATCCCTTGACCTATGCCTCCTGTGTTCAGCTGGTGACCTTGGAGTTTCGCATGGATTCTACCTCCTGTACCCTCTCCCGTAGCAGTTCCTGGATCAGAGGAGGGATCGGACTCTTGTCTGCATTTGGTCTTCTTCCTGTCCCGCACCAATCCTATCCGCCTTTGCATCTTCCATGTATGTGCTTGGAAGCAAGCCCATCCACAGGGAACCTATTAGCCAAATGGATCCAGGCAATGAACATTGAAGTAGAGATCCAGGATCCATAATATACCTGCTCTGAAACCTGTCCAAAAGTCTGTGACTCTCTCACACTGAAACAGAAACAATAATAGCTTTCTGGACTGTGAAGTGACATGTGTCTCTACTTCCAATCTTGAATGCATAGGTGCTGAGCCTGGACAGAAAAGGACCATGGCTCCCGTGGCCTGGGATCCACAGTAAGAACTCAGTGAAATCTGAATTCAAGGCATAGAGTGAATAATTATTGTAGAGTGAATCCTCCCAAGTAGGGCTTATGCACAGTGCACAGGAAAAGCTTTTTCAAAGAGGTTCCTGAAAGAAAAATCTTTTTTAAAAATTTATTTTAATTCCAGTAGAGCTAACATACAGTGTTACATTCTTTTCAGGTGTCCAATAGAGTGATTCAGTAATTCTATATATTACTCATTGGTCATCAAGAAAAGCATCCTATTAATCCCCTTCATCTATTTCACTCATCCCTCTATCCACCTCCTCTCTGGTAACCATCCGTTTGTTCTCTATTGTTAAGAGTTTGTATTTTGGTGTGTCTCCTTTTTCTCTTTTAGTTATATATTTTTGTTTGTTTTTTAAATTCCCCATTAGAGTGACATCGTATGGGATTTGTCTTTCTCTGACTGACTGATTTTAGTTAGGATAATACTCTCTAGCTCCATCCATGTGTCTGCAAATGGCAAGGTTTCATTCTTTTTCAAGCCGAGTAATACTCCATTGTGTGTGTGTGTGTGTGTGTGTGTGTGTGTGTGTGTGTGTGTGTGAATACACACATCTATCATCTCATTTGTCAATTTTTCTACAGACACTTGGGTTGCTTCCATATGGTGATATTGTAAATAATGGTGCAAGAAACATAGGGGTGCACGTATCCTTTTACGTTACTGTTTTCCTATTCTTTGGGTAAATAAAAGTAGTGTGATTGTTGGATCGTAGGGTAGTTCTATATTTAATTTTTTGAGGAACCTTCATACTGTTTTCCACGGTGGCCACCACAGTTTGCATTCCCACCCACAGTTCACGAGGATTCCCCTTTATCCACATCCTCCCAACACCTGCTCTTTGTTGTGCTTTTGATGTTAGCCATTCTGACAGGTTTGAGGTATTACCTCATTGTCCTTTGGAATTACATTTTCCTGATGATGGGTGATGGTGAACATCTTTTCACGGGACTGTTGGCCATTTGTATTTCTTCTTTGGAGAAATGTCTGTCCATGTCTTCTGCCTATTTTTTAACTGGATTATTTGTTTTGGGGGTCGAGTAGTATCAGTTGTATATGTTTTGGACACTATCCCTTTATTGCCTATGATCTTTGCAAATATCTTCTCCCTTTGAGTAGGTTGTCTTATTATTTTTACGTTTTCATTGTTCTTCTGCCATGTGGAAACTTTTTATTTTGCTGTATTCCCAATAGTTTATTTTTGCTTTCATTTCCTTTGCCTCAGGAGACAGTCTAGAAAAACGTTGGTATGGTCCATGTCAAGAAGTTACTGTCTTCCCTCCTGTAGGATTTTTATGGATTCAGGTCTCATATTGAGGTCTTGAAACTGTTTTGCGTTTGTCTTTATTGTGTAAGAAAAGAGTCTAATTGCATTCTTCTGTACGTAGCTGTCTAGTTTTCCCAACACCATTTGTTGTAGAGACTGTCCTTTTCCCTTTTGATATCGTTGCTTGCTTTGTGGAAGATTCATGGACCACATAATTGTGGGTTTCTGTCTAAACTTGTATCCTGTTCCTTTGGTCAATGTGTCTATTTTTGTGCTGTACTGTCTTGTTAGGATGACTGCAGCTTTGTAGTATAACCTGAAATCTGCAATTGTGAGTCCTCCAGCTTTGTTTTTCTTTTCCACATTGCACTGGCTGTTTGGAATCTTTAGTGGTTCCATACAAATGTTTAGGATTGTTTATTCGAGGTCTTTTGTTCTTTAATTTAAATTCAATTAGCCAACTTACAGTACATCATTAGTTTCAGATGTAGTCTTCAATAAATTTTCAGTCGTGTGTAACACCCAGTGCTCATTGTATCGTGTGACCTCCTTAATGCTACTCACCCAGTTACCCCCCCAACTTCTCCTCCAACAATCATCAGTTTCTTGCGGTAGTTAAGAGTCCATCATGGGTTTTCTCCCTCTCTGATGACTTCCCATTCTATTTTCCCTTCCTTGCCATATGGTCTTCTTCCTTGTTTCTGATATTCCACATAGGAGTGAAAGCATATGATCATTGTCTTTCTTTCATTGACTTATTCCACTCAGCATAATACCCTCCAGCTCCACCCAGGTCGGTGTGATGGTAAGTATTCATCCTTTCTGATGGCTGAGTAATATTCCATTATATATATGATCTACATCTTCTTTATCCATTCATCTATCCATGGTCATCTGCGCTCCTTCCACAGTTTGTCTATTATGGATATTGCTGCTATGAACACTGGTGTGCATGTGTCCCGTCTTCACTACCTCTGTCTCTAGGGGTAAATACCCAGTAGTGCAATTGCTGGGACATCGGTAGCTTTATTTATAACTTCTTGAGGATACTCCGTACCATTTTCAAGAGTGGCTGTACCGGACTGCATTCGTACAGGGGTGTAAGAGGGTTCCCGTTTCTCCACATCCTCTCCAACATGTATAGTTTCATGTCTTCTTATTTTTATATATTCGGCCTCGTGTAATATGGCATTTATAGGGGTTTAGATTTGCATTTCCCTGAAGCCAAGTGATATGAAGCATTTATGCATGTATCTTTTGGTCACCAGTACGTCGTCATAAGTGAAGTGACTTCCCATTTTAATCCATCTCAAGACCTAAAGCTGGGTAAGTCTCTGAATCTGGATGATGCCATCAGTTGGAAGTGTGGAGAATTTCAAAAGATCTCCATGGAGAGCAAGTTTAAAGGTCAGTGTGAAGCTACTAATTGGATCCGGGGAGATCTCTGAAAGTGGGGGTTGCCTGGGATGGGCTGAGTGGGGCCCTCCGATTTTCCTATGAATTCTTGCTGCAGCCCCAAATGGACAGTTTCCTGCTGTGGGGCAGGCTGAGTCCTCTAGTCTTGCAGAGGTGAGCCCAATGCCTGGTGCCTTGGAGGCAGGCAAATGGGGAGGGACACTCAGCGGAGGACCCAGGGTTAGGTTAGGCCTCAAGAGACAGCAGGTCCGAACTGCCCAGTGCTCAGAGAACTCCCAGGCCGAGTGAGATGAGGGCACAAGGGTGGGTGAGTGTGAGCCTTGGGGTTTCATCCGGAAGCGCCCACAAAGGTCGGGGTTCACCAGAAGGGGCTCTCAGGGTGTGCCCCAATTCTCTTGCCCTGAATGCTCTCTTGTTCCCCAGAATGGTGCAGTTTACTGTGGGCTGCAGGCTGAGTCCTACGGTGGGGCTTGGGTTTCCCCAATCCCCCGGAGTGTGGTGCCAGGAATCTAGGGAGGGACCTCTCTGTGGCCAACCTAGGGTAAGGGTTAGGGTCCAGGAGCCCGGCAGGGACAATCTTTAGGCTGTGGGGCGAGCTCTGTGGATGGCTGAGAGGAGGCCATGGGGGAGGGTGAGAATGGGCCTCAGGGTTGGGGAAAGGGCGGCTGCCAATGATGGGGATGGGCTCCAGGGGCCTCCCCAATTTTCGTGCCCTGTAGGCTCCGTAGAACCCCAAGGGGCATGGTTTCCTGTCGGGTGGCAAGCTGAGTCCTGCGGTGGGGCACAGATATCCCAATTCCCCGGGTCTGCGATATAAGGCTCCTGGGGAGACCCCCAAACCCGCAGCCGGCTTAGGGCTAGCGTAAGGCCCCAGGAGCCCCGCAGGCTGGATCTGCTGGCTGTATGGCGAGCTACACGGGCTGAGGTGAGGGTGTGGGGATGGTGAGCGTGGGCCTCAAGGTTGGGGTGCGGGTGGCCGCTGAAGTTCGCTGGTGGCTCAGGAGGGCCCTCCTGGTTCTCCCGCCCTGAATGCTCTATGGCCTCCCAAGGCACACGGTTTCCTGCGGGGTGGCAGACTGAGTCCTGCTGTGGGGCTCAGGTGTCCCGAATCCCCGCAGCTGTGGCTCCAGGCTCCTGGGGAGGGGCCCCTCCACAGATGAACTAGGGTTAGGGTTGGGGCCCAGGAACCCCGCAGGCCAGATCTGCCCACTATGTGGCGAGCTCCGCCGCGGGCTGAGGTGAGGGTGCAGGGTGGGGTGAGCATGGGCTTCAAGGTTGGGTTTAGGGATCGCCGAAGTTCACCAGGGTTCTGGGGGCCCTCCTGGTTCTCCCACCCTGAATGCTCTACAGACTCCCAAGGGGCACGGTTTCCTGCAGGCTGACAGGCTTTGTCCTGCAGTGGAGGTCAGGTGTCCCCAGTCCCTGCGGCTTTGGCACCGGGCCCCAGGGGAGGGGCCCTACCCAGCCGACCTAGGGTCAGGTCTAGGCCCCAGGAACCCGGCAGGCCTGATCTGCTGGCTCTGCCACGAGCTCAGTGGCAAGCTGAAGGGAAGGCATGGGGCGGGATGAGCGTGGGCCTCAGGGTTGGGGTGTAGGGGGTCGCCGAGGATCGCTGGGGGCTCAGGGGGGCCCTACAAGTTCTCCTGCAGGGGATGCTCTGTGGCGCCCCAAGGGGCATGGTTTCCTGAGGGGTGGCAGGCTGAGTCCCGTGGTGGGGCTCAGGTGTACCCAATCCCCGGGGTTAGGGTACGGATTAGGGTACGGGTTAAGGTTAGGGTATGGGTTACGGTTACAGTATGGGTTAGGGATAGGGTAAGGAGAGGGTACGGGTTAGGGTTGGGTTTAGGGGTTACAGGTTGGAGGTTATGGGTTAGGGTACAGATTAGGGTTTAGGGTACGGGTTAGGGTTTAGGGTTTAGGGTTAGGGTTGGAGTACTGGTTAGGTTTATGGTACGGGTTAGGGTTAGGGTACGGGTTAGGGTTAGGGTACGGGTTAGGGTACGCATTAGGGTACGGTTTAGGGTACGGGTTAGGGTACAGTTTAGGGTAAGTATTGGCCTACCGATTTGGGTACGGTTTAGGGTACGGGTTAGGGTTAGGGTACCGGTTAGGGTTAGGGTACAGTTTAGGGTTATGGTACAGGTTAGGTTACGGTTTAGGTTTAGGCTTAGGGTACGGGTTAGGGAACGGGTTAGGGATAGGGATAGGGTACGATTTAGGGTTAGGGTATGGGTTAGGGTACGGGTTAGGGTACAGGTTAGGGTTAGGTATGGGTTAGGGTCCGGGTTAGGGATAGGGCACGAGTTAGGGTATGGGTTAAGGTTAAGGTAAAGGTACTGGTTAGGGTTAGGGTACGGGTTACAGTTTAGGGTTTAGGGTTACAGTTAGGGTACGGGTTAGGGTTAGGGTACGGGTAGGGTTTGGGTACGGGTTATGGTACGAGTTATGGTATGGGTTAAGGTCAGGGTTTAGGGTTAAGGTTAGGGTACGGGTTAGGGTACTTGTTAGGGTTACGGTTAGGTTTAGGGTATGGTTTAAATTACGGGTTAGGGTACAGTTTACGGTTAAGGTTAGGGTATGGGTTAGGGTATGGGTTAGAGTACGTGTTAGGGTTACGGTTAGGGTTAGGGTACAGGTTAGGGTTAGGTTTAGGGTACGCGTTAGAGTTAGGGTTAGAGTACGGGTTAGGGTACGGGTTAGGGTTAGGTTTAGGGTTAGGTTATGGGTTAGGGGTAGGGTTAGCTGAAGGGGTAGGCTTAGGGGTAGGGTTAGGGGTATGGTAGGTGTCTGGGTAGGGTTAGGGTTTAGGGTTAGGGTTTGGGGTTTGGGGTTAGTGGTTAAGGTTAGGGTTTCATGTTTAGGGTTTCCGGATTAGGGTTAGGGGTTAGGGTTTAGGGTTTAGTGTTAATGTCAGGGTTTAGGGTTTAAGGATTAGGGTTTAGGGTTAGGTTTAGGGTAGGGTTAGGTTTAGGGTAAGGGTTAGGGGTTAGCGTTAGGTTTAGGATTAGTGGTTAAGGTTTGGGTTTAAGGTTAGGCATTAGGGTTTAGGGTTAGGGTTAGACCCCAGTAGGCCAGCAGGACCTATGCCCCGGCTGTGCGGCAAGTGGAGGAGTGGGCCAAGGTGAGGGCGATGGCGAGCGGGAGTATGGTATCCAGCGTTTTGTCGCCGGGGGCCTTTGAAAGTCGCTAGAGGCTTGGAGGGCCCTGCCCGTTATCCCGCCCTTAATGACCAGCGGTGCCCCTAGCGGCCCGGGTGGTGGCAGTGTGGCAATGTGAGTCTGGCACTACGGTTTGGGGGTCCCCAATGCCCTGTGTTGCAGCGCCAGGCCCCTTGGGAGGGGCACCTCTGGGGCCCTCCTAGGGTTAGTGTTAGCTCCCAGGAGTCCAGCAGGCATGATCCGCCAGCTGTGTGGTAGCTTAGGACCGGGCCAAGGTGAAGGCGCCGGCAAGGTGGAGCGTGGGCCCAAGCATTTTGGCGCGGGGGGCCTTGGAAGGTCGCCGGGGGATTCAAGGGCCCTGCCGGTCCTCCCGCCCTGAATGGCCAGAGGCGCCCTTAGCCGCCCAGATGGTGGCGGCATGGCATGGTGAGTACGGCGCTGGGGCTCGGGGGTCCCCAATCCCCGGTGTGGCAGCACCAGGCCCCTTGGGAGGGGCCCCTCGGGTGCGACCTAGTGTTAGGGTTAGCCCCCAGGGGGCCAACAGGCCCAATCCCATGGCTGTGTGGAGAGCGGATGGGCGCGCTGAGGTGAGGGGGCTGGCAAGTGGGAGCGTGGGCCCAAACGTTTTGGTGCGGGGGGCCTTCGAATGTCGCCGGGGTCTCGGAGGGCCCTGTCCGTTCTCCTGCCCTGAATGACCGGCGACGCCTCTAGTGTCGCGCGTGGCGGCGGGGCGTCCGGGTGATTCCGGCGCTGGGACTCGGGGTTCCCAAATCCCCGGTGTTGCGGCTCCAGGTCCCTTGGGCGGGTACCTCGGGGGCCGATCTATGGTTAGGGTTAGACCCCAGGAGGCCGGCAGGCCAGATCTGGCAGCTATGCGGCGAGTGGAGGGGCGGGCGGAGGTGAGGCCGCTGGCGAGCAGGAGTATGGGCCCAGGCGTTTTGGCGCGGAGGTCCTTCGGATGTCACCAGGGGCTTGGAGTGCCCTGACCGTTCTCCCGCCCTGAATGACTGTCAGCTCTCCTAGCGGCCCAGGTGGTGGCAGGTCGGCATGTTGAGTCCAGCCTTGGGGCTCGGGGGTCCCTAATCCCTGGGGTTGCTGCGCCAGGCCCCTTGGGAGGGGCCCCTTGGGTGCCGCCCTAGGGTTAGGGTTAACCCCCAGGACACCAGCAGGCCCTATCTGCTGGCTGTCCAGCGAGCAGAGGGGTGGACCGAGGTGAGCGCCCTGGTGAGTGGGAGCGTGGGCCCAAGCGTTTTGGCACGGGGGCCTTCAAAGGTCGCCGGGGGCTTGGAGGGCCCTGCCAGTTCTGCCCCCCTGAATGACCGGGGGCACCCCTAGCAGCCCGGGTGGTGGCATGGGGGCAGGGTGAGACCGCAGTCGGGGCTCGGCTTCCCCAATCCCCGGCGTTGCGGCGCCAGTCCCCTTGGGAGGGGTCCCTCTGGGGCCCAACTTGGGTTAGGGTTAGCCCCCAGGAGGGCGGCAGGCCCAATCCGCCAGCTCTGTGCCAATTGAAGTGGCGTGCTGAGGTGAGGGTGCTGGCGACCAGGAGCGTCGGCCCAAGCATTTTGGCGCGGATGGCCTTCGTAGTCGCCATAGGCTCGGAGGGCGCTGCAAGTTCTCCTGCCCTGAATGACCGGCAGCGCCCGTAGCGGCCCGGTTGGTGACGGGGCGGCAAGGTGAGTCCGGCACTGGGGAGGGGTCCCCAATCCCCGGCGTGGTGGCGCCGGGCACTTGGGAGTGGTCCCTCGGGGGCGGATCTAGGGTAGGGTTAGCCCAAAGGAGGCCGGCAGGCCCAATTCGCCAGCTGTGCTGCAAGCGGAGTGGTGGGCCAAGGTGAGGGCGCTGGCCATCGGGAGCGTGGGCACAAGCGTTTTGTTACGGGGGGGGCTTCGAAAGTTGCTGGTGGCTCGGAGGCCCCTGCCTGTTCTCCCGCCCTGAATGAGGACGGCGCTAATAGCGGGCAGGGTCACGGCGAGGAGGCAGGGTGAGTCTTGCACTGGTGCTCGGGGGTCCCCAAGCCCCGGCGTGGCGGTGCCAGGCCCCTTGGGAGGGGCCCCTCAAGGGGCGACGTATGGTTTGGGTTAGCTCCCAGGAGGCCGTCAGGCCCGATCAGCCAGGTGTGCGTCGAGCGGAGGGGCGGGCCGAGGTGAGGCTGCTGGCGAGTGGGAGCATGGGCCCAAGCGTTTTGGTGTGGGGAGCCTTCGAAGGTCTCCGGGTGCTCTGAGGGCCTTGTCCGTTCTCCCGCCCTGAATGACCGGCAGTGCCCCTATAGGCCAGGGTGAATGGGGGGGCGGCACGTTGAGTCTTGCACAGGGGCTCGGTGGTCCCCAATGCCCACTTTGCAGTGCCAAGCCCCTTTGGAGGGGCCCTCGTGGGCCAACATACGGTTAGGTTTAACCCCCAGGAGGCCAGCAGGCCCGATCCGCCAGCTGTGCCGTGAGCGGAGGCACGGGCAGAGGTGAGGGCGCTGGCGAGAAGGAGCATGGGCCTAAGCGTTTTGGGGCGGGGGGCCTTTGAATGTTGCAGGGGGCTCAGAGGGCCCTGCCCGTTCTCCCGCCCTGAATGACCGGCGGCGCCCCTATCGGCCCAGGTGGAGGCGGGGCGGCAGGGTGAGTCTGGCGCTGGGGCTCGGGGGTCCAAAATCACGGGCGTTCCGGCACGAGGCCTGTTGGGAGAGGCCCCTCTGCGGCCAACTAGGGTTAGTGTTAGCCCCCAGGAGGCCTGCAGGTCTGATCCGCTGGCTGTGAGGTGAATGGAGGGGTGAGCCGAGATGAGGTCGCTGGCGAGCGAGAGCGTGCACCCAAGCGTATTGGCTTGGGGGGCCTTCGAGGTCGCCAGGGGCTCGGAGGGCCCTGCCCGTCCTTCCGTCCTGAAAGACCGACGGCGCCCATAGCGGCCCAGGTGGCGATGGGGAGGCGTGGTGAGTCCGACGCTGGGTTTCATGGGTTCTCAATCCCCGGCGTTGCGGTGCAAGGGCACTTAAGAGGGGCACCTCAGGGGTCGACCTAGGTTTAGGGTTAGCACCCAGGATGCCAGAAGGCCCGATCCGCCTGCTGTGCGGCGAGTGGAAGGGTGGCCCGAGGTGAGGGCGCTTCGAGCGGGAGCGTGGGCCCAAGCATTTTGGCATGGGGGGCCTTCGAAGGTCGCCGAAGACTCAGAGTGCCCTGCCCGTTCTCCCGCCCTGAATGACCGGTGGCGCCCCAAGCAGCCTGGGTGGTGGTGGGGCGCAGGGTGAGTCCGGCACTGGGGCTCGGGGTCCCCAACCCGGCGTTGCGGTCCCAGGCCCCTTGGGAGGGTCCCCTCGTGGGCTGACCTAGGGTTAGTGTTAGTCCCCAGGAGGCTGGCAGGCCCGACCCGCCGACTGTGTGGAGAGCGGAAGCGCTGGCCGAGGTGAGGCCGCTGGTGAGCGGGAGCGTGGGCCCTAGCGTTCTGGCGCGTGCGGCGTTCGAAATTTCCCGGGGGCTCTGAGGGCCCTGCCGGTTCTCCCGCCCTGCATGATCCTCGGTTATCCTAGGGGCCTGGGTGGAAGAGGGGGGGCAGGGTGAGTCCGGTGCTTGGGCTTGGGGGTCCCAAATCCCCAGCGTCGTGGCACCAGCACCTTGGGAGGGGCCCCTCAGGGGCCGACCTAGGCTTAGTGTAAGTCCCCAGGAAGCTGGCAGGCCCGACCCGCCGGCTGTGTGGCGTCCAGAGGGGCAGGCTGAGGTGAGGGCGCTGGCGAGCGGGAGTGTGGGCCCAGGCATTTTGGCACGGGTGCCTTCGAAGGTCACCAGTGGCTCGGAGGGCCCTGCCCGTTCTCTTGCCCTGAATGACCGGCGGCGACCCTAGCGGCTCGGGTGGCCTGGGGGCGGCAAGTTGAGTCCAGCGCTGGGGCTCGTGGGTACCCAATCCCCCGCGTTGCGGTGCCAGGCCTCTTGGGAACCGACCTAGGGTTAGGGTTAGCCCCCAGGAGGCTCTCAGGCCGGATCCGCCGGCTGTGTGGAGAGCGGAAGTGCTGGCCGAGCGGAGGCCGCTGGTGAGCCGGAGCGTGGACCCAAGTGTTCTGGCGCAGGCAGCCTTCGAAGGTCGCCAGGGGCTCGGAGGGCCCTGCCCGTTCTCCCGCCCTGAATGTCCGGCAGCACGCCTAGCGGCCCGGGTTGTGGCAGGGCAGCAGGGTAGAGTCTGGCGCTGGGGCTCGGGGGTCCCCAATCCCAGGCGTTGCGGCGATAAGCACCTTGGGATGGCCCCCTCGGTGGCCGACCTAGGGTTAGAGTTTGCCCCCAGGAGGCCAGCAGTCCTGATCCGCCCACTCCGCAAGGAGCAGAGGGGTGGTCCGAGATGAGGGTGCTGGCGAGCAGGTGCTTGAGTCAAGCGTTTTGGTGCCGGGGGCCTTCAGAGGTCGCCGGGGGCTCAGAGGGCCCTGCACGTTCTTCCGCCCTGAATGACTGGTGGCTACCCTAGCAGCCCGGGTAGAGGACGGACAGTAGGGTGAGTCAGGCGCTGGGGTTCAGGGTCCCCAATCCTCAGCGTTGGGGCGCCAGGCCCCTTCGGAAGGGCTCTAGGGGACCGACCAAGCATTACTGTTAGCCCCCAGAAGGCCGGCAGACCTGATCTGCCGGCTGTGTGGCGAGCAGAGGGGCAGGCTGAGGTGAGGGCGCTGTCGAGCGGAAGCATGGGCACAAGCGTTTTGGCGTGGGGGGGAATTCGAAAGTAGTCGGGGGCTCAGAGCGTCCTTCCCCTTTCTACCACACTGAATGCCCGACGGCACACCTAGCGGCCCGGGTTGCAGAGGGGCAGCAGTGTGAGTCCGGCGCTAGGGCTCGGGGGTCCCCAATCCCCGTTGTTGCAGCGCCAGGCCCCTTGGGAGGGGCCCCTTGGGTGCGACCTAGTGTTAGGGTTAGCACCCAGGAGGCCGGCAGGCCCGATTCGCCAGCTGTACGGCGAGCGGAGTGTCGGGCGGAGGTGAGGCCACTGGCAAGCAGGAGCCCGGGCCCAGGAGTTTTCGCGGGGGGGTCCTTCGAAGGTTGCCGAGTGCTCGAAGTGCCGTACACGTTCTTCCGCCCTGAATGACAGGCGGCTACCCTAGCGGCCCAGTTAGAGGAGGGGTGGTAGGGTGAGTCTGGCGCTGGGGCTCGGGGTCCCCAGTCCTCGGCGTTGGGGTGCCAGTCCCCTTCGGAAGGGCTCTAGGGGGCCGACCAAGCATTACTGTTAGCCCACAGGAGGCCGGCAGACCCAATCCACCGGCTGTGCGGCGAGCGGAGGGGCGGACCGAGGTGAGGGCACTGGGGAACGGAAGTGTTGGGTGAAGCGTTTTGCCTGGGGGGGCTTTCGAAGGTCGTTGGGGACTTGGAGGGCCCTGCCTGTTCTTCCTCCCTAAATGACCATAGGGGCCCCTAGCGGCCCCGGTGGCAGTGGAGCAGCAAAGTGAGTCCGGCGCTGCTGCTCGGGGGTCACCAATCCCCAGCATTGCAGCCCCAGGCCTCTTGGGAGGGCCCCCTCAGGTGCCGACCTAGGGTTAGGGTTACCCCCAGGAGGCCGGGAAGCCCGGTCTGCCGGCTGTGTGGCGAGCGGAGGGGCAGGTTGAGATGAGGGCGTTGGCGAGTGGGAATGTGGGACCAAAGTTTTAGAGGGAGGGTCCTAGAAGGTCGCCAGGGGCTCAGAGGGTCCTGCCCGTTCTCCCTCCCTGAATGACCGACGGTGCCCCTCACAGTACTGGTGGCAGCGGGGCAGCAGGGTGAGTCTGGCACTGGGTCTCGGGGGTCCCCAATGCCCGGCGTTGTGTCGCCAGGACCTTGGGAAGGGCCATTTGGGGGTCGACCTTGGGTTAAGTTAGCCCCCAGGAGGCCCACAGGCCCGATCCGCCAGCTATGCGGCGAGCGGAGGGGTGGTGCAAGGTATGGGCACAGGCGAGCAGGAGCTTGGGCCCAATCGTTTTGGCACGGGGGTCTTCGAAGGTCACCAGGGCCTTGGAGGGCCCTGCCTGTTTTCCCGCCCTGAATGACTGATGGTGCTCCTAGCAACCGGGGGTGGCGGCGGGGTGGCACGGTTAGTCCCGCGCTGGGGCTCGGGGTCAGCAATCCCAGCCGTTGTGGCGCCAGGCCCCATCAGAGGGGCCCCTCGGGGGCTGACCTAGGGTTAGGTTTAGCCACCAGAAGCCCGGCGGGCCTGATCCACTGGCTATCCGGTGAGCGGAGGGGCAGGACAAAGTGAGGGCGCTGGCATGCGGGAGCCTGGGTTCAAGCGTTTTGGCGCGGGGTATCTTTGAAGTTTGCCGGGGGCTCAAAGGGCCCTGCCCGTTTTCCAGCCTTGAATATCCAGCGGCAACCCTAGCGGCCCGGGTGGCGGCGGGGCGGCAGGGTGAGTCCGGCGCTGGGGCACGGGGTTCCCCAATCCCCGGCGTTATGGCGCCAGGCCCCTTGGGAGGGGCCCTTTGAGGACAGAACTAGGGTTAGGGTTAGCCCCCAGTAGGCCAGCAGGCCCTATCCGCCAGCTGTGCGTTGAGCGGAGGGGTGGGCCGAGGTGAGGGCTCTGGAGAGCGGGAGCGAGGGCCCAAGCGTTTTGGCGTGGGGGGACTTTGATGGTTGCCGGGGGCTCGGAGGGCCTTGCCCATTCTGTCGCCGTGAATGACCGGCGGCGCCCCTACCAGCCCGGGTGGCAGCGGGGCAGTAGGGTGAGTCTGGCGCTGGGGATCGGGGGTTCCCGATCCCCAGCATTGCTGCGCCAGGCCCCTTGGGAAGGGCCCCTAGTGGGCCAAGCTAGGAATAGGGATAGTCCCCAGGAGGCCGGCAGGCCCGATCCGCTGGCTGTGAGTCTAGCGGAGGGACGGGCCAAGGTGAGGGCGCTGGCGTGTGGGAGCATGGGCCCAAGCGTTTTGGCGCGGGGGGCCTTCGAAAGTTGCCTGGGGCTCAGAGGGCCCTGCCCCTTCTCCCGCCCTGAATGACCAATGGCACCCCTAGCGGACCGTGTGGCAACGGGGCAGCAGGGTGACTCTGGCGCTGGGGCTTGGGGGTCCACAATCCCTGGCGTTGCGGCGCCAGGTGCCTTGGGAGGGGCCCCTCATGGGCTGACCTATGGTTAGGGTTAGCCCCCAGGAAGCCAGCAGGCCCGATCGGCCAGCTTTGCGGTGAGCGGAGGGGCAGGCCGAGGTGAGGGCGCTGACAAGTGGGAGTGTGGGCACAAGCGTTTTGTTGAGGGGGGCCTTCAAAGGTCGCCCGTGGCTCGGAGGGCCCTTCCTGTTCTCACGCCCTGAATGACCGATGGTGCCGCTAGCGGCCCGTGTGGCGGGGGGGCGGCATGGTGAGTCCGGCTCTGTGGCTCAGGGGTCAGCAATCCCAGGCGTTGTCGTGCCAGGCCCCATTGGACTGGCCCCTCGGGGGACGACCTAGGGTTAGGGTTAGCCCCCAGGAGGCCGGCAGGTCCCATCCGCCAGCTGTGCGGCGAGTGGAGGGGTGGGCCGAGTGAGGGCGCTGGCGAGCGGGAGCGTGGGCCGAAGCATTTTGTCGCGGGGGTCCTTCAAAGGTCTCCAGGGGCTCAGAGGGCCCTATCTGTTCTCCCGCCCTGAATGACAATTGGCTCCCCTAGTGGCCCGGGTGTGGCGGGGCAGCAAGGTGAGTCCGGCGCTGGGGCTCAGGAGTCCTCAATCCCTGGCGTTGCAGCGCCATGCCCCTTGGGATGGGCCCCTAGGGGGCCTACCTAGGGTTAGGGTTATCCACCAGGAGTCTGGGAGGCCCAATCCGCCAGCTGTGCGGCGAGCGGAGTGGCGGACTGAGGTAAGGGCACAGGTGAGCGGGAGCGTGGGCCCAAAGCGTTTTGGTGCGGGGGGCCTTCAAAAGTCTCCGGTGGCTCGGAGGGCCCTGCCCGTTCTCCCTCCCTGAATGACTGGCGGTGCCCCTAGCGGCCCAGGGGGCGGTAGGGCGGGAGGGTGAGTCTGGCGCTGGGGCTCGGGAGTCCCCTATCCCCGGTATTGTGGCAATAGGAACCTGGGATGGGCCCCTCGGGGGCCCACCAAAGGTTAGGGTAACACCCAGGAGGCTGGCAGTCCCGATCCACAAGCTGTGCAGCGAGCGGAGGGGCGGACCGAGATAAGGGCACAGGGAGCGGGAGCATGGGCCCAAGCGTTTTGGCACGGGGGGGCCTTCGAAGGTCGCCAGGGGCTCGGAGGGATCTGCCCGTACTCCCTCCCTGAATGACCGACGGTGCTCCTAGCGGCCCGGGTGGCGGCAGGGCAACACAGTGAGTCCAGCGCGGGGTTCGGGGGTCCCCAATACCCGGGGTTGCGGCGCCAGGCCCCTTGGGATGGGCCCCTCGAGGGCCGACCTAGGGTTAGGCTTAGGCCCCAGGAGGTCGGCAGTCCCTATCATCCGGGTGTGCAGCGAAGGGTGGGCCGAGGTGAGGGCGCTAGCGAGTGGGAGCGTGTGTCCAAACGTTTTGGCGCGGGGGGCCTTCAAAGGTCGCCGGAGGCTCGGAGGGCCCTGCCCGTTCTCCCGCCCTGAATGACCGGCGGCACCCCTAGTGGCCCGGGTAGCAGCGGGGTGACACGGTGAGTCCGGCACTGGGGCACGGGGGTCCCCAATGCCCTGTGTTGCGGAGCCAGGCCCCTTGGGATATGCCCCTCGGGGGCCGACCTATGGTTAGGGTTAGCCCCTAGGAGTCCAGCAGGCCTGATCCGCCCGCTGTTTGGAGAGCGGAGGGGCGGGCCGAGGTGAGGGCGCTGGCGAGCGGCAGCATTGGCCCAAGCGTTTTGGCATGGGGTCCTTCGAAAGTCGCTGGGGGCTCGGAGGGCCCCGCCCGTACTCCCACCCTGAATGACCGGCAGCGCCACTAGCGGCCCGCGTGGCGGCAGGGTGGCACGGTTAGTCCAGCGCTGGGGCTCGGGTGTCAGCAATCCCAGGCGTTGTGGCGCCAGGCCCCATCGGACGGGCCCCTCGAGGGCCGACCTAGGGTTAGGGTTAGCCCACAGGAGGCCTGCAGGCCTCATCAGCCGGTTGTGCGGTGAGCGGAGGGGAGGGCCAAGGTGATGGTGCTGGCGATGGGGAAGTTGGGCCCAAGAGTTTTAGCGAGGGAGGTATTCGAAGGTTGCCTGGGGCTCAGAGGGCCCTGCCCCTACTCCCTCCTTGAATGACCGGTGGTGCCCCTACCATCCCAGTTGGCGGTGGGGCAGCAGGGAGAGTCTGGCGCTGGGGCTCGGGTGTCCCCAATCCCCGGTGTTGCGGCGCAAGGCTCCTTGGGCGGGGCCCCTCGTGGGCCGACCAAGTGTTAGGGTTAGCCCCCAGGATGCCGACAGGCCTGATCTACAGCCTGTGTGGCAAGTGGAGGAGTGGGCTAAGATGTGGGTGCTGGGGAGCAGGAGCGTGGGCCCAAGCATTTTCGCAAGTGCGGCCTTCAAATGTCGCCAGGGGCTTGAAGGTCCCTGCCTGTTCTCCCGCACTGAATGACTGGTGGCGCCCCTAGCGGCTCCGGTGGTGTCGGGTCGGCAGGGTGAGTCCAGCGCTGGAGCTCGGGGTCCCCAAAATCCGGCGTTGCTGCGCCAGGCCCCTTGGGAAGGCCCGCTCGGGGGTCGACCTAGGGTTAGGGTTACCCCCAGGAGGCCAGTAGGCCCGATCTGCCAGCTGTGCGACGAGCGGAGGGGCGGGCTGAGATGAGAGCACTGGCCAGCGGGGAATGTGGGCCCAAGCATTTTGGCACGAGGCGCCTTCAAAGGTCACCAGGGGCTTGGAGGGCCCTGCCCATTCTCCTGCTCTGAATGACCGACGGCATCCCTTGTGGCCCGGTTGGCAGCGGGGCGGCAGGGAGAGTGTGGCACTGGGGCTCGGGGTTCCCCAATCCCCGGCTTTGCGGCGCCAGGGCCTTTGGGAGGGACCCCTTGGGGACGGACCTAGGGTTAGGTTTAGCCCCCGGGAGGCCGGCAGGCCCGATCTGCCGGCTGTGTGGCGAGCGGAGGGGCGGGCCGAGATGAGGGTGCTGGCGAGCGGGAACATGGGCCCAAGCGTTTTGGCGCGAGTAGCCTTCGAAGGTCGCCAGGGGCTAAGGGGGCCTTGCCCGTTCTCCCTCCCTGAATGACCAGCAGCGCCTCTACCAGCCCGGTTGGTGGCGGGGAAGCAAGGTGAGTCCGGTGCTGGGGCTCAGGGGTCCACAATCCCCGGCATTGCAGCAGCAGGTGCCTTGGGAGGGGCACCTCGTGGGCCAATCTAGGGTTAGGGTTAGCCCCCAGGAGACCGTCAGGCCAGATCAGCCAGCTTTGCGGTGAGTGGAGGGGCGGGCTGAGGTGAGGGCGCTGACAAGCGGTAGCGTGGGCACAAGCGTTTTGATGCGGGGTGCCTTCGAAGGTCGCCCGTGGCTCGGAGGGCCCTGCCTGTTCTCACGCCCTGAATGACCGGCGGTGCAGCTAGGGGCCTGGGTGGCAGTGGGGCGGCACAGTGAGTCTGGCGCTGGGGCTCAGTTGTCCCCAATCCCTTGTGTTGCGGCTCCAGGCCCCTTGGGATGGGCCCCTAGGGGGCCTACATGGGGTTAGGGTTAGCCCCCAGGAGGCTGGGAGGCCCAATCCGCTGGCTGTGCGGTGAGCGGAGGGGCAGGCCGAGGTAAGGGCGATGGCGAGTGGGAGCGTGGTCCCAAGCGCTTTGGCGCGGGGGGCCTTCGAAAGTCGCTGGGGGCTTGGAGGGCCCTGCCGTTCTCCCGCCCTGAATGACCGGTGGTGCCCCTTGTGGCCCAGGTGCCGGTGGGAGGCATGGTGAGTCCGGCGCTGGGGCTCAGAAGTCCCCAATCCTCCTCATTGCGGCGCCAGGCCCCTTGGGAGGGGCCACTAGGGAGTCGACCTAGGGTTCGGGTTAGCCCCCAGAAGGCCCACAGGCCCGATCCGCCATCTGTGTGGCGAGCTGAGGGGATGGCCGAGGTAAGGGCGCTGGCGAGCAGGAGCGTGGGCCCTAGCGTTTTGGTGCGGGGGGCCTTCGAAGGTCGCTGGAGTCTTGGAGGGCCCTGCCTCTTCTCCCTCCCTGAATGACCGGCGGTGCCCCTAGCGGTCCAGGTGGCGGTAGGGCAGGAGGGTGAGTCGGGCGCTGGGGCTCGGGATTCCCAAATTCCCCGTGTTGGGGCAATAGGAACCTGGGATGGGCCCCTCGGGGGCCCACCAAAGGTTAGGGTAACACCCAGGAGGATGGCAGTCCCAATCCACTGGCTGTGCTGTGAGCGGAGGGGCGGACCGAGGTGAGGGCATAGGCGAGCGGGAGCATGGGCCCAAGCGTTTTGGCGCGGGGGGCCTTCGAATGTCACCAGGGGCTTGGAGGGATCTGCCTGTGCTCCCTCCATGAATGACCGACAGTGCTCCTAGCGGCCCAGGTGGAGGCGGGGCAACATGATGAGTCCGGCACTGGGACTCGGGGGTCCCCAATCCCAGGCATTGCGGTGCCAAGCCCCTATGGAGGGGCCCCTCAGGGGCAAACCTAGGGTTATGGATAGCCTCCAGGAGGAGGGCAGGCCTCATCCACCAGCTCTGCACCGTGCGGGGGGTGGGCCGAGGTGAGGGCGCTGGCAAGCAGGAGCGTGGGAGCCAGAGTTTTTTCGCGGGGGGCCTTCGAACGTTGCAGGGGGATAGGAGGGCCCTGCCCGTTCTCACTTCCTGAATGACTGGCAACGCCCCTAGCGCCCTGGGTGCTTGTGGGGTGGCAGAGTGAGTCCAGCACTGGGGCTCGGGGTTCCCAAATCCCCGGCATTGCGGTGCCAGGCTCCTTGGGAGGGGCCTCTCGGGGGCCGACCTAGGGTAAGTGTTAGCCCCCAGGAGTCCAGCAGGCCCGTTCCCCCAGCTCTACAGCAGGCGGAGGGGCAGGCCGAGGTGAAGGTGCTGGCGAGAGGGAGTGTGGGCCCAAGCGTTTTGGCGCGGGGGGCCTTTGAATGTCGCCGGGGCTTGGAGGGCCCTGCCCATTCTCTCGCCCTGAATGACTGGCGGCGCCCTTAGCAGCCCGGGTTGCTGTGGGGCGGCAGGGAGACTTAGGCGCTGGCCTCGGCGGTCCCCAATCCCTGGCGTTGTGGTGCCAGGCCCCTTGGGAGGGGCCCCTTGGGGGCTGACTAGGGTTAGGGTTTGTCCCCAGGAGGACGGCAAGCCCAGCGCTAAGTGGTTCTGGCAATGTAACAAAAATGCCATACACTTATCTGTAAGAAATAACAGTGTACAGGAACCCTCTTAGCCCTAACATCATCCTTTCTGAATATGGAAGCCAGGCCCAAGGTGGTCCTGGAAGTCTGACGAAAGGGCTAAGCACTTTTCTCTGAGTCTCCACACTATGCAGGGAAAGACCAAAGTACATCATCTTTCAGGAGTAGGAAGCATTAATGAAAAGGTTCTGGAATTTCGAGGACTCTGACCCATCCTTATTGGTAATAAACCACCCTGTACAGGAAAACACCTTCAACTCTCATCAGCCTCCTCAATCCTGATTCCAATTCAACTTTGGGTGTGTCGGACTAGGGAAATGTCCACATCTTATTGCTAAGAAAGAACGATGTCAGGGTAATGCCCTTCAAGTCACCTCAGCCTTCCTGAAGATGGAAGCAGGAATCAAGGTGGTTATGTTACCATGAGGTAAGGAAGATGAGCATATAAGTGAGAAACAACAGTGGGCAGGACCTCTCTTCCAAGGAACAGTATCTTTGCTTAATGTTGAATCCCTATGGTAAGTGGTTGTGGCCATTTGTGAGGTGAAAATCTTAAGTGTTTTGTAAAACCTCTTGGTCATTCACAGATGAGACTAAGGTAGTTGGGGACTCCTAGGCAGTGATTTGTCCACTGTCAAAAATATAAAAAGATAAGCGACAGATGAGGTCTACTCAGGCATTGTCCTTTATCCTCATCCTCCGTGAGGATGGTCATCTCTGGACAGCTCAGTGACAGGGTCTCATTCACAGTGGGGGCATCTGTTCCTCACAGACATCAGGCAGGGAAATGGATTTGGTTCTCTGTGCCAGCCCAGCCACAGCTGAGTGTCACAGCACCCTCTCGTGGGCTCATAAGGGTTTCACTGTCACCAGGCAGGTCATTGTATTTGATAAACCACTGTGAGAGTTTGCAATTGCCTTCATCTGCAACCTCCTAGAAGCAAATGCAGGTCTCTGGTACCATGTGAAGTCATGTGAAGGCATTGTGAGAAATTGTCCTTTTGCTTAAGAAAAACATGGAGCTGGGGCTCCTGGCTGGCTCAGCCAGTTAAGCATGTGCCTTTGGCTCAGGTTATGATCCCAGGGTTCTGGGATTGAGCCCGGGCTCCCTGCTGAGCAGGAAAGGAGGTAGGGAAATAGCTTAGAACCCACAGAGAATGTGAATAAAGGGGAGTGAAATGGAACTTGGTCTGTGTTTTGCTTTAGGGATTTAAGTTAGTTTTTTCTCAATTGTGATTGTTCTTGAAACAGAAAAGCTGTATTGGTTTTTTTTACCTTTAATTTTTTTCTACTAATAATTTGTTATTATGATATGTTAGTCACTATACAGTATTTCCTTAGTTTTTGATGTAGTGTTCCATGATTCATTATTTGCATATAACACCCAGTGCTCCATGCAATATGTACCTTCCTTAATACCCATCACTGGCCCATCCCAATCCCCCACCCCTCTCCCCTCTGAAGCCCTCAGTTTGTTTCCCAGAGTCCATAGTCTCTCGTGGTTCATTCCCCCTTCTGTTTAGGGTCCATCATCTAAAGGGACAGACAGTGGAAGTTCACCAAATATAAGATAGAAATTTCATTGTTCATTATAGATGCCGCCAAGTAGTTCCCAGACATTTCATTCTACTGTAGTAATTCATTATACCTGTGAAGGTGCACGTGGAAGACAATTGATGCATGCATAGTGGTAATAAAACACGCCCCTCAGTAGTAGAATAAGAGAGGATGCATATGTGTAAAATTATTCGACTACAGCTTCCATGCTTTCCCTTTGGTTCCTTATTATCTATGAAATTGGACAATTTTTGTTCTCTAGGCTTAAAACTCATTGTCAAGTATTCAGAGTTTTTCAATGCTGATCTTCTCCTGTATAAGTTACCAAAAACCTAAAATATGTATGAACTTTAAACGCGCTATATTGAAAATGACAGCAGGGAAGTTCCATTTTGTAAATATTGTGTCAATGGATCTCTATTTTGACATCAGTGTTCATTAGAAATGATGACATTTCATGTGAGTATAAATATCAATGTGAAAAAGAAAAGGTAGGAAGAACCTTGAATGTTTAAGTAATTGCTGAAATGACAGGTGTGTGTGTGTGTGTGTGTGTGTGTGTGTGTGTGTGTGTGTGTGTAATTGATTTTCAGTGAATGGTTCAGCTCCTTGTAGGGCTTCCGAGAGAGCCCAGGTGAACCTTTCAATGAGTTGGTATCTGTTTTCAGAACATGGGAATCTCTTAGTCCAATAGTCAATCAGGCAAGCTTTGAGGTCTTGAAGAGTTTCAGTCCTCAGCGATGGTGTTGCAGACCCTTGTGAGCAAACCCTAGGGTATGGTCAGAGCCCTCATTAGCTGGTACCAAGGTGTGACGATTTCAGACAGCATTTCCCAAAGAAGTACCTCTTGAGTCTCTGTCCTTGTCAGTTCCCTACACTTCCTTACACTAGTTATGTGATCAGTGTGTTTCAGGATAATCCCCACATGTGATTTTTGCTATTTCCTACTAGTCCTATCTGTTTCTCATCTTCTTCTTTTATGGTAGGGGTTGGGAAGCAACCTGTGTGGTGGAGGAAGGGGTGTGCTAGTTGTCTGCCTTCAGAGGAACAAATGATGCCTAGAAATTGTACTGTAGTTTGAGGTTAATTGTCCATCCTCTGAGTGTCAGGAATTCCATCACTTTACTTTGATGCTAGTCTGTTCTTCAAGCTGTCCTCAGAAATAAGGACGTCATCCATCTAGGGAATACTGGTTTGTTTGTATGTTTTCATTTTAGGAAAGGCTTTGCTGTTCCTGAAAATAATACTGTAGAGCACCCTTTCCTGTTCTTATTGGCCATCAGTCAATCTTTTGTGAAGTATTCGTTTATAAATAGACTCTATGGTTGATGAGCAGGAATTCTTTATTGACAAGTCTTTGTCAGTGTGTGTATTGCAAATCTTTACTTCCCAGCCTGCGGTTCACTTTTTCATTTTCTTATGGTCATAAGATAAGGAGAAATGTCACATTTTTATGAAGTTCCACTGAATTCTTTTAAATGGTTAGTGCACCCTATGTCCTACCCCAAGATTGACAGGTTCTACATTTTCTTTCAGAAACTGTCCAATGGGAAGCTACAATCCATTTTCTCTGTCCATTTATTGCTTACAAATGTCACATTTTTATGAAGTCCCACTGAATTCTTTTAAATGGTTAGTGCACCCTATGTCATACCCCAAGATTGACAGGTTCTACGTTTTCTTCAGAAACTGTCCAATGGGAAGCTACAATCCAATTTCTCTGCCCATTTATTGCTTACAAATGTATTTTGACCATCTGTTTCCCAGGAAACCTCTTTTATTATTATTATTATTATTATTATTATTATTATTATTATTATTATTATTTTAAATTGCATTTTTAATTCTAATATGATATTTAAACACTGTTTTTGATTTTCTATGTACACAATCGTATTATCTGTGAATAGTCACAATTATCCCCTCAATTCTTATCCTTTTTGTTTCTCTTGCCTTAAAACACTGGTAGATTCTCTGATGTCACAATAAATAGAGCATCATTGTTTGAAGATTTTAATATACCTTTCTCAATATCTGAAAGAAAAAGCAGACAAAACATTGGTAACAAATGTGACCTAATTGACATATAGGGAACATTCCATAATAAGTGCAGAATACATTATTTTCAAGTGGTCATAGACTCTTTACCCAAATAGATGATAGGTGGGGCCAAGAATCAAGTCTACAAATGTTAAACCCTGAAATTAACTAGATCCTATTCTTAGACCACTGCGGAATTGAGCCACAGTCATAGCGAAAAGAAAATCAAGAAGTCCTTCAATGTTTAAAATTAAATGGAACTTTGCTACATATCCTAAAGGTCAAAGAGGGAATCTCAATGGAAATTCTGAACCTTTTCTACATGAGGGCTCACACACAATGGCACTTTCTTTGTGAAGAGCATTATAATAACCTAGACAGGAGATGAGCCTTAAGTCAGAGTTCTGCCTGCCCCAGCCACACCTGGCAGGCTTGGCCTGTGGTCCCCCTCAGCTGTCCTTTCTGGTGGTCCTGAGCTAAGGGGGTCAACATGGCCATATGGAAATGGGAAGCTGCCCACTCATAATGATGACGGTGCCCACTACCCAGCTGCCCTCTCTGGTGGCTTTGAGCTAAGGGGGTCAACATGGCCGTATGGAAATTAGAAGCTCCCCACTCTTAGTGATGACGTTGCTATCGTATCATCCTCACCAGTCCAACAACATGATTTCTGAGTGAACTATGACACAAGAGTGACTTCTTGGCATTCCTTCAGGTTTGAAAATCATCTGGTGAGTCATCTATTCGAAATATGGATTCAACATGTGTACTTTATTCTGGAAAAGCAATAGACCCAATAGCAATTATGGCTTCCTGAGATCTTGTTCTTGAGAGACATCATACTGGCTCTTTGTAGCATTCTGCCTCTTAAACTTCCCAACTAGGGTGTAGATATTTTTAGGCACATTTTCAGACGGTTAGAAAGGGACTCGGATGATATGAGTCACAGAGGATTTTAGTGTCAGAAACCTAAGTGGGATCCCCAAACTGACTCCAAATCGCTTGTTGTTCCATACAGGGTACTATTTCCCTCTTATCTCTGGTCTTCTCAATCTGGAAACCTATCAAGTATCAGGATTTTCTTGTCATGTGGACAACTGGAACGAATTCAGCGGGCCTTTTCACATCTGCCCATGGTGATCATTAAGATCATTATCTCAGTGGAGGACCTCTGGGTAAGATACTCAAAGATCCTTAGGAATAGAGACAGTATAATATTTTTCTGGTATTAAAGTTACTGAAACCAACTATCTTTTTTAGTCCATTCAGGCTCTGGTATGTTCAGAGGGTGCTGTAAAACAGGTCTGAAATAGTATTTAAAAACACTCAGCTCAGCCTCTTCTACAAAGTGAGCCAATGCTTATAAATATGGCTAAAATATTCCCTTACCTACGATGACTTCCAGGCCATCGTAGTGTTTATATGGTATGACTGTCACTTACATTAGTCAACATTTGCAGAGAAAGAACTTAGTGCATCCAGGGGGCACTTCATGTTGAAATTAGTTTCTGACAACGAGCTATTGTGTTTTATTCTGCAGTCCAAGGGAATGGTGCCAGACATCTCTAAGGTGTCTAGCAGTTCTACAATTCTGATTTTAAGTGGTCTGTGTGCTTCATAGATTTGGGCAGGAGAAGGGCAGGAGTCCAGAGACTGTGAACACTTCTGTTACCTGTGCTGACCATGGAGCAGGTAGCCTTCTGTGGGATTCATTTTGAATTCTTGGTACTGTTGTGAAAGGTGCATTTGTCTCAAATTCCTCCATTTAGGAGTAATTATAATGATGAAAGTAATTTTTATCTTATATCATCTGTGGACCCTGATCCTGGGCTCCCAGGGAAGCTATCCTTTAACATTTTACCCGGCTCAAATTGATTGGGCAAAACCTCAAAGCATGGGCCCTATTACTATCCCAAGCACATGTTGTACATCTGCTTCGAGAAGAAAACAATAACCAAAAATGCCAACATAAAGATAAGAAAAAATAAAGAACCTCTTTGGCTCCCATAAGATTAAAGTCATACTGACATGTACATACTGAAAACATAAGAAAGAGTCTGTCACTTTCTAGAATCTAAGAATATCCTCATTGTGGTGTGTAACTCTGTACTTAAAAGAAAACAGAAAAAAATATATAAGCCTGCCCCAAATGTTCCTTCCCCGGAGCACTCCCTTCTTGGTGAAGATTGTGTCTCCCAGGAAGCTGTCCTGACTTGGGTTTGAATAAAGGTCTCTTCCTTTCTCTCTAAAATGTTTTTAAAAGTTCATTCACGCAATGTCGATAATAACAGTGTTTTCTATTTAAGTGAGAAATAAATGTTCCACTCTAGTTTTATTGGGAATAGACGAATTTAGGGTTTCTTTAGAAGAGTAAGTCTGCCTTCCAGAAAAGGCAAGGTCATTGGTCTATTGAGAATGAAGATAATTACTGCTAAACAACAAGTATGTGTTGCCCCTTCGCCCAGAAACCGAAGCAGGTGTGCAGGCTTTAGGTCAGAGGTGACTTCTTGTCCCCAGCTGACAACACTTCTCTGGTCTGGCTCCAAGACCCCCAAGGTTTTGAACGTCAGCATCGGAGTCAGCGAGGCAGCTTGTCACAGGACGCCAGTGTTCAGAGAAAGCACAGGTATGTTTGGCAAAATGTCCTATCTATGTCAGGGCTGGAGGTAAAACCTCTCATTATCCCAAAACCTCCTGGGCTTTTCTCTTTTCTCTAGTTGAGCCACAAAGTAAAATTGAAGTAGCTGTCAGCATTCTGGGTTTGGTGCAAGAATTACTTAGTTTCCCTGCAGGTAGAACTTTGCAGGGGATCACAATTCCTCTGTCCATTTATTGCTTACAAATGTATTTTGACCATCTGTTTCCTAGGAACCATCTTTTATTAGAAAGGGGAGGTGAGATTCACTCTGTGCCTGTTTGTAACATCTAATTTGTTCCTTCATCTAACAGTGTTTATTCAATTGGGCCTAAGATATGGTTGAGTGGCAAGCATCAAGAGTTAGGTGGCTTTTTTTCATCTGATACAGACTTGGATGATGTCATTTGACAAAGGTGATGTTTCATCATTGATTAGTTTATTCATCAGAAGAGTTAAAATTAGGGTGGAGGGAAAATTCAAAATTATCCAAACCGGCCTGTTCCTGTTTAAAAGTTGAGCTTGACTTTCTAGTTTTACTAAATGTATTATCTCGATATTTTGAGGTGCCATATTCTCTCTGTAGTTTCTTTGGTGGTGGAGTCAGAAGGAGAGTCTGGGAATTCTTTTGGATAGTGGCATGCTGGTGGCTTCAAGGGGCTTGGCGTCAGGAGCCTTGGGGTGAAGTCTGCAACTGCTTGCCTGACCCTGGGTGCATCTCACAGAGGTTTTGTTTCCTCTTATGAAATTGCCAGCAGATAATGTTCTGCTTAAAGGGGAACATTCCCATCCTGTTGGTGGCAATGTAAAGTGGTGCAGCCAGTCTAGGAAACAGTGTGGGGGTTCCTCAAAAAGTTAAACATTGAACAACCCCATGATCCAGCAATTGCTCTCCTAGGTATTTACCCAAAGGATACAAAAATGCAGATTCAAAGGGGGTACATGCACCATGATGTTTATAGCAGCAATGTCCACAGTAGCCAAACTATGGAGAGAATCCCAAAGTCTATGCACTGATGAATGGATAAAGCAGAAGTGGGATACATATATATAATGGAATATGACCCAGCTTCAAAAAGAATGAAATCTTACCCTTTGCAAGGATGTGGATGGACCTAGAGTGTATTAAGCTAAGCAAAATATTTGAGGAAAGAGAAATATCCTATGCTCTCATGCTTGTGGAATTTCAGAAAGAAAACAGATGAACAGAGTGGAGGGGTGATGAGAGAGGCAAACAAGGAAATAGACTCAAACTTGGAGAACAAACTGAGTGTTGCTGCAGGACAGGGGCATGGGGGGAAGAGTTAAATGGGTGAGGGGTATTAAGGAGGGCACTTGTGATGAGCACCGGGTACTGTATGCAGGTGAGGAATCACTAAATCCTACCCCTGAAGCGAATATTCCATGGCATGTGAACTAACTGGAATTTAAGTAAAAGAAGAAAGGAAAAAGTGTTCTGCTTCATGAAGAGTGAGGTAAAATTGTAGTGATTTGGGCTGTACTATTCTATAGATGAGAGATGTGAAACACCCTGTTGTAGGATACACTAGTTACTTATCACATAAGGAGTCCTCAGAAAGCTGCAATGAAAGATTCAGGTCTCAGAGCATGTTCATGTTCCAATGATATTTTACAGTTTGCACAGGTAGGAAAGAAGGTGGAGAGAGAGGCAACAGAAGGGGAAAGCAGGTGTGAACCTTTCATTTGTTAGCATTATAGCTTTCTCATGAAAGCTTTATGTCAGTGTGATTTTGGAAGCAGAGGGGGAATCCGGGAGCTTTGCAGGAGACAGGGGGGAGTTCCAGGTCTGGGTAAAGCTGACAGGGGTCCTAGAGGAGAGCTGAATGCATTCTGCAGCAGGGTGTGTTCAGGGTGGGCTCCAGGGGTGGCTGTGGGTCTCCTGGGTGAGAGTTGTGACAGGTGAGGGCTGTGTGCAAGTTCCTGGCTGAGGACAAGTGAGGCACTGGCTGAGAGCTGGCAGAGAACCTTCTTCTGGGCCGCCATCCTCACCCAACACACAGCCTCATCTTCTGTTCCTGTCACTCCAATTCAGACTTCTCCGAAGTTGAGTGAGAACACATCAAGAGCATTCTTAACAGAAGGGAAAGCATGTGCAAAGGCTCTGGGGCAGGAGAATTTCAGGTATGTCCAGGAGCAGCAAGAAGGACCTGTAGCCACAGGAGACAGCTTAGGACATGACCTAAGAGAGGTGTCAGAAAGCCATTCCAGGGCTATAACCCCATGAGACCCTGTTTCACTGGGCCATCGTGGCTACAGTGTTGAGAACAGATGACAGAGGGTTGAAGATGGCAAGGGAGGTCAATGACGAATCTTTTCCAGGATCTCAGGCACTGTGGACCAGACAGGTGGCCTTGGATGGAGTGGTTAGACATATTCTGGGTCCATTTTGAAGATGGAGCTCGCAGGATTTGCTGATGGGTTAGCTATTAGGAGCTGGAGAACGGAGGAATTGGGGTAAATCCCATCTGTTGTGGGTTTTCCTGATCGAGGGGAAGGAGAGGTTTTCTCAGGGGGTAGGAGGTAGTCCGTGTTCCGCATGCTGAGGAAAGTGCCTTTCCCGGTGGATCTGCTGAGGTTTGTGTCTGGGAGGACCTTTCACATCTCCTCCCTCAGCAATGCTCAAGTACAAGTATCCCCCACTTTTTAAACGTTCACAGTAAGACACTGGGCTTTCTTGAAAGAACTATGTTATTACCCATCTTCAGTAAGAGGAAGAGACCTGAAGAGGATTTCCCTCTTATGAAAAAAGGTGAACAGTGAGAATAGCGTTCAGCATCTGTTTTGGGGAGAAGCACGACAGAGGCGGCGTGCACCCCAACCAGGTCCTTCCGCTGGGATCCGCTCTCCGCATCCAGCCACCAGCATTTTGAATGGTGTCTGTGAGCCTCTGCTTCTGCTTTATCTTCATTTATGCTGGGCCTCCGTTAGAAACTTGTGTCCTGAGGCCTAAGAAAAGCCAAAGAGAGGAATTTTGGAGTCTGAGCACACTGTCTAATTGTTCCGTGTAAATTAATGGCCATTCCTTCTTGACACCATTTCTGCTGTGCAAGGTTTCTCAGAAGCCCTGTACTTTGAAAGAGCAGGGAAACCTATACCCCATGCTGCAGGGTTAGTTTTAGTCTCCATGCTGGACAGAACATTTCATGACTGTCGGATTTTCTCACTGAAACATTGAGACTTTGACCACCTTCACCCGTTTCTAGCACCCCATCTCCGAATCTGGCACCTACCAATCTGCTCTCAGTATCTATGCGTTCAGTATTTGTTTATTCCTCGTGGAATGTACATGAGAGCATCTGGTATTGGTCTTTCTGTGTCTGAGTTACTTGGCATAAGGACCCCAAGGTCTGTGTTTCCATGTCTGGTTCTTGTGAATAATGCTGCACTGAATGTGGGAGTGCATCTGTCTTTTTGAGGCAGTATTTTTGTATTCTCCAAATCAATACTCTGTAGAGCCATTACTGGGTCATGTGGTAGTTGTATTTATTTTTTCAGGAACCTCCATACCGTTTGTCACAATGGCTGCACCAATTTCCATTCCCACCAACAGTGCACAGTGTCTCCTTGTCTGCACACCCTTGACCCCACCTGGTGTCTGTCTCTGGGAAAATTGCTGTTCCAACAATTGTGAGGGGATAGCCGATTGTGGGTTTGATGATGTTTCCCTGTCGATATTAAGTGATGTCGAATAACTTTCTCTGTCTGTTGGCACCTGTGTGCCATCTTTGGAAAGTATCTATTCACATATTCTCCCATTTTTTAATACAGATTTTTTTTTTGTTTTGATTTGTACGGGTGTTGTGTGTATTTTGGATATTAGCCTCTTCTCACACATATGATTCGCAGATATTTTTTCTTATTGGGTCAGTGGCCTTTTAAGTTTTTGCTGGTTTCTTTTGCCAAGTGGAAGATTTCAGTTTGAAGTTGTTCCACTTGTTTATTTTTGCTTTTGTTTCTTTGCGTTTGGTGTCGGATCTGAAGACTCTTTGCCAAAACCTATGTCGAGAGACTTAGTACCTGTGTCTTCTTGGAGGTTTATGGATTCAGGTCTTTTTTTTCAAATCATTCATCCATTAAAAATTTTGGTGGTGTAAGAAATTGACCCAGTTATATTCTTCTGCCTTTAGTGTCCAGTTTGGCTGTTACCGCTCACTGTAGACACAGTCCTTCCCTCATGGCATATCTTCTGCTGCTGTGTCATAAGTTAGGATCATCTACGTGTGGGTAAGTTTGTGAGCTTTCTGTTCTGTTCCACTGACCTTGGGTCTGTGTTTATGCCAGTACCATCCTGTTTTGATGACAACATCTTTGTAATCTAGCTTGAAATCCAGGAGTGTGTTGACTGCACCTTTCTTTCTTCAGGTTGCTTTGCGTTTTTGGGGCCTTTTGTGATTCCATACAAGTTTGAGGACTGTTATCTATTTCCTTGAATAATGCCACTGGAATTCAGATAGGGATTTCATCACATCTGTCGATTGCTTTGGGTACGATGGACATGTTCACATAATTAACTCTTCCAGTTAAGGAGCATGGCGTATGCTTCCATTTGTTTGTGTTGCCTTCCAAATCTTTGAACCACACATTCTGCCCCCCTCGACACACATGTTTTTCATTTCTTTTCTGCCATGTGTTGAGTGTACTGTCTTTCGCATTTTTGGTTACTTTTATTCCTAGATTTTTTTTGATGCAATTGTAAATGGCATTGCTTTTTTAATTTCTCTTTGCGAAAGTGTGTCATCAGTATACAGAAATGCAAGAAGTTGGGTCATCTGGGTGGCCCCATAGGTGACGTGTCTGCCTTCAGCTCAGGTCATGATCCCAGAGTTCTGGGATTGAGCCCCGTGTAGTGCTCCCCGCTTATCGAGGGTCTGCTTCTCCCTCTTTCTGACACTACCCCTGCATGTGCTTTTTCTCTTCCTCTCAAATAAATAAATAAAATCTGAAAAAAAGTAAAGACAACAGGTCTCTGTATATTGACTTTATATCCTGCAGCTTTCTTGAATTTGTTTAAATTAACAGTTTTTTTTTTTTGTGGAATCTTTCGGGATTTCATGTCATTTGCAAATAGTGACAGTTTTCCTGTATGGATTTCATATCTTTCTCCTTTTTTAAAATGATGTTAGTCACCCTACAGTACTTCATTTGTTTTTGATGAAGTGTTCCATGATTCATTGCTTGCATATAACCCCTAGTGCTCATTATGACACGTGCCCTCCTTAATACCCATCACCAGGATTACCCATTCCCCTACCCTCCCTTTCTGCAACCTTCATTTTGTTTCCCAGTGTCAATAGTCTCTCATGGTTCATCTCCCCCTCTCATTCCCCCCCCCTTCACTTTTCCCTTCCTTCTTCTAATGTTACATGCTATTCCTTCCATTCCACATTGGAGTCAAACTTTATGATAATTGTCTTTCTCTGCTTGACTTAATTTCACTTAGCATAATCCCCTCCTGGTCCATCCACCTTGGTGCAAATGGTGGGTATTCATCCTTTCTGATGACTGAGTAATATTCCATTGTATAGATGAACCACATCTTCTTCGTCCATTCATTTGCTGAAGGACATCTTGGCTCCTTCCACAGTTTGGCTATTATGGACATTGTTGCTATGAACGTTGGGATACAGGTGTCCCTTCTTTTCATTACTCTGTGTCTATAGGGTAAATACCCAGTAGTGCAATTGGTGGGTCATAGGATAGCTCTGTGTTTAATGTCTTGAGGAACCCCCATATTGTTCAAAAGTGCCTATACCAGCTTGAATTCTCACGAGTAGTGTAAGAGGGCTCCCCTTTCTCCATATCCTCTCTGACTTTTTGTAATTTCCTGTCTTGTTAATTTGTTTTTCAAGATTTTATTTATTTATTCCACAGAGATAGAGATGGCCAGCGAGAGAGGGAACACAAGCAGGGGGAGTGGGAGAGGAAGAAGCAGGCTCATAGCGGAGGAGCCTGATGTGGGGCTCGATCCCGTAATGCCAGGATCACGCCCTTAGCCGAAGACAGACGCTTAACCTCTGTACTACCCAGGTGCCCCCTGTGTTGTTAATTTTAACCATTCTAACTGGTATAAGGTGGTATCTCATTGTCGTTTTGATTTGTATTTGCCTGATGGCAAGTGATGTGGAGCATTTTTTCATGTGTCTGTTGGCCATTTGTATGTCTTCTTTGGAGAAGTATCCCTTTGTGTCTTCTGCCCATTTTTTGGGTGTCGAGTTTGAGGAGTTCTTTATAGATCTTGGATACTAGCCCTTTATCTGTAATATCATTTGCAGATATCTTCTTCGATTCCATAGGTTGACTTTTTGTTTTGTTGATCATTTGCTTTGCCCTGCAGAAGCTTTTTATCTTGGTGAAGTGCCAATAGTTCCTTTTTTGCTTTTATTTCCTTTGCCTTTAGAGACGTGGCTTGCAAGAAGTTGTTGTGTCCAAGTTTGAAGAGTTCTTTTGATTTTGATATGAGACAGGAATCCATTATCTTTCTTTCCTGATTGTATTCGAGTCCTCTGTCTTTCTTGGTGAGTCTAGCTAAGTTTGTCAGTTTTGTTTATCTTTCCAAAAAAGGCAGCTTTCATTTTCATTGTTTTTTTTTTTTTGTCTTTTTAGTCTCCGTTGGATTTATTTATGCATTCCTTTTTGTTATTTCCTTATTTCTACTAATTTGGGGCTTTGTTTGTTGTTTTATTTTCTACTTCTTTACCACATAAATCAAGTTGTTTATTGGAGACCATTCTCATGGATTGATGAAGACTTGAGTTTCTATGAATGTCCCCCATAAAGCTACTTTTGCTGCATCCCTTATGTTTTTGTAAGTTGTCTTTTTCATCAGTGTCAAGGTACTTCTAAAATCTTTTTTGATTTCTTCTTTGACTGTTGGTTGTTCAGTAGCTTGTTGTTAAATCTCCACATATTTTTTTAAGATTATTTAGGTATTTGACAGAGAGTGAGACAGTGAAAGAGGGAATGGAAGCAGGGGGGTGGGAGAGGGAGAAGCGGGCTTCCCGCTGAGCAAGGAGCCTGATTCCAGGCTAAATCCCAGGATCCTGGGATCAGGACCTGAGCTGAAGGCAGATCCTTAACAACTGATCCACCCAGGCCCCCCAATCTCCACCTATTTTTGACTGTCCCATTTTTTTCTTGAGACTGATTTCTAGTTTCATATCATTGTGGTTGGACAAGATTTGAAGCAGAAGGTGAAGAGAGCATTCAGATAAAGGTTTGTTTCCTGAAGGGTTTTCTGAGGGCAGAGCATGAGTTCCGTGGGACGGAGGAAGGTTTTGTGAGACGGGGGTGAGGTTAACCCTTGTTAGAATTACTGACTACTACCATGCAGGCTGTGTGCTACTGTTCACACCGTAGTCCTGATGGACTTGTACTTCATTAGAAATATTTTCTAGGAGGTGTAGGCATAGCCTTCTCTTAAAGAAAGTTGCCATGTGGGTTCATGGCATGACCCCAGGTCACCAACCAGGATGTATGGTATTGTGGGTGATCAGAAACAGGCTTTCTGTGGGAAGTGACAGAAATAAGATATGGTGAGCTCCATGACCATAGGTGAGGTCCCGAGTGACCCACTGGGTGTTGGGTTCTGTGGATCTGTCTCATCAGGTGCTGTGGAATTCAGGGACACCCTCCTGTCTGTGGATTTTTGTGGAGACAGGTAGACATCAGTGTCTGGCCAGGCATGAGGGTCGCACTGGCCCACCACCAGAGGTGCAGCGTGCGTGGGAGCCACTGCTTGGTTTCCACGAAAGCTGCCCAGCGTCTGTGACTGTGATTCCTAGCAGCCGCAAGGGGAGAGGAGGCCGGGGGTGGTGCACACTTCCTAGACTTGTGGTCAGGTCTAGTCTGGAGCCCACTGAAGTGAGCCACACCTGGCAAGGAGGCACCCAGTCAGTGTAGCTTTGGGCACTGCTCCCATGGTACTTCGTGCCAGCTCCATGCTGCCACCTCCTGCTTTTCATCATCATCTTCAAGGTCATGTGACTCTGCTCTTGCCCCATGGCCTCCAGGGTATTGTCCGTCCTCCATCTGGCCCTCGTCCCTGGTGCCCTGTGCTGTCTGATGCCAGGGTAGCCTTCTCGAGACAAATATCTGGCCCTGATGGAACACTTCCATGGATCTCTTGTGATGCGAGGATGATGCCCTGCCCTGGAAGGGGGCTGCAGGTCCCCAATTAGGAGAGCCATGTCTCCCTTTTCAGCATGGCCTGCCCTCCCCTCAGTCTTCTTCAGGGAATCTCTCCCCACTTTCTGAGCGGACAGCTCTGAACTTAAAAATGAATATTATTTTACATATCTCTATGCCTTAGTTCATCCATGGCATGTCTTTCAGCCCCATTAGTGGGGTTTCTTTTTAGCAGTTCTGAAGGGCTGTCTGCTCATGGAGGGGATGACCTGGGTGGGACAGCTTTCCCTCTCATCTCCCTCAGCATGTCTCTGAGCCCTGAGACCAGCTGTCCCACTGAGGATTGAGGGACCCGAGCCAGCCCATCCTGAACCCAGGCTGTGTCAGTTGTGTAGACTGATGTGTGTTGGAGCGGTGGGCAGCCGGCATGGGCCAGGGGCAGGCAGTGTCTCCTTCTCATTCCTTCCCTCCCTTCCTCCCAGAGGTAGCTCAGAGCAGCCTTCAACCCCTGCATCTCCAGATCCCTTGACTTATGCCTTCTGTGTTCAGCTGGTGACCTTGGAGTTTCGCATGGATTCTACCTCCCGTACCCTCTCCTGTAGCAGTTCCTGGATCAGGGGAGGGGTTGGACCCTTGTCTGTTTTTGATCTTCTTCCTGTCCCGCACCAAGCCCACCCACCGTTGCATCTTCCATGTATGTGCTTGGAAGCAAGCCCATCCACAGGCAACCTATTAGCCAAATGGATCCAGGCAATGAACATTGAAGTAGAGATCCAGGATCCATAATATACCTGCTCTGAAACCTGTCCAAAAGTCTGTGACTCTCTCACACTGAAACAGAAACAATAATAGCTTTCTGGACTGTGAAGTGACATGTGTCTCTACTTCCAATCTTGAATGCATAGGTGCTGAGCCTGGACAGAAAAGGACCATGGCTCCCGTGGCCTGGGATCCACAGTAAGAACTCAGTGAAATCTGAATTCAAGGCATAGAGTGAATAATTATTGTAGAGTGAATCCTCCCAAGTAGGGCTTATGCACAGTGCACAGGAAAAGCTTTTTCAAAGAGGTTCCTGAAAGAAAAATCTTTTTTAAAAATTTATTTTAATTCCAGTAGAGCTAACATACAGTGTTACATTCATTTCAGGTGTACAATAGAGTGATTCAGTAATTCTATATATTACTCAGTGGTCATCAAGAAAAGTGTCCTCCTAATCCGCTTCATCTATTTCACTCATCCCTCTATCCACCTCCTCTCTGGTAACCATCCATTTGTTCTCTATTGTTAAGGGTTTGTATTTTCCCATGCCCATACTCAGGCAACCCTGTTTGGGTAGAGTTTCCGTGTCCCCTGCAAGGGTGAATGGGGGTGGGCATGCTCTGGGCCAGTATTTCCAGGCTTTTGTTCCCTGGCGGCTTTCTCTGGTGATCTGCTGTGCCTTTTCTGAGAGTCAGAGCAGCAGAGGCTGAATTGTCACAGAACAGAGGGAATGCGGCCTGTTCTCCACCCTTGTTCTGGCCACTTTAACTCCATTACTGTTGGTGCTGCTCAACCCTGTAGCATCCTGGGATGTGCACCCCACACCTGGTGTCCCTGGCCTCAATTCCGGGGCTAGTGCATCTCTGTCCTTTGTGTTTCTAATGCTGCCAGCCACCAGAAGACCTGATCTCTCTCTGGAAGCTCCTGGTCTCAGTCTGGATCCCCTGAGCACACCGGGATTCCAGAGTTCCATGAGAAGCCTGGTGGCTCTGGCACCTGGTTCAGGGTCTCAGTCTGCTGTTTCGCAGGTGCCTACCGCAAGTCCGCCAGATCCCCTGTGCAGGTGGCCTGCCAGCCGCCAGCCGCCCCGTGGGCTCCCGGGTCTCCTGGTCTCAGTCTATCCCTGGTGAGCACACCGGGATTCCGGTGTTCCAGGAGAAGCCTGGTGGCGCACGCTCTGGGCTCACCGGTCTCAGTCCACTCTCTCCCGTGTGCCATCCATGAGTCCGCCCGCTCCCTGGTGCAGGTGGTTGCTGCTTCCGGGTGCCAGAACATGGCGGCTCCCCCCCTTCCGTTTATCTTCTGATATCTGTGCCCGGTTTCAAGGCTCCCCGCTTCATACCTCAATACTCAGCGCTGGAGATGTTCATTTGTAGAGGTCCAGATGTATCTTCCTGCCTCTCAGGCTGATTCCGTGGTTGTTTAGGCTGGTCTGGTACCTATCCAGCTCAACTCAGGGGACCTGCTGAAAAAGGGGTCTCCTACTCCTCCGCCATCTTAACTCCTCTCTTGTACCTGAAATAGTATTTAAAAACACTCAGCTCAGCCTCTTCTACAAAGTGAGCCAATGCTTATAAACATGGCTAAAATATTCCCTTACCTACGATGACTTCCCAGCCATCGTAGTTTTTAAATGGTATGACTGTGACTTACATTAGTCAACATTTGCAGAGAAAGAACTTAGTGCATCCAGGGGGCACTTCATGTTGAAATTAGTTTGTGACAACGAGCTACTGTGTTTTATTCTGCAGTCCAAGGGAATGGTGCCAGACATCTCTAAGGTGTCTAGCAGTTCTACAATTCCGATTTTAAGTGGTCTGTGTGCTTCATAGATTTGGGCAAGAGAAGGGCAGGAGTCCAGAGACTGTGAACACTTCTGTTACCTGTGCTGACCATGGAGCAGGTAGCCTTCTGTGGGCATCATTTTGATTTCTTGGTACTCTTGTGAAGGTGCTTTTGTCTCAAATTCCTCCATTTAGGAGTAATTATAATGATGAAAGTAATTTTTATCTTATATCATCTGTGGGCCCTGATCCTGGGCTCCCAGGGAAGCTATCCTTTAACATTTTACCCGGCTCAAAATGACTGGGCAAAACCTGAAAGCATGGGCCCTATTTCTGCCCCAAGCACATGTTGTACATCTGCTTCGAGAAGAAAACAATAACCAAAAATGCCAACATAAAGATAAGAAAAAATAAAGAACCTCTTTGGCTCCCATAAGATTAAAGTCATACTGACATGTACATACTGAAAATGCATAAAAACATTGCATTTCCTAAAGCCCAAGCCTTGGAGGGTCTGAGAGACTTGCCCAAAACCAGGCACACCCCAGCAGGGAGGGCTGGTGCAGAAAGGGAAGGGGCAGGACTCTGAGGGTGGTCTGCAGCTAGAGGGGTCCCTGGAAGGGGCCAGGTCTGTGGGGGGACCTCGGCCCACGACCCCACCCATGCCTGTGCTGGGTGTTGGGTCGAGCAGGCGCTTCTTGGGCCCCCTGCACTTTCAGGGTTCCAGGGGCTTGAGGGCGGGTTGCCCAGCATCCAAGGGGCTCAGGCACCACCCTCACCAACCATTCACCGCTTGGGGGTGGAGCTATGTCTCTGTGGGCAGTCCCAGACTTGCAGTGGGTTGCAGACTTAGGGCAAAGAAGGGGCACTGAGAGAGAGAGAGAGTTGCCCTGTGGAGATCCCTGCTGGTGAGTGAGCAGCGTGCACTGGGGTGGGGGTCCGGGGGTAGGGTGCGCCCCAGGTGGGAGGCAGGGTTCTGGAAGGGCATGTGGAGAGGGTTCCTTGTGGGGACTCAGGTGAGTTTTCTTTTTCCCTTTAAAGTCTCTTCTGCCCCATGTCCTCAACTGACTTTATTCCCCATACCCGTGAACTCCAGGACACCCACTCACCTGAGCTTTTGTGGGATGGGTTGCAGAATTTCAAGGTTTCCCCTGTTCCCCTGGAAGAGTGCGGGTAAGGACTTCACACAATCCCCACCTTCAGTTCTCTGACACAGTGCAGGTGATGCATCTTGAGCAGTACCCTGAGTTCAGCAGGGTGTGCCCTGGTCCCCAGGCACAGGTGTGGCAGTAGCATGCCCCAGAGCCATCCCCCAACTTCAGCATTATGCCCCGTGTGCCCCCGGGTTAGTGGTAATTGGCTATTAGAATCATGCAGGAAAATCCTCCAGGTGGGGGCCTGGAGGCGGGCATAAACCAGACCCCACTCTAGTTGCATTGGGAATAGACAAATTGAGGGTTTCTTTAGAAGAGTAAGTCTGCCTTCCAGAAAAGGCAAGGTCATTGGTCTATTGAGAATGAAGATAATTACTGCTAAACAACAAGTATGTGTTGCCCCTTCACCCAGAAACCGAAGCAGGTGTGCAGGCTTTAGGTCAGAGGTGCCTTCTTCTCCCCAGCTGACGGCACTTCTCTGCTCTGGCTCCAAGACACACGAGGTTTTGAACGTCAGCATCGGAGTCAGCGAGGCAGCTTGTCACAGGACACCAGTGCTCAGAGAAAGCACAGGTATGTTTGGCAAAATGTCCTATCTATGTCAGGGCTGGAGGTAAAACCTCTCTTTATCCCAAAACCTCCTAGGCTTTTCTCTTTTCTCTAGTTGAGCCACAAAGTAAAATTGAAGTAGCTGTCAGCATTCTGGGTTTGGTACAAGAATTACTTAGTTTCCCTGCAGGTAGAACTTTGCAGGGGATCACAATTTCTCTGTCCATTTATTGCTTACAAATGTATTTTGCCCATCTGTTTCCTAGCAACCCTCTTTTATTAGAAAGGGAAGGTGAGATTCACTCTGTGCCTGTTTGTAACATCTAATTTGTTCCTTCATCTAACAGTGTTTATTCAATTGGGCCTAAGATATGGTTGAGTGGCAAGCATCTAGAGTTAGGTGGCTTATTTTCATCTGATACAGACTTGGATGATGTCATTTGGCAAAGGTGATGTTTCATCATTGATTAGTTTATTCATCAGAAGCGTTAAAATTAGGGTGGAGGGAAAATTCAAAATTATCCAAAGCGGCCTGTTCCTGTTTAAAAGTTGAGCTTGACTTTCTAGTTTTACTAAATGTATTATCTCCATATTTTGAGGTGCCATATTCTCTCTGTAGTTTCTTTGGTGGTGGAGTCAGAAGGAGAGTCTGGGAATTCTTTTGGATAGTGGCATGCTGGTGGCTTCAAGGGGCTTGGCGTCAGGAGCCTTGGGGTGAATTCTGCAACTGCTTGCCTGACCCTGGGTGCATCTCCCAGAGGTTTTGTTTCCTCTTATGAAATTGCCGGCAGATAATGTTCTGCTTAAAGGGGAACACTCCCATCCTGTTGGTGGCAATGCAAAGTGGTGCAGCCAGTCTGGGAAACAGTGTGGGGGTTCCTCAAAAAGTTAAACATTGAACAACCCCATGATCCAGCAATTGCTCTCCTAGGTATTTACCCAAAGGATACAAAAATGCAGATTCAAAGGGGGTACATGCACCATGATGTTTATAGCAGCAATGTCCACAGTAGCCAAACTATGGAGAGAATCCCAAAGTCCATGCACTGATGAATGGATAAAGCAGAAGTGGGATACGTATATATAATGGAATATGACCCAGCTTCAAAAAGAATGAAATCTTACCATTTGCAAGGATGCGGATGGACCTAGAGTGTATTGAGCTAAGCAAAATCATTGAGGAAAGAGAAATATCCTATGCTCTCATGCTTGTGGAATTTCAGAAAGAAAACAGATGAACAGAGTGGAGGGGTGATGAGAGAGGCAAACAAGGAAATAGACTCAAACTTGGAGAACAAACTGAGTGTTGCTGCAGGACAGGGGCGTGGGGGGAAGAGTTAAATGGGTGAGGGGTATTAAGGAGGGCACTTGTGATGAGCACCGGGTACTGTATGCAGGTGAGGAATCACTAAATCCTACCCCTGAAGCGAATACTCCATGGCATGTGAACTAACTGGAATTTAAGTAAAAGAAGAAATGAAAAAGTGTTCTGCTTCATGAAGAGTGAGGTAAAATTGTAGTGATTTGGGCTGTACTATTCTATAGATGAGAGATGTGAAACACCCTGTTGTAGGATACACTAGTTTCTTATCACATAAGGAGTCCTCAGAAAGCTGCAATGAAAGATTCAGGTCTCAGAGCATGTTCATGTTCCACTGATATGTTACAGTTTGCACAGGTAGGAAAGAAGGTGGAGAGAGAGGCAACAGAATGGGAAAGCAGGTGCGAAACTTTCAATACTTAGCATTATAGCTTTCTCATGAACGCCTTGCGATTTTGGAAGCAGAGGGGGAATCCGGGAGCTTTGCAGGAGACAGGGGAGTTCCAGGACTGGGTAAAGCTGACAGGGGTCCCAGAGGAGAGCTGAATGCATTCTGCAGCAGGGTGTGGGAAGGGGTGGCTGTGGGTCTCCTGGGTGAGAGTTGTGACAGGTGAGGGCTGTGTGCAAGTTCCTGGCTGAGGGCAAGGGAGGCACAGGCGGCGAGCTGGCAGAGAACCTTCTTCTGGGCCACCAGCCTCACCCAACACACAGCCTCGTCTTCTGTTCCTGTCACTCCAATTCAGACTTCTCCGAAGGTGAGTGAGAACACATCAAGAGCATTCTTAACAGAAGGGAAAGCATGTGCAAAGGCTCTGGGGCAGGAGAATTTCAGGTATGTCCAGGAGCAGCAAGAAGGCCCTGTGGCCACAGGAGACACCTTAGGACATGACCTCAGAGAGGTGACAGAAAAAACCATTCCAGGGCTATAACCCCATGAGACCCTGTTTCACTGGGCCATCCTGGCTACAGTGTTGAGAACAGATGACAGAGGGTTGAAGATGGCAAGGCAGGTCAATTACAAAGCTTTTCCAGGAACTCAGGCACTGTGGACCAGACAGGTGGCCTTGGATGGAGTGGTTAGACCTATTCTGGGTCCATTTTGAAGATGGAGCTCACAGGATTTGCTGATGGGTTAGCTATTAGGAGCAGGAGAACGGAGGAGTTGGGGTAACTCCCAGCTGTTGTGGGTTGTCCTGATCGAGGGGAAGGAGAGGGTTTCTGGGGGTAGGAGGTAGTCCGTGTTCTGCATGCTGAGGAATGTGCCTTTCCTGGTGGATCTGCTGAGGTTTGTGTCTGGGAGAACCTTTCACATCTCCTCCCTCAGCAATGCTCAAGTACAAGTATTCCCCACTTTTTAAACGTTCACAGTAAGACATTGGGCTTTCTTGAAAGAACTATGTTATTACCCAGCTTCAGTAAGAGGAAGAGACCTGAAGAGGATTTCCCTCTTATGAAAAAAGGTGAACAGTGAGAATCGCGGTCAGCATCTGTTTTGGGGAGAAGCACGACAGAGGCGGCGTGCACCCCAACCAGCTCCTTCCGCTGGGAACCGCTCTCTGCATCCAGCCACCAGCACTTTGAATTGTGTCTGTGAGCCTCTGTTGTGCTTTATCTTCATTTATGCTGGGCCTCCGTCAGAAACTTGTTTCCTGAGGCCTAAGAAAAGCCAAAGAGAAGGAATTTTGGAGTCTGAGGACACTATCTAATTGTTCCGTGTAAATTAATGGCCATTCCTTCTTGACACCATTTCTGCTGTGCAAGGTTTCTCAGAAGCCCTGTACTTTCAAAGAGCAGGGAAACCTATACACCATGCTGCGGGGTTAGTTTTAGTCTCCATGCTGGACAGAACATTTCATGACTGCCGGATTTTCTCACTCAAACATTGAGACTTTGACCACCTTCACCCGTTTCTAGCACCCCATCTCCGAATCTGGCACCTACCAATCTGCTCTCAGTATCTATGCGTTCAGTATTTGTTTATTCCACATTGAATGTACATGAGAGCATCTGGTATTGGTCTTTCTGTGTCTGAGTTACTTGGCATAAGGCCCCCAAGGTCTGTGTTTCCATGTCTGGTTCTTGTGAATAATGCTGCAGTGAACGTGGGAGTGCATCTGTCTTTTTGAGGCAGTATTTTTGTGTTCTCCAAATCAATACTCAGTAGAGCCATTACTTGTCCATGTGGTAGTTGCATTTATTTTTTCAGGAACCTCCATACCGTTTGTCACAGTGGCTGCACCAATTTCCATTCCCACCAACAGTGCACAGTGTCTCCTCATCTGCACACCCTTGACCCCACCTGGTGTCTGTCTCTGGGACAATTGCTGTTCCAACAGTTGTGAGGGGATAGCCGATTGTGGGTTTGATGATGTTTCCCTGTCCATATTAAGTGATGTCGAACAACTTTCTCTGTCTGTTGGCACATGTGTGCCATCTTTGGAAAGTATCTATTCACATATTCCCCCCATTTTTTATACATTTTTTTTGTTTTGATTTGTATGAGTGTTGTGTGTATTTTGGATATTAGCCTCTTCTCACACATATGATTCGCAGATATTTTTTTTCTTATTGGGTCAGTGGCCTTTTTAGTTTTTGCTGGTTTGTTTTGCCGTGTGGAAGATTTCAGTTTGAAGTTGTTCCACTTGTTTATTTTTGCTTTTGTTGCCTTTGCATTTGGTGTCCGATCTGAAGACTCTTTGCCAAAACTAATGTCGAGAGACTTAGTACCTGTGTCTTCTTGGAGGTTTATGGATTCAGGTCTTATGTTCAAATCGTTCATCCATTAAAAATTTTGTGTGTGGTGTAAGAAAGTGACCCAGTTATATTCTTCTGCATTTAGTGTCCAGTTTGCCTGTTACCGCTCACTGAAGAGACAGTCCTTCCCTCATGGTGTATCTTCTGCTGCTGTGTCGTAAGTTAGGATCATCTACGTGTGGGTAAGTTTGTGAGCTTTCTGTTCTGTTCCACTGACCTGGTGTCTGTGTTTATGCCAGTTCCATCCTGTTTTGATGACAACAGCTTTGTAATCTAGCTTGAAATCCAGGAGTGTGTTGACTGCACCTTTCTTTCTCCATGTTACTTTGGGTATTTGGGGTCTTTTGTGATTCCATACAAGTTTGAGGACTGTTATCTATTTCCTCGAATAGTGCCGCTAGAATTCAGATAGGGATTTCATCACATCTGTCGATTGCTTTGGGTACGATGTACATGTTCACATAATTAACTCTTCCAGTTAAGGAGCATGGCGTAAGTTTCCATTTGTTTGTGTTGCCTTCCAAATCTTTGACCCATACATCCTGCGCCCCTTGACACACGTGTTTTTCATTTCCTTTCTGCCATGTGTTGAGTGTACTGTCTTTCTCATTTTTGGTTACTTTTATTCCTAGATTTTTTTTGATGCAATTGTAAATGGCATTGCTTTTTTAATTTATCTTTGCGGAAGTGTGTCATCAGTATACAGAAATGCAAGAAGTTGGGTCATCTGGGTGGCCCCATAGGTGAAGCGTCTGCCTTCAGCTCAGGTCATGAACCCAGAGATCTGGGATCGAGCCCCCTGTTGGGCTCCCCGCTTATCGAGGGTCTGCTTCTCCCTCTTTCTGTCACTCCCCCTGCTCGTACTTTTTCTCTTCCTATCAAATAAATAAATAAAATCTGAAAAAAAAAGACAACAGGTCTCTGTATATTGACTTTATATCCTGCAGCTTTCTTGAATTTGTTTATTCTAACAGATTTTTTTTTTTGTGTGTGGAATCTTTCGGGATTTCATGTCCTTTGCAAATATTGATAGTATTCCTGTAAGGATTTCATATCTTTCTCTTTTTTTAAAATGATGTTAGTCACCCTACAGTACTTCATTTGTTTTTGATGTAGTGTTCCATGATTCATTGTTTGCATATAACACCTAGTGCTCATTATGACACGTGCCCTCCTTTTTTTTTAAAGAATTTACTTATTTATTCGACAGATATAGAGACAGCCAGCGAGAGAGGGAACACAAGCAGGGGGAGTGGGAGAGGAAGAATCAGGCTCATGACGGAGGAGCCTGTTGTGGGGCTCGATCCCATAACGCCGGGATCACGCCCTGAGCCGAAGGCAGACGCTTAACCGCTGTGCCACCCAGGCGCCCCAACACGTGCCCTCCTTAATACCCATCACCAGGATTACCCATTCCCCTTCCTCTCTCTTTCTGCAACCTTCAGTTTGTTTCCCAGTGTTAGTAGTCTCTCATGGTTGATCTCCCCCTCTCATTCCCCCCTTCACTTTTCCCTTCCTACTCCTAATGTCCTCCATGCTATTCCTTCCATTCCACATAGGAGTCAAAGCATATGATAATTGTCTTTCTCTGCTTGACTTAATTTCACTTAGCATAATCCCCTCCTGATCCATCCACGTTGGTGCAAATGGTGGGTATTCATCCTTTCTGATGACTGAGTAATAGTCCATTGTATAGATGAACCACATCTTCTTTGTCCATTCATCTGCTGAAGGACATCTTGGCTCCTTCCACAGTTTGGATATTATGGGCACTGCTGCTATGAACATTGGGATACAGGTGCCCCTTCTTTTCATTACTCTGTGTCTATGGGGTAAATACCCAGTAGTGCAATTGGTGGGTCGTAGGATAGCTCTGTGTTTAACATATTGAGGAACCTCCATATTGGTTTCAAAAGTGGCTGTACCAGCTTGAATTCTCACGAGTAGTGTAAGAGGGCTCCCCTTTCTTCACATCCTCTCTGACTTTTTTTTTTATTTCTGTCTTATTAATTTTTTTTCAAGATTTTATTGATTTATTCTACAGAGATAGAGACAGCCAGCGAGAGAGGGAACACAAGCAGGGGGAGTGGGAGAGGAAGAAGCAGACTCATGACGGAGGAGCCTGATGTGGGGCTCGATCCCATAAGGCCAGGATCACGCCCTGAGCCGAAGGCAGACGCTTAACCAATGTGAGACCCAGGTGCCCCCTGCCTTGTTAATTTTAACCATTCTAACTGGTGTAAGGTGGTATTTCATTGTCGTTTTGATTTGTATTTGCCTGATGGCAATTCATGTGGAGCATTTTTTCATGTGTCGGCCATTTGTATGTCTTCTCTGGAGAAGTATCTCTTTGTGTCTTCTGCCCATTTTTTGGGTGTCGAGTTTGAGGAGTTCTTTATAGATCTTGGATACCAGCCCTTTATCTGTAAAATCATTTGCAGATATCTTCTTCAATTCCATAGGTTGCCTTTTTGTTTTTTGATCATTTGCTTTGCCAAGCAGAAGCTTTTTATCCTGATGAAGTGCCCATAGTTCATTTTTGCTTTTATTTCTTTGCCTTTAGAGACGTGGCTTGCAAGAAGTTGTTGTGTTCAAAGTTGAAGAGTTCTTTTGATTTTGATATGAGACAGGAATCCATTATCTTATTTTCCTGATTGTATTCGAGTCCTCTGTCTTTCTTGGTGAGTCTAGCTAAGTTTGTCAGTTTTGTTTATCGTTCCAAAAAAGGCCGCTCTCATTTTCATTGTTGTTTTTTTTTTTTTGTCTTTTTAGTCTCCGTTGGATTTATTTATGCATTCCTTTTTGTTATTTCCTTATTTCTACTAATTTGGGGCTTTGTTTGTTGTTTTATTTTCTACTTCTTTACCACATAAATCAGGTTGTTTATTGGAGAGCATTCTCATGGATTGATGAAGACTTGAATTTCTATGAATGTCCCCCATAAAGTTACTTTTGCTGCATCACATAAGTTTTTGTAGGTTGTCTTTTTATCAGTGTCAAGGTACTTCTAAAAAATTTTTGATTTCTTCTTTGACTGTTGGTTGTTCAGTAGCTTGTTTTTAAATCTCCACATATTTTTTTAAGATTATTTAGGTATCTGACAGAGAGTGAGACAGCAAGAGAGGGAACGCAAGCTGGGTGGTGGGAGAGGGAGAAGCAGGCTTCCGAATGAGCAACGAGCCTGATTTGGAGCTAGATCCCAGAATCCTGGGATCAAGACCCGAGCTGAAAGGAGATCCTTAATGACTGAGCCACCCAGGCCCCAAAAATCTCCACCTATTTTTGACTGTCCCATTTTTTTCTTGAGACTGATTTCTAGTTTCATATCATTGTGGATGGACAAGATTTGAAGCAGAAGGTGAAGAGAGCATTCAGATGAAAGGTTTGTTTCCTGGAGGGTTTTCTGAGGGCAGACCATGAGTTCAGTGGGGACGGAGGAAGGTTTTGTGAGACGGGGGTGGGGTTAACCCTTGTTAGAATTACTGACTACTACCATGCAGGCTGTGTGCTACCGTTCACACCGTAGTCCTGATGGACGTGTACTTCATTAGAAATATTTTCTAGGAGGTGTAGGCATAGCCTTCACTTAAAAAAAGATGGCATGTGGGTTCATGGCATGACCCCAGGTCACCAACCAGGATGTATGGTATTGTGGGAGATCAGAAACAGGCTTTCTGTGGGAAGTGACAGAAATAAGGTATGGTGAGCTCCATGACCATAGGTGAGGTCCCGAGTGACGCACTGGGTGTTGGGTTCTGTGGATCTGTCTCATCATGTTCTGTGGAATTCAGGGACACCCTCCTGTCTGTGGATTTGTGTGGAGACAGGTAGACATCAGTGTCTGGCCAGGCACGAGGGTCTCACTGGCCCACCACCAGAGGTGCAGCGTGCGGGGGAGCCACTGCTTGGTTTCCACGAAAGCTGACCAGGGTCTGTGACCGTGATTCCTAGCAGCCGCAAGGGGAGAGGAGGCCGGGGGTGGTGCACACTTCCTAGACTTGTGGTCAGGACTAGTCTGGATCCCACTGAAGTCAGCCACACCGGGCACAGAAGGTACCCAGTCAGTGTAGCTGTGGGCACTGCTCCCATGGTACTTTTGGGCCAGCTCCATGCTGCCACCTCCTGCTTTTCATCATCATCTTCAAGGTCATGTGCCTCTGCTCTTGCCCCATGGCCTCCGGGGTATTGTCCGTCCTCCATCTGGTCCTCGTCACTGGTGCCCTGTGCAGTCCGATGCCAGGGTAGCCTTCTTGAGACAAACATCTGGCCCTGATGGAACACTTCCATGGATCTCGGGTGATCCGAGGATGATGCCCTGCCCTGGAAGGGGGCTGCAGGTCCCCAATCAGGACAGCCATGTCTCCCTTTTCAGCATGGCCTGCCCTCCCCTTAGTCTTCTTCAGGGAAGCTCTCCCCACTTCCTGAGATGACAGCTCTGAACTTAAAAATGAATGTTATTTTACATATCTCTATGCCTTAGTTCATCCATGGCATGTCTTTCAACCACGTTAGTGGGGTTTTTTTAGCAGTTCTGAAGGGCTGTCTGCTCAAGGAGGGGACGACCTGGGTGGGGCAGCTTTCCCTCTCATCTCCCTCAGCATGTCTCTGAGCCCTGAGGCCAGCTGTCCCACTGAAGATTGAGGGACTAGAGCCAGCCCATCCTGAGCACAGGCTGTGTCAGCTCATAGACTGATGCGTGTTGGAGCGGTGGGCAGCTGGCATGGGTCAGGGGCAGGCAGTGTCTCCTTCTCATTCCTTCCCTCCCTTCCTCCCAGAGGTAGCTCAGAGCAGCCTTCAACCCCTGCATCTCCAGATCCCTTGACCTGTGCCTCCTGTGTTCAGCTGGTGACCTTGGAGTTTCGCATGGATTCTACCTCCCGTACCCTCTCCCATAGCAGTTCCTGGATCAGGGGAGGGTCGGACCCTTGTCTGTTTTTGGTCTTCTTCCTTTCCCACACCAAGCCCACCCACCTTTGCATCTTCCATGTATGTGCTTGGAAGCAAGCCCATCCACAGGGAACCTATTAGCCAAATGGATCCAGGCAATGAACATTGAAGTAGAGATCCAGGATCCATAATAAACCTGCTCTGAAACCTGTCCCAAAGTCTGTGACTCTCTCACACTGAAACAGAAACAATAATAGCTTTCTGGACTGTGAAGTGATATGTCTTTCTACTTCCAATCTTGAATGCAAAGGTGCTGAGCCTGGACTGAAAAGGACCATGGCTCCCGTGGGCTGGGATCCACGGGAAGAACTCAGTGAAATCTGAATTTGAGGCATGGAGTGAATAATTATTGTAGAGTGAATCCTCCCAAGTAGGGCTTATGCACATTGCACAGGAAAAGCTTTTTCAAAGAGCTTCCTGAAAGAAAAATCTTTTTTTAAAATTTATTTTAATTCCACTAGAGCTAACATACAATGTTACATTAGTTTCAGGTATACAATAGAGTGATTCAGTAATTCTACATATTACTCAGTGGTCATCAAGAAAAGTGTCCTCTTAATCCCCTTCATCTATTTCACTCATCCCTCTATCCACCTCCTCTCTGGTAACCTTCCGTTTGTTCTCTATTGTTAAGAGTTTGTATTTTGGTGTGTCTCCTTTTTCTCTTTTAGTTATTTATTTTTGTTTGTTTCTTAAATTCCCCATTAGAGTGACATCGTATGGCATTTGTCTTTCTCTGACTGACTGATTTTAGTTAGGATAATACTCTCTAGCTCCATCCATATGGCTGCAAATGGCAAGGTTTCATTCTTTTTCAAGCCGAGTAATACTCCATTGTGTGTGTGTGTGTGTGTGTGTGTGTGTGTGTGTGTGTGTGTGAATACACACATCTATCATCTCATTTGTCAATTTTTCTACAGACACTTGGGTTGCTTCCATATTGTGATATTGTAAATAATGGTGCAAGAAACATAGGGGTGCACGTATCCTTTTACGTTACTGTTTTCCTATTCTTTGGGTAAATATGAGTAGTGTGAATGTTGGATCGTAGGGTAGTTCTATATTTAATTTTTTGAGGAACCTTCATACTGTTTTCCACGGTGGCCACCGCAGTTTGCATTCCCACCCACAGTTCACGAGGATTCCCCTTTATCCACATCCTCCCAACAGCTGCTCTTTGTTGTGCTTTTGATGTTAGCCATTCTGACAGGTTTGAGGTATTACCTCATTGTCCTTTGGATTTACATTTTCCTGATGATGGGTGATGTTGAACATCTTTTCACGGGACTGTTGGCCATTTGTATTTCTTCTTTGGAGAAATGTCTGTCCATGTCTTCTGCCTATTTTTTAACTGGATTATTTGTTTTTTGGGGGTTGAGTAGTATCAGTTGTATATGTTTTGGACACTATCCCTTTATTGCATATGATCTTTGCAAATATCTTCTCCCTTTGAGTAGGTTGTCTTATTATTTTTACGTTTTCATTGTTCTTCTGCCGTGTGGAAACTTTTTATTTTGCTGTATTCCCAATAGTTTATTTTTGCTTTCATTTCCTTTGCCTCAGGACACAGTCTAGAAAAACGTTGGTATGGTCTATGTCAAGAAGTTACTGTCTTCCCTCCTGTAGGATTTTTATGGATTCAGGTCTCATATTGAGGTCTTGAAACTGTTTTGTGTTTGTCTTTATTGTGTAAGAAAGCAGTCTAATTTCATTCTTTTGTGCGTAGCTGTCTAGTTTTCCCAACACCATTTGTTGTAGAGACTGTCCTTTTCCCTTTTGATATCGTTGCTTGCTTTGTGGAAGATTCATGGACCACATAATTGTGGGTTTCTGTCTGAACTTGTATCCTGTTCCTTTGGTCGCTGTCTCTATTTTTGTGCCGTACTGTCTTGTTAGGATGACTGCAGCTTTGTAGTATAACCTGAAATCTGAAATTGTGAGTCCTCCACCTTTGTTTTTCTTTTCCACATTGCACTGGCTGTTCGGAATCTTTAGTGGTTCCATACAAATGTTTAGGATTGTTTATTCGAGGTCTTTTGTTCTTTAATTTAAATTCAATTAGCCAACTTACAGTACATCATTCGTTTCAGATGTAGTCTTCAATAAATTTTCAGTCTTGTGTATCACCCAGTGCTCATTGTATCGTGTGACCTCCTTAATGCTACTCACCCAGTTACCCCCCCCAACTTCTCCTCCAACAATCATCAGTTTCTTGCGATAGTTAAGAGTCCATCATGGGTTTTCTCCCTCTCTGATGACTTCCCATTCTATTTTCCCTTCCTTCCCCTATGGTCACCTTCCTTGTTTCTGATATTCCACATAGGAGTGAAAGCATATGATCATTGTCTTTCTTTCATTGACTTATTCCACTCAGCATAATACCCTCCAGCTCCACCCAGGTCGGTGTGATGGTAAGTATTCATCCTATCTGATGGCTGAGTAATATCCCATTATATATATGATCCACATCTTCTTTATCCATTCATCTATCCATGGTCATCTGCACTCCTTCCGCAGCTTCTCTATTATGGATATTGTTGCTATGAACACTGGTGTGCATGTGTCCTGTCTTCACTACCTCTGTCTCTGGGGGTAAATACCCAGTAGTGCAATTGCTGGGACATAGGGTAGCTTTATTTATAACTTCTTGAGGAAATTCTGTACCATTTTCAAGAGTGGCTGTACCGGACTGCATTCGTACAGGGGTGTAAGAGGGTTCCCGTTTCTCCATATCCTCTCCAACATATATAGTTTCATGTCTTCTTATTTTTAGATATTCGGCCTCGTGTGATATGGCATCTATAGGGGTTTATATTTGTATTTCCCTGAAGCCAAGTGATATGAAGCATTTATGCATGTATCTTTTGATCACCAGTACATCGTTATCAGTGAAATGACTTCCCATTTTAATCTATCTCAAGACCTAAAGCTGGGGAAGGCACTGAAGCTGGATGATGCCATTGGTTGGAAGTGTGGAGAATTTCAAAAGATCTCCGTGGAGAGCAAGTTTAAAGGTCAGTGTGAAGCTACTAATTGGATCCGGGGAGATCTCTGAAAGTGGGGGTTGCCTGGGATGGGCTGAGGGGGGCCCTCCGATTTTCCTATGAATCCTTGCTGCAGCCCCAAATGGACAGTTTCCTGCTGTGGGGCAGGCTGAGTCCTCTAGTCGTGCAGAGGTGAGCCCAATGCCTGGCGCCTTGGAGGCAGGCAAACGGGGAGGGACCCTCAGCAGAAGACCCAGGGTTAGGTTAGGCCTCAAGAGACAGCAGGTCCGAACTGCCCAGTGCTCAGAGAACTCCCAGGCTGAGTGAGATGAGGGCACAAGGGCGGGTGAGTGTGAGCCTTGGGGTTTCATCTGGAAGGGCCCACAAAAGTCGGGGTTCACCAGAAGGGGCTCTCAGGGGGTGCCCCAATTCTCTTGCCCTGAATGCTCTGTTGTGCCCCCAAACGGTACAGTTTCCTGTGGGCTGCAGGCTGAGTCCTACAGTGGGGCTTCGGTGTCCCCAATCCCCCGGAGTGGGGTGCCAGGGCCCTGGGGAGGGGCCCCTCTGTGGCCAACCTAGGGTAAGGGTTAGGGTCCAGGAGCCCGGAAGGGACTATCTGCAAGCTGTGCGGCGAGCTCTGTGGAGGGCTGAGAGGAGGCCATGGGGGTGGGTGAGCATGGGCCTCAGGGTTGGGGCATGGGAGGCTGCCAAAGGATGGGGATGGGCTCCGGGGGCCTCCCCAAGTTCTCGTGCCCTGTAGGCTCTGTAGAGCCCCAAGGGGCACGGTTTCCTGTCAGGTGGCAAGCTGAGTCCTGCAGTGGGGCATAGGTATCCCAGTTCCCCCGGGCTGCGGTGTAAGGCTCCTGGGGAGGCCCCCACACCCACAGCCGACCTAGGGCTAGGTTTAGGCCCAGGAGCCCCGCAGGCCCGATCTGCTGGCTGTATGGCTAGTTACACGGGCTGAGGTGAGGGTGTGGGGGAGGGTGAGCGTGGGCCTCAGGGTTGGGGTGCGGGAGGCCACCGAAGTTCGCTGGTGTCTTAGGAAGGCCCTACTGGTTCTCCTGCCCTGAATGCTCTATGGCCTCCCAGGGTGCACGGTTTCCTGCGGGGTGGCAGACTGAGTCCTGCTGTGAGGCTCAGGTGTCCCGAATCCCCGCGGCTGCAGCTCCAGGCTCCTGGGGAGGGGCCCCTCCACAGATGAACTAGGGTTAGGGTTGGGGCCCAGGAACCCCGCAGGCCAGATCTGCCCAGTATATGGCGAGCTCCGCCGCGGCCTGAGGTGAGGGTGCGGGATGGGGTGAGCATGGGCTTCAATGGTGGGTTTAGGGATCGCCGAAGTTCGCCGGGGGCTCTGGGGGCCCTCCTGGTTCTCCCGCCCTGAATGCTCTACAGCCTCCCAAGGGGCACGGTTTCCTGCGGGCTGGCAGGCTTTGTCCTGCAGTGGGGCTCAGGTGTCCCCAGTCCCTGGTGCTGCGGCACTGGGCCCCAGGGGAGGGGCCCTACCCAGCGGACCTAGGGTCAGGTCTAGGCCTCAGGAACCTGGCAGGCCTGATCTGCCGGCTCTGCGTCGAGGTCGGTGGCAAGCTGAAGGGAAGGCGTGGGGCGGGATGAGCATGGGCCTCAGGGTTGGGGTGTAGGGGGCTGCCGAGGATCACTGGTGGCTCAGGGGGGCCCTACCAGTTCTTCTGCACAGGATGCTCTGCAGCGCCCCAAGGGGCATGGTTTCCTGAGGGGTGGCAGGCTTAGTCCCGTGGTGGGGCTCAGGTGTACCCAATCCCCAGGGTTAGGGTACGGATTAGGGTATGGGTTAAGGTTAGGGTATGGGTTACGGTTAGGGTATGGGTGAGGGTAGGGGTTAGGGTTAGGGTAAGGAGAGGGTACGGGTTAGGGTTGGGTTTAGGGGTTACAGGTTAGAGGTTATGGGTTAGGGTACAGATTAGGGTTTAGGGTACGGGTTAGGGTTTAGGGTTTGGGTTTAGGGTTAGGGTTTGGGTTGGAGTACGGGTTAGGTTTAGGGTACGGGTCAGGGTTAGGGTATGGGTTAGTGTACGCATTAGGGTACGGTTTAGGGTACGGGTTAGGGTACGGTTTAGGGTAAGTGTTTGCGTACGGATTTGGGTACGGCTTAGGGTACGGGTTATGGTTAGGGTACGGGTTAGGGAACGGGTTAGGGATAGGGATTGGGTACGGTTTAGGGTTAGGGTATGGGTTAGGGTAAGGGTTAGGGTACAGGTTAGGGTTAGGTATGGGTTAGGCTATGGGTTAGGGTCCGGGTTAGAGATAGGGTACTGGTTAGGGTATGGGTTAGGGTACGGGTTAGGGTATGGGTTAACGTTAAGGTAAGGGTATGGGTTAAGGTTAAGGTAAGGGTACTGGTTAGGGTTAGGGTACAGGTAGGGTTAGGGTACGGGTCATGGTACGAGTTAGGATATGGGTTAGGGTCAGGGTTTAGGGTTTAGTGTTAAAGTAAGGGTATGGGTTAGGGTACTTGTTAGGGTTACGGTTAGGTTTAGGGTACGGTTTAAATTACGGGTTAGGGTATAGTTTAGGGTTAGGGTTAGGGTACGGGTTAGAGTACGTGTTAGGGTTTCGGTTAGGGTTAGGGTATAGGTTAGGGTTAGGGTTAGGGTACGGGTTAGGGTTAGGTTTAGGTTTAGGTTACGATTTAGGGGTAGGGTTAGCTGAAGGGGTAGGGTTAGGGGTAGGGTTAGGGGTATGGTAGGGGTCGGGGTTGGGTTAGGGTTTAGGGTTAGGTTTTGGGGTTAGTGGTTAAGGTTAGGGTTTAGTGTTTAGGGTTTCGGGATTAGGGTTAGGGGTTAGGGTTTAGGGTTTAGTGTTAATGTTAGGGTTTAGGGTTTAAGGATTAGGGTTTAGGGTTAGGTTTAGGGTAGGGTTAGGGTTAGGGTAAGTGTTAGGGTTTAGGGTTAGGATTAGGGGTTAAGGTTTAGGGTTTAAGGTTAGGGCTTAGGGTTTAGGGTTAGGGTTAGACCCCAGTAGGCCAGCAGGACCGATGCGCCGGCTGTGCGGCGAGTGGAGGAGTGGGACGATTGAGGGTGCTGGTGAGCTGGAGTATGGTATCCCACGTTTTGGCGCAGGGGACCTTTGAACACCACTACTGGCTCGGAGGGCCCTGCCCATTCTCCCGCCCTGAATGACCCGCAGTGCTCCTAGCGGCCTGGGTGGCGGCGTTGCGGTAGGGTGACTGTGGCTCTGGGGCTTGAGGTTCCCGATCCCCGGCGAAGCGGCACCAGGACCCTTGGGAGGGGCCCCTGGGTGGCCGACCTAGGGTTAGGGTTAGCACCCGGGAGGCCGGCAGGTGGGATCCGCCCGCTGTGCCTGGAGCGGAGGGGCGGGCCGAGGTGAGGGCGCTGGCAAGCAAGAGCCTGGGCCCAAGCGTTTTGGCACCCGGGGCCTTCGAATGTCTCCGGGGACTCGGCGGGCCCTGCCCATTCTCCTCCCTGAATGACCGGCGGTGCCCCTAGCAGCCCAGGTGGCGGCGGGGCGGCATGTAAGTCCGGGCATAGGGCTCGGGGTCCCCAGTCCACCGCGTGGCGGCGCCAGGCCCCTTGGGAGGGGCCCCTCGGAGGCTGACCTAGGGTTAGGTTTAGCCCCTAGGATGCCGGCAGGCCCTATTCGCCAGCCGTGTGGAGACTGGAGTGGCGGACCGAGGTGAGGGCACTGGTGAGCGGGAGCGTGGGCCCGGGTGTTTTGGCGCAGGGGGCCTTTGAAGGTCGCTGTGTCTTGGAGGGCCCTGCCCGTGCTCCCGCCCTGAATGAACGGCACCACCCCAAGCCCCCGGGTGGCGGCTGGGTGGCAGGGTGAGTCCAGTGCTGAGGCTCGGGGGTCCCCAATCCCCAGCGTTGCGGCGCCAGATCCCTTGGGAGGGGCCCCTCGGGGGTCGATCTAGGGTTGCGGTTAGCCCCCAGGAGGCCGGTGGACCCGATCAGCGGCTGTGCGGCACGCGGAGGGTTGGGCCGAGGTGAGGGCGCTGGCGAGACTGAGCATGAGCCCAAGCGTTTTAGTGCGGGGGGCCTTCGAAGGTCAGTGGGGGCTCGGAGGGACCTGCCCGTTCTCCCGCTCTCAATGACCGGCGGGGCCCCTAGAGGCTCCGGTGCCTGAAGGGCAGCAGGGTGAGACCGGCACTTGGGTTGGGGTCCCCATTCCCGGCGTTGTGGCGCCAGGCCACTTGGGAAGGGCCCCTCCGTGGCCGACCTACAGTTAGGGTTAGCCCCCAGGAGGCCAGCAGGCCCGATACACCGCCTGTGCGTCGAGCGGAGAGTTGGGCCGAGGTGAGGGTGCTGGTGAACATGAGCCCGGGCCCAAGCGTTTTGGTTCGGGGCGCCTTCGAAGGTCGGCGGGGGTTCGAAGGGCCCTGCCCATTCTCCCACCCTGAATGAATGGCGGCGCCCCTAGCGGCACGTGTGGGGCAGGGCGGCAGGGTGCATCCAGCGCTGGGGCTTGGGGGTTCCCAATCCCCGGCATTGCGGCACCAGGCCCCTTAGGAAGCGACCCTTGGGGCCGTCCTAGGTTAGGGTTAGCGCCCAGGAGGCCGGCAGGCCCGATCCGCCGGCTGTGCAAGGAGTGGAGATGCAGGCCGAGTTGAGGGCAATGGCGAGCGGGAGCGGGCCCCAGCGTTTTGGCGTCCTGGGCCTTTGAATGTTGCCATGGCTCGGAGGGCCCTGCCCTTTCTCCTGCCCTGAAGAACCAGCAAGGCCCCTAGCGGCTCCGTTGGCGGTGGGGCGGCAGGGTGAATCCCAGGCTGTGGCTCGGGGATCCCCAATCCCCGGCGTTGTGGTGCCAGGCCCCTTGGGAGGGGCTCCTCGTGGGCCGACCCAGGGATAGAGTTAGCCGCCATAAGGCCGGCAGGCCAGATCCTCTGGCTGGGCGGTGAGAGGTGGGCGGGCCGAGGTAAAGGCGCTGGGGTGCGGGATTGTTGGCCCCTGCATTTTGGGGTGGGAGGCTTCAAATGTCGCCGGTTTCTCCAGGGCCCTGTCAGTTCTCCCGCCCTGAATGACCGGCGGCACCCCTCGCGGCCCGGGTGGCAGCGTTGTGGGAGGGTGAGTCTGGCTTTGGGGCTTGGGGTTCCAGATCCCTGGCGTAGTGTCACCAAAAGCCTTGGGAGGGGCCCCTGGGGGGCCGACCTAGGGTTAGGGTTAGCCCCCAGGAGACCGTCAGGCCCAACCGCACACTGTGCGGCGAGCTGAGGTGCGGCCCGAGGTGAAGGCGCTGGGGAGCGGGAGCGTGGGCACCAGCGTTTTGGCACGGGGAGCCTTTGAAGGTCACCGGGGACTCAGAAGGCCCTGCCCTATCTCGCCCTCTATGACCCACGGCGCCCCTAGCTGCCCAGGTGGGGACAGTGCGGCAGGGTGAGTCCAGCTCTGGGGCTCTGAGTCACCAATCCCCAGCATTGCAGAGCCAGGCCGCCCGGGATGTCCCCTCAGGGCTGACCTAGGGTTTTGGTTAGCTGCCAGGAGCCCGGCAGGCCCTATCCACCGGCTCTGAAGCAAGCGGTGGGGTGGGCCTAGGTGAGGGCGCTGGCGAGCAGTATCCTGGGAGCCAACGTTTTTGCGCGGGTAGCCTTCAAAGGTCAGCGTGGGCTCGGAGGGCCCTGCCCGATCTCTTGCCCTGATTGACCGGCGGGGCCTCTAGTGGCTCGGGTGGCTGAAGGGCAGCAGGGTGAGTGCGGCACGTGAGCTCGGGATCCCCATCCACAGCGTTGCGACGCCAGGCCCCTGTGAAGGGCCCCTCGGTGGCCGACCTATGGTTAGGGTTAGCCTCCAGGAGGCCAGCAGGCCCGATACACCGCCTGTGCGTCGAGCGGAGAGTTGTGCCGCGGTGAGGGTGCTGGTGAACATGAGCCTGGGCCCAAGCCTTTTGGTTCGCGGCATCTTCGAAGGTCGGCGGGGGTTCGAAGGCCCCTGCCCATTCTCCCACCCTGAATGAATGGCGGCGCCCCTAGCGGCACATGTGGGGCGGGGCAGCAGGGTGCATCCAGCGCTGGGGCTTCTGGGTTCCCAATCCCCGGCGTTGCGGCGCCAGGCCCCTTAGGAAGCGACCCTCGGGGCCGTCCTAGGGTTAGGGTTAGCGCCCAGGAGGCCGGCAGGCCCGATCCGCCGGCTGTGCGAGGAGTGGAGATGCAGGCCGAGTTGAGGGCGATGGCGAGCGGGAGCTGGGCCCCAGCGTTTTGGCGTCCTGGGCCTTTGAATGTTGCCATGGCTCGGAGGGCCCTGCCCTTTCTCCTGCCCTGAAGAACCAGCAAGGCCCCTAGCGGCTCCGTTGGCGGTGGGGCGGCAGGGTGAATCCCAGGCTGCGGCTCGGGGATCCCCAATCCCCTGCGTTGTGGTGCCAGGCCCCTTGGGAGGGGCTCCTCGTGGGCCGACCCAGGGTTAGAGTTAGCCCCCATAAGGCCGGCAGGCCAGATCCTCTGGCTGGGCGGTGAGAGGTGGGCGGGCCGAGGTAAAGGCGCTGGGGTGCGGGATTGTGGGCCCCTGCATTTTGGGGTGGGAGGCTTCAAATGTCGCCGGTTTCTCCAGGGCCCTGTCAGTTCTCCCGCCCTGAATGACCGGCGGCGCCCCTCGCGGCCAGGGTGGCAGCGTTGTGGGAGGGTGAGTCTGGATTTGGGGCTTGGGGTTCCAGATCCCTGGCTTAGTGGCACCAAAAGCCTTGGGAGGGGCCCCTGGGGGGCCGACCTAGGGTTAGGGTTAGCCCCCAGGAGACCGTCAGGCCCAACCGCACACTGTGCGGCGAGCTGAGGTGCAGCCCGAGGTGAAGGCGCTGGGGAGCGGGAGTGTGGGCACCAGCGTTTTGGCAAGGGGAGCCTTTGAAGGTCACCGGGGCCTCAGAAGGCCCTGCCCTTCTCTCGCCCTCTATGACCCGCAGCGCCCCTAGCGGCCCAGGTGGGGACAGTGCGGCAGGGTGAGTCCGGCTCTGGGGCTCTGACTCCCCAATCCCCAGCATTGCAGAGCCAGGCCGCTTGGGATGTCCCCTCAGGGCCGACCTAGGGTTTTGGTTAGCTGCCAGGAGCCCGGCAGGCCCTATCCACCGGCTCTGAAGCAAGCGGTGGGGTGGGCCTAGGTGAGGGCGCTGGCGAGCAGGATCCTGGGAGCCAACGTTTTTGCGCGGGGAGCCTTCAAAGGTCAGTGTGGACTCAGAGGGCCTTGCCCGATCTCTTGCCCTGATTGACCGGCGGGGCCTCTAGCGGCTCGGGTGGCTGAAGGGCAGCAGGGTGAGTGCGGCACATGAGCTCGGGGTCCCCATCCCCAGCGTTGCGACGCCAGGCCCCTTGGGAAGTGCCCCTCGGTGGCCGACCTATGGTTAGGGTTAGCCTCCAGGAGTCCCGCAGGCCCGATACACCACCTGTGCGTTGAGCGGAGAGTTGGGCCGAGGTGAGGGTGCTGGTGAACCTGAGCCTGGGCACAAGCGTTTTGTTTCGGTGCGCCTTCGAAGGTCGGCAGGGGTTCGGAGGGCCCTGCCAATTCTCCCACCCTGAATGAATGGCGGCGCCCCTAGCGGCCTGTGTGGGTTGGGGTGGCAGCGTGCATCCGGCGCTGGGGCTTGGGGGCCCCCAATCCCTGGCGTTGCGGCGTCAGGCCCCTTAGGAAGGGACCTTCAGGGGCTGTCCTAGGGTTAGGGTGAGCTCCCAGGAGGCCGGCAGGCCCGAGTCGCTGGCTCTGCGAAGAGTGGAGGTGCGGGCCGAGTTGAGGGTGATGCAGAGCGGGAGCGTGGTAACCAGCGTTTTGGCGCCCTGGGCCTTCGACTGTTGCCATGGCTCAAAGGGCCCTGCCCGTTCTCCTGCCCTGAAGAACCAGCGGCGCCCTTAGCAGCTCCCTTGGCGGTGGAGCGGCAGGGTGAGTCCATGCTGCGGCTCGTGGATCCCCAATCCCCAGCGTTGTGGGGCCAGGCCTCTTGGGAGGGGCTCCTCGTGGGCGGACCTAGGTTTAGAGTTAGCACCCAGGAGGCCAGCAGGCCCAATCCTCTGGCTGGGCGGCGAGAGGTGGGCGGCCCGAGGTAAAGGCGCTGGCGATCGGGAGCGTGGGCCCCTGCATTTTGGCGCAGGAGGCTTCAAATATCGCCGGTTTCTCCAGGGCCCTGTCCCTTCTCCCGCCCTGAATGACGGGCGGCGCCACTAGCGTCCCGGGTGGCGACGTGGCGGCAGGGTGAGTCTGGCTCTGGGTCTTGGGGTCCCTGATCTCCAGTGTAGCGGCACCAGGACCCTTGGGAGGGGCCCCTGGGTGGCTGACCTAGGGTTAGGGTTAGCCCCCAGGAGGCCGGCAGGTGGGATCCGGCCACTGTCCGGGGAGCGGAGGGCGGGGCCGAGGTGAGGGCGTTGGGGAGCGGGAGCGTGGGCACCAGCGTTTTGGCACGGGGAGCCTTTGAAGGCCACCGGGGGCTCGGAAGGCCCTGCCCCTTCTCTCGCCCTGAATGACCCGCAGTGCTCCTAGCGGCCTGGGTGGCGGCGTTGCAGTAGGGTGAGTGTGGCTCTGGGGCTTGAGGTTCCCGATCCCCGGCGAAGCGGCACCAGGACCCTTGGGAGGGGCCCCTGGGTGGCCGACCTAGGGTTAGGGTTAGCACCCGGGAGGCCGGCAGGCGGGATCCGCCCGCTGTGCGTGGAGCGGAGGGGCGGGCCGAGGTGAGGGCGCTGGCGAGCAAGAGCCTGGGCCCAAGCGTTTTGGCACCGGGGGCCTTCGAATGTCTCCGGGGACTCGGCGGGCCCTGCCCATTCTCCTCCCTGAATGACCGGCGGCGCCCCTAGCAGCCCAGGTGGCGGCGGGGCGGCATGGAAGTCCGGGCATAGGGCTCAGGGGTCCCCAGTCCACCGCGTTGCGGCGCCAGGCCCCTTGGGAGGGGCCCCTCGGAGGCTGACCTAGGGTTAGGTTTAGCCCCTAGGATGCCGGCAGGCCCTATTCGCCAGCCGTGTGGAGACTGGAGTGGCGGACCGAGGTGAGGGCACTGGTGAGCGGGAGCGTGGGCCCGGGTGTTTTGGCGCGGGGGGCCTTTGAAGGTCGCCGTGTCTTCGAGGGCCCTGCCCGTGCTCCCGCCCTGAATGAACGGCACCACCCCAAGCCCCCGGGTGGCGGCTGGGTGGCAGGGTGAGTCCAGTGCTGAGGCTCGGGGGTCCCCAATCCCCAGCGTTGCGGCGCCAGATCCCTTGGGAGGGGCCCCTCGGGGGTCGATCTAGGGTTCCGGTTAGCCCCCAGGAGGCCGGTGGACCGGATCAGCGGCTGTGCGGCACGTGGAGGGTTGGGCCGAGGTGAGGGCGCTGGCGAGACTGAGCATGAGCCCAAGCGTTTTAGTGCGGGGGGCCTTCGAAGGTCAGTGGGGGCTCGGAGGGACCTGCCCGTTCTCCCGCTCTCAATGACCGGCGGGGCCCCTAGAGGCTCCGGTGCCTGAAGGGCAGCAGGGTGAGACCGGCACTTGGGTTGGGGTCCCCATTCCCGGCGTTGTGGCGCCAGGCCACTTGGGAAGGGCCCCTCCGTGGCCGACCTACAGTTAGGGTTAGCCCCCAGGAGGCCAGCAGGCCGATACACCGCCTGTGCGTCGAGCGGAGAGTTGGGCCGAGGTGAGGGTGCTGGTGAACATGAGCCCGGGCCCAAGCGTTTTGGTTCGGGGCGCCTTAGAAGGTTGGCGGGGTTTCGAAGGGCCCTGCCCTTTCTCCCACCCTGAATGAATGGCGGCGCCCCTAGCGGCACATGTGGGGCAGGGCGGCAGGGTGTATCCAGCACTGGGGCTTGGGGGTTCCCAATCCCCTGGGTTGCGGCGCCAGGCCCCTTAGGAAGCGACCCTCGGGCCGTCCTAGGGTTAGGGTTAGCGCCCAGGAGGCCGGCAGGCCCGATCCGCCGGCTGTGCGAGGAGTGGAGATGCAGGCCGAGTTGAGGGCGATGGCGAGCGGGAGCTGGGCCCCAGCGTTTTGGCGTCCTGGGCCTTTGAATGTTGCCATGGCTCGGAGGGCTCTGCCCTTTCTCCTGCCCTGAAGAACCAGCAAGGCCCCTAGCGGCTCCGTTGGCGGTGGGGCGGCAGGGTGAATCCCAGGCTGCGGCTCGGGGATCCCCAATCCCCGGCGTTGTGGTGCCAGGCCCCTTGGGAGGGGCTCCTCGTGGGCCGACCCAGGGTTAGAGTTAGCCCCCATAAGGCCGGCAGGCCAGATCCTCTGGCTGGGCGGTGAGAGGTGGGCGGGCCGAGGTAAAGGCGCTGGGGTGCGGGATTGTGGGCCCCTGCATTTTGGGGTGGGAGGCTTCAAATGTCGCCGGTTTCTCCAGGGCCCTGTCAGTTCTCCCGCCCTGAATGACCGGCGGCGCCCCTCGCGGCCAGGGTGGCAGCGTTGTGGGAGGGTGAGTCTGGATTTGGGGCTTGGGGTTCCAGATCCCTGGCTTAGTGGCACCAAAAGCCTTGGGAGGGGCCCCTGGGGGGCCGACCTAGGGTTAGGGTTAGCCCCCAGGAGACCGTCAGGCCCAACCGCACACTGTGCGGCGAGCTGAGGTGCAGCCCGAGGTGAAGGCGCTGGGGAGCGGGAGCGTGGGCACCAGCGTTTTGGCAAGGGGAGCCTTTGAAGGTCACCAGGGCCTCAGAAGGCCCTGCCCTTCTCTCGCCCTCTATGACCCGCAGCGCCCCTAGCGGCCCAGGTGGGGACAGTGCGGCAGGGTGAGTCCGGCTCTGGGGCTCTGACTCCCCAATCCCCAGCATTGCAGAGCCAGGCCGCTTGGGATGTCCCCTCAGGGCCGACCTAGGGTTTTGGTTAGCTGCCAGGAGCCCGGCAGGCCCTATCCACCGGCTCTGAAGCAAGCGGTGGGGTGGGCCTAGGTGAGGGCGCTGGCGAGCAGGATCCTGGGAGCCAACGTTTTTGCGCGGGGAGCCTTCAAAGGTCAGTGTGGACTCGGAGGGCCCTGCCCGATCTCTTGCCCTGATTGACCGGCGGGGCCTCTAGCGGCTCGGGTGGCTGAAGGGCAGCAGGGTGAGTGCGGTACATGAGCTCGGGGTCCCCATCCCCAGCGTTGCGACGCCAGGCCCCTTGGGAAGTGCCCCTTGGTGGCCGACCTATGGTTAGGGTTAGCCTCCAGGAGTCCCGCAGGCCCGATACACCACCTGTGCGTCGAGCGGAGAGTTGGGCCGAGGTGAGGGTGCTGGTGAACCTGAGCCTGGGCACAAGCGTTTTGGTTCGGTGCGCCTTCGAAGGTCGGCAGGGGTTCGGAGGGCCCTGCCCATTCTCCCACCCTGAATGAATGGCGGCGCCCCTAGCGGCACATGTGGGGCGGGGCAGCAGGGTGCATCCAGCGCTGGGGCTTCTGGGTTCCCAATCCCCGGCGTTGCGGCGCCAGGCCCCTTAGGAAGCGACCCTCGGGGCCGTCCTAGGGTTAGGGTTAGCGCCCAGGAGGCCGGCAGGCCCGATCCGCCGGCTGTGCGAGGAGTGGAGATGCAGGCCGAGTTGAGGGCGATGGCGAGCGGGAGCTGGGCCCCAGCGTTTTGGCGTCCTGGGCCTTTGAATGTTGCCATGGCTCGGAGGGCCCTGCCCTTTCTCCTGCCCTGAAGAACCAGCAAGGCCCCTAGCGGCTCCGTTGGCGGTGGGGCGGCAGGGTGAATCCCAGGCTGCGGCTCGGGGATCCCCAATCCCCGGCGTTGTGGTGCCAGGCCCCTTGGGAGGGGCTCCTCGTGGGCCGACCCAGGGTTAGAGTTAGCCCCCATAAGGCCGGCAGGCCAGATCCTCTGGCTGGGCGGTGAGAGGTGGGCGGGCCGAGGTAAAGGCGCTGGGGTGCGGGATTGTGGGCCCCTGCATTTTGGGGTGGGAGGCTTCAAATGTCGCCGGTTTCTCCAGGGCCCTGTCGGTTCTCCTGCCCTGAAGGACCGGAGTCGCCCCTCGCGGCCCGGGTGTCAGCGTTGTGGGAGGGTGAGTCTGGCTTTGGGGTTTGGACTTCCAGATCCCTGGCGTAGTGGCACCAAAACCCTTCGGAGGGGCCCCTGGGGGGTCGACCTAGGGTTAGGGTTAGCCCCAGGAGAACGTCAGGCCCAATCGCACACTGTGCGGCGAGCTGAGGTGCGGCCCGAGGTGAAGGCGCTGGGGAGTGGGATCCTGGGCACCAGCGTTTTGGCACGGGGAGCCTTTGAAGGTCACCGGGGACTCAGAAGGCCCTGCCCTTCTCTCGCCCTCTATGACCCGCGGCGCCCCTAGCGGCCCAGGTGGGGACAGTGTGGCAGGGTGAGTCTGGCTCTGGGGCTCTGAGTCACCAATCCCCAGCATTGCAGAGCCAGGCTGCTTGGGATGTCCCCTCAGGCCCGACCTAGGGTTTTGGTTAGCTGCCAGGAGCCCAGCAGGCCCTATCCACCGGTTCTGAAGCAAGCGGTGGGGTGGGCCTAGGTGAGGGCGCTGGCGAGCAGGATCCTGGGAGCCAACGTTTTTGCGCGGGGAGCCTTCAAAGGTCAGCGTGGGCTCGGAGGGCCCTGCCCGATCTCTTGCCCTGATTGACCGGCGGGGCCTCTAGTGGCTCGGGTGGCTGAAGGGCACCAGGGTGAGTGCGGCAGGTGAGCTCGGGGTCCCCATCCCCAGCGTTGCGACGCCAGGCCCCTTGGGAAGGGCCCCTCGGTGGCCGACCTAGGGTTAGGGTTAGCCTCCAGGAGGCCAACAGGTCCGATACACCGCCTATGCGTCGAGCGGAGAGTTGTGCCGCGGTGAGGGTGCTGGTGAACATGAGCCTGGGCCTAAGCCTTTTGGTTTGGTGCGCCTTCGAAGGTCGGTGGGGGTTCGAAGGGCCCTGCCGGTTCTCCCACCCTGAATGAATGGCGGCGCCCCTAGCGGCAGGTGTGGGGTGGGGCGGCAGGGTGCATCCAGCACTGGGGCTTGGGGGTTCCCAATCCCCGGCGTTGCGGGGACAGGCACCTTAGGAAGCGACGCTCGGGGCCGTCCTAGGGTTAGGGTTAGCGCCCAGGAGGCCTGCAGGTCCGATCCGGCGGCTGTGCGAGGAGTGGAGATGCAGGCCGAGTTGAGGGCGATGGGGAGCGGGAGCGTGGGCCCCAGCGTTTTGGCGTCCTGGGCCTTTGAATGTTGCCATGGCTCGGAGGGCCCTGCCCTTTCTCCTGCCCTGAATCCCCAGCAACGCCCCTAGCGGCTCCGTTGGCGGTGGGGCGGCAGGGTGAATCCCAGGCTGCGGCTCGGGGATCCCCAATCCCCAGCGTTGTGGTGCCAGGCCCCTAGGGAGGGGCTCCTCCTGGGCCGACCCAGGGTTAGAGTTAGCCCCCATAAGGCCGGCAGGCCAGATCCTCTGGCTGGGCGGTGAGAGGTGGGCGGGCCGAGGTAAAGGCGCTGGGGTGCGGGATTGTGGGCCCCTGCATTTTGGGGTGGGAGGCTTCAAATGTCGCCGGTTTCTCCAGGGCCCTGTCAGGTCTCCCGCCCTGAAGGACCGGAGGCGCCCCTCGCGGCCCGGGTGGCAGCGTTGTGGGAGGGTGAGTCTGGCTTTGGGGCTTGGGCTTCCAGAACCCTGGCGTAGTGGCACCAAAACCCTTCGGAGGGGCACCTGGGGGGCTGACCTAAGGTTAGGGTTAGCCCCCAGGAGACCGTCAGGCCCAACCGCACACTGTTCGGCGAGCTGAGGTTCGGCCCGAGGTGAAGGCGCTGGGGAGCGGGATCGTGGGCACCAACGTTTTGGCACGGGGAGCCTTTGAAGGTCACCGGGGACTCAGAAGGCCCTGCCCTTCTCTCGCCCTCTATGACCCGCAGCGCCCCTAGCGGCCCAGGTGGGGACAGTGCGGCAGGGTGAGTCCGGCTCTGGGGCTCTGAGTCACCAATCCCCAGCATTGCAGAGCCAGGCCTCTTGGGATGTCCCCTCAGGGCCGACCTAGGGTTTTGGTTAGCTGCCAGGAGCCCGGCAAGCCCTATCCACCGGCTCTGAAGCAAGCGGTGGGGTGGGCCTAGGTGAGGGCGCTGGCGAGCAGGATCCTGGGAGCCAACGTTTTTGCGCGGGTAGCCTTCAAAGGTCAGCGTGGGCTCGGAGGGCCCTGCCCGATCTCTTGCCCTGATTGACCGGCGGGGCCTCTAGCGGCTCGGGTGGCTGAAGGGCAGCAGGGTGAGTGCGGCACGTGAGCTCGGGATCCCCATCCCCAGCGTTGCGACGCCAGGCCCCTTGTGAAGGGCCCCTCGGTGGCCGACCTATGGTTAGGGTTAGCCTCCAGGAGGCCAGCAGGCCCGATACACCGCCTGTGCGTCGAGTGGAGAGTTGGGCCGCGGTGTGGGTGCTGGTGAACATGAGCCTGGGCCCAAGGGTTTTGGTTCGGGGCGCCTTCGAAGGTCGGCGGGGTTCGAAGGACCCTGCCCGTTCTCCCATCCTGAATGAATGGCGGCGCCCCTAGGGGCACGTGTGGGGCGGGGCGGCAGGGTGCATCCAGCGCTGGGGCTTGGGGGTTCCCAATCCCCGGCGTTGCAGCGCCAGGCCCCTTAGGATGCGACGCTCGGGGCCGTCCTAGGGTTAGGGTTAGCGCCCAGGAGGCCTGCAGGCCCGATCCGCCGGCTGTGCAAGGAGTGGAGTTGCAGGCCGAGTTGAGGGCGATGGCGAGCGGGAGCGTGGGCCCCAGCGTTTTGGCGCCCTGGGCGTTTGACTGATGCCATGGCTCGGAGGGCCCTGCCCGTTCTCCTTCCCTGAATAAGCAGCGGCGCCCTTAGCAGCTCCCTTGGCGGTGGAGCGGCAGGGTGAGTCCATGCTGCGGCTCGGGGATTCCCAATCCCCAGCGTTGCGAGGCCAGGCCTCTTGGGAGGGGCTCCTCGTGGGCGGACCTAGGTTTAGAGTTAGCACCCAGGAGGCCAGCAGGCCAAATCCTCTGGCTGGGCGGCGAGAGGTGGGCGGCCCGAGGTAAAGGCGCTGGCGATCGGGAGCTTGGGCCCCTGCATTTTGGCGCAGGAGGCTTCAAATATCGCCAGTTTCTCCAGGTCCCTGTCCCTTCTCCCGCCCTGAATGAGCGGCGGCGCCCCAAGCGGCCCGGGTGGTGATGGTGCTGCAGGGTGAGTCTGGCTCTGTGGCTCTGAGTCACCAATCCCCAGCGTTTCAGAGCCAGGCCCCTTGGGTTGTGCCCCACGGGTCCTACCTAGGATTTCAGTTAGCCCCCAGGAGCCTGGCAGGCACTATCCACTGGCTCTGCAGCAAGCGGAGGGGCTGGCCGGGCTGAGGGCGCTGGGGAGCAGGAGGAATGGAGCCAATTTTTTTGCGCGGGGGGTCTTTGAAGGTCAGCGGGGATTCCGGGGGCCCTGCCCATTCTCCCACCCTGATTGACCCGTGGTCTCTAGCGGCTCGGGTGGCTGAAGGACAGCAGGGTGAGACCGGCACTTGGGCTCGGGGTCCCCATCCGCAGCGTTGTGACACCAGGCCCCTGGGAAGTGCCCCTCGGGGGCCGAACTATGGTTAGGGTTAGCCCCCAGGAGGCTGGCAAGCCCGATACACCACCTGGGCATCGAGAAGAGAGTTGGGCTGAGGTGAGGGTGCTGGTGAATATGAGCCTGGGCCCAAGTGTTTTGATTTGGGGCGCCTTTGAAAATTGGCGGGGATTCGGAGGGCCCTGTCCATCCTTCCAAGGTGAATGAACAGCGGCGCCCCTAGCGGCCCAGGTGGGGAGGGGCGGCAGGGTGCATAGGGCGCTGGGGCTTGGGGGTCCCCAATCCCTGGCGTTGCGGCACCAGGCCCCTTGGGAGGGGCCCTTCGGGGGCCAACCTAGAGTTAGGTTTAGCCCCTAGGAGGCAAACAGGCCCTATTCGCCACCTGTGTGGAGAGCAGAGTGGCAGACCTAGGTGAGGGCGCTGGTGAGTGGGAGGGTGGGCCTGGGCGTTTTGGCCTGGGGGGCCTTTGAAGGTCGCCATGTCTCGGAGGGCCCTGCCCGTTCTCCTGCCCTGAATGAACGGCAGTACCCCAAGCCCCCGATTGTCGGCTGGGCGGCAGGTGAGTCAGGTGCTGAGGCTTGGGGTCCCCAATCCCCGGCATTGTGGTGTCAGGCCCCTTGGGAGGGGCCCCTCGGGTCCGACCTAGGGTTAGGGTTAGCCCCCAGGTGGCTGGCAGGCCCGATCCGCCTGCTGTGCGGGGAGCGGAGGGGCGGGCCGAGGTGAGGGCGCTGGGGAGTGGAAGCATGGGCACCAGTGTTTTGGCTCCAGGAGCCTTTGAAGGTCACCGGGAACTCGGAAGGACCTGCCACTTCTCTCACTCTGAATGACCGGCGGCGCCCCTAGCTGCCCAGGTGGCGACAGTGTGGAAGGGTGAGTCCGGCTCTGGGGCTCTGAGTCACCAATCCCAAGCATTGCAGAGCCAGAACCCTTGGGATGTGCCCCACAGGGCTGACCTAGGTTTTCAGTTAGCCCCCAGGAGCCCGGCAGGCACTATCCACTGGCTCTGCAGCAAACGGAGGGGCGGGCCGAGGTGAGGGCGCTGGGGAGCGGGAGCGTGGGCACCAGCATTTTGGCGAGGTGAGCCTTTGAAGGTCACCGGGGACTCCGAAGGCCCTTCCCTTCTCTCGCCCTGAATGACCGGCGGTGCCCCTAGAGGCCCGGGTGGCGACAGTGCGGCAGGGTGAGTCTGGCTCTGGGGTCTGAGTCACCAATCCCCAGCGTTGCAGAGCCAGGCCCCTTGGGATGTGCCCCACGGGGCCGACCTAGGGTTTTCATTAGAACCAAGAGCCCGGCAGGCCCTATCCAATGGGTCTGAATCAAGGGGAGAGTTGGGCCAAGGTGAGGATGCTGGTGATCATGAGCCTGGGCCCAAGCGTTTTGGTTCAGAACACCTTCAAAGGTCGGCGGGGGTTCAAAGGGCTCTGCCCGTTCTCCCACCCTGCACGAACGGCGGCGCCCCTAGCAGCCCGGGTCGTGAGGGGTGGCAGGGTGAGTCAGGCCCTGCGGCTCAGGTATCTCCAATCCCCAGCGATGCGGCGCCAGGCCCCTTGGGAGGGGCCCCTTGGATGACAACTTAGGTTTAGGTTTACCCCCTAGGATCTCGGCAGGTCCTATTCGCCAGCTGTGTGGAGAGTGGAGTGGCGGACCCAGGTGAGGGCACTGGTGTTTGGGAGCGTGGGCTCGGGCGTTTTGAGCGGGGGGGATTCGAAGTTCACCGTGTCTCGGAGGGCCCTGCCCGTTCTCCCGCCCTGATTGAATGGCAGCACCCCAAGCCCCTGGGTGGCGGCTGGGTGGCAGGGTGAGTCGGGTGCTGAGGCTCAGGGTCCCCAATCCCCGGCGTTGCAACGCCAGGCCCCTTGGGATGGGCCCCTCGGGGGTCGATCTAGGGTTACAGTTAGCCCCCCGGAGACCGGTGGACCCGATCAGCGTCTGTGCGGCACACGGCAGGGTGGGCCGAGGTGCGGGCGCTGGCGAGCCTGAGCATGAGCCCAAGCATTTTAGCGTGGGGGGCCTTCGAAGGTCGGTGGTGGCTTGGAGGGACCTGCCCATTCACCCGCTCTGAATGACCAGCGGGGCCCCTAGTGGCTCAGGTGGCTGAAGGGCAGCAGGGTGAGTCCAGCACTTGGGCTCAGTTGCCCCATCCCCGGCGTTGGGGCGCCAGGCCACTTGAGAAGAGCCCCTCGGGGGCCGACCTACAGTTACGGTTAGCACCCAGGAGGCTGGCAGGCCCTATACACCGCCTGTGCGTGGAGCGGAGAGTTGGGCCGAGGTGAGGACGCTGGTGAACATGAGCCTGGGCACAAGCATTTTGGTTCTGGGCGCCATCGAAGGTGGGCGGGGGTTCGGAGGCCCCTGCCAGTTCTCCCACCCAGAATGAATGGCGGCGCCCCTAGCGGGCCCTGTGGGGCAGGGTGGCAGGGTGCACTCGGCCCTGGGGCTTGGGTGTCGCCAATCCCCGGCATTGCGCTGCAAGACTCCTTAGGAAGGGACCCTCAGGGGCCGTCCTAGGGTTAGGGTTAGTGCCCAGGAGGCTGGCAGGCCCGATCCGCCGGCTGTGCGAGGAGTGGAGGTGTGGGCTGAGTTGAGGGGGATGCAGAGCGGGAGCGTGGGCCCCAGCGTTTTGGCACCCTGGGCCTTCGAATGTTGCCATGTCTCGAAGGGCCCTGCCCATTCTCCTGCCCTGAATAACCAGCGGCGCCCCTAGCAGCTCCATTGGCAGTGGGGCTGCAGGGTGAGTCCTGAGCTGCGGCTCAGGGATCCCCAATCCCCAGCATTGTAGGGCCAGGCCTCTTGGGAGGGGCTTCTCATGGGCCGACCTAGGGTCAGAGTTAGCACCCAGGAGGCCAGCAGGCCCAATCCTCTGGCTGGGCGGCAAGAGGTGGGCGGGCCGAGGTAAAGGCGCTGGTGAGTGGGAGCATGGGCCCCTGCATTTTGGCGCGGGAGGCTTGAAATGTCACCGGTTTCTCCAGGGCCCTGTCCGTTCCCCCGCCCTGAATGAGCGGCCACGCCCCTAGCGGCCCGGGTGGTGGCGTTGCGGCAGCGTGAGTCTGGTTCTGGGGCTTGGGGTCCCAGATCCCTGGCGTATAGGCACCAGAATCCTTGGGAGGGACCCTGGAGGGCCGACCTATGGTTAGGGTTAGCCCACACAAGGCCGGCAGGCCGGATCCGCCCTCTGTGCAGGGAGCAGAGGGGCGGGCCAAGGTGAGGGCGCTGGGGAGCGGGAGCGTGGGCACCAGGGTTTTGGCGCGGAGAGCCTTCGAAGGTCGCCAGTGGCTCGGAGGACCCTGTCCATTCTTGCGCCCTGAATGACCAGCGGCGCCCCTAGTGGCCCGAGTGGCAGCAGGGAGGCAGGGTGAGTCTGGCGATGGGGCCTATGGTCCTAGTCCCAGGCTTGGTGGCGCCAGGCCCCTTGGGAGGGGCCCCTCTGGGTCCTACCTAGCTTTAGGGTTACCCCCAGGAGTCCGGTGGCCTGATCCGCTGGCTGTGCATTGAGCGGAGGGGCGGGCCGACGTGAATGCGCTGGCGAGCGGGAGTGTGGGCCCAAGCGTTTTGGCGCGGGGAGCCTTCGAAGGTCACCGGGGGCTCAGAGGGCCCTGCCTATTCTCTCGCCCTGTGAGGACGTTGCCCCTACCGGGCCGGGTCATGGCGGGGTGGCAGGGTGAGTCTGGAGCTAGGGCTCGTGGGTCCCCAATCCCCAGCGTGGCGTCGCCAGGCACTTGGGAGTGGTACCTTGGGGGCCTACCTAGGGTTAGGGTTAGCCCAAAGGAGGCCGGCAGGCCCATTCTGCCGGCTGTGCGGCGAGAGGAGTGGTGGGCAGAGGTGAGGGTGCTGGCGAGCGGGAGCGTGGGCCCAAGCGTTTTGGCGTGGGGGGCCTTCGAAAGTCGCCGGGGGCTCAGAGATCCATGCCCCTTCTCCCGCCCTGAATGAGTGGCGGTGCCCCTAGCAGCCCGGGTGGCGGCGGGGCGGCTGGGTGAGTCTGGTGCTCATGCTCGTGGGTCCCCAATCCCCGGCGTGGCGGAGCCAGGACCCTTGGAAAGGGCCCCTCGGGGGCCGACCTAGGTTTAGGGTTAGCCCCCAGGAGCCCAGCAGGCCCTATCCACCAGCTGTGTGTTCGAGCGGAGGGGCGGGCTGAGGTGAGGGCAATGGTGAGCGGGAGCGTGGGCCCAAGCCTTTTGGCACAGGGGGCCTTCAAAGGTCACGGGGGGCTCAGAGGGCCCTACCCCTTCTCCTGCCCCGAAGGACCGGCAGCGCCCCTAGAAACCCGGGTGGCGGCGGGGTGGCAGTGAAAGTCCAGCACTGGGGCTGGATTGTCCCCAATCCCCGGCGTGATGGCGCCAGTCCCCTTGGGAGGGGCTCCTCAGGGGCTGAACTAGGGTTAGGGTTAGCCCCCAGGAGGCTGGCAGGCCCGATCTGACGGCTGTGTGGCGAGCGGAGGGTGGGTCCCAGGTGAGGGCAATGGTGAGCGGGAGCGTGGGCCCTAGCATTTTGGCGTGGGTTGCCTTCGAAGGTCGCAGGGGGCACGGAGGGCCCTGCAAGTTCTCCCACTCTGAATGAGGATGGCGACCCTAGCGGGCCGGGTCTCGGCAGGGCAGCAGGGTGAGTCCGGCGTTGGTGTTTGGGGGTCCCCAATCCCCAGCGTGTTGGTGCCAGACCCCTTCGGAGGGGCCCCTTGACAGCCAACCTAGGGTTAGGGTTAGACCCCAGGAGGCCGCCAGGCCCGATCTGCTGGTTGTGCGGCTTGCGGAGGGGCTGGCCGAGGTGAGGGCACTGGTGAGCAGAAGCGTGGGCCGAAGCATTTTGGCACGGGGGGCCTTCAAATGTCACCGGTGGCTCGGATGGCCCTGCCCATTCTCCCGCCCTGAATGACCGGCGGTGCCCATAGTGACCCGGGTGGCAGCGGGGGGCATGGTGAGTCCAGCGCTGGGGCTCAGGAGTCCCCTTTCCCCGTCGTTGCGGCACCAGGCCCCTTGGGAGGGGCCACTAGGGGGCCGACATAGGTTTAGGGTTAGCCCCCAGAAGGCCCACAGGCCCGATCCGCCAGCTGTGCGGCGAGCGGAGGGGAGGGCCGAGGTAAGGGCGCTGGCCAGCGGGAGCGTGGGGCCAAGCGTTTTGGTGCGGGGGGCCTTCGAAGGTCGCAGGTCGCTAGGAGGGCCCTGCCTGTTCTCCCTCCCTGAATGAACGGCGGCGCCCCTAGCGGCCCAGGTGGCGGTAGGGCGGGAGGGTGAGTCCGGCGCTTGGGCTTGGGATTCCAAAATCCCTGGTGTTGCGGCAATAGGAACCTGGATGGGCCCCTCGGGGGCCCACCAATGGTTAGGGTAACACCCAGGAGGGCTGCAGTCCAGATCCACTGGCTCTACAGCGAGTGGAGGGGCGGACCGAGGTGAGGGCGCAGGGGAGCGGGAGCATGGGCCCAAGCATTTTGGCACGGGGGGCCTTCGAATGTCACCAGGGGCTCGGAGGAATCTGCCCGTTCTCCCTCCCTGAATGACCGACGGTGCTCCTAGCGGCCCGGGTGGCGGGGGGGGCGACATGGTGAGTCCGGCGCTGGGGCTCGGGGGTCCCCAATCCCAGGCATTGCGGTGCCAGGCCCCTTCGGAGGGGCACCTAAGGGGACAACCTAGGGTTCTGTGTAGCCACCAGGAGGAGTGCAGGCCTCATCCGCCGGCTCTGTGGCGAGCGGAGGGGTGGGCCGAGGTGAGGGCGCTGAGGAGCAGGAGCGTGGGCTCGAGCGTTTTGGATGGGGGGGCCTTCGAAGTTCGCCACGGGTTCAGAGGGCCCTGCCCGTTCTACCGCCCTGAATGACCAGCGGCACCCCTAGCGGCCCGGGTGGTGATGGGGCGGCAGGGAGACTCCGGCGCTGGGGATCGGGGCTCCCTAATACCCGGCGTTGCAGCCTCAGGCCCCTTGGGACGGGCCCCTCGGTGGCAGACCTAGGGTTAGGGTTAGCCCCCAGGAGGCTGCCAGGCTCGTTCCGTCCATGTGCGGTGAATGGAGGTGTGGGTTGAGGTGAGGTAGCTGGCGAGTGGGGGCATGGGCCAGAGCATTTACGCTTTGGCTTGGGGTGCCTTCGAAGGTCGCAGGAGGCTTGGAGGGTCCTGCCCGTTCTGTCGCCCTGAAGGACTGGTGACGCCCCTAGTGCCCCATGTGGCGGCAGGGTGGCACGGTGCATCCGGCGGTGGGACTTGGGGGTCCCCAATCCCTGGCATGCAGCGCCAGGCCACTTGGGAGGGGCCCTTCGGGGGCGACATGGCATAGGGTTAGCCCCCAGGAAGCCCGCAGGCCCGATCCGCCAGCTCTGCCGCGAGAGGACGGGTGGGCCGAGGTTAGGGCGCTGGGGAGCAGGAGCGAAGGAGCCAGAGTTTTTGCACCGGGGCCTTTGAAGGTCACAGGGGGATCGGAGGGCCTTGCCCGTTCTCCCTTCTTGAATGACTGGCAACACCCGTAGCGCCCTGGGTGCTTGCGGGGTGGCAGAGTGAGTCCAGCACTGGGGCTCGGGGGTCCCAAATCCCCGGCATTGTGGTTCCAGGCTCCTTGGGAGGGGCCCCTCGGGGGCCGACCTCGGGTTAGGGTTCTTCCACAGGAGGCCGGCAAGCCCGGCGCTAAGAGGCTCTGGCAATGTAACAAAGATGCCATACACTTATCTGAAAGAAATAACAGTGTACAGGAACCCTCTTAGCCCTAACATCATCCTTTGTGAATATGGAAGCCAACCCCAAAGTGCTCGTGGAAGTCTGACGAAAGGGCTAAGCACTTTTCTCTGAGTTACCACACTGTACAGGGAAAGACCAATGTACATCATCTTTCACGAGTAGGAAGCATTAATGAAAACGTTCTGGAATTTCGAGGACTCTGACCCATCCTTATTGGTAATAAACCATCGTGTACAGGAAAACACCTTCAATTCTCATCAGCCTCCTCAATCCTGATTCCGATTCAACTTTGGGTGTGTAGGACTAGGGAAATGTCCACATCTTATTGCTAAGAAAAACGATGTCAGGGTAATGCCCTTCAAGTCACCTCAGCCTTCCTGAAGACGGAAGCAGGAATCAAGGTGGTTATGTTACCATGAGGTAAGGAAGATGAGCATATAAGTGAGAAACAACAGTGGGCAGGACCTCTCTTCCAACGAACAGTATCTTTGCTTAATGTTGAATCCCTATGGTAAGTGGTTGTGGGCATTTGTGAGGTGAAAATCTTAAGTGTTTTGTAAAACCTCTTGGTCATTCACAGATGAGACTAAGGTAGTTGGGGACTCCTAGGCAGTGATTTGTCCACTGTCAAAAATATGAAAAGATAAAAGAGACAGATGAGGTCTCCTCAGGCATTGTCCTTTATCCTCATCCTCCGTGAGGATGGCCATCTCTGGACAGCTCAGTGGCAGGGTCTCATTCACAGTGGGGGCATCTGTTCCTCACAGACATCAGGCAGGGAAATGGATTTGGTTCTCTGTGCCAGCCCAGCCACAGCTGAGTGTCACAGCACCCTCTCGTGGGCTCATAAGAGTTTCACTGTCACCAGGCAGGTCATTGTATTTGATAAACCACTGTGAGAGTTTGCAATGGCCTTCATCTGCAACCTCCTAGAAGCAAATGCAGGTCTCTGGTACCATGTGAAGTCATGTGAAGGCATTGTGAGAAAGTGTCCTTTTGCTTAAGGAAAACATGACTGGGGCTCCTGGCTGACTCAGCCAGTTAAGCATGTGCCTTTGGCTCAGGTTATGATCCCAGGGTTCTGGGATCGAGCCCGGGCTCCCTGCTCAGCAGGAAAGGAGGTAGGGAAATAGCTTAAAACCCACAGAGAATGTGAATAAACGGGAGTGAGATGGAACTTGGTCTGTGTTTTGCTTTAGGGATTGGAAGTTAGTTTTTTCTCAATTGTGATTGTTCTTGAAACTGAAAAGCTGTATTGGTTTTTTTTTTTTTACCTTTAATTTTTTTCTAATAATAATTTTTTATTTTGATATGTTAGTCACTATACAGTATTTCCTTAGTTTTTGATGTAGTGTTCCCTGATTCATTATTTGCATATAACACCCAGTGCTCCATGCAATATGTACCTTCCTTAATACCCATCACTGGCCCATCCCAATCCCCCACCCCTCTCCCCTCTGAAGCCCTCAGTTTGTTTCCCAGAGTCCATAGTCTCTCGTGGTTCATTCCCCCTTCTGTTTAGGGTCCATTGTCTAAAGGGACAGACAGTGGAAGTTCACCAAATATAAGATCGAAATTTCATTGTTCATTATAGATGCCGCCAAGTAGTTCCCAGACATTTCATTCTACTGTAGTAATTCATTATACCTGTGCAGGTGCACGTGGAAGACAATTGATGCATGTAGAGTGGTAATAAAACACGCCCCTCAGTAGTAGAATAATAGAGGATGCACATGTGTAAAATTATTCGACTACAGCTTCCATGCTTTCCCTTTGGTTCCTTATTATCTATGAAATTGGACAATTTTTGTTCTCTAGGCCTAAAACTCATTGTCAGTATTCAGAGTTTTTCAATGCTGATCTTCTCCTGTAAAAGTTACCAAAAACCTAAAATATGTATGAACTTTAAAAAATGCTATATTGAAAATTACAGCAGGGAAGTTCAATTTTGTGAATATTGTGTCAATGGATCTCTATTTTGACATCAGTGTTCATTAGAAATGATGACATTTCATGTGAGTATAAATATCAATGTGTAAAAGAAAAGGTAGGAAGAACCTTGAATGTTTAAGTAATTGGTGAAATGACAGGTGTGTGTGTGTGTGTGTGTGTGTGTGTGTGTGTGTGTAATTGATTTTCAGTGAATGGCTCAGCTTCTTGTAGGACCTCCGAGAGAGCCCAGGTGAACCTTTCAATGGGTTGGTATCTGTTTTCAGAACATGGGAATCTCTTAGTCCAATAGTCAATCAGGCAAGCTTTGAGGTCTTGAAGAGTTTCAGTCCTCAGCGATGGTGTTGCAGACCCTTGTGAGCAAACCCTAGGGTATGCTCAGAGCCCTCATTAGCTGGTACCACGGTGTGACGATTTCAGACAGCATTTCCCAAAGAAGTACCTCTTGAGTCTCTGTCCTTGTCAGTTCCCTACACTTCCTTACACTAGTTATGTGATCAGTGTGTTTCAGGATAATCCCCACATGTGAGTTTTGCTATTTCCTACTAGTCCTATCTGTTTCTCATCTTCTTCTTTTATGGTAGGGGTTGGGAAGCAACCTGTGTGGTGTAGGAAGGGGTGTGGTAGTTGTCTGCCTTCAGAGAACCGAATGATGCCTAGAAATTGTACTGTAGTTTGAGGTCAATTGTCCACCCTCTGAGTGTCAGGAATTCCATCACTTTACTTTGATGCTAGTCTGTTCTTCAAGCTTCGTCAGAAATAAGGACGTCATCCATCTAGGGAATACTGGTTTGTGTGTATGTTTTCATTTTAGGAAAGGCCTTGCTGTTCCTGAAAATAATACTGCAGAGCACCCTTTCCTGTTCTTATTGGCCATCAGTCAATCTTTTGTGAAATATTCGTTTATAAATAGACTTTCTATGGTTGATGAGCAGGAATTCTTTATTGACAAGTCTTTGTCAGTGTGTGTATTGCAAATCTTTACTTCCCAGAATGCGGTTCACTTTTTCATTTTCTTATGGTCATAAGATAAGGAGAAATGTCACATTTTTATGAAGTCCCACTGAATTCTTTTAAATGGTTAGTGCACCCTATGTCCTACCCAAAGATTGACAGGTTCTACGTTTTCTTTCAGAAACTGTCCAATGGGAAGCTACAATCCATCTCAAATTTATAAATTGCATTTTTAATTCTAATAGGGTATTTATAGACTGTTTTGGATTTTCTATGTACACAATCGTATTATCTGTGAATAATCACAATTATCCCCTCAATTCTTATACTTTTTGTTTTTCTTGCCTTCTAACACTGGTAAATTCTCCGATGCACCGTTGAATAGAGCAGCATTGTTTGAAGATTTTAATATACCTTTCTCAATATCTGACAGAAAAAGCAGACAAAACATTGGTAAAAAATGTGACCTAATTGACATATAGGGAACATTCCATAATAAGTGCAGAATACATTATTTTCAAGTGGTCATAGACTCTTTACCCAAATAGATGATAGGTGGGGCCACGAATCAAGTCTACAAATGTTAAACCCTGAAATTAACTAGATTCTATTCTTAGACCACAGGGGAATTGAGCCACAGTCATAGAGAAAAGAAAACCAAGAAGTCCTTCAGTGTTTAAAATTAAATGGAACTTTTCTACATATCCTAAATGTCAGAGAGGGAATCTCAATGGAAATTCTGAACCTTTTCTACATGAGGGCTCACACACAATGATACTTTATTTGTGAAGAGCATTATAATAATCTAGATAGGAGTTGAGCCTTAAGTCAGAGTTCTGCCTGCCCCAGCCACACCTGGCCGCATTGGCCTGTGGTCCCCCTCAGCTGTCCTTTCTTGTGGCCCTGAGCTAAGGGGGTCAACATGGCCATATGGAAATGGGAAGCTCCCCACTCATAGTGATGACGGTGCCCCCTTCCCAGCTGCCCTTTTTTGGTGGCTCTGAGCTAAGGGGGTCAACATGGGCGTATGGAAATTAGAAGCTCCCCACTCTTAGTGATGACGTTGCTATCGTATCATACTCACCAGTCCAACATGATTTCTGAGTAAACTATGACACAAGAGTGACTTCTTGTCCTTCCTTCAGGTTTGAAAATCATCTGGTGAGTCATCTATTAGGAATGTGGATTCAACATGTGTTCTTTCTTCTGGAAAAGAAATAGACCCAATAGCAATTTTGGCTTCCTGAGCACCTGATCTTGAGAGACATCATACTGACTCTTTGTAGCATTCTGCCTCTTAAACTTCAAACTAGGTATAGATATTTTTAGGCACATTTTCAGGTGGTTAGACAGGGACTCGGATGATATGAGTCACAGAGGATTTTAGTGTCAGAAACCTAAGTGGGATCCCCAAATTGACTCCAAATCCCTTGTTGTTCCATACAGGGTACTATTTCCCTCTTATCTCTGGTCTTCTCGATCTGGAAACCTATCAAGTATCAGGATTTTCTTGTCATGTGGACAACTGGAACAAATTCAGCGGGCCTTTTCACCTCTGCCCATGGTGATCATTAAGATCATTATCTCAGTGGAGGACCTCTGGGTAAGATACTCAAAGATCCTTAGGAATAGAGACAGTATAATATTTTTCTGGTATTAAAGTTACTGAAAACAACTATCTTTTTTAGTCGATTCAGGCTCTGGTATGTTCAGAGGGTGCTGTAAAACTGGTCTGAAATAGTGTTTAAAAACACTCAGCTCAGCCTCTTTACAACAGGAGCCAATGCTTATAAACATGGCTAAAATATTGTCTTATCTATGATGACTTCACAGCCATCGTAGTGTTTATATGGTATGACTGTGACTTACATTAGTCAACATTTGCAGAGAAAGAACTTAGGGCATCCAGTGGGCACTTCATGTTGAAATTAGTTTGTGACAACGAGCTACTGTGTTTTATTCTGCAGTCCAAGGGAATGGTGCCAGACATCTCTAAGGTGTCTAGCAGTTCTACAATTCTGATTTTAAGTGGTCTGTGTGCTTCAGCGATTTGGGCAGGAGAAGGGCAGGAGTCCAGAGACTGTGAACATTTCTGTTACCTGTGCTGACCATGGAGCAGGCAGGCTTTTGTGGGTATCATTTTGATTTCTTGGTACTCTTGTGAAAGGTGTTTTTGTCTCAAATTCCTCCATTTAGGAGTAATTACAATGATAAAAGGAATTTTTATCTTATATCATCTTTGGGCCCTGATCCTGGGCTCCCAGGGAAGCTATCCTTCAACATTTTACCAGCTCAAAATGGCTGGGCAAAAACCTCAAAGCATGGGCCCTATTTCTACCCCAAGCACATGTTGTACATCTGCTTCGAGGAGAAAACAATAACCAAAAAATGCCAACATAAATATAAGAAAAAATAAAGAACCTCTTTGGCTCCCATAAGATTAAGGTCATACTGACATGTACATACTGAAAACATAAGAAAGAATCTGTCACTTTCTGGATCTAAGAAGATCCTCATTGTGGTGTGTAACTCTGTATGTAAAACAAAACAGAAAAAAATATATAAGCCTTCCCCAAATGTTCCTTCCCCGGAGCACTCCCTTCTTGGTGAAGATTGTGTCTCCCAGACAGTTGTCCTGACTTGGGTTTGAATAAAGGTCTCTTCCTTTCTCTCTAAAATGTTTTTAAAAGTTCATTCACGCAGTGTCGACAATAACAGTGTTTTCTATTTAAGTGAGAAATAAATGTTTCACTCTAGTTGCATTGGGAATAGACGAATTGAGGGTTTCTTTAGAAGAGTAAGTCTGCCTTCCAGAAAAGGCAAGCTCATTGGTCTATTGAGAATGAAGATAATTACTGCTAAACAACAAGTATGTGTTGCCCCTTCGCCCAGAAACCAAAGCAGGTGTGCAGGCTTTAGGTCAGAGGTGCCTTCTTCTCCCAGCTGACAGCACTTCTTGCTCTGGCTCCAAGACACCCGAGGTTTTGAAGGTCAGCATCAGAGTCAGCGAGGCAGCTTGTCACAGGACACCAGTGTTTAGAGAAAGCACAGGTATGTTTAGCAAAATGTCCTAACTATGTCAGGGCTGGAGGTAAAACCTCTCATTATCCCAAAACCTCCTGGGCTTTTCTCTTTTCTCTAGTTGAGCCACAAAGTAAAATTGAAGTAGCTGTCAGCATTCTGGGTTTGGTACAAGAATTACTTAGTTTCCCTGCAGGTAGAACTTTGCAGGGGATCACAATTTCTCTGTCCATTTATTGCTTACAAATGTATTTTGCCCATCTGTTTCCTAGCAACCCTCTTTTATTAGAAAGGGGAGGTGAGATTCACTCTGTGCCTGTTTGTAACATCTAATTTCTTCCTTCATCTAACAGTGTTTATTCAATTGGGCCTAAGATATGGTTGAGTGGCCAGCATCTAGGGTTAGGTGGCTTTTTTTCATCTGATACAGACTTGGATGATGTCATTTGACAAAGGTGATGTTTCATCATTGATTAGTTTATTCATCAGAAGAGTTAAAATTAGGGTGGTGGGAAAATTGAAAATTATCCAAGGCGGCCTATTCCTGTTTAAAAGTTGAGCTTGACTTTCTAGTTTTACTAAATGTATTATCTCAATATTTTGAGGTGCCATATTCTCTCTGTAGTTTCTTTGGCGGTGGAGTCAGAAGGAGAGTCTGGGAATACTTTTGGATAGTGGCATGCTGGTGGCTTCAAGGGGCTTGGCGTCAGGAGCCTTGGGGTGAAGTCTGCAACTGCTTGCCTGACCCTGGGTGCATCTCCCAGAGGTTTTGTTTCCTCTTATGAAATTGCCGGCAGATAATGTTCTGCTTAAAGGGGAACCCTCCCATCCTGTTGGTGGGAATGCAAAGTTGTGCAGCCAGTCTGGGAAACAGTGTGGGGGTTCCTCAAAAAGTTAAACATTGAACAACCACATGATCCAGCAATTGCTCTCCTAGGTATTTACCCAAAGGATACAGAAATGCAGATTCAAAGGGGGAACATGCACTATGATGTTTATAGCACCAATGTCCACAGTAGCCAAACTATGGAGAGAAACCCAAAGTCCATGCACTGATGATTGGATAAAGCAGATGTGGGATACATATATATATATATGTATATATATAATGGATTATGACCCAGCTTCAAAAAGAATGAAATCTTACCATTTGCAAGGATGTGGATGGATCTAGAGTATATTAAGCTAAGCAAAATCAGTGAGGAAAGACAAATATCCTATCTCTCACACTTGTGGAATTTCAGACAGAAAATAGATGAACAGAGTTGAGGGGTGATGAGAGAGGCAAACAAGGAAATAGACTCAACCTTGGAGAAGAAACTGAGTGTTGCTGCAGGACAGGGACATGGGAGGAAGAGTTAAATGGGTGAGGGGTATTAAGGAGGGCACTTGTGATGAGCACTGGGTACTGTATGCAGATGAGGAATCACTAAATCCTACCCCTGAAGCGAATATTCCATGGCATGTGAACTAACTGGAATTTAAGTAAAAGAAGAAAGCAAAAAAGTGTTCTGCTTCATGAAGAGTGAGGTAAAATTGTAGTGATTTGGGCTGTACTATTCTATAGAGGATAGATGGAAAACACCCTGTTGTAGGATACACTAGTTTCTTATCACATAAGGAGTCCTCAGAAAGCTGCAATGAAAGATTCAGATCTCAGAGCATGTTCATGTTCCACTGATATGTTACAGTTTGCACAGGTAGGAAAGAAGGTGGAGAGAAAGGCAACAGAAGGGGAAAGTAGGTGTGAACCTTTCATTAGTTAGCATTATAGCTTTCTCATGAAAGCCTTGTGCCAGTGTTATTTTGGAAGAAGAGGAGGAATCCGGGAGCTTTGCAGGAGACAGGGGAGTTCCAGGTCTGGGTAAAGCTGACAGGGGTCTCAGAGGAGAGCTGAATGCATTCTGCAGCAGGGTGTGGGCAGGGTGGGCTCCAGGGGTGGATATTAGTCTCCTGGATGAGAGTTGTGGCAGGTGAGGGCTGTGTGCAAGTTCCTGGCTGAGGACAAGTGAGGCACAGGTGGAGAGCTGGCAGAGAACCTTCTTCTGGGCCACCAGCCTCACCCAACACACAGCCTCATCTTCTGTCCCTGTCACTCCAATTCACACTTCTCGAAAGGTGAGTGAGAACACATGAAGAGCATTCTGAAGAGAAGGGAAAGCATGTGCAAAGTCTCTGGGGCAGGAGAATTCCTGTTATGTCCAGGAGCAACAAGAAGACCCTGTGGCCACAGGAGACAGCTTAGGACATGAGCTCAGAGAGGTGAAAGAGTGTGACAGAAAGCTATTCCAGGGCTATAACCCCTTGAGATGCTGTTTCACTGGGCCATCCTGGCTACAGTGTTGAGAACAGACGACAGAGGGTTGAAGATGGCAAGGCAGGTCAATGACGAAGCTTTTCCAGGAACTCAGGCACTTGGGACCAGACAGGTGGCCTTGGATGGAGTGGTTAGAACTATTCTGGGTCCATTTTGAAGATGGAGCTCACAGGATTTGCTGATGGGATAACTATTAGGAGCAGGAGAACAGAGGAATTGGGGTAACTCTCAGGTGTTGTGGGTTGTCCTGATCGAGAGGAAGGAGAGGGTTTCTCAGGGGGTAGGAGGTAGTCCGTGTTCTGCATGCTGAGGAAGGTGCCTTTCCCGGTGGATCTGCTGAGGTTTGTGTCTGGGAGAACCTTTCACATCTCCTCCCTCAGCAATGCTCAAGTACAAGTATACCCCACTTTTTAAACGTTCACAGTAAGACACTGGGCTTTCTTGAAAGAACTATGTTATTACCCAGCTTCAGTAAGAGGAAGAGACCTGAAGAGGATTTCCCTCTTATGAAAAAAGGTGAACAGTGAGAATCGTGTTCAGCATCTGTTTTGGGGAGAAGCACAACAGAGGCGGCGTGCACCCCAACCAGCTCCTTCCTCTGGGAACCGCTCTCCGCATCCAGCCACCAGCACTTTGAATTGTGTCTGTAAGCTTCTGCTGTGCTTCATCTTCATTTATGCTGGGCCTCTGTTAGAAACTTGTGTGCTGAGGCCTATGAAAAGCCAAAGAGAAGGAATTTTGGAGTCTGAGCACACTGTCTAATTGTTCGTTTAAATTAATGGTCATTCCTTCTTGACACCATTTCTGCTGTGCAAGGTTTCTCAGAAGCCCTGTACTTTCAAAGAGCAGGGAAACCTATACCCCATGCTGCGGGATTAGTTTTAGTCTCCATGCCTGACAGAACATTTCATGACTGTAGGATTTTCTCACTCAAACATTGAGACTTTGACCACCTTCACCCGTTTCTACCACCCCATCTCCAAATCTGGCACCTACCAACCTGCTCTCAGTATCTATGCGTTCAGTATTTGTTTATTCCACGTGGAATGTACATGAGAGCATCTGGTATTGGTCTTTCTGTGTCTGAGTTACTTGGCATAAGGCCCCCAAGGTCTGTGTTTCCATGTCTGGTTCTTGTGAATAATGCTGCAGTGAACGTGGGAGTGCATCTGTCTTTTTGAGGCAGCATTTTTGTGTTCTTCAAATCAATACTCAATAGAGCCATTACTGAGTCATGGGGTAGTTGTATTTATTTTTTCAGGAACCTCCATACCGTTTGTCACAGTGGCTGCACCAATTTCCATTCCCACCAACAGTGCACAGTGTCTCCTCGTCTGCACACCCTTGACCCCACCTGGTGTCTGTCTCTGGGACAATTGCTGTTCCAACAGTTGTGAGAGGATAGCCGATTGTGGGTTTGACTGATGTTTCTCTGACGATGATTAGTGATGTCGAACAACTTTTTCTATCTGTTGGCACCTGTGTGCCATCTTTGGAAAGTATCTATTCACATATTCCTCCCATTTTTTATATAGTTTTTTTTTTGTTTTGATTTGCATGAGTGTTGTGTGTATTTTGGATATTAGCCTCTTCTCACACATATGATTCGCAGATATTTTTTTCTTATTGGGTCAGTGGCCTTTTAAGTTTTTGCTGGTTTCTGTTGCTGTGTGGAAGATTTCAGTTTAATGTTGTTCCACTTGTTTATTTTTGCTTTTGTTGCCTTTGCATTTGGTGTCCGATCTGAAGACTCTTTGCCAAAACCAATGTCGAGAGACTTAGTACCTGTGTGTTCTTGGAGGTTTATGGATTCAGGTCTTATGTTCAAATCATTCATCCATTAAAAATTTTGTGTGTGGTGTAAGAAAGTGACCCAGTTATATTCTTCTGCATTTAGTGTCCATTTGCCTGTTACCGCTCACTGAAGAGACAGTCCTTCCCTCATGGCATATCTTCTGCTGCTGTGTCGTAAGTTAGGATCATCTACATGTGGGTAAGTTTCTGAGCTTTCTGTACTGTTCCACTGACCTGGTGTCTGTGTTTATGCCAGTACCATCCTGTTTTGATGACAACAGCTTTATAATCCTGCTTGAAATCCAGGAGTGTGTTGACTGCACCTCTTTCTCCAGGTTGCTTTGTGGATTTGGTGTCTTTTGTGATTCCATATAAGTTTGAGGACTGTTTTCTATTTCCTTGAATAATGACACAGGAATTCAGATAGGCATTTCATCACATCTGTCGATTGCTTTGGGTACGATGGACATGTTCACATAATTAACTCTTCCAGTTAAGGAGCATGGCGTATGCTACCATTTGTTTGTGTTGCCTTCCAAATCTTTGACCCATACATTCTGCCCCCCTCGACACACATATTTTTCATTTCTTTTCTGCCATGTGTTGAGTGTACTATGTCTTTCTCATTCTTGGTTACTTTTACTCCTAGATTTTTTTTATGGAATTGTAAATGGCGTTGCTTTTTTAATTTCTCTTTGCGAAAGTGTGTCATCAGTATACAGAAATGCAAGAAGTTGGGTCATCTGGGTGGCTCCATAATGGAAGCGTCTACCTTCAGCTCAGGTCATGATCCCAGAGTTCTGGGATCGAGCCCCGTGTTGGGCTCCCTGCTTAGCAAGGGTCTGCTTTTCCCTCTTTCTGACACTCCCCCTGTTCGTGCTTTTTCTCTTCCTGTCAAATAAATAAATAAAATTTGAAAAAAATAATGACAACAGGTCTCTGCATATTGACTTTATATCCTGCAGCTTTCTTGAATTTTTTTATTCTAACAGGTTTTTTTTGTGGAATCTTTCGAGATTTCATGTCATTTGCAAATTGTGCCAGTTTTTCTGTATGGATTTCATATCTTTCTCTTTTTTTAAAATTGTTATTCACCCTACAGTACTTCATTTGTTTTTGATGTAGTGTTCCATGATTCATTGTTTGCATATAACACCTAGTGCTCATTATGACAAGTGCCCTCCTTTTTTTTTAAGAATTTATTTATTTATTCAACAGAGATAGAGACAGCCAGCGAGAGAGGGAACCCAAGTAGGGGGAGTGGGAGAGGAAGAAGCAGGCTCACAGCAGAGAGCCTGTTGTGGGACTCGATCCCATAACGCCAGGATCATGCCCTGAGCTGAAGGCAGACGCTTAACCGGTGTTCCACCCAGGTGCCCCCTGCCTTGTTAATTTTAACCATTCTAACTGGTGTAAGGTGGTATCTCATTGTCGTTTTGATTTGTATTTGCCTGATGGCAAGTGATGTGGAGCATTTTTTCATGTGTCTGTTGGCCATTTGTATGTCTTCTCTGGAGAAGAATCTCTTTGTGTCTTCTGCCCATTTTTTGGGTGTCGAGTTTGAGGAGTTCTTTATAGATCTTGGATACCAGCCCTTTATCTGTAATATCATTTGCAGATATCTTCTTCAATTCCATAGGTTGCCTTTTTGTTTTGTTGATCGTTTGCTTTGCCGAGCAGAAGTTTTTATCCTGATGAAGTGCCAATAATTCATTTTTGCTTTTATTTCCTTTGCCTTTAGAGATGTGGCTTGCAAGAAGTTATTGTGTCCAAAGTTGAAGAGTTCTTTTGATTTTGATATGATACAGGAATCCATTATCTTTCTTTCCTGATTGTATTCGAGTCCTCTGTCTTTCTTGGTGAGTCTAGCTAAGTTTGTCAGTTTGTTTTTCTTTCCAAAAAAGGCAGCTCTCATTTTCATTGTTTTTTTTTTTTTGTCTTTTTCATCTCTGTTGGATTTATTTATGCCTTCCTTTTTGTTATTTCCTTATTTCTACTAATTTGGGGCTTTGTTGGTTGTTTTTTTTTTTTAATTCTTTACCACATAAATCAGGTTGTTTATTGGAGAGCATTCTCATGGATTGATGAAGACTTGAATTTCTATGAATATCCCCCATAAAGCTACTTTTGCTGCATCCCATAAGTTTTTATAGGTTGTCTTTTTCATCAGTGTCAAGGTACTTCTAAAATTTTTTTGATTTCTTCTTTGACTGTTGGTTCAGTAGCATGTTGTTAAATCTCCACATATTTTTTTAAGATTATTTAAGTATCTGACAGAGAGTGAGACAGCGAGAGAGGGAACGCAAGCAGCGGGGTGGGAGAGGGAGAAGCGGGCTTCCCACTGAGCAAGGAGCCTGATTCGGGGCTAGATCCCAGGATCCTGGGATCACGACCTGAACTGAAAGCACATCCTTAACGACTGAGCCACCCAGGCCCCAAAAATCTCCACCTATTTTTGACTGTCCCATTTTTTTCTTGAGACTGATTTCTAGTTTCATATCATTGTGGTTGGACAAGATTTGAAGCAGAAGGTGAAGAGAGCATTCAGATGAAAGGTTTGTTTCCTGGAGGGTTTTCTGTGGGCAGACCATGAGTTCAGTGGGCAGGAGGAAGGTTTTATGAGATGGGGGGTGGGGATAACCCTTGTTAGAATTACTGACTACTACCATGCAGGCTGTGTGCTACCGTTCACATCATAGTCCTGATGGACTTGTACTTCATTAGAAATATTTTCTAGGAGGTGTAGGCATAGCCTTCACTTAAAGAAAGATGCCATGTGTGTTCATGGCATGACCCCAGGTCAGCAACCAGGATGTATGGTATTGTGGGGGATCAGAACCAGGCTTTCTGTGGGAAGTGACAGAAATAAGGTATGGTGAGCTCCATGACCATAGGTGAGGTCCCGAGTGTCCCACTTGGTGTTGGGTTCTATGGATCTGTTTCATCAGGTGCTGTGGAATTCAGGGACACCCTCCTGTCTGTGGATTTGTGTGGAGACAGGTAGACATCAGTGTCTGGCCAGGCACGAGGGTTGCACTGGACCACCACCAGTGGTGCAGCGTGAGGGGGAGCCACTGCTTGGTTTCCAGGAAAGCTGACCAGGGTCTGTGACCATGATTCCTAACAGCTGCAAGGGGAGAGGCTGCCGGGGGTGGTGCACACTTCCTAGAGTTGTGGTCAGGACTAGTCTGGAGCACAAAAAGTCAGCCACACCGGGCACGGAAGGCACCCAGTCAGTGTAGCTGTGGGCACTGCTCCCATGGTACTTTCGGGCCAGCTCAATGCAGCCACCTCCTGCTTTTCATCATCATCTTCAAGGTCATGTGCCTCTGCTCTTGCCCCATGGCCTCCGGCGTATTGTCCGTCCTCCATCTGGCCCTTGTCCCTCGTGCCCTGTGCAGTCCGATGCCAGGGTAGCCTTCTTGAGACGAATATCTGGCCCTGATGGAACACTTCCATGGATCTCCTGTGATGCGAGGATGATGCCCTGCCCTGGAAGGGGGCTGCTGGTCCCCAATCAGTAGAGCCATGTCTCCCTCTTCAGCATGGCCTGCCCTCCCCTCAGTCTTCTTCAGGGAAGCTCTCCCCACTTCCTGAGATGACAGCTCTGAACTTAAAAATGAATGTTATTTTACATATCTCTATGCCTTAATTCATCCATGGCATGTCTTTCAACCCCGTTAGTGGGTTTTTTCTTTTTTAGCAGTTCTGAAGGGCTGTCTGGTCAAGGAGGGGATGACCTGGGTGGGGCAGCTTTCCCTCTCATCTCCCTCAGCATGTCTCTGAGCCCTGGGGCCAGCTGTCCCAGTGAGGATTGTGGAACCCGAGCCAGCCCATCCTGAGCCCAGGCTGTGGCAGCTCATAGACTGATGCATGTTGGTGGGCAGGTGGCATGGGCCAGGGGTAGGCAGTGTCTCCTTCTCATTCCTTCCCTCCCTTCCTCCCAGAGGTAGCTCAGAGCAGCCTTCAACCCCTGCATCTCCAGATCCCTTGACTTATGCCTCCTGTGTTCAGCTGGTGACCTTGGAGTTTTGCATGGATTCTACCTCCCGTACCCTCTCCCGTAGCAGTTCCTGGATCAGGGGAGAGGTCGGACCCTTGTCTGTTTTTGGTCTTCTTCCTGTCCCGCACCAAGCCCACTCACATTTGCATCTTCCATGTATGTGCTTGGAAGCAAGCCCATCCATAGGGAACCTATTACCCAAATGGATCCAGGCAATGAACATTGAAGTAGAGATCCAGGATCCATAATAAACCTGCTCGGAAACCTGTCCCAAAGTCTGTGACTCTCTCACACTGAAACAGAAACAATAATAGCTTTCTGGACTGTGAAGTGACATGTGTCTCTACTTCCAATCTTGAATGCATAGGTGCTGAGCCTGGACTGAAAAGGACCATGGCTTCCGTGGGCTGGAATCCATGGTAAGAACTCAGTGAAATCTGAATTTGAGGCATGGAGTGAATAATTATTGTAGAGTGAATCCTCCCAAGTAGGGCTTATGCACATTGCACAGGAAAAGCTTTTTCAAAGAGGTTCCTGAAAGAAAAATCTTGTTTAAAATTTATTTTAATTCCAGTAGAGCTAACATACAGTGTTACATTCGTTTCAGGTGTACAATAGAGTGATTCAGTAATTCTATATATTACTCAGTGGTCATCAAGAAAAGCGTCCTCTTAATCCCCTTCATCTATTTCACTCATCCCTCTATCCACCTCCTCTCTGGTAACCATCCGTTTCTTCTCTATTGTTAAGAGTTTGTATTTTGGTGTGTCTCCTTTTTCTCTTTTAGTTATTTATTTTTGTTTGTTTCTTAAATTCCCCATTAGAGTGACATCGTATGGGATTTGTCTTTCTCTGACTGACTGATTTTAGTTAGGATAATACTCTCTAGCTCCATCCATGTGTCTGCAAATGGCAAGGTTTCATTCTTTTTCAAGCCGAGTAATACTCCATTGTGTGTGTGTGTATCTGTGTGTGTGTGTGTGTGTGTGTGTGTGTGTGAATACTCACATCTATCCTCTCATTTGTCAATTTTTCTACAGACACTTGGGTTGCTTCCATATTGTGATATTGTAAATAATGGTGCAAGAAACATAGGGGTGCACGTATCCTTTTAAGTTACTCTTTTCCTATTCTTTGGGTAAATACGAGTAGTGTGATTGTTGGATCGTAGGGTAGTTCTATATTTAATTTTTTGAGGAACCTTCATACTGTTTTCCACGGTGGCCACCACAGTTTGCATTCCCACCCACAGTTTGCGAGGATTCCCCTTTATCCACATCCTCCCAACACCTGCTCTTTGTTGTGCTTTTGATGTTAGCCATTCTGACAGGTTTGAGATATTACCTCATTGTCCTTTGGATTTACATTTTCCTGATGATGGGTGATGGTGAACATCTTTTCACGGGACTGTTGGCCATTTGTATTTCTTCTTTGGAGAAATGTCTGTCCATGTCCTCTGCCTATTTTTTAACTGGATTATTTGTTTTTTGGGGGTCGAGTAGTATCAGTTGTATATGTTTTGGACACTATCCCTTTATTGCATATGATCTTTGCAAATATCTTCTCCATTTGAGTAGGTTGTCTTATTATTTTTACGTTTTCATTGTTCTTCTGCCGTGTGGAAACTTTTTATTTTGCTGTATTCCCAATAGTTTATTTTTGCTTTCATTTCCTTTGCCTCAGGTCACAGTCTAGAAAAACGTTGGTATGGTCCATGTCAAGAAGTTACTGTCTTCCCTCCTGTAGGATTTTTATGGATTCAGGTCTCATATTGATGTCTTGAAACTGTTTTGTGTTTGTCTTTATTGTGTAAGAAAGCAGTCTAATTTCATTCTTTTGTGCGTAGCTGTCTAGTTTTCCCAACACCATTTGTTGTAGAGAATGTCCTTTTCCCTTTTGATATCGTTGCTTGCTTTGTGGAAGATTCATGGACCACATAATTGTGGGTTTCTGTCTGAACTTGTATCCTGTTCCTTTGGTCGCTGTCTCTATTTTTGTGCCGTACTGTCTTGTTAGGATGACTGCAGCTTTGTAGTATAACCTGAAATCTGAAATTGTGAGTCCTCCAGCTTTGTTTTTCTTTTCCACATTGCACTGGCTGTTCGGAATCTTTAGTGGTTCCATACAAATGTTTAGGATTGTTTATTTGAAGTCTTTTGTTCTTTAATTTAAATTCAGTTAGCCAACTTACAGTACATCATTAGTTTCAAATGTAGTCTTCAATAAATTTTCAGTTGTGTGTAACACCCAGTGCTCATTGTATCGTGTGACCTCCTTAATGCTACTCACCCAGTTACATCCCCCCCCAACTTCTCCTCCCACATTCATCAGTTTCATGCGATAGTTATGAGTCTATCATGGGTTTTCTCCCTCTCTGATGACTTCCCATTCTATTTTCCCTTCCTTCCCCTATGGTCTTCTTCCTTGTTTCTGATATTCCACATAGGAGTGAAAGCATATGATCATTGTCTTTCTTTCATTGACTTATTCCACTCAGCATAATACCCTCCAGCTCCACCCAGGTCGGTGTGATGGTAAGTATTCATCCTTTCTGATGGCTGAGTAATATTCCATTATATATATGATCCACATCTTCTTTATCCATTCATCTATCCATGCTCATCTGCACTCCTTCCACAGTTTGTCTATTATGGATATTGCTGCTATGAACACTGGGGTGCATGTGTCCCTTCTTCACTACCTCTGTCTCTTTGGGGTAAATACCCAGTAGTGCAATTCCTGGGACATAGGGTAGCTATATTTATAACTTCTTGAGGAAACTCTGTACCATTTTCAATAGTGGTTGTACCGGACTGCATTCGTATAGGGGTGTAAGAGGGTTCCCATTTCTCCACATCCTCTCCAACATGTATAGTTTCATGTCTTCTTATTTTTAGATATTCGGCCTCGTGTTATATGGCATTTATAGGGGTTTAGATTTGCATTTCCCTAAAGCCAAGTGATATGAAGCATTTCTGCATGTATCTTTTGGTCACCAGTACGTCGTCATCAGTGAAGTGACTTCCCATTTTAATCCATCTCAAGACCTAAAGCTGGGTAAGGCTCTGAAGCTGGATGATGCCATCGGTTGGAAGTGTGGAGAATTTCAAAAGATCTCCATGGAGAGCAAGTTTAAAGGTCAGTGTGAAGCTACTAATTGGATCCGGGGAGATCTCTGAAAGTGGGGGTTGCCTGGGATGGGCTGAGGGGGGCCCTCCGATTTTCCAATGAATCCTTTCTACAGCCCCAAATGGACAGTTTCCTGCCGTGGGGCAGGCTGATTCCTCTAGTCGTGCAGAGGTGAGCCCAATGCCTGGTGCCTTGGAGGCAGGCAAACAGGGAGGGACCCTCAGCTGAGGACCCAGGGTTAGGTTAGGCCTCAAGAGACAGCAGGTCCGAACTGCCCAGTGCTCAGAGAACTCCCCGGCCGAGTGATATGACGGCACAATGGCCGGTGAGTGTGAGCCTTGGGGTTTCATCTGGAAGGGCCCACAAAGTTCGGGGTACACCTGAAGGGGCTCTCAGCGGGTGCCCCAATTCTCTTGCCCTGAATGCTCTGTTGTTCCCCAAAATGGTGGAGTTAACTGTGGGCTGCAGGCTGAGTCCTACGGTGGGGCTTGGGTGTCCCCAATCCCCCGGAGTGTGGTGCCAGGACCCTAGGGAGTGACCCCTCTGTGGCCAACCTAGGGTAAGGGTTAGGGTCCAGGAGCCCAGCAGGGACAATCTGCAAGCTGTGCGGCGAGCTCTGTGGAGGGCTGAGAGGAGGCCATGGGCGAGGGTGAGAATGGGCCTCAGGGTTGGGGAACGGGGGGGGGCTGCCAAAGGTAGGGATGGGCTCCGGGGGCCTCCCCAAGTTCTCGTGCCCTGTAGGCTCCGTAGAGCCCCAAGGGGCACGTTTTCCTGTCGGGTGGCAAGCTGAGTCCTGCGGTGGGGCACAGATATCCCAATTCCCCAGGTCTGCGGTGTAAGGCTCCTGGGGAGACCCCCAAACCTGCGGCCAGGCTAGGGCTAGCGTTAGGCCCCAGGAGCCCCTCAGGCCCAATCTGCTGGCTGTATGTCGAGCTACACAGGCTTAGGTGAGGGTGTGGGGAGGGTGAGCGTGGGCCTCAGGGTTGGGGTGCGGGTGGCCGCCGATGTTCGCTGGTGGCTCAGGAGGGCCCTCCTGGTTCTCCCGCCCTGAATGTTCTATGGCCTCCCAAGGTGCACGGTTTCCTGGAGGGTGGCAGACTGAGTCCTGCTGTGGGGCTCAGGTGTACTGAGTCCCCACAACTGTGGCTCCAGGCTCCTGGGGAGGGGCCCCTCCACAGATGAACTAGGGTTATGGTTGGGGCCCAGGAACCCCGCAGGCCAGATCTGCCCACTATGTGGTGAGCTCTGCCGCGGGCTGAGGTGAGGGTGCGGGGTGGGGTGAGCATGGGCTTCAAGGTTGAGTTTAGGGATCGCCGAAGTTCGCCGGGGGCTCTGGGGGCCCTCCTGGTTCTCTCACCCTGAATGCTCCACAGCCTCCCAAGGGGCACGGTTTCCTGCGGGCTGGCAGGCTTTGTCCTGCAATGGGACTCAGGTGTCCCCAGTCCCTGGGGCTGCGGCACCGGGCCCCAGGGGAGGGGCCCTACCCAGCCGAACTAGGGTCAGGTCTAGGTCCCAGGAACCCGGCAGGCCTGATCTGCCGGCTCTGCGACGAGCTCAGTGGCAAGCTGAAGGGAAGGCGTGGGGCGGGATGAGCGTGGGCCTCAGGGTTGGGGTGTAGGGGGTCGCCGAGGATCACTGGGGGCTCAGGGGGGCCCTACCAGTTCTCATGCAGGGGATGCTCTGTGGCGCCCCAAGGGGCATGGTTTCCTGAGGGGTGGCAGGCTGAGTCCCGTGGTGGAGCTCAGGTGTACCCAATCCCCGGGGTTAGGGTACGGATTAGGGTATGGGTTAAGGTTAGGGTATGGGTTACGGTTAGGGTATGGGTGAGGGTAGGGGTTAGGGATAGGGAAGGAGAGGGTACTGATTAGGGTTGGGTTTAGGGGTTACAGGTTGGAGGTTATGGGTTAGGGTACAGATTAGGGTTTAGGGTATGGGTTAGGGTTTAGGGTTTCGGTTTAGGGTTAGGGTTAGGGTTGGAGTACGGGTTAGGTTTAGGGTACGGGTTAGGGTTAGGGTACGGGTTAGGGTGCGCATTAGGGTACAGTTTAGGGTACAGGTTAGGGTACGGTTTAGGGTAAGTGTTGGCGTACCGATTTGTGTATGGTTTAGGGTACGGATTAGGGTTAGGGTACAGTTTAGGGTTATGGTACAGGTTAGGTTACGGTGTAGGTTTAGGGTTAGGGTACGGGTTAGGGAACGTGTTAGGGATAGGTATAGGGTACGGGTTAGGGTTAGGGTATGGGTTAGTGTCTGAGTTAGGGATAAGGGACGGGTTAGGGTATGGGTTATGGTACGGGTTAGGGTATGGGTTAAGGTTAAGGTAAAGGTACTGGTTAGGGTTAGGGTATGGGTTACGGTTTAGGGTTTAGGGTTACAGTTAGGGTATGGGTTAGGGTTAGGTTTCGGGTAGGGTTAGGGTACGGGTTATGGTACGAGTTAGGGTATGGGTTAAGGTCAGGATTTAGGGTTAAGGTTAGGGTTCGGGTTAGGGTACTTGTTAGGGTTACGGTTAGGTTTAGGGTATGGTTTAAGTTACAGGTTAGGGTACAGTTTACGGTTAAGGTTAGGGTACGGGTTAAGGGTACGGGTTAGAGTACGTGTTAGGGTTATGGTTATGGTTAGGGTACAGGTTAGGGTTAGGGTTAGGGTACGGGTTAGAGTTAGGGTTAGAGTATGGGTTAGGGTCCGGGTTAGTGTTAGGTTTAGGGTTAGGTTAGGGTTAGGGTAAGGATTAGGGGTTAGGGTTAGGTTTAGGTTAGGGGTTAAGGTTTAGGGTTTAAGGTTAGGCGTTAGGGTTTAGGGTTAGGGTTAGACCCCAGTAGGCCAGCAGGACTGATGCGCCGGCTGTGCGGCGAGCGGAGGAGTGGGCCGAGGTGAGGGTGCTGGCGAGTGGGAGTATGGTATCCAGTGTTTTGGCGCCGGGGGCCTTTTAACGTCGCTAGAGGCTCGGAGGGCCCTGCCCTTTCTCCCGCCCTGAATGACCAGTGGAGCCCCTAGCAGCCCGGGTGGTGGCGGGGTGGCAGTGTGAGTCTGGCACTGCGGTTTGGGGGTCCCCAATGTCGTGTGTTGTAGCGCAAGGCCCTTTGGGAGTGGCCCCTCTGGGCCGTCCTAGGGTTAGTGTTAGCAACCAGGAGTCCAGCAGGCATGATCCACCATCTGTGTGGTAGCGGAGGACTGGATCAAGGTGAAGGTGCCGGCGTGCTGGAATGTGAGCCCAAGAATTTTGGCGCGGGGGGCCTCTGAAGGTCTCTGGGGGCTAGGAGGGCCTTGCCCGTTCTCCCACCCTGAATGAACGGCGGCGCCCCTAGCAGCCCGGGTGGCGGCGGGTCGGCAAAGTGAGTCCTGGCTGGGGCTCGGGGGTCCCCAATCCCAAGCGTTGCGGCACCAGGACCCTTGGGAGGGGACCCATGGGGTCCGACCTAGGGTTAGGGTTAGCCCCCAGGAGGCCGGCAGGCCCGATCCGCCCGCTGTGCATGGAGTGGAGGGGCGGGCCAAGGTGAGGGTGCTGGGGAGCGGGAGCTTGGGAGCCCACGTTTTTGCGTGGGGGGCCTTCGAAGGTCAGCGGGGGCTCGGAGGTCCCTGCCCGTTCTCCTGTCCTGATTGACCGGTGGTCCCCTAGTGGCTTGGGTGCCTGAAGGGCAGCAGGGTGAGTCCGGCACTTGAACACGGGGTCCCCATCCCCAGCGTTGTGACGCCAGGCCCCTTGGGAAGGGCCCCTCGGTGGCCGACCTATGGTTAGGGTTAGCCTCCAGGAGCCCCGCAGGCCCAATACACCACCTGTGCGTCGAGCGGAGAGTTGGGCCGAGGTGAGGGTGCTGGTGAACATGAGCCTGGGCCCAAGCGTTTTGGTTTGGTGCGCCTTCGAAGGTCGGCAGGGGTTCGGAGGGCCCTGCCAGTTCTCCCACCCTGAATGAATGGCGGCGCCCCTAGCGGCCTGTGTGGGTTGGGGTGGCAGCGTGCATCCGGCGCTGGGGCTTGGGGGCCCCCAATCCCTGGCGTTGCGGCGCCAGGCCCCTTAGGAAGGGACCTTCAGGGGCTGTCCTAGGGTTAGGGTGAGCTCCCAGGAGGCCGGCAGGCCCGAGTCGCTGGCTCTACGAAGAGCGGAGGTGCGGGCCGAGTTGAGGGTAATGCAGAGCGGGAGCGTGGTCCCCAGCGTTTTGGCGCCCTGGGCCTTCGACTGTTGCCATGGCACAAAGGGCCCTGCCCGTTCTCCTGCCCTGAAGAACCAGCGGCGCCCTTAGCAGCTCCCTTGGCGGTGGAGCGGCAGGGTGAGTCCATGCTGCGGCTCGTGGATCCCCAATCCCCAGCGTTGTGGGGCCAGGCCTCTTGGGAGGGGCTCCTCGTGGGCGGACCTAGGTTTAGAGTTAGCACCCAGGAGGCCAGCAGGCCCAATCCTCTGGCTGGGCGGCGAGAGGTGGGCGGCCCGAGGTAAAGGCGCTGGCGATCCGGAGCGTGGGCCCGTGCATTTTGGCGCAGGAGGCTTCAAATATCGCCGGTTTCTCCAGGGCCCTGTCCCTTCTCCCGCCCTGAATGAAGGGCGGCGCCAATAGCGTCCCGGGTGGCGACGTGGTGGCAGGGTGAGTCTGGCTCTGGGTCTTGGGGTCCCTGATCTCCAGTGTAGCGGCACCAGGACCCTTGTGAGGGGCCCCTGGGTGGCTGACCTAGGGTTAGGGTTAGCGCCCAGGAGGCCGGCAGGCCTGATCCCCCCGCTGTGCGAGGAGTGGAGATGCAGGCCGAGTTGAGGGCGATGGCGAGCGGGAGCTGGGCCCCAGCGTTTTGGCGTCCTGGGCCTTTGAATGTTGCCATGGCTCGGAGGGCCCTGCCCTTTCTCCTGCCCTGAAGAACCAGCAAGGCCCCTAGCGGCTCCGTTGGCGGTGGGGCGGCAGGGTGAATCCCAGGCTGCGGCTCGGGGATCCCCAATCCCCGGCGTTGTGGTGCCAGGCCCCTTGGGAGGGGCTCCTCGTGGGCTGACCCAGGGTTAGAGTTAGCCCCCATAAGGCCGGCAGGCCAGATCCTCTGGCTGGGCGGTGAGAGGTGGGCGGGCCGAGGTAAAGGCGCTGGGGTGCGGGATTGTGGGCCCCTGCATTTTGGGGTGGGAGGCTTCAAATGTCGCCGGTTTCTCCAGGGCCCTGTCAGTTCTCCCGCCCTGAATGACCGGCGGCGCCCCTCGCGGCCCAGGTGGCAGCGTTGTGGGAGGGTGAGTCTGGATTTGGGGCTTGGGGTTCCAGATCCCTGGCTTAGTGGCACCAAAAGCCTTGGGAGGGGCCCCTGGTGGGCCGACCTAGGGTTAGGGTTAGCCCCCAGGAGACCGTCAGGCCCAACCGCACACTGCGGCGAGCTGAGGTGCAGCCAGAGGTGAAGGCGCTGGGGAGCGGGAGCGTGGGCACCAGCGTTTTGGCACTGGGAGCCTTTGAAGGTCACCAGGGCCTCAGAAGGCCCTGCCCTTCTCTCGCCCTCTATGACCCGCAGCGCCCCTAGCGGCCCAGGTGGGGACAGTGCGGCAGGGTGAGTCCGGCTCTGGGGCTCTGAGTCACCAATCCCCAGCATTGCAGAGCCAGGCCGCCCGGGATGTCCCCTCAGGGCTGACCTAGGGTTTTGGTTAGCTGCCAGGAGCCCGGCAGGCCCTATCCACCGGCTCTGAAGCAAGCGGTGGGGTGGGCCTAGGTGAGGGCGCTGGCGAGCAGGATCCTGGGAGCCAACGTTTTTGCGCGGGGAGCCTTCAAAGGTCAGCGTGGGCTCGGAGGGCCCTGCCCGATCTCTTGCCCTGATTGACCGGCGGGGCCTCTAGCGGCTCGGGTGGCTGAAGGGCAGCAGGGTGAGTGCGGCACATGAGCTCGTGGTCCCCATCCCCAGCGTTGCGACGCCAGGCCCCTTGGGAAGTGCCCCTTGGTGGCCGACCTATGGTTAGGGTTAGCCTCCAGGAGCCCCGCAGGCCCGATACACCACCTGTGCGTCGAGCGGAGAGTTGGGCCGAGGTGAGGGTGCTGGTGAACCTGAGCCTGGGCCCAAGCGTTTTGGTTCGGTGCGCCTTCGAAGGTCGGCAGGGGTTCGGAGGGCCCTGCCAGTTCTCCCACCCTGAATGAATGGCGGCGCCCCTAGCGGCCTGTGTGGGTTGGGGTGGCAGCGTGCATCCGGCGCTGGGGCTTGGGGGCCCCCAATCCCTGGCGTTGCGGCGCCAGGCCCCTTAGGAAGGGACCTTCAGGGGCTGTCCTAGGGTTAGGGTGAGCTCCCAGGAGGCCGGCAGGCCCGAGTCGCTGGCTCTGCGAAGAGCGGAGGTGCGGGCCGAGTTGAGGGTGATGCAGAGCGGGAGCGTGGTCCCCAGCGTTTTGGCGCCCTGGGCCTTGGACTGTTGCCATGGCTCAAAGGGCCCTGCCCGTTCTCCTGCCCTGAAGAACCAGCGGCGCCCTTAGCAGCTCCCTTGGCGGTGGAGCGGCAGGGTGAGTCCATGCTGCGGCTCGTGGATCCCCAATCCCCAGCGTTGTGGGGCCAGGCCTCTTGGGAGGGGCTCCTCGTGGGTGGACCTAGGTTTAGAGTTAGCACCCAGGAGGCCAGCAGGCCCAATCCTCTGGCTGGGCGGCGAGAGGTGGGCGGCCCGAGGTAAAGGCGCTGGCGATCGGGAGCTTGGGCCCCTGCATTTTGGCGCAGGAGGCTTCAAATATCGCTGGTTTCTCCAGGGCCCTGTCCCTTCTCCCGCCCTGAATGACGGGCGGCGCCACTAGCGTCCCGGGTGGAGACGTGGCGGCAGGGTGAGTCTGGCTCTGGGTCTTGGGGTCCCTGATCTCCAGTGTAGCGGCACCAGGACCCTTGGGAGGGGCCCCTGGGTGGCTGACCTAGGGTTAGGGTTAGCCCCCAGGAGGCCGGCAGGTGGGATCCGGCCACTGTCCGGGGAGCGGAGGACAGGGCCGAGGTGAGGGCGTTGGGGAGCGGGAGCGTGGGCACCAGCGTTTTGGCACGGGGAGCCTTTGAAGGCCACCGGGGGCTCGGAAGGCCCTGCCCCTTCTCTCGCCCTGAATGACCCGCAGTGCTCCTAGCGGCCTGGGTGGCGGCGTTGCGGTAGGGTGAGTGTGGCTCTGGGGCTTGAGGTTCCCGATCCCCGGCAAAGCGGCACCAGGACCCTTGGGAGGGGCCCCTGGGTGGCCGACCTAGGGTTAGGGTTAGCACCCGGGAGGCCGGCAGGCGGGATCCGCCCGCTGTGCGTGGAGCGGAGGGGCGGGCCGAGGTGAGGGCGCTGGGGAGCAAGAGCCTGGGCCCAAGCATTTTGTCACCGGGGGCCTTCGAATGTCTCCGGGGACTCGGCGGGCCCTGCCCATTCTCCTCCCTGAATGACCGGCGGCGCCCCTAGCAGCCCAGGTGGCGGCGGGGCGGCATGGAAGTCCGGGCATAGGGCTCGGGGGTGCCCAGTCCACCGCGTTGCGGCGCCAGGCCCCTTGGGAGGGGCCCCTCGGAGGCTGACCTAGGGTTAGGTTTAGCCCCTAGGATGCCGGCAGGCCCTATTCGCCAGCCGTGTGGAGACTGGAGTGGCGGACCGAGGTGAGGGCACTGGTGAGCGGGAGCGTGGGCCCGGGTGTTTTGACGCGGGGGGCCTTTGAAGGTCGCCGTGTCTTGGAGGGCCCTGCCCGTGCTCCCGCCCTGAATGAACGGCACCACCCCAAGCCCCCGGGTGGCAGCTGGGTGGCAGGGTGAGTCCAGTGCTGAGGCGTGGGGGTCCCCAATCCCCAGCGTTGCGGCGCCAGATCCCTTGGGAGGAGCCCCTCGGGGGTCGATCTAGGGTTCCGGTTAGTCCCCAGGAGCCCGGTGGACCCGATCAGCGGCTGTGCGGCACGCGGAGGGTTGGGCCGTGGTGAGGGCGCTGGCAAGACTGAGCATGAGCCCAAGCGTTTTATTGCGGGGGGCCTTCGAAGGTCAGTGGGGGCTCGGAGGGACCTGCCCGTTCTCCCGCTCTGAATGACCGGCGGGGCCCCTAGAGGCTCCGGTGCCTGAAGGGCAGCAGGGTGAGACCAGCACTTGGGTTGGGGTCCCCATTCCCGGCGTTGTGGGGCCAGGCCACTTGGGAAGGGCCCCTCGGGGGCCGTCCTAGGGTTAGGGTTAGCGCCCAGGAGGCCGGCAGGCCCGAGTCGCCGGCTGTGCGAGGAGCGGAGGTGCGGGCCGAGTTGAGGGTGCTGGTGAACATGAGCATGGGCCCAAGTGTTTTGATTCGGGGTGCCTTGGAGCATAGGCAGGGGTTCGGATGGCCGTGCCCCTTCTCCCACCCTGAATGAATGGCAGCGCCCCTGCAGCCCGTGAGGGGAGGGGCGACAGGGTGCATCAGGCACTGGGGCTTGGGGGTCCCCAATCCCCAGCGATGCCGCGCCAGGCCCCTTGGGAGAGGCCCCTCGGGGGCAACCTAGGGTAGGGTTTAGCTCCCAGAAGGCCGGCAGGCCCTATTCGCCAGCTGTGTGGAGAGTGCAGTGGCGGACGGAGGTGAGGGCGCTGCTGAGTGGAAGGGTGGGTCTGCCGTTTTTGCGCTGGGGGGCCTTCGAAGGTCGCCGTGTCTCCGAGGGCCCTGCCTGTTCTCCCGCCCTGAATGATCGGCAGCACCCCAAGCCCCTGGGTGGTGGCTGGGCGGCAGGGTGAGTCAGGTGCTGAGGTTCGGGGTCACCAATCCCCGGCATTGCTGCGCCAAGCCCCTTGGGAGTGGACCTTTGGGGATCGATCTAGGGTTATGGTTAGCCCCCAGGAGGTCAGTGGACCCAATCAGCGGCTGTGCGGCACGCGGAGGGTTGGGACGAGGTGAGGGCACTGGCGAGACTGAGCATGAGCCCAAGCTTTTTAGTGCGGGGGGCCGTCGAAGGTCGGCAGGGCCGCAGAGGGACCTGCCCGTTCTCCCACTCTGAATGACCGGCGGGGCCCCTAGCGGCTCGGGTGGCTGAAGGGCAGGAGGGTGAGTCCAGCACTTGGGCTCGGGGTCCCCATCCCTGGCGTTGTGGCGCCAGGCCACTTGGGAAGGGCCCCTCGGGGGGCCGACCTACCCTTAGGGTTAACCCCAGGCGGCCGGCAGGCCCGATACACCACCTGTGCGTCGAGCGGAGAGTTGGGCCGAGGTGAGGGTGCTGGTGAACATGAGCCTGGGCCCAAGCGTTTCGGTTCAGGGCGCCTTCGAAGGTCGGTGGGGGTTCGGAGGGCCCTGGCAGTTCTCCCACCCTGAATGAATGGCGGCGCCCCTAGCGGCCCGTGTGAGGCGGGGCGCCAGGGTGCATCCGGCACTGGGTCTTGGGGGTCCCCAATCCCCGGCGTTGCGATGCCACGCCCCTTGGGAAGGGCCCCTCGGGGGCCGACCTATGGTTAGGGTTAGCTCCCAGGAGGCCGGCAGGCCCTGGGCCTTCGAATGTTGCCATGGCTCGAAGGGCCCTGCCTGTTCTCCTGCCCTGAATAACCAGTGGCGCCCTTAGCGGCTCCGTTGGCAGTGGGGCGGCAGGGGGAGTCCTGCGCTGTGGCTCGGGGATCCCCAATCCGCAGCGTTGCGGGGCCAGGCCCCTTGGGAGGGGCTCGTAGGGGGCCGACCTAGGGTTAGAGTTAGCACCCAGGAGGCGGCAGGCCCAATCCTCTGGCTGGGCGGCGAGAGGTGCGCGGGCCGAGGTAAAGGCTCTGGCGAGCCGGAGCCTGGGCCCCTGCATTTTGGTGGGAGGCTTCAAAAGTCGCGGTTTCTCCAGGGCCCTGACCATTCTCCCGCCCTGAATGACCGGTGGCGCCCCTAGCGGCCCGGGTGGGGACAGTGCGGCAGGGTGAGTCGGGTTCTGGGGCTCTGAGTCACCAATCCCCAGCGTTGCAGTGCCAGGCCCCTTGGGATGTGCCCCACGGGGCCGACCTAGGGTTTTGGTTAGCCCCAGGAGCTTGGCAGGCCCTATCCACCGGCTCCGAATCAAGCGGAGGGGCGGGCTGAGGTGAGGGCGCTGGGAGCAAGAGCATGAGAGCCAAGGTTTTTGCGTGGGGGGCCTTCGAAGGTCAGCGGGGGCTTGGAGGTCCCTGCCCGTTCTCCTGTCCTGATTGACCGGTGGTCCCCTAGCGGCTTGAGTGGCTGAAGGGCAGCAGGGTGAGTCCGGCACTTGGGCATGGGGTCCCCATCCCCAGCGTTGTGTCTCCAGGTCCCTTGGGAAGGGCCCCTCGGGGGCAGACCTATGGTTAGGGTTAGTCCCCAGGAGCCACGCAGGCTCGATACACCACCTGTGCATCGAGAGGACAGTTGGGCCGAGGTGAGGGTGCTGGTGAACGTGAGCCAGGGCCCAAGGGTTTTGGATCGGGGCGCCTTCGATTGTCGACGGGGGTTCTGAGGGCCCTGCCAGTTCTCCCACCCTGAATGAATGGCGGCGCCCCTAGTGGCCTGTGTGGGGCGGGGCGGCAGCGTGCATCCGGCACTGGGGCTTGGGGGTCCGCAATCTCCGGAGTTGCGGAACCGGGTCCCTTAGGAAGGGATCCTCAGGGGCCGTCCTAGGGTTAGGGTTAGCTCCCAGGAGGCCAGCAGGCCCTAGTCGCCAGCTGTGTGAGGAGCAGAGGTGCGGGCCGAGTTGAGGGTGCTGGTGAACGTGAGCGTGGGCCCAAGCGTTTTGATTCGGGGCGCCTTGGAGCATAGGCGGGGGTTCGGAGGGCCCTGCCCCTTCTCCCACCCTGAATGAACGGCGGCGCCCCTAGCGGCCCGAGTGGGGATGGGCAACAGGGTGCATCCGGCGCTGGGGCTTGGGGGTCCCCAATCCCCGGCGATGGGGCGCCAGGCCCCTTGGGAGAGGCCCCTCGGGGGCAACCTAGCTTACGGTTTAGCTCCCAGGAGGCCGGCAGGCCCTATTCGCCAGCTGTGTGGAGAGTGCAGTGGCGGACGGAGGTGAGGGCGCTGCTGAGTGGAAGGGTGGGTCTGCCGTTTTTGCGCTGGGGGGCCTTCGAAGGTCGCTGTGTCTCCGAGGGCCCTGCCTGTTCTCCAGCCCTGAATGATCGGCAGCACCCCAAGCCCCCGGGTGGTGGCTGGGCGGCAGGGTGAGTCAGGTGCTGAGGTTCGGGGTCCCCAATCCCCGGCATTGCTGCGCCAAGCCCCTTGGGAGTGGACCTTTGGGGATCGATCTAGGGTTATGGTTAGCCCCCAGGAGGTCAGTGGACCCAATCAGCGGCTGTGCGGCACGCGGAGGGTTGGGACGAGGTGAGGGCACTGGCGAGACTGAGCATGAGCCCAAGCTTTTTAGTGCGGGGGGCCGTCGAAGGTCGGCAGGGCCGCAGAGGGACCTGCCCGTTCTCCCACTCTGAATGACTGGCGGGGCCCCTAGCGGCTCGGGTGGCTGAAGGGCAGGAGGGTGAGTCCAGCACTTGGGCTCGGGGTCCCCATCCCCGGCGTTGTGGCGCCAGGCCACTTGGGAAGGGCCCCTCGGGGGGCCGACCTACCCTTAGGGTCAACCCCAGGCGGCCGGCAGCCCCGATACACCACCTGTGCGTCGAGCGGAGAGTTGGGCCGAGGTGAGGGTGCTGGTGAACATGAGCCTGGGCCCAAGCGTTTCGGTTCAGGGCGCCTTCGAAGGTCGGTGGGGGTTCGGAGGGCCCTGGCAGTTCTCCCACCCTGAATGAATGGCGGCGCCCCTAGCGGCCCGTGTGAGGCGGGGCGCCAGGGTGCATCCGGCACTGGGTCTTGGGGGTCCCCAATCCCCGGCGTTGCGATGCCAGGCCCCTTGGGAAGGGCCCCTCGGGTGCCGACCTATGGTTAGGGTTAGCTCCCAGGAGGCCGGCAGGCCCTGGGCCTTCGAATGTTGCCATGGCTCGAAGGGCCCTGCCTGTTCTCCTGCCCTGAATAACCAGTGGCGCCCTTAGCGGCTCCGTTGGCGGTGGGGCGCCAGGGGGAGTCCTGCGCTGTGGCTCGGGGATCCCCAATCCCCAGCGTTGCGGGGCCAGGCCCCTTGGGAGGGGCTCGTAGGGGGCCGACCTAGGGTTAGAGTTAGCACCCAGGAGGCGGCAGGCCCAATCCTCTGGCTGGGCGGCGAGAGGTGCGCGGGCCGAGGTAAAGGCTCTGGCGAGCCGGAGCCTGGGCCCCTGCATTTTGGTGGGAGGCTTCAAAAGTCGCTGGTTTCTCCAGGGCCCTGACCATTCTCCCGCCCTGAATGACCGGTGGCGCCCCTAGCGGCCCGGGTGGGGACAGTGCGGCAGGGTGAGTCGGGTTCTGGGGCTCTGAGTCACCAATCCCCAGCATTGCAGAGCCAGGCCCCTTGGGATGTGCCCCACGGGGCCGACCTAGGGTTTTGGTTAGCCCCAGGAGCTTGGCAGGGCCTATCCACCGGCTCTGAATCAAGTGGAGGGGCGGGCCGAGTTGAGGGCGCTGGGAGCAGGAGCATGGGAGCCAAGGTTTTTGCGCGGGGGGCCTTCAAAAGTCAGCGGGGGATTGGAGGTCCCTGCCCCTTCTCCTGTCCTGATTGACCGGTGGTCCTCTAGCGGCTTGGGTGGCTGAAGGGCAGCAGGGTGAGTCCGGCACTTGGGCACGGGGTCCCCCTCCGCAGCATTGAGTCGCCAGGACCCTTGGGAAGGGCCCCTTGGGGGCCAACCTATGGTTAGGGTTGGCCCCCAGGAGCCCCGCAGGCTCGATACACCACCTGTGCATCGAGCGGAGATTTGGGCCAAGGAGAGGGTGCTGGTGAACGTGAGCGAGGGCCCAAGGGTTTTGGTTCCGGGCGCCTTCGAAGGTCGGCGGGGGTTCGGAGGGCCCTGCCCGTTCTCCCAACCTGAATGAATGGCGGCGCCCCTAGCGGCCCGTGTGGGGCGGGGCGGCAGCGTGCGTCAGGCGCTGGGACTTGGGGGTCCACAATCTCAGGCCTTGCAGCTCCAGGCTCCTTGGGAGGGGCCCATTGGGGGCCGACCTAGGTTTAGGGTTAGCCCCCAGGAACCTGGCAGGCCTCATTCGCTGGCTGTGCTGTGAGCAGAGCAGCGCACCGAGGTGAGGACGCTGGCGTATGGGGGTGTGGGCAAAGCCTTTTTTCGCGGGGGGGCCTTCGAAAGTCCCTGGGGGCTCGGAAGGCCTTGCCCGTTCTCCCAACCTGAATGACCGGCGATGCCCCTAGTGGCCCGGGTTGCGGTGGGGCGGCATGGTAAGTCCAGCGCTGGGGCACGGGGGTCCCCAATACTCGGCGTTGGGGCGCCAGGCCTCTTGGGAAGGGCCCTCGGGGTCCGAACCAGCGTTAGTGTTAGCCCCCAAGAGGCCGGCAGACCTGATCCGCCAGCTGTGTAGCGAGCAGTGGTGCAGGCCGAGGTGAGGGCACTGTAGAGCGGGAGCGTGGGCCCAAGCGTTTTGGCGTGGGGGCATTCGAAAGTCACCGGGGGTTCAGAGCGCACTTCCGGTTCTACTGCGCTGAAAGCCCGACGGTGCACCTAGCGGCTCGGGTTGCAGAGGGGCGGCAGGGTGAGTCCAGTGCTGGGGCTTGGGAATCCCCAATCCCTGGCGTTTCGGCACCAGACCCCTTGGGAAGGGCCCCTCGGGCCTGACTTAGGGTTTGGGTTAGCCTCCAGGAGGCCAGCAGGCTGGATCTGCCAGCTGTGCAGCGAGTGGATGGTCGGGCGGAGGTGAGATTGCTGGCGAGCGGGAGCGTGGGCCCAAGCGTTTTGGCGTGGGGGGGGGTTCAAAGGTCGCCGGGGACTCGGAGGGCCCTGCCCGATCTCCCGCCCTGAATGAGGACGTTGCCCCTAGCGGGCCGGGTCGCAGTGAGGCGGTAGGGTGAGTCCGGCGCTGGGGCTCGGGAGTCCCCAATCCCCGGCATGGCGGTGCCAGGCCCCTTGGGAGGGGCCCCTTGGGTGCCGACCTAGGCTTAGAGTTATCCCCCCGGAGGCCAGCAGCCCCGATCTGCCCGCTGTATGGCGAGTGATGTGGCGGGCTGGAGTGAGGGTTCTGGCGAGCGGGAGCGTGGGCCTGAGTGTTTTCGCACGGGGGCCTTCGAAGGTCGCCATTGGCTCGGAGGGCCCTGCCCGTTCTCCTGCCCTTAATGACCGGCGGGGACCCTAGTGGCCCGGGTGGCAGCGGGGCGGGAGGGTGAGTCTGGCAATGGGACTCGGGGGACACGAAACCCCGGCGTTGTGGCGCCAGGCACCTTGGGAGAGGCCCCTCGGGGGCTGACTTAGGTTTAGGGTTAGCCCCCAGGAGGCCGGCAGGCCCGATCCGCTGGCTGTGCGGCGAGTGGAGGGGCGGGCCGAGGTGAGGGCGTTGGCGAGTGGGAGCATGGGCCCAAGTATTTTGGCAAGGGTGGCCTTCGAAGGTCGCCGGGGGCTCGGAGGGCCCTGCCCGTTCTCCCGCCCTGAATGACTGGCAGCGCCCCTAACGGCCCGGGTGGAGGCAGGGCGGTAGGGCGGCTCCAGAGCTGGGGATCTGGGGTCCCCAATCCCCGGCGTGGTGGCGCCAGGCCCATTGGGAGGGGCCCCTCGGGGGCTGATGTAGGGTTTTGGTTAGCCCCCAGGAAGCTGGCAGGCCCGATCCGCCACATGTGCGGTGTGCGGAGGGGCTGGCCTAGGTGAGGGCGCTGGCGAGCTGGACCGTGGGCCCAAGCGTTTTGGTGCGGGGGACTTCAAATGTCGCCCGGGGCTCTGAGGGCCCTGCCCGTTCTCCCACCTGAATGAGGACAGCGCCCCGAGTGTGCCAGGTCACGGCGCGGTGGCAGGGTGAGACTGCCGCCGGGGCTCGGGGGTCTCCGAGCCCCAGCATGGCAGAGCCAGGCCCCTTGGGAGGGGCCCCTCGGGCACCGACGTAGGGTTTGTGTTAGCTCCAGGAGGCCGGCAGGACCTATCCGTAGGCTGTACTGCGAGCCGAAGGACGGGTCGACGTGAATGCACTGGCGAGTGGGAGTGTGGGCCCAAGCGTTTTGGCGAGAGGGTTTGGAAGATTGCCGGGGGCTCGGAGAGCCCTGCCTGTTCTAACGCCCTGAATGAACGGCGGCGCCCCTAGCGGCCCAGGTGGCGGCGGGGCGGCAGGGTGAGTCAGGCGAGGGGGCTTGGGGGACCCCAATCCCAGGCGTGGTGGCGCCAGGCACCTTGGGAGGGGCCCCTTGGGGGCCAAGCTAGGTTTAGGGTTAGCCCCCAGGAGGCCGGCAGGCCCTTTCCGCCAGCTGTGTGACGAGCGGAGGATGGGCCGAGGTGAGGGCACTGGCGAACGGGAGCTTGGGCCCAATCGTTTTGGCACGGGGGGCCTTCGAAGGTTGCCGGGGGCTCGGAGGGCCCTGCCCGATATCCCGCCCTGAATGAGGAAGGCGCCCCTAGCGGGCCGGGTCGCAGTGGGGCGGCAGGGTGAGTTCGGCCCTGGTGCTCGGGGGTCCCCAATCCCTGGCGTGGCAGCACCAGGCCCCTTGGGAGGGGCCCCTCGTGAGCCGACCTAGGGTTAGGGTTAGCCCAAAGGAGGACGGCAGGCCCCATCCACCGGCTGAGCGGATTACGGAGTGGTGGGCCAAGGTGAGGGCTCTGGCGAGCGGGAGCGTGGTCCCAGGCGTTTTGGCACAGGGGCCTTCGAAGTTCGAGGGTGGCTCGGAAGGCTCTGCATGTTCTCCAGCCCGGAATGACCGGCGGCGCCCCTAGCGGCCCGGGTGGCGGCGGAGTGGCAGGGTGCATCTGGTGTTGTGGCTCGGGGGTCCCCAATCCCCAGCGTGGCAGTGCCAGACCCCTTGGGACGGTCCCCTCTGAGACCGACCTAGGGTTCGGGTTAGCCCCCAGGAGAATGGCAGGCCCGATCCGCCAGCTGTGCAGAGAGTGGAGGGACGGGCCGAAGTGAGGGCGCTGGTGAGTGGTAGCGTTGGCCCAAGCGTTTTGGTGCAGGAGGCCTTGGACATTCGCCGGGGGCTCGGAGGGCCCTGCCCATTCTCCCGACCCATGAGGACATTGCTCCTAGCAGGCTGGGTCGTGGAGGGGCAGCAGGGTGAGCCCGCAGCAAGTGCTCGCGGGTCCCCAATCCCCGGCATGGCGGCGCCAGGCACTTGGGAGTGGTCCCTCGGGGGCCGACCTAGGGTAGGGTTAGCCTAAAGGATGCCAGCAGGCCCGATCTGCCGTATGTGCGGTGAGCAGAGGGGCTAGCCGAGGTGACGGCGGTGGCGAACAGGAGCGTAGGCCCAAGCGTTTTGGCGCAGATGGCCTTTGAAGGTCGCCCAGGGCTCGGAGGGCCCTGCCCATTCTCCCGCCCTGAATGACCGGCGCCGCCCCAAGCAGCCCGGGTGGCGGAGGGGCGGTAGGTTGAGTTGGGCCCTGGGGCTCGGGGGTCCCCAATCCCCGACATTGAGGCGCCAAGCCCCTTGGGAGGGGCCCCTCGGGTCCGACCTAGGGTTAGGGTTAGCCCCCAGGAGGCTGGCAGGCACAATCCGCCAGCTGTGTGGCAAGCGGAGGGGCGGGCCGAGGGGCAGGCGCTGGAGAGCAGGAGCATAGTCCCAAGCGTTTTGGCGCGGGGGGCCTTCGAAGTTTGCCAGGGGCTCGGAGGGCCCTACCCGTTCTCCCGCTCTGAATGAGCTGTGGCACCCCTAGTGGCCCGGATGATGGCGAGGCAGCAGCGTGAGTTTGGCTCTGGGGCTCCGTGTCCCCAATCCCTGTATTGTGGCACCAGGCCCCTTGGGAGGGGCCCATCGGGGGTCGACCAAGAGTTAGGGTTAGCACCCAGGAGGTCGGCAGGCCCGATCCACCGGCTGTGTGACGAGTGGAGGGGCGGGCCGAGGTGAGGGCGCTGGCGAGCGGGAGCGTGGACCCAAGCGTTTTGGTGCGGGGGTCCTTCGAAGGTTGCAGGTGGCTCGGAAGGGCTTGCCCGTTCTGCCACCCTGAATGACCAGCGGCACCCCTAGCAGCCCGGTGGCGTCGCAGCGGCCGTGTGAGTCCGGCGCTGGGGCTTGGGGGTCCCAATCCCTGGCGTTGGGCAGCCAGGCCCCTTGGGAGATTCCCTCGGGGGTCGACCTAGGGTTAGGGTTATCCCCCAAGAGCCTGTTAGGCCCGATCTGCCAGCTGTGCAGCGTGCGGAGGGGTGGGCTGAGGTGAGGGCGTTGGTGAGCGAGAGCGTGGACCCAAGCATTTTGGCGCAGGTTGCCTTCGAAGATCACCAGGGGATCGGAGGGCCCTGCCCGTTCTCGCTCCCTGAATGACCGGCGGTGCCCCTAGCAGCCCGGGTGGCGGCGGGGTGACACGGTGAGTCCGGCGGTGGGGCTCGGGGGTCCCCAATCCCAGGCATTGCGGTGCCAGGCCCCTTCGGACAGGCCCCTCAGGGGCCCACCTAGGGCATATTGGTAGCCCCCAGGAGGAGGGCAGGCTTCATCCGCCAGCTCTCCGGCAAGCGGAGGGGCGGGCCGAGGTGAGGGCGCTGAGGGGCGGGAGGGTGGGCTCAAGCGTTTTGGATGGGGAGGCCTTCGAATGTCGCCGCGGGCTCGGAGGGCCCTGTCCGTTCTCCCGCCCTGAATGACCAGTGGCACCCCTAGCGGACCGGGTGTCAGTGGGGCGGCAGGGTGAGTCCGGCGCTGGGGCTCGGGGGGCCCAATCCCCGGCGTTGCGGCGCCAGGCCCGTTGGGAGGGGCAGCTCCGGGCCCGTCCTAGGGTAAGGGTGAGCCCCCAGGAGGCCGGCAGTTCTGATCCAGCAGCTGTGAGGTGAGCGGAGGGGCGGGCCGAGGTAATGGTGCTGGCGAGCGGGAGCATGGGCCAAAGGGTTTTGGCGCGGGGTGCATTCGAAAGTCGCTGGGGACTTGGAGGGCCCTGCCCGTTCTCCCACCCTGAATGACCGGCGGAGCCCCTAGCAGCTCGGGTGGCAGTTGAGCCGCAGGGTGAGTCCGGCGCTGGGGCTCGGGGGTCTGAATCCCTGACGTTGTGGGCCAGGCCCCTTGGGAAGGGCCCCTCGGGGGCCGACATAGTGTTAGGGTTAGCCCCAAATATGCTGGCAGGCCTGATCCCCTGGCTGCGTGGCGATCGGAGGGGTGGGCCGAGGTGAAGCGTTGGTGAGCGGGAGCGTGGGCCCAAGCGTTTTGGCGCGGGGAGCCTTTGGAGTTCGCCGGGGGCTCGGAGGGACCTACCCATTCTCCCGCCTTGAATGACCGGCGGCGCCCCTAGTGGGCCGGGTGGCGGCGGGGCGGCACGGTGTGTTCGGAGCTCGGGTTCAGGGGTTCGCAATCCCTGCGTTGCGAGGCCAGGCCCCTTGGGAGGGGCTCCTTGGGGGCCAACCTAGGGTTAGGGTTAGCCCCCTGGAGGCCGGCAGCCCCAATCCGCCATCTGTGCAGCGAGTGGAGGGGCAGGCCGAGCTGAGGGCACAGGCAAGCGTGATCGTGGGCCCAAGCGGTTTGGCGCGGGGTGCCTTCGAAGGTCATCCGGGGCTTAGAAGGCCCTGCCTGTTCTCACACCCTGAATGATCAGTGGCGCCGCTAGAGGCCTGGGTGTTGGCGGGGCGGCAAGGTGAGTCTGGTGCTGCGGCTCGGGGGTCAGCAATCAGACACGTTGTGGCGCCAGGCCCCATCGTACGAGCCCCTCCGGGGCCAACCTAGGGTTAGGGTTAGCCCCCAGGAGGCCGGCAGGCCCGATCCGCCAGGTGTGGGGCGAGGGGAAGGGCGGGCCGAAGTGAGGGCACTGGCAAATGGGACCGTGGGCCCAAGCATTTTGGCACGGGGCTCCTTCGAATGTCATCGTGGGCTAGGAGAGCCCCGCTTGTTCTCCCGCTCTGAATGACCGGCGGTGCCCCTAGCGGTCCGGGTGGTGGCGGGACAGCAAGGTGAGTCCTGGCTGGGGCTCGGGGGTCCCAATCTCCGGCTTTGCCATGCCAGACCCCTTGGGAGGGGCCCCTCGGGAGCCGACCTAGGGTTAGTGTCAGCCCCCAGGAGGCCAGCAGGCCCGATCCGCCAGTTGTGCGGCGAGCGGAGGGGCGCAGAGGTGAAGGCGCTGGCGAGCCGGAGCGTGGGCCCAAGCGTTTTGGCTTGGTGGGCCTTCGAAGGATGACAGGGACTCGGAGGGCCCTGTCCCTTCTCCCGCACTGAATATCCTGTGGCGCCCCTAGCAGCCGGGTGGCGGCGGGGCGGCAGGATGAGTCCAGCGCTGGGGCTCGGGGGTTCGCAATCCCCGGTGTTGCGCCGCCAGGCTCCTTGGAATGGACCACTCGGGGGCTGACCTAGGGTTAGGGTTAGCCCCCAGGAAGCCGGCAGGCCCGATCTGCCAGCTGTGCGGCGAGCAGAGGGGCGGGCCGAAGTGAGGGCACTGACTAGCGGGAGCGTGGGCCCAAGCGTTTTGGCGCGGGGGGCCTTCGAAGGTCTCTGGTGGCTCGGAGGGCCCTTCACGTTCCTCCGCCCTGAATGACCGGTGGCGCCCCTACTGGCCCGGGTGGCGGCGGGGTGGCAGGTTGAGTCCAACGCTGGGGCTCTGGGGTCCCCAATCCCCGGTGTTGTGGCGCCAGGCCCCTTGGGAGGTGCCCCTCCGGGGCCGACCTAGGCTTAGGGTTAACCCCCAGGAGGCTGGTAGGCCCGATCCGCCAGCTGTGTGGCGAACGGAGGGACGGGCCGATGTGAGGGCGCTGGAGAGAGTGAGCCCGGGTCCAAGCGTTTTGGTGCAGGGGACCTTCGAAAGTTGCCAGGGGCTCGGAGGGCCCTGCCCGTTCTCCCGCCCTGAGTGACCGGTGGCGCCCATAGTGGCCCGGGTGGCGGCGGTCCGGCAGGGTGAGTCTGACACTGGGGCTCAGGGGTCCCCAATCCCCGGCGTTGCGGCTCTAGGCCCCTTGGGAGGGGCTCCTCGGGAGCTGACCTAGGATTAGGATTAGCCCCCAGGAGGCCGGCAGGCCTGATCCGCCAGTTGTGTGGCGAGTGGAGGGACGGGCCGAGGTGAGGGCGCTGGCGAGCGGGAGTGTGGGCTGAAACATTTTGGCGGAGGTACCTTTGAAGGTCGCCTGGGGCTTGGAGGGCCCTGCCCGTTCTCATGCCCTGAATGACCGGCGGCGCCGCTAGTGGCCCGGGTGTTGGTGGGGCAGCACAGTGAGTCCAGCGCTGCAGCTCGGGGTTCAGCAATCAGAGACGTGGCGCCAGGCCCCATCGGATGAGCCCCTCGAGGGCCGACCTAGGTTTAGGGTTAGCCCCCAGAGGGCCAGAGGCCCGATCCGCCAGCTGTGCAGCGAGCGGAGGGGCAGGCCGAGGTGTGGGCGCTGGAGAGCGGGAGCGTGTGCCCAAGCGTTTTGGCGTGGGGGTCCTTCAAAGGTGGCCGGGGGCTCGAAAGTCCCTTCCCATTCTTCCACCCTGAATGAGCGGCGGCGCCCCTAGCGGCCCGGGTAGTGGCAGGGCGGCAGGTTGAGTCTAACGCTGGGGCTCTGTGGTCCCAAATCCCCGGCTTTGCGGCGCCAGGCCCCTTGGGAGGGGCCCCTCGGGGGCCGCCCTAGTGATAGTGTTAGCCCACAGGAGGCCGGCAGGCCCGATCCGCCGGCTGTCAGGGGAGTGGAGGGGCAGGCCGAGATGAGGGCGCTGGCGAGAAGGAGCGTGGGCCCAAGCGTTTTGGCATGGGGGGCTTCAAAGGTCACAGAAGGCTCGGAGGGCCCTGCCCATTCTCCTGCCCTGAATGACGCGCGGCGCCCCTAGCGGACTGGGTGGCTGGGTGGTGGCAAGTTGAGTCCGGCACAGGGGCTCGGGGGCACCCCATCCCTGGCGTTGCGGTACCCGGCCTCTTCGGCGCCGACCTAGGGTTAGGGTTAGTGCACAGGAGGCTGGCAGGCTTGATCCACCAGCTGTGGGGCGAGTGGAGGGGCAGGCCGAGGTGAGGGCGCTGGAGAGCGGGAGCGTGGGCCAGAGCATTTTGGCTTTGGCTCGGGGTGCCTTCAAAGGTCACAGGTGACTCGGAGGGTCCTGCCCGTTCTGTTGCCCTGAAGGACTGGCGACGCCCCTAGTGCCCCACGTGGTGGTGGGGTGGCAGGGTGCGTCCGGCACTGGGACTTGGGGGTCCACAATCCCTGGCATGTGGCGCCAGGCCACTTGGGAGGGGCCATTTGAGGGCGACCAAGGGATAGGGTTAGCCCCCAGGAAGCCAGCAGGCCTGATCCGCCAGCTCTGCAGTGAGCTTAGGGGTGGGACGAGGTTAGGGTGCTGGCGAGCAGGAGGGTGGGAGCCAGAGTTTTTGCATGGGGGGCCTTTGAAGGTCGCAGGCAGATCGGAGGGCCCTGCCCGTTCTCACTTCCTGAATGACTGGCAACGACCCTAGCGCCCTGCGAGCTTGGGGGTGGCAGAGTGAGTACAGCACTGGGGCTGGGGGTCCCAAATCCCCGGCATTGAGGTGCCAGGCTCCTTGGGAGGGGCACCTCAGGGGCCGACCTAGGGTAAGTGTTAGCCCCCAGGAGTGCAGCAGGCCTGTTCCCCCAGCTCTGCGGCAGGCGTAGGGGCAGGCCGAGGTGAGGGCACTGGCGAGAGGGAGTGTGGACCCAAGCATTTTGGTGCGGGGGGACTTCAAAAGTCGCCGGGGGCTTGGAGGGCCCTGCCCCTTCTCTCGCCCTGAAAGACTGGCGGCCCCCCTAGCAACCCGGGTTGCTGCGGGGCGGCAGGGTGACTCCGGCGCTGGGCTCGGGGATCCCCAATCCCCGGCGTTGTGGTGCCAGGCCCCTTGGGAGAGGCCCATCGGGGGCCGACCTAGGGTTAGGGTTCGTCCCCAGGAGGCCGGCAAGCCCGCGCTAAGTGGTTCTCTCAATGTAACAAAAATGCCATACACTTATCTGTAAGAAATAACAGTGTACAGGAACCCTCTTAGCCCTAACATCATCCTTTCTGAATATGGAAGCCAGCCCCAAGGTGGTCGTGGAAGTCTGACGAAAGGGCTAAGCACTTTTCTCTGAGTCACCACACTATACAGGGAAAGACCAATGTACATCATCTTTCACGAGCAGGAAGCATTAATGAAAAGGTTCTGGAATTTCGAGGACTCTGACCCATCCTTATTGGTAATAAACCACCCTGTACAGGAAAACACCTTCAACTCTCATCAGCCTCCTCAATCCTGATTCCGATTCAACTTTGGGTGTGTAGGACTAGGGAAATGTCCACATCTTATTGCTAAGAAAGAACGATGTCAGAGTAATGCCCTACAAGTCACATCAGCCTTCCTGAACACGGCAGCAGGAATCAACGTGGTTATGTTACCATGAGGTAAGGAAGATGAGCATATAAGTGAGAAACAACAGTGGGCAGGACCTCTCTTCCAATGAACAGTATCTTTGCTTAATGTTGAATCCCTATGGTAAGTGGTTGTAGGCATTTGTGAGGTCAAAATCTGAAGTGTTTTGTAAAACCTCTTGGCCATTCACAGATGAGACTAAGGTAGTTGGGGACTCCTAGGCAGTGATTTGTCCACTGTCGAAAATATGAAAAGATAAAAGAGACAGATGAGGTCTCCTCAGGCATTATCCTTTATCCTCATCCTCCGTGAGGATGGCCATCTCTGGACAGCTCAGTGACAGGGTCTCATTCACAGTGGGGGCATCTGTTCCTCACAGACATCAGGCAGGGAAATGGATTTGGTTCTCTGTGCCAGCCCAGCCACAGCTGAGTGTCACAGCACCCTCTCGTGGGCTCATAAGTGTTTCACTGTCACCAGGCAGGTCACCGTATTTGATAAACCACTGTAAGAGATTGCAATTGCCTTCATCTGCAACCTCCTAGAAGCAAATGCAGGTCTCTGGTACCATGTGAAGTCATGTGAAGGCATTGTGAGAAAGTGTCCTTTTGCTTAAGAGAAACATGGAGCTGGGGCTCCTGGCTGGCTCAGCCAGTTAAGCATGTGCCTTTGGCTCAGGTTATGATCCCAGGGTTTTGGGATCGAGTCGAGGCTCCCTGCTCAGCAGGAAAGGAGGTAGGGAAATAGCTTAGAACCCACAGAGAATGTGAATAAACGGGAGTGAAATGGAACTTGGTCTGTGTTTTGCTTTAGGGATTGGAAGTTAGTTTTTTCTCAATTGTGATTGTTCTTGAAACAGAAAAGCTGTATTGGTTTTTTTTTACCTTTAATTTTTTCTAATAATAATTTTTTATTATGATATGTTAGTCACTATAGAGTATTTCCTTAGTTTTTGATGTAGTGTTCCCTGATTAATTATTTGCATATAACACCTAGTGCTCCATGCAATATGTACCTTCCTTAATACCCATCACTGGCCCATCCCAATCCCCCACCCCTCTCCCCTCTGAAGCCCTCAGTTTGTTTCCCAGAGTCCATAGTCGCTCGTGGTTCATTCCCCCTTCTGTTTAGGGTCCATTGTCTAAAGGGACAGACAGTGGAAGTTCACCAAATATAAGATCGAAATTTCATTGTTCATTATAGATGCCGCCAAGTAGTTCCCAGACATTTCATTCTACTGTAGTAATTCATTATACCTGTGCAGGTGCACGTGGAAGACAATTGATGCATGCATAGTGGTAATAAAACACGCCCCTCAGTAGTAGAATAAGAGAGGATACATATGTGTAAAATTATTCGACTACAGCTTCCATGCTTTCCCTTTGGTTCCTTATTATCTATGAAATCGGACAATTTTTGTTCTCTAGGCTTAAAACTCATTGTCAAGTATTCAGAGTTTTTCAATGCTGATCTTCTCCTGTAAAAGTTACCAAAAATCTAAAATATGTATGATCTTTAAAAAATGCTATATTGAAAATTACAGTAGGGAAGTTCCATTTTGTGAATATTGTGTCAATGGATCTCTATTTTGACATCAGTGTTCATTAGAAATGATGACATTTCATGTGAGTATAAATATCAATGTGTAAAAGAAAAGGTAGGAAGAACCTTGAATGTTTAAGTAATTGGTGAAATGCCAGATGTGTGTGTGTGTGTGTGTGTGTGTGTGTGTGTGTGTGTGTGTGTGTGTGTAATTGATTTTCAGTGAATGGTTCAGCTTCTTGTAGGGCCTCCGAGAGAGCCCAGGTGAACCTTTCAATGAGTTGATATCTGTTTTCAGAACATGGGAATCTCTTAGTCCAATAGTCAATCAGGCAAGCTTTGAGGTCTTGAAGTCCTCAGCGATGGTGTTGCAGACCCTTGTGAGCAAACCCTAGGGTATGGTCAGAGCCCTCATTAGCTGGTATCAAGGTGTGACGATTTCAGACAGCATTTCCCAAAGAAGTACTTCTTGAGTCTCTGTCCTTGTCAGTTCCCTACACTTCCTTACACTAGTTATGTGATCAGTGTGTTTCAGGATAATCCCCACATGTGAGTTTTGCTATTTCCTACTAGTCCTATCTGTTTCTCATCTTCTTCTTTTATGGTAGGGGTTGGGAAGCAACCTGTGTGGTGTAGGAAGGGGTGTGGTAGTTGTCTGCCTTCAGAGGACCGAATGATGCCTAGAAATTGTACTGTAGTTTGAGGTCAATTGTCCATCCTCTGAGTGTCAGGAATTGCATCACTTTACTTTGATGCTAGTCTGTTCTTCAAGCTGTCCTCAGAAATAAGGACGTCATCCATCTAGGGAATACTGGTTTGTGTGTATGTTTTCATTTTAGGAAAGGCCTTGCTGTTCCTGAAAATAATACTGCAGAGCATCCTTTCCTGTTCTTATTGGCCATCAGTCAATCTTTTCTGAAGTATTTGTTTATAAATAGACTTTTTATGGTTGATGAGCAGGAATTCTTTATTGACAAGTCTTTGTCAGTGTGTGTATTGCAAATCTTTACTTCCCAGAATGCGGTTCACTTTTTCATTTTCATATGGTCATAAGATAAGGAGAAATGTCACATTTTTATGAAGTCCCACTGAATTCTTTTAAATGGTTAGTGCACCCTATGTCCTACCCCAAGATTGACAGGTTCTACGTTTTCTTTCAGAAACTGTCCAATGGGAAGCACATTCCATCTCAAATTTATAAATTGCATTTTGAATTTAATAGGGTATTTATAGACTGGTTTGGATTTTCTATGTACACAATCGTATTATCTGTTAATAGTCACAATTATCCCCTCAATTCTTATACTTTTTGTTTTTCTTGCCTTCTAACACTGGTAAATTCTCCAATGCAACGTTGAGTAGAGCCGCATTGTTTGAAGATTTTAATATACCTTTCTCAATATCTGACAGAAAAAGCAGTCAAAACATTGGTAACAAATGTGACCTAATTGACATAGAGGGAACATTCCATAATAAGTGCAGAATACATTATTTTCAAGTGGTCATAGACTCTTTACCCAAATAGATGATAGGTGGGGCCACGAATCAAGGCTACAAATATTAAACCCTGAAATTAACTAGATTCTATTCTTAGACCACAGGGGAATTGAGCCACAGTCTTACCGAAAAGAAAACCAAGAAGTCCTTCAATGTTTAAAATTAAATGGAACTTTGCTACATATCCTAAAGGTCAGAGAGGGAATCTCAATGGAAATTCTGAACCTTTTCTACATGAGGGCTCACGCACAATGATACTTTCTTTGTGAAGAGCATTATAATAACCTAGACAGGAGTTGAGCCTTAAGTCAGAGTTCTGCCTGCCCCAGCCACACCTGGCAGCCTTGGCCTATGGTCCCCCACAGCTGTCCTTTCTGGTGGCCCTGAGCTAATGGGGTCAACATGGCCATATGGAAATGGGAAGCTCCCCACTCATAGTGATGACGGTGCCCCCTCCCCAGCTGCCCTTTCTGGTGGATCTGAGCTAAGGGGGTCAACATGGCCGTATGGAAATTAGAAGCTCCCCACTCTTAGTGATGACGTTGCTATCGTATCATCCTCACCAGTCCAACAACATGATTTCTGAGTGAACTATGACACAATAGTGACTTCTTGGCCTTCCTTCAGGTTTGAAAATCATCTGGTGAGTCATCTATTCGAAATATGGATTCAACATGTGTTCTTTCTTCTGGAAAAGAAATAGACCCAATAGCAATTAGGGCTTCCTGAGCACCTGTTCTTGAGAGACATCATACTGGCTCTTTGTAGCATTCTGCCTCTTAAACTTCAAACTAGGGTGTAGATATTTTTAGGCACATTTTCAGGTGGTTAGAAAGGGACTCAGATGATATGAGTCACAGAGGATTTTAGTGTCAGAAACCTAAGTGGGATCCCCAAATTGACTCCAAATCCCTTGTTGTTCCATACAGGGTACTATTTCCCTCTTATCTCTGGTCTTCTCGATCTGGAAACCTATCAAGTATCAGGATTTTCTTGTCATGTGGACAACTGGAATGAATTCAGCGGGCCTTTTCACATCTGCCCATGGTGATCATTAAGATCATTATCTCAGTGGAGGACCTCTGGGTAAGATACTCAAAGATCCTAAGGAATACAGACAGTATAATATTTTTCTGGTATTAAAATCACTGAAACCAACTATCTTTTTTAGTCCATTCAGGCTCTGGTATGTTCAGAGGGTGCTGTAAAACAGGTCTGATAGTGTTTAAAAACACTCAGCTCAGCCTCTTCTACAACGTGAGCCAATGCTTATAAACATGGCTAAAATATTGCCTTACCTACGACGACTTCCCAGCCATCGTAGTGTTTATATGGTATGACTGTGACTTACATTAGTCAACATTTGCAGAGAAAGAACTTAGGGCATCCAGGGGGCACTTCATGTTGAAATAATTTTGTGACAACGAGCTACTGTGTTTTATTCTGCAGTCCAAGGGAATGGTGCCAGACATCTCTAAGGTGTCTAGCAGTTAAACAATTCTGATTTTAAGTGGTCTGTGTGCTTCAGAGCTTTGGGCAGGAGAAGGGCAGGAGTCCAGACACTGTGAACACTTCTGTTACCTGTACTGACTATGGAGCAGGCAGCCTTTCGTGGGTATCATTTTGATTTCTTGGTACTCTTGTGAAAGGTGCTTTTGTCTCAAATTCCTCCATTTAGGAGTAATTATAATGATAAAAGAAATTTTTATCTTATATCATCTGTGGGCCCTGATCCTGGGCTCCCAGGGAAGCTATCCTTTAACATTTTACCAGCTCAAAATGACTGGGCAAAAACCTCAAAGCATGGGTCCTATTTCTGCCCCAAGCACATGTTGTACATCTGCTTCCAGGAGAAAACAATAACCAAAAAATGCCAACATAAAGATAAGAAAAAATAAAGAACATCTTTGGCTCCCATAAGATTAAGGTCATACTGACATGTACATACTGAAAACATAAGAAAGAATCTGTCACTTTCTGGATCTAAGAAGGTCCTCATTGTAGTGTGTAACTCTGTATGTAAAACAAAACAGAACAAAATATATAAGCCTGCCCCAAATGTTCCTTCCCCGGAGCACTCCCTTCTTGGTGAAGATTGTGTCTCCCAGACAGTTGTCCTGACTTGGGTTTGAATAAAGGTCTCTTCCTTACTCTCTAAAATGTTTTTAAAAGTTCATTCATGCAATGTCGACAATAATAGTGTTTTCTATTTAAGTGAGAAATAAATGTTCCACTCTAGTTGCATTGGGAATAGACGAATTGAGGGTTTATTTAGAAAAGTCAGCTTTCCAGAAAAGGCAAGGTCATTGGTCTATTGAGAATGAAGATAATTACTGCTAAACAACAAGTATGTGTTGCCCCTTCACCCAGAAACCGAAGCAGGTGTGCAGGCTTTAGGTCAGAGGTGCCTTCTTCTCCCCAGCTGACAGCACTTCTTTGCTCTGGCTCCAAGACACCCGAGGTTTTGAACGTCAGCATCGGAGTCAGCGAGGCAGCTTGTCACAGGACGCCAGTGTTCAGAGAAAGCTCAGGTATGTTTGGCAAAATGTCCTAACTATGTCAGGGCTGGAGGTAAAACCTCTCATTATCCCAAAACCTCCTGGCCTTTTCTCTTTTCTCTAGTTGAGCCACAAAGTAAAAGTGAAGTAGCTGTCAGCATTCTGGGTTTGGTGCAAGAATTACTTAGTTTCCCTGCTGGTAGAACTTTTCAGGGGATCACAATTTCTCTGTCCATTTATTGCTTACACATGTATTTTAACCATCTGTTTCCTAAGAACCCTCTTTTACTAGAAAGGGAAGGTGAGATTCACTCTGTGCCTGTTTGTAACATCTAATTTGTTCCTTCATCTAACAGTGTTTATTCAATTGGGCCTAAGATATGGTTGAGTGGCCAGCATCTAGGGTTAGGTGGCTTTTTTTCATCTGATACAGACTTGGATGATGTCATTTGACAAAGATGATGTTTCATCATTGATTAGTTTATTCATCAGAAGAGTTAAAATTAGGGTGGAGGGAAAATTCAAAATATTCCAAAGCAGCCTGTTCCTGTTTAAAAGTTGAGCTTGACTTTCTAGTTTTACTAAATGTATTATCTCGATATTTTGAGGTGCCATATTCTCTCTGTAGTTTCTTTGGTGGTGGAGTCAGAAGGAGAGTCTGGGAATACTTTTGGATAGTGGCATGCTGGTGACTTCAAGGGGCTTGGCGTCAGGAGCCTTGGGGTGAATTCTGCAACTGCTTGCCTGACCCTGGGTGCATCTCCCAGAGGTTTTGTTTCCTCTTATGAAATTGCCAGCAGATAATGTTCTCCTTAAAGGGGAACCCTCCCATCCTGTTGGTGGCAATGCAAAGTGGTGCAGCCAGTCTGGGAAACAGTGTGGGGGTTCCTCAAAAAGTTAAACATTGAACAACCACATGATCCAGCAATTGCTCTCCTCGGTATTTACCCAAAGGATACAAAAATGCAGATTAAAAGGGGGAACATGCACCATGATGTTTATAGCACCAATGATCACAGTAGCCAAACTATGGAGAGAATCCCAAAGTCCATGCACTGATGAATGGATCAAGCAGATGTGGGATACCTATATATAATGGAATATGACCCAGCTTCAAAAAGAATGAAATCTTACCATTTGCAAGGATGTGGGTGGATCTAGAGTGTATTAAGCTAAGCAAAATCAGTGAGGAAAGACAAATACCCTATGTCTCACACATGTGAAATTTCAGAAAGAAAATAGATGAACAGAGTTGAGGGATGATGAGAGAGGCATACAAGGAAATAGACTCAACCTTGCAGAACAAACTGAGTGTTGCTGCAGGACAGGGGCATGGGGGGAAGAGTTAAATGGGTGAGGGGTATTAAAGAGGGCACTTGTGATGAGCACCGGGTACTGTATGCAGATGAGGAATCACTAAATCCTACCCCTGAAGCGAATATTCCATGGCATGTGAACTAACTGGAATTTAAGTAAAAGAAGAAAGGAAAAAGTGTTCTGCTTCATGAAGAGTGAGGTAAAATTGTAGTGATTTGGGCTGTACTATTCTATAGAGGATAGATGTAAAACACCCTGTTGTAGGATACACTAGTTGCTTATCACATAAGGAGTCCTCAGAAAGCTGCAATGAAAGATTCAGATCTCAGAGCATGTTCATGTTCCACTGATATGTTACAATTTGCACAGGTAGGAAAGAAGGTGGAGAGAAAGGCAACAGAAAGAGAAAGTAGGTGTGAACCTTTCATTAGTTAGCGTTATAGCTTTCTCATGAAAGCCTTGCGCCAGTGTGATTTTGGAAGCAGAGGGGGAATCCGGGAGCTTTGCAGGAGACAGGGGAGTTCCAGGTCTGGGTAAACTGACAGGGGTCCCAGAGGAGTGTTGAATGCATTCTGCAGCAGGGTGTGGACAGGGTGGGCTCCAGGGGTGGCTGTGGGTCTCCTGGGTGAGAGTTGTGACAGGTGAGGGCTGTGTGCAAGTTCCTGGCTGAGGACAAGTGAGGCACAGGCGGAGAGCTGGCAGAGAACCTTCTTCTGGACCACCAGCCTCACCCAACACACACAGCCTCATCTTCTGTCCCTGTCACTCCAATTCAGACTTCTCCGAAGTTGAGTGAGAACACATCAAGAGCATTCTGCACAGAAGGGAAAGCATGTTCAAAACCTCTGGGGCAGGAGAATTCCAGTTATTTCCAGGAGCAGCAAGAAGGACCTGTGGCCACAGGAGACAGCTTAGGACATGAGCTTAGAGAGGTGAAAGAGGGTGACAGAAAGCTATTCCAGGGCTATAACCCGATGAGAAGCTGTTTCACTGGTCCATACTGGCTACAGTGTTGAGAACAGATTACAGAGGGTTGAAGATGGCAAAGCAGGTCAATGATGAAGCTTTTCCAGGAACTCAGGCAGCGTGGACCGGACAGGTGGCTTTGGATGGAGTGGTTAGACCTCTTCTGGGTCCATTTTGAAGATGGAGCTCACAGGATTTGCTGATGGGTTACCTATTAGGAGCAGGAGAACAGAGGAATTGGGGTAACTCTCAGGTGTTGTGGGTTGTCCTGATCGAGAGGAAGGAGAGGGTTTCTCGGGGGGTAGGAGGTAGTTGGTGTTCTGCATGCTGAGGAAGGTGCCTTTCCCGGTGGATCTGCTGAGGTTTGTGTCTGGGAGGTCCTTTCACATCTCTTCCCTCAGCAATGCTCAAGTACAAGTATCCCCCACTTTTTAAACGTTCACAGTAAGACACTGGGCTTTCTTGAAAGAACTACGTTATTACCCAGCTTCAGTAAGAGGAAGAGACCTGAAGAGGATTTCTCTCTTATGAAAAAAGGTGAACAGTGAGAATCACAGCATCTGTTCTGGGGAGAAGCACGACAGAGGCGGCGTGCACCCCATCCAGCTCCTTCCTCTGGGAACCGCTCTCTGCTTCCAGCCACTAGCACTTTGAATTGTGTCTGTGAGCCTCTGCTGTGCTTCATCTTCATTTATGCTGGGCCTCCGTTAGAAACTTGTGTGCTGAGGCCTAAGAAAAGCCAAAGAGAAGGAATTTTGGAGTCTGAGCACACTGTCTAATTGTTCATGTAAATTAATGGTCATTCCTTCTTGACACCATTTCTGCTGTGCAAGGTTTCTCAGAAGCCCTGTACTTTCAAAGAGCAGGGAAACCTATACCCTATGCTGCGGGGTTAGTTTTAGTCTCCATGCCTGACAAAACATTTCATGACTAGGATTTTCTCACTCAAACATTGAGACTTTGACCATCTTCACCCGTTTCTACCACCCCATCCCTGAATCTGGCACCTACCAACCTGCTCTCAGTATCTATGCGTTCAGTATTTGTTTATTCCACGTGGAATGTACATGAGAGCATCTGGTATTGGTCTTTGTGTGTCTGAGTTACTTGGCATAAGGCCCCCAAGGTCTGTGTTTCCATGTCTGGTTCTTGTGAATAATGCTGCAGTGAACGTGGGAGTGCATCTGTCTTTTTGAGACAGCATTTTTGTGTTCTTCAAATCAATACTCAGTAGAGCCATTACTGGGTCATGGGGTAGTTGTATTTATTTTTTCAGGAACCTCCATACCATTTGTCACAGTGGCTGCACCAATTTCCATTCCCACCAACAGTGCACAGTGTTTCCTCGTCTGCACACCCTTGACCCCACCTGGTGTCTGTCTCTGGGACAATTGCTGTTCCAACAGTTGTGAGAGGATAGCCGATTGTTGGTTTGACTGATGTTTCCCTGACGATGATTAGTGATGTCGAACAACTTTTTCTGTCTGTTGGCACCTATGTGCCATCTTTGGAAAGTATCTATTCACATATTCCTCCCATTTTTTATATAGTTTTTTTTTTTTGATTTGTATGAGTGTTGTGTGTATTTTGTATATTAGCCTCTTCTCACACATATGATTCGCAGATATTTTTTTCTTATTGGGTCAGTGGCCTTTTAAGTTTTTGATGGTTTCTTTTGCCATGTGGAAGATTTCAGTTTGATGTTGTTCCACTTGTTTATTTTTGCTTTTGTTGCCTTTGCATTTGGTGTCCGATCTGAAGACTCTTTGCCAAAACCAACGTCGAGAGACTTAGTACCTGTGTCTTCTTGGAGGTTTATGGATTCAGGTCTTATGTTCAAATCATTCATCCATTAAAAATTTTGTGTGTGGTGTAAGAAAGTGACCCAGTTATATTCTTCTGCATTTAGTGTCCTGTTTGCCTGTTACCACTCAATGAAGAGACAGTCCTTCCCTCATGGCATATCTTCTGCTGCTGTGTCGTAAGTTAGTATCATCTATGTGTGGGTAAGTTTCTGAGCTTTCTGTACTGTTCCACTGACCTGGTGTCTTTGTTTATGCCAGTACCATCCTGTTTTGATGACAACAGCTTTATAATCCTGCTTGAAATCCAGGAGTGTGTTGACTGCACCTCTTTCTCCAGGTTGCTTTGCGGATTTGGTGTCTTTTGTGATTCCATACAAGTTTGAGGACTGTTTTCTACTTGCTCGAATAATGACACTGGAATTCAGATAGGTATTTCATCACATCTGTCGATTGCTTTGGGTACGATGGACATGTTCACATAATTAACTCTTCCAGTTAAGGAGCATGGCGTATGCTACCATTTGTTTGTGTTGCCTTCCAAATCTGTGACCCATACATTCTGCCCCCCTGGACACACATATTTTTCATTTCTTTTCTGCCATGTGTTGAGTGTACTATGTCTTTCTCATTCTTGGTTACTTTTATTCCTAGATTTTTTATGGAATTGTAAATGGCGTTGCTTTTTTAATTTCTCTTTGCAAAAGTGTGTCATCAGTATACAGAAATGCAAGAAGTTGGGTCATCTGGGTGGCTCCATAAGTGTAGCGTCTACCTTCAGCTCAGGTCATGATCCCAGAGTTCTGGGATCGAGCCCCGTTTTGGGCTCCCTGCTTAGCGAGGGTCTGCTTTTCCCTCTTTCTGACACTCTCACTGCTCGTGCTTTTTCTCTTCCTGTCAAATAAATAAATAATATTTGAAAAAATAATGACAACAGGTCTCTGCATATTGACTTTATATCCTGCAGCTTGTTTGAATTTTTTTATTCTAACAGTTTTTTTTTTTTTTGGTGGAATCTTTCGGGATTTCATGTCATTTGCAAATTGTGACAGTTTTCCTGTATGGATTTCATATCTTTCTCTTTTTTTTTAAATTGTTATTCACCCTACAGTACTTCATTTGTTTTCGATGTAGTGTTCCATGATTCATTGGTTGCATATAACACCTAGTGCTCATTATGACAAGTGCCCTCCTTTTTTTTTTTAAAGAATTTATTTATTTATTCAACAGAGATAGAGACAGCCAGCGAGAGAGGGAACACAAGCAGGGGGAGTGGGAGAGGAAGAAGGAGGCTCACAGCGGAGGAGCCTGTTGTGGGGATCGATCCCATAACACCAGGATCTCGCCCTGAGCCGAAGGCAGACGCTTAACCGCTGTGCCACCCAGGTGCCCCCTGCCTTGTTAATTTTAACCATTCTAACTGGTGTCAGGTGGTATTTCATTGTCGTTTTGATTTGTATTTGCCTGATGGGAAGTGATTTTGAGCATTTTTTCATGTGTCGGCCATTTGTATGTCTTCTCTGGAGAAGTATCTCTTTGTGTCTTCTGCCCATTTTATGGGTGTTGAGTTTGAGGAGTTCTTTATAGATCTTGGATACCAGCCCTTTATCTGTAATATCATTTGCAGATATCTTCTTCAATTCCATAGGTTGCCTTTTGTTTTGTTGATTGTTTGCTTTGCCGAGCAGAAGCTTTTTATCCTGATGAAGTGCCCATAGTTCATTTTTGCTTTTATTTCCTTTGCCTTTAGAGACGTGGCTTGCAAGAAGCTGTTGTGTCCAAAGTTGAAGAGTTCTTTTGCTTTTGATATGAGACAGGAATCCATTATCTTTCCTTCCTGATTGTATTTGAGTCCTCTGTCTTTCTTGGTGAGTCTAGCTAAGTTTGTCAGTTTGTTTATCTTTCCAAAAAAGGCAGCTCTCATTTTCATTGTTTTTTTTTGTCTTTTTAGTCTTTGTTGGATTTATTTATGCCTTCCTTTTTGTTATTTCCTTATTTCTACTAATTTGGGGCTTTGTTGGTTGTTTTTTTTTTCCAATTCTTTACGACATAAATCAGGTTGTTTATTGGAGAGCATTCTCATGGATTGATGAACACTTGAATTTCTATGAATGTCCTCCATAAAGCCACTTTTGCTGCATCCCATAAGTTTTTCTAGGTTGTCTTTTTCATCAGTGTCAAGGTACTTCTAAAATTTTTTTGATTTCTTCTTTGACTGTTGGTTGTTCAGTAGCATGTTGTTAAATCTCCACATATTTTTTAAGATTCTTTAAGTATCTGACAGAGAGTGAGACAGCGAGAGAGGGAACGCAAGCAGGGGGGTGGGAGAGGGAGAAGCGGGCTTCCCACTGAGCAAGGAGCCTGATTCGGGGCTAGATCCCAGGATCCTGGGATCACGACCTGAGCTGAAAGCAGATCCTTAACGACTGAGCCACCCAGGCCCCAAAAATCTCCACCTATTTTTGACTGTCCCATTTTTTTCTTGAGACTGATTTCTAGTTTCATATCATTGTGGTTGGACAAGATTTGAAGCAGAAGGTGAAGAGAGCATTCAGATGAAAGGTTTGTTTCCTGGAGGGTTTTCTGAGGGTAGACCATGAGTTCAGTGGGCAGGAGGAAGGTTTTATGAGATGGGGGGTGGGATAACCCTTGTTAGAATTACTGACTACTACCATGCAGGCTGTGTGCTACCGTTCACACCATAGTCCTGATGATCTTGTACTTCATTAGAAATATTTTCTAGGAGGTGTAGGCATAGCCTTCACTTAAAGAAAGGTGCCATGTGGGTTCATGGCATGACCCCAGGTCAGCAACCAGGATGTATGGTACTGTGGGGGATCAGAAACAGGCTTTCTGTGGGAAGTGACAGAAATAAGATATGGTGAGCTCCATGACCATAGGTGAGGTCCCGAGTGACCCACTGGGTGTTGGGTTCCGTGGATCTGTTTCATCAGGTGCTGTGGAATTCAGGGACACCCTCCTGTCTGTGGATTTGTGTGGAGACAGGTAGACATCAGTGTCTGGCCAGGCACGAAGGTCACACTGGACCACCACCAGAGGTGCAGCGTGCGGTGGAGCCACTGCTTGGTTTCCCCGAAAGCTGACCAGGGTCTGTGACCGTGATTCCTAGCAGCTGCAAGGGGAGAGGAGGCTGGGGGTGGTGCACACTTCCTAGAGTTGTGGTCAGGACTAGTCTGGAGCCCACTGAAGTCAGCCACACAAGGCACAGAAGGCACCAAGTCAGTGTAGCTGTGGGCACTGCTCCCTTGGTACTTTCGGGCCAGCTCCATGCTGCCACCTCCTGCTTTTCATCATCATCTTCAAGGTCATGTGCCTCTGCTCTTGCCCCATGGCCTACGGGGTATTGTCCGTCCTCCATCTGGCCCTTGTCCCTGGTGCCCTGTGCAGTCCGATGCCAGGGTAGCCTTCTTGAGACAAATATCTGGCCCTGATGGAACACTTCCATGGATCTTGTGTGATGCGAGGATGATGCCCTGCCCTGAAAGGGGGCTGCAGGTCCCCAATCAGGAGAGCCATGTCTCCCTTTTCAGCATGGCCTGCCCTCCCCTCAGTCTTCTTCAGGGAAACTCTCCCCACTTCCTGAGCTGACAGCTCTGTACTCAAAAATGAATGTTATTTTACATATCTCTATGCCTTAGTTCATCCTAGGCATGTCTTTCAATCCCGTTAGTGGGTTTTTTTTTTCTTTTTTAGCAGTTCTGAAGGGCTGTCTGATCAAGGAGGGGATGACCTGGGTGGGGTAGCTTTCCCTCTCATCTCCCTCAGCATGTCTCTGAGCCCTGGGGCCAGCTATCCCAGTGAGGATTGAGGAACCCGTGCCAGCCCATCCTGAGCCCAGGCTGTGTCAGCTCATAGACTGATGCGTGTTGGTGGGCAGCTGGCATGGGCCAGGGGCAGGCAGTGTCTCCTTCTCATTCCTTCCCTCCCTTCCTCCCAGAGGTAGCTCAGAGCAGCCTTCAACCCCTGCATCTCCAGATCCCTTGACCTATGCTTCCTGTGTTCAGCTGGTAACCTTGGAGTTTCGCATGGATTCTACCTCCCGTACCCTCTCCCGTAGCAGTTCCTGCATCAGGGGAGGGGTCGGACCCTTGTCTGTTTTTGGTCTTCTTCCTGTCCCGCACCAAGCCAACCCACCTTTGCATCTTCCATGTATGTGCTTGGAAGCAAGCCCATCCACAGGGAACCTATTAGCCAAATGGATCCAGGCAATGAACATTGAAGTAGAGATCCAGGATCCATAATAAACCTGCTCTGAAACCTGTCCCAAAGTCTGTGACTCTCTCACACTGAAACAGAAACAATAATAGCTTTTTGGACTGTGAACTGTCATGTGTCTCTACTTCCAATCTTGAATGCATAGGTGCTGAGCCTGGACTGAAAAGGACCATGTCTTCCATGGGCTGGATTCCACGGCAAGAACTCAGTGAAATCTGAATTCGAGGCATGGAGTGAATAATTATTGTAGAGTAAATCCTCCCAAGTAGGGCTTATGCACATTGCACAGGAAAAGCTTTTTCAAAGAGGTTCCTGAAAGAAAAATCTTTTTTAAAATTTATTTTAATTCCAGTAGAGCTAACATACAGTGTTACATTCGTTTCAGGTGTACAATAGAGTGATTCAGTAATTCTATATATTACTCAGTGGTCATCAAGAAAAGCGTCCTCTTAATCCCCTTCATCTATTTCACTCATCCCTCTATCCACCTCCTCTCTGGTAACCATCTGTTTGTTCTCTATTGTTAAGAGTTTGTATTTTGGTGTGTCTCCTTTTTCTCTTTTAGTTATTTATTTTTGTTTGTTTTTTAAATTCCCCATTAGAGTGACATCGTATGGGATTTTTCTTTCTCTGACTGACTGATTTTAGTTAGGATAATACTCTCTAGCTCCATCCATGTGGCTGCAAATGGCAAGGTTTCATTCTTTTTCAAGCCGAGTAATACTCCATTGTGTGTGTATGTGTGTGTGTGTGTGTGTGTGTGTGTGTGTGTGTGTGTGAATACACACATCTATCATCTCATTTGTCAATTTTTCTACAGACACTTGGGTTGCTTCCATGTTGTGATATTGTAAATAATGGTGCAAGAAACATAGGGGTGCACATATCCTTTTAAGTTACTGTTTTCCTATTCTTTGGGTAAATACGAGTAGTGTGATTGTTGGATCGTAGGGTAGTTCTATATTTAATTTTTTGAGGAACCTTCATACTGTTTTCCATGGTGGCCACCACAGTTTGCATTCCCACCCACAGTTCGCGAGGATTCCCCTTTATCCACATCCTTCCAACACCTGCTCTTTGTTGTGCTTTTGATGTTAGCCATTCTGACAGGTTTGAGGTATTACCTCATTGTACTTTGGGTTTACATTTTCCTGATGATGAATGATGGTGAACATCTTTTCACGGGACTGTTGGCCATTTGTATTTCTTCTTTGGAGAAATGTCTGTCCATGTCTTCTGCCTATTTTTTTTTAAGATTTTATTTATTTATTCATTCAACAGAGATAGAGACAGCCAGCGAGAGAGGGAACACAAGCAGGGGGAGTGGGAGAGGAAGAAGCAGGCTCATAGCGGAGGAGCCTGATGTGGGGCTCGATCCCAGAACGCCGGGATCACGCCCTGAGCCGAAGGCAAACGCTCAACCGCTGTGCCACCCAGGCGCCCCTCTTCTGCCTATTTTTTAACTGGATTATTTGTTTTTGGGGGGTTGAGTAGAATCACTTGTATATGTTTTGGACACTATCCCTTTATTGCATATTATCTTTGCAAATATCTTCTCCCTTTGAGTAGGTTGTCTTATTATTTTTACGTTTTCATTGTTCTTCTGCTGTGTGGAAACTTTTTATTTTGCTGTATTCCCAATAGCTTATTTTTGCTTTCATTTCCTTTGCCTCTGGACACAGTCTAGAAAAACGTTGGTATGGTCCATGTCAAGAAGTTACTGTCTTCCCTCCTGTAGGATTTTTATGGATTCAGGTCTCATATTGAGGTCTTGAAACTGTTTTGTGTTTGTCTTTATTGTGTAAGAAAGCAGTCTAATTTCATTCTTTTGTGCGTAGCTGTCTAGTTTTCCCAACACCATTTGTTGTAGAGACTGTCCTTTTCCCTTTTGATATCGTTGCTTGCTTTGTGGAAGATTCATGGACCACATAATTGTGGGTTTCTGTCTGAACTTGTATCCTGTTCCTTTGGTCGCTGTGTCTATTTTTGTGCCGTACTGTCTTGTTAGGATGACTGCAGCTTTGTAGTATAACCTGAAATCTGAAATTGTGAGTCCTCCAGCTTTGTTTTTCTTTTCCACATTGCACTGTCTGTTCGGAATCTTTAGTGGTTCCATAAAAATATTTAGGATTGTTTATTCGAGGTCTTTTATTCTTTAATTTAAATTCAATTAGCCAACTTACACTATATCATTCGTTTCAGATGTAGTCTTCAATAAATTTTCAGTCTTGTGTAACACCCAGTGTTCATTGTATCGTGTGACCTCCTTAATGCTACTCACCCAGTTACCCCCCCCCCAAATTCTCCTCCAACAATCATCAGTTTCTTGCGATAGTTAAGAGTCCATCATGGGTTTTCTCCCTCTCTGATGACTTCCCATTCCTGGGGAGGGGCCCCTCCACAGATGAACTAGGGTTAGGGTTGGGGCCCAGGAACCCCGCAGGCCAGATCTGCCCAGTATGTGGCGAGCTCCGCCGCGGGCTGAGGTGAGGGTGTGGGGTGGGGTGAGCTTGGGCTTCAAGGTTGGGTTTAGGGATCGCCGAAGTTCACCGGGGACTCTGGGGGCCCTCCTCGTTCTCCCGCCCTGAATGCTCTACAGCCTCCCAAGGGGCATGGTTTCCTGCGGGCTGGCAGGCTTTGTCCTGCAGTGGAGCTCAGGTGTCTAAAGTCCCTGGGGCTGCGGCACCAGGCCCCAGGGGAGGGGCCTTACCCAGCCGACCTAGGGCAGGTCTAGGCCCCAGGAACCCGGCAGGCCTGATCTGCCGGCTCTGCCACGAGCTCAGTGGCAAGCTGAAGGGAAGGCCTGGGGCGGGATGAGCGTGGGCCTCAGGGTTGGGGTGTAGGGGGTCACCGAGGATCGCTGGGGGCTCAGGGGGGCCCTACCAGTTCTCCTGCAGGGGATGCTCTGAGGCGCCCCAAGGGGCATGGTTTCCTGAGGGGTGGCAGGCTGAGTCCTGTGGTGGGGCTCAGGTGTACCCAATCCCCGGGGTTAGGGTACGGATTAGGGTACGGGTTAAGGTTAGGGTATGGGTTACGGTTAGGGTATGGGTGAGGGTAGGGGTTAGGGATAGGGTAAGGAGAGGGTACGGGTTAGGGTTGGGTTTAGGGGTTACAGGTTGGAGGTTATGGGTTAGGGTACAGATTAGGGTTTAGGGTACGGGTTAGGGTTTAGGGTTTGGGTTTAGGGTTAGGGTTGTAGTACGGGTTAGGTTTAGGGTACGGGTTAGGGTTAGGGTACGGGTTAGGGTACGCATTAGGGTACGGTTTAGGGTACGGGTTAGGGTACAGTTTAGGGTAAGTATTGGCCTACCAATTTGGGTACGGTTTAAGGTACGGGTTAGGGTTAGGGTACCGGTTAGGGTTAGGGTACAGTTTAGGGTTATGGTACAGGTTAGGTTACGGTTTAGGTTTAGGGTTAGGGTACGGGTTAGGGAACAGGTTAGCTATAGGGATAGGGTACGATTTAGGGTTAGGTTATGGGTTAGGGTACGGGTTAGGGTACAGGTTAGGGGTAGGTATGGGTTAGGGTCCGGGTTAGGGATAGGGCACGGGTTAGGGTATGGGTTATGGTACGGGTTAGGGTATGGGTTAAGGTTAAGGTAAAGGTACTGGTTAGGGTTAGGGTACGGGTTACGGTTTAGGGTTTAGGGTTACAGTTAGGGTACGGGTTAGTGTTAGGGTACGGGTAGGGTTTGGGTACGGGTTATGGTACGAGTTAGGGTATGGGTTAAGGTCAGGGTTTAGGGTTAAGGTTAGGGTACGGGTTAGGGTACTTGTTAGGGTTACAGTTAGGTTTAGGGTATGGTTTAAGTTACGGGTTAGGGTACAGTTTACGGTTAAGGTTAGGGTACGGGTTAGGGTACGGGTTAGAGTACGTGTTAGGGTTACAGTTAGGGTTAGGGTACAGGTTAGGATTAGGTTTAGGGTACGGGTTAGAGTTAGGGTTAGAGTACGGGTTAGGGTTTGGGTTAGGGTTAGGTTTAGGGTTAGGTTATGGGTTAGGGGTAGGGTTAGCTGAAGGGGTAGGGTTAGGGGTAGGGTTAGGGGTATGGTAGGGGTCGGGGTAGGGTTAGGGTTTACGGTTAGGGTTTGGGGTTTGGGGTTAGTGGTTAAGGTTAGGGTTTCATGTTTAGGGTTTCCGGATTAGGGTTAGGGGTTAGGGTTTAGGGTTTAGTGTTAATGTCAGGGTTTAGGGTTTAAGGATTAGGGTTTAGGGTTAGGCTTAGGGTAGGGTTAGGGTTAGGGTAAGGGTTAGGGGTTAGCGTTAGGGTTAGGATTAGGGGTTAAGGTTAGGGTTTAAGGTTAGGCATTAGGGTTTAGGGTTAGGGCTAGACCCCAGTATGCCAGCAGGACCTATGCCCCGGCTGTGCGGCAAGCGGAGGAGTGGGCCAAGGTGAGGGCGATGGCGAGCAGGAGTATGGTATCCAGCGTTTTGTCGCTGGGGGCCTTTGAAAGTCGGTAGAGGCTTGGAGGGCCCTGCCCGTTATCCCGCCCTGAATGACCAGCGGTGCCCCTAGCGGCCCGGGTGGTGGCAGTGTGGCAGTGTGAGTCTGGCACTGCGGTTTGGGGGTCCCCAATGCCGTGTGTTGCAGCGCCAGGCCCCTTGGGAGGGGCACCTCTGGGGCCCTCCTAGGGTTAGTGTTAGCTCCCAGGAGTCCAGCAGGCATGATCCGCCAGCTGTGTGGTAGCATAGGACCGGGCCAAGGTGAAGGCACCGGCAAGCTGGAGCGTGGGACCAAGCATTTTGGCGCGGGGGGCCTTGGAAGGTCGCCGGGGGATTCAAGGGCCCTGCCAGTCCTCCCGCCCTGAATGGCCAGAGGCGCCCTTAGCCGCCCAGGTGGTGGCGGCATGGCACGGTGAGTACGGCACTGGGGCTCGGGGGCCCCAATCCCTGGAGTTGCTGCACCAGGCCCCTTTGGAGGTTACTCTCAGGGGCAAACCTAGGGTTAGGGTTAGCCCCCAGGAGGCTTGCAGGCCCGATCCACTGGCTGTGCGGCGAGCGGAGGGGTGGGCCGAGGTGAGGGTGCTGGTGAGCGGGAGCATGGGCCCAAGCATTTTGGCGCATGGGGCCTTAGAAGTTCACTGGGACTCAGAGGGCCCTGCCCGTTCTCCCAGCCTGAATGACCGGCGGTGCCCCTAGCAGCCCGGGTGGCAGCAGGTCCGCAAAGTGAGTCCTGGCTGGCGCTCGGGGGTCGCCAATCCCTGGTGCTGCGGCACCAGGCCCCTTGGGAAGGGCCCCTCGGAGGCCGCCCTAGGGGTAGTGTTAGCCCCCAGGAGGCCGGCAGGCCCGATCCGCCAGTTGTGTGGTGAGTGGAAGGGCGGGCTGAGGTGAGGGCGCTGGCGAGCGGGAGCCTGGGCCCAAGCCTTTTGGCGCGGTGGGCCTTCGAATGACAACGGGACTTGGAGGACCCTGCCCATTCTCCCGCACTGAATGTCTTGCGGCGCCCCTAGCGCCCCGTGTGGTGGCTGGGCGGCAGGCTGAGTCCAGCGCTGGGGGTCAGGGGTTCCCAATCCCGGGCATTGCGTGGCCAGGCCCCTTGGGAGGGGCCCCTCGGGGGCTGACCTAGGGTTAGGGTTAGCCCACTGGAGTCTGGGAGACCCGATTCGCCGGCTGTGTGTGAGCAGAGGGGCGGGCTGAGGTAAGGGCTCTGGCGAATGGGACAGTAGGCCCAAGCGTTTTGGCGCGGGGGGCCTTTGAAGGTCTCTGGGGGCTTGGAGGGCCCTACACGTTCTCCCGCCCTGAAAGACCGGCCGCGCCCATAGCGGCCCGGGTGCCGGCGGGGCAGCAGTGTGAGTCTGGTGCTGGGGCTCGGGGATCCCCAATCCCCACGTTGTGCCGCCAGGCCACTTGGGAGGGTCTCCTCGGGGACCTCCCAAGGTGAGGGTTTCCCCAGGAGGCCGGGAGGCCTGATCCGCCTGCTGTGCAGCGAGTGGAGGGGCAGGCTGAGTTGTGGGCGCTGGCGAGCGGGAGCGTGGGCCCAAGCATTTTGGCGCGGGGGGCCTTCGATGGTCGCCGGGGGATCGAAAGCCCCTGCCCATTCTCCCGCCCTGAATGACCGGCAGCATGCCTAGTGGCCCGGGTTGCGGCAGGACAGCAGGGTAGAGTCTGGTGCTGGGGCTCGGGGGTCCCCAATCCCAAGTGTTGCGGCGATAGGCACCTTGGGATGGGCCCCTCTGTGGCCAACCTAGGGTTAGAGTTTGCCCTCCAGGAGGCCGGCAGTCCGGATCCGCCCACTCTACAATGAGCGGAGGGGTGGGCCAAGATGAGGGCGCTGGCGAGCAGGAGCGTGGGCCCAAGCGTTTTGGTGCGGGGGGCCTTCGAAGGTTGCTGGGGGCTCGGAGGGCCCTGCACATTCTTCCACCCTGAATGACAGGCGGCTACCCAAGCGGCCCGGGTAGAGGACAGGCGGTAGGGTGAGTCAGGCACTGGGGCTCGGTGTCCCCAATCCTCGGCGTTGGGGCGCCAAGCCCCTTCGGAAGGGCTCTAGGGGACCGACCAAGCGTTGCTGTTAGCCCCCAGAAGGCCAGAAGACCCGATCTGCTGGCTGTGTGGCGAGCGGAGGGGCAGGTTGAGATGAGGGCGTTGGCGAGTGGGAATGTGGGACCAAAGTTTTAGAGCAAGGGTCCTAGAAGGTCGCCAGGGGCTCAGAGCGTCCTGCCCGTTCTCCCTCCCTGAATGACTGATGGCGCCCCTCGCAGCACTGGTGGCAGTGGGGCGGCAGGGTGAGTCTGGCACTGGGTCTCGGGGGTCCCCAATGCCTGGCGTTGCGGCGCCAGGACCTTGGGAAGGGCCATTTGGGGGTCGACCTTGGGTTAAGTTAGCCCCCAGGAGGCCCACAGGCCCGATCCGCCAGCTATGCGGCGAGCGGAGGGGTGGTCCGAGGTAAGGGCACAGGCGAGCAGGAGCTTGGGCCCAATCGTTTTGGCACGGGGGGTCTTCGAAGGTCACCAGGGCCTTGGAGGGCCCTGCCTGTTTTCCCGCCCTGAATGACTGATGGTGCTCCTAGCAAACCAGGTGGCGGCGGGGTGGCACGGTTAGTCCCGCACTGGGGCTCGGGGTCAGCAATCCCAGCCGTTGTGGCGCCAGGCCCCATCGGAGGGGCCCCTCGGGGGCTGACCTAGGGTTAGGTTTAGCCACCAGAAGGCCGGCGGGCCTGATCCACTGGCTATCCGGTGAGCGGAGGGGCAGGACAAAGTGAGGGCGCTGGCATGCGGGAGCCTGGGTTCAAGCGTTTTGGCGCGGGGTAACTTTGAAGGTCGCCGGGGGCTCAAAGGGCCCTGCCCGTTTTCCAGCCTTGAATATCCGGCGGCAACCCTAGCGGCCCGGGTGGCGGCGGGGTGGCAGGGTGAGTCCGGCGCTGGGGCACGGGGTTCCCCAATCCCCGGCGCTATGGCGCCAGGCCCCTTGGGAGGGGCCCTTTGAGGACAGAACTAGGGTTAGGGTTAGCCCCCGGTAGGCCTGCAGGCCCTATCCGCCAGCTGTGTGTCGAGCGGAGGGGTGGGCCGAGGTGAGGGCTCTGGAGAGCGGGAGCGAGGGCCCAAGCATTTTGGCGTGGGGGGACTTCGATGGTTGCCGGGGACTCGGAGGGCCTTGCCCATTCTGTCGCCGTGAATGACCGGCGGCGCCCCTACCAGCCCGGGTGGCAGCGGGGCAGTAGGGTGAGTCTGGCGCTGGGGATCGGGGGTTCCCAATCCCCAGCATTGCTGCGCCAGGCCCCTTGGGATGGGCCCCTAGTGGGCCAAACTAGGAATAGGGATAGTCCCCAGGAGGCCGGCAGGCCCGATCCGCTGGCTGTGAGTCTAGCGGAGGGATGGGCCAAGGTGAGGGCGCTGGCGCGTGGGAGCATGGGCCCAAGCGTTTTGGCGCGGGGGGCCTTCGAAAGTTGCCTGGGGCTCAGAGGGCCCTGCCCCTTCTCCCGCCCTGAATGACCGATGGCGCCCCTAGCGGACCGTGTGGCAACGGGGCAGCAGGGTGACTCTGGCGCTGGGGCTCGGGGGTCCACAATCCCCGGCGTTGCGACGCCAGGTGCCTTGGGAGGGGCCCCTCGTGGGCTGACCTATGGTTAGGGTTAGCCCCCAGGAAGCCGGCAGGCCCGATCGGCCAGCTTTGCGGTGAGCGGAGGGGCAGGCCGAGGTGAGGGCGCTGACAAGTGGGAGTGTGGGCACAAGCGTTTTGTTGAGGGGTGCCTTCGAAGGTCGCCCGTGGCTCGGAGGGCCCTGCCTGTTCTCACGCCCTGAATGACCGACGGTGCCGCTAGCGGCCCGTGTGGTGGTGGGGCGGCACGGTGAGTCCGGCTCTGTGGCTCAGGGGTCAGCAATCCCAGGCGTTGTGGCGCCAGGCCCCATTGGACTGGCCCCTCGGGGGACAACCTAGGGTTAGGGTTAGCCCCCAGGAGGCCGGCAGGTCCGATCCACCAGCTGTGCGGCGAGTGGAGGGGCGAGCCGAGTGAGGTCGCTGGTGAGCGGAGCGTGGGCCGAAGCATTTTGTCGCGGGGGTCCTTCAAAGGTCTCCAGGGGCTCAGAGGGCCCTATCCGTTCTCCCGCCCTGAATAACAATCGGCTCCCCTAGCGGCCCGGGTGTGGCGGGGCAGCAGGGTGAGTCTGACGCTGGGGCTCGGGAGTCCTCAATCCCTGGCCTTGCGGCGCCATGCCCCTTGGGATGGGCCCCTAGGGGGCCTACCTAGGGTTAGGGTTAGCCACCAGGAGTCTGGGAGGCCCGATCCGCCAGCTGTGCGGCGAGTGGAGTGGCGGACTGAGGTAAGGGCACAGGTGAGCGGGAGCATGGGCCCAAAGCGTTTTGGTGTGGGGGGCCTTCAAAAGTCGCCGGTGGCTCGGAGGGCCCTGCCCGTTCTCCCTCCCTGAATGACTGGCGGTGCCCCTAGCGGCCCAGGGGGCGGTAGGGCGGGAGGGTGAGTCCGGCGCTGGGGCTCGGGAGTCCCCTATCCCCGGTATTGTGGCAATAGGAACCTGGGATGGGCCCCTCGGGGGCCCACCAAAGGTTAGGGTAACACCCAGGAGGCTGGCAGTCCCGATCCACAAGCTGTGCAGCGAGCGGAGGGGCGGACCGAGGTAAGGGCACAGGTGAGCGGGAGCATGGGCCCAAGCGTTTTGGCGCGGGGGGGGCCTTCGAAGGTCGCCAGGGGCTCGGAGTGATCTGCCCGTACTCCCTCCCTGAATGACCGACGGTGCTCCTAGTGGCCCGGGTGGTGGCGGGGCAACACAGTGAGTCCAGCGCTGGGGTTCGGGGGTCCCCAATACCCGGGGTTGCAGCGCCAGGCCCCTTGGGACGGGCCCCTCGAGGGCCGACCTAGGGTTAGGCTTAGGCCCCAGGAGGTCGGCAGTCCCTATCAGCCGGGTGTGCAGCAAAGGGGTGGGCCGAGGTGAGGGCGCTAGCGAGTGGGAGCGTGTGTCCAAACGTTTTGGCGCGGGGGGCCTTCAAAGGTCGCCGGAGGCTCAGAGGGCCCTGCCCGTTCTCCCGCCCTGAATGACCGGCGGCACCCCTAGTGGCCCGGGTAGCAGCGGGGTGACACGGTGAGTCTGGCACTGGGGCTTGGGGGTCCCCAATGCCCTGTGTTGTGGAGCCAGGCCCCTTGGGATATGCCCCTTGGGGGCCGACCTATGGTTAGGGTTAGCCCCTAGGAGTCCGGCAGGCCCAATCCGCCCGCTGTTTGGAGAGCGGAGGGGCGGGCCGAGGTGAGGGCCTGGCGAGCGGCAGCATTGGTCCAAGCGTTTTGGCATGGGGTCCTTCAAAAGTCGCTGGGGGCTCGGAGGGCCCCGCCCGTACTCCCACCCTGAATGACCGGCGGCGCCACTAGCGGCCCGGGTGGCGGCAGGGTGGCACGGTTAGTCCAGCGCTGGGGCTCGGGTGTCAGCAATCCCAGGCGTTGTGGCGCCAGGCCCCATCAGACGGGCCCCTCGAGGGCCGACCTAGGGTTAGGGTTAGCCCACAGGAGGCCTGCAGGCCTCATCAGCCGGTTGTGCGGTGAGCGGAGGGGCGGGCCAAGGTGATGGTGCTGGCGATGGGGAAGTTGGGCCCAAGCGTTTTAGTGAGGGAGGTATTCGAAGGTTGCCTGGGGCTCAGAGGGCCCTGCCCCTTCTCCCTCCTTGAATGACCGGTGGCGCCCCTACCATCCCAGTTGGCGGTGGGGAAGCAGGGAGAGTCTGGCGCTGGGGCTCGGGTGTCCCCAATCCCCGGTGTTGCGGCGCAAGGCTCCTTGGGCGGGGCCCCTCGTGGGCCGACCAAGTGTTAGGGTTAGCCCCCAGGATGCTGACAGGCCTGATCTGCAGCCTGTGCGGCAAGTGGAGGAGTGGGCTAAGATGTGGGTGCTGGGGAGCAGGAGCGTGGGCCCAAGCATTTTCGCAAGTGCGGCCTTCAAATGTCGCCAGGGGCTTGAAGGGCCCTGCCTGTTCTCCCGCACTGAATGACTGGTGGCGCCCCTAGCGGCTCGGGTGGTGTCGGGTCGGCAGGGTGAGTCTGGCGCTGGAGCTCGGGGGTCCCCAATCCCCTGCGTTGCTGCGCCAGGCCCCTTGGGAAGGCCCGCTTGGGGGTCGACCTAGGGTTAGGGTTACCCCCAGGAGGCCAGTAGGCCCGATCTGCCAGCTGTGCGGCGAGCGGAGGGGCGGGCTGAGATGAGGGCACTGGCCAGCGGGGAATGTGGGCCCAAGCATTTTGGCACGAGACGCCTTCAAAGGTCGCCAGGGGCTTGGAGGGCCCTGCCCATTCTCCTGCTCTGAATGACCAACGGCGTCCCTCGTGGCCCGGTTGGCAGCAGGGCGGCAGGGAGAGTGTGGCACTGGGGCTCGGGGTTCCCCAATCCCCGGCTTTGCGGCGCCAGGGCCTTTGGGAGGGGCCCCTTGGGGACGGACCTAGGGTTAGGTTTAGCCCCCAGGAGGCCCGCAGGCCCGATCTGCCGGCTGTGTGGCGAGCGGAGGGGCGGGCCGAGATGAGGGTGCTGGCGAGCGGGAACATGGGCCCAAGCGTTTTGGCGCGAGTGGCCTTCGAAGGTCGCCGGGGGCTAAGGGGGCCTTGCCCGTTTTCCCTCCCTGAATGACCAGCAGCGCCTCTACCAGCCCGGTTGTTGGCGGGGAAGCAAGGTGAGTCCGGTGCTGGGGCTCAGGGGTCCACAATCCCCGGCATTGCAGCACCAGGTGCCTTGGGAGGGGCCCCTCGTGGGCCAATCTAGGGTTAGGGTTAGCCCCCAGGAGGCCGTCAGGCCAGATCGGCCAGCTTTGCGGTGAGTGGAGGGGCGGGCCGAGGTGAGGGCGCTGACAAGCGATAGCGTGGGCGCAAGCGTTTTGATGCGGGGTGCCTTTGAAGGCCGCCCGTGGCTCGGAGGGCCCTGCCTGTTCTCACGCCCTGAATGACCGGCGGTGCAGCTAGGGGCCTGGGTGGCAGTGGGGCGGCACGGTGAGTCCGGCGCTGGGGCTCAGTCGTCCCCAATCCCTTGTGTTGCGGCTCCAGGCCCCTTGGGATGGGCCCCTAGGGGGCCTACCTAGGGTTAGGGTTAGCCCCCAGGAGGCTGGGAGGCCCAATCCGCTGGCTGTGTGGTGAGCAGAGGGGCAGGCCGAGGTAAGGGCGATGGCGAGTGGGAGCGTGGTCCCAAGCGCTTTGGCGCGGGGGGCCTTCGAAAGTCGCTGGGGGCTCAGAGGGCCCTGACGTTCTCCCGCCCTGAATGACCGGTGGTGCCCCTTGTGGCCCAGGTGGCGGTGGGGGGCATGGTGAGTCTGGCGCTGGGGCTCAGGAGTCCCCAATAATTGTCATTGCGGTGCCAGGCCCCTTGGGAGGGACCACTAGGGGGTAGGCCTAGGGTTCGGGTTAGCCCCCAGAAGGCCCGCAGGCCCGATCCGCCAGCTGTGCGGCGAGTGGAGGGGAGGGCCGAGGTAAGGGCACTGGCGAGTGGGAGCGTGGGCCGAAGTGTTTTGTCGTGGGGAGCCTTCAAAGGTCTCCCGGGGCTCAGAGGGCCCTACCCGTTCTCCCGCACTGAATGACCGGTGGCTCCCCTAGCGGCCCAGGTGGTGGCAGAGCTGCAGGGTGAGTCCGGCGCTGGGGCTCAGTAGTCCCAAATCCCCGGCGTTGCTGCGCCAGGCCCCTTGGGATGGGCCCCTAGAGGGCCTACCTAGGGTTAGGGTTAGCCCCCAGGAGGCTGGGAGGCCTGATCCGCGGGCTGTACAGCAAGAGGAGGGTCAGGCCGAGGTAAGGGCGATGGCGAGTGGGAGCGTGGTCCCAAGCGCTTTGGCGCAGGGGGCCTTCGAAAGTCACTGGGGGCTTGGAGGGCCCTACCGTTCTCCCGCCCTGAATGACTGGTGGTGCCCCTTGTGGCCCGGGTGGTGGTGGGGGGCATGGTGAGTCCGGCGCTGGGTCTCAGAAGTCCCCAATCCTCCTCGTTGCGGCACCAGGCCCCTTGGGAGGGGCCACTAGGGAGTCGACCTAGGGTTCGGGTTAGCCCCCAGAAGGCCCACAGGCCCGATCCGCCATCTGTGCGGCGAGCTGAGGGGATGGCCGAGGTAAGAGCGCTGGCGAGCAGGAGCGTGGGCCCTAGCGTTTTGGTGTGGGGGGCCTTCGAAGGTCGCTGGAGGCTTGGAGGGCCCTGCCCCTTCTCCCTCCCTGAATGACCAGCGGTGCCACTAGCGGTCCAGGTGGCGGTAGGGCAGGAGGGTGAGTCGGGCGCTGGGGCTCGGGATTCCCAAATTCCCGGTGTTGGGGCAATAGGAACCTGGGATGGGCCCCTCGGGGGCCCACCAAAGGTTAGGGTAACACCCAGGAGGCTGGCAGTCCCAATCCACTGGCTGTGCTGCGAGCGGAGGGGTGGACCGAGGTGAGGGCATAGGCGAGCAAGAGCATGGGCCCAAGCGTTTTGGCGCGGGGGGCCTTCGAATGTCACCAGGGGCTTGGAGGGATCTGCCTGTGCTCTCTCCATGAATGACCGACAGTGCTCCTAGCGGCCCAGGTGGTGGCGGGGCAACATGGTGAGTCCGGCACTGGGGCTCGGGCATCCCCAATCCCAGGCATTGCGGTGCCAAGCCCCTACGGAGGGGCCCCTCAGGGGCCAACCTAGGATTATGGATAGCCTCCAGGAGGAGGGCAGGCCTCATCCACCGGCTCTGCACCGAGCGGGGGGCGGGCCGAGGTGAGGGCGCTGAGGAGCGGGAGTGTGGGCTCAAGCGTTTTGGATGGGGGGGCCTTCAAAGGTCGCCATGGGCTCAGAGGGCCCTGCCCGTTCTCCCGCCCTGAATGACCAGCGGCACCCCTAGCGGCCCGGATGGCGGCGGGGCGGCAGGGTGAGTCCAGCGCTGAGGCTCGGGGGTCCCTAATACACAGCGTTGTGGCGACAGGCCCCTTTGGCGGGCCGCTCGCGGGCCGTCCTAGGGTTAGGGTTCGCCCCCAGGAGGCTGGCAGGCTCATTCCGCCCATGTACGATGAATGGAGGTGTGGGTCGAGGTGAGGTAGCTGGTGAGCAGGAGTGTGGGCCAGAGCATTTGGCTTTGGCTCGGGGTGCCTTCGAAGGTTGCAGGTGGCTCGGAGAGTCCTGCCCGTTCTGTTGCCCTGAAGGACTGGCGACGCCCCTAGCGCCCCCTGTGGCGGTGGGGCGGCAGGATGCGTCCGGCGCTGTGACTTGGGGGTCCCCAATCCCTGGCATGCGGCGCCAGGCCACTTGGGAGAGGCCCCTCGGGGGCGACTAGGGATTGGGTTAGCCCCCAGGAAGCCAGCAGGCCCGATTGCCAGCTCTGCAGCGAGCGGAGGGGTGGGCCGAGGTAAGGGCGCTGGCGAGCAGGAGCGTGGGAGCCAGAGTTTTTGCACGGGGGGCCTTCGAAGGTTGCAGGGGGATAGGAGGGCCCTGCCCGTTCTCACTTCGTGAATGACTGGCAACGCCCCTAGCGCACTGGGTGCTTGCGCGGTGGCAGAGTGAGTCCAGCACTGGGGCTCGGGGTTCCCATATCCCCGGCATTGCGGTGCCAGGCTCCTTGGGAGGGGCCTCTCGGGGGCCGACCTAGGGTAAGTGTTAGCCCCCAGGAGACCAGCAGGCCCGTTCCCCCAGCTCTGCGGCAGGCAGAGGGGCAGGCCGAGGTTAAGGTGCTGGTGAGAGGGAGTGTGCGCCCAAGCGTTTTGGCGCGGGGGGCCTTCGAATGTTGCCGGGGCTTGGAGGGCCCTGCCCATTCTCTCACCCTGAATGACTGGCGGCGCCCATAGCAGCCCGGTTGCTGCGGGGCGGCAGGGAGACTCAGGCACTGGCCTCGGCGGTCCCCAATCCCTGGCGTTGTGGTGCCAGGCCCCTTGGGAGGGGCCCCTTGGGGGCTGACTAGGGTTAGGGTTCATCCCCAGGAGGACGGCAAGCCCGGCGCTAAGTGGTTCTGGCAATGTAACAAAAATGCCATACACTTATCTGTAAGAAATAACGGTGTACAGGAACCCTCTTAGCCCTAACATCATCCTTTGTGAATATGGAAGCCAGCCCCAAGGTGGTCGAGGAAGTCTGACGAAAGGGCTAAGCACTTTTCTCTGAGTCTCCACACTATACAGGGAAAAACCAAAGTACATCATCTTTCACGAGTAGGAAGCATTAATGAAAAGGTTCTGGAATTTTGAGGACTCTGACCCATCCTTATTGGTAATAAACCACCGTGTACAGGAAAACACCTTCAACTCTCATCAGCCTCCTCAATCCTGATTCCGATTCAACTTTGGGGGTGTAGGACTAGGGAAATGTCCACATCTTATTGCTAAGAAAGAACGATGTCAGGGTAATGCCCTTCAAGTCACATCAGCCTTCCTGAAGACAGAAGCAGGAATCAAGGTGGTTATGTTACCATGAGGTAAGGAAGATGAGCATATAAGTGAGAAACAACAGTGGGCAGGACCTCTCTTCCAACGAACAGTATCTTTGCTTAATGTTGAATCCCTATGTTAAGTGGTTGTGGCCATTTGTGAGGTGAAAATCTTAAGTGTTTTGTAAAACGTCTTGGTCATTCAAATATGAAACTAAGGTAGTTGGGGACTCCTAGGCAGTGATTTGTCCACTGTCAAAAATATGAAAAGATAAGAGACAGATGAGGTCTCCTCAGGCATTGTCCTTTATCCTCATCCTCCGTGAGAATGGTCATCTCTGGACAGCTCAGTGACAGGGTCTCATTCACAGTGGGGGCATCTGTTCCTCACAGACATCAGGCAGGGAAATGGATTTGGTTCTCTGTGCCAGCCCAGCCACAGCTGAGTGTCACAGCACTCTCTCGTGGGCTCATAAGTGTTTCACTGTCACCAGGCAGGTAATTGTATTTGATAAACCACTGTGAGAGTTTGCAATTGCCTTCATCTGCAACCTCCTAGAAGCAAATGCAGGTCTCTGGTACCATGTGAAGTCATGTGAAGGCATTGTGAGAAAGTGTCCTTTTGGTTAAGAAAAACATGGCTGGGGCTCCTGGCTGGCTCAGCCAGTTAAGCATGTGCCTTTGGCTCAGGTTATGATCCCAGGGTTCTGGGATCGAGCCCGGGCTCCCTGCTGAGCAGGAAAGGAGTTAGGGAAATAACTTAGAACCCACAGAGAATGTGAATAAAGGGGAGTGAAATGGAACTTGGTCTGTGTTTTGCTTTAGGGATTGGAAGTTAGTTTTTTCTCAATTGTGATTGTTCTTGAAACAGAAAAGCTGTATTGTTTTTTTTTACCTTTAATTTTTTTCTACTAATAATTTTTATTATGATATGTTAGTCACTATAGAGTATTTCCTTAGTTTTTGATGTAGTGTTCCCTGATTCATTATTTGCATATAACACCCAGTGCTCCATGCAATATGTACCTTCCTTAATACCCATCACTGGCCCATCCCAATCCCCCACCCCTCTCCCCTCTGAAGCCCTCAGTTTGTTTCCCAGAGTCCATAGTCTCTCGTGGTTCATTCCCCCTTCTGTTTAGGGTCCATTGTCTAAAGGGACAGACAGTGGAAGTTCACCAAATATAAGATCGAAATTTCATTGTTCATTATAGATGCCGCCAAGTAGTTCCCAGACATTTCATTCTACTGTAGTAATTCATTATACCTGTGAAGGTGCACGTGGAAGACAATTGATGCATGTATAGTGGTAATAAAACACGCCCCTCAGTAGTAGAATAAGAGAGGATACATATGTGTAAAATTATTCGACTACAGCTTCCATGCTTTCCCTTTGGTTCCTTATTATCCATGAAATTGGACAATTTTTGTTCTCTAGGCTTAAAACTCATTGTCAGTATTCAGAGTTTTTCAATGCTGATCTTCTCCTGTATAAGTTACCAAAATCCTAAAATATGTATGAACTTTAAAAAGCGCTATATTGAAAATTACAGCAGGGAAGTTCCATTTTGTGAATATTGTGTCAATGGATCTCTATTTTGACATCAGTGTTCATTAGAAATGATGACATTTCATATGAGTATAAATATCAATGTGTAAAAGAAAAGGTAGGAAGAACCTTGAATGTTTAAGTAATTGGTGAAATGACAGGGGTGTGTGTGTGTGTGTGTGTGTGTGCAATTGATTTTCAGTGAATGGTTCAGCTTCTTGTAGGGCCTCCGAAAGAGCCCAGGTGAACCTTTCAATGAGTTGATATCTGTTTTCAGAACATGGGAATCTCTTAGTCCAATAGTCAATCAGGCAAGCTTTGAGGTCTTGAAGAGTTTCAGTCCTCAGCGATGGTGTTGCAGACCCTTGTGAGCAAACCCTAGGGTATGCTCAGAGCCCTCATTAGCTGGTACCAAGGTGTGACGATTTCAGACAGCATTTCCCAAAGAAGTACCTCTTGAGTCTCTGTCCTTGTCAGTTCCCTACACTTCCTTACACTAGTTATGTGATCAGTGTGTTTCAGGATAATCCCCACATGTGAGTTTTGCTATTTCCTACTAGTCCTATCTGTTTCTCATCTTCTTCTTTTATGGTAGGGGTTGGGAAGCAACCTGTGTGGTGTAGGAAGGGGTGTGGTAGTTGTCTGCCTTCAGAGGACCGAATGATGCCTAGAAATTGTACTGTAGTTTGAGGTCAATTGTCCATCCTCTGAGTGTCAGGAATTGCATCACTTTACTTTGATGCTAGTCTGTTCTTCAAGCTGTCCTCAGAAATAAGGACGTCATCCATCTAGGGAATACTGGTTTGTGTGTATGTTTTCATTTTAGGAAAGGCCTTGCTGTTCCTGAAAATAATACTGCAGAGCACCCTTTCCTGTTCTTATTGGCCATCAGTCAATCTTTTCTGAAGTATTCGTTTATAAATAGACTCTATGGTTGATGAGCAGGAATTCTTTATGGACAAGTCTTTGTCAGTGTGTGTATTGCAAATCTTTACTTCCCAGCCTGCAGTTCACTTTTTCATTTTCTTATGGTCATAAGATAAGGAGAAATGTCACATTTTTATGAAGTCCCACTGAATTCTTTTAAATGGTTAGTGCACCCTATGTCCTACCCCAAGATTGACAGGTTCTACGTTTTCTTTCAGAAACTGTCCAATGGGAAGCTACAATCCATTTTCTCTGTCCATTTATTGCTTACAAATGTCACATTTTTATGAAGTCCACTGAATTCTTTTAAATGGTTAGTGCACCTTATGTCCTACCCCAAGATTGACAGGTTCTACGTTTTCTTCAGAAACTGTCCAATGGGAAGCTACAATCCAATTTCTCTGCCCATTTATTGCTTACAAATGTATTTTGACCATCTGTTTCCCAGGAAACCTCTTTTATTTTTATTATTATTATTATTATTATTATTATTATTATTATTATTATTATTATTATTTTAAATTGCATTTTTAATTCTAATAGGATATTTAAACACTGTTTTTGATTTTCTATGTGCACAATCGTATTATCTGTGAATAGTCACAGTTATCCCCTCAGTTCTTGTCCTTTTTGTTTCTCTTGCCTTAAAACACTGGTAGATTCTCCGATGCCACAATAAATAGAGCAGCATTGTTTGAAGATTTTAATATACCTTTCTCAATATCTGACAGAAAAAGCAGACAAAACATTGGTAACAAATGTGACCTAATTGACATATAGGGAACATTCCGTAATAAGTGCAGAATACATTATTTTCAAGTGGTCATAGACTCTTTACCCAAATAGATGATAGGTGCGGCCATGAATCAAGTCTACAAATGTTAAACCCTGAAATTAACTAGATTCTATTCTTAGACCACAGGGGAATTGAGCCACAGTCATAGCAAAAAGAAAACCAGGAAGTCCTTCAATGTTTAAAAATTAAATGGAACTTTGCTACATATCCTAAAGGTCAGAGAGGGAATCTCAATGGAAATTCTGAACCTTTTCTACATGAGGGCTCACACACAATGGCACTTTCTTTGTGAAGAGCATTATAATAACCTAGACAGGAGTTGAGCCTTAAGTCAGAGTTCTGCCTACCCCAGCCACACCTGGCAGCCTTGGCCTGTGGTCCCCCTCAGCTGTCCTTTCTGGTGGTCCTGAGCTAAGGGGGTCAACATGGCCATATGGAAATGGGAAGCTGCCCACTCATAATGATGACGGTGCCCACTACCCAGCTGCCCTCTCTGGTGGCTTTGAGCTAAGGGGGTCAACATGGTCGTATGGAAATTAGAAGCTCCCCACTGTTAGTGATGACGTTGCTATTGTATCATCCTCACCGGTCCAACAACATGATTTCTGAGCGAAATATGACACAAGAGTGACTTCTTGGCCTTCCTTCAGGTTTGAAAATCATCTGGTGAGTCATCTATTCGAAATATGGATTCAACATGTGTACTTTCTTCTGGAAAAGAAATAGACCCAATAGCAATTATGGCTTCCTGAGATCTTGTTCTTGAGAGACATCATACTGGCTCTTTGTAGCATTCTGCCTCTTAAACTTCTCAACTAGGGTGTAGATATTTTTAGGCACATTTTCAGGTGGTTAGACAGGGACTCGGATGATATGAGTCACAGAGGATTTTAGTGTCAGAAACCTAAGTGGGATCCCCAAATTGACTCCAAATCCCTTGTTGTTCCATACAGGGTACTATTTCCCTCTTATCTCTGGTCTTCTCAATCTGGAAACCTATCAAGTATCAGGATTTTCTTGTCATGTGGACAACTGGAACGAATTCAGCGGGCCTTTTCACCTCTGCCAATGGTGATCATTAAGATCATTATCTCAGTGGAGGACCTGTGGGTAAGATACTCAAAGATCCTTAGGAATAGAGACAGTATAATATTTTTCTGGTATTAAAGTTACTGAAACCAACTATCTTTTTTAGTCCATTCAGGCTCTGGTATGTTCAGAGGGTGCTGTAAAACAGGTCTGAAATAGTATTTAAAAACACTCAGCTCAGCCTCTTCTACAAAGTGAGCCAATGCTTATAAATATGGCTAAAATATTCCCTTACCTACGATTACTTCCCAGCCATCATAGTGTTTATATGGTATGACTGTCACTTACATTAGTCAACATTTGCAGAGAAAGAACTTAGTGCATCCAGGGGGCACTTCATGTTGAAATTAGTTTGTGACAATGAGCTATTGTGTTTTATTCTGCAGTCTAAGGGAATGGTGCCAGACATCTCTAAGGTGTCTAGCAGTTCTACAATTCTGATTTTAAGTGGTCTGTGTGCTTCAGAGATTTGGGCAGGAGAAGGACAGGAGTCCAGAGACTGTGAACACTTCTGTTACCTGTGCTGACCATGGAGCAGGTAGCCTTCTGTGGGATTCATTTTGAATTCTTGGTACTATTGTGAAAGGTGCTTTTGTCTCAAATTCCTCCATTTAGTAGTCATTATAATGATGAAAGTAATTTTTATCTTATATCATCTGTGGGCCCTGATCCTGGGCTCCCAGGGAAGCTATCCTTTAACATTTTACCTGGCTCAAATTGATTGGGCAAAACTTCAAAGCATGGGCCCTATTTCTGCCCCAAGCACATGTTGTACATCTGCTTCGAGAAGAAAACAATATCCAAATATGCCAACATAAAGATAAGAAAAAATAAATAACCTCTTTGGCTCCCATAAGATTAAAGTCATACTGACATGTACATACTGAAAACATAAGAACGAGTCTGTCAATTTCTGGAATCTAAGAAGATCCTCATTGTGGTGTGTAACTCTGTACTTAAAAGAAAACAGAAAAAAATATATAAGCCTGCCCCAAATGTTCCTTCCCTGGAGCACTCCCTTTTTGGTGAAGATTGTGTCTCCCAGGCAGCTGTCCTGACTTGGGTTTGAATAAAGGTCTCTTCCTTTCTCTCTAAAATGTTTTTAAAAGTTCATTCACACAATGTCGACAATAACAGTGTTTTCTATTTAAGTGAGAAATAAATGTTCCACTCTAGTTTTATTGGGAATAGACGAATTGAGGGTTTCTTTAGAAGAGTAAGTCTGCCTTCCAGAAAAGGCAAGGTCATTGGTCTATTGAGAATGAAGATAATTACTGCTAAACAACAAGCATGTGTTGCCCCTTCGCCCAGAAACCGAAGCAGGTGTGCAGGCTTTAGGTCAGAGGTGACTTCTTGTCCCCAGCTGACAACACTTCTCTGCTCTGGCTCCAAGACCCCCGAGGTTTTGAACGTCAGCATCGAAGTCAGCGAGGCAGCTTGTCACAGGACGCCAGTGTTCAGAGAAAGCACAGGTATGTTTGGCAAAATGTCCTATCTATGTCAGGGCTGGAGGTAAAACCTCTCATTATCCCAAAACCTCCTGGGCTTTTCTCTTTTCTCTAGTTGAGCCACAAAGTAAAATTGAAGTAGCTGTCAGCATTCTGGGTTTGGTGCAAGAATTACTTAGTTTCCCTGCAGGTAGAACTTTGCAGGGGATCACAATTTCTCTGTCCATTTATTGCTTACACATGTATTTTGACCATCTGTTTCCTAGAAACCATCTTTTATTAGAAAGCGGAGGTGAGATTCACTCTGTGCCTGTTTGTAACATCTAATTTGTTCCTTCATCTAACAGTGTTTATTCAATTGGGCCTAAGATATAGTTGAGTGACCAGCATCTAGAGTTAGGTGGCTTATTTTCATCTGATACAGACTTGGATGATGTCATTTGACAACGGTGATGTTTCATCATTGATTAGTTTATTCATCAGAAGAGTTAAAATTAGGGTGGAGGGAAAATTCAAAATTATCCAAAGCGGCCTGTTCCTGTTTAAAAGTTGAGCTTGACTTTCCAGTTTTACTAAATGTATTATCTCGATATTTGGAGGTGCCATATTCTCTCTGTAGTTTCTTTGGTGGTGGAGTCAGAAGGAGAGTCTGGGAATTCTTTTGGATAGTGGCATGCTGGTGGCTTCAAGGGGCTTGGCGTCAGGAGCCTTGGGGTGAATTCTGCAACTGCTTGCCTGACCCTGGGTGCATCTCACAGAGGTTTTGTTTCATCTTATGAAATTGCCAGCAGATAATGTTCGGCTTAAAGGGGAACCCTCCCATCCTGTTGGTGGCAATGCAAATGGTGCAGCCAGTCTAGGAAACAGTGTGGGGGTTCCTCAAAAAGTTAAACATTGAACAACCCCATGATCCAGCAATTGCTCTCCTAGGTATTTACCCAAAGGATACAAAAATGCAGATTCAAAGGGGGAACATGCACCATGATGTTTATAGCAGCAATGTCCACAGTAGCCAAACTATGGAGAGAATCCCAAAGTCTATGCACTGATGAATGGATAAAGCAGAAGTGGGATACATATATATAATGGAATATGACCCAGCTTCAAAAGGAATGAAATCTTACCATTTGCAAGGATGTGGATGGACCTAGAGTGTATTAAGCTAAGCAAAATCAGTGAGGAAAGACAAATATCCTATGCTCTCACGCTTGTGGAATTTCAGAAAGAAAACAGATGAACAGAGTGGAGGTGTGATGAGAGAGGCAAACAAGGAAATAGACTCAACCTTGGAGAACAAACTGAGTGTTGCTGCAGGACAGGGGCATGGGGGCAAGAGTTAAATGGGTGAGGGGTATTAAGGAGGGCACTTGTGATGAGCACCGGGTACTGTATGCAGGTGAGGAATCACTAAATCCTACACCTGAAGCGAATATTCCATGGCATGTGAACTAACTGGAATTTAAGTAAAAGAAGAAAGGAAAAAGTGTTCTGCTTCATGAAGAGTGAGGTAAAATTGTAGTGATTTGGCTGTACTATTCTATAGAGGATAGATGTAAAACACCCTGTTGTAGGATACACTAGTTTCTTATCACATAAGGAGTCCTCAGAAAGCTGCAATGAAAGATTCAGGTCTCAGAGCATGTTCATGTTCCAATGATATTTTACAGTTTGCACAGGTAGGAAAGAAGGTGGAGAGAGAGGCAACAGAAGGGGAAAGCAGGTGTGAACCTTTCATTTGTTAGCATTATAGCTTTCTCATGAAAGCTTTATGTCAGTGTGCTTTTGGAAGCCGAGGGGGAATCCGGGAGCTTTGCAGGAGACAGGGGAGTTCCAGGTCTGGGTAAAGCTGACAGGGGTCCCAGAGGAGAGCTGAATGCATTCTGCCTCAGGGTGTGGGCAGGGTGGGCTCCAGGGGTGGCTGTGGGTCTCCTGGGTGAGTGTTGTGACAGGTGAGGGCTGTGTGCAAGTTCCTGGCTGAGGACAAGGGAGGCACAGGCTGAGAGCTGGCAGAGAACCTTCTTCTGGGCCACCATCCTCACCCAACACACAGCCTCATCTTCTGTTCCTGTCACTCCAATTCAGACTTCTCCGAAGTTGAGTGAGAACACATCAAGAGCATTCTTAACAGAAGGGAAAGCATGTGCAAAGGCTCTGGGGCAGGAGAATTTCAGGTATGTCCAGGACCAGCAAGAAGGCCCTGTAGCCACAGGAGACAACTTAGGACATGACCTCAGAGAGGTGTCAGAAAGCCATTCCAGGGCTATAACCCCATGAGACCCTGTTTCACTGGGCCATCCTGGCTACAGTGTTGAGAACAGATGACAGAGGGTTGAAGATGGCAAGGCAGGTCAATGACGAAACTTTTCCAGGATCTCAGGCACTGTGGACCAGACAGGTGCCCTTGGATGGAGTGGTTAGACATATCTGGGTCCATTTTGAAGATGGAGCTCGCAGGATTTGCTGATTGGTTAGCTATTAGGAGCTGGAGAACGGAGGAATTGGAGTAAATCCCAGCTGTTGTGGGTTGTCCTGATCGAGGGGAAGGAGAGGGTTTCTCAGGGCGTAGGAGGTAGTCCGTGTTCCGCATGCTGAGGAATGTGCCTTTCCTCGTGGATCTGCTGAGGTTTGTGTCTGGGAGGACCTTTCACATCTCCTCCCTCAGCAATGCTCAAGTACAAGTATCCCCCACTTTTTAAATGTTCACAGTAAGACACTGGGCTTTCTTGAAAGAACTATGTTATTACCCAGCTTCAGTAAGAGGAAGAGACCTGAAGAGGATTTCCCTCTTATGAAAAAAGGTGAACAGTGAGAATAGCGTTCAGCATCTGTTTTGGGGAGAAGCACGACAGAGGCGGCGTGCACCCCAACCAGGTCCTTCCTCTGGGAACCGCTCTCCGCATCCAGCCACCAGCATTTTGAATGGTGTCTGTGAGCCTCTGCTTCTTCTTTATCTTCATTTATGCTGGGCCTCCGTTAGAAACTTGTGTCCTGAGGCCTAAGAAAAGCCAAAGAGAGGAATTTTGGAGTCTGAGCACACTGACTAATTGTTCCGTGTAAATTAATGGCCATTCCTTCTTGACACCATTTCTGCTGTGCAAGGTTTCTCAGAAGCCATGTACTTTCAAAGAGCAGGGAAACCTATACCCCATGCTGCGGGGTTCGTTTTAGTCTCCATGCTGGACAGAACATTTCATGACTGTCGGATTTTCTCACTCAAACATTGAGACTTTGACCACTTTCACCCGTTTCTACCACCCCATCCCCAAATCTGGCACCTACCAATCTGCTCTCAGTATCTATGCGTTCAGTATTTGTTTATTCCACATTGAATGTACATGAGAGCATCTGGTATTGGTCTTTCTGTGTCTGAGTTACTTGGCATAAGGCCCCCAAGGTCTGTGTTTCCATGTCTGGTTCTTGTGAATAATGCTGCACTGAATGTGGGAGTGCATCTGTCTTTTTGAGGCAGTATTTTTGTATTCTCCAAATCAATACTCTGTAGAGCCATTATTGGGTCATGTGGTAGTTGTATTTATTTTTTCAGGAACCTCCATACCGTTTGTCACAATGGCTGCACCAATTTCCATTCCCACCAACAGTGCACAGTGTCTCCTCGTCTGCACACCCTTGACACCACCTGGTGTCTGTCTCTGGGAAAATTGCTGTTCCAACAATTGTGAGGGGATAGCCGATTGTGGTTTTGATGATGTTTCCTTGACGATATAAGTGATGTCGAATAACTTTCTCTGTCTGTTGGCACCTGTGTGCCATCTTTGGAAAGTATCTATTCACATATTCTCCCATTTTTTAATACAGATTTTTTTTGTTTTGATTTGTACGAGTGATGTGTGTATTTTGGATATTAGCCTCTTCTCACACATATGATTCGCAGATATTTTTTCTTATTGGGTCAGTGGCCTTTTAAGTTTTTGCTGGTTTCTTTTGCCAAGTGAAAGATTTCAGTTTGAAGTTGTTCCACTTGTTTATTTTTGCTTTTGTTGCTTTGCGTTTGGTGTCGGATCTGAAGACTCTTTGCCAAAACCTATGTTGAGAGACTTAGTACCTGTGTCTTCTTGGAGGTTTATGGATTCAGGTCTTATGTTCAAATCATTCATCCCTTAAAAATTTTGGTGGTGTAAGAAATTGACCCAGTTATATTCTTCTGCATTTAGTGTCCAGTTTGCCTGTTACCGCTCACTGTAGACACAGTCCTTCCCTCATGGCATATTTTCTGCTGCTGTGTCGTAAGTTAGGATCATCTACGTGTGGGTAAGTTTCTGAGCTTTCTGTTCTGTTCCACTGACCTTGGGTCTGTGTTTATGCCAGTACCATCCTGTTTTGATAACATCTTTGTAATCTAGCTTGAAATCCAGGAGTGTGTTGACTGCACCTTTCTTTATTCAGGTTGCTTTGCGTATTTGGGGCCTTTTGTGATTCCATACAAGTTTGAGGACTGTTATCTATTTCCTTGAATAATGCCACTGGAATTCAGATAGGGATTTCATCACATCTGTCGATTGCTTTGGGTATGATGGACATGTTCACATAATTAACTCTTCCAGTTAAGGAGCATGGCGTATGCTTCCATTTGTTTGTGTTGCCTTCCAAATCTTTGAACCACACATTCTGCCCCCCTCGACACACATGTTTTTCATTTCTTTTCTGCCATGTGTTGAGTGTACTATGTCTTTCGCATTTTTGGTTACTTTTATTCCTAGATTTTTTTTGATGCAATTGTAAATGGCATTGCTTTTTTAATTTCTCTTTTAATTTCTCTTTGTGTCATCAGTATACAGAAATGCAAGAAGTTGGGTCATCTGGGTGGCCCCATAGGTGAAGCGTCTGCCTTCAGCTCAGGTCATGATCCCAGAGTTCTGGGATTGAGCCCCGTGTAGGGCTCCCCGCTTAGCGAGGGTCTGCTTCTCCCTCTTTCTGACACTACCCCTGCATGTGCTTTTTCTCTTCCTCTCAAATAAATAAATAAAATCTGAAAAAAAGTAAAGACAACAGGTCTCTGTATATTGACTTTATATCCTGCAGCTTTCTTGAATTTGTTTAAATTAACAGTTTTTTTTTGTGGAATTTTCGGGATTTCATGTCATTTGCAAATAGTGACAGTTTTCCTGTATGGATTTCATATCGTTCTCTTTTTTTAAAATGATGTTAGTCACCCTACAGTACTTCATTTGTTTTTGATGAAGTGTTCCATGATTCATTGCTTGCATATAACCGCTAGTGCTCATTATGACACGTGCCCTCCTTAATACCCATCACCAGGATAACCCATTCCCCTACCCTCCCTTTCTGCAACCTTCAGTTTGTTTCCCAGTGTCAATAGTCTCTCATGGTTCATCTCCCCCTCTCATTCCCCCCCTTCACTTTTCCCTTCCTTCTTCTAATGTTCCATGCTATTCCTTCTATTCCACATCGGAGTCAAACCATATGATAATTGTCTTTCTCTGCTTGACTTAATTTCACTTAGCATAATCCCCTCCTGGTCCATCCACATTGGTGCAAATGGGGGGTATTCATCCTTTCTGATGACTGAGTAATATTCCATTGTATAGATGAACCACATCTTCTTCGTCCATTCATTTGCTGAAGGACATCTTGGCTCCTTCCACAGTTTGGCTATTATGGACATTGTTGCTATGAACATTGGGATACAGGTGCCCCTTCTTTTCATTACTCTGTGTCTATAGGGTAAATACCCAGTAGTGCAATTGGTGGGTCATAGGATAGCTCTGTGTTTAATGTCTTGAGGAACCTCCATATTGTTCAAAAGTGGCTGTACCAGCTTGAATTCTCACGAGTAGTGTAAGAGGGCTCCCCTTTCTTCACATACTCTCTGACTTTTTGTAATTTCCTGTCTTGTTAATTTGTTTTTCAAGATTTTATTTATTTATTCCACAGAGATAGAGATGGCCAGCGAGAGAGGGAACACAAGCAGGGGGAGTGGGAGAGGAAGAAACAGGCTCATAGCAGAGGAGCCTGATGTGGGGCTCGATCCTGTAATGCCAGGATCACGCCCTTAGCCGAAGACAGATGCTTAACCTCTGTACTACCCAGGTGCCCCCTGCCTTGTTAATTTTAACCATTCTAACTGGTATAAGGTGGTATCTCATTGTCGTTTTGATTTGTATTTGCCTGATGGCAAGTGATGTGGAGCATTTTTTCATGTGTCTGTTGGCCATTTGTATGTCTTCTTTGGAGAAGTATCTCTTTGTGTCTTCTGCCCATTTTTGGGTGTTGAGTTTGAGGAGTTCTTTATAGATCTTGGATACTAGCCCTTTATCTGTAATATCATTTGCAGATATCTTCTTCGATTCCATAGGTTGACTTTTTGTTTTGTTGATCGTTTGCTTTGCCCTGCAGAAGCTTTTTATCTTGGTGAAGTGCCAATAGTTCCTTTTTTGCTTTTATTTCTTTTGCCTTTAGAGACGTGGCTTGCAAGAAGTTGTTGTGTCCAAGTTTAAAGAGTTCTTTTGATTTTGATATGATACAGGAATCCATTATCTTTCTTTCCTGATTGTATTCGAGTCCTCTGTCTTTCTTGGTGAGTCTAGCTAAGTTTGTCAGTTTTGTTTATCTTTCCAAAAATGCAGCTCTCACTTTCATTTTTTTTTTGTCTTTTTAGTCTCTGTTAGATTTATTTATGCATTCCTTTTTGTTATTTCCTTATTTCTACTAATTTGGGGCTTTGTTTGTTGTTTTATTTTCTACTTCTTTACCACATAAATCAAGTTGTTTATTGGAGACCATTCTCATGGATTGATGAAGACTTGAGTTTCTATGAATGTCCCCCATAAAGCTACTTTTGCTGCATCCCTTATGTTTTTGTAAGTTGCCTTTTTCCTCAGTGTCAAGGTACTTCTAAAATCTTTTTTGATTTCTTCTTTGACTGTTGGTTGTTCAGTAGCTTGTTGTTAAATCTCCACATATTTTTTTTAAGATTATTTAGGTATCTGACAGAGAGTGAGACAGTGAAAGAGGGAATGGAAGCAGGGGGGTGGGAGAGGGAGAAGCGGGCTTCCCGCTGAGCAAGGAGCCTGATTCCAGGCTAAATCCCAGGATCCTGGCAGATCCTTAACAACTGATCCACCCAGGCCCCCCAATCTCCACCTATTTTTGACTGTCCCATTTTTTTCTTGAGACTGATTTCTAGTTTCATATCATTGTGGTTGGACAAGATTTGAAGCAGAAGGTGAAGAGAGCATTCAGATAAAGGTTTGTTTCCTGGAGGGTTTTCTGAGGGCAGAGCATGAGTTCCGTGGGACGGAGGAAGGTTTTGTGAGATGGGGGTGGGGTTAACCCTTGTTAGAATTACTGACTACTACCATGCAGGCTGTGTGCTACTGTTCACACCGTAGTCCTGATGGACTTGTACTTCATTAGAAATATTTTCTAGGAGGTGTAGGCATAGCCTTCACTTAAAGAAAGGTGCCATGTGGGTTCATGGCATGACCCCAGGTCAGCAACCAGGATGTATGGTATTGTGGGGGATCAGAAACAGGCTTTCTGTGGGAAGTGACAGAAATAAGGTATGGTGAGCTCCATGACCATAGGTGAGGTCCCGAGTGACCCACTGGGTGTTGGGTTCTGTGGATCTGTCTCATCAGGTGCTGTGGAATTCAGGGACACCCTCCTGTCTGTGGATTTGTGTGGAGACAGGTAGACATCAGTGTCTGGCCAGGCATGAGGGTCGCACTGGACCACCACCAGAGGTGCAGCGTGCGGGGGAGCCACTGCTTGGTTTCCACGAAAGCTGCCCAGCGTCTGTGACTGTGATTCCTAGCAGCCGCAAGGGGAGAGGAGGCCTGGGGTGGTGCACACTTCCTAGACTTGTGGTCAGGTCTAGTCTGGAGCCCACTGAAGTCAGCCACACCTGGCCAGGAGGCACCCAGTCAGTGTAGCTGTGGGCACTGCTCCCATGGTACTTCGTGCCAGCTCCATGCTGCCACCTCCTGCTTTTCATCATCATCTTCAAGGTCATGTGCCTCTGCTCTTGCCCCATGGCCTCCGGGGTATTGTCCGTCCTCCATCTGGCCCTCGTCCCTGGTGCCCTGTGCAGTCTGATGCCACGGTACCCTTCTCGAGACAAACATCTGGCCCTGATGGAACACTTCCATGGATCTCGGGTGATGCGAGGATGATGCCCTGCCCTGGAAGGGGGATGCAGGTCCCCAATCAGGAGAGCCATGTCTCCCTTTTCAGCATGGCCTGCCCTCCCCTCAGTCTTCTTCAGGGAAGCTCTCCCAACTTTCTGAGCGGACAGCTCTGAACTTAAAAATGAATATTATTTTACATATCTCTATGCCTTAGTTCATCCATGGCATGTCTTTCAACCCCGTTAGTGGGTTTTTTTTTTTTTAGCAGTTCTGAAGGGCTGTCTGCTCATGGAGGGGATGACCTGGGTGGGACAGCTTTCCCTCTCATCTCCCTCAGCATGTCTCTGAGCCCTGAGGCCAGCTGTCCCACTGAGGATTGAGGGACCCGAGCCAGCCCATCCTGAGCCCAGGCTGTGTCAGTTGTGTAGACTGATGTGTGTTGGAGTGGTGGGCAGCTGGCATGGGCCAGGGGCAGGCAGTGTCTCCTCATTCCTTCCCTCCCTTCCTCCCAGAGGTAGCTCAGAGCAGCCTTCAACCCCTGCATCTCCAGATCCCTTGACTTATGCCTTCTGTATTCAGCTGGTGACCTTGGAGTTTTGCATGGATTCTACCTCCTGTACCCTCTCCTGTAGCAGTTCCTGGATCAGGGGAGGGGTTGGACCCTTGTCTGTTTTTGATCTTCTTCCTGTCCCGCACCAAGCCCACCCACCGTTGCATCTTCCATGTATGTGCTTGGAAGCAAGCCCATCCACAGGGAACCTATTAGCCAAATGGATCCAGGCAATGAATATTGAAGTAGAGATCCAGGATCCATAATAAACCTGCTCTGAAACCTGTCCCAAAGTCTGTGACTCTCTCACACTGAAACAGAAACAATAATAGCTTTCTGGACTGTGAAGTGACATGTGTCTCTACTTCCAATCTTGAATGCATAGGTGCTGAACCTGGACAGAAAAGGACCATGGCTCCCGTGGGCTGGGATCCACAGTAAGAACTCAGTGAAATCTGAATTCGAGGCATAGAGTAAATAATTATTGTAGAGTGAATCCTCCCAAGTAGGGCTTATGCACAGTGCACCGGAAAAGCTTTTTCAAAGAGGTTCCTGAAAGAAAAATCTTTTTAAAAAATTTATTTTAATTCCAGTAGAGCTAACATACAGTGTTACATTCATTTCAGGTGTACAATAGAGTGATTCAGTAATTCTATATATTACTCAGTGGTCATCAAGAAAAGTGTCCTCTTAATCCGCTTCATCTATTTCACTCATCCCTCTATCCACCTCCTCTCTGGTAACCATCCATTTGTTCTCTATTGTTAAGAGTTTGTATTTTCCCATGCCCATACTCAGGCAACCCTGTTTGGGTAGAGTTTCCGTGTCCCCTGCAAGGGTGAATGGGGGTGGGCACGCTCTGGGCCAGTATTTCCAGGCTTTTGTTCCCTGGCGGCTTTCTCTGGTGATCTGCTGTGCCTCTTCTGAGAGTCAGAGCAGCAGAGGCTGAATTGTCACAGAACAGAGGGAATGCAGCCCGTTCTCCACCCTTGTTCTGGCCACTTTAACTCCATTACTGTTGGTGCTGCTCAACCCTGTAGCATCCTGGGATGTGCGCCCCACATCTGGTGTCCCTGGCCTCAATTCAGGGGCTAGTGCATCTCTGTCCTTTGTGTTTCTAATGCTGCCAGCCGCCAGACGACCTGATCTCTCTCTGGAAGCTCCTGGTCTCAGTCTGGATCCCCTGAGCACACCGGGATTCCAGAGTTCCATGAGAAGCCTGGTGGCTCCGGCACCTGGTTCAGGGTCTCAGTCTGCTGTTTCGCAGGTGCCTACTGCAAGTCCGCCAAATCCCCTGTGCAGGTGGCCTGCCAGCCGCCAGCCGCCCCGTGGGCTCCCGGGTCTCCTGGTCTCAGTCTATGCCTGGTGAGCACACCGGGATTCCGGTGTTCCAGGAGAAGCCTGGTGGCGTACGCTCTGGGCTCACCGGTCTCAGTCCACTCTCTCCTGTGTGCCATCCATGAGTCTGCCCGCTCCCTGGTGCAGGTGGTTGCTGCTTCCGGGCGCCAGAACATGGCGGCTCCCCCCCCTTCCGTTTATCTTCTGATATCTGTGCCCGGTTTCAAGGCTCCCCGCTTCATACCTCAATACTCAGCGCTGGAGATGTTCATTTGTAGAGATCCAGATGTATCTTCCTGCCTCTCAGGCTGATTCCGTGGTTGTTTAGGCTGGTCTGGTACCTATCCAGCTCAACTCAGGGGACCTGCTGAAAAAGGGGTCTCCTACTCCTCCACCATCTTAACTCCTCTCTTGTACCTGAAATAGTATTTAAAAACACTCAGCTCAGCCTCTTCTACAAAGTGAGCCAATGCTTATAAACATGGCTAAAATATTCCCTTACCTACGATGACTTCCCAGCCATTGTAGTTTTTAAATGGTATGACTGTGACTTACATTAGTCAACATTTGCAGAGAAAGAACTTAGGGCATCCAGGGGGCACTTCATGTTGAAATTAGTTTGTGACAACGAGCTACTGTGTTTTATTCTGCAGTCCAAGGGAATGGTGCCAGACATCTCTAAGGTGTCTAGCAGTTCTACAATTCTGATTTTAAGTGTTCTGTGTGCTTTAGAGATTTGGGCAAGAGAAGGGCAGGAGTCCAGAGACTGTGAACACTTCTGTTACCTGTGCTGACCATGGAGCAGGTAGCCTTCTGTGGGCATCATTTTGATTTCTTGGTACTCTTGTGAAGGTGCTTTTGTCTCAAATTCCTCCATTTAGGAGTAATTATAATGATAAAAGTAATTTTTATCTTATATCATCTGTGGGCCCTGATCCTGGGCTCCCAGGGAAGCTATCCTTTAACATTTTACCCGGCTCAAAATGACTGGGCAAAACCTGAAAGCATGGGCCCTATTTCTGCCCCAAGCACATGTTGTACATCTGCTTCGAGAAGAAAACAATAACCAAAAATGCCAACATAAAGATAAGAAAAAATAAAGAACCTCGTTGGCTCCCATAAGATTAAAGTCATACTGACATGTACATACTGAAAATGTATAAAAACATTGCATTTCCTAAAGCCCAAGCCTTGGAGGGTCTGAGAGCCTTGCCCAGAACCAGGCACACCCCAGCAGGGAGGGCTGGTGCAGAAAGGGAAGGGGCAGGACTCTGACGGTGGTCTGCAGCTAGAGGGGTCCCTGGAAGGGGCCAGGTGTGTGGGGGGACCCTGGCCCACGACCCCACCCATGCCTGTGCCGGGTGTTGGGTCGAGCAGGCGCCTCTTGGGCCCCCTGCACTTTCAGGGTTCCAGGGGCTTGAGGGCGGGTTGCCCAGCATCCAAGGGGCTCAGGCACCACCCTCCCCAACCATTCACCGCTTGGGGGTGGAGCTATGTCTCTGTGGGCAGTCCCAGATTCACAGTAGGTTGCAGACTTAGGGCAAAGAAGGGGCACTGAGAGAGAGAGAGAGTTGCCCTGTGGAGATCCCTGCTGGTGAGTGAGCAGCGAGCACTGGGGTGGGGGTCCGGGGGTAGGGTGCGCCCCAGGTGGGAGGCAGGGTTCTGGAAGGGCATGTGGAGAGGGTTCATTGTGGGGACTCAGGTGAGTTTTCTTTTTCCCTTTAAAGTCTCTTCTGCCCCATGTCCTCAACTGACCTTATTCCCCATACCCGTGAACTCCAGGACACCCACTCACCTGAGCTTTTGTGGGATGGGTTGCAGAATTTCAAGGTTTCCCCTGTTCCCCGGGAAGAGTGCGGGTAAGGACTTCACACAATCCCCACCTTCAGTTCTCTGACACAGTGCAGGTGATGCATCTTGAGCAGTACCCTGAGTTCAGCAGGGTGTGCCCTGGTCCCCAGGCACAGGTGTGGCAGTAGCATGCCCCAGAGTCGTCCCCCAACTTCAGCATTATGCCCCGTGTGCCCCCGGGTTAGTGGTAATTGGCTATTAGAATCATGCAGGAAAATCCTCCAGGTGGGGGCCTGGAGGCGGGCATAAACCAGACCCCACTCTAGTTGCATTGGGAATAGACGAATTGAGGGTTTCTTTAGAAGAGTAAGTCTGCCTTCCAGAAAAGGCAAGGTCATTGGTCTATGGAGAATGAAGATAATTACTGATAAACAACAAGTATGTGTTGCCCCTTCACCCAGAAACTGAAGCAGGTGTGCAGGCTTTAGGTCAGAGGTGCCTTCTTCTCCCCAGCTGACAGCACTTCTCTGCTCTGGCTCCTAGACACCCGAGGTTTTGAACGTCAGCATCGGAGTCAGCAAGGCAGCTTGTCACAGGACACCAGTGCTCAGAGAAAGCATAGCTTTGCTTGGCAAAATGTCCTATCTATGTCAGGGCTGGAGGTAAAACCACTCTTTATCCCAAAACCTCCTAGGCTTTTCTCTTTTCTCTAGTTGAGCCACAAAGTAAAATTGAAGTAGCTGTCAGCATTCTGGGTTTGGTACAAGAATTACTTAGTTTCCCTGCAGGTAGAACTTTGCAGGGGATCACAATTTCTCTGTCCATTTATTGCTTACAAATGTATTTTGCCCATCTGTTTCCTAGCAACCCTCTTTTGTTAGAAAAGGAAGGTGAGATTCACTCTGTGCCTGTTTGTAACATCTAATTTGTTCCTTCATCTAACAGTGTTTATTCAATTGGGCCTAAGATATAGTTGAGTGACCAGCATCTAGAGTTAGGTGGCTTATTTTCATCTGATACAGACTTGGATGATGTCATTTGACAACGGTGATGTTTCATCATGGATTAGTTTATTCATCAGAAGAGTTAAAATTAGGGTGGAGGGAAAATTCAAAATTATCCAAACTGGCCTGTTCCTTTTTAAAAGTTGAGCTTGACTTTCTAGTTTTACTAAATGTATTATCTCGATATTTTGAGGTGCCATATTCTCTCTGTAGTTTCTTTGGTGGTGGAGTCAGAAGGAGAGTCTGGGAATTCTTTTGGATAGTGGCATGCTAGTGGCTTCAAGGGGCTTGGCGTCAGGAGCCTTGGGGTGAAGTCTGCAACTGCTTGCCTGACCCTGGGTGCATCTCCCAGAGGTTTTGTTTCCTCTTATGAAATTGCCGGCAGATAATGTTCTGCTTAAAGGGGAACCCTCCCATCCTGTTGGTGGCAATGCAAATGGTGCAGCCAGTCTGGGAAACAGTGTGGAGGTTCCTCAAAAAGTTAAACATTGAACAACCCCATGATCCAGCAATTGCTCTCCTAGGTATTTACCCAAAGGATACAAAAATGCAGATTCAAAGGGGGTACATGCACCATGATGTTTATAGCAGCAATGTCCACAGTAGCCAAACTATGGAGAGAATCCCAAAGTCCATGCACTGATGAATGGATAAAGCAGAAGTGGGATGCATATATATAATGGAATATGACCCAGCTTCAAAAAGAATGAAATCTTACCATTTGCAAGGATGCAGATGGACCTAGAGTGTATTGAGCTAAGCAAAATCATTGAGGAAAGAGAAATATCCTATGCTCTCACGCTTGTGGAATTTCAGAAAAAAAACAGATGAAGAGAGTTGAGGGGTGATGAGAGAGGCAAACAAGGAAATAGACTCAAACTTGGAGAACAAACTGAGTGTTGCTGCAGGGCAAGGGTGTGGGGGGAAGTGTTAAATGGGTGAGGGGTATTAAGGAGGGCACTTGTGATGAGCACCGGGTACTGTATGCAGGTGAGGAATCACTAAATCCTACTCCTGAAGCAAATATTCCATGGCATGTGAACTAACTGGAATTTAAGTAAAAGAAGAAAGGAAAAAGTGTTCTGCTTCATGAAGAGTGAGGTAAAATTGTAGTGATTTGGGCTGTACTATTCTATAGATGAGAGTTGTAAAACACCCTGTTGTAGGATACACTAGTTTCTTATCACATAAGGAGTCCTCAGAAAGCCGCAATGAAAGATTCAGGTCTCCGAGCATGTTCATGTTCCACTGATACAGTTTGCACAGGTAGGAAAGAAGGTGGAGAGAGAGGCAACAGAATGGGAAAGCAGGTGCGAAACTTTCAATAATTAGCATTATAGCTTTCTCATGAAAGTCTTGCGATTTTGGAAGCAGAGGTGGAATCCGGGAGCTTTGCAGGAGACAGGGGAGTTCCAGGTCTGGGTAAAGCTGACAGGGGTCCCAGAGGAGAGCTGAATGCATTCTGCAGCAGGGTTTGGGCAGGGGTGGCTGTGGGTCTCCTGGGTGAGAGTTGTGACAGGTTAGGGCTGTGTTCAAGTTCCTGGCTGAGGGCAAGGGAGGCACAGGCTGTGAGCTGGCAGAGAACATTCTTCTGGGCTACCATCCTCACACAACACACAGCCTCATCTTCTGTTCCTGTCACTCCAACTCAGACTTCTCCGAAGGTGAGTGAGAACACATCAAGAGCATTCTTACCAGAAGGGAAAGCATGTGCAAAGGCTCTGGGGCAGGAGAATTTCAGGTATGTCCAGGAGCAGCAAGAAGGCCCTGTGGCCACAGGAGACAGCTTAGGACATGGCCTCAGAGAGGTGACAGAAAAAACCATTCCAGGGCTATAACCCCATGAGACCCTGTTTCACTGGGCCATCCTGGCTACAGTGTTGAGAACAGATGACAGAGGGTTGAAGATGGCAAGGCAGGTCAATGACGAAGCTTTTCCAGGAACTCAGGCACTGTGGACCAGACAGGTGGCCTTGGATGGAGTGGTTAGACCTATTCTGGGTCCATTTTGAAGATGGAGCTCACAGGATTTGCTGATGGGTTAGCTATTAGGAGCAGGAGAACGGAGGAGTTGGGGTAACTCCCAGCTGTTGTGGGTTGTCCTGATCGAGGGGAAGGAGAGGGTTTCTGGGTGTAGGAGGTAGTCCGTGTTCCACATGCTGAGGAATGTGCCTTTCCTCGTGGATCTGCTGAGGTTTGTGTCTGGGAGAACCTTTCACATCTCCTCCCTCAGCAATGCTCAAGTACAAGTATTCCCCACTTTTTAAACGTTCACAGTAAGACATTGGGCTTTCTTGAAAGAACAACGTTATTACCCAGCTTCAGTAAGAGGAAGAGACCTGAAGAGGATTTCCCTCTTATGAAAAAAGGTGAACAGTGAGAATAGCGTTCAGCATCTGTTTTGGGGAGAAGCACGACAGAGGCGGCGTGCACCCCAACCAGCTCCTTCCGCTGGGAACCGCTCTCTGCATCCAGCCACCAGCACTTTGAATTCTGTCTGTGAGCCTCTGCTGTGCTTTATCTTCATTTATGCTGGGCCTCCGTCAGAAACTTGTGTCCTGAGGCCTAAGAAAAGCCAAAGAGAAGGAATTTTGGAGTCTGAGGACACTATCTAATTGTTCCGTGTAAATTAATGGCCATTCCTTCTTGACACCATTTCTGCTGTGCAAGTTTTCTCAGAATCCATGTACTTTCAAAGAGCAGGGAAACCTATACCCCATGCTGCGGGGTTAGTTTTAGTCTCCATGCCTGACAAAACATTTCATGACTAGGATTTTCTCACTCAAACATTGAGACTTTGACCACCTTCACCCACCACCCCATCTCCGAGTCTGGCACCTACCAATCTGCTCTCAGTATCTATGCGTTCAGTATTTGTTTATTCCACATTGAATGTACATGAGAGCATCTGATATTGGTCTTTCTGTGTCTGAGTTACTTGGCATAAGGCCCCCAAGGTCTGTGTTTCCATGTCTGGTTCTTGTGAATAATGCTGCAGTGAACGTGGGAGTGCATCTGTCTTTTTGAGGCAGTATTTTTGTGTTCTCCAAATCAATACTCAGTAGAGCCATTACTTGTCCAGGTGGTAGTTGCATTTATTTTTTCAGGAACCTGCATACCGTTTGTCACAGTGGCTGCACCAATTTCCATTCCCACCAACAGTGCACAGTGTCTCCTCATCTGCACACCCTTGACCCCACCTGGTGTCTGTCTCTGGGACAATTGCTGTTCCAACAGTTGTGAGGGGATAGCCGATTGTGGGTTTGATGATGTTTCCCTGAGGATATTAAGTGATGTCGAACAACTTTCTCTGTCTGTTGGCACATGTGTGCCATCTTTAGAAAGTATCTATTCACATACTCCCCCCATTTTTTATACAGTTTTTTTTTTTTTTGATTTGTATGAGTGCTGTGTGTATTTTGGATATTAGCCTCTTCTCACACATATGATTCGCAGATATTTTTTTCTTATTATACAGTGACCTTTTTAGTTTTTGCTGGTTTCTTTTGCCGTGTGGAAGATTTCAGTTTGAAGTTGTTCCACTTGTTTATTTTTGCTTTTGTTGCCTTTGCATTTGGTGTCTGATCTGAAGACTCTTTGCCAAAACCAATGTCGAGAGACTTAGTACCTGTGTCTTCTTGGAGGTTTATGGATTCAGGTCTTATGTTCAAATCGTTCATCCATTAAAAATTTTGTGTGTGGTGTAAGAAAGTGACCCAGTTATATTCTTCTGCATTTAGTGTCCAGTTTGCCTGTTACCGCTCACTGAAGAGACAGTCCTTCCCTCATGGCATATCTTCTGCTGCTGTGTTGTAAGTTAGGATCATCTACGTGTGGGTAAGTTTCTGAGCTTTCTGTTCTGTTCCACTGACCTTGGGTCTGTGTTTATGCCAGTACCATCCTGTTTTGATGACAACAGCTTTGTAATCTAGCTTAAAATCCAGGAGTGTGTTGACTGCACCTTTCTTTCTCCAGGTTACTTTGGGTATTTGGGGTCTTTTGTGATTCCATACAAGTTTGAGGACTGTTTTCTATTTCCTCAAATAATGCCGCTAGAATTCAGATAGGGATTTCATCACATCTGTCCATTGCTTTGGGTATGATGTACATGTTCACATAATTAACTCTTCCAGTTAAGGAGCATGGCGTAAGTTTCCATTTGTTTGTGTTGCCTTCCAAATCTTTGACCCATACATCCTGCCCGCCTTGACACACGTGTTTTTCATTTCCTTTCTGCCATGTGTTGAGTGTACTGTCTTTCTCATTTTTGGTTACTTTTATTCCTAGATTTTTTTTTTTGATGCAATGGTAAATGGCATTGCTTTTTTAATTTCTCTTTGCGAAAGTGTGTCATCAGTATACAGAAATGCAAGAAGTTGGGTCATCTGGGTGGCCCCATAGGTGAAGCGTCTGCCTTCAGCTCAGGTCATGAACCCAGAGTTCTAGGATGGAGCCCCGTGTTGGGCTCCCTGCTTAGCAAGGGTCTGCTTCTCCCTCTTTCTGTCACTCCCCCTCCTCGTACTTTTTCTCTTCCTATCAAATAAATAAATAAAATCTGAAAAAAAGACAACAGGTCTCTGTATATTGACTTTATATCCTGCAGCTTTCTTGAATTTGTTTATTCTAACAGATTTTTTGTGTGTGTGTGGAATCTTTCGGGATTTCATGTCCTTTGCAAATATTGACAGTATTCCTGTATGGATTTCATATCTTTCTCTTTTTTAAAAATGATGTTAGTCACCCTACAGTACTTCATTTGTTTTTGATGTAGTGTTCCATGATTCATTGTTTGCATATAACACCTAGTGCTCATTATGACACGTGCCCTCCTTTTTTTTAAAGAATTTACTTATTTATTCGACAGATATAGAGACAGCCAGCGAGAGAGGGAACACAGGCAGGGGGAGTGGGAGAGGAAGAAGCAGGCTCACAGCAGAGGAGCCTGTTGTGGGGCTCGATCCCATAACGCCGGCATCACGCCCTGAGCTGAAGGCAGACGCTTAACCGCTGTGCCACCCAGGCGCCCCAACAGGTGCCCTCCTTAATACCCATCACCAGGATTACCCATTCCTCTTCCCCTCCCTTTCTGCAACCTTCAGTTTGTTTCCCAGTGTTAGTAGTCTCTCATGGTTCATCTCCCACTCTCATTCCCCCCCTTCACTTTTCCCTTCCTTCTCCTAATGTCCTCCATGCTATTCCTTCCGTTCCACATAGGAGTCAAACCATATGATAATTGTCTTTCTCTGCTTGACTTAATTTCACTTAGCATAATCCCCTCCTGATCCATCCACGTTGGTGCAAATGGGGGGTATTCATCCTTTCTGATGACTGAGTAATAGTCCATTGTATAGATGAACCACATCTTCTTTGTCCATTCATCTGCTGAAGGACATCTTGGCTCCTTCCACAGTTTGGCTATTATGGACATTGCTGCTATGAACATTGGGATACAGGTGCCCTTCTTTTCATTACTCTGTGTCTATGGGGTAAATACCCGGTAGTGCAATTGGTGGGTCGTAGGATAGCTCTGTGTTTAACGTCTTGAGGAACCTCCATATTGGTTTCAAAAGTGGCTGTACCAGCTTGAATTCTCACGAGTAGTGTAAGAGGGTTCCCCTTTCTTCAGATCCTTTCTGACTTTTTTAAATTTCTGTCTTGTTAATTTTTTTCCAAGATTTTATTGATTTATTCCACAGAGATAGAGACAGCCAGCGAGAGAGGGAACACAAGCAGGGGGAGTGGGAGAGGAAGAAGCAGGCTCATAGCGGAGGAGCCTGATGTGGGGCTCGATCCCATAAGGCCAGGATCACGCCCTGAGCCGAAGGCAGACGCTTAACCGCTGTGACACCCAGGTGCCCCCTGCCTTGTTAATTGTAACCATTCTAACTGGTGTAAGGTGGTATCTCATTGTCGTTTTGATTTGTATTTGCCTGATGGCAAGTGATGTGGAGCATTTTTTCATGTGTCTGTTGGCCATTTGTATGTCTTCTCTGGAGAAGTATCTCTTTGTGTCTTCTGCCCATTTTTTGGGTGTCGAGTTTGAGGAGTTCTTTATAGATCTTGGATACCAGCCCTTTATCTGTAAAATCATTTGCAGATATCTTCTTCAATTCCATAGGTTGCCTTTTTGTTTTTTGATCATTTGCTTTGGCGAGCAGAAGCTTTTTATCCTGATGAAGTGCCAATAGTTCATTTTTGCATTTATTTCCTTTGCCTTTAGAGACGTGGCTTGCAAGAAGTTGTTGTGTTCAAGGTTGAAGAGTTCTTTTGATTTTGATATGAGACAGGAATCCATTATCTTATTTTCCTGATTGTATTCGAGTTCTCTGTCTTTCTTGGTGAGTCTAGCTAAGTTTGTCATTTTTGTTTATCGTTCCAAAAAAGGCCGCTCTCATTTTCATTGTTGTTTTTTTTTTTGTCTTTTTAGTCTCCGTTGGATTTATTTATGCATTCCTTTTTGTTATTTCCTTATTTCTACCAATTTGGGGCTTTGTTTGTTGTTTTATTTTCTACTTCTTTACCACATAAATCAGGTTGTTTATTGGAGAGCATTCTCATGGATTGATGAAGACTTGAATTTCTATGAATGTCCCCCATAAAGTTACTTTTGCTGCATCCCATAAGTTTTTGTAGGTTGTCTTTTTCATCAGTGTCAAGGTACTTCTAAAAATTTTTTGATTTCTTCTTTGACTGTTGGTTGTTCAGTAGCATGTTGTTAAATCTCCACATATTTTTTAAAGATTCTTTAAGTATCTCACAGAGAGTGAGACAGCAAGAGAGGGAACGCAAGCTGGGTGGTGGGAGAGGGAGAAGCAGGCTTCCGAATGAGCAACGAGCCTGATTTGGAGCTAGATCCCAGAATCCTGGAATCAAGACCCGAGCTGAAAGGAGATCCTTAACGACTGAGCCACCCAGGCCCCAAAAATCTCCACCTATTTTTGACTGTCCCATTTTTTTCTTGGGACTGATTTCTAGTTTCATATCATTGTGGTTGGACAAGATTTGAAGCAGAAGGTGAAGAGAGCATTCAGATGAAAGGTTTGTTTCCTGGAGGGTTTTCTGAGGGCAGACCATGAGTTCAGTGGGGATGGAGGAAGGTTTTGTGAGACGGGGGTTGGGGTTAACCCTTGTTAGAATTACTGACTACTACCATGCAGGCTGTGTGCTACCGTTCACATCGTAGTCCTGATGGACTTGTACTTCATTAGAAACATTTTCTAGGAGGTGAAGGCATAGCCTTCACTTAAAGAAAGATGGCATATGGGTTCATGGCATGACCCCAGGTCACCAACCAGGATGTATGGTATTGTGGTTGATCAGAAACAGGCTTTCTGTGGGAAGTGACAGAAATAAGGTATGGTGAGCTCCATGACCATAGGTGAGGTCCCGAGTGACCCACTGGGTGTTGGGTTCTGTGGATCTGTCTCATCAGGTGCTGTGGAATTCAGGGACACCCTCCTGTCTGTGGATTTGTGTGGAGACAGGTAGACATCAGTGTCTGGCCAGGCACGAGGGTCGCACTGGACCACCATCAGAGGTGCAGCGTGTGGGGGAGCCACTGCTTGGTTTCCACGAAAGCTGACCAGGGTCTGTGACCGTGATTCCTAGCAGCTGCAAGGGGAGAGGAGGCCGGGGGTGGAGCACACTTCCTAGACTTGTGGTCAGGACTAGTCTGGAGCCCACTGAAGTCAGCCACACCGGGCACAGAAGGTACCAAGTCAGTGTAGCTGTGGGCACTGCTCCCATGGTACTTTCGGGCCAGCTCCATGCTGCCACCTCCTGCTTTTCATCATCATCTTCAAGGTCATGTGCCTCTGCTCTTGCCCCATGGCCTCCGGGATATTGTCCATCCTCCATCTGGCCCTCGTCCCTGGTGCCCTGTGCAGTCCGATGCCAGGGTAGCCTTCTCGAGACAAACATCTGGTCCTGATGGAACACTTCCATGGATCTCGTGTGATGCGAGGATGATGCCCTGCCCTGAAAGGGGGCTGCAGGTCCCCAATCAGGAGAGCCATGTCTCCCTTTTCAGCATGGCCTGCCCTCCCCTCAGTCTTCTTCAGGGAAGCTCTCCCCACTTCCTGAGCTGACAGCTCTGAACTTAAAAATGAATGTTATTTTACATATCTCTATGCCTTAGTTCATCCATGGCATGTCTTTCAACCCCGTTAGTGGGGTTTTTTTAGCAGTTCTGAAGGGCTGTCTGCTCAAGGAGGGGACGACCTGGGTGGGGCAGCTTTCCCTCTCATCTCCCTCAGCATGTCTCTGAGCCCTGAGGCCAGCTGTCCCACTGAGGATTGAGGGACCCGAGCCAGCCCATCCTGAGCCCAGGCTGTGTCAGCTCATAGACTGATGCGTGTCGGAGCGGTGGGCAGCTGGCATGGGTCAGGGGCAGGCAGTGTCTCCTTCTCATTCCTTCCCTCCCTTCCTCCCAGAGGTAGCTCAGAGCAGCCTTCAACCCCTGCATCTCCAGATCCCTTGACCCGTGCCTCCTGTGTTCAGCTGGTGACCTTGGAGTTTCGCATGGATTCTACCTCCCGTACCCTCTCCCATAGCAGTTCCTGGATCAGGGGAGTGTCGGACCCTTGTCTGTTTTTGGTCTTCTTCCTGTCCCACACCAAGCCCACCCACCTTTGCATCTTCCATGTATGTGCTTGGAAGCAAGCCCATCCACAGGGAACCTATTAGCCAAATGGATCCAGGCAATGAACATTGAAGTAGAGATCCAGGATCCATAATAAACCTGCTCTGAAACCTGTCCCAAAGTCTGTGACTCTCTCACACTGAAACAGAAACAATAATAGCTTTCTGGACTGTGAAGTGATATGTCTTTCTTCTTCCAATCTTGAATGCATAGGTGCTGAGCCTGGACTGAAAAGGACCATGTCTTCCGTGGGCTGGGATCCATGGTAAGAACTCAGTGAAATCTGAATTTTAGGCATGAAGTGAATAATTATTGTAGAGTGAATCCTCCCAGGTAGGGCTTTTGCACATTGCACAGGAAAAGCTTTTTCAAAGAGGTTTCTGAAAAAAAAATCTTTTTTAAAAATTTATTTTAATCCCAGTAGAACTAACATACAGTGTTATATTCATTTCAGGTGTACAACAGAGTGATTCAGTAATTCTACATATTACTCAGTGGTCATCAAGAAAAGTGTCCTCTTAATCCCCTTCATCTATTTTACTCATCCCTCTATCCACCTCCTCTCTGGTAACCTTCCGTTTGTTCTCTATTGTTAAGAGTTTGTATTTTGGTGTGTCTCCTTTTTCTCTTTTAGTTATTTATTTTTGTTTGTTTCTTAAATTCCCCATTAGAGTGACATCGTATGGGATTTGTCTTTCACTGACTGACTGATTTTAGTTAGGATAATACTCTCTAGCTCCATCTATATGGCTGCAAATGGCAAGGTTTCATTCTTTTTCAAGCCGAGTAATACTCCATTGTGTGTGTGTGTGTGTGTGTGTGTGTGTGTGTGTGTGTGTGTGTGTGAATACACACATCTATCATCTCATTTGTCAATTTTTCTACAGACACTTGGGTTGCTTGATATTGTGATATTGTAAATAATGGTGCAAGAAATATAGGGGTGCACGTATCCTTTTACGTTACTGTTTTCCTATTCTTTGGATAAATACGAGTAGTGTGATTGTTGGATCGTAGGGTAGTTCTATATTTAATTTTTTGAGGAACCTTCATACTGTTTTCCACGGTGGCCACCACAGCTTGCATTCCAACCCACAGTTCACGAGGATTCCCCTTTATCCACATCCTCCCAACACCTGCTCTTTGTTGTGCTTTTGATGTTAGCCATTCTGACAGGTTTGAGGTATTACCTCATTGTCCTTTGGAATTACATTTTCCTGATGATGGGTGATGGTGAACATCTTTTCACGGGACTGTTGGCCATTTGTATTTCTTCTTTGGAGAAATGTCTGTCCATGTCTTCTGCCTATTTTTAAACTGGATTATTTGTTTTTTGGGGGTCGAGTAGTATCAGTTGTATATGTTTTGGACACTATCCCTTTATTGCATATGATCTTTGCAAATATCTTCTCCCTTTGAGTAGGTTGTCTTATTATTTTTACGTTTTCATTGTTCTTCTGCCGTGTGGAAACTTTTTATTTTGCTGTATTCCCAATAGTTTATTTTTGCTTTCATTTCCTTTGCCTCAGGACACAGTCTAGAAAAACGTTGGTATGGTCCATGTCAAGAAGTTACTGTCTTCCCTCCTGTAGGATTTTTATGGATTCAGGTCTCATATTGAGGTCTTGAAACTGTTTTGTGTTTGTCTTTATTGTGTAAGAAAGCAGTCTAATTTCATTCTTTTGTGCGTAGCTGTCTAGTTTTCCCAACACCATTTGTTGTAGAGACTGTCCTTTTCCCTTTTGATATCGTTGCTTGCTTTGTGGAAGATTCATGGACCACATAATTGTGGGTTTCTGTCTGAACTTGTATCCTGTTCCTTTTGTCGCTGTGTCTATTTTTGTGCCGTACTGTCTTGTTAGGATGACTGCAGCTTTGTAGTATAACCTGAAATCTGAAATTGTGAGTCCTCCAGCTTTGTTTTTCTTTTCCACATTGCACTGTCTGTTCGGAATCTTTAGTGGTTCCATACAAATATTTAGGATTGTTTATTCGAGGTCTTTTGTTCTTTAATTTAAATTCAGTTAGCCAACTTACAGTACATCATTCGTTTCAGATGTAGTCTTCAATAAATTTTCTGTCGTGTGTATCACCCAGTGCTCATTGTATCGTGTGACCTCCTTAATGCTACTCACCCAGTTACCCCCCCCCAACTTCTCCTCCAACAATCATCAGTTTCTTGCGATAGTTAAGAGTCCATCATGGGTTTTCCCCCTCTCTGATGACTTCCCATTCTATTTTCCCTTCCTTCCCCTATGGTCTTCTTCCTTGTTTCTGATATTCCACATAGGAGTGAAAGCCTATGATCATTGTCTTTCTTTCATTGACTTATTCCACTCAGCATAATACCCTCCAGCTCCACCCAGGTCGGTGTGATGGTAAGTATTCATCCTATCTGATGGCTGAGTAATATCCCATTATATATATGATCCACATCTTCTTTATCCATTCATCTATCCATGGTCATCTGCACTCCTTCCGCAGCTTGTCTATTATGGATATTGCTGCTATGAACACTGGTGTGCATGTGTCCCGTCTTCACTACCTCTGTCTCTAGGGGTAAATACCCAGTAGTGCAATTGCTGGGACATAGGGTAGCTTTATTTATAACTTCTTGAGGAAATTCTGTACCATTTTCAAGAGTGGCTGTACCGGACTGCATTCGTACAGGGGTGTAAGAGGGTTCCCGTTTCTCCATATCCTCTCCAAAATGTATAGTTTCATGTCTTCTTATTTTTAGATATTCGGCCTCGTGTGATATGGCATCTATAGGGGTTTAGATTTGTATTTCCCTGAAGCCAAGTGATATGAAGCATTTATGCATGAATCTTTTGATCACCAGTACGTCGTTATCAGTGAAATGACTTCCCATTTTAATCTATCTCAAGACCTAAAGCTGGGGAAGGCACTGAAGCTGGATGATGCCATTGGTTGGAAGTGTGGAGAATTTCAAAAGATCTCCGTGGAGAGCAAGTTTAAAGGTCAGTGTGAAGCTACTAATTGGATCCGGGGAGATCTCTGAAAGTGGGGGTTGCCTGGGATGGGCTGATGGGGGCCCTCCGATTTTCCTATGAATCCTTGCTGCAGCCCCAAATGGACAGTTTCCTGCTGTGGGGCAGGCTGAGTCCTCTAGTCTTGCAGAGGTGAGCCCAATGCCTTGTGCCTTGGAGGCAGGCAAACGGGGAGGGACCCTCAGCAGAAGACCCAGGGTTAGGTTAGGCCTCAAGAGACAGCAGGTCCGAACTGCCCAGTACTCAGAGAACTCCCAGGCTGAGTGAGATGAGGGCACAAGGGCGGGTGAGTGTGAGCCTTGGGGTTTCATCTGGAAGGGCCCACAAAGGTCGGGGTTCAGCAGAAGGGGCTCTCAGGGGGTGCCCCAATTCTCTTGCCCTGAATGCTCTGTTGTGCCCCCAAATGGTACAGTTTTCTGTGGGCTGCAGGCTGAGTCCTACAGTGGGGCTTGGGTGTCTCCAATCCCCCGGAGTGGGGTGCCAGGGCCCTGGGGAGGGGCCCCTCTGTGGCCAACCTAGGGTAAGGGTTAGGGTCCAGGAGCCCGGCAGGGACTATATGCAAGCTGTGCGGCGAGCTCTGTGGAGGGCTGAGAGGAGGCCATGGGGGAGGGTGAGCATGGGCCTCAGGGTTGGGGCATGGGGGGCTGCCAAAGGATTGGGATGGGCTCCAGGGGCCTCCCCAAGTTCTCGTGCCCTGTAGGCTCCGTAGAGCCCCAAGGGGCACGGTTTCCTGTCAGGTGGCAAGCTGAGTCCTGCAGTGGGGCACAGGTATCCCAATTCCCCTGGGCTGCGGTGTAAGGCTCCTGGGGAGGCCCCCACACCCACAGCCGACCTAGGGCTAGGTTTAGGCCCAGGAGCCCCGCAGGCCCGATCTGCTGGCTGTATGGCTAGTTACACGGGCTGAGGTGAGGGTGTGGGGAGGGTGAGCATGGGCCTCACGGTTGGGGTTGGGAGGCCACCGAAGTTCGCTGGTGTCTCAGGAAGGCCCTACTGGTTCTCCTGCCCTGAATGCTCTATGGCCTCCCAGGGCACACGGTTTCCTGCGGGGTGGCAGACTGAGTCCTGCTGTGGGGCTCAGGTGTCCCGAATCCCCGTGGCTGCGGCTCCAGGCTCCTGGGGAGGGGCCCCTCCACAGATGAACTAAGGTTAGGGTTGGGGCCCAGGAACCCCGCAGGCCAGATCTGCCCAGTATGTGGCGAGCTCCGCCGCGGCCTGAGGTGAGGGTGCGGGATGGGGTGAGCATGGGCTTCAAGGGTGGGTTTAGGGATCACCGAAGTTCACCGGGGGCTCTGGGGGCCCTCCTGGTTCTCCCACCCTGAATGCTCTACAGCCTCCCAAGGGGCACGGTTTCCTGCGGGCTGGCAGGCTTTGTCCTGCAGTGGGGCTCAGGTGTCCCCAGTCCCTGGGGCTGCGGCACCGGGCCCCAGGGGAGGGGCCCTACCCAGCGGACCTAGGGTCAGGTCTAGGCCTCAGGAACCCGGCAGGCCTGATCTGCCGGCTCTGCGTCGAGCTCGGTGGCAAGCTGAAGGGAAGGCGTGGGGCGGGATGAGCATGGGCCTCAGGGTTGGGGTGTAGGGGGCCGCCAAGGATCTCTGGGGGCTCAGGGGGGCCCTACCAGTTCTTCTGCACAGGATGCTCTGCGGCGCCCCAAGGGGCATGGTTTCCTGAGGGGTGGCAGGCTGAGTCCTGTGGTGGGGCTCATGTGTACCCAATTCCCGGGGTTAGGGTACGGATTAGGGTATGGGTTAAGGTTAGGGTATGGGTTACGGTTAGGGTATGGGTTAGGGTAGGGTTTAGGGTTAGGGTAAGGAGAAGGTACGGGTTAGGGTTGGGTTTAGGGGTTACAGGTTAGAGGTTATGGGTTAGGGTACAGATTAGGGTTTAGGGTACGGGTTAGGGTTTTGGGTTTGGGTTTAGGGTTAGGGTTTGGGTTAGAGTACGGGTTAGGTTTAGGGTACGGGTCAGGGTTAGGGTATGGGTTAGTGTACGCATTAGGGTACGGTTTAGGGTACGGGTTAGGGTACGGTTTAGGGTAAATGTTTGCGTACGGATTTGGGTATGGCTTAGGGTACGGGTTATGGTTAGGGTACGCGTTAGGGAATGGGTTAGGGATAGGGATTGGGTACAGTTTAGGGTTAGGGTATGGGTTAGGGTACGGATTAGGGTACAGGTTAGGGTTAGGTATGGGTTAGGCTATGGGTTAGGGTCCGGCTTAGAGATAGGGTACGGGTTAGGGTATGGGTTAGGGTACGGGTTAGGGTATGGGTTAAGGTTAAGGAAAAGGTATGGGTTAAGGTTAAGGTAAGGGTACTGGTTAGGGTTAGGGTACAGGTAGCGTTAGGGTACGGATTATGGTACGAGTTAGGATATGGGTTAGGGTCAGGGTTTAGGGTTTAGTGTTAAAGTTAGGGTATGGGTTAGGGTACTTGTTAGGGTTACGGTTAGGTTTAGGGTATGGTTTAAATTACGGGTTAGTGTACAGTTTAGGGTTAGGGTTAGGGTATGTGTTAGAGTACGTGTTAGGGTTATGGTTAGGGTTAGGGTACAGGTTAGGGTTAGGGTTAGGTTTAGGTTACGGTTTAGGGGTAGGGTTAGCTGAAGGGGTAGGGTTAGGGGTAAGGTTAGGAGTATGGTAGGGGTCGGGGTTGGGTTAGGGTTTAGGGTTAGGGTTTGGGTTTAGTGGTTAAGGTTAGGGTTTAGTGTTTAGGGTTTCGGGATTAGGGTTAGGGGTTAGGGTTTAGGGTTTAGTGTTAATGTTAGGGTTTACCGTTTAAGGATTAGGGTTTAGGGTTAGGTTTAGGGTAGGGTTAGGGTTAGGGTAAGTGTTAGGGGTTAGGGTTAGGATTAGGGGTTAAGGTTTAAGGTTTAAGGTTAGGGCTTAGGGTTTAGGGTTACGGTTAGACCCCAGTAGGCCAGCAGGACAGATGCGCCGGCTGTGCGGCGAGTGGGGGAGTGGGACGATTGGGGGCGCTGGCGAGCAGGAGTATGGTATCCCGCGTTTTGGCGCAGGGGACTTTTGAACACCACTAGAGGCTCGGAGGGCCCTGCCCATTCTCCCGCCCTGAATGGCCGGCGGAGCCCCTAGCGGCCTGGGTCGTGGCGGGGTGGCAGTGTGAGTCTGACACTGCAGTTTGGGGGTCCCCAATGCCATGCGTTGCAGCGCAAGGGCCCTTGGGAGGGGCCCCTGAGGCCGTCCTAGGGTTACTGTTAGCACCCAGGAGTCCGGTAGACATGATCCGCCAGCTGTGCGATAGCGGAGGGCCAGGCCGAGGTGAGGGCGGTGGCGAGCTGGGGCGGGGGCCCATGCATTTTGGCGCGGGGGCCTTGGAAGGTCGCCTGGGGATTGGATGGCCCTGCCGGTTCTCCCGCCCTGAATGGCCAGAGGCGCCCCTAGTGACCTGGGTCGTGGCGGGGCGGCATGGTGAGTATGGCGCTGGGGCTCGGGGGTCCCCAATCCCTGGCGTTGCTGCGCCAGGCCCCTTGGGAGGTTCCCCTTGGGGGCCAACCTAAGGTTAGGGTTAGCCCCCAGGAGGCTGGCAGTCCCGATCCGCTGGCTGTTTGGCGAGCAGAGGGGCGGGTCGAGGTGAGGGCGCTGGTGAGCGGGAGCATTGGCCCAAGCATTTTGGTGCTTGGGCCCTTAGATGTTCACCGGGACTCGGAGGGCCCTGCCCATTCTCCCGCCCTGAATGACCGGTGGCGCCCCTAGTGGCATGGGTGCCAGCGGGGTGGCAGGGTGAGTCTGGCGCTGGGGCTTGGGGGTCATCAATCCCTGGTGTTGCGGCGACAGGCCCCTTGGGAGGGGCCCCTCAGGGGCCAACCTAGGGTTAGGTTTAGCCCCCAGGAGCCCGGCAGGCCCAATCCGCCTGCTGAGTGGCGAGCAGAGGGGCGGGCCGAGGTGAGTGCCCTGGCGAGCGGGAGCGTGGGCCCAAGCGTTTTGGAGCGGGGGCCTTCGAAGGTCACCTGGACTTGGAGGGCCCTGCCCCTTCTCTCACCTGGTTGACCGGCAGCGCCCCTAGCGGCCTGTGTGATGGCGGGGCGGCAGGGGGAGTCCGATGCTGAGGCTCCGGCTTCCCTATACCCGACGTTGCAGTGCCAGGCCCCTCGGAAGGGCCCCTCTGGGGCCGATGTAGGGTTAGAATTAGCCCTCAGGAGGCCGGCAGGCCCAATCCACCGTCTTGAGGCAAATGGAGTCGCGGTCCTAGGTGAGGGCGCTGGCGATAGGAGCGTGGGCCCCAGTGTTTTGGTGCTGGGGGCCTTCAATGTTCACCGGGGCTCAGAAGGCCTTGCCTGTTCTCCCGCCCAAAACGACCGGTGGCGCCCTAGCACCACTGGTGTCAGCGGGGCAGCAGGGAGAGTCCAGCATTACGACTCGAGGGTCCCCAATCCCCGGCGCTGTGGCGGCAGGCCCCTTCAGAGGGGCCCCTCTGGGGCCGACCTAGGATTAGAGTTAGCCCCCAGGAGGCCGGTAGGCCTGATCCGCCAGCTGTGCAGAGAGTGGAGGGGCGGGATGAGGTGAGGGCGCTGGCGAGCTCCAGCGTGGGCCCCAGCGTTTTGGCGTGGATGGCCATCCAAATCACCGGAGTCTCGAGGGCCCTGCCCATTCTCCCACCCTGAAAGACCAGCGACTCCCCAGCGGGCCCGATGTTGACGGGTTGGCAGGGTGAGTCCGGCGCTGCGGCTCAGGTGTCCCCAATCCCCGCGTTGGTCATCAGTCCCCTTGGGAGGGGCCCCTCTGGGGCCAACCTAGGGTTAGGGTTAGCCCCCAGGAGGCCAGCAGGCCCCATATGCCAGCTGTGCAGCGAGCGGAGGGGCGGGCCTTGGTGAGGGCACTGGCGAGCTGGAAGGTCGTACCCAAAGTTTGGCACCGGGGGCCCTCGAATGTCGCCGGGGACTCGGAGGGCCCTGCCCGTTCTCCCGCCCTGAATGAGTGGCGGCTCCCCTAGCAACCCGAGTGGTGGCGGGGCTGCAGGGTGGGTCTGGTGCTGAGGCTCGGGGGTCCCCAATGCCAGGCGTTGTGGCACCAGGCCCCTTGGGCGGGGCCCCTTGGGGGCCGAACTAGGGTAAAGGTTAGCTCCTGGAGGCTGGCAGGCACGATCCGCAGTCTGGGGCGAATGGAGGCGTGGTCGAAGATCAGGGCGCTGGCGAGCAGGAGAGTGGGTCCCAGCGTTTTGGCGCTGGGGGCCTTCGAAGGTCACCGGGGCAGGGAGGGCCCTGCCCGTTCTCCCGCCCTGAATGATTGGTGGTACCCTAGCGGCCCGGTGTGGGCGGGGCGGAATGGTGAGTCCAGCATTGCGACTCGGGGGTCTCCAATCCCTGGCGATCGGCGGCAGTCCCTTTGGGAGGAGCCCCTTGGGGGCCGACCTAGGGTTAGGGTTATCCCCCAGGAGGCCGGCAGGCTCAATCCACGGGCTCTGTGGTGAATGGGGGGGTGGGCCAAGGTGAGGTCGCTGGCGAACGGAAGCGTGGGCCCCAACATTTTGGCTCGGTGGGCTTTCGAATGTCGCAGGGGGCTCGGAGGGCCCTGCTCCTTCTCCCGCCATGAAGGACCAGCGACCCCCCTAGCGCCCCGGGTGGCAGCAGGGTGGCAGGGTCAGTCCTGCACTAGTGCTTGGGTTTCCCCAATCCCCAGCGTTGAGGCGCCAGGCCCCTTGGGAGGGGCCCCTCGGGGACTGTCCTAGGGTTAGGTTAACCCCCAGGAGGCCAGCAGTCTGGATCCGCAGGCTGTGCAGTGAGCGGAGGAGGGATTGACCGTGGTAGGGCGCAGTTGAGCAGTAGCGTGGTACCCAGTGTTTTGGCGTGGGGGGCCTTCTTATTTCACCGGAGGCTCGGAGGGCCCTGCCTGTTATCCCGCCCTGAATGCCTGGAGGCGCTCCTAGCGGCCCGCGTGGCGGCGGGGCGGCAGGGTGAACCCGGCACTGGGGCTTGCGGGTCCCCAATCCCTGCCATTGCGGCACCAAGCCTCTTGGGAGGGGCCACTCTGGGGCCCATCTAGGGTTACCGTTAGCCCCAAGGAGCCCGGGAGACCGGATCCGCCAGCTGTGTGGCTAGAGGGGGGGCGGGCCAAGGTGAGGGTGCTGTAGAGCGGGAGCATGGGCTTCAGCGTGTTGGCGCGGGGGACCTATAAATGTCGCCGGGGGCTCGGAGGGCCCTGCCCGTTCCCCCACCCTGAATGACCGGTGGCGCCCCAAGTGGCCCGGGTGGCGGCGGAGGGGCAGGTTGAGTACATCGCTGGGGCTTGGGGGTCCTCAATCTCCGAAATCGTGGTGCCAGGCCCTTTGGGAGTGCCCTTCGGGGGCCGACCTAGGGCTAGGGTTAGCCCCCAGGAGGCCGGCAGGCCCGATAAGATGGCTGTGGGGCTAGCGGAGGGGTGGGCTGAGGTGAGGGCGCTGGGGAGCGAGATTGTGGGCCCCTGCATTTTGGCGCTGGAGGCTTCAAATATCTCTGGTTTCTCCAGGGCCCTGTCTCTTCTCCCTCCCTGAATGAACGGCAGAGCCCCTAGAGGCCCGGGTGGCAGCGTTGTGGGAGGGTGAGTCTGGCTCTGGGGCTTGGGGTCCCAGATCCCTGGCGTAGTGGCACCAGGACCCTTGGGAGGGGCCCCTTGGGGGGCGACCTAGGGTTAGGGTTATCCCCAAGGAGAAAATCAGGCCCAATCCACACACTGTGCGGTGAGCGGTGGTGCGGGCCGAGGTAAGGGTGCTTGGGAGCGGGAGCATGGGCACCAGGGTTTTGGCACAGGGAGCCTTTGAAGGTCACCGGGGACTCAGAAGGCCCTGCCCTTCTCTCGCCCTCTATGACCCGCGGCGCCCCTAGCGGCCCAGGTGTGGACAGTGCGGCAGGGTGAGTCTGGCTCTGGGGCTCTGAGTCACCAATCCCCAGCATTGCAGAGCCAGGCCGCTTGGGATGTCCCCTCAGAGCCGACCTAGGGTTTTGGTTAGCTGCCAGGAGCCCAGCAGGCCCTATCCACCGGCTCTGAAGCAAGCGGTGGGGTGGGCCTAGGCAAGGGCGCTGGCGAGCAGGATCCTGGGAGCCAACGTTTTTGCGCGGGGAGCCTTCAAAGGTCAGCGTGGGCTCGGAGGGCCCTGCCCGATCTCTTGCCCTGATTGACCGGCGGGGCCTCTAGCGGCTCGGGTGGCTGAAGGGCAGCAGGGTGAGTGCGGCACATGGGCTCGGGGTCCCCATCCCCAGCGTTGCGACGCCAGGCCCCTTGGGAAGTGCCCCTCGGTGGCCGACCTATGGTTAGGGTTAGCCTCCAGGAGCCCCGCAGGCCCGATACACCACCTGTGCGTCGAGCGGAGAGTTGGGCCGAGGTGAGGGTGCTGGTGAACATGAGCCTGGGCCCAAGCGTTTTGTTTCGGTGCGCCTTCGAAGGTCAGCAGGGGTTCGGAGGGCCCTGCCAGTTCTCCCACCCTGAATGAATGGCGGCGCCCCTAGCGGCCTGCGTGGGTTGGGGTGGCAGCGTGCATCCGGTGCTGGGGCTTGGGGGCCCCCAATCCCTGGCGTTGAGGCGCCAGGCCCCTTAGGAAGGGAACTTCAGGGGCTGTCCTAGGGTTAGGGTGAGCTCCCAGGAGGCCGGCAGGCCCGAGTCGCTGGCTCTGCGAAGAGCGGAGGTGCGGGCCGAGTTGAGGGTGATGCAGAGCGGGAGCGTGGTCCCCAGCGTTTTGGCGCCCTGGGCCTTCGGCTGTTGCCATGGCTCAAAGGGCCCTGCCCGTTCTTCTGCCCTGAAGAACCAGCGGCGCCCTTAGCAGCTCCCTTGGCGGTGGAGCGGCAGGGTGAGTCCATGCTGCGGCTCGGGGATCCCCAATCCCCAGCGTTGTGGGGCCAGGCCTCTTGGGAGGGGCTCCTCGTGGGCGGACCTAGGTTTAGAGTTAGCACTCAGGAGGCCAGCAGGCCCAATCTTCTGGCTGGGCGGCGAGAGGTGGGCGGCCCGAGGTAAAGGTGCTGGCGATCGGGAGCGTGGGCCCCTGCATTTTGGCGCAGGAGGCTTCAAATATCGCCGGTTTCTCCAGGGCCCTGTCCCTTCTCCCGCCCTGAATGACGGGCGGCGCCACTAGCGTCCCGGGTGGCGATGTGGCGGCAGGGTGAGTCTGGCTCTGGGTCTTGGGGTCCCTGATCCCCAGTGTAGCGGCACCAGGACCCTTGGGAGGGGCCCCTGGGTGGCTGACCTAGGGTTAGGGTTAGCCCCCAGGAGGCCGGCAGGTGGGATCCGGCCACTGTCCGGGGAGCGGAGGGCGGGGCCGAGGTGAGGGCATTGGGGAGCGGGAGCGTGGGCACCAGCGTTTTGGCACTGGGAGCCTTTGAAGGCCACCGGGGGCTCGGAAGGCCCAGCCCCTTTTCTCGCCCTGAATGACCCGCAGTGCTCCTAGCGGCCTGGGTGGCGGCGTTGCGGTAGGGTGAGTGTGGCTCTGGGGCTTGAGGTTCCCGATCCCCAGCGAAGCGGCACCAGGACCCTTGGGAGGGGCCCCTGGGTGGCCGACCTAGGGTTAGGGTTAGCACCCGGGAGGCCGGCAGGCGGGATCCGCCCGCTGTGCGTGGAGCAGAGGGGCAGGCCGAGGTGAGGGCGCTGGCGAGCAAGAGCCTGGGCCCAAGCGTTTTGGCACCAGGGGCCTTCGAATGTCTCCGGGGACTCGGCGGGCCCTGCCCATTCTCCTCCCTGAATGACCGGCGGCGCCCCTAGCAGCCCAGGTGGCGGCGGGGCGGCATGGAAGTCCGGGCATAGGGCTCGGGGGTCCCCAGTCCACCGCGTTGCGGCGCCAGGCCCCTTGGGAGGGGCCCCTCGGAGGCTGACGTAGGTTTAGGTTTAGCCCCTAGGATGCCGGCAGGCCCTATTCGCCAGCCGTGTGGAGACTGGAGTGGCGGACCGAGGTGAGGGCACTGGTGAGCGGGAGCGTGGGCCCGGGTGTTTTGGCGCGGGGGGCCTTTGAAGGTCGCCGTGTCTTGGAGGGCCCTGCCCGTGCTCCCGCCCTGAATGAACAGCACCACCCCAAGACCCCGGGTGGCGGCTGGGTGGCAGGGTGAGTCCAGTGCTGAGGCTTGGGGGTCCCCAATCCCCAGCGTTGCGGCGCCAGATCTCTTGGGAGGGGGGCCCCTCGGGGGTCGATCTAGGGTTCCGGTTAGCCCCCAGGAGGCCGGTGGACCCGATCAGCGGCTGTGCGGCACGCGGAGGGTTGGGCCGAGGTGAGGGCGCTGGCGAGACTGAGCATGAGCCCAAGCGTTTTAGTGCGGGGGGCCTTCGAAGGTCAGTGGGGGCTCGGAGGGACCTGCCTGTTCTCCCGCTCTGAATGACCGGCGGGGCCCCTAGAGGCTCCGGTGCCTGAAGGGCAGCAGGGTGAGACCGGCACTTGGGTTGGGGTCCCCATTCCCGGCGTTGTGGCGCCAGGCCACTTGGGAAGGGCCCCTCCGTGGCCGACCTACAGTTAGGGTTAGCGCCCAGGAGGCCGGCAGGCCCAATACACCGCCTGTGCGTCGAGCGGAGAGTTGGGCCGAGGTGAGGGTGCTGGTGAACATGAGCCTGGGCCCAAGCGTTTCGGTTCAGGGCGCCTTCGAAGGTCGGTGGGGGTTCGGAGGGCCCTGGCAGTTCTCCCACCCTGAATGAATGGCGGCGCCCCCAGCGGCCCGTGTGAGGCGGGGCGCCAGGGTGCATCCAGCACTGGGTCTTGGGGGTCCCCAATCCCCGGCGTTGCGATGCCAGGCCCCTTGGGAAGGGCCCCTCGGGGGCCGACCTATGGTTAGGGTTAGCTCCCAGGAGGCCGGCAGGCCCTGGGCCTTTGAATGTTGCCATGGCTCGAAGGGCCCTGCCTGTTCTCCTGCCCTGAATAACCAGTGGCGCCCTTAGCGGCTCCGTTGGCGGTGGGGCGGCAGGGGGAGTCCTGCGCTGTGGCTCGGGGATCCCCAATCCGCAGCGTTGCGGGGCCAGGCCCCTTGGGAGGGGCTCGTAGGGGACCGACCTAGGGTTAGAGTTAGCACCCAGGAGGCGGCAGGCCCAATCCTCTGGCTGGGCGGCGAGAGGTGCGCGGGCCGAGGTAAAGGCTCTGGCGAGCCGGAGCCTGGGCCCCTGCATTTTGGTGGGAGGCTTCAAAAGTCGCTGGTTTCTCCAGGGCCCTGTCCGTTCTCCCGCCCTGAATGACCGGTGGCGCCCCTAGCGGCCCGGGTGGGGACAGTGCGGCAGGGTGAGTCGGGTTCTGGGGCTCTGAGTCACCAATCCCCAGCGTTGCAGAGCCAGGCCCCTTGGGATGTGCCCCACGGGGCCGACCTAGGGTTTTGGTTAGCCCCAGGAGCTTGGCAGGCCCTATCCACCGGCTCCGAATCAAGCGGAGGGGCGGGCTGAGGTGAGGGCGCTGGGAGCAAGAGCATGGGAGCCAACGTTTTTGCGCGGGGGGCCTTCGAAGGTCAGCGGGGGCTCGGAGGTCCCTGCCCGTTCTCCTGTCCTGATTGACCGGTGGTCCCCTAGCGGCTTGAGTGGCTGAAGGGCAGCAGGGTGAGGCCGGCAGTTGGGCACGGGGTCCCCATCCCCAGCGTTGCGTCACCAGGTCCCTTGGGAAGGGCCCCTCGGGGGCAGACCTATGGTTAGGGTTAGTCCCCAGGAGCCACGCAGGCCCGATACACCACCTGTGCATCGAGAGGACAGTTGGGCCGAGGTGAGGGTGCTGGTGAACGTGAGCCAGGGCCCAAGGGTTTTGGATCGGGGCGCCTTCGAAGGTCGACGGGGGTTCTGAGGGCCCTGCCAGTTCTCCCACCCTGAATGAATGGCGGCGCCCCTAGTGGCCTGTGTGGGGCGGGGCGGCAGCGTGCATCAGGCGCTGGGGCTTGGGGGTCCGCAATCTCCGGAGTTGCCGAACCGGGTCCCTTAGGAAGGGATCCTCAGGGGCCGTCCTAGGGTTAGGGTTAGCGCCCAGGAGGCCAGCAGGCCGGAGTCGCCAGCTCTGCAAGGAGCGGAGGTGCGGGCCGAGTTGAGGGTGCTGGTGAACGTGAGCGTGGGCCCAAGCATTTTGATTCGGGGCGCCTTGGAGCATGGGCGGGGGTTCGGAGGGCCCTGCCCTTTCTCCCACCCTGAATGAACAGCGGCGCCCCCAGCAGCCCGGGTGGGGAGGGGCGACAGGGTGCATCCTGTGCTGGGGCTTGGGGGTCCCCAATCCCCGGCGATGGGGCGCCAGGCCCCTTGGGAGAGGCCCCTCGGGGGCAACCTAGGGTTAGGTTTAGCCCCCAGGAGGCCGGCAGGCCCTATTCGCCAGCTGTGTGGAGAGTGGGGTGGCGGACGGAGGTGAGGGCGCTGGTGAGTGGGAGGGTGGGTCTGCCGTTTTTGCGCGGGGGGGGGGGGGGCTTCGAAGGTCACCGTGTCTCGGAGGTCCCTGCCCGTTCTCCTGTCCTGATGGACCGGTGGTCCCCTAGCGACTTGGGTGGCTGAAGGGCAGCAGGGTGAGTCTGGCACTTGGGCACGGGGTCCCCATCCCCAGCATTGTGTCACCAGGCCCCTTGGGAAGGGCCCCTCGGGGGCCGACCTATGGTTAGGGTTAGCTCCCAGGAGGCCTGCAGGCCCTGGGCCTTCGAATGTTGCCATGGCTCGAAGGGCCCTGCCTGTTCTCCTGCCCTGAATAACCAGTGGCGCCCTTAGCGGCTCCGTTGGCAGTGGGGCGGCAGGGGGAGTCCTGCGCTGTGGCTCCGGGATCTTCAATCCGCAGCGTTGCGGGGCCAGGCCCCTTGGGAGGGGCTCGTAGGGGGCCGACCTAGGGTTAGAGTTAGCACCCAGGAGGCGGCAGGCCCAATCCTCTGGCTGGGCGGCGAGAGGTGCGCGGGCCGAGGTAAAGGCTCTGGCGAGCCGGAGCCTGGGCCCCTGCATTTTGGTGGGAGGCTTCAAAAGTCGCTGGTTTCTCCAGGGCCCTGTCCGTTCTCCCGCCCTGAATGACCGGTGGCGCCCCTAGCGGCCCGGGTGGGGACAGTGCGGCAGGGTGAGTCGGGTTCTGGGGCTCTGAGTCACCAATCCCCAGCGTTGCAGAGCCAGGCCCCTTGGGATGTGCCCCACGGGGCCGACCTAGGGTTTTGGTTAGCCCCAGGAGCTTGGCAGGCCCTATCCACCGGCTCCGAATCAAGCGGAGGGGCGGGCTGAGGTGAGGGCGCTGGGAGCAAGAGCATGGGAGCCAACGTTTTTGCGCGGGGGGCCTTCGAAGGTCAGCGGGGGCTCGGAGGTCCCTGCCCGTTCTCCTGTCCTGATTGACCGGTGGTCCCCTAGCGGCTTGAGTGGCTGAAGGGCAGCAGGGTGAGGCCGGCAGTTGGGCACGGGGTCCCCATCCCCAGCGTTGCGTCACCAGGTCCCTTGGGAAGGGCCCCTCGGGGGCAGACCTATGGTTAGGGTTAGTCCCCAGGAGCCACGCAGGCCCGATACACCACCTGTGCATCGAGAGGACAGTTGGGCCGAGGTGAGGGTGCTGGTGAACGTGAGCCAGGGCCCAAGGGTTTTGGATCGGGGCGCCTTCGAAGGTCGACGGGGGTTCTGAGGGCCCTGCCAGTTCTCCCACCCTGAATGAATGGCGGCGCCCCTAGTGGCCTGTGTGGGGCGGGGCGGCAGCGTGCATCAGGCGCTGGGGCTTGGGGGTCCGCAATCTCCGGAGTTGCCGAACCGGGTCCCTTAGGAAGGGATCCTCAGGGGCCGTCCTAGGGTTAGGGTTAGCGCCCAGGAGGCCAGCAGGCCGGAGTCGCCAGCTCTGCAAGGAGCGGAGGTGCGGGCCGAGTTGAGGGTGCTGGTGAACGTGAGCGTGGGCCCAAGCATTTTGATTCGGGGCGCCTTGGAGCATGGGCGGGGGTTCGGAGGGCCCTGCCCTTTCTCCCACCCTGAATGAACAGCGGCGCCCCCAGCAGCCCGGGTGGGGAGGGGCGACAGGGTGCATCCTGTGCTGGGGCTTGGGGGTCCCCAATCCCCGGCGATGGGGCGCCAGGCCCCTTGGGAGAGGCCCCTCGGGGGCAACCTAGGGTTAGGTTTAGCCCCCAGGAGGCCGGCAGGCCCTATTCGCCAGCTGTGTGGAGAGTGGGGTGGCGGACGGAGGTGAGGGCGCTGGTGAGTGGGAGGGTGGGTCTGCCGTTTTTGCGCGGGGGGGGGGGGGCTTCGAAGGTCACCGTGTCTCGGAGGTCCCTGCCCGTTCTCCTGTCCTGATGGACCGGTGGTCCCCTAGCGACTTGGGTGGCTGAAGGGCAGCAGGGTGAGTCTGGCACTTGGGCACGGGGTCCCCATCCCCAGCATTGTGTCACCAGGACCCTTGGGAAGGGCCCCTCGGGGGCCGTCCTAGGGTTAGGGTTAGCGCCCAGGAGGCCGGCAGGCCCGAGTCGCCGGCTGTGCGAGGAGCGGAGGTGCGGGCCGAGTTGAGGGTGCTGGTGAACATGAGCGTGGGCCCAAGTGTTTTGATTCGGGGCGCCTTGGAGCATAGGCGGGGGTTCGGATGGCCGTGCCCCTTCTCCCACCCTGAATGAATGGCAGCGCCCCTGCAGCCCGTGAGGGGAGGGGCGACAGGGTGCATCAGGCACTGGGGCTTGGGGGTCCCCAATCCCCAGCGATGCCGCGCCAGGCCCCTTGGGAGAGGCCGCTCGGGGGCAACCTAGGGTTAGGTTTAGCCCCCAGGAGGCCGGCAGGCCCTATTCCCAGCTGTGTGGAGAGTGGAGTGGTGGATGGAGGTGAGGGCGCTGGTGAGTGGGAGGGTGGGTCTGCCGTTTTTGCACGGGGGGGCCTCCGGAGGTCACCATGTCTCGGAGGGCCCTGCCTGTTCTCCCGCCCTGAATGATCGGCAACACCCAAAGCCCCCGGGTGGCGGCTGGGCGGCAGGGTGAGTCAGGTGCTGAGGTTCGGGGTCCCCAATCCCGGCGTTGCTGCGCCAAGGCCCTTGGGAGTGGTCCTTTGGGGATCGATCTAGGGATATAGTTAGCCCCCAGGAGGCAGGTGGACACGATCAGAGGCTGAGCGTTACGCGGAGGGTTGGGATGAGGTGAGGGCACTGGCGAGACTGAGCATGAGCCCACGCTTTTTAGTGCGGGGGACCATCGAAGGTCGGCGGGGCCGCAGAGGGACCTGCCCGTTCTCCCACTCTGAATGACCGGCGGGGCCCCTAGCGGCTCGGGTGGCTGAAGGGCAGGAGGGTGAGTCCAGCACTTGGGCTCGGGGTCCCCATCCCCGGTGTTGTGGCGCCAGGCCACTTGGGAAGGGCCCCTCAGGGGGCCGACCTACCCTTAGGGTTAACCCCAGGCGGCCGGCAGGCCCGATACACCACCTGTGCGTCGAGCGGAGAGTTGGGCCGAGGTGAGGGTGCTGGTGAACATGAGCCTGGGCCCAAGCGTTTCGGTTCAGGGCGCCTTCGAAGGTCGGTGGGGGTTCGGAGGGCCCTGGCAGTTCTCCCACCCTGAATGAATGGCGGCGCCCCCAGCGGCCCGTGTGAGGCGGGGCGCCAGGGTGCATCCAGCACTGGGTCTTGGGGGTCCCCAATCCCCGGCGTTGCGATGCCAGGCCCCTTGGGAAGGGCCCCTCGGGGGCCGACCTATGGTTAGGGTTAGCTCCCAGGAGGCCGGCAGGCCCTGGGCCTTTGAATGTTGCCATGGCTCGAAGGGCCCTGCCTGTTCTCCTGCCCTGAATAACCAGTGGCGCCCTTAGCGGCTCCGTTGGCGGTGGGGCGGCAGGGGGAGTCCTGCGCTGTGGCTCGGGGATCCCCAATCCGCAGCGTTGCGGGGCCAGGCCCCTTGGGAGGGGCTCGTAGGGGACCGACCTAGGGTTAGAGTTAGCACCCAGGAGGCGGCAGGCCCAATCCTCTGGCTGGGCGGCGAGAGGTGCGCGGGCCGAGGTAAAGGCTCTGGCGAGCCGGAGCCTGGGCCCCTGCATTTTGGTGGGAGGCTTCAAAAGTCGCTGGTTTCTCCAGGGCCCTGTCCGTTCTCCCGCCCTGAATGACCGGTGGCGCCCCTAGCGGCCCGGGTGGGGACAGTGCGGCAGGGTGAGTCGGGTTCTGGGGCTCTGAGTCACCAATCCCCAGCGTTGCAGAGCCAGGCCCCTTGGGATGTGCCCCACGGGGCCGACCTAGGGTTTTGGTTAGCCCCAGGAGCTTGGCAGGCCCTATCCACCGGCTCCGAATCAAGCGGAGGGGCGGGCTGAGGTGAGGGCGCTGGGAGCAAGAGCATGGGAGCCAACGTTTTTGCGCGGGGGGCCTTCGAAGGTCAGCGGGGGCTCGGAGGTCCCTGCCCGTTCTCCTGTCCTGATTGACCGGTGGTCCCCTAGCGGCTTGAGTGGCTGAAGGGCAGCAGGGTGAGGCCGGCAGTTGGGCACGGGGTCCCCATCCCCAGCGTTGCGTCACCAGGTCCCTTGGGAAGGGCCCCTCGGGGGCAGACCTATGGTTAGGGTTAGTCCCCAGGAGCCACGCAGGCCCGATACACCACCTGTGCATCGAGAGGACAGTTGGGCCGAGGTGAGGGTGCTGGTGAACGTGAGCCAGGGCCCAAGGGTTTTGGATCGGGGCGCCTTCGAAGGTCGACGGGGGTTCTGAGGGCCCTGCCAGTTCTCCCACCCTGAATGAATGGCGGCGCCCCTAGTGGCCTGTGTGGGGCGGGGCGGCAGCGTGCATCAGGCGCTGGGGCTTGGGGGTCCGCAATCTCCGGAGTTGCCGAACCGGGTCCCTTAGGAAGGGATCCTCAGGGGCCGTCCTAGGGTTAGGGTTAGCGCCCAGGAGGCCAGCAGGCCGGAGTCGCCAGCTCTGCAAGGAGCGGAGGTGCGGGCCGAGTTGAGGGTGCTGGTGAACGTGAGCGTGGGCCCAAGCATTTTGATTCGGGGCGCCTTGGAGCATGGGCGGGGGTTCGGAGGGCCCTGCCCTTTCTCCCACCCTGAATGAACAGCGGCGCCCCCAGCAGCCCGGGTGGGGAGGGGCGACAGGGTGCATCCTGTGCTGGGGCTTGGGGGTCCCCAATCCCCGGCGATGGGGCGCCAGGCCCCTTGGGAGAGGCCCCTCGGGGGCAACCTAGGGTTAGGTTTAGCCCCCAGGAGGCCGGCAGGCCCTATTCGCCAGCTGTGTGGAGAGTGGGGTGGCGGACGGAGGTGAGGGCGCTGGTGAGTGGGAGGGTGGGTCTGCCGTTTTTGCGCGGGGGGGGGGGGGCTTCGAAGGTCACCGTGTCTCGGAGGTCCCTGCCCGTTCTCCTGTCCTGATGGACCGGTGGTCCCCTAGCGACTTGGGTGGCTGAAGGGCAGCAGGGTGAGTCTGGCACTTGGGCACGGGGTCCCCATCCCCAGCATTGTGTCACCAGGACCCTTGGGAAGGGCCCCTCGGGGGCCGTCCTAGGGTTAGGGTTAGCGCCCAGGAGGCCGGCAGGCCCGAGTCGCCGGCTGTGCGAGGAGCGGAGGTGCGGGCCGAGTTGAGGGTGCTGGTGAACATGAGCGTGGGCCCAAGTGTTTTGATTCGGGGCGCCTTGGAGCATAGGCGGGGGTTCGGATGGCCGTGCCCCTTCTCCCACCCTGAATGAATGGCAGCGCCCCTGCAGCCCGTGAGGGGAGGGGCGACAGGGTGCATCAGGCACTGGGGCTTGGGGGTCCCCAATCCCCAGCGATGCCGCGCCAGGCCCCTTGGGAGAGGCCGCTCGGGGGCAACCTAGGGTTAGGTTTAGCCCCCAGGAGGCCGGCAGGCCCTATTCCCAGCTGTGTGGAGAGTGGAGTGGTGGATGGAGGTGAGGGCGCTGGTGAGTGGGAGGGTGGGTCTGCCGTTTTTGCACGGGGGGGCCTCCGGAGGTCACCATGTCTCGGAGGGCCCTGCCTGTTCTCCCGCCCTGAATGATCGGCAACACCCAAAGCCCCCGGGTGGCGGCTGGGCGGCAGGGTGAGTCAGGTGCTGAGGTTCGGGGTCCCCAATCCCGGCGTTGCTGCGCCAAGGCCCTTGGGAGTGGTCCTTTGGGGATCGATCTAGGGATATAGTTAGCCCCCAGGAGGCAGGTGGACACGATCAGAGGCTGAGCGTTACGCGGAGGGTTGGGATGAGGTGAGGGCACTGGCGAGACTGAGCATGAGCCCACGCTTTTTAGTGCGGGGGACCATCGAAGGTCGGCGGGGCCGCAGAGGGACCTGCCCGTTCTCCCACTCTGAATGACCGGCGGGGCCCCTAGCGGCTCGGGTGGCTGAAGGGCAGGAGGGTGAGTCCAGCACTTGGGCTCGGGGTCCCCATCCCCGGCGTTGTGGCGCCAGGCCACTTGGGAAGGGCCCCTCAGGGGGCCGACCTACCCTTAGGGTTAACCCCAGGCGGCCGGCAGGCCCGATACACCACCTGTGCGTCGAGCGGAGAGTTGGGCCGAGGTGAGGGTGCTGGTGAACATGAGCCTGGGCCCAAGCGTTTCGGTTCAGGGCGCCTTCGAAGGTCGGTGGGGGTTCGGAGGGCCCTGGCAGTTCTCCCACCCTGAATGAATGGCGGCGCCCCCAGCGGCCCGTGTGAGGCGGGGCGCCAGGGTGCATCCAGCACTGGGTCTTGGGGGTCCCCAATCCCCGGCGTTGCGATGCCAGGCCCCTTGGGAAGGGCCCCTCGGGGGCCGACCTATGGTTAGGGTTAGCTCCCAGGAGGCCGGCAGGCCCTGGGCCTTTGAATGTTGCCATGGCTCGAAGGGCCCTGCCTGTTCTCCTGCCCTGAATAACCAGTGGCGCCCTTAGCGGCTCCGTTGGCGGTGGGGCGGCAGGGGGAGTCCTGCGCTGTGGCTCGGGGATCCCCAATCCGCAGCGTTGCGGGGCCAGGCCCCTTGGGAGGGGCTCGTAGGGGACCGACCTAGGGTTAGAGTTAGCACCCAGGAGGCGGCAGGCCCAATCCTCTGGCTGGGCGGCGAGAGGTGCGCGGGCCGAGGTAAAGGCTCTGGCGAGCCGGAGCCTGGGCCCCTGCATTTTGGTGGGAGGCTTCAAAAGTCGCTGGTTTCTCCAGGGCCCTGTCCGTTCTCCCGCCCTGAATGACCGGTGGCGCCCCTAGCGGCCCGGGTGGGGACAGTGCGGCAGGGTGAGTCCGGTTCTGGGGCTCTGAGTCACCAATCCCCAGCGTTGCAGAGCCAGGCCCCTTGGGATGTGCCCCACGGGGCTGACCTAGGGTTTTGGTTAGCCCCAGGAGCTTGGCAGGCCCTATCCACCGGCTCCGAATCAAGCGGAGGGGCGGGCTGAGGTGAGGGCGCTGGGAGCAAGAGCATGGGAGCCAACGTTTTTGCGCGGGGGGCCTTCGAAGGTCAGCGGGGGCTCGGAGGTCCCTGCCCGTTCTCCTGTCCTGATTGACCGGTGGTCCCCTAGCGGCTTGAGTGGCTGAAGGGCAGCAGGGTGAGTCCGGCAGTTGGGCACGGGGTCCCCATCCCCAGCGTTGCGTCACCAGGTCCCTTGGGAAGGGCCCCTCGGGGGCAGACCTATGGTTAGGGTTAGTCCCCAGGAGCCACGCAGGCCCGATACACCACCTGTGCATCGAGAGGACAGTTGGGCCGAGGTGAGGGTGCTGGTGAACGTGAGCCAGGGCCCAAGGGTTTTGGATCGGGGCGCCTTCGAAGGTCGACGGGGGTTCTGAGGGCCCTGCCAGTTCTCCCACCCTGAATGAATGGCGGCGCCCCTAGTGGCCTGTGTGGGGCGGGGCGGCAGCGTGCATCAGGCGCTGGGGCTTGGGGGTCCGCAATCTCCGGAGTTGCCGAACCGGGTCCCTTAGGAAGGGATCCTCAGGGGCCGTCCTAGGGTTAGGGTTAGCGCCCAGGAGGCCAGCAGGCCGGAGTCGCCAGCTCTGCAAGGAGCGGAGGTGCGGGCCGAGTTGAGGGTGCTGGTGAACGTGAGCGTGGGCCCAAGCATTTTGATTCGGGGCGCCTTGGAGCATGGGCGGGGGTTCGGAGGGCCCTGCCCTTTCTCCCACCCTGAATGAACAGCGGCGCCCCCAGCAGCCCGGGTGGGGAGGGGCGACAGGGTGCATCCTGTGCTGGGGCTTGGGGGTCCCCAATCCCCGGCGATGGGGCGCCAGGCCCCTTGGGAGAGGCCCCTCGGGGGCAACCTAGGGTTAGGTTTAGCCCCCAGGAGGCCGGCAGGCCCTATTCGCCAGCTGTGTGGAGAGTGGGGTGGCGGACGGAGGTGAGGGCGCTGGTGAGTGGGAGGGTGGGTCTGCCGTTTTTGCGCGGGGGGGGGGGGCTTCGAAGGTCACCGTGTCTCGGAGGTCCCTGCCCGTTCTCCTGTCCTGATGGACCGGTGGTCCCCTAGCGACTTGGGTGGCTGAAGGGCAGCAGGGTGAGTCTGGCACTTGGGCACGGGGTCCCCATCCCCAGCATTGTGTCACCAGGACCCTTGGGAAGGGCCCCTCGGGGGCCGTCCTAGGGTTAGGGTTAGCGCCCAGGAGGCCGGCAGGCCCGAGTCGCCGGCTGTGCGAGGAGCGGAGGTGCGGGCCGAGTTGAGGGTGCTGGTGAACATGAGCGTGGGCCCAAGTGTTTTGATTCGGGGCGCCTTGGAGCATAGGCGGGGGTTCGGATGGCCATGCCCCTTCTCCCACCCTGAATGAATGGCAGCGCCCCTGCAGCCCGTGAGGGGAGGGGCGACAGGGTGCATCAGGCACTGGGGCTTGGGGGTCCCCAATCCCCAGCGATGCCGCGCCAGGCCCCTTGGGAGAGGCCGCTCGGGGGCAACCTAGGGTTAGGTTTAGCCCCCAGGAGGCCGGCAGGCCCTATTCCCAGCTGTGTGGAGAGTGGAGTGGTGGATGGAGGTGAGGGCGCTGGTGAGTGGGAGGGTGGGTCTGCCGTTTTTGCACGGGGGGGCCTCCGGAGGTCACCATGTCTCGGAGGGCCCTGCCTGTTCTCCCGCCCTGAATGATCGGCAACACCCAAAGCCCCCGGGTGGCGGCTGGGCGGCAGGGTGAGTCAGGTGCTGAGGTTCGGGGTCCCCAATCCCGGCGTTGCTGCGCCAAGGCCCTTGGGAGTGGTCCTTTGGGGATCGATCTAGGGATATAGTTAGCCCCCAGGAGGCAGGTGGACACGATCAGAGGCTGAGCGTTACGCGGAGGGTTGGGATGAGGTGAGGGCACTGGCGAGACTGAGCATGAGCCCACGCTTTTTAGTGCGGGGGACCATCGAAGGTCGGCGGGGCCGCAGAGGGACCTGCCCGTTCTCCCACTCTGAATGACCGGCGGGGCCCCTAGCGGCTCGGGTGGCTGAAGGGCAGGAGGGTGAGTCCAGCACTTGGGCTCGGGGTCCCCATCCCCGGCGTTGTGGCGCCAGGCCACTTGGGAAGGGCCCCTCAGGGGGCCGACCTACCCTTAGGGTTAACCCCAGGCGGCCGGCAGGCCCGATACACCACCTGTGCGTCGAGCGGAGAGTTGGGCCGAGGTGAGGGTGCTGGTGAACATGAGCCTGGGCCCAAGCGTTTCGGTTCAGGGCGCCTTCGAAGGTCGGTGGGGGTTCGGAGGGCCCTGGCAGTTCTCCCACCCTGAATGAATGGCGGCGCCCCCAGCGGCCCGTGTGAGGCGGGGCGCCAGGGTGCATCCAGCACTGGGTCTTGGGGGTCCCCAATCCCCGGCGTTGCGATGCCAGGCCCCTTGGGAAGGGCCCCTCGGGGGCCGACCTATGGTTAGGGTTAGCTCCCAGGAGGCCGGCAGGCCCTGGGCCTTTGAATGTTGCCATGGCTCAAAGGGCCCTGCCCGTTCTCCTGCCCTGAAGAACCAGCGGCGCCCTTAGCAGCTCCCTTGGCGGTGGAGCGGCAGGGTGAGTCCATGCTGCGGCTCGGGGATCCCCAATCCCCAGCGTTGCGGGGCCAGGCCTCTTGGGAGGGGCTCCTCGTGGGCGGACCTAGGTTTAGAGTTAGCACCCAGGAGGCCAGCAGGCCCAATCCTCTGGCTGGGCTGCGAGAGGTCGGCGGCCTGAGGTAAAGGCGCTGGCGATCGGGAGCGTGGGCCCCTGCATTTTGGCGCAGGAGGCTTCAAATATCGCCAGTTTCTCCAGGGCCCTGTCCCTTCTCCCGCCCTGAATGACGGGCGGAGCCACTAGCGGCCCGGGTGGCGACGTTGCAGCAGGGTGAGTCTGGCTCTGGGTCTTGGGGTCCCTGATCCCCAGTGTAGCGGCACCAGGACTCTTGGGAGGGGCCCCTGGGTGGCTGACCTAGGGTTAGGGTTAGCCCCCAGGAGGCCGGCAGGTGGGATCCGGCCACTATCCTGGGAGCGGAGGGCGGGGCCGAGGTGAGGGCGTTGGGGAGCGGGAGCGTGGGCACCAGCGTTTTGGCACGGGGAGCCTTTGAAGGCCACTGGGGGCTCGGAAGGCCCTGCCCCTTCTCTCGCCCTGAATGACCCGCAGGGCTCCTAGCGGCCCGGGTGGCGGCGTTGCGGTAGGGTGAGTGTGGCTCTGGGGCTTGAGGTTCCCGATCCCCAGCGAAGCGGCACCAGGACCCTTGGGAGGGGCCCCTGGGTGGCCGACCTAGGGTTAGGGTTAGCACCCGGGAGGCCGGCAGGCGGGATCCGCCCACTGTGCGTGGAGCGGAGGGGCGGGCCGAGGTGAGGGCGCTGGCGAGCAAGAGCCTGGGCCCAAGCGTTTTGGCACCGGGGGCCTTCGAATGTCTCCAGGGACTCGGCGGGCCCTGCCCATTCTCCTCCCTGAATAACCGGCGACACCCCTAGCATCCCAGGTGGCGGCGGAGCAGCATGTAAGTCCGGGCATAGGGCTCGGGGGTCCGCAGTCCACTGTGTTGCGGCGCCAGGCCCCTTGGGAGGGGCCCCTCGGAGGCTGACTTAGGGTTAGGTTTAGACCCTAGGATGCAGGCAGGCCCTATTCGCCAGCTGTGTGGAGACTGGAGTGGCGAACCGAGGTGAGGGCACTGGTGAGCGGGAGCGTGGGCCCGGGTGTTTTGGCGCGGGGGCCTTTGAAGGTCGCCGTGTCTTGGAGGGCCCTGCCCGTGCTCCCGCCCTGAATGAACGGCACCACCCCAAGCCCCCGTGTGCCGGCTGGGTGGCAGGGTGAGTCCAGTGCTGAGGCTCGGGGGTCCCCAATCTCCAGCGTTGCAGCGCCAGATCCCTTGGGAGGGGCCCCTCGGGGGTCGATCTAAGGTTATGGTTAGCCCCCAGGAGGATGGTGGACCCGATCAGCGGCTGTTCCGCACGCGGAGGGTTGGGCCGAGGTGAGGGCGCTGGCGAGACTGAGCATGAGCACAAGCGTTTTAATGCGGGGGGCCTTCGAAGGTCGGTAGGGGCTCGGAGGGACCTGCCTGTTCTCCAGCTCTGAATGACCGGCGGGTCCCCTAGAGGCTCTGGTGCCTGAAAGGCAGCAGGGTGAGTCCGTCACTTGGGTTGGGGTCCCCGTTCCCGGCGTTGTGGGGCCAGGGCACTTGGGAAGGGCCCCTCTGTGGCCGACCTACAGTTAGGGTTAGCCCCCAGGAGGCCAGCAGGCCCGATACACCGCCTGTGCGTCGAGCGGAGAGTTGGGCCGAGGTGAGGGTGCTGGTGAACATGAGCCCGGGCCCAAGCGTTTTGGTTCGGGGCGCCTTCGAAGGTCGGCGGGGGTTTGAAGGGCCCTGACCGTTCTCCCACCCTGAATGAATGGCGGCGCCCCTAGCGGCATGTGTGGGGCAGGGCGGCAGGGTGCATCCAGCGCTGGGGCTTGGGGGTTCCCAATCCCCAGCGTTGCGGCGCCAGGCCCCTTAGGAAGAGACCCTCGGGGCCGTCCTAGGGTTAGGGTTAGCGCCCAGGAGGCCGGCAGGCCCGATCCGCCGGCTGTGCGAGGAGTGGAGATGCAGGCCGAGTTGAGGGCGATGGCGAGCGGGAGCTGGGCCCCAGCGTTTTGGCGTCCTGGGCCTTTGAATGTTGCCATGGCTCGGAGGGCCCTGCCCTTTCTCCTGCCCTGAAGAACCAGCAACGCCCCTAGCGGCTCCGTTGGCGGTGGGGCGGCAGGGTGAATCCCAGGCTGCGGCTCGGGGATCCCCAATCCCCGGCGTTGTGGTGCCAGGCCCCTTGGGAGGGGCTCCTCGTGGGCCGACCCAGGGTTAGAGTTAGCCCCCATAAGGCCGGCAGGCCAGATCCTCTGGCTGGGCGGTGAGAGGTGGGCGGGCCGAGGTAAAGGCGCTGGGGTGCGGGATTGTGGGCCCCTGCATTTTGGGGTGGGAGGCTTCAAATGTCGCCGGTTTCTCCAGGGCCCTGTCAGTTCTCCCGCCCTGAATGACCAGCGGCGCCCCTCGCGGCCCGGGTGGCAGCGTTGTGGGAGGGTGAGTCTGGCTTTGGGGCTTGCGGTTCCAGATCCCTGGCGTAGTGCCACCAAAAGCCTTGGGAGGGGCCCCTGGGGGGCCGACCTAGGGTTAGGGTTAGCCCCCAGGAGACCGTCTGGCCCAACCGCACACTGTGCGGCGAGCTGAGGTGCGGCCCGAGGTGAAGGCGCTGGGGAGCTGGAGCGTGGGCACCAGCGTTTTGGCACAGGGAGCCTTTGAAGGTCACCGGGGACTCAGAAGGCCCTGCCCTTCTCTCGCCCTCTATGACCCGCGGCGCCCCTAGCGGCCCAGGTGGGGACAGTGCGGCAGGGTGAGTCAGGCTCTGGGGCTCTGAGTCACCAATCCCCAGCATTGCAGAGCCACGCCGCTTGGGATGTCCCCTCAGGGCCGACCTAGGGTTTTGGTTAGCTGCCAGGAGCCCAGCAGGCCCTATCCACCGGCTCTGAAGCAAGCGGTGGGGTGGGCCTAGGCGAGGGCGCTGGCGAGCAGGATCCTGGGAGCCAACGTTTTTGCGCGGGGAGCCTTCAAAGGTCAGCGTGGGCTCGGAGGGCCCTGCCCGATCTCTTGCCCTGATTGACCGGCGGGGCCTCTAGCGGCTCGGGTGGCTGAAGGGCAGCAGGGTGAGTGCGGCACATGAGCTCGGGGTCCCCATCCCCAGCGTTGCGACGCCAGGCCCCTTGGGAAGTGCCCCTCGGTGGCCGACCTATGGTTAGGGTTAGCCTCCAGGAGCCCCGCAGGCCCGATACACCACCTGTGCGTCGAGCGGAGAGTTGGGCCGAGGTGAGGGTGCTGGTGAACATGAGCCTGGGCCCAAGCGTTTTGGTTCGGTGCGCCTTCGAAGGTCAGCAGGGGTTCGGAGGGCCCTGCCAGTTCTCCCACCCTGAATGAATGGCGGCGCCCCTAGCGGCCTGCGTGGGTTGGGGTGGCAGCGTGCATCCGGCGCTGGGGCTTGGGGGCCCCCAATCCCTGGCGTTGAGGCGCCAGGCCCCTTAGGAAGGGAACTTCAGGGGCTGTCCTAGGGTTAGGGTGAGCTCCCAGGAGGCCGGCAGGCCCGAGTCGCTGGCTCTGCGAAGAGCGGAGGTGCGGGCCGAGTTGAGGGTGATGCAGAGCGGGAGCGTGGTCCCCAGCGTTTTGGCGCCCTGGGCCTTCGGCTGTTGCCATGGCTCAAAGGGCCCTGCCCGTTCTTCTGCCCTGAAGAACCAGCGGCGCCCTTAGCAGCTCCCTTGGCGGTGGAGCGGCAGGGTGAGTCCATGCTGCGGCTCGGGGATCCCCAATCCGCAGCGTTGCGGGGCCAGGCCCCTTGGGAGGGGCTCGTAGGGGACCGACCTAGGGTTAGAGTTAGCACCCAGGAGGCGGCAGGCCCAATCCTCTGGCTGGGCGGCGAGAGGTGCGCGGGCCGAGGTAAAGGCTCTGGCGAGCCGGAGCCTGGGCCCCTGCATTTTGGTGGGAGGCTTCAAAAGTCGCTGGTTTCTCCAGGGCCCTGTCCGTTCTCCCGCCCTGAATGACCGGTGGCGCCCCTAGCGGCCCGGGTGGGGACAGTGCGGCAGGGTGAGTCGGGTTCTGGGGCTCTGAGTCACCAATCCCCAGCGTTGCAGAGCCAGGCCCCTTGGGATGTGCCCCACGGGGCCGACCTAGGGTTTTGGTTAGCCCCAGGAGCTTGGCAGGCCCTATCCACCGGCTCCGAATCAAGCGGAGGGGCGGGCTGAGGTGAGGGCGCTGGGAGCAAGAGCATGGGAGCCAACGTTTTTGCGCGGGGGGCCTTCGAAGGTCAGCGGGGGCTCGGAGGTCCCTGCCCGTTCTCCTGTCCTGATTGACCGGTGGTCCCCTAGCGGCTTGAGTGGCTGAAGGGCAGCAGGGTGAGTCCGGCAGTTGGGCACGGGGTCCCCATCCCCAGCGTTGCGTCACCAGGTCCCTTGGGAAGGGCCCCTCGGGGGCAGACCTATGGTTAGGGTTAGTCCCCAGGAGCCACGCAGGCCCGATACACCACCTGTGCATCGAGAGGACAGTTGGGCCGAGGTGAGGGTGCTGGTGAACGTGAGCCAGGGCCCAAGGGTTTTGGATCGGGGCGCCTTCGAAGGTCGACGGGGGTTCTGAGGGCCCTGCCAGTTCTCCCACCCTGAATGAATGGCGGCGCCCCTAGTGGCCTGTGTGGGGCGGGGCGGCAGCGTGCATCAGGCGCTGGGGCTTGGGGGTCCGCAATCTCCGGAGTTGCCGAACCGGGTCCCTTAGGAAGGGATCCTCAGGGGCCGTCCTAGGGTTAGGGTTAGCGCCCAGGAGGCCAGCAGGCCGGAGTCGCCAGCTCTGCAAGGAGCGGAGGTGCGGGCCGAGTTGAGGGTGCTGGTGAACGTGAGCGTGGGCCCAAGCATTTTGATTCGGGGCGCCTTGGAGCATGGGCGGGGGTTCGGAGGGCCCTGCCCTTTCTCCCACCCTGAATGAACAGCGGCGCCCCCAGCAGCCCGGGTGGGGAGGGGCGACAGGGTGCATCCTGTGCTGGGGCTTGGGGGTCCCCAATCCCCGGCGATGGGGCGCCAGGCCCCTTGGGAGAGGCCCCTCGGGGGCAACCTAGGGTTAGGTTTAGCCCCCAGGAGGCCGGCAGGCCCTATTCGCCAGCTGTGTGGAGAGTGGGGTGGCGGACGGAGGTGAGGGCGCTGGTGAGTGGGAGGGTGGGTCTGCCGTTTTTGCGCGGGGGGGGGGGGCTTCGAAGGTCACCGTGTCTCGGAGGTCCCTGCCCGTTCTCCTGTCCTGATGGACCGGTGGTCCCCTAGCGACTTGGGTGGCTGAAGGGCAGCAGGGTGAGTCTGGCACTTGGGCACGGGGTCCCCATCCCCAGCATTGTGTCACCAGGACCCTTGGGAAGGGCCCCTCGGGGGCCGTCCTAGGGTTAGGGTTAGCGCCCAGGAGGCCGGCAGGCCCGAGTCGCCGGCTGTGCGAGGAGCGGAGGTGCGGGCCGAGTTGAGGGTGCTGGTGAACATGAGCATGGGCCCAAGTGTTTTGATTCGGGGCGCCTTGGAGCATAGGCGGGGGTTCGGATGGCCGTGCCCCTTCTCCCACCCTGAATGAATGGCAGCGCCCCTGCAGCCCGTGAGGGGAGGGGCGACAGGGTGCATCAGGCACTGGGGCTTGGGGGTCCCCAATCCCCAGCGATGCCGCGCCAGGCCCCTTGGGAGAGGCCGCTCGGGGGCAACCTAGGGTTAGGTTTAGCCCCCAGGAGGCCGGCAGGCCCTATTCCCAGCTGTGTGGAGAGTGGAGTGGTGGATGGAGGTGAGGGCGCTGGTGAGTGGGAGGGTGGGTCTGCCGTTTTTGCACGGGGGGGCCTCCGGAGGTCACCATGTATCGGAGGGCCCTGCCTGTTCTCCCGCCCTGAATGATCGGCAACACCCAAAGCCCCCGGGTGGCGGCTGGGCGGCAGGGTGAGTCAGGTGCTGAGGTTCGGGGTCCCCAATCCCGGCGTTGCTGCGCCAAGGCCCTTGGGAGTGGTCCTTTGGGGATCGATCTAGGGATATAGTTAGCCCCCAGGAGGCAGGTGGACACGATCAGAGGCTGAGCGTTACGCGGAGGGTTGGGATGAGGTGAGGGCACTGGCGAGACTGAGCATGAGCCCACGCTTTTTAGTGCGGGGGACCATCGAAGGTCGGCGGGGCCGCAGAGGGACCTGCCCGTTCTCCCACTCTGAATGACCGGCGGGGCCCCTAGCGGCTCGGGTGGCTGAAGGGCAGGAGGGTGAGTCCAGCACTTGGGCTCGGGGTCCCCATCCCCGGCGTTGTGGCGCCAGGCCACTTGGGAAGGGCCCCTCAGGGGGCCGACCTACCCTTAGGGTTAACCCCAGGCGGCCGGCAGGCCCGATACACCACCTGTGCGTCGAGCGGAGAGTTGGGCCGAGGTGAGGGTGCTGGTGAACATGAGCCTGGGCCCAAGCGTTTCGGTTCAGGGCGCCTTCGAAGGTCGGTGGGGGTTCGGAGGGCCCTGGCAGTTCTCCCACCCTGAATGAATGGCGGCGCCCCCAGCGGCCCGTGTGAGGCGGGGCGCCAGGGTGCATCCAGCACTGGGTCTTGGGGGTCCCCAATCCCCGGCGTTGCGATGCCAGGCCCCTTGGGAAGGGCCCCTCGGGGGCCGACCTATGGTTAGGGTTAGCTCCCAGGAGGCCGGCAGGCCCTGGGCCTTTGAATGTTGCCATGGCTCAAAGGGCCCTGCCCGTTCTCCTGCCCTGAAGAACCAGCGGCGCCCTTAGCAGCTCCCTTGGCGGTGGAGCGGCAGGGTGAGTCCATGCTGCGGCTCGGGGATCCCCAATCCCCAGCGTTGCGGGGCCAGGCCTCTTGGGAGGGGCTCCTCGTGGGCGGACCTAGGTTTAGAGTTAGCACCCAGGAGGCCAGCAGGCCCAATCCTCTGGCTGGGCTGCGAGAGGTGGGCGGCCCGAGGTAAAGGCGCTGGCGATCAGGAGCGTGGGCCCCTGCATTTTGGCGCAGGAGGCTTCAAATATCGCCAGTTTCTCCAGGGCCCTGTCCCTTCTCCCGCCCTGAATGACGGGCGGAGCCACTAGCGGCCCGGGTGGCGACGTTGCAGCAGGGTGAGTCTGGCTCTGGGTCTTGGGGTCCCTGATCCCCAGTGTAGCGGCACCAGGACCCTTGGGAGGGGCCCCTGGGTGGCTGACCTAGGGTTAGGGTTAGCCCCCAGGAGGCCGGCAGGTGGGATCCGGCCACTGTCCGGGGAGCGGAGGGCGGGGCCGAGGTGAGGGCGTTGGGGAGCAGGAGCGTGGGCACCAGCGTTTTGGCACGGGGAGCCTTTGAAGGCCACTGGGGGCTCGGAAGGCCCTGCCCCTTCTCTCGCCCTGAATGACCCGCAGGGCTCCTAGCGGCCCGGGTGGCGGCGTTGCGGTAGGGTGAGTGTGGCTCTGGGGCTTGAGGTTCCCGATCCCCGGCGAAGCGGCACCAGGACCCTTGGGAGGGGCCCCTGGGTGGCCGACCTAGGGTTAGGGTTAGCACCCGGGAGGCCGGCAGGCGGGATCCGCCCACTGTGCGTGGAGCGGAGGGGCGGGCCGAGGTGAGGGCGCTGGCGAGCAAGAGCCTGGGCCCAAGCGTTTTGGCACCGGGGGCCTTCGAATGTCTCCAGGGACTCGGCGGGCCCTGCCCATTCTCCTCCCTGAATAACCGGCGACACCCCTAGCATCCCAGGTGGCGGCGGAGCAGCATGTAAGTCCGGGCATAGGGCTCGGGGGTCCGCAGTCCACTGTGTTGCGGCGCCAGGCCCCTTGGGAGGGGCCCCTCGGAGGCTGACTTAGGGTTAGGTTTAGACCCTAGGATGCAGGCAGGCCCTATTCGCCAGCTGTGTGGAGACTGGAGTGGCGAACCGAGGTGAGGGCACTGGTGAGCGGGAGCGTGGGCCCGGGTGTTTTGGCGCGGGGGCCTTTGAAGGTCGCCGTGTCTTGGAGGGCCCTGCCCGTGCTCCCGCCCTGAATGAACGGCACCACCCCAAGCCCCCGTGTGCCGGCTGGGTGGCAGGGTGAGTCCAGTGCTGAGGCTCGGGGGTCCCCAATCTCCAGCGTTGCAGCGCCAGATCCCTTGGGAGGGGCCCCTCGGGGGTCGATCTAAGGTTATGGTTAGCCCCCAGGAGGATGGTGGACCCGATCAGCGGCTGTTCCGCACGCGGAGGGTTGGGCCGAGGTGAGGGCGCTGGCGAGACTGAGCATGAGCACAAGCGTTTTAATGCGGGGGGCCTTCGAAGGTCGGTGGGGGCTCGGAGGGACCTGCCTGTTCTCCCGCTCTGAATGACCGGCGGGTCCCCTAGAGGCTCTGGTGCCTGAAAGGCAGCAGGGTGAGTCCGTCACTTGGGTTGGGGTCCCCGTTCCCGGCGTTGTGGGGCCAGGGCACTTGGGAAGGGCCCCTCTGTGGCCGACCTACAGTTAGGGTTAGCCCCCAGGAGGCCAGCAGGCCCGATACACCGCCTGTGCGTCGAGCGGAGAGTTGGGCCGAGGTGAGGGTGCTGGTGAACATGAGCCCGGGCCCAAGCGTTTTGGTTCGGGGCGCCTTCGAAGGTCGGCGGGGGTTTGAAGGGCCCTGACCGTTCTCCCACCCTGAATGAATGGCGGCGCCCCTAGCGGCATGTGTGGGGCAGGGCGGCAGGGTGCATCCAGCGCTGGGGCTTGGGGGTTCCCAATCCCCAGCGTTGCGGCGCCAGGCCCCTTAGGAAGAGACCCTCGGGGCCGTCCTAGGGTTAGGGTTAGCGCCCAGGAGGCCGGCAGGCCCGATCCGCCGGCTGTGCGAGGAGTGGAGATGCAGGCCGAGTTGAGGGCGATGGCGAGCGGGAGCTGGGCCCCAGCGTTTTGGCGTCCTGGGCCTTTGAATGTTGCCATGGCTCGGAGGGCCCTGCCCTTTCTCCTGCCCTGAAGAACCAGCAACGCCCCTAGCGGCTCCGTTGGCGGTGGGGCGGCAGGGTGAATCCCAGGCTGCGGCTCGGGGATCCCCAATCCCCGGCGTTGTGGTGCCAGGCCCCTTGGGAGGGGCTCCTCGTGGGCCGACCCAGGGTTAGAGTTAGCCCCCATAAGGCCGGCAGGCCAGATCCTCTGGCTGGGCGGTGAGAGGTGGGCGGGCCGAGGTAAAGGCGCTGGGGTGCGGGATTGTGGGCCCCTGCATTTTGGGGTGGGAGGCTTCAAATGTCGCCGGTTTCTCCAGGGCCCTGTCAGTTCTCCCGCCCTGAATGACCAGCGGCGCCCCTCGCGGCCCGGGTGGCAGCGTTGTGGGAGGGTGAGTCTGGCTTTGGGGCTTGCGGTTCCAGATCCCTGGCGTAGTGCCACCAAAACCCTTGGGAGGGGCCCCTGGGGGGCCGACCTAGGGTTAGGGTTAGCCCCCAGGAGACCGTCTGGCCCAACCGCACACTGTGCGGCGAGCTGAGGTGCGGCCCGAGGTGAAGGCGCTGGGGAGCTGGAGCGTGGGCACCAGCGTTTTGGCACAGGGAGCCTTTGAAGGTCACCGGGGACTCAGAAGGCCCTGCCCTTCTCTCGCCCTCTATGACCCGCGGCGCCCCTAGCGGCCCAGGTGGGGACAGTGCGGCAGGGTGAGTCCGGCTCTGGGGCTCTGAGTCACCAATCCCCAGCATTGCAGAGCCAGGCCGCTTGGGATGTCCCCTCAGGGCCGACCTAGGGTTTTGGTTAGCTGCCAGGAGCCCAGCAGGCCCTATCCACCGGCTCTGAAGCAAGCGGTGGGGTGGGCCTAGGCGAGGGCGCTGGCGAGCAGGATCCTGGGAGCCAACGTTTTTGCGCGGGGAGCCTTCAAAGGTCAGCGTGGGCTCGGAGGGCCCTGCCCGATCTCTTGCCCTGATTGACCGGCGGGGCCTCTAGCGGCTCGGGTGGCTGAAGGGCAGCAGGGTGAGTGCGGCACATGAGCTCGGGGTCCCCATCCCCAGCGTTGCGACGCCAGGCCCCTTGGGAAGTGCCCCTCGGTGGCCGACCTATGGTTAGGGTTAGCCTCCAGGAGCCCCACAGGCCCGATACACCACCTGTGCGTCGAGCGGAGAGTTGGGCCGAGGTGAGGGTGCTGGTGAACATGAGCCTGGGCCCAAGCGTTTTGGTTCGGTGCGCCTTCGAAGGTCAGCAGGGGTTCGGAGGGCCCTGCCAGTTCTCCCACCCTGAATGAATGGCGGCGCCCCTAGCGGCCTGCGTGGGTTGGGGTGGCAGCGTGCATCCGGCGCTGGGGCTTGGGGGCCCCCAATCCCTGGCGTTGAGGCGCCAGGCCCCTTAGGAAGGGAACTTCAGGGGCTGTCCTAGGGTTAGGGTGAGCTCCCAGGAGGCCGGCAGGCCCGAGTCGCTGGCTCTGCGAAGAGCGGAGGTGCGGGCCGAGTTGAGGGTGATGCAGAGCGGGAGCGTGGTCCCCAGCGTTTTGGCGCCCTGGGCCTTCGGCTGTTGCCATGGCTCAAAGGGCCCTGCCCGTTCTTCTGCCCTGAAGAACCAGCGGCGCCCTTAGCAGCTCCCTTGGCGGTGGAGCGGCAGGGTGAGTCCATGCTGCGGCTCGGGGATCCCCAATCCCCAGCGTTGTGGGGCCAGGCCTCTTGGGAGGGGCTCCTCGTGGGCGGACCTAGGTTTAGAGTTAGCACTCAGGAGGCCAGCAGGCCCAATCTTCTGGCTGGGCGGCGAGAGGTGGGCGGCCCGAGGTAAAGGCGCTGGCGATCGGGAGCGTGGGCCCCTGCATTTTGGCGCAGGAGGCTTCAAATATCGCCGGTTTCTCCAGGGCCCTGTCCCTTCTCCCGCCCTGAATGACGGGCGGCGCCACTAGCGTCCCGGGTGGCGATGTGGCGGCAGGGTGAGTCTGGCTCTGGGTCTTGGGGTCCCTGATCCCCAGTGTAGCGGCACCAGGACCCTTGGGAGGGGCCCCTGGGTGGCTGACCTAGGGTTAGGGTTAGCCCCCAGGAGGCCGGCAGGTGGGATCCGGCCACTGTCCGGGGAGCGGAGGGCGGGGCCGAGGTGAGGGCATTGGGGAGCGGGAGCGTGGGCACCAGCGTTTTGGCACTGGGAGCCTTTGAAGGCCACCGGGGGCTCGGAAGGCCCAGCCCCTTTTCTCGCCCTGAATGACCCGCAGTGCTCCTAGCGGCCTGGGTGGCGGCGTTGCGGTAGGGTGAGTGTGGCTCTGGGGCTTGAGGTTCCCGATCCCCAGCGAAGCGGCACCAGGACCCTTGGGAGGGGCCCCTGGGTGGCCGACCTAGGGTTAGGGTTAGCACCCGGGAGGCCGGCAGGCGGGATCCGCCCGCTGTGCGTGGAGCAGAGGGGCAGGCCGAGGTGAGGGCGCTGGCGAGCAAGAGCCTGGGCCCAAGCGTTTTGGCACCAGGGGCCTTCGAATGTCTCCGGGGACTCGGCGGGCCCTGCCCATTCTCCTCCCTGAATGACCGGCGGCGCCCCTAGCAGCCCAGGTGGCGGCGGGGCGGCATGGAAGTCCGGGCATAGGGCTCGGGGGTCCCCAGTCCACCGCGTTGCGGCGCCAGGCCCCTTGGGAGGGGCCCCTCGGAGGCTGACGTAGGTTTAGGTTTAGCCCCTAGGATGCCGGCAGGCCCTATTCGCCAGCCGTGTGGAGACTGGAGTGGCGGACCGAGGTGAGGGCACTGGTGAGCGGGAGCGTGGGCCCGGGTGTTTTGGCGCGGGGGGCCTTTGAAGGTCGCCGTGTCTTGGAGGGCCCTGCCCGTGCTCCCGCCCTGAATGAACAGCACCACCCCAAGACCCCGGGTGGCGTCTGGGTGGCAGGGTGAGTCCAGTGCTGAGGCTTGGGGGTCCCCAATCCCCAGCGTTGCGGCGCCAGATCTCTTGGGAGGGGGGCCCCTCGGGGGTCGATCTAGGGTTCCGGTTAGCCCCCAGGAGGCCGGTGGACCCGATCAGCGGCTGTGCGGCACGCGGAGGGTTGGGCCGAGGTGAGGGCGCTGGCGAGACTGAGCATGAGCCCAAGCGTTTTAGTGCGGGGGGCCTTCGAAGGTCAGTGGGGGCTCGGAGGGACCTGCCTGTTCTCCCCGCTCTGAATGACCGGCGGGGCCCCTAGAGGCTCCGGTGCCTGAAGGGCAGCAGGGTGAGACCGGCACTTGGGTTGGGGTCCCCATTCCCGGCGTTGTGGCGCCAGGCCACTTGGGAAGGGCCCCTCCGTGGCCGACCTACAGTTAGGGTTAGCGCCCAGGAGGCCGGCAGGCCCGATACACCGCCTGTGCGTCGAGCGGAGAGTTGGGCCGAGGTGAGGGTGCTGGTGAACATGAGCCTGGGCCCAAGCGTTTCGGTTCAGGGCGCCTTCGAAGGTCGGTGGGGGTTCGGAGGGCCCTGGCAGTTCTCCCACCCTGAATGAATGGCGGCGCCCCCAGCGGCCCGTGTGAGGCGGGGCGCCAGGGTGCATCCAGCACTGGGTCTTGGGGGTCCCCAATCCCCGGCGTTGCGATGCCAGGCCCCTTGGGAAGGGCCCCTCGGGGGCCGACCTATGGTTAGGGTTAGCTCCCAGGAGGCCGGCAGGCCCTGGGCCTTTGAATGTTGCCATGGCTCGAAGGGCCCTGCCTGTTCTCCTGCCCTGAATAACCAGTGGCGCCCTTAGCGGCTCCGTTGGCGGTGGGGCGGCAGGGGGAGTCCTGCGCTGTGGCTCGGGGATCCCCAATCCGCAGCGTTGCGGGGCCAGGCCCCTTGGGAGGGGCTCGTAGGGGACCGACCTAGGGTTAGAGTTAGCACCCAGGAGGCGGCAGGCCCAATCCTCTGGCTGGGCGGCGAGAGGTGCGCGGGCCGAGGTAAAGGCTCTGGCGAGCCGGAGCCTGGGCCCCTGCATTTTGGTGGGAGGCTTCAAAAGTCGCTGGTTTCTCCAGGGCCCTGTCCGTTCTCCCGCCCTGAATGACCGGTGGCGCCCCTAGCGGCCCGGGTGGGGACAGTGCGGCAGGGTGAGTCGGGTTCTGGGGCTCTGAGTCACCAATCCCCAGCGTTGCAGAGCCAGGCCCCTTGGGATGTGCCCCACGGGGCCGACCTAGGGTTTTGGTTAGCCCCAGGAGCTTGGCAGGCCCTATCCACCGGCTCCGAATCAAGCGGAGGGGCGGGCTGAGGTGAGGGCGCTGGGAGCAAGAGCATGGGAGCCAACGTTTTTGCGCGGGGGGCCTTCGAAGGTCAGCGGGGGCTCGGAGGTCCCTGCCCGTTCTCCTGTCCTGATTGACCGGTGGTCCCCTAGCGGCTTGAGTGGCTGAAGGGCAGCAGGGTGAGTCTGGCAGTTGGGCACGGGGTCCCCATCCCCAGCGTTGCGTCACCAGGTCCCTTGGGAAGGGCCCCTCGGGGGCAGACCTATGGTTAGGGTTAGTCCCCAGGAGCCACGCAGGCCCGATACACCACCTGTGCATCGAGAGGACAGTTGGGCCGAGGTGAGGGTGCTGGTGAACGTGAGCCAGGGCCCAAGGGTTTTGGATCGGGGCGCCTTCGAAGGTCGACGGGGGTTCTGAGGGCCCTGCCAGTTCTCCCACCCTGAATGAATGGCGGCGCCCCTAGTGGCCTGTGTGGGGCGGGGCGGCAGCGTGCATCAGGCGCTGGGGCTTGGGGGTCCGCAATCTCCGGAGTTGCCGAACCGGGTCCCTTAGGAAGGGATCCTCAGGGGCCGTCCTAGGGTTAGGGTTAGCGCCCAGGAGGCCAGCAGGCCGGAGTCGCCAGCTCTGCAAGGAGCGGAGGTGCGGGCCGAGTTGAGGGTGCTGGTGAACGTGAGCGTGGGCCCAAGCATTTTGATTCGGGGCGCCTTGGAGCATGGGCGGGGGTTCGGAGGGCCCTGCCCTTTCTCCCACCCTGAATGAACAGCGGCGCCCCCAGCAGCCCGGGTGGGGAGGGGCGACAGGGTGCATCCTGTGCTGGGGCTTGGGGGTCCCCAATCCCCGGCGATGGGGCGCCAGGCCCCTTGGGAGAGGCCCCTCGGGGGCAACCTAGGGTTAGGTTTAGCCCCCAGGAGGCCGGCAGGCCCTATTCGCCAGCTGTGTGGAGAGTGGGGTGGCGGACGGAGGTGAGGGCGCTGGTGAGTGGGAGGGTGGGTCTGCCGTTTTTGCGCGGGGGGGGGGGCTTCGAAGGTCACCGTGTCTCGGAGGTCCCTGCCCGTTCTCCTGTCCTGATGGACCGGTGGTCCCCTAGCGACTTGGGTGGCTGAAGGGCAGCAGGGTGAGTCTGGCACTTGGGCACGGGGTCCCCATCCCCAGCATTGTGTCACCAGGACCCTTGGGAAGGGCCCCTCGGGGGCCGTCCTAGGGTTAGGGTTAGCGCCCAGGAGGCCGGCAGGCCCGAGTCGCCGGCTGTGCGAGGAGCGGAGGTGCGGGCCGAGTTGAGGGTGCTGGTGAACATGAGCGTGGGCCCAAGTGTTTTGATTCGGGGCGCCTTGGAGCATAGGCGGGGGTTCGGATGGCCGTGCCCCTTCTCCCACCCTGAATGAATGGCAGCGCCCCTGCAGCCCGTGAGGGGAGGGGCGACAGGGTGCATTAGGCACTGGGGCTTGGGGGTCCCCAATCCCCAGCGATGCCGCGCCAGGCCCCTTGGGAGAGGCCGCTCGGGGGCAACCTAGGGTTAGGTTTAGCCCCCAGGAGGCCGGCAGGCCCTATTCCCAGCTGTGTGGAGAGTGGAGTGGTGGATGGAGGTGAGGGCGCTGGTGAGTGGGAGGGTGGGTCTGCCGTTTTTGCACGGGGGGGCCTCCGGAGGTCACCATGTCTCGGAGGGCCCTGCCTGTTCTCCCGCCCTGAATGATCGGCAACACCCAAAGCCCCCGGGTGGCGGCTGGGCGGCAGGGTGAGTCAGGTGCTGAGGTTCGGGGTCCCCAATCCCGGCGTTGCTGCGCCAAGGCCCTTGGGAGTGGTCCTTTGGGGATCGATCTAGGGATATAGTTAGCCCCCAGGAGGCAGGTGGACACGATCAGAGGCTGAGCGTTACGCGGAGGGTTGGGATGAGGTGAGGGCACTGGCGAGACTGAGCATGAGCCCACGCTTTTTAGTGCGGGGGACCATCGAAGGTCGGCGGGGCCGCAGAGGGACCTGCCCGTTCTCCCACTCTGAATGACCGGCGGGGCCCCTAGCGGCTCGGGTGGCTGAAGGGCAGGAGGGTGAGTCCAGCACTTGGGCTCGGGGTCCCCATCCCTGGCGTTGTGGCGCCAGGCCACTTGGGAAGGGCCCCTCAGGGGGCCGACCTACCCTTAGGGTTAACCCCAGGCGGCCGGCAGGCCCGATACACCACCTGTGCGTCGAGCGGAGAGTTGGGCCGAGGTGAGGGTGCTGGTGAACATGAGCCTGGGCCCAAGCGTTTCGGTTCAGGGCGCCTTCGAAGGTCGGTGGGGGTTCGGAGGGCCCTGGCAGTTCTCCCACCCTGAATGAATGGCGGCGCCCCCAGCGGCCCGTGTGAGGCGGGGCACCAGGGTGCATCCAGCACTGGGTCTTGGGGGTCCCCAATCCCCGGCGTTGCGATGCCAGGCCCCTTGGGAAGGGCCCCTCGGGGGCCGACCTATGGTTAGGGTTAGCTCCCAGGAGGCCGGCAGGCCCTGGGCCTTTGAATGTTGCCATGGCTCGAAGGGCCCTGCCTGTTCTCCTGCCCTGAATAACCAGTGGCGCCCTTAGCGGCTCCGTTGGCGGTGGGGCGGCAGGGGGAGTCCTGCGCTGTGGCTCGGGGATCCCCAATCCGCAGCGTTGCGGGGCCAGGCCCCTTGGGAGGGGCTCGTAGGGGACCGACCTAGGGTTAGAGTTAGCACCCAGGAGGCGGCAGGCCCAATCCTCTGGCTGGGCGGCGAGAGGTGCGCGGGCCGAGGTAAAGGCTCTGGCGAGCCGGAGCCTGGGCCCCTGCATTTTGGTGGGAGGCTTCAAAAGTCGCTGGTTTCTCCAGGGCCCTGTCCGTTCTCCCGCCCTGAATGACCGGTGGCGCCCCTAGCGGCCCGGGTGGGGACAGTGCGGCAGGGTGAGTCGGGTTCTGGGGCTCTGAGTCACCAATCCCCAGCGTTGCAGAGCCAGGCCCCTTGGGATGTGCCCCACGGGGCCGACCTAGGGTTTTGGTTAGCCCCAGGAGCTTGGCAGGCCCTATCCACCGGCTCCGAATCAAGCGGAGGGGCGGGCTGAGGTGAGGGCGCTGGGAGCAAGAGCATGGGAGCCAACGTTTTTGCGCGGGGGGCCTTCGAAGGTCAGCGGGGGCTCGGAGGTCCCTGCCCGTTCTCCTGTCCTGATTGACCGGTGGTCCCCTAGCGGCTTGAGTGGCTGAAGGGCAGCAGGGTGAGTCCGGCAGTTGGGCACGGGGTCCCCATCCCCAGCGTTGCGTCACCAGGTCCCTTGGGAAGGGCCCCTCGGGGGCAGACCTATGGTTAGGGTTAGTCCCCAGGAGCCACGCAGGCCCGATACACCACCTGTGCATCGAGAGGACAGTTGGGCCGAGGTGAGGGTGCTGGTGAACGTGAGCCAGGGCCCAAGGGTTTTGGATCGGGGCGCCTTCGAAGGTCGACGGGGGTTCTGAGGGCCCTGCCAGTTCTCCCACCCTGAATGAATGGCGGCGCCCCTAGTGGCCTGTGTGGGGCGGGGCGGCAGCGTGCATCAGGCGCTGGGGCTTGGGGGTCCGCAATCTCCGGAGTTGCCGAACCGGGTCCCTTAGGAAGGGATCCTCAGGGGCCGTCCTAGGGTTAGGGTTAGCGCCCAGGAGGCCAGCAGGCCGGAGTCGCCAGCTCTGCAAGGAGCGGAGGTGCGGGCCGAGTTGAGGGTGCTGGTGAACGTGAGCGTGGGCCCAAGCATTTTGATTCGGGGCGCCTTGGAGCATGGGCGGGGGTTCGGAGGGCCCTGCCCTTTCTCCCACCCTGAATGAACAGCGGCGCCCCCAGCAGCCCGGGTGGGGAGGGGCGACAGGGTGCATCCTGTGCTGGGGCTTGGGGGTCCCCAATCCCCGGCGATGGGGCGCCAGGCCCCTTGGGAGAGGCCCCTCGGGGGCAACCTAGGGTTAGGTTTAGCCCCCAGGAGGCCGGCAGGCCCTATTCGCCAGCTGTGTGGAGAGTGGGGTGGCGGACGGAGGTGAGGGCGCTGGTGAGTGGGAGGGTGGGTCTGCCGTTTTTGCGCGGGGGGGGGGGCTTCGAAGGTCACCGTGTCTCGGAGGTCCCTGCCCGTTCTCCTGTCCTGATGGACCGGTGGTCCCCTAGCGACTTGGGTGGCTGAAGGGCAGCAGGGTGAGTCTGGCACTTGGGCACGGGGTCCCCATCCCCAGCATTGTGTCACCAGGACCCTTGGGAAGGGCCCCTCGGGGGCCGTCCTAGGGTTAGGGTTAGCGCCCAGGAGGCCGGCAGGCCCGAGTCGCCGGCTGTGCGAGGAGCGGAGGTGCGGGCCGAGTTGAGGGTGCTGGTGAACATGAGCGTGGGCCCAAGTGTTTTGATTCGGGGCGCCTTGGAGCATAGGCGGGGGTTCGGATGGCCGTGCCCCTTCTCCCACCCTGAATGAATGGCAGCGCCCCTGCAGCCCGTGAGGGGAGGGGCGACAGGGTGCATCAGGCACTGGGGCTTGGGGGTCCCCAATCCCCAGCGATGCCGCGCCAGGCCCCTTGGGAGAGGCCGCTCGGGGGCAACCTAGGGTTAGGTTTAGCCCCCAGGAGGCCGGCAGGCCCTATTCCCAGCTGTGTGGAGAGTGGAGTGGTGGATGGAGGTGAGGGCGCTGGTGAGTGGGAGGGTGGGTCTGCCGTTTTTGCACGGGGGGGCCTCCGGAGGTCACCATGTCTCGGAGGGCCCTGCCTGTTCTCCCGCCCTGAATGATCGGCAACACCCAAAGCCCCCGGGTGGCGGCTGGGCGGCAGGGTGAGTCAGGTGCTGAGGTTCGGGGTCCCCAATCCCGGCGTTGCTGCGCCAAGGCCCTTGGGAGTGGTCCTTTGGGGATCGATCTAGGGATATAGTTAGCCCCCAGGAGGCAGGTGGACACGATCAGAGGCTGAGCGTTACGCGGAGGGTTGGGATGAGGTGAGGGCACTGGCGAGACTGAGCATGAGCCCACGCTTTTTAGTGCGGGGGACCATCGAAGGTCGGCGGGGCCGCAGAGGGACCTGCCCGTTCTCCCACTCTGAATGACCGGCGGGGCCCCTAGCGGCTCGGGTGGCTGAAGGGCAGGAGGGTGAGTCCAGCACTTGGGCTCGGGGTCCCCATCCCCGGCGTTGTGGCGCCAGGCCACTTGGGAAGGGCCCCTCAGGGGGCCGACCTACCCTTAGGGTTAACCCCAGGCGGCCGGCAGGCCCGATACACCACCTGTGCGTCGAGCGGAGAGTTGGGCCGAGGTGAGGGTGCTGGTGAACATGAGCCTGGGCCCAAGCGTTTCGGTTCAGGGCGCCTTCGAAGGTCGGTGGGGGTTCGGAGGGCCCTGGCAGTTCTCCCACCCTGAATGAATGGCGGCGCCCCCAGCGGCCCGTGTGAGGCGGGGCGCCAGGGTGCATCCAGCACTGGGTCTTGGGGGTCCCCAATCCCCGGCGTTGCGATGCCAGGCCCCTTGGGAAGGGCCCCTCGGGGGCCGACCTATGGTTAGGGTTAGCTCCCAGGAGGCCGGCAGGCCCTGGGCCTTTGAATGTTGCCATGGCTCGAAGGGCCCTGCCTGTTCTCCTGCCCTGAATAACCAGTGGCGCCCTTAGCGGCTCCGTTGGCGGTGGGGCGGCAGGGGGAGTCCTGCGCTGTGGCTCGGGGATCCCCAATCCGCAGCGTTGCGGGGCCAGGCCCCTTGGGAGGGGCTCGTAGGGGACCGACCTAGGGTTAGAGTTAGCACCCAGGAGGCGGCAGGCCCAATCCTCTGGCTGGGCGGCGAGAGGTGCGCGGGCCGAGGTAAAGGCTCTGGCGAGCCGGAGCCTGGGCCCCTGCATTTTGGTGGGAGGCTTCAAAAGTCGCTGGTTTCTCCAGGGCCCTGTCCGTTCTCCCGCCCTGAATGACCGGTGGCGCCCCTAGCGGCCCGGGTGGGGACAGTGCGGCAGGGTGAGTCGGGTTCTGGGGCTCTGAGTCACCAATCCCCAGCGTTGCAGAGCCAGGCCCCTTGGGATGTGCCCCACGGGGCCGACCTAGGGTTTTGGTTAGCCCCAGGAGCTTGGCAGGCCCTATCCACCGGCTCCGAATCAAGCGGAGGGGCGGGCTGAGGTGAGGGCGCTGGGAGCAAGAGCATGGGAGCCAACGTTTTTGCGCGGGGGGCCTTCGAAGGTCAGCGGGGGCTCGGAGGTCCCTGCCCGTTCTCCTGTCCTGATTGACCGGTGGTCCCCTAGCGGCTTGAGTGGCTGAAGGGCAGCAGGGTGAGTCCGGCAGTTGGGCACGGGGTCCCCATCCCCAGCGTTGCGTCACCAGGTCCCTTGGGAAGGGCCCCTCGGGGGCAGACCTATGGTTAGGGTTAGTCCCCAGGAGCCACGCAGGCCCGATACACCACCTGTGCATCGAGAGGACAGTTGGGCCGAGGTGAGGGTGCTGGTGAACGTGAGCCAGGGCCCAAGGGTTTTGGATCGGGGCGCCTTCGAAGGTCGACGGGGGTTCTGAGGGCCCTGCCAGTTCTCCCACCCTGAATGAATGGCGGCGCCCCTAGTGGCCTGTGTGGGGCGGGGCGGCAGCGTGCATCAGGCGCTGGGGCTTGGGGGTCCGCAATCTCCGGAGTTGCCGAACCGGGTCCCTTAGGAAGGGATCCTCAGGGGCCGTCCTAGGGTTAGGGTTAGCGCCCAGGAGGCCAGCAGGCCGGAGTCGCCAGCTCTGCAAGGAGCGGAGGTGCGGGCCGAGTTGAGGGTGCTGGTGAACGTGAGCGTGGGCCCAAGCATTTTGATTCGGGGCGCCTTGGAGCATGGGCGGGGGTTCGGAGGGCCCTGCCCTTTCTCCCACCCTGAATGAACAGCGGCGCCCCCAGCAGCCCGGGTGGGGAGGGGCGACAGGGTGCATCCTGTGCTGGGGCTTGGGGGTCCCCAATCCCCGGCGATGGGGCGCCAGGCCCCTTGGGAGAGGCCCCTCGGGGGCAACCTAGGGTTAGGTTTAGCCCCCAGGAGGCCGGCAGGCCCTATTCGCCAGCTGTGTGGAGAGTGGGGTGGCGGACGGAGGTGAGGGCGCTGGTGAGTGGGAGGGTGGGTCTGCCGTTTTTGCGCGGGGGGGGGGGCTTCGAAGGTCACCGTGTCTCGGAGGTCCCTGCCCGTTCTCCTGTCCTGATGGACCGGTGGTCCCCTAGCGACTTGGGTGGCTGAAGGGCAGCAGGGTGAGTCTGGCACTTGGGCACGGGGTCCCCATCCCCAGCATTGTGTCACCAGGACCCTTGGGAAGGGCCCCTCGGGGGCCGTCCTAGGGTTAGGGTTAGCGCCCAGGAGGCCGGCAGGCCCGAGTCGCCGGCTGTGCGAGGAGCGGAGGTGCGGGCCGAGTTGAGGGTGCTGGTGAACATGAGCGTGGGCCCAAGTGTTTTGATTCGGGGCGCCTTGGAGCATAGGCGGGGGTTCGGATGGCCGTGCCCCTTCTCCCACCCTGAATGAATGGCAGCGCCCCTGCAGCCCGTGAGGGGAGGGGCGACAGGGTGCATCAGGCACTGGGGCTTGGGGGTCCCCAATCCCCAGCGATGCCGCGCCAGGCCCCTTGGGAGAGGCCGCTCGGGGGCAACCTAGGGTTAGGTTTAGCCCCCAGGAGGCCGGCAGGCCCTATTCCCAGCTGTGTGGAGAGTGGAGTGGTGGATGGAGGTGAGGGCGCTGGTGAGTGGGAGGGTGGGTCTGCCGTTTTTGCACGGGGGGGCCTCCGGAGGTCACCATGTCTCGGAGGGCCCTGCCTGTTCTCCCGCCCTGAATGATCGGCAACACCCAAAGCCCCCGGGTGGCGGCTGGGCGGCAGGGTGAGTCAGGTGCTGAGGTTCGGGGTCCCCAATCCCGGCGTTGCTGCGCCAAGGCCCTTGGGAGTGGTCCTTTGGGGATCGATCTAGGGATATAGTTAGCCCCCAGGAGGCAGGTGGACACGATCAGAGGCTGAGCGTTACGCGGAGGGTTGGGATGAGGTGAGGGCACTGGCGAGACTGAGCATGAGCCCACGCTTTTTAGTGCGGGGGACCATCGAAGGTCGGCGGGGCCGCAGAGGGACCTGCCCGTTCTCCCACTCTGAATGACCGGCGGGGCCCCTAGCGGCTCGGGTGGCTGAAGGGCAGGAGGGTGAGTCCAGCACTTGGGCTCGGGGTCCCCATCCCCGGCGTTGTGGCGCCAGGCCACTTGGGAAGGGCCCCTCAGGGGGCCGACCTACCCTTAGGGTTAACCCCAGGCGGCCGGCAGGCCCGATACACCACCTGTGCGTCGAGCGGAGAGTTGGGCCGAGGTGAGGGTGCTGGTGAACATGAGCCTGGGCCCAAGCGTTTCGGTTCAGGGCGCCTTCGAAGGTCGGTGGGGGTTCGGAGGGCCCTGGCAGTTCTCCCACCCTGAATGAATGGCGGCGCCCCCAGCGGCCCGTGTGAGGCGGGGCGCCAGGGTGCATCCAGCACTGGGTCTTGGGGGTCCCCAATCCCCGGCGTTGCGATGCCAGGCCCCTTGGGAAGGGCCCCTCGGGGGCCGACCTATGGTTAGGGTTAGCTCCCAGGAGGCCGGCAGGCCCTGGGCCTTTGAATGTTGCCATGGCTCGAAGGGCCCTGCCTGTTCTCCTGCCCTGAATAACCAGTGGCGCCCTTAGCGGCTCCGTTGGCGGTGGGGCGGCAGGGGGAGTCCTGCGCTGTGGCTCGGGGATCCCCAATCCGCAGCGTTGCGGGGCCAGGCCCCTTGGGAGGGGCTCGTAGGGGACCGACCTAGGGTTAGAGTTAGCACCCAGGAGGCGGCAGGCCCAATCCTCTGGCTGGGCGGCGAGAGGTGCGCGGGCCGAGGTAAAGGCTCTGGCGAGCCGGAGCCTGGGCCCCTGCATTTTGGTGGGAGGCTTCAAAAGTCGCTGGTTTCTCCAGGGCCCTGTCCGTTCTCCCGCCCTGAATGACCGGTGGCGCCCCTAGCGGCCCGGGTGGGGACAGTGCGGCAGGGTGAGTCGGGTTCTGGGGCTCTGAGTCACCAATCCCCAGCGTTGCAGAGCCAGGCCCCTTGGGATGTGCCCCACGGGGCCGACCTAGGGTTTTGGTTAGCCCCAGGAGCTTGGCAGGCCCTATCCACCGGCTCCGAATCAAGCGGAGGGGCGGGCTGAGGTGAGGGCGCTGGGAGCAAGAGCATGGGAGCCAACGTTTTTGCGCGGGGGGCCTTCGAAGGTCAGCGGGGGCTCGGAGGTCCCTGCCCGTTCTCCTGTCCTGATTGACCGGTGGTCCCCTAGCGGCTTGAGTGGCTGAAGGGCAGCAGGGTGAGTCCGGCAGTTGGGCACGGGGTCCCCATCCCCAGCGTTGCGTCACCAGGTCCCTTGGGAAGGGCCCCTCGGGGGCAGACCTATGGTTAGGGTTAGTCCCCAGGAGCCACGCAGGCCCGATACACCACCTGTGCATCGAGAGGACAGTTGGGCCGAGGTGAGGGTGCTGGTGAACGTGAGCCAGGGCCCAAGGGTTTTGGATCGGGGCGCCTTCGAAGGTCGACGGGGGTTCTGAGGGCCCTGCCAGTTCTCCCACCCTGAATGAATGGCGGCGCCCCTAGTGGCCTGTGTGGGGCGGGGCGGCAGCGTGCATCAGGCGCTGGGGCTTGGGGGTCCGCAATCTCCGGAGTTGCCGAACCGGGTCCCTTAGGAAGGGATCCTCAGGGGCCGTCCTAGGGTTAGGGTTAGCGCCCAGGAGGCCAGCAGGCCGGAGTCGCCAGCTCTGCAAGGAGCGGAGGTGCGGGCCGAGTTGAGGGTGCTGGTGAACGTGAGCGTGGGCCCAAGCATTTTGATTCGGGGCGCCTTGGAGCATGGGCGGGGGTTCGGAGGGCCCTGCCCTTTCTCCCACCCTGAATGAACAGCGGCGCCCCCAGCAGCCCGGGTGGGGAGGGGCGACAGGGTGCATCCTGTGCTGGGGCTTGGGGGTCCCCAATCCCCGGCGATGGGGCGCCAGGCCCCTTGGGAGAGGCCCCTCGGGGGCAACCTAGGGTTAGGTTTAGCCCCCAGGAGGCCGGCAGGCCCTATTCGCCAGCTGTGTGGAGAGTGGGGTGGCGGACGGAGGTGAGGGCGCTGGTGAGTGGGAGGGTGGGTCTGCCGTTTTTGCGCGGGGGGGGGGGCTTCGAAGGTCACCGTGTCTCGGAGGTCCCTGCCCGTTCTCCTGTCCTGATGGACCGGTGGTCCCCTAGCGACTTGGGTGGCTGAAGGGCAGCAGGGTGAGTCTGGCACTTGGGCACGGGGTCCCCATCCCCAGCATTGTGTCACCAGGACCCTTGGGAAGGGCCCCTCGGGGGCCGTCCTAGGGTTAGGGTTAGCGCCCAGGAGGCCGGCAGGCCCGAGTCGCCGGCTGTGCGAGGAGCGGAGGTGCGGGCCGAGTTGAGGGTGCTGGTGAACATGAGCGTGGGCCCAAGTGTTTTGATTCGGGGCGCCTTGGAGCATAGGCGGGGGTTCGGATGGCCGTGCCCCTTCTCCCACCCTGAATGAATGGCAGCGCCCCTGCAGCCCGTGAGGGGAGGGGCGACAGGGTGCATCAGGCACTGGGGCTTGGGGGTCCCCAATCCCCAGCGATGCCGCGCCAGGCCCCTTGGGAGAGGCCGCTCGGGGGCAACCTAGGGTTAGGTTTAGCCCCCAGGAGGCCGGCAGGCCCTATTCCCAGCTGTGTGGAGAGTGGAGTGGTGGATGGAGGTGAGGGCGCTGGTGAGTGGGAGGGTGGGTCTGCCGTTTTTGCACGGGGGGGCCTCCGGAGGTCACCATGTCTCGGAGGGCCCTGCCTGTTCTCCCGCCCTGAATGATCGGCAACACCCAAAGCCCCCGGGTGGCGGCTGGGCGGCAGGGTGAGTCAGGTGCTGAGGTTCGGGGTCCCCAATCCCGGCGTTGCTGCGCCAAGGCCCTTGGGAGTGGTCCTTTGGGGATCGATCTAGGGATATAGTTAGCCCCCAGGAGGCAGGTGGACACGATCAGAGGCTGAGCGTTACGCGGAGGGTTGGGATGAGGTGAGGGCACTGGCGAGACTGAGCATGAGCCCACGCTTTTTAGTGCGGGGGACCATCGAAGGTCGGCGGGGCCGCAGAGGGACCTGCCCGTTCTCCCACTCTGAATGACCGGCGGGGCCCCTAGCGGCTCGGGTGGCTGAAGGGCAGGAGGGTGAGTCCAGCACTTGGGCTCGGGGTCCCCATCCCCGGCGTTGTGGCGCCAGGCCACTTGGGAAGGGCCCCTCAGGGGGCCGACCTACCCTTAGGGTTAACCCCAGGCGGCCGGCAGGCCCGATACACCACCTGTGCGTCGAGCGGAGAGTTGGGCCGAGGTGAGGGTGCTGGTGAACATGAGCCTGGGCCCAAGCGTTTCGGTTCAGGGCGCCTTCGAAGGTCGGTGGGGGTTCGGAGGGCCCTGGCAGTTCTCCCACCCTGAATGAATGGCGGCGCCCCCAGCGGCCCGTGTGAGGCGGGGCGCCAGGGTGCATCCAGCACTGGGTCTTGGGGGTCCCCAATCCCCGGCGTTGCGATGCCAGGCCCCTTGGGAAGGGCCCCTCGGGGGCCGACCTATGGTTAGGGTTAGCTCCCAGGAGGCCGGCAGGCCCTGGGCCTTTGAATGTTGCCATGGCTCGAAGGGCCCTGCCTGTTCTCCTGCCCTGAATAACCAGTGGCGCCCTTAGCGGCTCCGTTGGCGGTGGGGCGGCAGGGGGAGTCCTGCGCTGTGGCTCGGGGATCCCCAATCCGCAGCGTTGCGGGGCCAGGCCCCTTGGGAGGGGCTCGTAGGGGACCGACCTAGGGTTAGAGTTAGCACCCAGGAGGCGGCAGGCCCAATCCTCTGGCTGGGCGGCGAGAGGTGCGCGGGCCGAGGTAAAGGCTCTGGCGAGCCGGAGCCTGGGCCCCTGCATTTTGGTGGGAGGCTTCAAAAGTCGCTGGTTTCTCCAGGGCCCTGTCCGTTCTCCCGCCCTGAATGACCGGTGGCGCCCCTAGCGGCCCGGGTGGGGACAGTGCGGCAGGGTGAGTCGGGTTCTGGGGCTCTGAGTCACCAATCCCCAGCGTTGCAGAGCCAGGCCCCTTGGGATGTGCCCCACGGGGCCGACCTAGGGTTTTGGTTAGCCCCAGGAGCTTGGCAGGCCCTATCCACCGGCTCCGAATCAAGCGGAGGGGCGGGCTGAGGTGAGGGCGCTGGGAGCAAGAGCATGGGAGCCAACGTTTTTGCGCGGGGGGCCTTCGAAGGTCAGCGGGGGCTCGGAGGTCCCTGCCCGTTCTCCTGTCCTGATTGACCGGTGGTCCCCTAGCGGCTTGAGTGGCTGAAGGGCAGCAGGGTGAGTCCGGCAGTTGGGCACGGGGTCCCCATCCCCAGCGTTGCGTCACCAGGTCCCTTGGGAAGGGCCCCTCGGGGGCAGACCTATGGTTAGGGTTAGTCCCCAGGAGCCACGCAGGCCCGATACACCACCTGTGCATCGAGAGGACAGTTGGGCCGAGGTGAGGGTGCTGGTGAACGTGAGCCAGGGCCCAAGGGTTTTGGATCGGGGCGCCTTCGAAGGTCGACGGGGGTTCTGAGGGCCCTGCCAGTTCTCCCACCCTGAATGAATGGCGGCGCCCCTAGTGGCCTGTGTGGGGCGGGGCGGCAGCGTGCATCAGGCGCTGGGGCTTGGGGGTCCGCAATCTCCGGAGTTGCCGAACCGGGTCCCTTAGGAAGGGATCCTCAGGGGCCGTCCTAGGGTTAGGGTTAGCGCCCAGGAGGCCAGCAGGCCGGAGTCGCCAGCTCTGCAAGGAGCGGAGGTGCGGGCCGAGTTGAGGGTGCTGGTGAACGTGAGCGTGGGCCCAAGCATTTTGATTCGGGGCGCCTTGGAGCATGGGCGGGGGTTCGGAGGGCCCTGCCCTTTCTCCCACCCTGAATGAACAGCGGCGCCCCCAGCAGCCCGGGTGGGGAGGGGCGACAGGGTGCATCCTGTGCTGGGGCTTGGGGGTCCCCAATCCCCGGCGATGGGGCGCCAGGCCCCTTGGGAGAGGCCCCTCGGGGGCAACCTAGGGTTAGGTTTAGCCCCCAGGAGGCCGGCAGGCCCTATTCGCCAGCTGTGTGGAGAGTGGGGTGGCGGACGGAGGTGAGGGCGCTGGTGAGTGGGAGGGTGGGTCTGCCGTTTTTGCGCGGGGGGGGGGGCTTCGAAGGTCACCGTGTCTCGGAGGTCCCTGCCCGTTCTCCTGTCCTGATGGACCGGTGGTCCCCTAGCGACTTGGGTGGCTGAAGGGCAGCAGGGTGAGTCTGGCACTTGGGCACGGGGTCCCCATCCCCAGCATTGTGTCACCAGGACCCTTGGGAAGGGCCCCTCGGGGGCCGTCCTAGGGTTAGGGTTAGCGCCCAGGAGGCCGGCAGGCCCGAGTCGCCGGCTGTGCGAGGAGCGGAGGTGCGGGCCGAGTTGAGGGTGCTGGTGAACATGAGCGTGGGCCCAAGTGTTTTGATTCGGGGCGCCTTGGAGCATAGGCGGGGGTTCGGATGGCCGTGCCCCTTCTCCCACCCTGAATGAATGGCAGCGCCCCTGCAGCCCGTGAGGGGAGGGGCGACAGGGTGCATCAGGCACTGGGGCTTGGGGGTCCCCAATCCCCAGCGATGCCGCGCCAGGCCCCTTGGGAGAGGCCGCTCGGGGGCAACCTAGGGTTAGGTTTAGCCCCCAGGAGGCCGGCAGGCCCTATTCCCAGCTGTGTGGAGAGTGGAGTGGTGGATGGAGGTGAGGGCGCTGGTGAGTGGGAGGGTGGGTCTGCCGTTTTTGCACGGGGGGGCCTCCGGAGGTCACCATGTCTCGGAGGGCCCTGCCTGTTCTCCCGCCCTGAATGATCGGCAACACCCAAAGCCCCCGGGTGGCGGCTGGGCGGCAGGGTGAGTCAGGTGCTGAGGTTCGGGGTCCCCAATCCCGGCGTTGCTGCGCCAAGGCCCTTGGGAGTGGTCCTTTGGGGATCGATCTAGGGATATAGTTAGCCCCCAGGAGGCAGGTGGACACGATCAGAGGCTGAGCGTTACGCGGAGGGTTGGGATGAGGTGAGGGCACTGGCGAGACTGAGCATGAGCCCACGCTTTTTAGTGCGGGGGACCATCGAAGGTCGGCGGGGCCGCAGAGGGACCTGCCCGTTCTCCCACTCTGAATGACCGGCGGGGCCCCTAGCGGCTCGGGTGGCTGAAGGGCAGGAGGGTGAGTCCAGCACTTGGGCTCGGGGTCCCCATCCCCGGCGTTGTGGCGCCAGGCCACTTGGGAAGGGCCCCTCAGGGGGCCGACCTACCCTTAGGGTTAACCCCAGGCGGCCGGCAGGCCCGATACACCACCTGTGCGTCGAGCGGAGAGTTGGGCCGAGGTGAGGGTGCTGGTGAACATGAGCCTGGGCCCAAGCGTTTCGGTTCAGGGCGCCTTCGAAGGTCGGTGGGGGTTCGGAGGGCCCTGGCAGTTCTCCCACCCTGAATGAATGGCGGCGCCCCCAGCGGCCCCTGTGAGGCGGGGCGCCAGGGTGCATCCAGCACTGGGTCTTGGGGGTCCCCAATCCCCGGCGTTGCGATGCCAGGCCCCTTGGGAAGGGCCCCTCGGGGGCCGACCTATGGTTAGGGTTAGCTCCCAGGAGGCCGGCAGGCCCTGGGCCTTCGAATGTTGCCATGGCTCGAAGGGCCCTGCCTGTTCTCCTGCCCTGAATAACCAGTGGCGCCCTTAGCGGCTCCGTTGGCGGTGGGGCGGCAGGGGGAGTCCTGCGCTGTGGCTCGGGGATCCCCAATCCGCAGCGTTGCGGGGCCAGGCCCCTTGGGAGGGGCTCATAGGGGGCCGACCTAGGGTTAGAGTTAGCACCCAGGAGGCGGCAGGCCCAATCCTCTGGCTGGGCGGCGAGAGGTGCGCGGGCCGAGGTAAAGGCTCTGGCGAGCCGGAGCCTGGGCCCCTGCATTTTGGTGGGAGGCTTCAAAAGTCGCTGGTTTCTCCAGGGCCCTGACCATTCTCCCGCCCTGAATGACCGGTGGCGCCCCTAGCGGCCCGGGTGGGGACAGTGCGGCAGGGTGAGTCGGGTTCTGGGGCTCTGAGTCACCAATCCCCAGCGTTGCAGAGCCAGGCCCCTTGGGATGTGCCCCACGGGGCCGACCTAGGGTTTTGGTTAGCCCCAGGAGCTTGGCAGGCCCTATCCACCGGCTCCGAATCAAGCGGAGGGGCGGGCTGAGGTGAGGGCGCTGGGAGCAAGAGCATGAGAGCCAAGGTTTTTGCGTGGGGGGCCTTCGAAGGTCAGCGGGGGCTTGGAGGTCCCTGCCCGTTCTCCTGTCCTGATTGACCGGTGGTCCCCTAGCGGCTTGAGTGGCTGAAGGGCAGCAGGGTGAGTCCGGCAGTTGGGCACGGGGTCCCCATCCCCAGCGTTGCGTCTCCAGGTCCCTTGGGAAGGGCCCCTCGGGGGCAGACCTATGGTTAGGGTTAGTCCCCAGGAGCCACGCAGGCCCGATACACCACCTGTGCATCGAGAGGACAGTTGGGCCGAGGTGAGGGTGCTGGTGAACGTGAGCCAGGGCCCAAGGGTTTTGGATCGGGGCGCCTTCGATTGTCGACGGGGGTTCTGAGGGCCCTGCCAGTTCTCCCACCCTGAATGAATGGCGGCGCCCCTAGTGGCCTGTGTGGGGCGGGGCTGCAGCGTGCATCCGGCACTGGGGCTTGGGGGTCCGCAATCTCCGGAGTTGCGGAACCGGGTCCCTTAGGAAGGGATCCTCAGGGGCCATCCTAGGGTTAGGGTTAGCTCCCAGGAGGCCAGCAGGCCCTAGTCGCCAGCTGTGTGAGGAGCAGAGGTGCGGGCCGAGTTGAGGGTGCTGGTGAACGTGAGCGTGGGCCCAAGCGTTTTGATTCGGGGCGCCTTGGAGCATAGGCGGGGGTTCGGAGGGCCCTGCCCCTTCTCCCACCCTGAATGAACGGCGGCGCCCCTAGCGGCCCGAGTGGGGAGGGGCAACAGGGTGCATCCGGCGCTGGGGCTTGGGGGTCCCCAATCCCCGGCGATGCGGCGCCAGGCCCCTTGGGAGAGGCCCCTCGGGGGCAACCTAGGGTACGGTTTAGCTCCCAGGAGGCCGGCAGGCCCTATTCGCCAGCTGTGTGGAGAGTGCAGTGGCGGACGGAGGTGAGGGCGCTGCTGAGTGGAAGGGTGGGTCTGCCGTTTTTGCGCTGGGGGGCCTTCGAAGGTCGCCGTGTCTCCAAGGGCCCTGCCTGTTCTCCCGCCCTGAATGATCGGCAGCACCCCAAGCCCCCGGGTGGTGGCTGGGCGGCAGGGTGAGTCAGGTGCTGAGGTTCGGGGTCCCCAATCCCCGGCATTGCTGCGCCAAGCCCCTTGGGAGTGGACCTTTGGGGATCGATCTAGGGTTATGGTTAGCCCCCAGGAGGTCAGTGGACCCAATCAGCGGCTGTGCAGCACGCGGAGGGTTGGGACGAGGTGAGGGCACTGGCGAGACTGAGCATGAGCCCAAGCTTTTTAGTGCGGGGGGCCGTCGAAGGTCGGCAGGGCCGCAGAGGGACCTGCCCGTTCTCCCACTCTGAATGACTGGCGGGGCCCCTAGCGGCTCGGGTGGCTGAAGGGCAGGAGGGTGAGTCCAGCACTTGGGCTCGGGGTCCCCATCCCCGGCGTTGTGGCGCCAGGCCACTTGGGAAGGGCCCCTCGGGGGGCCGACCTACCCTTAGGGTCAACCCCAGGCGGCCAGCAGCCCCGATACACCACCTGTGCGTCGAGCGGAGAGTTGGGCCGAGGTGAGGGTGCTGGTGAACATGAGCCTGGGCCCAAGCGTTTCGGTTCAGGGCGCCTTCGAAGGTCGGTGGGGGTTCGGAGGGCCCTGGCAGTTCTCCCACCCTGAATGAATGGCGGCGCCCCCAGCGGCCCGTGTGAGGCGGGGCGCCAGGGTGCATCCGGCACTGGGTCTTGGGGGTCCCCAATCCCCGGCGTTGCGATGCCAGGCCCCTTGGGAAGGGCCCCTCGGGGGCCGACCTATGGTTAGGGTTAGCTCCCAGGAGGCCGGCAGGCCCTGGGCCTTCGAATGTTGCCATGGCTTGAAGGGCCCTGCCTGTTCTCCTGCCCTGAATAACCAGTGGCGCCCTTAGCGGCTCCGTTGGCGGTGGGGCGGCAGGGGGAGTCCTGCGCTGTGGCTCGGGGATCCCCAATCCGCAGCGTTGCGGGGCCAGGCCCCTTGGGAGGGGCTCGTAGGGGGCCGACCTAGGGTTAGAGTTAGCACCCAGGAGGCGGCAGGCCCAATCCTCTGGCTGGGCGGCGAGAGGTGCGCGGGCCGAGGTAAAGGCTCTGGCGAGCCGGAGCCTGGGCCCCTGCATTTTGGTGGGAGGCTTCAAAAGTCGCTGGTTTCTCCAGGGCCCTGACCATTCTCCCGCCCTGAATGACCGGTGGCGCCCCTAGCGGCCCGGGTGGGGACAGTGCGGCAGGGTGAGTCGGGTTCTGGGGCTCTGAGTCACCAATCCCCAGCATTGCAGAGCCAGGCCCCTTGGGATGTGCCCCACGGGGCCGACCTAGGGTTTTGGTTAGCCCCAGGAGCTTGGCAGGCCCTATCCACTGGCTCTGAATCAAGTGGAGGGGCGGGCCGAGTTGAGGGCGCTGGGAGCAGGAGCATGGGAGCCAAGGTTTTTGTGCGGGGGGCCTTCAAAAGTCAGCGGGGGATTGGAGGTCCCTGCCCCTTCTCCTGTCCTGATTGACCGGTGGTCCTCTAGCGGCTTGGGTGGCTGAAGGGCAGCAGGGTGAGTCCGGCACTTGGGCACGGGGTCCCCCTCCGCAGCATTGAGTCGCCAGGACCCTTGGGAAGGGCCCCTTGGGGGCCAACCTATGGTTAGGGTTGGCCCCCAGGAGCCCCGCAGGCTCGATACACCACCTGTGCATCGAGCGGAGATTTGGGCCAAGGAGAGGGTGCTGGTGAACGTGAGCGAGGGCCCAAGGGTTTTGGTTCCGGGCGCCTTCGAAGGTCGGCGGGGGTTCGGAGGGCCCTGCCCGTTCTCCCAACCTGAATGAATGGCGGCGCCCCTAGCGGCCCGTGTGGGGCGGGGCGGCAGCGTGCGTCAGGCGCTGGGACTTGGGGGTCCACAATCTCAGGCCTTGCAGCTCCAGGCTCCTTGGGAGGGGCCCATTGGGGGCCGACCTAGGTTTAGGGTTAGCCCCCAGGAACCTGGCAGGCCTCATTCGCTGGCTGTGCTGTGAGCAGAGCAGCACGCCGAGGTGAGGGCGCTGGCGTACGGGGGTGTGGGCAAAGCCTTTTGGCGCGGGGGGGCCTTCGAAAGTCCCTGGGGGCTCGGAAGGCCTTGCCCGTTCTCCCAACCTGAATGACCGGCGATGCCCCTAGTGGCCCGGGTTGCGGTGGGGCGGCATGGTAAGTCCAGCGCTGGGGCACGGGGGTCCCCAATACTCGGCGTTGGGGCGCCAGGCCTCTTGGGAAGGGCCCTCGGGGTCCGAACCAGCGTTAGTGTTAGCCCCCAAGAGGCCGGCAGACCTGATCCGCCAGCTGTGTAGCGAGCAGTGGTGCAGGCCGAGGTGAGGGCACTGTAGAGCGGGAGCGTGGGCCCAAGCGTTTTGGCGTGGGGGCATTCGAAAGTCACCGGGGGTTCAGAGCGCACTTCCGGTTCTACTGCGCTGAAAGCCCGACGGTGCACCTAGCGGCTCGGGTTGCAGAGGGGCGGCAGGGTGAGTCCAGTGCTGGGGCTTGGGAATCCCCAATCCCTGGCGTTTCGGCACCAGACCCCTTGGGAAGGGCCCCTCGGGCCTGACTTAGGGTTTGGGTTAGCCTCCAGGAGGCCAGCAGGCTGGATCTGCCAGCTGTGCAGCGAGTGGATGGTCGGGCGGAGGTGAGATTGCTGGCGAGCGGGAGCGTGGGCCCAAGCGTTTTGGCGTGGGGGGGGGTTCAAAGGTCGCCGGGGACTCGGAGGGCCCTGCCCGATCTCCCGCCCTGAATGAGGACGTTGCCCCTAGCGGGCCGGGTCGCAGTGAGGCGGTAGGGTGAGTCCGGCGCTGGGGCTCGGGAGTCCCCAATCCCCGGCATGGCGGTGCCAGGCCCCTTGGGAGGGGCCCCTTGGGTGCCGACCTAGGCTTAGAGTTATCCCCCCGGAGGCCAGCAGCCCCGATCTGCCCGCTGTATGGCGAGTGATGTGGCGGGCTGGAGTGAGGGTTCTGGCGAGCGGGAGCGTGGGCCTGAGTGTTTTCGCACGGGGGCCTTCGAAGGTCGCCATTGGCTCGGAGGGCCCTGCCCGTTCTCCTGCCCTTAATGACCGGCGGGGACCCTAGTGGCCCGGGTGGCAGCGGGGCGGGAGGGTGAGTCTGGCAATGGGACTCGGGGGACACGAAACCCCGGCGTTGTGGCGCCAGGCACCTTGGGAGAGGCCCCTCGGGGGCTGACTTAGGTTTAGGGTTAGCCCCCAGGAGGCCGGCAGGCCCGATCCGCTGGCTGTGCGGCGAGTGGAGGGGCGGGCCGAGGTGAGGGCGTTGGCGAGTGGGAGCATGGGCCCAAGTATTTTGGCAAGGGTGGCCTTCGAAGGTCGCCGGGGGCTCGGAGGGCCCTGCCCGTTCTCCCGCCCTGAATGACTGGCAGCGCCCCTAACGGCCCGGGTGGAGGCAGGGCGGTAGGGCGGCTCCAGAGCTGGGGATCTGGGGTCCCCAATCCCCGGCGTGGTGGCGCCAGGCCCATTGGGAGGGGCCCCTCGGGGGCTGATGTAGGGTTTTGGTTAGCCCCCAGGAAGCTGGCAGGCCCGATCCGCCACATGTGCGGTGTGCGGAGGGGCTGGCCTAGGTGAGGGCGCTGGCGAGCTGGACCGTGGGCCCAAGCGTTTTGGTGCGGGGGACTTCAAATGTCGCCCGGGGCTCTGAGGGCCCTGCCCGTTCTCCCACCTGAATGAGGACAGCGCCCCGAGTGTGCCAGGTCACGGCGCGGTGGCAGGGTGAGACTGCCGCCGGGGCTCGGGGGTCTCCGAGCCCCAGCATGGCAGAGCCAGGCCCCTTGGGAGGGGCCCCTCGGGCACCGACGTAGGGTTTGTGTTAGCTCCAGGAGGCCGGCAGGACCTATCCGTAGGCTGTACTGCGAGCCGAAGGACGGGTCGACGTGAATGCACTGGCGAGTGGGAGTGTGGGCCCAAGCGTTTTGGCGAGAGGGTTTGGAAGATTGCCGGGGGCTCGGAGAGCCCTGCCTGTTCTAACGCCCTGAATGAACGGCGGCGCCCCTAGCGGCCCAGGTGGCGGCGGGGCGGCAGGGTGAGTCAGGCGAGGGGGCTTGGGGGACCCCAATCCCAGGCGTGGTGGCGCCAGGCACCTTGGGAGGGGCCCCTTGGGGGCCAAGCTAGGTTTAGGGTTAGCCCCCAGGAGGCCGGCAGGCCCTTTCCGCCAGCTGTGTGACGAGCGGAGGATGGGCCGAGGTGAGGGCACTGGCGAACGGGAGCTTGGGCCCAATCGTTTTGGCACGGGGGGCCTTCGAAGGTTGCCGGGGGCTCGGAGGGCCCTGCCCGATATCCCGCCCTGAATGAGGAAGGCGCCCCTAGCGGGCCGGGTCGCAGTGGGGCGGCAGGGTGAGTTCGGCCCTGGTGCTCGGGGGTCCCCAATCCCTGGCGTGGCAGCACCAGGCCCCTTGGGAGGGGCCCCTCGTGAGCCGACCTAGGGTTAGGGTTAGCCCAAAGGAGGACGGCAGGCCCCATCCACCGGCTGAGCGGATTACGGAGTGGTGGGCCAAGGTGAGGGCTCTGGCGAGCGGGAGCGTGGTCCCAGGCGTTTTGGCACAGGGGCCTTCGAAGTTCGAGGGTGGCTCGGAAGGCTCTGCATGTTCTCCAGCCCGGAATGACCGGCGGCGCCCCTAGCGGCCCGGGTGGCGGCGGAGTGGCAGGGTGCATCTGGTGTTGTGGCTCGGGGGTCCCCAATCCCCAGCGTGGCAGTGCCAGACCCCTTGGGACGGTCCCCTCTGAGACCGACCTAGGGTTCGGGTTAGCCCCCAGGAGAATGGCAGGCCCGATCCGCCAGCTGTGCAGAGAGTGGAGGGACGGGCCGAAGTGAGGGCGCTGGTGAGTGGTAGCGTTGGCCCAAGCGTTTTGGTGCAGGAGGCCTTGGACATTCGCCGGGGGCTCGGAGGGCCCTGCCCATTCTCCCGACCCATGAGGACATTGCTCCTAGCAGGCTGGGTCGTGGAGGGGCAGCAGGGTGAGCCCGCAGCAAGTGCTCGCGGGTCCCCAATCCCCGGCATGGCGGCGCCAGGCACTTGGGAGTGGTCCCTCGGGGGCCGACCTAGGGTAGGGTTAGCCTAAAGGATGCCAGCAGGCCCGATCTGCCGTATGTGCGGTGAGCAGAGGGGCTAGCCGAGGTGACGGCGGTGGCGAACAGGAGCGTAGGCCCAAGCGTTTTGGCGCAGATGGCCTTTGAAGGTCGCCCAGGGCTCGGAGGGCCCTGCCCATTCTCCCGCCCTGAATGACCGGCGCCGCCCCAAGCAGCCCGGGTGGCGGAGGGGCGGTAGGTTGAGTTGGGCCCTGGGGCTCGGGGGTCCCCAATCCCCGACATTGAGGCGCCAAGCCCCTTGGGAGGGGCCCCTCGGGTCCGACCTAGGGTTAGGGTTAGCCCCCAGGAGGCTGGCAGGCACAATCCGCCAGCTGTGTGGCAAGCGGAGGGGCGGGCCGAGGGGCAGGCGCTGGAGAGCAGGAGCATAGTCCCAAGCGTTTTGGCGCGGGGGGCCTTCGAAGTTTGCCAGGGGCTCGGAGGGCCCTACCCGTTCTCCCGCTCTGAATGAGCTGTGGCACCCCTAGTGGCCCGGATGATGGCGAGGCAGCAGCGTGAGTTTGGCTCTGGGGCTCCGTGTCCCCAATCCCTGTATTGTGGCACCAGGCCCCTTGGGAGGGGCCCATCGGGGGTCGACCAAGAGTTAGGGTTAGCACCCAGGAGGTCGGCAGGCCCGATCCACCGGCTGTGTGACGAGTGGAGGGGCGGGCCGAGGTGAGGGCGCTGGCGAGCGGGAGCGTGGACCCAAGCGTTTTGGTGCGGGGGTCCTTCGAAGGTTGCAGGTGGCTCGGAAGGGCTTGCCCGTTCTGCCACCCTGAATGACCAGCGGCACCCCTAGCAGCCCGGTGGCGTCGCAGCGGCCGTGTGAGTCCGGCGCTGGGGCTTGGGGGTCCCAATCCCTGGCGTTGGGCAGCCAGGCCCCTTGGGAGATTCCCTCGGGGGTCGACCTAGGGTTAGGGTTATCCCCCAAGAGCCTGTTAGGCCCGATCTGCCAGCTGTGCAGCGTGCGGAGGGGTGGGCTGAGGTGAGGGCGTTGGTGAGCGAGAGCGTGGACCCAAGCATTTTGGCGCAGGTTGCCTTCGAAGATCACCAGGGGATCGGAGGGCCCTGCCCGTTCTCGCTCCCTGAATGACCGGCGGTGCCCCTAGCAGCCCGGGTGGCGGCGGGGTGACACGGTGAGTCCGGCGGTGGGGCTCGGGGGTCCCCAATCCCAGGCATTGCGGTGCCAGGCCCCTTCGGACAGGCCCCTCAGGGGCCCACCTAGGGCATATTGGTAGCCCCCAGGAGGAGGGCAGGCTTCATCCGCCAGCTCTCCGGCAAGCGGAGGGGCGGGCCGAGGTGAGGGCGCTGAGGGGCGGGAGGGTGGGCTCAAGCGTTTTGGATGGGGAGGCCTTCGAATGTCGCCGCGGGCTCGGAGGGCCCTGTCCGTTCTCCCGCCCTGAATGACCAGTGGCACCCCTAGCGGACCGGGTGTCAGTGGGGCGGCAGGGTGAGTCCGGCGCTGGGGCTCGGGGGGCCCAATCCCCGGCGTTGCGGCGCCAGGCCCGTTGGGAGGGGCAGCTCCGGGCCCGTCCTAGGGTAAGGGTGAGCCCCCAGGAGGCCGGCAGTTCTGATCCAGCAGCTGTGAGGTGAGCGGAGGGGCGGGCCGAGGTAATGGTGCTGGCGAGCGGGAGCATGGGCCAAAGGGTTTTGGCGCGGGGTGCATTCGAAAGTCGCTGGGGACTTGGAGGGCCCTGCCCGTTCTCCCACCCTGAATGACCGGCGGAGCCCCTAGCAGCTCGGGTGGCAGTTGAGCCGCAGGGTGAGTCCGGCGCTGGGGCTCGGGGGTCTGAATCCCTGACGTTGTGGGCCAGGCCCCTTGGGAAGGGCCCCTCGGGGGCCGACATAGTGTTAGGGTTAGCCCCAAATATGCTGGCAGGCCTGATCCCCTGGCTGCGTGGCGATCGGAGGGGTGGGCCGAGGTGAAGCGTTGGTGAGCGGGAGCGTGGGCCCAAGCGTTTTGGCGCGGGGAGCCTTTGGAGTTCGCCGGGGGCTCGGAGGGACCTACCCATTCTCCCGCCTTGAATGACCGGCGGCGCCCCTAGTGGGCCGGGTGGCGGCGGGGCGGCACGGTGTGTTCGGAGCTCGGGTTCAGGGGTTCGCAATCCCTGCGTTGCGAGGCCAGGCCCCTTGGGAGGGGCTCCTTGGGGGCCAACCTAGGGTTAGGGTTAGCCCCCTGGAGGCCGGCAGCCCCAATCCGCCATCTGTGCAGCGAGTGGAGGGGCAGGCCGAGCTGAGGGCACAGGCAAGCGTGATCGTGGGCCCAAGCGGTTTGGCGCGGGGTGCCTTCGAAGGTCATCCGGGGCTTAGAAGGCCCTGCCTGTTCTCACACCCTGAATGATCAGTGGCGCCGCTAGAGGCCTGGGTGTTGGCGGGGCGGCAAGGTGAGTCTGGTGCTGCGGCTCGGGGGTCAGCAATCAGACACGTTGTGGCGCCAGGCCCCATCGTACGAGCCCCTCCGGGGCCAACCTAGGGTTAGGGTTAGCCCCCAGGAGGCCGGCAGGCCCGATCCGCCAGGTGTGGGGTGAGGGGAAGGGCGGGCCGAAGTGAGGGCACTGGCAAATGGGACCGTGGGCCCAAGCATTTTGGCACGGGGCTCCTTCGAATGTCATCGTGGGCTAGGAGAGCCCCGCTTGTTCTCCCGCTCTGAATGACCGGCGGTGCCCCTAGCGGTCCGGGTGGTGGCGGGACAGCAAGGTGAGTCCTGGCTGGGGCTCGGGGGTCCCAATCTCCGGCTTTGCCATGCCAGACCCCTTGGGAGGGGCCCCTCGGGAGCCGACCTAGGGTTAGTGTCAGCCCCCAGGAGGCCAGCAGGCCCGATCCGCCAGTTGTGCGGCGAGCGGAGGGGCGCAGAGGTGAAGGCGCTGGCGAGCCGGAGCATGGGCCCAAGCGTTTTGGCTTGGTGGGCCTTCGAAGGATGACAGGGACTCGGAGGGCCCTGTCCCTTCTCCCGCACTGAATATCCTGTGGCGCCCCTAGCAGCCGGGTGGCGGCGGGGCGGCAGGATGAGTCCAGCGCTGGGGCTCGGGGGTTCGCAATCCCCGGTGTTGCGCCGCCAGGCTCCTTGGAATGGACCACTCGGGGGCTGACCTAGGGTTAGGGTTAGCCCCCAGGAATCCGGCAGGCCCGATCTGCCGGCTGTGCGGCGAGCATAGGGGCGGGCCGAAGTGAGGGCACTGACTAGCGGGAGCGTGGGCCCAAGCGTTTTGGCGCGGGGGGCCTTCGAAGGTCTCTGGTGGCTCGGAGGGCCCTTCACGTTCCTCCGCCCTGAATGACCGGTGGCGCCCCTACTGGCCCGGGTGGCGGCGGGGTGGCAGGTTGAGTCCAACGCTGGGGCTCTGGGGTCCCCAATCCCCGGTGTTGTGGCGCCAGGCCCCTTGGGAGGTGCCCCTCCGGGGCCGACCTAGGCTTAGGGTTAACCCCCAGGAGGCTGGTAGGCCCGATCCGCCAGCTGTGTGGCGAACGGAGGGACGGGCCGATGTGAGGGCGCTGGAGAGAGTGAGCCCGGGCCCAAGCGTTTTGGTGCAGGGGACCTTCGAAAGTTGCCAGGGGCTCGGAGGGCCCTGCCCGTTCTCCCGCCCTGAGTGACCAGTGGCGCCCATAGTGGCCCGGGTGGCGGCGGTCCGGCAGGGTGAGTCTGACACTGGGGCTCAGGGGTCCCCAATCCCCGGCGTTGCGGCTCTAGGCCCCTTGGGAGGGGCTCCTCGGGAGCTGACCTAGGATTAGGATTAGCCCCCAGGAGGCCGGCAGGCCTGATCCGCCAGTTGTGTGGCGAGTGGAGGGACGGGCCGAGGTGAGGGCGCTGGCGAGCGGGAGTGTGGGCTGAAACATTTTGGCGGAGGTACCTTTGAAGGTCGCCTGGGGCTTGGAGGGCCCTGCCCGTTCTCATGCCCTGAATGACCGGCGGCGCCGCTAGCGGCCCGGGTGTTGGTGGGGCAGCACAGTGAGTCCAGCGCTGCAGCTCGGGGTTCAGCAATCAGAGACGGTGCGCCAGGCCCCATCGGATGAGCCCCTCGAGGGCCGACCTAGGTTTAGGGTTAGCCCCCAGGGGGCCAGAGGCCCGATCCGCCAGCTGTGCAGCGAGCGGAGGGGCAGGCCGAGGTGTGGGCGCTGGAGAGCGGGAGCGTGTGCCCAAGGGTTTTGGCGTGGGGGTCCTTCAAAGGTGGCCGGGGGCTCGAAAGTCCCTTCCCATTCTTCCACCCTGAATGAGCGGCGGCGCCCCTAGCGGCCCGGGTAGTGGCAGGGCGGCAGGTTGAGTCTAACGCTGGGGCTCTGTGGTCCCAAATCCCCGGCTTTGCGGCGCCAGGCCCCTTGGGAGGGGCCCCTCGGGGGCCGCCCTAGTGATAGTGTTAGCCCACAGGAGGCCGGCAGGCCCGATCCGCCGGCTGTCAGGGGAGTGGAGGGGCAGGCCGAGATGAGGGCGCTGGCGAGAAGGAGCGTGGGCCCAAGCGTTTTGGCATGGGGGGCTTCAAAGGTCACAGAAGGCTCGGAGGGCCCTGCCCATTCTCCTGCCCTGAATGACGCGCGGCGCCCCTAGCGGACTGGGTGGCTGGGTGGTGGCAAGTTGAGTCCGGCACAGGGGCTCGGGGGCACCCCATCCCTGGCGTTGCGGTACCCGGCCTCTTCGGCGCCGACCTAGGGTTAGGGTTAGTGCACAGGAGGCTGGCAGGCTTGATCCACCAGCTGTGGGGCGAGTGGAGGGGCAGGCCGAGGTGAGGGCGCTGGAGAGCGGGAGCGTGGGCCAGAGCATTTTGGCTTTGGCTCGGGGTGCCTTCAAAGGTCACAGGTGACTCGGAGGGTCCTGCCCGTTCTGTTGCCCTGAAGGACTGGCGACGCCCCTAGTGCCCCACGTGGTGGTGGGGTGGCAGGGTGCGTCCGGCACTGGGACTTGGGGGTCCACAATCCCTGGCATGTGGCGCCAGGCCACTTGGGAGGGGCCATTTGAGGGCGACCAAGGGATAGGGTTAGCCCCCAGGAAGCCAGCAGGCCTGATCCGCCAGCTCTGCAGTGAGCTTAGGGGTGGGACGAGGTTAGGGTGCTGGCGAGCAGGAGGGTGGGAGCCAGAGTTTTTGCATGGGGGGCCTTTGAAGGTCGCAGGCAGATCGGAGGGCCCTGCCCGTTCTCACTTCCTGAATGACTGGCAACGACCCTAGCGCCCTGCGAGCTTGGGGGTGGCAGAGTGAGTACAGCACTGGGGCTGGGGGTCCCAAATCCCCGGCATTGAGGTGCCAGGCTCCTTGGGAGGGGCACCTCAGGGGCCGACCTAGGGTAAGTGTTAGCCCCCAGGAGTGCAGCAGGCCTGTTCCCCCAGCTCTGCGGCAGGCGTAGGGGCAGGCCGAGGTGAGGGCACTGGCGAGAGGGAGTGTGGACCCAAGCATTTTGGTGCGGGGGGACTTCAAAAGTCGCCGGGGGCTTGGAGGGCCCTGCCCCTTCTCTCGCCCTGAAAGACTGGCGGCCCCCCTAGCAACCCGGGTTGCTGCGGGGCGGCAGGGTGACTCCGGCGCTGGGCTCGGGGATCCCCAATCCCCGGCGTTGTGGTGCCAGGCCCCTTGGGAGAGGCCCATCGGGGGCCGACCTAGGGTTAGGGTTCGTCCCCAGGAGGCCGGCAAGCCCGCGCTAAGTGGTTCTCTCAATGTAACAAAAATGCCATACACTTATCTGTAAGAAATAACAGTGTACAGGAACCCTCTTAGCCCTAACATCATCCTTTCTGAATATGGAAGCCAGCCCCAAGGTGGTCGTGGAAGTCTGACGAAAGGGCTAAGCACTTTTCTCTGAGTCACCACACTATACAGGGAAAGACCAATGTACATCATCTTTCATGAGCAGGAAGCATTAATGAAAAGGTTCTGGAATTTCGAGGACTCTGACCCATCCTTATTGGTAATAAACCACCCTGTACAGGAAAACACCTTCAACTCTCATCAGCCTCCTCAATCCTGATTCCGATTCAACTTTGGGTGTGTAGGACTAGGGAAATGTCCACATCTTATTGCTAAGAAAGAACGATGTCAGAGTAATGCCCTACAAGTCACATCAGCCTTCCTGAACACGGCAGCAGGAATCAACGTGGTTATGTTACCATGAGGTAAGGAAGATGAGCATATAAGTGAGAAACAACAGTGGGCAGGACCTCTCTTCCAATGAACAGTATCTTTGCTTAATGTTGAATCCCTATGGTAAGTGGTTGTAGGCATTTGTGAGGTCAAAATCTGAAGTGTTTTGTAAAACCTCTTGGCCATTCACAGATGAGACTAAGGTAGTTGGGGACTCCTAGGCAGTGATTTGTCCACTGTCGAAAATATGAAAAGATAAAAGAGACAGATGAGGTCTCCTCAGGCATTATCCTTTATCCTCATCCTCCGTGAGGATGGCCATCTCTGGACAGCTCAGTGACAGGGTCTCATTCACAGTGGGGGCATCTGTTCCTCACAGACATCAGGCAGGGAAATGGATTTGGTTCTCTGTGCCAGCCCAGCCACAGCTGAGTGTCACAGCACCCTCTCGTGGGCTCATAAGTGTTTCACTGTCACCAGGCAGGTCACCGTATTTGATAAACCACTGTAAGAGATTGCAATTGCCTTCATCTGCAACCTCCTAGAAGCAAATGCAGGTCTCTGGTACCATGTGAAGTCATGTGAAGGCATTGTGAGAAAGTGTCCTTTTGCTTAAGAGAAACATGGAGCTGGGGCTCCTGGCTGGCTCAGCCAGTTAAGCATGTGCCTTTGGCTCAGGTTATGATCCCAGGGTTTTGGGATCGAGTCGAGGCTCCCTGCTCAGCAGGAAAGGAGGTAGGGAAATAGCTTAGAACCCACAGAGAATGTGAATAAACGGGAGTGAAATGGAACTTGGTCTGTGTTTTGCTTTAGGGATTGGAAGTTAGTTTTTTCTCAATTGTGATTGTTCTTGAAACAGAAAAGCTGTATTGGTTTTTTTTTACCTTTAATTTTTTCTAATAATAATTTTTTATTATGATATGTTAGTCACTATAGAGTATTTCCTTAGTTTTTGATGTAGTGTTCCCTGATTAATTATTTGCATATAACACCTAGTGCTCCATGCAATATGTACCTTCCTTAATACCCATCACTGGCCCATCCCAATCCCCCACCCCTCTCCCCTCTGAAGCCCTCAGTTTGTTTCCCAGAGTCCATAGTCGCTCGTGGTTCATTCCCCCTTCTGTTTAGGGTCCATTGTCTAAAGGGACAGACAGTGGAAGTTCACCAAATATAAGATCGAAATTTCATTGTTCATTATAGATGCCGCCAAGTAGTTCCCAGACATTTCATTCTACTGTAGTAATTCATTATACCTGTGCAGGTGCACGTGGAAGACAATTGATGCATGCATAGTGGTAATAAAACACGCCCCTCAGTAGTAGAATAAGAGAGGATACATATGTGTAAAATTATTCGACTACAGCTTCCATGCTTTCCCTTTGGTTCCTTATTATCTATGAAATCGGACAATTTTTGTTCTCTAGGCTTAAAACTCATTGTCAAGTATTCAGAGTTTTTCAATGCTGATCTTCTCCTGTAAAAGTTACCAAAAATCTAAAATATGTATGATCTTTAAAAAATGCTATATTGAAAATTACAGTAGGGAAGTTCCATTTTGTGAATATTGTGTCAATGGATCTCTATTTTGACATCAGTGTTCATTAGAAATGATGACATTTCATGTGAGTATAAATATCAATGTGTAAAAGAAAAGGTAGGAAGAACCTTGAATGTTTAAGTAATTGGTGAAATGCCAGATGTGTGTGTGTGTGTGTGTGTGTGTGTGTGTGTGTGTGTGTGTGTGTAATTGATTTTCAGTGAATGGTTCAGCTTCTTGTAGGGCCTCCGAGAGAGCCCAGGTGAACCTTTCAATGAGTTGATATCTGTTTTCAGAACATGGGAATCTCTTAGTCCAATAGTCAATCAGGCAAGCTTTGAGGTCTTGAAGTCCTCAGCGATGGTGTTGCAGACCCTTGTGAGCAAACCCTAGGGTATGGTCAGAGCCCTCATTAGCTGGTATCAAGGTGTGACGATTTCAGACAGCATTTCCCAAAGAAGTACTTCTTGAGTCTCTGTCCTTGTCAGTTCCCTACACTTCCTTACACTAGTTATGTGATCAGTGTGTTTCAGGATAATCCCCACATGTGAGTTTTGCTATTTCCTACTAGTCCTATCTGTTTCTCATCTTCTTCTTTTATGGTAGGGGTTGGGAAGCAACCTGTGTGGTGTAGGAAGGGGTGTGGTAGTTGTCTGCCTTCAGAGGACCGAATGATGCCTAGAAATTGTACTGTAGTTTGAGGTCAATTGTCCATCCTCTGAGTGTCAGGAATTGCATCACTTTACTTTGATGCTAGTCTGTTCTTCAAGCTGTCCTCAGAAATAAGGACGTCATCCATCTAGGGAATACTGGTTTGTGTGTATGTTTTCATTTTAGGAAAGGCCTTGCTGTTCCTGAAAATAATACTGCAGAGCATCCTTTCCTGTTCTTATTGGCCATCAGTCAATCTTTTCTGAAGTATTTGTTTATAAATAGACTTTTTATGGTTGATGAGCAGGAATTCTTTATTGACAAGTCTTTGTCAGTGTGTGTATTGCAAATCTTTACTTCCCAGAATGCGGTTCACTTTTTCATTTTCATATGGTCATAAGATAAGGAGAAATGTCACATTTTTATGAAGTCCCACTGAATTCTTTTAAATGGTTAGTGCACCCTATGTCCTACCCCAAGATTGACAGGTTCTACGTTTTCTTTCAGAAACTGTCCAATGGGAAGCACATTCCATCTCAAATTTATAAATTGCATTTTGAATTTAATAGGGTATTTATAGACTGGTTTGGATTTTCTATGTACACAATCGTATTATCTGTTAATAGTCACAATTATCCCCTCAATTCTTATACTTTTTGTTTTTCTTGCCTTCTAACACTGGTAAATTCTCCAATGCAACGTTGAGTAGAGCCGCATTGTTTGAAGATTTTAATATACCTTTCTCAATATCTGACAGAAAAAGCAGTCAAAACATTGGTAACAAATGTGACCTAATTGACATAGAGGGAACATTCCATAATAAGTGCAGAATACATTATTTTCAAGTGGTCATAGACTCTTTACCCAAATAGATGATAGGTGGGGCCACGAATCAAGGCTACAAATATTAAACCCTGAAATTAACTAGATTCTATTCTTAGACCACAGGGGAATTGAGCCACAGTCTTACCGAAAAGAAAACCAAGAAGTCCTTCAATGTTTAAAATTAAATGGAACTTTGCTACATATCCTAAAGGTCAGAGAGGGAATCTCAATGGAAATTCTGAACCTTTTCTACATGAGGGCTCACGCACAATGATACTTTCTTTGTGAAGAGCATTATAATAACCTAGACAGGAGTTGAGCCTTAAGTCAGAGTTCTGCCTGCCCCAGCCACACCTGGCAGCCTTGGCCTATGGTCCCCCTCAGCTGTCCTTTCTGGTGGCCCTGAGCTAATGGGGTCAACATGGCCATATGGAAATGGGAAGCTCCCCACTCATAGTGATGACGGTGCCCCCTCCCCAGCTGCCCTTTCTGGTGGATCTGAGCTAAGGGGGTCAACATGGCCGTATGGAAATTAGAAGCTCCCCACTCTTAGTGATGACGTTGCTATCGTATCATCCTCACCAGTCCAACAACATGATTTCTGAGTGAACTATGACACAATAGTGACTTCTTGGCCTTCCTTCAGGTTTGAAAATCATCTGGTGAGTCATCTATTCGAAATATGGATTCAACATGTGTTCTTTCTTCTGGAAAAGAAATAGACCCAATAGCAATTATGGCTTCCTGAGCACCTGTTCTTGAGAGACATCATACTGGCTCTTTGTAGCATTCTGCCTCTTAAACTTCAAACTAGGGTGTAGATATTTTTAGGCACATTTTCAGACGGTTAGAAAGGGACTCAGATGATATGAGTCACAGAGGATTTTAGTGTCAGAAACCTAAGTGGGATCCCCAAATTGACTCCAAATCCCTTGTTGTTCCATACAGGGTACTATTTCCCTCTTATCTCTGGTCTTCTCGATCTGGAAACCTATCAAGTATCAGGATTTTCTTGTCATGTGGACAACTGGAATGAATTCAGCGGGCCTTTTCACATCTGCCCATGGTGATCATTAAGATCATTATCTCAGTGGAGGACCTCTGGGTAAGATACTCAAAGATCCTAAGGAATACAGACAGTATAATATTTTTCTGGTATTAAAATCACTGAAACCAACTATCTTTTTTAGTCCATTCAGGCTCTGGTATGTTCAGAGGGTGCTGTAAAACAGGTCTGATAGTGTTTAAAAACACTCAGCTCAGCCTCTTCTACAACGTGAGCCAATGCTTATAAACATGGCTAAAATATTGCCTTACCTACGACGACTTCCCAGCCATCGTAGTGTTTATATGGTATGACTGTGACTTACATTAGTCAACATTTGCAGAGAAAGAACTTAGGGCATCCAGGGGGCACTTCATGTTGAAATAATTTTGTGACAACGAGCTACTGTGTTTTATTCTGCAGTCCAAGGGAATGGTGCCAGACATCTCTAAGGTGTCTAGCAGTTAAACAATTCTGATTTTAAGTGGTCTGTGTGCTTCAGAGCTTTGGGCAGGAGAAGGGCAGGAGTCCAGACACTGTGAACACTTCTGTTACCTGTACTGACTATGGAGCAGGCAGCCTTTCGTGGGTATCATTTTGATTTCTTGGTACTCTTGTGAAAGGTGCTTTTGTCTCAAATTCCTCCATTTAGGAGTAATTATAATGATAAAAGAAATTTTTATCTTATATCATCTGTGGGCCCTGATCCTGGGCTCCCAGGGAAGCTATCCTTTAACATTTTACCAGCTCAAAATGACTGGGCAAAAACCTCAAAGCATGGGTCCTATTTCTGCCCCAAGCACATGTTGTACATCTGCTTCCAGGAGAAAACAATAACCAAAAAATGCCAACATAAAGATAAGAAAAAATAAAGAACATCTTTGGCTCCCATAAGATTAAGGTCATACTGACATGTACATACTGAAAACATAAGAAAGAATCTGTCACTTTCTGGATCTAAGAAGGTCCTCATTGTAGTGTGTAACTCTGTATGTAAAACAAAACAGAACAAAATATATAAGCCTGCCCCAAATGTTCCTTCCCCGGAGCACTCCCTTCTTGGTGAAGATTGTGTCTCCCAGACAGTTGTCCTGACTTGGGTTTGAATAAAGGTCTCTTCCTTACTCTCTAAAATGTTTTTAAAAGTTCATTCATGCAATGTCGACAATAATAGTGTTTTCTATTTAAGTGAGAAATAAATGTTCCACTCTAGTTGCATTGGGAATAGACGAATTGAGGGTTTATTTAGAAAAGTCAGCTTTCCAGAAAAGGCAAGGTCATTGGTCTATTGAGAATGAAGATAATTACTGCTAAACAACAAGTATGTGTTGCCCCTTCACCCAGAAACCGAAGCAGGTGTGCAGGCTTTAGGTCAGAGGTGCCTTCTTCTCCCCAGCTGACAGCACTTCTTTGCTCTGGCTCCAAGACACCCGAGGTTTTGAACGTCAGCATCGGAGTCAGCGAGGCAGCTTGTCACAGGACGCCAGTGTTCAGAGAAAGCTCAGGTATGTTTGGCAAAATGTCCTAACTATGTCAGGGCTGGAGGTAAAACCTCTCATTATCCCAAAACCTCCTGGCCTTTTCTCTTTTCTCTAGTTGAGCCACAAAGTAAAAGTGAAGTAGCTGTCAGCATTCTGGGTTTGGTGCAAGAATTACTTAGTTTCCCTGCTGGTAGAACTTTTCAGGGGATCACAATTTCTCTGTCCATTTATTGCTTACACATGTATTTTAACCATCTGTTTCCTAAGAACCCTCTTTTACTAGAAAGGGAAGGTGAGATTCACTCTGTGCCTGTTTGTAACATCTAATTTGTTCCTTCATCTAACAGTGTTTATTCAATTGGGCCTAAGATATGGTTGAGTGGCCAGCATCTAGGGTTAGGTGGCTTTTTTTCATCTGATACAGACTTGGATGATGTCATTTGACAAAGATGATGTTTCATCATTGATTAGTTTATTCATCAGAAGAGTTAAAATTAGGGTGGAGGGAAAATTCAAAATATTCCAAAGCAGCCTGTTCCTGTTTAAAAGTTGAGCTTGACTTTCTAGTTTTACTAAATGTATTATCTCGATATTTTGAGGTGCCATATTCTCTCTGTAGTTTCTTTGGTGGTGGAGTCAGAAGGAGAGTCTGGGAATACTTTTGGATAGTGGCATGCTGGTGACTTCAAGGGGCTTGGCGTCAGGAGCCTTGGGGTGAATTCTGCAACTGCTTGCCTGACCCTGGGTGCATCTCCCAGAGGTTTTGTTTCCTCTTATGAAATTGCCAGCAGATAATGTTCTCCTTAAAGGGGAACCCTCCCATCCTGTTGGTGGCAATGCAAAGTGGTGCAGCCAGTCTGGGAAACAGTGTGGGGGTTCCTCAAAAAGTTAAACATTGAACAACCACATGATCCAGCAATTGCTCTCCTCGGTATTTACCCAAAGGATACAAAAATGCAGATTAAAAGGGGGAACATGCACCATGATGTTTATAGCACCAATGATCACAGTAGCCAAACTATGGAGAGAATCCCAAAGTCCATGCACTGATGAATGGATCAAGCAGATGTGGGATACCTATATATAATGGAATATGACCCAGCTTCAAAAAGAATGAAATCTTACCATTTGCAAGGATGTGGGTGGATCTAGAGTGTATTAAGCTAAGCAAAATCAGTGAGGAAAGACAAATACCCTATGTCTCACACATGTGAAATTTCAGAAAGAAAATAGATGAACAGAGTTGAGGGATGATGAGAGAGGCATACAAGGAAATAGACTCAACCTTGCAGAACAAACTGAGTGTTGCTGCAGGACAGGGGCATGGGGGGAAGAGTTAAATGGGTGAGGGGTATTAAAGAGGGCACTTGTGATGAGCACCGGGTACTGTATGCAGATGAGGAATCACTAAATCCTACCCCTGAAGCGAATATTCCATGGCATGTGAACTAACTGGAATTTAAGTAAAAGAAGAAAGGAAAAAGTGTTCTGCTTCATGAAGAGTGAGGTAAAATTGTAGTGATTTGGGCTGTACTATTCTATAGAGGATAGATGTAAAACACCCTGTTGTAGGATACACTAGTTGCTTATCACATAAGGAGTCCTCAGAAAGCTGCAATGAAAGATTCAGATCTCAGAGCATGTTCATGTTCCACTGATATGTTACAATTTGCACAGGTAGGAAAGAAGGTGGAGAGAAAGGCAACAGAAAGAGAAAGTAGGTGTGAACCTTTCATTAGTTAGCGTTATAGCTTTCTCATGAAAGCCTTGCGCCAGTGTGATTTTGGAAGCAGAGGGGGAATCCGGGAGCTTTGCAGGAGACAGGGGAGTTCCAGGTCTGGGTAAACTGACAGGGGTCCCAGAGGAGTGTTGAATGCATTCTGCAGCAGGGTGTGGACAGGGTGGGCTCCAGGGGTGGCTGTGGGTCTCCTGGGTGAGAGTTGTGACAGGTGAGGGCTGTGTGCAAGTTCCTGGCTGAGGACAAGTGAGGCACAGGCGGAGAGCTGGCAGAGAACCTTCTTCTGGACCACCAGCCTCACCCAACACACACAGCCTCATCTTCTGTCCCTGTCACTCCAATTCAGACTTCTCCGAAGTTGAGTGAGAACACATCAAGAGCATTCTGCACAGAAGGGAAAGCATGTTCAAAACCTCTGGGGCAGGAGAATTCCAGTTATTTCCAGGAGCAGCAAGAAGGACCTGTGGCCACAGGAGACAGCTTAGGACATGAGCTTAGAGAGGTGAAAGAGGGTGACAGAAAGCTATTCCAGGGCTATAACCCGATGAGAAGCTGTTTCACTGGTCCATACTGGCTACAGTGTTGAGAACAGATTACAGAGGGTTGAAGATGGCAAAGCAGGTCAATGATGAAGCTTTTCCAGGAACTCAGGCAGCGTGGACCGGACAGGTGGCTTTGGATGGAGTGGTTAGACCTCTTCTGGGTCCATTTTGAAGATGGAGCTCACAGGATTTGCTGATGGGTTACCTATTAGGAGCAGGAGAACAGAGGAATTGGGGTAACTCTCAGGTGTTGTGGGTTGTCCTGATCGAGAGGAAGGAGAGGGTTTCTCGGGGGGTAGGAGGTAGTTGGTGTTCTGCATGCTGAGGAAGGTGCCTTTCCCGGTGGATCTGCTGAGGTTTGTGTCTGGGAGGTCCTTTCACATCTCTTCCCTCAGCAATGCTCAAGTACAAGTATCCCCCACTTTTTAAACGTTCACAGTAAGACACTGGGCTTTCTTGAAAGAACTACGTTATTACCCAGCTTCAGTAAGAGGAAGAGACCTGAAGAGGATTTCCCTCTTATGAAAAAAGGTGAACAGTGAGAATCACAGTCAGCATCTGTTCTGGGGAGAAGCACGACAGAGGCGGCGTGCACCCCATCCAGCTCCTTCCTCTGGGAACCGCTCTCTGCTTCCAGCCACTAGCACTTTGAATTGTGTCTGTGAGCCTCTGCTGTGCTTCATCTTCATTTATGCTGGGTCTCCGTTAGAAACTTGTGTGCTGAGGCCTAAGAAAAGCCAAAGAGAAGGAATTTTGGAGTCTGAGCACACTGTCTAATTGTTCGTGTAAATTAATGGTCATTCCTTCTTGACACCATTTCTGCTGTGCAAGGTTTCTCAGAAGCCCTGTACTTTCAAAGAGCAGGGAAACCTATACCCTATGCTGCGGGGTTAGTTTTAGTCTCCATGCCTGACAAAACATTTCATGACTAGGATTTTCTCACTCAAACATTGAGACTTTGACCATCTTCACCCGTTTCTACCACCCCATCCCTGAATCTGGCACCTACCAACCTGCTCTCAGTATCTATGCGTTCAGTATTTGTTTATTCCACGTGGAATGTACATGAGAGCATCTGGTATTGGTCTTTCTGTGTCTGAGTTACTTGGCATAAGGCCCCCAAGGTCTGTGTTTCCATGTCTGGTTCTTGTGAATAATGCTGCAGTGAACGTGGGAGTGCATCTGTCTTTTTGAGGCAGCATTTTTGTGTTCTTCAAATCAATACTCAGTAGAGCCATTACTGGGTCATGGGGTAGTTGTATTTATTTTTTCAGGAACCTCCATACCATTTGTCACAGTGGCTGCACCAATTTCCATTCCCACCAACAGTGCACAGTGTTTCCTCGTCTGCACACCCTTGACCCCACCTGGTGTCTGTCTCTGGGACAATTGCTGTTCCAACAGTTGTGAGAGGATAGCCGATTGTTGGTTTGACTGATGTTTCCCTGACGATGATTAGTGATGTCGAACAACTTTTTCTGTCTGTTGGCACCTATGTGCCATCTTTGGAAAGTATCTATTCACATATTCCTCCCATTTTTTATATAGTTTTTTTTTTTTGATTTGTATGAGTGTTGTGTGTATTTTGTATATTAGCCTCTTCTCACACATATGATTCGCAGATATTTTTTTCTTATTGGGTCAGTGGCCTTTTAAGTTTTTGATGGTTTTTTTTGCCGTGTGGAAGATTTCAGTTTGATGTTGTTCCACTTGTTTATTTTTGCTTTTGTTGCCTTTGCATTTGGTGTCCGATCTGAAGACTCTTTGCCAAAACCAACGTCGAGAGACTTAGTACCTGTGTCTTCTTGGAGGTTTATGGATTCAGGTCTTATGTTCAAATCATTCATCCATTAAAAATTTTGTGTGTGGTGTAAGAAAGTGACCCAGTTATATTCTTCTGCATTTAGTGTCCTGTTTGCCTGTTACCACTCAATGAAGAGACAGTCCTTCCCTCATGGCATATCTTCTGCTGCTGTGTCGTAAGTTAGTATCATCTATGTGTGGGTAAGTTTCTGAGCTTTCTGTACTGTTCCACTGACCTGGTGTCTTTGTTTATGCCAGTACCATCCTGTTTTGATGACAACAGCTTTATAATCCTGCTTGAAATCCAGGAGTGTGTTGACTGCACCTCTTTCTCCAGGTTGCTTTGCGGATTTGGTGTCTTTTGTGATTCCATACAAGTTTGAGGACTGTTTTCTACTTGCTCGAATAATGACACTGGAATTCAGATAGGTATTTCATCACATCTGTCGATTGCTTTGGGTACGATGGACATGTTCACATAATTAACTCTTCCAGTTAAGGAGCATGGCGTATGCTACCATTTGTTTGTGTTGCCTTCCAAATCTGTGACCCATACATTCTGCCCCCCTGGACACACATATTTTTCATTTCTTTTCTGCCATGTGTTGAGTGTACTATGTCTTTCTCATTCTTGGTTACTTTTATTCCTAGATTTTTTATGGAATTGTAAATGGCGTTGCTTTTTTAATTTCTCTTTGCAAAAGTGTGTCATCAGTATACAGAAATGCAAGAAGTTGGGTCATCTGGGTGGCTCCATAAGTGTAGCGTCTACCTTCAGCTCAGGTCATGATCCCAGAGTTCTGGGATCGAGCCCCGTTTTGGGCTCCCTGCTTAGCGAGGGTCTGCTTTTCCCTCTTTCTGACACTCTCACTGCTCGTGCTTTTTCTCTTCCTGTCAAATAAATAAATAATATTTGAAAAAATAATGACAACAGGTCTCTGCATATTGACTTTATATCCTGCAGCTTGTTTGAATTTTTTTATTCTAACAGTTTTTTTTTTTTTTTGGTGGAATCTTTCGGGATTTCATGTCATTTGCAAATTGTGACAGTTTTCCTGTATGGATTTCATATCTTTCTCTTTTTTTTTAAATTGTTATTCACCCTACAGTACTTCATTTGTTTTCGATGTAGTGTTCCATGATTCATTGGTTGCATATAACACCTAGTGCTCATTATGACAAGTGCCCTCCTTTTTTTTTTTAAAGAATTTATTTATTTATTCAACAGAGATAGAGACAGCCAGCGAGAGAGGGAACACAAGCAGGGGGAGTGGGAGAGGAAGAAGGAGGCTCACAGCGGAGGAGCCTGTTGTGGGGATCGATCCCATAACGCCAGGATCTCGCCCTGAGCCGAAGGCAGACGCTTAACCACTGTGCCACCCAGGTGCCCCCTGCCTTGTTAATTTTAACCATTCTAACTGGTGTCAGGTGGTATTTCATTGTCGTTTTGATTTGTATTTGCCTGATGGGAAGTGATTTGGAGCATTTTTTCATGTGTCTGTTGGCCATTTGTATGTCTTCTCTGGAGAAGTATCTCTTTGTGTCTTCTGCCCATTTTATGGGTGTTGAGTTTGAGGAGTTCTTTATAGATCTTGGATACCAGCCCTTTATCTGTAATATCATTTGCAGATATCTTCTTCAATTCCATAGGTTGCCTTTTGTTTTGTTGATTGTTTGCTTTGCCGAGCAGAAGCTTTTTATCCTGATGAAGTGCCCATAGTTCATTTTTGCTTTTATTTCCTTTGCCTTTAGAGACGTGGCTTGCAAGAAGCTGTTGTGTCCAAAGTTGAAGAGTTCTTTTGCTTTTGATATGAGACAGGAATCCATTATCTTTCCTTCCTGATTGTATTTGAGTCCTCTGTCTTTCTTGGTGAGTCTAGCTAAGTTTGTCAGTTTGTTTATCTTTCCAAAAAAGGCAGCTCTCATTTTCATTGTTTTTTTTTGTCTTTTTAGTCTTTGTTGGATTTATTTATGCCTTCCTTTTTGTTATTTCCTTATTTCTACTAATTTGGGGCTTTGTTGGTTGTTTTTTTTTTTTTCCAATTCTTTACGACATAAATCAGGTTGTTTATTGGAGAGCATTCTCATGGATTGATGAACACTTGAATTTCTATGAATGTCCTCCATAAAGCCACTTTTGCTGCATCCCATAAGTTTTTCTAGGTTGTCTTTTTCATCAGTGTCAAGGTACTTCTAAAATTTTTTTGATTTCTTCTTTGACTGTTGGTTGTTCAGTAGCATGTTGTTAAATCTCCACATATTTTTTAAGATTCTTTATGTATCTGACAGAGAGTGAGACAGCGAGAGAGGGAACGCAAGCAGGGGGGTGGGAGAGGGAGAAGCGGGCTTCCCACTGAGCAAGGAGCCTGATTCGGGGCTAGATCCCAGGATCCTGGGATCACGACCTGAGCTGAAAGCAGATCCTTAACGACTGAGCCACCCAGGCCCCAAAAATCTCCACCTATTTTTGACTGTCCCATTTTTTTCTTGAGACTGATTTCTAGTTTCATATCATTGTGGTTGGACAAGATTTGAAGCAGAAGGTGAAGAGAGCATTCAGATGAAAGGTTTGTTTCCTGGAGGGTTTTCTGAGGGCAGACCATGAGTTCAGTGGGCAGGAGGAAGGTTTTATGAGATGGGGGGTGGGATAACCCTTGTTAGAATTACTGACTACTACCATGCAGGCTGTGTGCTACCGTTCACACCATAGTCCTGATGATCTTGTACTTCATTAGAAATATTTTCTAGGAGGTGTAGGCATAGCCTTCACTTAAAGAAAGGTGCCATGTGGGTTCATGGCATGACCCCAGGTCAGCAACCAGGATGTATGGTACTGTGGGGGATCAGAAACAGGCTTTCTGTGGGAAGTGACAGAAATAAGATATGGTGAGCTCCATGACCATAGGTGAGGTCCCGAGTGACCCACTGGGTGTTGGGTTCCGTGGATCTGTTTCATCAGGTGCTGTGGAATTCAGGGACACCCTCCTGTCTGTGGATTTGTGTGGAGATAGGTAGACATCAGTGTCTGGCCAGGCACGTAGGTCACACTGGACCACCACCAGAGGTACAGCGTGCGGTGGAGCCACTGCTTGGTTTCCCCGAAAGCTGACCAGGGTCTGTGACCGTGATTCCTAGCAGCTGCAAGGGGAGAGGAGGCTGGGGGTGGTGCACACTTCCTAGAGTTGTGGTCAGGACTAGTCTGGAGCCCACTGAAGTCAGCCACACAAGGCACAGAAGGCACCAAGTCAGTGTAGCTGTGGGCACTGCTCCCTTGGTACTTTCGGGCCAGCTCCATGCTGCCACCTCCTGCTTTTCATCATCATCTTCAAGGTCATGTGCCTCTGCTCTTGCCCCATGGCCTACGGGGTATTGTCCGTCCTCCATCTGGCCCTTGTCCCTGGTGCCCTGTGCAGTCCGATGCCAGGGTAGCCTTCTTGAGACAAATATCTGGCCCTGATGGAACACTTCCATGGATCTTGTGTGATGCGAGGATGATGCCCTGCCCTGAAAGGGGGCTGCAGGTCCCCAATCAGGAGAGCCATGTCTCCCTTTTCAGCATGGCCTGCCCTCCCCTCAGTCTTCTTCAGGGAAACTCTCCCCACTTCCTGAGCTGACAGCTCTGTACTCAAAAATGAATGTTATTTTACATATCTCTATGCCTTAGTTCATCCATGGCATGTCTTTCAATCCCGTTAGTGGGTTTTTTTTTCTTTTTTAGCAGTTCTGAAGGGCTGTCTGATCAAGGAGGGGATGACCTGGGTGGGGTAGCTTTCCCTCTCATCTCCCTCAGCATGTCTCTGAGCCCTGGGGCCAGCTATCCCAGTGAGGATTGAGGAACCCGAGCCAGCCCATCCTGAGCCCAGGCTGTGTCAGCTCATAGACTGATGCGTGTTGGTGGGCAGCTGGCATGGGCCAGGGGCAGGCAGTGTCTCCTTCTCATTCCTTCCCTCCCTTCCTCCCAGAGGTAGCTCAGAGCAGCCTTCAACCCCTGCATCTCCAGATCCCTTGACCTATGCTTCCTGTGTTCAGCTGGTGACCTTGGAGTTTCGCATGGATTCTACCTCCCGTACCCTCTCCCGTAGCAGTTCCTGCATCAGGGGAGGGGTCGGACCCTTGTCTGTTTTTGGTCTTCTTCCTGTCCCGCACCAAGCCAACCCACCTTTGCATCTTCCATGTATGTGCTTGGAAGCAAGCCCATCCACAGGGAACCTATTAGCCAAATGGATCCAGGCAATGAACATTGAAGTAGAGATCCAGGATCCATAATAAACCTGCTCTGAAACCTGTCCCAAAGTCTGTGACTCTCTCACACTGAAACAGAAACAATAATAGCTTTCTGGACTGTGAAGTGTCATGTGTCTCTACTTCCAATCTTGAATGCATAGGTGCTGAGCCTGGACTGAAAAGGACCATGTCTTCCGTGGGCTGGATTCCACGGCAAGAACTCAGTGAAATCTGAATTTGAGGCATGGAGTGAATAATTATTGTAGAGTGAATCCTCCCAAGTAGGGCTTATGCACATTGCACAGGAAAAGCTTTTTCAAAGAGGTTCCTGAAAGAAAAATCTTTTTTAAAATTTATTTTAATTCCAGTAGAGCTAACATACAGTGTTACATTCGTTTCAGGTGTACAATAGAGTGATTCAGTAATTCTATATATTACTCAGTGGTCATCAAGAAAAGCGTCCTCTTAATCCCCTTCATCTATTTCACTCATCCCTCTATCCACCTCCTCTCTGGTAACCATCTGTTTGTTCTCTATTGTTAAGAGTTTGTATTTTGGTGTGTCTCCTTTTTCTCTTTTAGTTATTTATTTTTGTTTGTTTTTTAAATTCCCCATTAGAGTGACATCGTATGGGATTTTTCTTTCTCTGACTGACTGATTTTAGTTAGGATAATACTCTCTAGCTCCATCCATGTGGCTGCAAATGGCAAGGTTTCATTCTTTTTCAAGCCGAGTAATACTCCATTGTGTGTGTGTGTGTGTGTATGTGTGTGTGTGTGTGTGTGTGTGTGTGTGTGTGAATACACACATCTATCATCTCATTTGTCAATTTTTCTACAGACACTTGGGTTGCTTCCATGTTGTGATATTGTAAATAATGGTGCAAGAAACATAGGGGTGCACATATCCTTTTAAGTTACTGTTTTCCTATTCTTTGGGTAAATACGAGTAGTGTGATTGTTGGATCGTAGGGTAGTTCTATATTTAATTTTTTGAGGAACCTTCATACTGTTTTCCACGGTGGCCACCACAGTTTGCATTCCCACCCACAGTTCGCGAGGATTCCCCTTTATCCACATCCTTCCAACACCTGCTCTTTGTTGTGCTTTTGATGTTAGCCATTCTGACAGGTTTGAGGTATTACCTCATTGTACTTTGGGTTTACATTTTCCTGATGATGAATGATGGTGAACATCTTTTCACGGGACTGTTGGCCATTTGTATTTCTTCTTTGGAGAAATGTCTGTCCATGTCTTCTGCCTATTTTTTTTTAAGATTTGATTTATTTATTCATTCAACAGAGATAGAGACAGCCAGCGAGAGAGGGAACACAAGCAGGGGGAGTGGGAGAGGAAGAAGCAGGCTCATAGCGGAGGAGCCTGATGTGGGGCTCGATCCCAGAACGCCGGGATCACGCCCTAAGCCGAAGGCAAACGCTCAACCGCTGTGCCACCCAGGCGCCCCTCTTCTGCCTATTTTTTAACTGGATTATTTGTTTTTGGGGGGTTGAGTAGAATCACTTGTATATGTTTTGGACACTATCCCTTTATTGCATATTATCTTTGCAAATATCTTCTCCCTTTGAGTAGGTTGTCTTATTATTTTTACGTTTTCATTGTTCTTCTGCTGTGTGGAAACTTTTTATTTTGCTGTATTCCCAATAGCTTATTTTTGCTTTCATTTCCTTTGCCTCTGGACACAGTCTAGAAAAACGTTGGTATGGTCCATGTCAAGAAGTTACTGTCTTCCCTTCTGTAGGATTTTTATGGATTCAGGTCTCATATTGAGGTCTTGAAACTGTTTTGTGTTTGTCTTTATTGTGTAAGAAAGCAGTCTAATTTCATTCTTTTGTGCGTAGCTGTCTAGTTTTCCCAACACCATTTGTTGTAGAGACTGTCCTTTTCCCTTTTGATATCGTTGCTTGCTTTGTGGAAGATTCATGGACCACATAATTGTGGGTTTCTGTCTGAACTTGTATCCTGTTCCTTTTGTCGCTGTGTCTATTTTTGTGCCGTACTGTCTTGTTAGGATGACTGCAGCTTTGTAGTATAACCTGAAATCTGAAATTGTGAGTCCTCCAGCTTTGTTTTTCTTTTCCACATTGCACTGGCTGTTCAGAATCTTTAGTGGTTCCATAAAAATATTTAGGATTGTTTATTCGAGGTCTTTTATTCTTTAATTTAAATTCAATTAGCCAACTTACACTATATCATTCGTTTCAGATGTAGTCTTCAATAAATTTTCAGTCTTGTGTAACACCCAGTGTTCATTGTATCGTGTGACCTCCTTAATGCTACTCACCCAGTTACCCCCCCCCCAAATTCTCCTCCAACAATCATCAGTTTCTTGCGATAGTTAAGAGTCCATCATGGGTTTTCTCCCTCTCTGATGACTTCCCATTCCTGGGGAGGGGCCCCTCCACAGATGAACTAGGGTTAGGGTTGGGGCCCAGGAACCCCGCAGGCCAGATCTGCCCAGTATGTGGCGAGCTCCGCCGCGGGCTGAGGTGAGGGTGTGGGGTGGGGTGAGCTTGGGCTTCAAGGTTGGGTTTAGGGATCGCCGAAGTTCACCGGGGACTCTGGGGGCCCTCCTCGTTCTCCCGCCCTGAATGCTCTACAGCCTCCCAAGGGGCATGGTTTCCTGCGGGCTGGCAGGCTTTGTCCTGCAGTGGAGCTCAGGTGTCTAAAGTCCCTGGGGCTGCGGCACCGGGCCCCAGGGGAGGGGCCTTACCCAGCCGACCTAGGGCAGGTCTAGGCCCCAGGAACCCGGCAGGCCTGATCTGCCGGCTCTGCCACGAGCTCAGTGGCAAGCTGAAGGGAAGGCCTGGGGCGGGATGAGCGTGGGCCTCAGGGTTGGGGTGTAGGGGGTCGCCGAGGATCGCTGGGGGCTCAGGGGGGCCCTACCAGTTCTCCTGCAGGGGATGCTCTGAGGCGCCCCAAGGGGCATGGTTTCCTGAGGGGTGGCAGGCTGAGTCCTGTGGTGGGGCTCAGGTGTACCCAATCCCCGGGGTTAGGGTACGGATTAGGGTACGGGTTAAGGTTAGGGTATGGGTTACGGTTAGGGTATGGGTGAGGGTAGGGGTTAGGGATAGGGTAAGGAGAGGGTACGGGTTAGGGTTGGGTTTAGGGGTTACAGGTTGGAGGTTATGGGTTAGGGTACAGATTAGGGTTTAGGGTACGGGTTAGGGTTTAGGGTTTGGGTTTAGGGTTAGGGTTGTAGTACGGGTTAGGTTTAGGGTACGGGTTAGGGTTAGGGTACGGGTTAGGGTACGCATTAGGGTACGGTTTAGGGTACGGGTTAGGGTACAGTTTAGGGTAAGTATTGGCCTACCAATTTGGGTACGGTTTAAGGTACGGGTTAGGGTTAGGGTACCGGTTAGGGTTAGGGTACAGTTTAGGGTTATGGTACAGGTTAGGTTACGGTTTAGGTTTAGGGTTAGGGTACGGGTTAGGGAACAGGTTAGCTATAGGGATAGGGTACGATTTAGGGTTAGGTTATGGGTTAGGGTACGGGTTAGGGTACAGGTTAGGGGTAGGTATGGGTTAGGGTCCGGGTTAGGGATAGGGCACGGGTTAGGGTATGGGTTATGGTACGGGTTAGGGTATGGGTTAAGGTTAAGGTAAAGGTACTGGTTAGGGTTAGGGTACGGGTTACGGTTTAGGGTTTAGGGTTACAGTTAGGGTACGGGTTAGTGTTAGGGTACGGGTAGGGTTTGGGTACGGGTTATGGTACGAGTTAGGGTATGGGTTAAGGTCAGGGTTTAGGGTTAAGGTTAGGGTACGGGTTAGGGTACTTGTTAGGGTTACAGTTAGGTTTAGGGTATGGTTTAAGTTACGGGTTAGGGTACAGTTTACGGTTAAGGTTAGGGTACGGGTTAGGGTACGGGTTAGAGTACGTGTTAGGGTTACAGTTAGGGTTAGGGTACAGGTTAGGATTAGGTTTAGGGTACGGGTTAGAGTTAGGGTTAGAGTACGGGTTAGGGTTTGGGTTAGGGTTAGGTTTAGGGTTAGGTTATGGGTTAGGGGTAGGGTTAGCTGAAGGGGTAGGGTTAGGGGTAGGGTTAGGGGTATGGTAGGGGTCGGGGTAGGGTTAGGGTTTACGGTTAGGGTTTGGGGTTTGGGGTTAGTGGTTAAGGTTAGGGTTTCATGTTTAGGGTTTCCGGATTAGGGTTAGGGGTTAGGGTTTAGGGTTTAGTGTTAATGTCAGGGTTTAGGGTTTAAGGATTAGGGTTTAGGGTTAGGCTTAGGGTAGGGTTAGGGTTAGGGTAAGGGTTAGGGGTTAGCGTTAGGGTTAGGATTAGGGGTTAAGGTTAGGGTTTAAGGTTAGGCATTAGGGTTTAGGGTTAGGGCTAGACCCCAGTATGCCAGCAGGACCTATGCCCCGGCTGTGCGGCAAGCGGAGGAGTGGGCCAAGGTGAGGGCGATGGCGAGCAGGAGTATGGTATCCAGCGTTTTGTCGCTGGGGGCCTTTGAAAGTCGGTAGAGGCTTGGAGGGCCCTGCCCGTTATCCCGCCCTGAATGACCAGCGGTGCCCCTAGCGGCCCGGGTGGTGGCAGTGTGGCAGTGTGAGTCTGGCACTGCGGTTTGGGGGTCCCCAATGCCGTGTGTTGCAGCGCCAGGCCCCTTGGGAGGGGCACCTCTGGGGCCCTCCTAGGGTTAGTGTTAGTTCCCAGGAGTCCAGCAGGCATGATCCGCCAGCTGTGTGGTAGCATAGGACCGGGCCAAGGTGAAGGCACCGGCAAGCTGGAGCGTGGGACCAAGCATTTTGGCGCGGGGGGCCTTGGAAGGTCGCCGGGGGATTCAAGGGCCCTGCCAGTCCTCCCGCCCTGAATGGCCAGAGGCGCCCTTAGCCGCCCAGGTGGTGGCGGCATGGCACGGTGAGTACGGCACTGGGGCTCGGGGGCCCCAATCCCTGGAGTTGCTGCACCAGGCCCCTTTGGAGGTTACTCTCAGGGGCAAACCTAGGGTTAGGGTTAGCCCCCAGGAGGCTTGCAGGCCCGATCCACTGGCTGTGCGGCGAGCGGAGGGGTGGGCCGAGGTGAGGGTGCTGGTGAGCGGGAGCATGGGCCCAAGCATTTTGGCGCATGGGGCCTTAGAAGTTCACTGGGACTCAGAGGGCCCTGCCCGTTCTCCCAGCCTGAATGACCGGCGGTGCCCCTAGCAGCCCGGGTGGCAGCAGGTCCGCAAAGTGAGTCCTGGCTGGCGCTCGGGGGTCGCCAATCCCTGGTGCTGCGGCACCAGGCCCCTTGGGAAGGGCCCCTCGGAGGCCGCCCTAGGGGTAGTGTTAGCCCCCAGGAGGCCGGCAGGCCCGATCCGCCAGTTGTGTGGTGAGTGGAAGGGCGGGCTGAGGTGAGGGCGCTGGCGAGCGGGAGCCTGGGCCCAAGCCTTTTGGCGCGGTGGGCCTTCGAATGACAACGGGACTTGGAGGACCCTGCCCATTCTCCCGCACTGAATGTCTTGCGGCGCCCCTAGCGCCCCGTGTGGTGGCTGGGCGGCAGGCTGAGTCCAGCGCTGGGGGTCAGGGGTTCCCAATCCCGGGCATTGCGTGGCCAGGCCCCTTGGGAGGGGCCCCTCGGGGGCTGACCTAGGGTTAGGGTTAGCCCACTGGAGTCTGGGAGACCCGATTCGCCGGCTGTGTGTGAGCAGAGGGGCGGGCTGAGGTAAGGGCTCTGGCGAATGGGACAGTAGGCCCAAGCGTTTTGGCGCGGGGGGCCTTTGAAGGTCTCTGGGGGCTTGGAGGGCCCTACACGTTCTCCCGCCCTGAAAGACCGGCCGCGCCCATAGCGGCCCGGGTGCCGGCGGGGCAGCAGTGTGAGTCTGGTGCTGGGGCTCGGGGATCCCCAATCCCCACGTTGTGCCGCCAGGCCACTTGGGAGGGTCTCCTCGGGGACCTCCCAAGGTGAGGGTTTCCCCAGGAGGCCGGGAGGCCCGATCCGCCTGCTGTGCAGCGAGTGGAGGGGCAGGCTGAGTTGTGGGCGCTGGCGAGCGGGAGCGTGGGCCCAAGCATTTTGGCGCGGGGGGCCTTCGATGGTCGCCGGGGGATCGAAAGCCCCTGCCCATTCTCCCGCCCTGAATGACCGGCAGCATGCCTAGTGGCCCGGGTTGCGGCAGGACAGCAGGGTAGAGTCTGGTGCTGGGGCTCGGGGGTCCCCAATCCCAAGTGTTGCGGCGATAGGCACCTTGGGATGGGCCCCTCTGTGGCCAACCTAGGGTTAGAGTTTGCCCTCCAGGAGGCCGGCAGTCCGGATCCGCCCACTCTGCAATGAGCGGAGGGGTGGGCCAAGATGAGGGCGCTGGCGAGCAGGAGCGTGGGCCCAAGCGTTTTGGTGCGGGGGGCCTTCGAAGGTTGCCGGGGGCTCGGAGGGCCCTGCACATTCTTCCACCCTGAATGACAGGCGGCTACCCAAGCGGCCCGGGTAGAGGACAGGCGGTAGGGTGAGTCGGGCACTGGGGCTCGGTGTCCCCAATCCTCGGCGTTGGGGCGCCAAGCCCCTTCGGAAGGGCTCTAGGGGACCGACCAAGCGTTGCTGTTAGCCCCCAGAAGGCCAGAAGACCCGATCTGCTGGCTGTGTGGCGAGCGGAGGGGCAGGTTGAGATGAGGGCGTTGGCGAGTGGGAATGTGGGACCAAAGTTTTAGAGCAAGGGTCCTAGAAGGTCGCCAGGGGCTCAGAGCGTCCTGCCCGTTCTCCCTCCCTGAATGACTGACGGCGCCCCTCGCAGCACTGGTGGCAGTGGGGCGGCAGGGTGAGTCTGGCACTGGGTCTCGGGGGTCCCCAATGCCCGGCGTTGCGGCGCCAGGACCTTGGGAAGGGCCATTTGGGGGTCGACCTTGGGTTAAGTTAGCCCCCAGGAGGCCCACAGGCCCGATCCGCCAGCTATGCGGTGAGCGGAGGGGTGGTCCGAGGTAAGGGCACAGGCGAGCAGGAGCTTGGGCCCAATCGTTTTGGCACAGGGGGTCTTCGAAGGTCACCAGGGCCTTGGAGGGCCCTGCCTGTTTTCCCGCCCTGAATGACTGATGGTGCTCCTAGCAAACCAGGTGGCGGCGGGGTGGCACGGTTAGTCCCGCGCTGGGGCTCGGGGTCAGCAATCCCAGCCGTTGTGGCGCCAGGCCCCATCGGAGGGGCCCCTCGGGGGCTGACCTAGGGTTAGGTTTAGCCACCAGAAGGCCGGCGGGCCTGATCCACTGGCTATCCGGTGAGCGGAGGGGCAGGACAAAGTGAGGGCGCTGGCATGCGGGAGCCTGGGTTCAAGCGTTTTGGCGCGGGGTAACTTTGAAGGTCGCCGGGGGCTCAAAGGGCCCTGCCCGTTTTCCAGCCTTGAATATCCGGCGGCAACCCTAGCGGCCCGGGTGGCGGCGGGGTGGCAGGGTGAGTCCGGCGCTGGGGCACGGGGTTCCCCAATCCCCGGCGCTATGGCGCCAGGCCCCTTGGGAGGGGCCCTTTGAGGACAGAACTAGGGTTAGGGTTAGCCCCCGGTAGGCCGGCAGGCCCTATCCGCCAGCTGTGTGTCGAGCGGAGGGGTGGGCCGAGGTGAGGGCTCTGGAGAGCGGGAGCGAGGGCCCAAGCGTTTTGGCGTGGGGGGACTTCGATGGTTGCCGGGGACTCGGAGGGCCTTGCCCATTCTGTCGCCGTGAATGACCGGCGGCGCCCCTACCAGCCCGGGTGGCAGCGGGGCAGTAGGGTGAGTCTGGCGCTGGGGATCGGGGGTTCCCAATCCCCAGCATTGCTGCGCCAGGCCCCTTGGGATGGGCCCCTAGTGGGCCAAACTAGGAATAGGGATAGTCCCCAGGAGGCCGGCAGGCCCGATCCGCTGGCTGTGAGTCTAGCGGAGGGATGGGCCAAGGTGAGGGCGCTGGCGCGTGGGAGCATGGGCCCAAGCGTTTTGGCGCGGGGGGCCTTCGAAAGTTGCCTGGGGCTCAGAGGGCCCTGCCCCTTCTCCCGCCCTGAATGACCGATGGCGCCCCTAGCGGACCGTGTGGCAACGGGGCAGCAGGGTGACTCTGGCGCTGGGGCTCGGGGGTCCACAATCCCCGGCGTTGCGACGCCAGGTGCCTTGGGAGGGGCCCCTCGTGGGCTGACCTATGGTTAGGGTTAGCCCCCAGGAAGCCGGCAGGCCCGATCGGCCAGCTTTGCGGTGAGCGGAGGGGCAGGCCGAGGTGAGGGCGCTGACAAGTGGGAGTGTGGGCACAAGCGTTTTGTTGAGGGGTGCCTTCGAAGGTCGCCCGTGGCTCGGAGGGCCCTGCCTGTTCTCACGCCCTGAATGACCGACGGTGCCGCTAGCGGCCCGTGTGGTGGTGGGGCGGCACGGTGAGTCCGGCTCTGTGGCTCAGGGGTCAGCAATCCCAGGCGTTGTGGCGCCAGGCCCCATTGGACTGGCCCCTCGGGGGACAACCTAGGGTTAGGGTTAGCCCCCAGGAGGCCGGCAGGTCCGATCCACCAGCTGTGCGGCGAGTGGAGGGGCGAGCCGAGTGAGGTCGCTGGTGAGCGGGAGCGTGGGCCGAAGCATTTTGTCGCGGGGGTCCTTCAAAGGTCTCCAGGGGCTCAGAGGGCCCTATCCGTTCTCCCGCCCTGAATAACAATCGGCTCCCCTAGCGGCCCGGGTGTGGCGGGGCAGCAGGGTGAGTCCGACGCTGGGGCTCGGGAGTCCTCAATCCCTGGCGTTGCGGCGCCATGCCCCTTGGGATGGGCCCCTAGGGGGCCTACCTAGGGTTAGGGTTAGCCACCAGGAGTCTGGGAGGCCTGATCCGCCAGCTGTGCGGCGAGTGGAGTGGCGGACTGAGGTAAGGGCACAGGTGAGCGGGAGCATGGGCCCAAAGCGTTTTGGTGTGGGGGGCCTTCAAAAGTCGCCGGTGGCTCGGAGGGCCCTGCCCGTTCTCCCTCCCTGAATGACTGGCAGTGCCCCTAGCGGCCCAGGGGGCGGTAGGGCGGGAGGGTGAGTCCGGCGCTGGGGCTCGGGAGTCCCCTATCCCCGGTATTGTGGCAATAGGAACCTGGGATGGGCCCCTCGGGGGCCCACCAAAGGTTAGGGTAACACCCAGGAGGCTGGCAGTCCCGATCCACAAGCTGTGCAGCGAGCGGAGGGGCGGACCGAGGTAAGGGCACAGGTGAGCGGGAGCATGGGCCCAAGCGTTTTGGCGCGGGGGGGGCCTTCGAAGGTCGCCAGGGGCTCGGAGTGATCTGCCCGTACTCCCTCCCTGAATGACCGACGGTGCTCCTAGTGGCCCGGGTGGTGGCGGGGCAACACAGTGAGTCCAGCGCTGGGGTTCGGGGGTCCCCAATACCCGGGGTTGCAGCGCCAGGCCCCTTGGGACGGGCCCCTCGAGGGCCGACCTAGGGTTAGGCTTAGGCCCCAGGAGGTCGGCAGTCCCTATCAGCCGGGTGTGCAGCAAAGGGGTGGGCCGAGGTGAGGGCGCTAGCGAGTGGGAGCGTGTGTCCAAACGTTTTGGCGCGGGGGGCCTTCAAAGGTCGCCGGAGGCTCAGAGGGCCCTGCCCGTTCTCCCGCCCTGAATGACCGGCGGCACCCCTAGTGGCCCGGGTAGCAGCGGGGTGACACGGTGAGTCCGGCACTGGGGCTTGGGGGTCCCCAATGCCCTGTGTTGCGGAGCCAGGCCCCTTGGGATATGCCCCTTGGGGGCCGACCTATGGTTAGGGTTAGCCCCTAGGAGTCCGGCAGGCCCAATCCGCCCGCTGTTTGGAGAGCGGAGGGGCGGGCCGAGGTGAGGGCCTGGCGAGCGGCAGCATTGGTCCAAGCGTTTTGGCATGGGGTCCTTCAAAAGTCGCTGGGGGCTCGGAGGGCCCCGCCCGTACTCCCACCCTGAATGACGGGCGGCGCCACTAGCGGCCCGGGTGGCGGCAGGGTGGCACGGTTAGTCCAGCGCTGGGGCTCGGGTGTCAGCAATCCCAGGCGTTGTGGCGCCAGGCCCCATCAGACGGGCCCCTCGAGGGCCGACCTAGGGTTAGGGTTAGCCCACAGGAGGCCTGCAGGCCTCATCAGCCGGTTGTGCGGTGAGTGGAGGGGCGGGCCAAGGTGATGGTGCTGGCAATGGGGAAGTTGGGCCCAAGCGTTTTAGCGAGGGAGGTATTCGAAGGTTGCCTGGGGCTCAGAGGGCCCTGCCCCTTCTCCCTCCTTGAATGACCGGTGGCGCCCCTACCATCCCAGTTGGCGGTGGGGAAGCAGGGAGAGTCTGGCGCTGGGGCTCGGGTGTCCCCAATCCCCGGTGTTGCGGCGCAAGGCTCCTTGGGCGGGGCCCCTCGTGGGCTGACCAAGTGTTAGGGTTAGCCCCCAGGATGCTGACAGGCCTGATCTGCAGCCTGTGCGGCAAGTGGAGGAGTGGGCTAAGATGTGGGTGCTGGGGAGCAGGAGCGTGGGCCCAAGCATTTTCGCAAGTGCGGCCTTCAAATGTCGCCAGGGGCTTGAAGGGCCCTGCCTGTTCTCCCGCACTGAATGACTGGTGGCGCCCCTAGCGGCTCGGGTGGTGTCGGGTCGGCAGGGTGAGTCCGGCGCTGGAGCTCGGGGGTCCCCAATCCCCTGCGTTGCTGCGCCAGGCCCCTTGGGAAGGCCCGCTTGGGGGTCGACCTAGGGTTAGGGTTACCCCCAGGAGGCCAGTAGGCCCGATCTGCCAGCTGTGCGGCGAGCGGAGGGGCGGGCTGAGATGAGGGCACTGGCCAGCGGGGAATGTGGGCCCAAGCATTTTGGCACGAGACGCCTTCAAAGGTCGCCAGGGGCTTGGAGGGCCCTGCCCATTCTCCTGCTCTGAATGACCAACGGCGTCCCTCGTGGCCCGGTTGGCAGCGGGGCGGCAGGGAGAGTGTGGCACTGGGGCTCGGGGTTCCCCAATCCCCGGCTTTGCGGCGCCAGGGCCTTTGGGAGGGGCCCCTTGGGGACGGACCTAGGGTTAGGTTTAGCCCCCAGGAGGCCCGCAGGCCCGATCTGCCGGCTGTGTGGCGAGCGGAGGGGCGGGCCGAGATGAGGGTGCTGGCGAGCGGGAACATGGGCCCAAGCGTTTTGGCGCGAGTGGCCTTCGAAGGTCGCCGGGGGCTAAGGGGGCCTTGCCCGTTTTCCCTCCCTGAATGACCAGCAGCGCCTCTACCAGCCCGGTTGTTGGCGGGGAAGCAAGGTGAGTCCGGTGCTGGGGCTCAGGGGTCCACAATCCCCGGCATTGCAGCACCAGGTGCCTTGGGAGGGGCCCCTCGTGGGCCAATCTAGGGTTAGGGTTAGCCCCCAGGAGGCCGTCAGGCCAGATCGGCCAGCTTTGCGGTGAGTGGAGGGGCGGGCCGAGGTGAGGGCGCTGACAAGCGATAGCGTGGGCGCAAGCATTTTGATGCGGGGTGCCTTCGAAGGCCGCCCGTGGCTCAGAGGGCCCTGCCTGTTCTCACGCCCTGAATGACCGGCGGTGCAGCTAGGGGCCTGGGTGGCAGTGGGGCGGCACGGTGAGTCCGGCGCTGGGGCTCAGTCGTCCCCAATCCCTTGTGTTGCGGCTCCAGGCCCCTTGGGATGGGCCCCTAGGGGGCCTACCTGGGGTTAGGGTTAGCCCCCAGGAGGCTGGGAGGCCCAATCCGCTGGCTGTGTGGTGAGCGGAGGGGCAGGCCGAGGTAAGGGCGATGGCGAGTGGGAGCGTGGTCCCAAGCGCTTTGGCGCGGGGGGCCTTCGAAAGTCGCTGGGGGCTCAGAGGGCCCTGACGTTCTCCCGCCCTGAATGACCGGTGGTGCCCCTTGTGGCCCAGGTGGTGGTGGGGGGCATGGTGAGTCTGGCGCTGGGGCTCAGGAGTCCCCAATAATCGTCATTGCGGTGCCAGGCCCCTTGGGAGGGACCACTAGGGGGTAGGCCTAGGGTTCGGGTTAGCCCCCAGAAGGCCCGCAGGCCCGATCCGCCAGCTGTGCGGCGAGTGGAGGGGAGGGCCGAGGTAAGGGCACTGGCGAGTGGGAGCGTGGGCCGAAGTGTTTTGTCGTGGGGAGCCTTCAAAGGTCTCCCGGGGCTCAGAGGGCCCTACCCGTTCTCCCGCACTGAATGACCGGTGGCTCCCCTAGCGGCCCAGGTGGTGGCGGAGCTGCAGGGTGAGTCCGGCGCTGGGGCTCAGTAGTCCCAAATCCCCGGCGTTGCTGCGCCAGGCCCCTTGGGATGGGCCCCTAGGGGGCCTACCTAGGGTTAGGGTTAGCCCCCAGGAGGCTGGGAGGCCTGATCCGCGGGCTGTACAGCAAGAGGAGGGTCAGGCCGAGGTAAGGGCGATGGCGAGTGGGAGCGTGGTCCCAAGCGCTTTGGCGCAGGGGGCCTTCGAAAGTCACTGGGGGCTTGGAGGGCCCTACCGTTCTCCCGCCCTGAATGACTGGTGGTGCCCCTTGTGGCCCGGGTGGTGGGGGGGGCATGGTGAGTCCGGCGCTGGGTCTCAGAAGTCCCCAATCCTCCTCGTTGCGGCACCAGGCCCCTTGGGAGGGGCCACTAGGGAGTCGACCTAGGGTTCGGGTTAGCCCCCAGAAGGCCCACAGGCCCGATCCGCCATCTGTGCGGCGAGCTGAGGGGATGGCCGAGGTAAGAGCGCTGGCAAGCAGGAGCGTGGGCCCTAGCGTTTTGGTGTGGGGGGCCTTCGAAGGTCGCTGGAGGCTTGGAGGGCCCTGCCCCTTCTCCCTCCCTGAATGACCAGCGGTGCCCCTAGCGGTCCAGGTGGCGGTAGGGCAGGAGGGTGAGTCGGGCGCTGGGGCTCGGGATTCCCAAATTCCCGGTGTTGGGGCAATAGGAACCTGGGATGGGCCCCTCGGGGGCCCACCAAAGGTTAGGGTAACACCCAGGAGGCTGGCAGTCCCAATCCACTGGCTGTGCTGCGAGCGGAGGGGTGGACCGAGGTGAGGGCATAGGCGAGCAGGAGCATGGGCCCAAGCGTTTTGGCGCGGGGGGCCTTCGAATGTCACCAGGGGCTTGGAGGGATCTGCCTGTGCTCTCTCCATGAATGACCGACAGTGCTCCTAGCGGCCCAGGTGGTGGCGGGGCAACATGGTGAGTCCGGCACTGGGGCTCGGGCATCCCCAATCCCAGGCATTGCGGTGCCAAGCCCCTACGGAGGGGCCCCTCAGGGGCCAACCTAGGATTATGGATAGCCTCCAGGAGGAGGGCAGGCCTCATCCACCGGCTCTGCACCGAGCGGGGGGCGGGCCGAGGTGAGGGCGCTGAGGAGCGGGAGTGTGGGCTCAAGCGTTTTGGATGGGGGGGCCTTCAAAGGTCGCCATGGGCTCAGAGGGCCCTGCCCGTTCTCCCGCCCTGAATGACCAGCGGCACCCCTAGCGGCCCGGATGGCGGCGGGGCGGCAGGGTGAGTCCAGCGCTGAGGCTCGGGGGTCCCTAATACACAGCGTTGTGGCGACAGGCCCCTTTGGCGGGCCGCTCGCGGGCCGTCCTAGGGTTAGGGTTCGCCCCCAGGAGGCTGGCAGGCTCGTTCCGCCCATGTACGATGAATGGAGGTGTGGGTCGAGGTGAGGTAGCTGGTGAGCAGGAGTGTGGGCCAGAGCATTTGGCTTTGGCTCGGGGTGCCTTCGAAGGTCGCAGGTGGCTCGGAGAGTCCTGCCCGTTCTGTTGCCCTGAAGGACTGGCGACGCCCCTAGCGCCCCCTGTGGTGGTGGGGCGGCAGGGTGCGTCCGGCGCTGTGACTTGGGGGTCCCCAATCCCTGGCATGCGGCGCCAGGCCACTTGGGAGAGGCCCCTCGGGGGCGACTAGGGATTGGGTTAGCCCCCAGGAAGCCAGCAGGCCCGATTGCCAGCTCTGCAGCGAGCGGAGGGGTGGGCCGAGGTAAGGGCGCTGGCGAGCAGGAGCGTGGGAGCCAGAGTTTTTGCACGGGGGGCCTTCGAAGGTTGCAGGGGGATAGGAGGGCCCTGCCCGTTCTCACTTCCTGAATGACTGGCAACGCCCCTAGCGCACTGGGTGCTTGCGCGGTGGCAGAGTGAGTCCAGCACTGGGGCTCGGGGTTCCCATATCCCCGGCATTGCGGTGCCAGGCTCCTTGGGAGGGGCCTCTCGGGGGCCGACCTAGGGTAAGTGTTAGCCCCCAGGAGACCAGCAGGCCCGTTCCCCCAGCTCTGCGGCAGGCAGAGGGGCAGGCCGAGGTTAAGGTGCTGGTGAGAGGGAGTGTGCGCCCAAGCGTTTTGGCGCGGGGGGCCTTCGAATGTTGCCGGGGCTTGGAGGGCCCTGCCCATTCTCTCACCCTGAATGACTGGCGGCGCCCATAGCAGCCCGGTTGCTGCGGGGCGGCAGGGAGACTCAGGCACTGGCCTCGGCGGTCCCCAATCCCTGGCGTTGTGGTGCCAGGCCCCTTGGGAGGGGCCCCTTGGGGGCTGACTAGGGTTAGGGTTCATCCCCAGGAGGACGGCAAGCCCGGCGCTAAGTGGTTCTGGCAATGTAACAAAAATGCCATAAACTTATCTGTAAGAAATAACGGTGTACAGGAACCCTCTTAGCCCTAACATCATCCTTTGTGAATATGGAAGCCAGCCCCAAGGTGGTCGAGGAAGTCTGACGAAAGGGCTAAGCACTTTTCTCTGAGTCTCCACACTATACAGGGAAAAACCAAAGTACATCATCTTTCACGAGTAGGAAGCATTAATGAAAAGGTTCTGGAATTTTGAGGACTCTGACCCATCCTTATTGGTAATAAACCACCGTGTACAGGAAAACACCTTCAACTCTCATCAGCCTCCTCAATCCTGATTCCGATTCAACTTTGGGGGTGTAGGACTAGGGAAATGTCCACATCTTATTGCTAAGAAAGAACGATGTCAGGGTAATGCCCTTCAAGTCACATCAGCCTTCCTGAAGACAGAAGCAGGAATCAAGGTGGTTATGTTACCATGAGGTAAGGAAGATGAGCATATAAGTGAGAAACAACAGTGGGCAGGACCTCTCTTCCAACGAACAGTATCTTTGCTTAATGTTGAATCCCTATGTTAAGTGGTTGTGGCCATTTGTGAGGTGAAAATCTTAAGTGTTTTGTAAAACGTCTTGGTCATTCAAATATGAAACTAAGGTAGTTGGGGACTCCTAGGCAGTGATTTGTCCACTGTCAAAAATATGAAAAGATAAGAGACAGATGAGGTCTCCTCAGGCATTGTCCTTTATCCTCATCCTCCGTGAGAATGGTCATCTCTGGACAGCTCAGTGACAGGGTCTCATTCACAGTGGGGGCATCTGTTCCTCACAGACATCAGGCAGGGAAATGGATTTGGTTCTCTGTGCCAGCCCAGCCACAGCTGAGTGTCACAGCACTCTCTCGTGGGCTCATAAGTGTTTCACTGTCACCAGGCAGGTAATTGTATTTGATAAACCACTGTGAGAGTTTGCAATTGCCTTCATCTGCAACCTCCTAGAAGCAAATGCAGGTCTCTGGTACCATGTGAAGTCATGTGAAGGCATTGTGAGAAAGTGTCCTTTTGGTTAAGAAAAACATGGCTGGGGCTCCTGGCTGGCTCAGCCAGTTAAGCATGTGCCTTTGGCTCAGGTTATGATCCCAGGGTTCTGGGATCGAGCCCGGGCTCCCTGCTGAGCAGGAAAGGAGTTAGGGAAATAACTTAGAACCCACAGAGAATGTGAATAAAGGGGAGTGAAATGGAACTTGGTCTGTGTTTTGCTTTAGGGATTGGAAGTTAGTTTTTTCTCAATTGTGATTGTTCTTGAAACAGAAAAGCTGTATTGTTTTTTTTTTTACCTTTAATTTTTTTCTACTAATAATTTTTATTATGATATGTTAGTCACTATAGAGTATTTCCTTAGTTTTTAATGTAGTGTTCCGTGATTCATTATTTGCATATAACACCCAGTGCTCCATGCAATATGTACCTTCCTTAATACCCATCACTGGCCCATCCCAATCCCCCACCCCTCTCCCCTCTGAAGCCCTCAGTTTGTTTCCCAGAGTCCATAGTCTCTCGTGGTTCATTCCCCCTTCTGTTTAGGGTCCATTGTCTAAAGGGACAGACAGTGGAAGTTCACCAAATATAAGATCGAAATTTCATTGTTCATTATAGATGCCGCCAAGTAGTTCCCAGACATTTCATTCTACTGTAGTAATTCATTATACCTGTGAAGGTGCACGTGGAAGACAATTGATGCATGTATAGTGGTAATAAAACACGCCCCTCAGTAGTAGAATAAGAGAGGATACATATGTGTAAAATTATTCGACTACAGCTTCCATGCTTTCCCTTTGGTTCCTTATTATCTATGAAATTGGACAATTTTTGTTCTCTAGGCTTAAAACTCATTGTCAGTATTCAGAGTTTTTCAATGCTGATCTTCTCCTGTATAAGTTACCAAAATCCTAAAATATGTATGAACTTTAAAAAGCGCTATATTGAAAATTACAGCAGGGAAGTTCCATTTTGTGAATATTGTGTCAATGGATCTCTATTTTGACATCAGTGTTCATTAGAAATGATGACATTTCATATGAGTATAAATATCAATGTGTAAAAGAAAAGGTAGGAAGAACCTTGAATGTTTAAGTAATTGGTGAAATGACAGGGGTGTGTGTGTGTGTGTGTGTGTGTGTGTGTGCAATTGATTTTCAGTGAATGGTTCAGCTTCTTGTAGGGCCTCCGAAAGAGCCCAGGTGAACCTTTCAATGAGTTGATATCTGTTTTCAGAACATGGGAATCTCTTAGTCCAATAGTCAATCAGGCAAGCTTTGAGGTCTTGAAGAGTTTCAGTCCTCAGCGATGGTGTTGCAGACCCTTGTGAGCAAACCCTAGGGTATGGTCAGAGCCCTCATTAGCTGGTACCAAGGTGTGACGATTTCAGACAGCATTTCCCAAAGAAGTACCTCTTGAGTCTCTGTCCTTGTCAGTTCCCTACACTTCCTTACACTAGTTATGTGATCAGTGTGTTTCAGGATAATCCCCACATGTGAGTTTTGCTATTTCCTACTAGTCCTATCTGTTTCTCATCTTCTTCTTTTATGGTAGGGGTTGGGAAGCAACCTGTGTGGTGTAGGAAGGGGTGTGGTAGTTGTCTGCCTTCAGAAGACCGAATGATGCCTAGAAATTGTACTGTAGTTTGAGGTCAATTGTCCATCCTCTGAGTGTCAGGAATTGCATCACTTTACTTTGATGCTAGTCTGTTCTTCAAGCTGTCCTCAGAAATAAGGACGTCATCCATCTAGGGAATACTGGTTTGTGTGTATGTTTTCATTTTAGGAAAGGCCTTGCTGTTCCTGAAAATAATACTGCAGAGCACCCTTTCCTGTTCTTATTGGCCATCAGTCAATCTTTTCTGAAGTATTCGTTTATAAATAGACTCTATGGTTGATGAGCAGGAATTCTTTATGGACAAGTCTTTGTCAGTGTGTGTATTGCAAATCTTTACTTCCCAGCCTGCGGTTCACTTTTTCATTTTCTTATGGTCATAAGATAAGGAGAAATGTCACATTTTTATGAAGTCCCACTGAATTCTTTTAAATGGTTAGTGCACCCTATGTCCTACCCCAAGATTGACAGGTTCTACGTTTTCTTTCAGAAACTGTCCAATGGGAAGCTACAATCCATTTTCTCTGTCCATTTATTGCTTACAAATGTCACATTTTTATGAAGTCCACTGAATTCTTTTAAATGGTTAGTGCACCTTATGTCCTACCCCAAGATTGACAGGTTCTACGTTTTCTTCAGAAACTGTCCAATGGGAAGCTACAATCCAATTTCTCTGCCCATTTATTGCTTACAAATGTATTTTGACCATCTGTTTCCCAGGAAACCTCTTTTATTATTATTATTATTATTATTATTATTATTATTATTATTATTATTATTATTAAATTGCATTTTTAATTCTAATAGGATATTTAAACACTGTTTTTGATTTTCTATGTGCACAATCGTATTATCTGTGAATAGTCACAGTTATCCCCTCAGTTCTTGTCCTTTTTGTTTCTCTTGCCTTAAAACACTGGTAGATTCTCCGATGCCACAATAAATAGAGCAGCATTGTTTGAAGATTTTAATATACCTTTCTCAATATCTGACAGAAAAAGCAGACAAAACATTGGTAACAAATGTGACCTAATTGACATATAGGGAACATTCCGTAATAAGTGCAGAATACATTATTTTCAAGTGGTCATAGACTCTTTACCCAAATAGATGATAGGTGCGGCCATGAATCAAGTCTACAAATGTTAAACCCTGAAATTAACTAGATTCTATTCTTAGACCACAGGGGAATTGAGCCACAGTCATAGCAAAAAGAAAACCAGGAAGTCCTTCAATGTTTAAAAATTAAATGGAACTTTGCTACATATCCTAAAGGTCAGAGAGGGAATCTCAATGGAAATTCTGAACCTTTTCTACATGAGGGCTCACACACAATGGCACTTTCTTTGTGAAGAGCATTATAATAACCTAGACAGGAGTTGAGCCTTAAGTCAGAGTTCTGCCTACCCCAGCCACACCTGGCAGCCTTGGCCTGTGGTCCCCCTCAGCTGTCCTTTCTGGTGGTCCTGAGCTAAGGGGGTCAACATGGCCATATGGAAATGGGAAGCTGCCCACTCATAATGATGACGGTGCCCACTACCCAGCTGCCCTCTCTGGTGGCTTTGAGCTAAGGGGGTCAACATGGTCGTATGGAAATTAGAAGCTCCCCACTGTTAGTGATGACGTTGCTATTGTATCATCCTCACCGGTCCAACAACATGATTTCTGAGCGAAATATGACACAAGAGTGACTTCTTGGCCTTCCTTCAGGTTTGAAAATCATCTGGTGAGTCATCTATTCGAAATATGGATTCAACATGTGTACTTTCTTCTGGAAAAGAAATAGACCCAATAGCAATTATGGCTTCCTGAGATCTTGTTCTTGAGAGACATCATACTGGCTCTTTGTAGCATTCTGCCTCTTAAACTTCTCAACTAGGGTGTAGATATTTTTAGGCACATTTTCAGGTGGTTAGACAGGGACTCGGATGATATGAGTCACAGAGGATTTTAGTGTCAGAAACCTAAGTGGGATCCCCAAATTGACTCCAAATCCCTTGTTGTTCCATACAGGGTACTATTTCCCTCTTATCTCTGGTCTTCTCAATCTGGAAACCTATCAAGTATCAGGATTTTCTTGTCATGTGGACAACTGGAACGAATTCAGCGGGCCTTTTCACCTCTGCCAATGGTGATCATTAAGATCATTATCTCAGTGGAGGACCTGTGGGTAAGATACTCAAAGATCCTTAGGAATAGAGACAGTATAATATTTTTCTGGTATTAAAGTTCCTGAAACCAACTATCTTTTTTAGTCCATTCAGGCTCTGGTATGTTCAGAGGGTGCTGTAAAACAGGTCTGAAATAGTATTTAAAAACACTCAGCTCAGCCTCTTCTACAAAGTGAGCCAATGCTTATAAATATGGCTAAAATATTCCCTTACCTACGATTACTTCCCAGCCATCATAGTGTTTATATGGTATGACTGTCACTTACATTAGTCAACATTTGCAGAGAAAGAACTTAGTGCATCCAGGGGGCACTTCATGTTGAAATTAGTTTGTGACAATGAGCTATTGTGTTTTATTCTGCAGTCTAAGGGAATGGTGCCAGACATCTCTAAGGTGTCTAGCAGTTCTACAATTCTGATTTTAAGTGGTCTGTGTGCTTCAGAGCTTTGGGCAGGAGAAGGACAGGAGTCCAGAGACTGTGAACACTTCTGTTACCTGTGCTGACCATGGAGCAGGTAGCCTTCTGTGGGATTCATTTTGAATTCTTGGTACTATTGTGAAAGGTGCTTTTGTCTCAAATTCCTCCATTTAGTAGTCATTATAATGATGAAAGTAATTTTTATCTTATATCATCTGTGGGCCCTGATCCTGGGCTCCCAGGGAAGCTATCCTTTAACATTTTACCTGGCTCAAATTGATTGGGCAAAACCTCAAAGCATGGGCCCTATTTCTGCCCCAAGCACATGTTGTACATCTGCTTCGAGAAGAAAACAATAACCAAAAATGCCAACATAAAGATAAGAAAAAATAAAGAACCTCTTTGGCTCCCATAAGATTAAAGTCATACTGACATGTACATACTGAAAACATAAGAACGAGTCTGTCAATTTCTGGAATCTAAGAAGATCCTCATTGTGGTGTGTAACTCTGTACTTAAAAGAAAACAGAAAAAAATATATAAGCCTGCCCCAAATGTTCCTTCCCTGGAGCACTCCCTTCTTGGTGAAGATTGTGTCTCCCAGGCAGCTGTCCTGACTTGGGTTTGAATAAAGGTCTCTTCCTTTCTCTCTAAAATGTTTTTAAAAGTTCATTCACACAATGTCGACAATAACAGTGTTTTCTATTTAAGTGAGAAATAAATGTTCCACTCTAGTTTTATTGGGAATAGACGAATTGAGGGTTTCTTTAGAAGAGTAAGTCTGCCTTCCAGAAAAGGCAAGGTCATTGGTCTATTGAGAATGAAGATAATTACTGCTAAACAACAAGCATGTGTTGCCCCTTCGCCCAGAAACCGAAGCAGGTGTTCAGGCTTTAGGTCAGAGGAGACTTCTTGTCCCCAGCTGACAACACTTCTCTGCTCTGGCTCCAAGACCCCCGAGGTTTTGAACGTCAGCATCGAAGTCAGCGAGGCAGCTTGTCACAGGACGCCAGTGTTCAGAGAAAGCACAGGTATGTTTGGCAAAATGTCCTATCTATGTCAGGGCTGGAGGTAAAACCTCTCATTATCCCAAAACCTCCTGGGCTTTTCTCTTTTCTCTAGTTGAGCCACAAAGTAAAATTGAAGTAGCTGTCAGCATTCTGGGTTTGGTGCAAGAATTACTTAGTTTCCCTGCAGGTAGAACTTTGCAGGGGATCACAATTTCTCTGTCCATTTATTGCTTACACATGTATTTTGACCATCTGTTTCCTAGGAACCATCTTTTATTAGAAAGCGGAGGTGAGATTCACTCTGTGCCTGTTTGTAACATCTAATTTGTTCCTTCATCTAACAGTGTTTATTCAATTGGGCCTAAGATATAGTTGAGTGACCAGCATCTAGAGTTAGGTGGCTTATTTTCATCTGATACAGACTTGGATGATGTCATTTGACAACGGTGATGTTTCATCATGGATTAGTTTATTCATCAGAAGAGTTAAAATTAGGGTGGAGGGAAAATTCAAAATTATCCAAAGCGGCCTGTTCCTGTTTAAAAGTTGAGCTTGACTTTCCAGTTTTACTAAATGTATTATCTCGATATTTGGAGGTGCCATATTCTCTCTGTAGTTTCTTTGGTGGTGGAGTCAGAAGGAGAGTCTGGGAATTCTTTTGGATAGTGGCATGCTGGTGGCTTCAAGGGGCTTGGCGTCAGGAGCCTTGGGGTGAATTCTGCAACTGCTTGCCTGACCCTGGGTGCATCTCCCAGAGGTTTTGTTTCATCTTATGAAATTGCCAGCAGATAATGTTCGGCTTAAAGGGGAACCCTCCCATCCTGTTGGTGGCAATGCAAATGGTGCAGCCAGTCTAGGAAACAGTGTGGGGGTTCCTCAAAAAGTTAAACATTGAACAACCCCATGATCCAGCAATTGCTCTCCTAGGTATTTACCCAAAGGATACAAAAATGCAGATTCAAAGGGGGAACATGCACCATGATGTTTATAGCAGCAATGTCCACAGTAGCCAAACTATGGAGAGAATCCCAAAGTCTATGCACTGATGAATGGATAAAGCAGAAGTGGGATACATATATATAATGGAATATGACCCAGCTTCAAAAGGAATGAAATCTTACCATTTGCAAGGATGTGGATGGACCTAGAGTGTATTAAGCTAAGCAAAATCAGTGAGGAAAGACAAACATCCTATGCTCTCACGCTTGTGGAATTTCAGAAAGAAAACAGATGAACAGAGTGGAGGGGTGATGAGAGAGGCAAACAAGGAAATAGACTCAACCTTGGAGAACAAACTGAGTGTTGCTGCAGGACAGGGGCATGGGGGCAAGAGTTAAATGGGTGAGGGGTATTAAGGAGGGCACTTGTGATGAGCACCGGGTACTGTATGCAGGTGAGGAATCACTAAATCCTACACCTGAAGCGAATATTCCATGGCATGTGAACTAACTGGAATTTAAGTAAAAGAAGAAAGGAAAAAGTGTTCTGCTTCATGAAGAGTGAGGTAAAATTGTAGTGATTTGGCTGTACTATTCTATAGAGGATAGATGTAAAACACCCTGTTGTAGGATACACTAGTTTCTTATCACATAAGGAGTCCTCAGAAAGCTGCAATGAAAGATTCAGGTCTCAGAGCATGTTCATGTTCCAATGATATTTTACAGTTTGCACAGGTAGGAAAGAAGGTGGAGAGAGAGGCAACAGAAGGGGAAAGCAGGTGTGAACCTTTCATTTGTTAGCATTATAGCTTTCTCATGAAAGCTTTATGTCAGTGTGCTTTTGGAAGCAGAGGGGGAATCCGGGAGCTTTGCAGGAGACAGGGGAGTTCCAGGTCTGGGTAAAGCTGACAGGGGTCCCAGAGGAGAGCTGAATGCATTCTGCAGCAGGGTGTGGGCAGGGTGGGCTCCAGGGGTGGCTGTGGGTCTCCTGGGTGAGTGTTGTGACAGGTGAGGGCTGTGTGCAAGTTCCTGGCTGAGGACAAGGGAGGCACAGGCTGAGAGCTGGCAGAGAACCTTCTTCTGGGCCACCATCCTCACCCAACACACAGCCTCATCTTCTGTTCCTGTCACTCCAATTCAGACTTCTCCGAAGTTGAGTGAGAACACATCAAGAGCATTCTTAACAGAAGGGAAAGCATGTGCAAAGGCTCTGGGGCAGGAGAATTTCAGGTATGTCCAGGACCAGCAAGAAGGCCCTGTAGCCACAGGAGACAACTTAGGACATGACCTCAGAGAGGTGTCAGAAAGCCATTCCAGGGCTATAACCCCATGAGACCCTGTTTCACTGGGCCATCCTGGCTACAGTGTTGAGAACAGATGACAGAGGGTTGAAGATGGCAAGGCAGGTCAATGACGAAACTTTTCCAGGATCTCAGGCACTGTGGACCAGACAGGTGCCCTTGGATGGAGTGGTTAGACATATCTGGGTCCATTTTGAAGATGGAGCTCGCAGGATTTGCTGATTGGTTAGCTATTAGGAGCTGGAGAACGGAGGAATTGGAGTAAATCCCAGCTGTTGTGGGTTGTCCTGATCGAGGGGAAGGAGAGGGTTTCTCAGGGCGTAGGAGGTAGTCCGTGTTCCGCATGCTGAGGAATGTGCCTTTCCTCGTGGATCTGCTGAGGTTTGTGTCTGGGAGGACCTTTCACATCTCCTCCCTCAGCAATGCTCAAGTACAAGTATCCCCCACTTTTTAAATGTTCACAGTAAGACACTGGGCTTTCTTGAAAGAACTATGTTATTACCCAGCTTCAGTAAGAGGAAGAGACCTGAAGAGGATTTCCCTCTTATGAAAAAAGGTGAACAGTGAGAATAGCGTTCAGCATCTGTTTTGGGGAGAAGCACGACAGAGGCGGCGTGCACCCCAACCAGGTCCTTCCTCTGGGAACCGCTCTCCGCATCCAGCCGCCAGCATTTTGAATGGTGTCTGTGAGCCTCTGCTTCTGCTTTATCTTCATTTATGCTGGGCCTCCGTTAGAAACTTGTGTCCTGAGGCCTAAGAAAAGCCAAAGAGAGGAATTTTGGAGTCTGAGCACACTGACTAATTGTTCCGTGTAAATTAATGGCCATTCCTTCTTGACACCATTTCTGCTGTGCAAGGTTTCTCAGAAGCCATGTACTTTCAAAGAGCAGGGAAACCTATACCCCATGCTGCGGGGTTCGTTTTAGTCTCCATGCTGGACAGAACATTTCATGACTGTCGGATTTTCTCACTCAAACATTGAGACTTTGACCACTTTCACCCGTTTCTACCACCCCATCCCCAAATCTGGCACCTACCAATCTGCTCTCAGTATCTATGCGTTCAGTATTTGTTTATTCCACATTGAATGTACATGAGAGCATCTGGTATTGGTCTTTCTGTGTCTGAGTTACTTGGCATAAGGCCCCCAAGGTCTGTGTTTCCATGTCTGGTTCTTGTGAATAATGCTGCACTGAATGTGGGAGTGCATCTGTCTTTTTGAGGCAGTATTTTTGTATTCTCCAAATCAATACTCTGTAGAGCCATTATTGGGTCATGTGGTAGTTGTATTTATTTTTTCAGGAACCTCCATACCGTTTGTCACAATGGCTGCACCAATTTCCATTCCCACCAACAGTGCACAGTGTCTCCTCGTCTGCACACCCTTGACACCACCTGGTGTCTGTCTCTGGGAAAATTGCTGTTCCAACAATTGTGAGGGGATAGCCGATTGTGGTTTTGATGATGTTTCCTTGACGATATAAGTGATGTCGAATAACTTTCTCTGTCTGTTGGCACCTGTGTGCCATCTTTGGAAAGTATCTATTCACATATTCTCCCATTTTTTAATACAGATTTTTTTTGTTTTGATTTGTACGAGTGATGTGTGTATTTTGGATATTAGCCTCTTCTCACACATATGATTCGCAGATATTTTTTCTTATTGGGTCAGTGGCCTTTTAAGTTTTTGCTGGTTTCTTTTGCCAAGTGAAAGATTTCAGTTTGAAGTTGTTCCACTTGTTTATTTTTGCTTTTGTTGCTTTGCGTTTGGTGTCGGATCTGAAGACTCTTTGCCAAAACCTATGTTGAGAGACTTAGTACCTGTGTCTTCTTGGAGGTTTATGGATTCAGGTCTTATGTTCAAATCATTCATCCCTTAAAAATTTTGGTGGTGTAAGAAATTGACCCAGTTATATTCTTCTGCATTTAGTGTCCAGTTTGCCTGTTACCGCTCACTGTAGACACAGTCCTTCCCTCATGGCATATTTTCTGCTGCTGTGTCGTAAGTTAGGATCATCTACGTGTGGGTAAGTTTCTGAGCTTTCTGTTCTGTTCCACTGACCTTGGGTCTGTGTTTATGCCAGTACCATCCTGTTTTGATAACATCTTTGTAATCTAGCTTGAAATCCAGGAGTGTGTTGACTGCACCTTTCTTTATTCAGGTTGCTTTGCGTATTTGGGGCCTTTTGTGATTCCATACAAGTTTGAGGACTGTTATCTATTTCCTTGAATAATGCCACTGGAATTCAGATAGGGATTTCATCACATCTGTCGATTGCTTTGGGTATGATGGACATGTTCACATAATTAACTCTTCCAGTTAAGGAGCATGGCGTATGCTTCCATTTGTTTGTGTTGCCTTCCAAATCTTTGAACCACACATTCTGCCCCCCTCGACACACATGTTTTTCATTTCTTTTCTGCCATGTGTTGAGTGTACTATGTCTTTCGCATTTTTGGTTACTTTTATTCCTAGATTTTTTTTGATGCAATTGTAAATGGCATTGCTTTTTTAATTTCTCTTTTAATTTCTCTTTGTGTCATCAGTATACAGAAATGCAAGAAGTTGGGTCATCTGGGTGGCCCCATAGGTGAAGCGTCTGCCTTCAGCTCAGGTCATGATCCCAGAGTTCTGGGATTGAGCCCCGTGTAGGGCTCCCCGCTTAGCGAGGGTCTGCTTCTCCCTCTTTCTGACACTACCCCTGCATGTGCTTTTTCTCTTCCTCTCAAATAAATAAATAAAATCTGAAAAAAAGTAAAGACAACAGGTCTCTGTATATTGACTTTATATCCTGCAGCTTTCTTGAATTTGTTTAAATTAACAGTTTTTTTTTGTGGAATTTTCGGGATTTCATGTCATTTGCAAATAGTGACAGTTTTCCTGTATGGATTTCATATCGTTCTCTTTTTTTAAAATGATGTTAGTCACCCTACAGTACTTCATTTGTTTTTGATGAAGTGTTCCATGATTCATTGCTTGCATATAACCGCTAGTGCTCATTATGACACGTGCCCTCCTTAATACCCATCACCAGGATAACCCATTCCCCTACCCTCCCTTTCTGCAACCTTCAGTTTGTTTCCCAGTGTCAATAGTCTCTCATGGTTCATCTCCCCCTCTCATTCCCCCCCTTCACTTTTCCCTTCCTTCTTCTAATGTTCCATGCTATTCCTTCCATTCCACATCGGAGTCAAACCATATGATAATTGTCTTTCTCTGCTTGACTTAATTTCACTTAGCATAATCCCCTCCTGGTCCATCCACATTGGTGCAAATGGGGGGTATTCATCCTTTCTGATGACTGAGTAATATTCCATTGTATAGATGAACCACATCTTCTTCGTCCATTCATTTGCTGAAGGACATCTTGGCTCCTTCCACAGTTTGGCTATTATGGACATTGTTGCTATGAACATTGGGATACAGGTGCCCCTTCTTTTCATTACTCTGTGTCTATAGGGTAAATACCCAGTAGTGCAATTGGTGGGTCATAGGATAGCTCTGTGTTTAATGTCTTGAGGAACCTCCATATTGTTCAAAAGTGGCTGTACCAGCTTGAATTCTCACGAGTAGTGTAAGAGGGCTCCCCTTTCTTCACATACTCTCTGACTTTTTGTAATTTCCTGTCTTGTTAATTTGTTTTTCAAGATTTTATTTATTTATTCCACAGAGATAGAGATGGCCAGCGAGAGAGGGAACACAAGCAGGGGGAGTGGGAGAGGAAGAAACAGGCTCATAGCAGAGGAGCCTGATGTGGGGCTCGATCCCGTAATGCCAGGATCACGCCCTTAGCCGAAGACAGATGCTTAACCTCTGTACTACCCAGGTGCCCCCTGCCTTGTTAATTTTAACCATTCTAACTGGTATAAGGTGGTATCTCATTGTCATTTTGATTTGTATTTGCCTGATGGCAAGTGATGTGGAGCATTTTTTCATGTGTCTGTTGGCCATTTGTATGTCTTCTTTGGAGAAGTATCTCTTTGTGTCTTCTGCCCATTTTTGGGTGTTGAGTTTGAGGAGTTCTTTATAGATCTTGGATACTAGCCCTTTATCTGTAATATCATTTGCAGATATCTTCTTCGATTCCATAGGTTGACTTTTTGTTTTGTTGATCGTTTGCTTTGCCCTGCAGAAGCTTTTTATCTTGGTGAAGTGCCAATAGTTCCTTTTTTGCTTTTATTTCCTTTGCCTTTAGAGACGTGGCTTGCAAGAAGTTGTTGTGTCCAAGTTTAAAGAGTTCTTTTGATTTTGATATGATACAGGAATCCATTATCTTTCTTTCCTGATTGTATTCGAGTCCTCTGTCTTTCTTGGTGAGTCTAGCTAAGTTTGTCAGTTTTGTTTATCTTTCCAAAAAAGGCAGCTCTCACTTTCATTTTTTTTTTGTCTTTTTAGTCTCTGTTAGATTTATTTATGCATTCCTTTTTGTTATTTCCTTATTTCTACTAATTTGGGGCTTTGTTTGTTGTTTTATTTTCTACTTCTTTACCACATAAATCAAGTTGTTTATTGGAGACCATTCTCATGGATTGATGAAGACTTGAGTTTCTATGAATGTCCCCCATAAAGCTACTTTTGCTGCATCCCTTATGTTTTTGTAAGTTGCCTTTTTCCTCAGTGTCAAGGTACTTCTAAAATCTTTTTTGATTTCTTCTTTGACTGTTGGTTGTTCAGTAGCTTGTTGTTAAATCTCCACATATTTTTTTAAGATTATTTAGGTATCTGACAGAGAGTGAGACAGTGAAAGAGGGAATGGAAGCAGGGGGGTGGGAGAGGGAGAAGCGGGCTTCCCGCTGAGCAAGGAGCCTGATTCCAGGCTAAATCCCAGGATCCTGGCAGATCCTTAACAACTGATCCACCCAGGCCCCCCAATCTCCACCTATTTTTGACTGTCCCATTTTTTTCTTGAGACTGATTTCTAGTTTCATATCATTGTGGTTGGACAAGATTTGAAGCAGAAGGTGAAGAGAGCATTCAGATAAAGGTTTGTTTCCTGGAGGGTTTTCTGAGGGCAGAGCATGAGTTCCGTGGGACGGAGGAAGGTTTTGTGAGATGGGGGTGGGGTTAACCCTTGTTAGAATTACTGACTACTACCATGCAGGCTGTGTGCTACTGTTCACACCGTAGTCCTGATGGACTTGTACTTCATTAGAAATATTTTCTAGGAGGTGTAGGCATAGCCTTCACTTAAAGAAAGGTGCCATGTGGGTTCATGGCATGACCCCAGGTCAGCAACCAGGATGTATGGTATTGTGGGGGATCAGAAACAGGCTTTCTGTGGGAAGTGACAGAAATAAGGTATGGTGAGCTCCATGACCATAGGTGAGGTCCCGAGTGACCCACTGGGTGTTGGGTTCTGTGGATCTGTCTCATCAGGTGCTGTGGAATTCAGGGACACCCTCCTGTCTGTGGATTTGTGTGGAGACAGGTAGACATCAGTGTCTGGCCAGGCATGAGGGTCGCACTGGACCACCACCAGAGGTGCAGCGTGCGGGGGAGCCACTGCTTGGTTTCCACGAAAGCTGCCCAGCGTCTGTGACTGTGATTCCTAGCAGCCGCAAGGGGAGAGGAGGCCTGGGGTGGTGCACACTTCCTAGACTTGTGGTCAGGTCTAGTCTGGAGCCCACTGAAGTCAGCCACACCTGGCCAGGAGGCACCCAGTCAGTGTAGCTTTGGGCACTGCTCCCATGGTACTTCGTGCCAGCTCCATGCTGCCACCTCCTGCTTTTCATCATCATCTTCAAGGTCATGTGCCTCTGCTCTTGCCCCATGGCCTCCGGGGTATTGTCCGTCCTCCATCTGGCCCTCGTCCCTGGTGCCCTGTGCAGTCTGATGCCAGGGTACCCTTCTCGAGACAAACATCTGGCCCTGATGGAACACTTCCATGGATCTCGGGTGATGCGAGGATGATGCCCTGCCCTGGAAGGGGGATGCAGGTCCCCAATCAGGAGAGCCATGTCTCCCTTTTCAGCATGGCCTGCCCTCCCCTCAGTCTTCTTCAGGGAAGCTCTCCCAACTTTCTGAGCGGACAGCTCTGAACTTAAAAATGAATATTATTTTACATATCTCTATGCCTTAGTTCATCCATGGCATGTCTTTCAACCCCGTTAGTGGGGTTTTTTTTTTTTTTAGCAGTTCTGAAGGGCTGTCTGCTCATGGAGGGGATGACCTGGGTGGGACAGCTTTCCCTCTCATCTCCCTCAGCATGTCTCTGAGCCCTGAGGCCAGCTGTCCCACTGAGGATTGAGGGACCCGAGCCAGCCCATCCTGAGCCCAGGCTGTGTCAGCTCATAGACTGATGCGTGTTGGTGGGCAGCTGGCATGGGCCAGGGGCAGGCAGTGTCTCCTTCTCATTCCTTCCCTCCCTTCCTCCCAGAGGTAGCTCAGAGCAGCCTTCAACCCCTGCATCTCCAGATCCCTTGACCTATGCTTCCTGTGTTCAGCTGGTGACCTTGGAGTTTCGCATGGATTCTACCTCCCGTACCCTCTCCCGTAGCAGTTCCTGCATCAGGGGAGGGGTCGGACCCTTGTCTGTTTTTGGTCTTCTTCCTGTCCCGCACCAAGCCAACCCACCTTTGCATCTTCCATGTATGTGCTTGGAAGCAAGCCCATCCACAGGGAACCTATTAGCCAAATGGATCCAGGCAATGAACATTGAAGTAGAGATCCAGGATCCATAATAAACCTGCTCTGAAACCTGTCCCAAAGTCTGTGACTCTCTCACACTGAAACAGAAACAATAATAGCTTTCTGGACTGTGAAGTGTCATGTGTCTCTACTTCCAATCTTGAATGCATAGGTGCTGAGCCTGGACTGAAAAGGACCATGTCTTCCGTGGGCTGGATTCCACGGCAAGAACTCAGTGAAATCTGAATTTGAGGCATGGAGTGAATAATTATTGTAGAGTGAATCCTCCCAAGTAGGGCTTATGCACATTGCACAGGAAAAGCTTTTTCAAAGAGGTTCCTGAAAGAAAAATCTTTTTTAAAATTTATTTTAATTCCAGTAGAGCTAACATACAGTGTTACATTCGTTTCAGGTGTACAATAGAGTGATTCAGTAATTCTATATATTACTCAGTGGTCATCAAGAAAAGCGTCCTCTTAATCCCCTTCATCTATTTCACTCATCCCTCTATCCACCTCCTCTCTGGTAACCATCTGTTTGTTCTCTATTGTTAAGAGTTTGTATTTTGGTGTGTCTCCTTTTTCTCTTTTAGTTATTTATTTTTGTTTGTTTTTTAAATTCCCCATTAGAGTGACATCGTATGGGATTTTTCTTTCTCTGACTGACTGATTTTAGTTAGGATAATACTCTCTAGCTCCATCCATGTGGCTGCAAATGGCAAGGTTTCATTCTTTTTCAAGCCGAGTAATACTCCATTGTGTGTGTGTGTGTGTGTATGTGTGTGTGTGTGTGTGTGTGTGTGTGTGTGTGTGTGAATACACACATCTATCATCTCATTTGTCAATTTTTCTACAGACACTTGGGTTGCTTCCATGTTGTGATATTGTAAATAATGGTGCAAGAAACATAGGGGTGCACATATCCTTTTAAGTTACTGTTTTCCTATTCTTTGGGTAAATACGAGTAGTGTGATTGTTGGATCGTAGGGTAGTTCTATATTTAATTTTTTGAGGAACCTTCATACTGTTTTCCACGGTGGCCACCACAGTTTGCATTCCCACCCACAGTTCGCGAGGATTCCCCTTTATCCACATCCTTCCAACACCTGCTCTTTGTTGTGCTTTTGATGTTAGCCATTCTGACAGGTTTGAGGTATTACCTCATTGTACTTTGGGTTTACATTTTCCTGATGATGAATGATGGTGAACATCTTTTCACGGGACTGTTGGCCATTTGTATTTCTTCTTTGGAGAAATGTCTGTCCATGTCTTCTGCCTATTTTTTTTTAAGATTTGATTTATTTATTCATTCAACAGAGATAGAGACAGCCAGCGAGAGAGGGAACACAAGCAGGGGGAGTGGGAGAGGAAGAAGCAGGCTCATAGCGGAGGAGCCTGATGTGGGGCTCGATCCCAGAACGCCGGGATCACGCCCTAAGCCGAAGGCAAACGCTCAACCGCTGTGCCACCCAGGCGCCCCTCTTCTGCCTATTTTTTAACTGGATTATTTGTTTTTGGGGGGTTGAGTAGAATCACTTGTATATGTTTTGGACACTATCCCTTTATTGCATATTATCTTTGCAAATATCTTCTCCCTTTGAGTAGGTTGTCTTATTATTTTTACGTTTTCATTGTTCTTCTGCTGTGTGGAAACTTTTTATTTTGCTGTATTCCCAATAGCTTATTTTTGCTTTCATTTCCTTTGCCTCTGGACACAGTCTAGAAAAACGTTGGTATGGTCCATGTCAAGAAGTTACTGTCTTCCCTTCTGTAGGATTTTTATGGATTCAGGTCTCATATTGAGGTCTTGAAACTGTTTTGTGTTTGTCTTTATTGTGTAAGAAAGCAGTCTAATTTCATTCTTTTGTGCGTAGCTGTCTAGTTTTCCCAACACCATTTGTTGTAGAGACTGTCCTTTTCCCTTTTGATATCGTTGCTTGCTTTGTGGAAGATTCATGGACCACATAATTGTGGGTTTCTGTCTGAACTTGTATCCTGTTCCTTTTGTCGCTGTGTCTATTTTTGTGCCGTACTGTCTTGTTAGGATGACTGCAGCTTTGTAGTATAACCTGAAATCTGAAATTGTGAGTCCTCCAGCTTTGTTTTTCTTTTCCACATTGCACTGGCTGTTCGGAATCTTTAGTGGTTCCATAAAAATATTTAGGATTGTTTATTCGAGGTCTTTTATTCTTTAATTTAAATTCAATTAGCCAACTTACACTATATCATTCGTTTCAGATGTAGTCTTCAATAAATTTTCAGTCTTGTGTAACACCCAGTGTTCATTGTATCGTGTGACCTCCTTAATGCTACTCACCCAGTTACCCCCCCCCAAATTCTCCTCCAACAATCATCAGTTTCTTGCGATAGTTAAGAGTCCATCATGGGTTTTCTCCCTCTCTGATGACTTCCCATTCCTGGGGAGGGGCCCCTCCACAGATGAACTAGGGTTAGGGTTGGGGCCCAGGAACCCCGCAGGCCAGATCTGCCCAGTATGTGGCGAGCTCCGCCGCGGGCTGAGGTGAGGGTGTGGGGTGGGGTGAGCTTGGGCTTCAAGGTTGGGTTTAGGGATCGCCGAAGTTCACCGGGGACTCTGGGGGCCCTCCTCGTTCTCCCGCCCTGAATGCTCTACAGCCTCCCAAGGGGCATGGTTTCCTGCGGGCTGGCAGGCTTTGTCCTGCAGTGGAGCTCAGGTGTCTAAAGTCCCTGGGGCTGCGGCACCGGGCCCCAGGGGAGGGGCCTTACCCAGCCGACCTAGGGCAGGTCTAGGCCCCAGGAACCCGGCAGGCCTGATCTGCCGGCTCTGCCACGAGCTCAGTGGCAAGCTGAAGGGAAGGCCTGGGGCGGGATGAGCGTGGGCCTCAGGGTTGGGGTGTAGGGGGTCGCCGAGGATCGCTGGGGGCTCAGGGGGGCCCTACCAGTTCTCCTGCAGGGGATGCTCTGAGGCGCCCCAAGGGGCATGGTTTCCTGAGGGGTGGCAGGCTGAGTCCTGTGGTGGGGCTCAGGTGTACCCAATCCCCGGGGTTAGGGTACGGATTAGGGTACGGGTTAAGGTTAGGGTATGGGTTACGGTTAGGGTATGGGTGAGGGTAGGGGTTAGGGATAGGGTAAGGAGAGGGTACGGGTTAGGGTTGGGTTTAGGGGTTACAGGTTGGAGGTTATGGGTTAGGGTACAGATTAGGGTTTAGGGTACGGGTTAGGGTTTAGGGTTTGGGTTTAGGGTTAGGGTTGTAGTACGGGTTAGGTTTAGGGTACGGGTTAGGGTTAGGGTACGGGTTAGGGTACGCATTAGGGTACGGTTTAGGGTACGGGTTAGGGTACAGTTTAGGGTAAGTATTGGCCTACCAATTTGGGTACGGTTTAAGGTACGGGTTAGGGTTAGGGTACCGGTTAGGGTTAGGGTACAGTTTAGGGTTATGGTACAGGTTAGGTTACGGTTTAGGTTTAGGGTTAGGGTACGGGTTAGGGAACAGGTTAGCTATAGGGATAGGGTACGATTTAGGGTTAGGTTATGGGTTAGGGTACGGGTTAGGGTACAGGTTAGGGGTAGGTATGGGTTAGGGTCCGGGTTAGGGATAGGGCACGGGTTAGGGTATGGGTTATGGTACGGGTTAGGGTATGGGTTAAGGTTAAGGTAAAGGTACTGGTTAGGGTTAGGGTACGGGTTACGGTTTAGGGTTTAGGGTTACAGTTAGGGTACGGGTTAGTGTTAGGGTACGGGTAGGGTTTGGGTACGGGTTATGGTACGAGTTAGGGTATGGGTTAAGGTCAGGGTTTAGGGTTAAGGTTAGGGTACGGGTTAGGGTACTTGTTAGGGTTACAGTTAGGTTTAGGGTATGGTTTAAGTTACGGGTTAGGGTACAGTTTACGGTTAAGGTTAGGGTACGGGTTAGGGTACGGGTTAGAGTACGTGTTAGGGTTACAGTTAGGGTTAGGGTACAGGTTAGGATTAGGTTTAGGGTACGGGTTAGAGTTAGGGTTAGAGTACGGGTTAGGGTTTGGGTTAGGGTTAGGTTTAGGGTTAGGTTATGGGTTAGGGGTAGGGTTAGCTGAAGGGGTAGGGTTAGGGGTAGGGTTAGGGGTATGGTAGGGGTCGGGGTAGGGTTAGGGTTTACGGTTAGGGTTTGGGGTTTGGGGTTAGTGGTTAAGGTTAGGGTTTCATGTTTAGGGTTTCCGGATTAGGGTTAGGGGTTAGGGTTTAGGGTTTAGTGTTAATGTCAGGGTTTAGGGTTTAAGGATTAGGGTTTAGGGTTAGGCTTAGGGTAGGGTTAGGGTTAGGGTAAGGGTTAGGGGTTAGCGTTAGGGTTAGGATTAGGGGTTAAGGTTAGGGTTTAAGGTTAGGCATTAGGGTTTAGGGTTAGGGCTAGACCCCAGTATGCCAGCAGGACCTATGCCCCGGCTGTGCGGCAAGCGGAGGAGTGGGCCAAGGTGAGGGCGATGGCGAGCAGGAGTATGGTATCCAGCGTTTTGTCGCTGGGGGCCTTTGAAAGTCGGTAGAGGCTTGGAGGGCCCTGCCCGTTATCCCGCCCTGAATGACCAGCGGTGCCCCTAGCGGCCCGGGTGGTGGCAGTGTGGCAGTGTGAGTCTGGCACTGCGGTTTGGGGGTCCCCAATGCCGTGTGTTGCAGCGCCAGGCCCCTTGGGAGGGGCACCTCTGGGGCCCTCCTAGGGTTAGTGTTAGCTCCCAGGAGTCCAGCAGGCATGATCCGCCAGCTGTGTGGTAGCATAGGACCGGGCCAAGGTGAAGGCACCGGCAAGCTGGAGCGTGGGACCAAGCATTTTGGCGCGGGGGGCCTTGGAAGGTCGCCGGGGGATTCAAGGGCCCTGCCAGTCCTCCCGCCCTGAATGGCCAGAGGCGCCCTTAGCCGCCCAGGTGGTGGCGGCATGGCACGGTGAGTACGGCACTGGGGCTCGGGGGCCCCAATCCCTGGAGTTGCTGCACCAGGCCCCTTTGGAGGTTACTCTCAGGGGCAAACCTAGGGTTAGGGTTAGCCCCCAGGAGGCTTGCAGGCCCGATCCACTGGCTGTGCGGCGAGCGGAGGGGTGGGCCGAGGTGAGGGTGCTGGTGAGCGGGAGCATGGGCCCAAGCATTTTGGCGCATGGGGCCTTAGAAGTTCACTGGGACTCAGAGGGCCCTGCCCGTTCTCCCAGCCTGAATGACCGGCGGTGCCCCTAGCAGCCCGGGTGGCAGCAGGTCCGCAAAGTGAGTCCTGGCTGGCGCTCGGGGGTCGCCAATCCCTGGTGCTGCGGCACCAGGCCCCTTGGGAAGGGCCCCTCGGAGGCCGCCCTAGGGGTAGTGTTAGCCCCCAGGAGGCCGGCAGGCCCGATCCGCCAGTTGTGTGGTGAGTGGAAGGGCGGGCTGAGGTGAGGGCGCTGGCGAGCGGGAGCCTGGGCCCAAGCCTTTTGGCGCGGTGGGCCTTCGAATGACAACGGGACTTGGAGGACCCTGCCCATTCTCCCGCACTGAATGTCTTGCGGCGCCCCTAGCGCCCCGTGTGGTGGCTGGGCGGCAGGCTGAGTCCAGCGCTGGGGGTCAGGGGTTCCCAATCCCGGGCATTGCGTGGCCAGGCCCCTTGGGAGGGGCCCCTCGGGGGCTGACCTAGGGTTAGGGTTAGCCCACTGGAGTCTGGGAGACCCGATTCGCCGGCTGTGTGTGAGCAGAGGGGCGGGCTGAGGTAAGGGCTCTGGCGAATGGGACAGTAGGCCCAAGCGTTTTGGCGCGGGGGGCCTTTGAAGGTCTCTGGGGGCTTGGAGGGCCCTACACGTTCTCCCGCCCTGAAAGACCGGCCGCGCCCATAGCGGCCCGGGTGCCGGCGGGGCAGCAGTGTGAGTCTGGTGCTGGGGCTCGGGGATCCCCAATCCCCACGTTGTGCCGCCAGGCCACTTGGGAGGGTCTCCTCGGGGACCTCCCAAGGTGAGGGTTTCCCCAGGAGGCCGGGAGGCCCGATCCGCCTGCTGTGCAGCGAGTGGAGGGGCAGGCTGAGTTGTGGGCGCTGGCGAGCGGGAGCGTGGGCCCAAGCATTTTGGCGCGGGGGGCCTTCGATGGTCGCCGGGGGATCGAAAGCCCCTGCCCATTCTCCCGCCCTGAATGACCGGCAGCATGCCTAGTGGCCCGGGTTGCGGCAGGACAGCAGGGTAGAGTCTGGTGCTGGGGCTCGGGGGTCCCCAATCCCAAGTGTTGCGGCGATAGGCACCTTGGGATGGGCCCCTCTGTGGCCAACCTAGGGTTAGAGTTTGCCCTCCAGGAGGCCGGCAGTCCGGATCCGCCCACTCTGCAATGAGCGGAGGGGTGGGCCAAGATGAGGGCGCTGGCGAGCAGGAGCGTGGGCCCAAGCGTTTTGGTGCGGGGGGCCTTCGAAGGTTGCCGGGGGCTCGGAGGGCCCTGCACATTCTTCCACCCTGAATGACAGGCGGCTACCCAAGCGGCCCGGGTAGAGGACAGGCGGTAGGGTGAGTCGGGCACTGGGGCTCGGTGTCCCCAATCCTCGGCGTTGGGGCGCCAAGCCCCTTCGGAAGGGCTCTAGGGGACCGACCAAGCGTTGCTGTTAGCCCCCAGAAGGCCAGAAGACCCGATCTGCTGGCTGTGTGGCGAGCGGAGGGGCAGGTTGAGATGAGGGCGTTGGCGAGTGGGAATGTGGGACCAAAGTTTTAGAGCAAGGGTCCTAGAAGGTCGCCAGGGGCTCAGAGCGTCCTGCCCGTTCTCCCTCCCTGAATGACTGACGGCGCCCCTCGCAGCACTGGTGGCAGTGGGGCGGCAGGGTGAGTCTGGCACTGGGTCTCGGGGGTCCCCAATGCCCGGCGTTGCGGCGCCAGGACCTTGGGAAGGGCCATTTGGGGGTCGACCTTGGGTTAAGTTAGCCCCCAGGAGGCCCACAGGCCCGATCCGCCAGCTATGCGGTGAGCGGAGGGGTGGTCCGAGGTAAGGGCACAGGCGAGCAGGAGCTTGGGCCCAATCGTTTTGGCACAGGGGGTCTTCGAAGGTCACCAGGGCCTTGGAGGGCCCTGCCTGTTTTCCCGCCCTGAATGACTGATGGTGCTCCTAGCAAACCAGGTGGCGGCGGGGTGGCACGGTTAGTCCCGCGCTGGGGCTCGGGGTCAGCAATCCCAGCCGTTGTGGCGCCAGGCCCCATCGGAGGGGCCCCTCGGGGGCTGACCTAGGGTTAGGTTTAGCCACCAGAAGGCCGGCGGGCCTGATCCACTGGCTATCCGGTGAGCGGAGGGGCAGGACAAAGTGAGGGCGCTGGCATGCGGGAGCCTGGGTTCAAGCGTTTTGGCGCGGGGTAACTTTGAAGGTCGCCGGGGGCTCAAAGGGCCCTGCCCGTTTTCCAGCCTTGAATATCCGGCGGCAACCCTAGCGGCCCGGGTGGCGGCGGGGTGGCAGGGTGAGTCCGGCGCTGGGGCACGGGGTTCCCCAATCCCCGGCGCTATGGCGCCAGGCCCCTTGGGAGGGGCCCTTTGAGGACAGAACTAGGGTTAGGGTTAGCCCCCGGTAGGCCGGCAGGCCCTATCCGCCAGCTGTGTGTCGAGCGGAGGGGTGGGCCGAGGTGAGGGCTCTGGAGAGCGGGAGCGAGGGCCCAAGCGTTTTGGCGTGGGGGGACTTCGATGGTTGCCGGGGACTCGGAGGGCCTTGCCCATTCTGTCGCCGTGAATGACCGGCGGCGCCCCTACCAGCCCGGGTGGCAGCGGGGCAGTAGGGTGAGTCTGGCGCTGGGGATCGGGGGTTCCCAATCCCCAGCATTGCTGCGCCAGGCCCCTTGGGATGGGCCCCTAGTGGGCCAAACTAGGAATAGGGATAGTCCCCAGGAGGCCGGCAGGCCCGATCCGCTGGCTGTGAGTCTAGCGGAGGGATGGGCCAAGGTGAGGGCGCTGGCGCGTGGGAGCATGGGCCCAAGCGTTTTGGCGCGGGGGGCCTTCGAAAGTTGCCTGGGGCTCAGAGGGCCCTGCCCCTTCTCCCGCCCTGAATGACCGATGGCGCCCCTAGCGGACCGTGTGGCAACGGGGCAGCAGGGTGACTCTGGCGCTGGGGCTCGGGGGTCCACAATCCCCGGCGTTGCGACGCCAGGTGCCTTGGGAGGGGCCCCTCGTGGGCTGACCTATGGTTAGGGTTAGCCCCCAGGAAGCCGGCAGGCCCGATCGGCCAGCTTTGCGGTGAGCGGAGGGGCAGGCCGAGGTGAGGGCGCTGACAAGTGGGAGTGTGGGCACAAGCGTTTTGTTGAGGGGTGCCTTCGAAGGTCGCCCGTGGCTCGGAGGGCCCTGCCTGTTCTCACGCCCTGAATGACCGACGGTGCCGCTAGCGGCCCGTGTGGTGGTGGGGCGGCACGGTGAGTCCGGCTCTGTGGCTCAGGGGTCAGCAATCCCAGGCGTTGTGGCGCCAGGCCCCATTGGACTGGCCCCTCGGGGGACAACCTAGGGTTAGGGTTAGCCCCCAGGAGGCCGGCAGGTCCGATCCACCAGCTGTGCGGCGAGTGGAGGGGCGAGCCGAGTGAGGTCGCTGGTGAGCGGGAGCGTGGGCCGAAGCATTTTGTCGCGGGGGTCCTTCAAAGGTCTCCAGGGGCTCAGAGGGCCCTATCCGTTCTCCCGCCCTGAATAACAATCGGCTCCCCTAGCGGCCCGGGTGTGGCGGGGCAGCAGGGTGAGTCCGACGCTGGGGCTCGGGAGTCCTCAATCCCTGGCGTTGCGGCGCCATGCCCCTTGGGATGGGCCCCTAGGGGGCCTACCTAGGGTTAGGGTTAGCCACCAGGAGTCTGGGAGGCCTGATCCGCCAGCTGTGCGGCGAGTGGAGTGGCGGACTGAGGTAAGGGCACAGGTGAGCGGGAGCATGGGCCCAAAGCGTTTTGGTGTGGGGGGCCTTCAAAAGTCGCCGGTGGCTCGGAGGGCCCTGCCCGTTCTCCCTCCCTGAATGACTGGCAGTGCCCCTAGCGGCCCAGGGGGCGGTAGGGCGGGAGGGTGAGTCCGGCGCTGGGGCTCGGGAGTCCCCTATCCCCGGTATTGTGGCAATAGGAACCTGGGATGGGCCCCTCGGGGGCCCACCAAAGGTTAGGGTAACACCCAGGAGGCTGGCAGTCCCGATCCACAAGCTGTGCAGCGAGCGGAGGGGCGGACCGAGGTAAGGGCACAGGTGAGCGGGAGCATGGGCCCAAGCGTTTTGGCGCGGGGGGGGCCTTCGAAGGTCGCCAGGGGCTCGGAGTGATCTGCCCGTACTCCCTCCCTGAATGACCGACGGTGCTCCTAGTGGCCCGGGTGGTGGCGGGGCAACACAGTGAGTCCAGCGCTGGGGTTCGGGGGTCCCCAATACCCGGGGTTGCAGCGCCAGGCCCCTTGGGACGGGCCCCTCGAGGGCCGACCTAGGGTTAGGCTTAGGCCCCAGGAGGTCGGCAGTCCCTATCAGCCGGGTGTGCAGCAAAGGGGTGGGCCGAGGTGAGGGCGCTAGCGAGTGGGAGCGTGTGTCCAAACGTTTTGGCGCGGGGGGCCTTCAAAGGTCGCCGGAGGCTCAGAGGGCCCTGCCCGTTCTCCCGCCCTGAATGACCGGCGGCACCCCTAGTGGCCCGGGTAGCAGCGGGGTGACACGGTGAGTCCGGCACTGGGGCTTGGGGGTCCCCAATGCCCTGTGTTGCGGAGCCAGGCCCCTTGGGATATGCCCCTTGGGGGCCGACCTATGGTTAGGGTTAGCCCCTAGGAGTCCGGCAGGCCCAATCCGCCCGCTGTTTGGAGAGCGGAGGGGCGGGCCGAGGTGAGGGCCTGGCGAGCGGCAGCATTGGTCCAAGCGTTTTGGCATGGGGTCCTTCAAAAGTCGCTGGGGGCTCGGAGGGCCCCGCCCGTACTCCCACCCTGAATGACGGGCGGCGCCACTAGCGGCCCGGGTGGCGGCAGGGTGGCACGGTTAGTCCAGCGCTGGGGCTCGGGTGTCAGCAATCCCAGGCGTTGTGGCGCCAGGCCCCATCAGACGGGCCCCTCGAGGGCCGACCTAGGGTTAGGGTTAGCCCACAGGAGGCCTGCAGGCCTCATCAGCCGGTTGTGCGGTGAGTGGAGGGGCGGGCCAAGGTGATGGTGCTGGCAATGGGGAAGTTGGGCCCAAGCGTTTTAGCGAGGGAGGTATTCGAAGGTTGCCTGGGGCTCAGAGGGCCCTGCCCCTTCTCCCTCCTTGAATGACCGGTGGCGCCCCTACCATCCCAGTTGGCGGTGGGGAAGCAGGGAGAGTCTGGCGCTGGGGCTCGGGTGTCCCCAATCCCTGGTGTTGCGGCGCAAGGCTCCTTGGGCGGGGCCCCTCGTGGGCTGACCAAGTGTTAGGGTTAGCCCCCAGGATGCTGACAGGCCTGATCTGCAGCCTGTGCGGCAAGTGGAGGAGTGGGCTAAGATGTGGGTGCTGGGGAGCAGGAGCGTGGGCCCAAGCATTTTCGCAAGTGCGGCCTTCAAATGTCGCCAGGGGCTTGAAGGGCCCTGCCTGTTCTCCCGCACTGAATGACTGGTGGCGCCCCTAGCGGCTCGGGTGGTGTCGGGTCGGCAGGGTGAGTCCGGCGCTGGAGCTCGGGGGTCCCCAATCCCCTGCGTTGCTGCGCCAGGCCCCTTGGGAAGGCCCGCTTGGGGGTCGACCTAGGGTTAGGGTTACCCCCAGGAGGCCAGTAGGCCCGATCTGCCAGCTGTGCGGCGAGCGGAGGGGCGGGCTGAGATGAGGGCACTGGCCAGCGGGGAATGTGGGCCCAAGCATTTTGGCACGAGACGCCTTCAAAGGTCGCCAGGGGCTTGGAGGGCCCTGCCCATTCTCCTGCTCTGAATGACCAACGGCGTCCCTCGTGGCCCGGTTGGCAGCGGGGCGGCAGGGAGAGTGTGGCACTGGGGCTCGGGGTTCCCCAATCCCCGGCTTTGCGGCGCCAGGGCCTTTGGGAGGGGCCCCTTGGGGACGGACCTAGGGTTAGGTTTAGCCCCCAGGAGGCCCGCAGGCCCGATCTGCCGGCTGTGTGGCGAGCGGAGGGGCGGGCCGAGATGAGGGTGCTGGCGAGCGGGAACATGGGCCCAAGCGTTTTGGCGCGAGTGGCCTTCGAAGGTCGCCGGGGGCTAAGGGGGCCTTGCCCGTTTTCCCTCCCTGAATGACCAGCAGCGCCTCTACCAGCCCGGTTGTTGGCGGGGAAGCAAGGTGAGTCCGGTGCTGGGGCTCAGGGGTCCACAATCCCCGGCATTGCAGCACCAGGTGCCTTGGGAGGGGCCCCTCGTGGGCCAATCTAGGGTTAGGGTTAGCCCCCAGGAGGCCGTCAGGCCAGATCGGCCAGCTTTGCGGTGAGTGGAGGGGCGGGCCGAGGTGAGGGCGCTGACAAGCGATAGCGTGGGCGCAAGCATTTTGATGCGGGGTGCCTTCGAAGGCCGCCCGTGGCTCGGAGGGCCCTGCCTGTTCTCACGCCCTGAATGACCGGCGGTGCAGCTAGGGGCCTGGGTGGCAGTGGGGCGGCACGGTGAGTCCGGCGCTGGGGCTCAGTCGTCCCCAATCCCTTGTGTTGCGGCTCCAGGCCCCTTGGGATGGGCCCCTAGGGGGCCTACCTGGGGTTAGGGTTAGCCCCCAGGAGGCTGGGAGGCCCAATCCGCTGGCTGTGTGGTGAGCGGAGGGGCAGGCCGAGGTAAGGGCGATGGCGAGTGGGAGCGTGGTCCCAAGCGCTTTGGCGCGGGGGGCCTTTGAAAGTCGCTGGGGGCTCAGAGGGCCCTGACGTTCTCCCGCCCTGAATGACCGGTGGTGCCCCTTGTGGCCCAGGTGGCGGTGGGGGGCATGGTGAGTCTGGCGCTGGGGCTCAGGAGTCCCCAATAATCGTCATTGCGGTGCCAGGCCCCTTGGGAGGGACCACTAGGGGGTAGGCCTAGGGTTCGGGTTAGCCCCCAGAAGGCCCGCAGGCCCGATCCGCCAGCTGTGCGGCGAGTGGAGGGGAGGGCCGAGGTAAGGGCACTGGCGAGTGGGAGCGTGGGCCGAAGTGTTTTGTCGTGGGGAGCCTTCAAAGGTCTCCCGGGGCTCAGAGGGCCCTACCCGTTCTCCCGCACTGAATGACCGGTGGCTCCCCTAGCGGCCCAGGTGGTGGCGGAGCTGCAGGGTGAGTCCGGCGCTGGGGCTCAGTAGTCCCAAATCCCCGGCGTTGCTGCGCCAGGCCCCTTGGGATGGGCCCCTAGGGGGCCTACCTAGGGTTAGGGTTAGCCCCCAGGAGGCTGGGAGGCCTGATCCGCGGGCTGTACAGCAAGAGGAGGGTCAGGCCGAGGTAAGGGCGATGGCGAGTGGGAGCGTGGTCCCAAGCGCTTTGGCGCAGGGGGCCTTCGAAAGTCACTGGGGGCTTGGAGGGCCCTACCGTTCTCCCGCCCTGAATGACTGGTGGTGCCCCTTGTGGCCCGGGTGGTGGGGGGGGCATGGTGAGTCCGGCGCTGGGTCTCAGAAGTCCCCAATCCTCCTCGTTGCGGCACCAGGCCCCTTGGGAGGGGCCACTAGGGAGTCGACCTAGGGTTCGGGTTAGCCCCCAGAAGGCCCACAGGCCCGATCCGCCATCTGTGCGGCGAGCTGAGGGGATGGCCGAGGTAAGAGCGCTGGCAAGCAGGAGCGTGGGCCCTAGCGTTTTGGTGTGGGGGGCCTTCGAAGGTCGCTGGAGGCTTGGAGGGCCCTGCCCCTTCTCCCTCCCTGAATGACCAGCGGTGCCCCTAGCGGTCCAGGTGGCGGTAGGGCAGGAGGGTGAGTCGGGCGCTGGGGCTCGGGATTCCCAAATTCCCGGTGTTGGGGCAATAGGAACCTGGGATGGGCCCCTCGGGGGCCCACCAAAGGTTAGGGTAACACCCAGGAGGCTGGCAGTCCCAATCCACTGGCTGTGCTGCGAGCGGAGGGGTGGACCGAGGTGAGGGCATAGGCGAGCAGGAGCATGGGCCCAAGCGTTTTGGCGCGGGGGGCCTTCGAATGTCACCAGGGGCTTGGAGGGATCTGCCTGTGCTCTCTCCATGAATGACCGACAGTGCTCCTAGCGGCCCAGGTGGTGGCGGGGCAACATGGTGAGTCCGGCACTGGGGCTCGGGCATCCCCAATCCCAGGCATTGCGGTGCCAAGCCCCTACGGAGGGGCCCCTCAGGGGCCAACCTAGGATTATGGATAGCCTCCAGGAGGAGGGCAGGCCTCATCCACCGGCTCTGCACCGAGCGGGGGGCGGGCCGAGGTGAGGGCGCTGAGGAGCGGGAGTGTGGGCTCAAGCGTTTTGGATGGGGGGGCCTTCAAAGGTCGCCATGGGCTCAGAGGGCCCTGCCCGTTCTCCCGCCCTGAATGACCAGCGGCACCCCTAGCGGCCCGGATGGCGGCGGGGCGGCAGGGTGAGTCCAGCGCTGAGGCTCGGGGGTCCCTAATACACAGCGTTGTGGCAACAGGCCCCTTTGGCGGGCCGCTCGCGGGCCGTCCTAGGGTTAGGGTTCGCCCCCAGGAGGCTGGCAGGCTCGTTCCGCCCATGTACGATGAATGGAGGTGTGGGTCGAGGTGAGGTAGCTGGTGAGCAGGAGTGTGGGCCAGAGCATTTGGCTTTGGCTCGGGGTGCCTTCGAAGGTCGCAGGTGGCTCGGAGAGTCCTGCCCGTTCTGTTGCCCTGAAGGACTGGCGACGCCCCTAGCGCCCCCTGTGGTGGTGGGGCGGCAGGGTGCGTCCGGCGCTGTGACTTGGGGGTCCCCAATCCCTGGCATGCGGCGCCAGGCCACTTGGGAGAGGCCCCTCGGGGGCGACTAGGGATTGGGTTAGCCCCCAGGAAGCCAGCAGGCCCGATTGCCAGCTCTGCAGCGAGCGGAGGGGTGGGCCGAGGTAAGGGCGCTGGCGAGCAGGAGCGTGGGAGCCAGAGTTTTTGCACGGGGGGCCTTCGAAGGTTGCAGGGGGATAGGAGGGCCCTGCCCGTTCTCACTTCCTGAATGACTGGCAACGCCCCTAGCGCACTGGGTGCTTGCGCGGTGGCAGAGTGAGTCCAGCACTGGGGCTCGGGGTTCCCATATCCCCGGCATTGCGGTGCCAGGCTCCTTGGGAGGGGCCTCTCGGGGGCCGACCTAGGGTAAGTGTTAGCCCCCAGGAGACCAGCAGGCCCGTTCCCCCAGCTCTGCGGCAGGCAGAGGGGCAGGCCGAGGTTAAGGTGCTGGTGAGAGGGAGTGTGCGCCCAAGCGTTTTGGCGCGGGGGGCCTTCGAATGTTGCCGGGGCTTGGAGGGCCCTGCCCATTCTCTCACCCTGAATGACTGGCGGCGCCCATAGCAGCCCGGTTGCTGCGGGGCGGCAGGGAGACTCAGGCACTGGCCTCGGCGGTCCCCAATCCCTGGCGTTGTGGTGCCAGGCCCCTTGGGAGGGGCCCCTTGGGGGCTGACTAGGGTTAGGGTTCATCCCCAGGAGGACGGCAAGCCCGGCGCTAAGTGGTTCTGGCAATGTAACAAAAATGCCATAAACTTATCTGTAAGAAATAACGGTGTACAGGAACCCTCTTAGCCCTAACATCATCCTTTGTGAATATGGAAGCCAGCCCCAAGGTGGTCGAGGAAGTCTGACGAAAGGGCTAAGCACTTTTCTCTGAGTCTCCACACTATACAGGGAAAAACCAAAGTACATCATCTTTCACGAGTAGGAAGCATTAATGAAAAGGTTCTGGAATTTTGAGGACTCTGACCCATCCTTATTGGTAATAAACCACCGTGTACAGGAAAACACCTTCAACTCTCATCAGCCTCCTCAATCCTGATTCCGATTCAACTTTGGGGGTGTAGGACTAGGGAAATGTCCACATCTTATTGCTAAGAAAGAACGATGTCAGGGTAATGCCCTTCAAGTCACATCAGCCTTCCTGAAGACAGAAGCAGGAATCAAGGTGGTTATGTTACCATGAGGTAAGGAAGATGAGCATATAAGTGAGAAACAACAGTGGGCAGGACCTCTCTTCCAACGAACAGTATCTTTGCTTAATGTTGAATCCCTATGTTAAGTGGTTGTGGCCATTTGTGAGGTGAAAATCTTAAGTGTTTTGTAAAACGTCTTGGTCATTCAAATATGAAACTAAGGTAGTTGGGGACTCCTAGGCAGTGATTTGTCCACTGTCAAAAATATGAAAAGATAAGAGACAGATGAGGTCTCCTCAGGCATTGTCCTTTATCCTCATCCTCCGTGAGAATGGTCATCTCTGGACAGCTCAGTGACAGGGTCTCATTCACAGTGGGGGCATCTGTTCCTCACAGACATCAGGCAGGGAAATGGATTTGGTTCTCTGTGCCAGCCCAGCCACAGCTGAGTGTCACAGCACTCTCTCGTGGGCTCATAAGTGTTTCACTGTCACCAGGCAGGTAATTGTATTTGATAAACCACTGTGAGAGTTTGCAATTGCCTTCATCTGCAACCTCCTAGAAGCAAATGCAGGTCTCTGGTACCATGTGAAGTCATGTGAAGGCATTGTGAGAAAGTGTCCTTTTGGTTAAGAAAAACATGGCTGGGGCTCCTGGCTGGCTCAGCCAGTTAAGCATGTGCCTTTGGCTCAGGTTATGATCCCAGGGTTCTGGGATCGAGCCCGGGCTCCCTGCTGAGCAGGAAAGGAGTTAGGGAAATAACTTAGAACCCACAGAGAATGTGAATAAAGGGGAGTGAAATGGAACTTGGTCTGTGTTTTGCTTTAGGGATTGGAAGTTAGTTTTTTCTCAATTGTGATTGTTCTTGAAACAGAAAAGCTGTATTGTTTTTTTTTTACCTTTAATTTTTTTCTACTAATAATTTTTATTATGATATGTTAGTCACTATAGAGTATTTCCTTAGTTTTTAATGTAGTGTTCCGTGATTCATTATTTGCATATAACACCCAGTGCTCCATGCAATATGTACCTTCCTTAATACCCATCACTGGCCCATCCCAATCCCCCACCCCTCTCCCCTCTGAAGCCCTCAGTTTGTTTCCCAGAGTCCATAGTCTCTCGTGGTTCATTCCCACTTCTGTTTAGGGTCCATTGTCTAAAGGGACAGACAGTGGAAGTTCACCAAATATAAGATCGAAATTTCATTGTTCATTATAGATGCCGCCAAGTAGTTCCCAGACATTTCATTCTACTGTAGTAATTCATTATACCTGTGAAGGTGCACGTGGAAGACAATTGATGCATGTATAGTGGTAATAAAACACGCCCCTCAGTAGTAGAATAAGAGAGGATACATATGTGTAAAATTATTCGACTACAGCTTCCATGCTTTCCCTTTGGTTCCTTATTATCTATGAAATTGGACAATTTTTGTTCTCTAGGCTTAAAACTCATTGTCAGTATTCAGAGTTTTTCAATGCTGATCTTCTCCTGTATAAGTTACCAAAATCCTAAAATATGTATGAACTTTAAAAAGCGCTATATTGAAAATTACAGCAGGGAAGTTCCATTTTGTGAATATTGTGTCAATGGATCTCTATTTTGACATCAGTGTTCATTAGAAATGATGACATTTCATATGAGTATAAATATCAATGTGTAAAAGAAAAGGTAGGAAGAACCTTGAATGTTTAAGTAATTGGTGAAATGACAGGGGTGTGTGTGTGTGTGTGTGTGTGTGTGTGTGCAATTGATTTTCAGTGAATGGTTCAGCTTCTTGTAGGGCCTCCGAAAGAGCCCAGGTGAACCTTTCAATGAGTTGATATCTGTTTTCAGAACATGGGAATCTCTTAGTCCAATAGTCAATCAGGCAAGCTTTGAGGTCTTGAAGAGTTTCAGTCCTCAGCGATGGTGTTGCAGACCCTTGTGAGCAAACCCTAGGGTATGGTCAGAGCCCTCATTAGCTGGTACCAAGGTGTGACGATTTCAGACAGCATTTCCCAAAGAAGTACCTCTTGAGTCTCTGTCCTTGTCAGTTCCCTACACTTCCTTACACTAGTTATGTGATCAGTGTGTTTCAGGATAATCCCCACATGTGAGTTTTGCTATTTCCTACTAGTCCTATCTGTTTCTCATCTTCTTCTTTTATGGTAGGGGTTGGGAAGCAACCTGTGTGGTGTAGGAAGGGGTGTGGTAGTTGTCTGCCTTCAGAAGACCGAATGATGCCTAGAAATTGTACTGTAGTTTGAGGTCAATTGTCCATCCTCTGAGTGTCAGGAATTGCATCACTTTACTTTGATGCTAGTCTGTTCTTCAAGCTGTCCTCAGAAATAAGGACGTCATCCATCTAGGGAATACTGGTTTGTGTGTATGTTTTCATTTTAGGAAAGGCCTTGCTGTTCCTGAAAATAATACTGCAGAGCACCCTTTCCTGTTCTTATTGGCCATCAGTCAATCTTTTCTGAAGTATTCGTTTATAAATAGACTCTATGGTTGATGAGCAGGAATTCTTTATGGACAAGTCTTTGTCAGTGTGTGTATTGCAAATCTTTACTTCCCAGCCTGCGGTTCACTTTTTCATTTTCTTATGGTCATAAGATAAGGAGAAATGTCACATTTTTATGAAGTCCCACTGAATTCTTTTAAATGGTTAGTGCACCCTATGTCCTACCCCAAGATTGACAGGTTCTACGTTTTCTTTCAGAAACTGTCCAATGGGAAGCTACAATCCATTTTCTCTGTCCATTTATTGCTTACAAATGTCACATTTTTATGAAGTCCACTGAATTCTTTTAAATGGTTAGTGCACCTTATGTCCTACCCCAAGATTGACAGGTTCTACGTTTTCTTCAGAAACTGTCCAATGGGAAGCTACAATCCAATTTCTCTGCCCATTTATTGCTTACAAATGTATTTTGACCATCTGTTTCCCAGGAAACCTCTTTTATTTTTATTATTATTATTATTATTATTATTATTATTATTATTATTTTAAATTGCATTTTTAATTCTAATAGGATATTTAAACACTGTTTTTGATTTTCTATGTGCACAATCGTATTATCTGTGAATAGTCACAGTTATCCCCTCAGTTCTTGTCCTTTTTGTTTCTCTTGCCTTAAAACACTGGTAGATTCTCCGATGCCACAATAAATAGAGCAGCATTGTTTGAAGATTTTAATATACCTTTCTCAATATCTGACAGAAAAAGCAGACAAAACATTGGTAACAAATGTGACCTAATTGACATATAGGGAACATTCCGTAATAAGTGCAGAATACATTATTTTCAAGTGGTCATAGACTCTTTACCCAAATAGATGATAGGTGCGGCCATGAATCAAGTCTACAAATGTTAAACCCTGAAATTAACTAGATTCTATTCTTAGACCACAGGGGAATTGAGCCACAGTCATAGCAAAAAGAAAACCAGGAAGTCCTTCAATGTTTAAAAATTAAATGGAACTTTGCTACATATCCTAAAGGTCAGAGAGGGAATCTCAATGGAAATTCTGAACCTTTTCTACATGAGGGCTCACACACAATGGCACTTTCTTTGTGAAGAGCATTATAATAACCTAGACAGGAGTTGAGCCTTAAGTCAGAGTTCTGCCTACCCCAGCCACACCTGGCAGCCTTGGCCTGTGGTCCCCCTCAGCTGTCCTTTCTGGTGGTCCTGAGCTAAGGGGGTCAACATGGCCATATGGAAATGGGAAGCTGCCCACTCATAATGATGACGGTGCCCACTACCCAGCTGCCCTCTCTGGTGGCTTTGAGCTAAGGGGGTCAACATGGTCGTATGGAAATTAGAAGCTCCCCACTGTTAGTGATGACGTTGCTATTGTATCATCCTCACCGGTCCAACAACATGATTTCTGAGCGAAATATGACACAAGAGTGACTTCTTGGCCTTCCTTCAGGTTTGAAAATCATCTGGTGAGTCATCTATTCGAAATATGGATTCAACATGTGTACTTTCTTCTGGAAAAGAAATAGACCCAATAGCAATTATGGCTTCCTGAGATCTTGTTCTTGAGAGACATCATACTGGCTCTTTGTAGCATTCTGCCTCTTAAACTTCTCAACTAGGGTGTAGATATTTTTAGGCACATTTTCAGGTGGTTAGACAGGGACTCGGATGATATGAGTCACAGAGGATTTTAGTGTCAGAAACCTAAGTGGGATCCCCAAATTGACTCCAAATCCCTTGTTGTTCCATACAGGGTACTATTTCCCTCTTATCTCTGGTCTTCTCAATCTGGAAACCTATCAAGTATCAGGATTTTCTTGTCATGTGGACAACTGGAACGAATTCAGCGGGCCTTTTCACCTCTGCCAATGGTGATCATTAAGATCATTATCTCAGTGGAGGACCTGTGGGTAAGATACTCAAAGATCCTTAGGAATAGAGACAGTATAATATTTTTCTGGTATTAAAGTTCCTGAAACCAACTATCTTTTTTAGTCCATTCAGGCTCTGGTATGTTCAGAGGGTGCTGTAAAACAGGTCTGAAATAGTATTTAAAAACACTCAGCTCAGCCTCTTCTACAAAGTGAGCCAATGCTTATAAATATGGCTAAAATATTCCCTTACCTACGATTACTTCCCAGCCATCATAGTGTTTATATGGTATGACTGTCACTTACATTAGTCAACATTTGCAGAGAAAGAACTTAGTGCATCCAGGGGGCACTTCATGTTGAAATTAGTTTGTGACAATGAGCTATTGTGTTTTATTCTGCAGTCTAAGGGAATGGTGCCAGACATCTCTAAGGTGTCTAGCAGTTCTACAATTCTGATTTTAAGTGGTCTGTGTGCTTCAGAGCTTTGGGCAGGAGAAGGACAGGAGTCCAGAGACTGTGAACACTTCTGTTACCTGTGCTGACCATGGAGCAGGTAGCCTTCTGTGGGATTCATTTTGAATTCTTGGTACTATTGTGAAAGGTGCTTTTGTCTCAAATTCCTCCATTTAGTAGTCATTATAATGATGAAAGTAATTTTTATCTTATATCATCTGTGGGCCCTGATCCTGGGCTCCCAGGGAAGCTATCCTTTAACATTTTACCTGGCTCAAATTGATTGGGCAAAACCTCAAAGCATGGGCCCTATTTCTGCCCCAAGCACATGTTGTACATCTGCTTCGAGAAGAAAACAATAACCAAAAATGCCAACATAAAGATAAGAAAAAATAAAGAACCTCTTTGGCTCCCATAAGATTAAAGTCATACTGACATGTACATACTGAAAACATAAGAACGAGTCTGTCAATTTCTGGAATCTAAGAAGATCCTCATTGTGGTGTGTAACTCTGTACTTAAAAGAAAACAGAAAAAAATATATAAGCCTGCCCCAAATGTTCCTTCCCTGGAGCACTCCCTTCTTGGTGAAGATTGTGTCTCCCAGGCAGCTGTCCTGACTTGGGTTTGAATAAAGGTCTCTTCCTTTCTCTCTAAAATGTTTTTAAAAGTTCATTCACACAATGTCGACAATAACAGTGTTTTCTATTTAAGTGAGAAATAAATGTTCCACTCTAGTTTTATTGGGAATAGACGAATTGAGGGTTTCTTTAGAAGAGTAAGTCTGCCTTCCAGAAAAGGCAAGGTCATTGGTCTATTGAGAATGAAGATAATTACTGCTAAACAACAAGCATGTGTTGCCCCTTCGCCCAGAAACCGAAGCAGGTGTTCAGGCTTTAGGTCAGAGGAGACTTCTTGTCCCCAGCTGACAACACTTCTCTGCTCTGGCTCCAAGACCCCCGAGGTTTTGAACGTCAGCATCGAAGTCAGCGAGGCAGCTTGTCACAGGACGCCAGTGTTCAGAGAAAGCACAGGTATGTTTGGCAAAATGTCCTATCTATGTCAGGGCTGGAGGTAAAACCTCTCATTATCCCAAAACCTCCTGGGCTTTTCTCTTTTCTCTAGTTGAGCCACAAAGTAAAATTGAAGTAGCTGTCAGCATTCTGGGTTTGGTGCAAGAATTACTTAGTTTCCCTGCAGGTAGAACTTTGCAGGGGATCACAATTTCTCTGTCCATTTATTGCTTACACATGTATTTTGACCATCTGTTTCCTAGGAACCATCTTTTATTAGAAAGCGGAGGTGAGATTCACTCTGTGCCTGTTTGTAACATCTAATTTGTTCCTTCATCTAACAGTGTTTATTCAATTGGGCCTAAGATATAGTTGAGTGACCAGCATCTAGAGTTAGGTGGCTTATTTTCATCTGATACAGACTTGGATGATGTCATTTGACAACGGTGATGTTTCATCATGGATTAGTTTATTCATCAGAAGAGTTAAAATTAGGGTGGAGGGAAAATTCAAAATTATCCAAAGCGGCCTGTTCCTGTTTAAAAGTTGAGCTTGACTTTCCAGTTTTACTAAATGTATTATCTCGATATTTGGAGGTGCCATATTCTCTCTGTAGTTTCTTTGGTGGTGGAGTCAGAAGGAGAGTCTGGGAATTCTTTTGGATAGTGGCATGCTGGTGGCTTCAAGGGGCTTGGCGTCAGGAGCCTTGGGGTGAATTCTGCAACTGCTTGCCTGACCCTGGGTGCATCTCCCAGAGGTTTTGTTTCATCTTATGAAATTGCCAGCAGATAATGTTCGGCTTAAAGGGGAACCCTCCCATCCTGTTGGTGGCAATGCAAATGGTGCAGCCAGTCTAGGAAACAGTGTGGGGGTTCCTCAAAAAGTTAAACATTGAACAACCCCATGATCCAGCAATTGCTCTCCTAGGTATTTACCCAAAGGATACAAAAATGCAGATTCAAAGGGGGAACATGCACCATGATGTTTATAGCAGCAATGTCCACAGTAGCCAAACTATGGAGAGAATCCCAAAGTCTATGCACTGATGAATGGATAAAGCAGAAGTGGGATACATATATATAATGGAATATGACCCAGCTTCAAAAGGAATGAAATCTTACCATTTGCAAGGATGTGGATGGACCTAGAGTGTATTAAGCTAAGCAAAATCAGTGAGGAAAGACAAACATCCTATGCTCTCACGCTTGTGGAATTTCAGAAAGAAAACAGATGAACAGAGTGGAGGGGTGATGAGAGAGGCAAACAAGGAAATAGACTCAACCTTGGAGAACAAACTGAGTGTTGCTGCAGGACAGGGGCATGGGGGCAAGAGTTAAATGGGTGAGGGGTATTAAGGAGGGCACTTGTGATGAGCACCGGGTACTGTATGCAGGTGAGGAATCACTAAATCCTACACCTGAAGCGAATATTCCATGGCATGTGAACTAACTGGAATTTAAGTAAAAGAAGAAAGGAAAAAGTGTTCTGCTTCATGAAGAGTGAGGTAAAATTGTAGTGATTTGGCTGTACTATTCTATAGAGGATAGATGTAAAACACCCTGTTGTAGGATACACTAGTTTCTTATCACATAAGGAGTCCTCAGAAAGCTGCAATGAAAGATTCAGGTCTCAGAGCATGTTCATGTTCCAATGATATTTTACAGTTTGCACAGGTAGGAAAGAAGGTGGAGAGAGAGGCAACAGAAGGGGAAAGCAGGTGTGAACCTTTCATTTGTTAGCATTATAGCTTTCTCATGAAAGCTTTATGTCAGTGTGCTTTTGGAAGCAGAGGGGGAATCCGGGAGCTTTGCAGGAGACAGGGGAGTTCCAGGTCTGGGTAAAGCTGACAGGGGTCCCAGAGGAGAGCTGAATGCATTCTGCAGCAGGGTGTGGGCAGGGTGGGCTCCAGGGGTGGCTGTGGGTCTCCTGGGTGAGTGTTGTGACAGGTGAGGGCTGTGTGCAAGTTCCTGGCTGAGGACAAGGGAGGCACAGGCTGAGAGCTGGCAGAGAACCTTCTTCTGGGCCACCATCCTCACCCAACACACAGCCTCATCTTCTGTTCCTGTCACTCCAATTCAGACTTCTCCGAAGTTGAGTGAGAACACATCAAGAGCATTCTTAACAGAAGGGAAAGCATGTGCAAAGGCTCTGGGGCAGGAGAATTTCAGGTATGTCCAGGACCAGCAAGAAGGCCCTGTAGCCACAGGAGACAACTTAGGACATGACCTCAGAGAGGTGTCAGAAAGCCATTCCAGGGCTATAACCCCATGAGACCCTGTTTCACTGGGCCATCCTGGCTACAGTGTTGAGAACAGATGACAGAGGGTTGAAGATGGCAAGGCAGGTCAATGACGAAACTTTTCCAGGATCTCAGGCACTGTGGACCAGACAGGTGCCCTTGGATGGAGTGGTTAGACATATCTGGGTCCATTTTGAAGATGGAGCTCGCAGGATTTGCTGATTGGTTAGCTATTAGGAGCTGGAGAACGGAGGAATTGGAGTAAATCCCAGCTGTTGTGGGTTGTCCTGATCGAGGGGAAGGAGAGGGTTTCTCAGGGCGTAGGAGGTAGTCCGTGTTCCGCATGCTGAGGAATGTGCCTTTCCTCGTGGATCTGCTGAGGTTTGTGTCTGGGAGGACCTTTCACATCTCCTCCCTCAGCAATGCTCAAGTACAAGTATCCCCCACTTTTTAAATGTTCACAGTAAGACACTGGGCTTTCTTGAAAGAACTATGTTATTACCCAGCTTCAGTAAGAGGAAGAGACCTGAAGAGGATTTCCCTCTTATGAAAAAAGGTGAACAGTGAGAATAGCGTTCAGCATCTGTTTTGGGGAGAAGCACGACAGAGGCGGCGTGCACCCCAACCAGGTCCTTCCTCTGGGAACCGCTCTCCGCATCCAGCCGCCAGCATTTTGAATGGTGTCTGTGAGCCTCTGCTTCTGCTTTATCTTCATTTATGCTGGGCCTCCGTTAGAAACTTGTGTCCTGAGGCCTAAGAAAAGCCAAAGAGAGGAATTTTGGAGTCTGAGCACACTGACTAATTGTTCCGTGTAAATTAATGGCCATTCCTTCTTGACACCATTTCTGCTGTGCAAGGTTTCTCAGAAGCCATGTACTTTCAAAGAGCAGGGAAACCTATACCCCATGCTGCGGGGTTCGTTTTAGTCTCCATGCTGGACAGAACATTTCATGACTGTCGGATTTTCTCACTCAAACATTGAGACTTTGACCACTTTCACCCGTTTCTACCACCCCATCCCCAAATCTGGCACCTACCAATCTGCTCTCAGTATCTATGCGTTCAGTATTTGTTTATTCCACATTGAATGTACATGAGAGCATCTGGTATTGGTCTTTCTGTGTCTGAGTTACTTGGCATAAGGCCCCCAAGGTCTGTGTTTCCATGTCTGGTTCTTGTGAATAATGCTGCACTGAATGTGGGAGTGCATCTGTCTTTTTGAGGCAGTATTTTTGTATTCTCCAAATCAATACTCTGTAGAGCCATTATTGGGTCATGTGGTAGTTGTATTTATTTTTTCAGGAACCTCCATACCGTTTGTCACAATGGCTGCACCAATTTCCATTCCCACCAACAGTGCACAGTGTCTCCTCGTCTGCACACCCTTGACACCACCTGGTGTCTGTCTCTGGGAAAATTGCTGTTCCAACAATTGTGAGGGGATAGCCGATTGTGGTTTTGATGATGTTTCCTTGACGATATAAGTGATGTCGAATAACTTTCTCTGTCTGTTGGCACCTGTGTGCCATCTTTGGAAAGTATCTATTCACATATTCTCCCATTTTTTAATACAGATTTTTTTTGTTTTGATTTGTACGAGTGATGTGTGTATTTTGGATATTAGCCTCTTCTCACACATATGATTCGCAGATATTTTTTCTTATTGGGTCAGTGGCCTTTTAAGTTTTTGCTGGTTTCTTTTGCCAAGTGAAAGATTTCAGTTTGAAGTTGTTCCACTTGTTTATTTTTGCTTTTGTTGCTTTGCGTTTGGTGTCGGATCTGAAGACTCTTTGCCAAAACCTATGTTGAGAGACTTAGTACCTGTGTCTTCTTGGAGGTTTATGGATTCAGGTCTTATGTTCAAATCATTCATCCCTTAAAAATTTTGGTGGTGTAAGAAATTGACCCAGTTATATTCTTCTGCATTTAGTGTCCAGTTTGCCTGTTACCGCTCACTGTAGACACAGTCCTTCCCTCATGGCATATTTTCTGCTGCTGTGTCGTAAGTTAGGATCATCTACGTGTGGGTAAGTTTCTGAGCTTTCTGTTCTGTTCCACTGACCTTGGGTCTGTGTTTATGCCAGTACCATCCTGTTTTGATAACATCTTTGTAATCTAGCTTGAAATCCAGGAGTGTGTTGACTGCACCTTTCTTTATTCAGGTTGCTTTGCGTATTTGGGGCCTTTTGTGATTCCATACAAGTTTGAGGACTGTTATCTATTTCCTTGAATAATGCCACTGGAATTCAGATAGGGATTTCATCACATCTGTCGATTGCTTTGGGTATGATGGACATGTTCACATAATTAACTCTTCCAGTTAAGGAGCATGGCGTATGCTTCCATTTGTTTGTGTTGCCTTCCAAATCTTTGAACCACACATTCTGCCCCCCTCGACACACATGTTTTTCATTTCTTTTCTGCCATGTGTTGAGTGTACTATGTCTTTCGCATTTTTGGTTACTTTTATTCCTAGATTTTTTTTGATGCAATTGTAAATGGCATTGCTTTTTTAATTTCTCTTTTAATTTCTCTTTGTGTCATCAGTATACAGAAATGCAAGAAGTTGGGTCATCTGGGTGGCCCCATAGGTGAAGCGTCTGCCTTCAGCTCAGGTCATGATCCCAGAGTTCTGGGATTGAGCCCCGTGTAGGGCTCCCCGCTTAGCGAGGGTCTGCTTCTCCCTCTTTCTGACACTACCCCTGCATGTGCTTTTTCTCTTCCTCTCAAATAAATAAATAAAATCTGAAAAAAAGTAAAGACAACAGGTCTCTGTATATTGACTTTATATCCTGCAGCTTTCTTGAATTTGTTTAAATTAACAGTTTTTTTTTGTGGAATTTTCGGGATTTCATGTCATTTGCAAATAGTGACAGTTTTCCTGTATGGATTTCATATCGTTCTCTTTTTTTAAAATGATGTTAGTCACCCTACAGTACTTCATTTGTTTTTGATGAAGTGTTCCATGATTCATTGCTTGCATATAACCGCTAGTGCTCATTATGACACGTGCCCTCCTTAATACCCATCACCAGGATAACCCATTCCCCTACCCTCCCTTTCTGCAACCTTCAGTTTGTTTCCCAGTGTCAATAGTCTCTCATGGTTCATCTCCCCCTCTCATTCCCCCCCTTCACTTTTCCCTTCCTTCTTCTAATGTTCCATGCTATTCCTTCCATTCCACATCGGAGTCAAACCATATGATAATTGTCTTTCTCTGCTTGACTTAATTTCACTTAGCATAATCCCCTCCTGGTCCATCCACATTGGTGCAAATGGGGGGTATTCATCCTTTCTGATGACTGAGTAATATTCCATTGTATAGATGAACCACATCTTCTTCGTCCATTCATTTGCTGAAGGACATCTTGGCTCCTTCCACAGTTTGGCTATTATGGACATTGTTGCTATGAACATTGGGATACAGGTGCCCCTTCTTTTCATTACTCTGTGTCTATAGGGTAAATACCCAGTAGTGCAATTGGTGGGTCATAGGATAGCTCTGTGTTTAATGTCTTGAGGAACCTCCATATTGTTCAAAAGTGGCTGTACCAGCTTGAATTCTCACGAGTAGTGTAAGAGGGCTCCCCTTTCTTCACATACTCTCTGACTTTTTGTAATTTCCTGTCTTGTTAATTTGTTTTTCAAGATTTTATTTATTTATTCCACAGAGATAGAGATGGCCAGCGAGAGAGGGAACACAAGCAGGGGGAGTGGGAGAGGAAGAAACAGGCTCATAGCAGAGGAGCCTGATGTGGGGCTCGATCCCGTAATGCCAGGATCACGCCCTTAGCCGAAGACAGATGCTTAACCTCTGTACTACCCAGGTGCCCCCTGCCTTGTTAATTTTAACCATTCTAACTGGTATAAGGTGGTATCTCATTGTCATTTTGATTTGTATTTGCCTGATGGCAAGTGATGTGGAGCATTTTTTCATGTGTCTGTTGGCCATTTGTATGTCTTCTTTGGAGAAGTATCTCTTTGTGTCTTCTGCCCATTTTTGGGTGTTGAGTTTGAGGAGTTCTTTATAGATCTTGGATACTAGCCCTTTATCTGTAATATCATTTGCAGATATCTTCTTCGATTCCATAGGTTGACTTTTTGTTTTGTTGATCGTTTGCTTTGCCCTGCAGAAGCTTTTTATCTTGGTGAAGTGCCAATAGTTCCTTTTTTGCTTTTATTTCCTTTGCCTTTAGAGACGTGGCTTGCAAGAAGTTGTTGTGTCCAAGTTTAAAGAGTTCTTTTGATTTTGATATGATACAGGAATCCATTATCTTTCTTTCCTGATTGTATTCGAGTCCTCTGTCTTTCTTGGTGAGTCTAGCTAAGTTTGTCAGTTTTGTTTATCTTTCCAAAAAAGGCAGCTCTCACTTTCATTTTTTTTTTGTCTTTTTAGTCTCTGTTAGATTTATTTATGCATTCCTTTTTGTTATTTCCTTATTTCTACTAATTTGGGGCTTTGTTTGTTGTTTTATTTTCTACTTCTTTACCACATAAATCAAGTTGTTTATTGGAGACCATTCTCATGGATTGATGAAGACTTGAGTTTCTATGAATGTCCCCCATAAAGCTACTTTTGCTGCATCCCTTATGTTTTTGTAAGTTGCCTTTTTCCTCAGTGTCAAGGTACTTCTAAAATCTTTTTTGATTTCTTCTTTGACTGTTGGTTGTTCAGTAGCTTGTTGTTAAATCTCCACATATTTTTTTAAGATTATTTAGGTATCTGACAGAGAGTGAGACAGTGAAAGAGGGAATGGAAGCAGGGGGGTGGGAGAGGGAGAAGCGGGCTTCCCGCTGAGCAAGGAGCCTGATTCCAGGCTAAATCCCAGGATCCTGGCAGATCCTTAACAACTGATCCACCCAGGCCCCCCAATCTCCACCTATTTTTGACTGTCCCATTTTTTTCTTGAGACTGATTTCTAGTTTCATATCATTGTGGTTGGACAAGATTTGAAGCAGAAGGTGAAGAGAGCATTCAGATAAAGGTTTGTTTCCTGGAGGGTTTTCTGAGGGCAGAGCATGAGTTCCGTGGGACGGAGGAAGGTTTTGTGAGATGGGGGTGGGGTTAACCCTTGTTAGAATTACTGACTACTACCATGCAGGCTGTGTGCTACTGTTCACACCGTAGTCCTGATGGACTTGTACTTCATTAGAAATATTTTCTAGGAGGTGTAGGCATAGCCTTCACTTAAAGAAAGGTGCCATGTGGGTTCATGGCATGACCCCAGGTCAGCAACCAGGATGTATGGTATTGTGGGGGATCAGAAACAGGCTTTCTGTGGGAAGTGACAGAAATAAGGTATGGTGAGCTCCATGACCATAGGTGAGGTCCCGAGTGACCCACTGGGTGTTGGGTTCTGTGGATCTGTCTCATCAGGTGCTGTGGAATTCAGGGACACCCTCCTGTCTGTGGATTTGTGTGGAGACAGGTAGACATCAGTGTCTGGCCAGGCATGAGGGTCGCACTGGACCACCACCAGAGGTGCAGCGTGCGGGGGAGCCACTGCTTGGTTTCCACGAAAGCTGCCCAGCGTCTGTGACTGTGATTCCTAGCAGCCGCAAGGGGAGAGGAGGCCTGGGGTGGTGCACACTTCCTAGACTTGTGGTCAGGTCTAGTCTGGAGCCCACTGAAGTCAGCCACACCTGGCCAGGAGGCACCCAGTCAGTGTAGCTTTGGGCACTGCTCCCATGGTACTTCGTGCCAGCTCCATGCTGCCACCTCCTGCTTTTCATCATCATCTTCAAGGTCATGTGCCTCTGCTCTTGCCCCATGGCCTCCGGGGTATTGTCCGTCCTCCATCTGGCCCTCGTCCCTGGTGCCCTGTGCAGTCTGATGCCAGGGTACCCTTCTCGAGACAAACATCTGGCCCTGATGGAACACTTCCATGGATCTCGGGTGATGCGAGGATGATGCCCTGCCCTGGAAGGGGGATGCAGGTCCCCAATCAGGAGAGCCATGTCTCCCTTTTCAGCATGGCCTGCCCTCCCCTCAGTCTTCTTCAGGGAAGCTCTCCCAACTTTCTGAGCGGACAGCTCTGAACTTAAAAATGAATATTATTTTACATATCTCTATGCCTTAGTTCATCCATGGCATGTCTTTCAACCCCGTTAGTGGGTTTTTTTTTTTTTTAGCAGTTCTGAAGGGCTGTCTGCTCATGGAGGGGATGACCTGGGTGGGACAGCTTTCCCTCTCATCTCCCTCAGCATGTCTCTGAGCCCTGAGGCCAGCTGTCCCACTGAGGATTGAGGGACCCGAGCCAGCCCATCCTGAGCCCAGGCTGTGTCAGTTGTGTAGACTGATGTGTGTTGGAGTGGTGGGCAGCTGGCATGGGCCAGGGGCAGGCAGTGTCTCCTCATTCCTTCCCTCCCTTCCTCCCAGAGGTAGCTCAGAGCAGCCTTCAACCCCTGCATCTCCAGATCCCTTGACTTATGCCTTCTGTATTCAGCTGGTGACCTTGGAGTTTTGCATGGATTCTACCTCCCGTACCCTCTCCTGTAGCAGTTCCTGGATCAGGGGAGGGGTTGGACCCTTGTCTGTTTTTGATCTTCTTCCTGTCCCGCACCAAGCCCACCCACCGTTGCATCTTCCATGTATGTGCTTGGAAGCAAGCCCATCCACAGGGAACCTATTAGCCAAATGGATCCAGGCAATGAATATTGAAGTAGAGATCCAGGATCCATAATAAACCTGCTCTGAAACCTGTCCCAAAGTCTGTGACTCTCTCACACTGAAACAGAAACAATAATAGCTTTCTGGACTGTGAAGTGACATGTGTCTCTACTTCCAATCTTGAATGCATAGGTGCTGAACCTGGACAGAAAAGGACCATGGCTCCCGTGGGCTGGGATCCACAGTAAGAACTCAGTGAAATCTGAATTCGAGGCATAGAGTAAATAATTATTGTAGAGTGAATCCTCCCAAGTAGGGCTTATGCACATTGCACAGGAAAAGCTTTTTCAAAGAGGTTCCTGAAAGAAAAATCTTTTTAAAAAATTTATTTTAATTCCAGTAGAGCTAACATACAGTGTTACATTCATTTCAGGTGTACAATAGAGTGATTCAGTAATTCTATATATTACTCAGTGGTCATCAAGAAAAGTGTCCTCTTAATCCGCTTCATCTATTTCACTCATCCCTCTATCCACCTCCTCTCTGGTAACCATCCATTTGTTCTCTATTGTTAAGAGTTTGTATTTTCCCATGCCCATACTCAGGCAACCCTGTTTGGGTAGAGTTTCCGTGTCCCCTGCAAGGGTGAATGGGGGTGGGCACGCTCTGGGCCAGTATTTCCAGGCTTTTGTTCCCTGGCGGCTTTCTCTGGTGATCTGCTGTGCCTCTTCTGAGAGTCAGAGCAGCAGAGGCTGAATTGTCACAGAACAGAGGGAATGCAGCCCGTTCTCCACCCTTGTTCTGGCCACTTTAACTCCATTACTGTTGGTGCTGCTCAACCCTGTAGCATCCTGGGATGTGCGCCCCACATCTGGTGTCCCTGGCCTCAATTCCGGGGCTAGTGCATCTCTGTCCTTTGTGTTTCTAATGCTGCCAGCCGCCAGACGACCTGATCTCTCTCTGGAAGCTCCTGGTCTCAGTCTGGATCCCCTGAGCACACCGGGATTCCAGAGTTCCATGAGAAGCCTGGTGGCTCCGGCACCTGGTTCAGGGTCTCAGTCTGCTGTTTCGCAGGTGCCTACTGCAAGTCCGCCAAATCCCCTGTGCAGGTGGCCTGCCAGCCGCCAGCCGCCCCGTGGGCTCCCGGGTCTCCTGGTCTCAGTCTATGCCTGGTGAGCACACCGGGATTCCGGTGTTCCAGGAGAAGCCTGGTGGCGTACGCTCTGGGCTCACCGGTCTCAGTCCACTCTCTCCTGTGTGCCATCCATGAGTCTGCCCGCTCCCTGGTGCAGGTGGTTGCTGCTTCCGGGCGCCAGAACATGGTGGCTCCCCCCCCCCTTCCGTTTATCTTCTGATATCTGTGCCCGGTTTCAAGGCTCCCCGCTTCATACCTCAATACTCAGCGCTGGAGATGTTCATTTGTAGAGATCCAGATGTATCTTCCTGCCTCTCAGGCTGATTCCGTGGTTGTTTAGGCTGGTCTGGTACCTATCCAGCTCAACTCAGGGGACCTGCTGAAAAAGGGGTCTCCTACTCCTCCACCATCTTAACTCCTCTCTTGTACCTGAAATAGTATTTAAAAACACTCAGCTCAGCCTCTTCTACAAAGTGAGCCAATGCTTATAAACATGGCTAAAATATTCCCTTACCTACGATGACTTCCCAGCCATTGTAGTTTTTAAATGGTATGACTGTGACTTACATTAGTCAACATTTGCAGAGAAAGAACTTAGGGCATCCAGGGGGCACTTCATGTTGAAATTAGTTTGTGACAACGAGCTACTGTGTTTTATTCTGCAGTCCAAGGGAATGGTGCCAGACATCTCTAAGGTGTCTAGCAGTTCTACAATTCTGATTTTAAGTGTTCTGTGTGCTTTAGAGATTTGGGCAAGAGAAGGGCAGGAGTCCAGAGACTGTGAACACTTCTGTTACCTGTGCTGACCATGGAGCAGGTAGCCTTCTGTGGGCATCATTTTGATTTCTTGGTACTCTTGTGAAGGTGCTTTTGTCTCAAATTCCTCCATTTAGGAGTAATTATAATGATAAAAGTAATTTTTATCTTATATCATCTGTGGGCCCTGATCCTGGGCTCCCAGGGAAGCTATCCTTTAACATTTTACCCGGCTCAAAATGACTGGGCAAAACCTGAAAGCATGGGCCCTATTTCTGCCCCAAGCACATGTTGTACATCTGCTTCGAGAAGAAAACAATAACCAAAAATGCCAACATAAAGATAAGAGAAAATAAAGAACCTCTTTGGCTCCCATAAGATTAAAGTCATACTGACATGTACATACTGAAAATGCATAAAAACATTGCATTTCCTAAAGCCCAAGCCTTGGAGGGTCTGAGAGCCTTGCCCAGAACCAGGCACACCCCAGCAGGGAGGGCTGGTGCAGAAAGGGAAGGGGCAGGACTCTGACGGTGGTCTGCAGCTAGAGGGGTCCCTGGAAGGGGCCAGGTGTGGGGGGGGACCCTGGCCCACGACCCCACCCATGCCTGTGCCGGGTGTTGGGTCGAGCAGGCGCCTCTTGGGCCCCCTGCACTTTCAGGGTTCCAGGGGCTTGAGGGCGGGTTGCCCAGCATCCAAGGGGCTCAGGCACCACCCTCCCCAACCATTCACCGCTTGGGGGTGGAGCTATGTCTCTGTGGGCAGTCCCAGATTCACAGTAGGTTGCAGACTTAGGGCAAAGAAGGGGCACTGAGAGAGAGAGAGAGTTGCCCTGTGGAGATCCCTGCTGGTGAGTGAGCAGCGAGCACTGGGGTGGGGGTCCGGGGGTAGGGTGCGCCCCAGGTGGGAGGCAGGGTTCTGGAAGGGCATGTGGAGAGGGTTCCTTGTGGGGACTCAGGTGAGTTTTCTTTTTCCCTTTAAAGTCTCTTCTGCCCCATGTCCTCAACTGACCTTATTCCCCATACCCGTGAACTCCAGGACACCCACTCACCTGAGCTTTTGTGGGATGGGTTGCAGAATTTCAAGGTTTCCCCTGTTCCCCGGGAAGAGTGCGGGTAAGGACTTCACACAATCCCCACCTTCAGTTCTCTGACACAGTGCAGGTGATGCATCTTGAGCAGTACCCTGAGTTCAGCAGGGTGTGCCCTGGTCCCCAGGCACAGGTGTGGCAGTAGCATGCCCCAGAGTCGTCCCCCAACTTCAGCATTATGCCCCGTGTGCCCCCGGGTTAGTGGTAATTGGCTATTAGAATCATGCAGGAAAATCCTCCAGGTGGGGGCCTGGAGGCGGGCATAAACCAGACCCCACTCTAGTTGCATTGGGAATAGACGAATTGAGGGTTTCTTTAGAAGAGTAAGTCTGCCTTCCAGAAAAGGCAAGGTCATTGGTCTATGGAGAATGAAGATAATTACTGATAAACAACAAGTATGTGTTGCCCCTTCACCCAGAAACTGAAGCAGGTGTGCAGGCTTTAGGTCAGAGGTGCCTTCTTCTCCCCAGCTGACAGCACTTCTCTGCTCTGGCTCCTAGACACCCGAGGTTTTGAACGTCAGCATCGGAGTCAGCAAGGCAGCTTGTCACAGGACACCAGTGCTCAGAGAAAGCATAGCTTTGCTTGGCAAAATGTCCTATCTATGTCAGGGCTGGAGGTAAAACCACTCTTTATCCCAAAACCTCCTAGGCTTTTCTCTTTTCTCTAGTTGAGCCACAAAGTAAAATTGAAGTAGCTGTCAGCATTCTGGGTTTGGTACAAGAATTACTTAGTTTCCCTGCAGGTAGAACTTTGCAGGGGATCACAATTTCTCTGTCCATTTATTGCTTACAAATGTATTTTGCCCATCTGTTTCCTAGCAACCCTCTTTTGTTAGAAAAGGAAGGTGAGATTCACTCTGTGCCTGTTTGTAACATCTAATTTGTTCCTTCATCTAACAGTGTTTATTCAATTGGGCCTAAGATATAGTTGAGTGACCAGCATCTAGAGTTAGGTGGCTTATTTTCATCTGATACAGACTTGGATGATGTCATTTGACAACGGTGATGTTTCATCATGGATTAGTTTATTCATCAGAAGAGTTAAAATTAGGGTGGAGGGAAAATTCAAAATTATCCAAACTGGCCTGTTCCTTTTTAAAAGTTGAGCTTGACTTTCTAGTTTTACTAAATGTATTATCTCGATATTTTGAGGTGCCATATTCTCTCTGTAGTTTCTTTGGTGGTGGAGTCAGAAGGAGAGTCTGGGAATTCTTTTGGATAGTGGCATGCTAGTGGCTTCAAGGGGCTTGGCGTCAGGAGCCTTGGGGTGAAGTCTGCAACTGCTTGCCTGACCCTGGGTGCATCTCCCAGAGGTTTTGTTTCCTCTTATGAAATTGCCGGCAGATAATGTTCTGCTTAAAGGGGAACCCTCCCATCCTGTTGGTGGCAATGCAAATGGTGCAGCCAGTCTGGGAAACAGTGTGGAGGTTCCTCAAAAAGTTAAACATTGAACAACCCCATGATCCAGCAATTGCTCTCCTAGGTATTTACCCAAAGGATACAAAAATGCAGATTCAAAGGGGGTACATGCACCATGATGTTTATAGCAGCAATGTCCACAGTAGCCAAACTATGGAGAGAATCCCAAAGTCCATGCACTGATGAATGGATAAAGCAGAAGTGGGATGCATATATATAATGGAATATGACCCAGCTTCAAAAAGAATGAAATCTTACCATTTGCAAGGATGCAGATGGACCTAGAGTGTATTGAGCTAAGCAAAATCATTGAGGAAAGAGAAATATCCTATGCTCTCATGCTTGTGGAATTTCAGAAAAAAAACAGATGAAGAGAGTTGAGGGGTGATGAGAGAGGCAAACAAGGAAATAGACTCAACCTTGGAGAACAAACTGAGTGTTGCTGCAGGGCAAGGGTGTGGGGGGAAGTGTTAAATGGGTGAGGGGTATTAAGGAGGGCACTTGTGATGAGCACCGGGTACTGTATGCAGGTGAGGAATCACTAAATCCTACTCCTGAAGCAAATATTCCATGGCATGTGAACTAACTGGAATTTAAGTAAAAGAAGAAAGGAAAAAGTGTTCTGCTTCATGAAGAGTGAGGTAAAATTGTAGTGATTTGGGCTGTACTATTCTATAGATGAGAGTTGTAAAACACCCTGTTGTAGGATACACTAGTTTCTTATCACATAAGGAGTCCTCAGAAAGCCGCAATGAAAGATTCAGGTCTCCGAGCATGTTCATGTTCCACTGATATGTTACAGTTTGCACAGGTAGGAAAGAAGGTGGAGAGAGAGGCAACAGAATGGGAAAGCAGGTGCGAAACTTTCAATAATTAGCATTATAGCTTTCTCATGAAAGCCTTGCGATTTTGGAAGCAGAGGTGGAATCCGGGAGCTTTGCAGGAGACAGGGGAGTTCCAGGTCTGGGTAAAGCTGACAGGGGTCCCAGAGGAGAGCTGAATGCATTCTGCAGCAGGGTTTGGGCAGGGGTGGCTGTGGGTCTCCTGGGTGAGAGTTGTGACAGGTTAGGGCTGTGTGCAAGTTCCTGGCTGAGGGCAAGTGAGGCACAGGCTGTGAGCTGGCAGAGAACATTCTTCTGGGCTACCATCCTCACACAACACACAGCCTCATCTTCTGTTCCTGTCACTCCAACTCAGACTTCTCCGAAGGTGAGTGAGAACACATCAAGAGCATTCTTACCAGAAGGGAAAGCATGTGCAAAGGCTCTGGGGCAGGAGAATTTCAGGTATGTCCAGGAGCAGCAAGAAGGCCCTGTGGCCACAGGAGACAGCTTAGGACATGGCCTCAGAGAGGTGACAGAAAAAACCATTCCAGGGCTATAACCCCATGAGACCCTGTTTCACTGGGCCATCCTGGCTACAGTGTTGAGAACAGATGACAGAGGGTTGAAGATGGCAAGGCAGGTCAATGACGAAGCTTTTCCAGGAACTCAGGCACTGTGGACCAGACAGGTGGCCTTGGATGGAGTGGTTAGACCTATTCTGGGTCCATTTTGAAGATGGAGCTCACAGGATTTGCTGATGGGTTAGCTATTAGGAGCAGGAGAACGGAGGAGTTGGGGTAACTCCCAGCTGTTGTGGGTTGTCCTGATCGAGGGGAAGGAGAGGGTTTCTGGGTGTAGGAGGTAGTCCGTGTTCCACATGCTGAGGAATGTGCCTTTCCTCGTGGATCTGCTGAGGTTTGTGTCTGGGAGAACCTTTCACATCTCCTCCCTCAGCAATGCTCAAGTACAAGTATTCCCCACTTTTTAAACGTTCACAGTAAGACATTGGGCTTTCTTGAAAGAACAACGTTATTACCCAGCTTCAGTAAGAGGAAGAGACCTGAAGAGGATTTCCCTCTTATGAAAAAAGGTGAACAGTGAGAATAGCGTTCAGCATCTGTTTTGGGGAGAAGCACGACAGAGGCGGCGTGCACCCCAACCAGCTCCTTCCGCTGGGAACCGCTCTCTGCATCCAGCCACCAGCACTTTGAATTCTGTCTGTGAGCCTCTGCTGTGCTTTATCTTCATTTATGCTGGGCCTCCGTCAGAAACTTGTGTCCTGAGGCCTAAGAAAAGCCAAAGAGAAGGAATTTTGGAGTCTGAGGACACTATCTAATTGTTCCGTGTAAATTAATGGCCATTCCTTCTTGACACCATTTCTGCTGTGCAAGTTTTCTCAGAATCCATGTACTTTCAAAGAGCAGGGAAAACTATACCCCATGCTGCGGGGTTAGTTTTAGTCTCCATGCCTGACAAAACATTTCATGACTAGGATTTTCTCACTCAAACATTGAGACTTTGACCACCTTCACCCACCACCCCATCTCCGAGTCTGGCACCTACCAATCTTCTCTCAGTATCTATGCGTTCAGTATTTGTTTATTCCACATTGAATGTACATGAGAGCATCTGGTATTGGTCTTTCTGTGTCTGAGTTACTTGGCATAAGGCCCCCAAGGTCTGTGTTTCCATGTCTGGTTCTTGTGAATAATGCTGCAGTGAACGTGGGAGTGCATCTGTCTTTTTGAGTCAGTATTTTTGTGTTCTCCAAATCAATACTCAGTAGAGCCATTACTTGTCCAGGTGGTAGTTGCATTTATTTTTTCAGGAACCTGCATACCGTTTGTCACAGTGGCTGCACCAATTTCCATTCCCACCAACAGTGCACAGTGTCTCCTCATCTGCACACCCTTGACCCCACCTGGTGTCTGTCTCTGGGACAATTGCTGTTCCAACAGTTGTGAGGGGATAGCCGATTGTGGGTTTGATGATGTTTCCCTGAGGATATTAAGTGATGTCGAACAACTTTCTCTGTCTGTTGGCACCTATGTGCCATCTTTAGAAAGTATCTATTCACATACTCCCCCCATTTTTTATACAGTTTTTTTTTTTTTGATTTGTATGAGTGCTGTGTGTATTTTGGATATTAGCCTCTTCTCACACATATGATTCGCAGATATTTTTTTCTTATTATACAGTGACCTTTTTAGTTTTTGCTGGTTTCTTTTGCCGTGTGGAAGATTTCAGTTTGAAGTTGTTCCACTTGTTTATTTTTGCTTTTGTTGCCTTTGCATTTGGTGTCTGATCTGAAGACTCTTTGCCAAAACCAATGTCGAGAGACTTAGTACCTGTGTCTTCTTGGAGGTTTATGGATTCAGGTCTTATGTTCAAATCGTTCATCCATTAAAAATTTTGTGTGTGGTGTAAGAAAGTGACCCAGTTATATTCTTCTGCATTTAGTGTCCAGTTTGCCTGTTACCGCTCACTGAAGAGACAGTCCTTCCCTCATGGCATATCTTCTGCTGCTGTGTTGTAAGTTAGGATCATCTACGTGTGGGTAAGTTTCTGAGCTTTCTGTTCTGTTCCACTGACCTTGGGTCTGTGTTTATGCCAGTACCATCCTGTTTTGATGACAACAGCTTTGTAATCTAGCTTAAAATCCAGGAGTGTGTTGACTGCACCTTTCTTTCTCCAGGTTACTTTGGGTATTTTGGGTCTTTTGTGATTCCATACAAGTTTGAGGACTGTTTTCTATTTCCTCAAATAATGCCGCTAGAATTCAGATAGGGATTTCATCACATCTGTCGATTGCTTTGGGTATGATGTACATGTTCACATAATTAACTCTTCCAGTTAAGGAGCATGGCGTAAGTTTCCATTTGTTTGTGTTGCCTTCCAAATCTTTGACCCATACATCCTGCCCGCCTTGACACACGTGTTTTTCATTTCCTTTCTGCCATGTGTTGAGTGTACTGTCTTTCTCATTTTTGGTTACTTTTATTCCTAGATTTTTTTTTGATGCAATGGTAAATGGCATTGCTTTTTTAATTTCTCTTTGCGAAAGTGTGTCATCAGTATACAGAAATGCAAGAAGTTGGGTCATCTGGGTGGCCCCATAGGTGAAGCGTCTGCCTTCAGCTCAGGTCATGAACCCAGAGTTCTAGGATGGAGCCCCGTGTTGGGCTCCCTGCTTAGCAAGGGTCTGCTTCTCCCTCTTTCTGTCACTCCCCCTCCTCGTACTTTTTCTCTTCCTATCAAATAAATAAATAAAATCTGAAAAAAAGACAACAGGTCTCTGTATATTGACTTTATATCCTGCAGCTTTCTTGAATTTGTTTATTCTAACAGATTTTTTGTGTGTGTGTGGAATCTTTCGGGATTTCATGTCCTTTGCAAATATTGACAGTATTCCTGTATGGATTTCATATCTTTCTCTTTTTTAAAAATGATGTTAGTCACCCTACAGTACTTCATTTGTTTTTGATGTAGTGTTCCATGATTCATTGTTTGCATATAACACCTAGTGCTCATTATGACACGTGCCCTCCTTTTTTTTTAAAGAATTTACTTATTTATTCGACAGATATAGAGACAGCCAGCGAGAGAGGGAACACAGGCAGGGGGAGTGGGAGAGGAAGAAGCAGGCTCACAGCAGAGGAGCCTGTTGTGGGGCTCGATCCCATAACGCCGGCATCACGCCCTGAGCTGAAGGCAGACGCTTAACCGCTGTGCCTCCCAGGTGCCCCAACAGGTGCCCTCCTTAATACCCATCACCAGGATTACCCATTCCTCTTCCCCTCCCTTTCTGCAACCTTCAGTTTGTTTCCCAGTGTTAGTAGTCTCTCATGGTTCATCTCCCACTCTCATTCCCCCCCTTCACTTTTCCCTTCCTTCTCCTAATGTCCTCCATGCTATTCCTTCCGTTCCACATAGGAGTCAAACCATATGATAATTGTCTTTCTCTGCTTGACTTAATTTCACTTAGCATAATCCCCTCCTGATCCATCCACGTTGGTGCAAATGGGGGGTATTCATCCTTTCTGATGACTGAGTAATAGTCCATTGTATAGATGAACCACATCTTCTTTGTCCATTCATCTGCTGAAGGACATCTTGGCTCCTTCCACAGTTTGGCTATTATGGACATTGCTGCTATGAACATTGGGATACAGGTGCCCTTCTTTTCATTACTCTGTGTCTATGGGGTAAATACCCGGTAGTGCAATTGGTGGGTCGTAGGATAGCTCTGTGTTTAACGTCTTGAGGAACCTCCATATTGGTTTCAAAAGTGGCTGTACCAGCTTGAATTCTCACGAGTAGTGTAAGAGGGTTCCCCTTTCTTCAGATCCTTTCTGACTTTTTTAAATTTCTGTCTTGTTAATTTTTTTCCAAGATTTTATTGATTTATTCCACAGAGATAGAGACAGCCAGCGAGAGAGGGAACACAAGCAGGGGGAGTGGGAGAGGAAGAAGCAGGCTCATAGCGGAGGAGCCTGATGTGGGGCTCGATCCCATAAGGCCAGGATCACGCCCTGAGCCGAAGGCAGACGCTTAACCGCTGTGACACCCAGGTGCCCCCTGCCTTGTTAATTGTAACCATTCTAACTGGTGTAAGGTGGTATCTCATTGTCGTTTTGATTTGTATTTGCCTGATGGCAAGTGATGTGGAGCATTTTTTCATGTGTCTGTTGGCCATTTGTATGTCTTCTCTGGAGAAGTATCTCTTTGTGTCTTCTGCCCATTTTTTGGGTGTCGAGTTTGAGGAGTTCTTTATAGATCTTGGATACCAGCCCTTTATCTGTAAAATCATTTGCAGATATCTTCTTCAATTCCATAGGTTGCCTTTTTGTTTTTTGATCATTTGCTTTGCCGAGCAGAAGCTTTTTATCCTGATGAAGTGCCAATAGTTCATTTTTGCATTTATTTCCTTTGCCTTTAGAGACGTGGCTTGCAAGAAATTGTTGTGTTCAAGGTTGAAGAGTTCTTTTGATTTTGATATGAGACAGGAATCCATTATCTTATTTTCCTGATTGTATTCGAGTTCTCTGTCTTTCTTGGTGAGTCTAGCTAAGTTTGTCAGTTTTGTTTATCGTTCCAAAAAAGGCCGCTCTCATTTTCATTGTTGTTTTTTTTTTTGTCTTTTTAGTCTCCGTTGGATTTATTTATGCATTCCTTTTTGTTATTTCCTTATTTCTACCAATTTGGGGCTTTGTTTGTTGTTTTATTTTCTACTTCTTTACCACATAAATCAGGTTGTTTATTGGAGAGCATTCTCATGGATTGATGAAGACTTGAATTTCTATGAATGTCCCCCATAAAGTTACTTTTGCTGCATCCCATAAGTTTTTGTAGGTTGTCTTTTTCATCAGTGTCAAGGTACTTCTAAAAATTTTTTGATTTCTTCTTTGACTGTTGGTTGTTCAGTAGCATGTTGTTAAATCTCCACATATTTTTAAAAGATTCTTTAAGTATCTCACAGAGAGTGAGACAGCAAGAGAGGGAACGCAAGCTGGGTGGTGGGAGAGGGAGAAGCAGGCTTCCGAATGAGCAACGAGCCTGATTTGGAGCTAGATCCCAGAATCCTGGAATCAAGACCCGAGCTGAAAGGAGATCCTTAATGACTGAGCCACCCAGGCCCCAAAAATCTCCACCTATTTTTGACTGTCCCATTTTTTTCTTGGGACTGATTTCTAGTTTCATATCATTGTGGTTGGACAAGATTTGAAGCAGAAGGTGAAGAGAGCATTCAGATGAAAGGTTTGTTTCCTGGAGGGTTTTCTGAGGGCAGACCATGAGTTCAGTGGGGATGGAGGAAGGTTTTGTGAGACGGGGGTTGGGGTTAACCCTTGTTAGAATTACTGACTACTACCATGCAGGCTGTGTGCTACCGTTCACATCGTAGTCCTGATGGACTTGTACTTCATTAGAAACATTTTCTAGGAGGTGAAGGCATAGCCTTCACTTAAAGAAAGATGGCATATGGGTTCATGGCATGACCCCAGGTCACCAACCAGGATGTATGGTATTGTGGTTGATCAGAAACAGGCTTTCTGTGGGAAGTGACAGAAATAAGGTATGGTGAGCTCCATGACCATAGGTGAGGTCCCGAGTGACCCACTGGGTGTTGGGTTCTGTGGATCTGTCTCATCAGGTGCTGTGGAATTCAGGGACACCCTCCTGTCTGTGGATTTGTGTGGAGACAGGTAGACATCAGTGTCTGGCCAGGCACGAGGGTCGCACTGGACCACCATCAGAGGTGCAGCGTGCGGGGGAGCCACTGCTTGGTTTCCACGAAAGCTGACCAGGGTCTGTGACCGTGATTCCTAGCAGCTGCAAGGGGAGAGGAGGCCGGGGGTGGAGCACACTTCCTAGACTTGTGGTCAGGACTAGTCTGGAGCCCACTGAAGTCAGCCACACCGGGCACAGAAGGTACCAAGTCAGTGTAGCTGTGGGCACTGCTCCCATGGTACTTTCGGGCCAGCTCCATGCTGCCACCTCCTGCTTTTCATCATCATCTTCAAGGTCATGTGCCTCTGCTCTTGCCCCATGGCCTCCGGGATATTGTCCATCCTCCATCTGGCCCTCGTCCCTGGTGCCCTGTGCAGTCCGATGCCAGGGTAGCCTTCTCGAGACAAACATCTGGTCCTGATGGAACACTTCCATGGATCTCGTGTGATGCGAGGATGATGCCCTGCCCTGAAAGGGGGCTGCAGGTCCCCAATCAGGAGAGCCATGTCTCCCTTTTCAGCATGGCCTGCCCTCCCCTCAGTCTTCTTCAGGGAAGCTCTCCCCACTTCCTGAGCTGACAGCTCTGAACTTAAAAATGAATGTTATTTTACATATCTCTATGCCTTAGTTCATCCATGGCATGTCTTTCAACCCCGTTAGTGGGGTTTTTTTTAGCAGTTCTGAAGGGCTGTCTGCTCAAGGAGGGGACGACCTGGGTGGGGCAGCTTTCCCTCTCATCTCCCTCAGCATGTCTCTGAGCCCTGAGGCCAGCTGTCCCACTGAGGATTGAGGGACCCGAGCCAGCCCATCCTGAGCCCAGGCTGTGTCAGCTCATAGACTGATGCGTGTCGGAGCGGTGGGCAGCTGGCATGGGTCAGGGGCAGGCAGTGTCTCCTTCTCATTCCTTCCCTACCTTCCTCCCAGAGGTAGCTCAGAGCAGCCTTCAACCCCTGCATCTCCAGATCCCTTGACCCGTGCCTCCTGTGTTCAGCTGGTGACCTTGGAGTTTCGCATGGATTCTACCTCCCGTACCCTCTCCCATAGCAGTTCCTGGATCAGGGGAGTGTCGGACCCTTGTCTGTTTTTGGTCTTCTTCCTGTCCCACACCAAGCCCACCCACCTTTGCATCTTCCATGTATGTGCTTGGAAGCAAGCCCATCCACAGGGAACCTATTAGCCAAATGGATCCAGGCAATGAACATTGAAGTAGAGATCCAGGATCCATAATAAACCTGCTCTGAAACCTGTCCCAAAGTCTGTGACTCTCTCACACTGAAACAGAAACAATAATAGCTTTCTGGACTGTGAAGTGATATGTCTTTCTTCTTCCAATCTTGAATGCATAGGTGCTGAGCCTGGACTTAAAAGGACCATGGCTCCCGTGGGCTAGGATCCATGGTAAGAACTCAGTGAAATCTGAATTTTAGGCATGAAGTGAATAATTATTGTAGAGTGAATCCTCCCAGGTAGGGCTTTTGCACATTGCACAGGAAAAGCTTTTTCAAAGAGGTTTCTGAAAAAAAAATCTTTTTTAAAAATTTATTTTAATCCCAGTAGAACTAACATACAGTGTTACATTCATTTCAGGTGTACAACAGAGTGATTCAGTAATTCTACATATTACTCAGTGGTCATCAAGAAAAGTGTCCTCTTAATCCCCTTCATCTATTTTACTCATCCCTCTATCCACCTCCTCTCTGGTAACCTTCCGTTTGTTCTCTATTGTTAAGAGTTTGTATTTTGGTGTGTCTCCTTTTTCTCTTTTAGTTATTTATTTTTGTTTGTTTCTTAAATTCCCCATTAGAGTGACATCGTATGGGATTTGTCTTTCACTGACTGACTGATTTTAGTTAGGATAATACTCTCTAGCTCCATCTATATGGCTGCAAATGGCAAGGTTTCATTCTTTTTCAAGCCGAGTAATACTCCATTGTGTGTGTGTGTGTGTGTGTGTGTGTGTGTGTGTGTGTGTGTGTGAATACATACATCTATCATCTCATTTGTCAATTTTTCTACAGACACTTGGGTTGCTTGATATTGTGATATTGTAAATAATGGTGCAAGAAATATAGGGGTGCACGTATCCTTTTACGTTACTGTTTTCCTATTCTTTGGATAAATACGAGTAGTGTGATTGTTGGATCGTAGGGTAGTTCTATATTTAATTTTTTGAGGAACCTTCATACTGTTTTCCACGGTGGCCACCACAGCTTGCATTCCAACCCACAGTTCACGAGGATTCCCCTTTATCCACATCCTCCCAACACCTGCTCTTTGCTGTGCTTTTGATGTTAGCCATTCTGACAGGTTTGAGGTATTACCTCATTGTCCTTTGGGTTTACATTTTCCTGATGATGGGTGATGTTGAACATCTTTTCACGGGACTGTTGGCCATTTGTATTTCTTCTTTGGAGAAATGTCTGTCCATGTCTTCTGCCTATTTTTAAACTGGATTATTTGTTTTTTGGGGGTTGAGTAGTATCGGTTGTATATGTTTTGGACACTATCCCTTTATTGCATATGATCTTTGCAAATATCTTCTCCATTTGAGTAGGTTGTCTTATTATTTTTACGTTTTCATTGTTCTTCTGCCGTGTGGAAACTTTTTATTTTGCTGTATTCCCAATAGTTTATTTTTGCTTTACTTTCCTTGGCCTCAGGACACAGTCTAGAAAAACGTTGGTATGGTCCATGTCAAGAAGTTACTGTCTTCCCTCCTGTAGGATTTTTATGGATTCAGGTCTCATATTGAGGTCTTGAAACTGTTTTGTGTTTGTCTTTATTGTGTAAGAAAGCAGTCTAATTTCATTCTTTTGTGCGTAGCTGTCTAGTTTTCCCAACACCATTTGTTGTAGAGACTGTCCTTTTCCCTTTTGATATCGTTGCTTGCTTTGTGGAAGATTCATGGACCACATAATTGTGGGTTTCTGTCTGAACTTGTATCCTGTTCCTTTTGTCGCTGTGTCTATTTTTGTGCCGTACTGTCTTGTTAGGATGACTGCAGCTTTGTAGTATAACCTGAAATCTGAAATTGTGAGTCCTCCAGCTTTGTTTTTCTTTTCCACATTGCACTGTCTGTTCGGAATCTTTAGTGGTTCCATACAAATATTTAGGATTGTTTATTCGAGGTCTTTTGTTCTTTAATTTAAATTCAATTAGCCAACTTACAGTACATCATTCGTTTCAGATGTAGTCTTCAATAAATTTTCTGTCGTGTGTATCACCCAGTGCTCATTGTATCGTGTGACCTCCTTAATGCTACTCACCCAGTTACCCCCCCCCCAACTTCTCCTCCAACAATCATCAGTTTCTTGCGATAGTTAAGAGTCCATCATGGGTTTTCCCCCTCTCTGATGACTTCCCATTCTATTTTCCCTTCCTTCCCCTATGGTCTTCTTCCTTGTTTCTGATATTCCACATAGGAGTGAAAGCCTATGATCATTGTCTTTCTTTCATTGACTTATTCCACTCAGCATAATACCCTCCAGCTCCACCCAGGTCGGTGTGATGGTAAGTATTCATCCTATCTGATGGCTGAGTAATATCCCATTATATATATGATCCACATCTTCTTTATCCATTCATCTATCCATGGTCATCTGCACTCCTTCCGCAGCTTGTCTATTATGGATATTGCTGCTATGAACACTGGTGTGCATGTGTCCCGTCTTCACTACCTCTGTCTCTAGGGGTAAATACCCAGTAGTGCAATTGCTGGGACATAGGGTAGCTTTATTTATAACTTCTTGAGGAAATTCTGTACCATTTTCAAGAGTGGCTGTACCGGACTGCATTCGTACAGGGGTGTAAGAGGGTTCCCGTTTCTCCATATCCTCTCCAAAATGTATAGTTTCATGTCTTCTTATTTTTAGATATTCGGCCTCGTGTGATATGGCATCTATAGGGGTTTAGATTTGTATTTCCCTGAAGCCAAGTGATATGAAGCATTTATGCATGAATCTTTTGATCACCAGTACGTCGTTATCAGTGAAATGACTTCCCATTTTAATCTATCTCAAGACCTAAAGCTGGGGAAGGCACTGAAGCTGGATGATGCCATTGGTTGGAAGTGTGGAGAATTTCAAAAGATCTCCGTGGAGAGCAAGTTTAAAGGTCAGTGTGAAGCTACTAATTGGATCCGGGGAGATCTCTGAAAGTGGGGGTTGCCTGGGATGGGCTGATGGGGGCCCCCCGATTTTCCTATGAATCCTTGCTGCAGCCCCAAATGGACAGTTTCCTGCTGTGGGGCAGGCTGAGTCCTCTAGTCTTGCAGAGGTGAGCCCAATGCCTTGTGCCTTGGAGGCAGGCAAACGGGGAGGGACCCTCAGCAGAAGACCCAGGGTTAGGTTAGGCCTCAAGAGACAGCAGGTCCGAACTGCCCAGTACTCAGAGAACTCCCAGGCTGAGTGAGATGAGGGCACAAGGGCGGGTGAGTGTGAGCCTTGGGGTTTCATCTGGAAGGGCCCACAAAGGTCGCGGTTCACCAGAAGGGGCTCTCAGGGGGTGCCCCAATTCTCTTGCCCTGAATGCTCTGTTGTGCCCCCAAATGGTACAGTTTTCTGTGGGCTGCAGGCTGAGTCCTACAGTGGGGCTTGGGTGTCTCCAATCCCCCGGAGTGGGGTGCCAGGGCCCTGGGGAGGGGCCCCTCTGTGGCCAACCTAGGGTAAGGGTTAGGGTCCAGGAGCCCGGCAGGGACTATATGCAAGCTGTGCGGCGAGCTCTGTGGAGGGCTGAGAGGAGGCCATGGGGGAGGGTGAGCATGGGCCTCAGGGTTGGGGCATGGGGGGCTGCCAAAGGATGGGGATGGGCTCCAGGGGCCTCCCCAAGTTCTCGTGCCCTGTAGGCTCCGTAGAGCCCCAAGGGGCACAGTTTCCTGTCAGGTGGCAAGCTGAGTCCTGCAGTGGGGCACAGGTATCCCAATTCCCCTGGGCTGCAGTGTAAGGCTCCTGGGGAGGCCCCCACACCCACAGCCGACCTAGGGCTAGGTTTAGGCCCAGGAGCCCCGCAGGCCCGATCTGCTGGCTGTATGGCTAGTTACACGGGCTGAGGTGAGGGTGTGGGGAGGGTGAGCATGGGCCTCACGGTTGGGGTTGGGAGGCCACCGAAGTTCGCTGGTGTCTCAGGAAGGCCCTACTGGTTCTCCTGCCCTGAATGCTCTATGGCCTCCCAGGGCACACGGTTTCCTGCGGGGTGGCAGACTGAGTCCTGCTGTGGGGCTCAGGTGTCCCGAATCCCTGTGGCTGCGGCTCCAGGCTCCTGGGGAGGGGCCCCTCCACAGATGAACTAAGGTTAGGGTTGGGGCCCAGGAACCCCGCAGGCCAGATCTGCCCAGTATGTGGCGAGCTCCGCCGCGGCCTGAGGTGAGGGTGCGGGATGGGGTGAGCATGGGCTTCAAGGGTGGGTTTAGGGATCACCGAAGTTCACCGGGGGCTCTGGGGGCCCTCCTCGTTCTCCCGCCCTGAATGCTCTACAGCCTCCCAAGGGGCACGGTTTCCTGCGGGCTGGCAGGCTTTGTCCTGCAGTGGGGCTCAGGTGTCCCCAGTCCCTGGGGCTGCGGCACCGGGCCCCAGGGGAGGGGCCCTACCCAGCGGACCTAGGGTCAGGTCTAGGCCTCAGGAACCCGGCAGGCCTGATCTGCCGGCTCTGCGTCGAGCTCGGTGGCAAGCTGAAGGGAAGGCGTGGGGCGGGATGAGCATGGGCCTCAGGGTTGGGGTGTAGGGGGCCGCCGAGGATCTCTGGGGGCTCAGGGGGGCCCTACCAGTTCTTCTGCACAGGATGCTCTGCGGCGCCCCAAGGGGCATGGTTTCCTGAGGGGTGGCAGGCTGAGTCCTGTGGTGGGGCTCATGTGTACCCAATTCCCGGGGTTAGGGTACGGATTAGGGTATGGGTTAAGGTTAGGGTATGGGTTACGGTTAGGGTATGGGTTAGGGTAGGGTTTAGGGTTAGGGTAAGGAGAAGGTACGGGTTAGGGTTGGGTTTAGGGGTTACAGGTTAGAGGTTATGGGTTAGGGTACAGATTAGGGTTTAGGGTACGGGTTAGGGTTTTGGGTTTGGGTTTAGGGTTAGGGTTTGGGTTGGAGTACGGGTTAGGTTTAGGGTACGGGTCAGGGTTAGGGTATGGGTTAGTGTACGCATTAGGGTACGGTTTAGGGTACGGGTTAGGGTACGGTTTAGGGTAAATGTTTGCGTACGGATTTGGGTATGGCTTAGGGTACGGGTTATGGTTAGGGTACGGGTTAGGGAATGGGTTAGGGATAGGGATTGGGTACAGTTTAGGGTTAGGGTATGGGTTAGGGTACGGATTAGGGTACAGGTTAGGGTTAGGTATGGGTTAGGCTATGGGTTAGGGTCCGGCTTAGAGATAGGGTACGGGTTAGGGTATGGGTTAGGGTACGGGTTAGGGTATGGGTTAAGGTTAAGGAAAGGGTATGGGTTAAGGTTAAGGTAAGGGTACTGGTTAGGGTTAGGGTACAGGTAGCGTTAGGGTACGGATTATGGTACGAGTTAGGATATGGGTTAGGGTCAGGGTTTAGGGTTTAGTGTTAAAGTTAGGGTATGGGTTAGGGTACTTGTTAGGGTTACGGTTAGGTTTAGGGTACGGTTTAAATTACGGGTTAGTGTACAGTTTAGGGTTAGGGTTAGGGTATGTGTTAGAGTACGTGTTAGGGTTACGGTTAGGGTTAGGGTACAGGTTAGGGTTAGGGTTAGGTTTAGGTTACGGTTTAGGGGTAGGGTTAGCTGAAGGGGTAGGGTTAGGGGTAAGGTTAGGAGTATGGTAGGGGTCAGGGTTGGGTTAGGGTTTAGGGTTAGGGTTTGGGTTTAGTGGTTAAGGTTAGGGTTTAGTGTTTAGGGTTTCGGGATTAGGGTTAGGGGTTAGGGTTTAGGGTTTAGTGTTAATGTTAGGGTTTACCGTTTAAGGATTAGGGTTTAGGGTTAGGTTTAGGGTAGGGTTAGGGTTAGGGTAAGTGTTAGGGGTTAGGGTTAGGATTAGGGGTTAAGGTTTAAGGTTTAAGGTTAGGGCTTAGGGTTTAGGGTTACGGTTAGACCCCAGTAGGCCAGCAGGACAGATGCGCCGGCTGTGCGGCGAGTGGGGGAGTGGGACGATTGGGGGCGCTGGCGAGCAGGAGTATGGTATCCCGCGTTTTGGCGCAGGGGACTTTTGAACACCACTAGAGGCTCGGAGGGCCCTGCCCATTCTCCCGCCCTGAATGGCCGGCGGAGCCCCTAGCGGCCTGGGTCGTGGCGGGGTGGCAGTGTGAGTCTGACACTGCAGTTTGGGGGTCCCCAATGCCATGCGTTGCAGCGCAAGGGCCCTTGGGAGGGGCCCCTGAGGCCGTCCTAGGGTTACTGTTAGCACCCAGGAGTCCGGTAGACATGATCCGCCAGCTGTGCGATAGCGGAGGGCCAGGCCGAGGTGAGGGCGGTGGCGAGCTGGGGCGGGGGCCCATGCATTTTGGCGCGGGGGCCTTGGAAGGTCGCCTGGGGATTGGATGGCCCTGCCGGTTCTCCCGCCCTGAATGGCCAGAGGCGCCCCTAGTGACCTGGGTCGTGGCGGGGCGGCATGGTGAGTATGGCGCTGGGGCTCGGGGGTCCCCAATCCCTGGCGTTGCTGCGCCAGGCCCCTTGGGAGGTTCCCCTTGGGGGCCAACCTAAGGTTAGGGTTAGCCCCCAGGAGGCTGGCAGTCCCGATCCGCTGGCTGTTTGGCGAGCAGAGGGGCGGGTCGAGGTGAGGGTGCTGGTGAGCGGGAGCATTGGCCCAAGCATTTTGGTGCTTGGGCCCTTAGATGTTCACCGGGACTCGGAGGGCCCTGCCCATTCTCCCGCCCTGAATGACCGGTGGCGCCCCTAGTGGCATGGGTGCCAGCGGGGTGGCAGGGTGAGTCTGGTGCTGGGGCTTGGGGGTCATCAATCCCTGGTGTTGCGGCGACAGGCCCCTTGGGAGGGGCCCCTCAGGGGCCAACCTAGGGTTAGGTTTAGCCCCCAGGAGCCCGGCAGGCCCAATCCGCCTGCTGAGTGGCGAGCAGAGGGGCGGGCCGAGGTGAGTGCCCTGGCGAGCGGGAGCGTGGGCCCAAGCGTTTTGGAGCGGGGGCCTTCGAAGGTCACCTGGACTTGGAGGGCCCTGCCCCTTCTCTCACCTGGTTGACCGGCAGCGCCCCTAGCGGCCTGTGTGATGGCGGGGCGGCAGGGGGAGTCCGATGCTGAGGCTCCGGCTTCCCTATACCCGACGTTGCAGTGCCAGGCCCCTCGGAAGGGCCCCTCTGGGGCCGATGTAGGGTTAGAATTAGCCCTCAGGAGGCCGGCAGGCCCAATCCACCGTCTTGAGGCAAATGGAGTCGCGGTCCTAGGTGAGGGCGCTGGCGATAGGAGCGTGGGCCCCAGTGTTTTGGTGCTGGGGGCCTTCAATGTTCACCGGGGCTCAGAAGGCCTTGCCTGTTCTCCCGCCCAAAACGACCGGTGGCGCCCTAGCACCACTGGTGTCAGCGGGGCAGCAGGGAGAGTCCAGCATTACGACTCGAGGGTCCCCAATCCCCGGCGCTGTGGCGGCAGGCCCCTTCAGAGGGGCCCCTCTGGGGCCGACCTAGGATTAGAGTTAGCCCCCAGGAGGCCGGTAGGCCTGATCCGCCAGCTGTGCAGAGAGTGGAGGGGCGGGATGAGGTGAGGGCGCTGGCGAGCTCCAGCGTGGGCCCCAGCGTTTTGGCGCGGATGGCCTTCCAAATCACCGGAGTCTCGAGGGCCCTGCCCATTCTCCCACCCTGAAAGACCAGCGACTCCCCAGCGGGCCTGATGTTAACGGGTTGGCAGGGTGAGTCCGGCGCTGCGGCTCAGGTGTCCCCAATCCCCGCGTTGGTCATCAGTCCCCTTGGGAGGGGCCCCTCTGGGGCCAACCTAGGGTTAGGGTTAGCCCCCAGGAGGCCAGCAGGCCCCATATGCCAGCTGTGCAGTGAGCGGAGGGGCGGGCCTTGGTGAGGGCACTGGCGAGCTGGAAGGTCGTACCCAAAGTTTTGGCACCGGGGGCCCTCGAATGTCGCCGGGGACTCGGAGGGCCCTGCCCGTTCTCCCGCCCTGAATGAGTGGCGGCTCCCCTAGCAACCCGAGTGGTGGCGGGGCTGCAGGGTGGGTCTGGTGCTGAGGCTCGGGGGTCCCCAATGCCAGGCGTTGCGGCACCAGGCCCCTTGGGCGGGGCCCCTTGGGGGCCGAACTAGGGTAAAGGTTAGCTCCTGGAGGCTGGCAGGCACGATCCGCAGTCTGGGGCGAATGGAGGCGTGGTCGAAGATCAGGGCGCTGGCGAGCAGGAGAGTGGGTCCCAGCGTTTTGGCGCTGGGGGCCTTCGAAGGTCACCGGGGCAGGGAGGGCCCTGCCCGTTCTCCCGCCCTGAATGATTGGTGGTACCCTAGCGGCCCGGTGTGGGCGGGGCGGAATGGTGAGTCCAGCATTGCGACTCGGGGGTCTCCAATCCCTGGCGATCGGCGGCAGTCCCTTTGGGAGGAGCCCCTTGGGGGCCGACCTAGGGTTAGGGTTATCCCCCAGGAGGCCGGCAGGCTCAATCCACGGGCTCTGTGGTGAATGGGGGGGTGGGCCAAGGTGAGGTCGCTGGCGAACGGAAGCGTGGGCCCCAACATTTTGGCTCGGTGGGCTTTCGAATGTCGCAGGGGGCTCGGAGGGCCCTGCTCCTTCTCCCGCCATGAAGGACCGGCGACCCCCCTAGCGCCCCGGGTGGCAGCAGGGTGGCAGGGTCAGTCCTGCACTAGTGCTTGGGTTTCCCCAATCCCCAGCGTTGAGGCGCCAGGCCCCTTGGGAGGGGCCCCTCGGGGACTGTCCTAGGGTTAGGTTAACCCCCAGGAGGCCAGCAGTCTGGATCCGCAGGCTGTGCAGTGAGCGGAGGAGGGATTGACCGTGGTAGGGCGCAGTTGAGCAGTAGCGTGGTACCCAGTGTTTTGGCGTGGGGGGCCTTCTTATTTCACCGGAGGCTCGGAGGGCCCTGCCTGTTATCCCGCCCTGAATGCCTGGAGGCGCTCCTAGCGGCCCGCGTGGCGGCGGGGCGGCAGGGTGAACCCGGCACTGGGGCTTGCGGGTCCCCAATCCCTGCCATTGCGGCACCAAGCCTCTTGGGAGGGGCCACTCTGGGGCCCATCTAGGGTTACCGTTAGCCCCAAGGAGCCCGGGAGACCGGATCCGCCAGCTGTGTGGCTAGAGGGGGGGCGGGCCAAGGTGAGGGTGCTGTAGAGCGGGAGCATGGGCTTCAGCGTGTTGGCGCGGGGGACCTATAAATGTCGCCGGGGGCTCGGAGGGCCCTGCCCGTTCCCCCACCCTGAATGACCGGTGGCGCCCCAAGTGGCCCGGGTGGCGGCGGAGGGGCAGGTTGAGTACATCGCTGGGGCTTGGGGGTCCTCAATCTCCGAAATCGTGGTGCCAGGCCCTTTGGGAGTGCCCTTCGGGGGCCGACCTAGGGCTAGGGTTAGCCCCCAGGAGGCCGGCAGGCCCGATAAGATGGCTGTGGGGCTAGCGGAGGGGTGGGCTGAGGTGAGGGCGCTGGGGAGCGAGATTGTGGGCCCCTGCATTTTGGCGCTGGAGGCTTCAAATATCTCTGGTTTCTCCAGGGCCCTGTCTCTTCTCCCTCCCTGAATGAACGGCAGAGCCCCTAGAGGCCCGGGTGGCAGCGTTGTGGGAGGGTGAGTCTGGCTCTGGGGCTTGGGGTCCCAGATCCCTGGCGTAGTGGCACCAGGACCCTTGGGAGGGGCCCCTTGGGGGGCGACCTAGGGTTAGGGTTATCCCCAAGGAGAAAATCAGGCCCAATCCACACACTGTGCGGTGAGCGGTGGTGCGGGCCGAGGTAAGGGTGCTTGGGAGCGGGAGCATGGGCACCAGGGTTTTAGCACGGGGAGCCTTTGAAGGTTACAGGTGGCTCAGAAGGCCATGCCCTTCTCTCGCGCTCTATGAACCGCGGCGCCCCTAGCGGCCCAGGTGGGGACAGTGCGGCAGGGTGAGTCCGGCTCTGGGGCTCTGAGTCACCAATCCCCAGCATTGCAGAGCCAGGCCGCTTGGGATGTCCCCTCAGGGCCGACCTAGGGTTTTGGTTAGCTGCCAGGAGCCCGGCAGGCCCTATCCACCGGCTCTGAAGCAAGCGGTGGGGTGGGCCTAGGTGAGGGCGCTGGCGAGCAGGATCCTGGGAGCCAACGTTTTTGCGCGGGGAGCCTTCAAAAGTAAGCGTGGGCTCGGAGGGCCCTGCCCGATCTCTTGCCCTGATTGACCGGTGGGGCCTCTAGTGGCTCGGGTGGCTGAAGGGCAGCAGGGTGAGTGCGGCACATGGGCTCGGGGTCCCCATCCCCAGCGTTCGACGCCAGGCCCCTTGGGAAGTGCCCCTCGGTCGCCAACCTATGGTTAGTGTTAGCTTCCGGGAGCCCCGCAGGCCTGATACACCACCTGTGCGTCGAGCGGAGAGTTGGGCCGAGGTGAGGGTGCTGGTGAACATGAGCCTGGGCCCAAGCGTTTTGGTTCGGTGCGCCTTCGAAAGTCGGCAGGGGTTCGGAGGGCCCTGCAGTTCTCCCACCCTGAATGAATGGCGGCGCCCCTAGGGGCCTGTGTGGGTTGGGGTGGCAGCGTGCATCCGGCGCTGGGGCTTGGGGGCCCCCAATCCCTGGCGTTGCGGCGCCAGGCCCCTTAGGAAGGGACCTTCAGGGGCTGTCCTAGGGTTAGGGTTAGCTCCCAGGAGGCCGGCAGGCCCAAGTCGCTGGCTCTGCGAAGAGTGGAGGTGCGGGCCGAGTTGAGGGTGATGCAGAGCGGGAGCGTGGTCCCCAGCGTTTTGGCGCCCTGGGCCTTCGACTGTTGCCATGGCTCAAAGGGCCCTGCCCGTTCTCCTGCCCTGAAGAACCAGCGGCGCCCTTAGCAGCTCCCTTGGCGGTGGAGCGGCAGGGTGAGTCCATGCTGCGGCTCGGGGATCCCCAATCCCCAGCGTTGCGGGGCCAGGCCTCTTGGGAGGGGCTCCTCGTGGGCGGACCTAGGTTTAGAGTTAGCACCCAGGAGGCCAGCAGGCCCAATCCTCTGGCTGGGCTGCGAGAGGTGGGCAGCCCGAGGTAAAGGCGCTGGCGATCCGGAGCGTGGGCCCCTGCATTTTGGCGCAGGAGGCTTCAAATATCGCCAGTTTCTCCAGGGCCCTGTCCCTTCTCCCGCCCTGAATGACGGGCGGAGCCACTAGCGGCCCGGGTGGCGACGTTGCGGCAGGGTGAGTCTGGCTCTGGGTCTTGGGGTCCCTGATCCCCAGTGTAGCGGCTCCAGGACCCTTGGGAGGGGCCCCTGGGTGGCTGACCTAGGGTTAGGGTTAGCCCCCAGGAGGCCGGCAGGTGGGATCCTGAAACTGTCCGGGGAGCGGAGGGCGGGGCCGAGGTGAGGGCGTTGGGGAGCGGGAGCGTGGGCACCAGCATTTTGGCACGGGGAGCCTTTGAAGGCCACTGGGGGCTCGGAAGGCCCTGCCCCTTCTCTCGCCCTGAATGACCCGCAGGGCTCCTAGCGGCCCGGGTGGCGGCATTGCGGTAGGGTGAGTGTGGCTCTGGGGCTTGAGGTTCCCGATCCCCGGCGAAGCGGCACCAGGACCCTTGGGAGGCGCCCCTGGGTGGCCGACCTAGGGTTAGGGTTAGCACCCGGGAGGCCGGCAGGCGGGATCCGCTCGCTGTGCGTGGAGCGGAGGGGCGGGCCGAGGTGAGGGCGCTGGCGAGCAAGAGCCTGGGCCCAAGCGTTTTGGCACCGGGGGCCTTCGAATGTCTCCAGGGACTCGGCGGGCCCTGCCCATTCTCCTCCCTGAATAACCGGCGACACCCCTAGCATCCCAGGTGGCAGCGGGGCAGCATGTAAGTCCGGGCATAGGGCTCGGGGGTCCCCAGTCCACTGTGTTGCGGCGCCAGGCCCCTTGGGAGGGGCCCCTCGGAGGCTGACTTAGGGTTAGGTTTAGACCCTAGGATGCAGTCAGGCCCTATTCGCCAGCTGTGTGGAGACTGGAGTGGCGGACCTAGGTGAGGGCACTGGTGAGCGGGAGCGTGGGCCCGGGTGTTTTGGCGCGGGGGGCCTTTGAAGGGCGCCGTGTCTTGGAGGGCCCTGCCCGTGCTCCCGCCCTGAATGAACGGCACCACCCCAAGCCCCCGTGTGGCGGCTGGGTGGCAGGGTGAGTCCAGTGCTGAGGCTCGGGGGTCCCCAATCCCCAGCGTTGCGGCGCCAGATCCCTTGGGAGGGGCCCCTCGGGGGTCGATCTAGGGTTATGGTTAGCCCCCAGGAGGATGGTGGACCCGATCAGCGGCTGTGCCGCACGCGGAGGGTTGGGCCTAGGTGAGGGCGCTGGCGAGACTGAGCATGAGCACAAGCGTTTTAATGCGGGGGGCCTTCGAAGGTCGGTGGGGGCTCGGAGGGACCTGCCTGTTCTCCCGCTCTGAATGACTGGCGGGTCCCCTAGAGGCTCTGGTGCCTGAAAGGCAGCAGGGTGAGTCCGTCACTTGGGTTGGGGTCCCCATTCCCGGCGTTGTGGGGCCAGGGCACTTGGGAAGGGCCCCTCTGTGGCCGACCTACAATTAGGGTTAACACCCAGGAGGCCAGCAGGCCCGATACACCGCCTGCGCATCGAGCGGACAGTTGGGCCGAGGTGAGGGTGCTGGTGAACATGAGCCTGGGCCCAAGCGTTTTGGTTAGGGGCACCTTCGAAGGTCAGCGGGGATTCGAAGGGCCTTGCCCATTCTCCCACCCTGAATGAATGGCGGCGCCCCTAGCGGCACGTGTGAGGCGGGGCGGCAGGGTGCATCCAGCACTGGGGCTTGGGGGTTCCCAATCCCCGGCGTTGCGGCGCCAGGCCCCTTAGGAAGCGATGCTCGGGGCCGTCGTAGGGTTAGAGTTAGCGCCCAGGAGGCCTGTAGGCCCGATCCACCGGCTGTGCGAGGAGTGGAGATGCAGGCCAAGTTGAGGGCGATGGCGAGCGGGAGCGTGGGCCCCAGTGTTTTGGCGTCCTGGGCCTTTGAATGTTGCCATGGCTCAGAGGGCCCTGCCCTTTCTCCTGCCATGAATCTCCAGCAACGCCCCTAGTGGCTCCGTTGGCGGTGGGGCGGCAGGGTGAATCCCAGGCTGCGGCTCGGGGATCCCCAATACCCGGCGTTGTGGTGCCACCCCCTTGGGAGGGGCTCCTCGTGGGCCGACCCAGGGTTAGAGTTAGCCCCCATAAGGCCGGCAGGCCAGATCCTCTGGCTGGGTGGTGAGAGGTGGGCGGGCCGAGGTAAAGGCGCTGGGGTGCGGGATTGTGGGCCCCTGCATTTTGGGGTGGGAGGCTTCAAATGTCGCCGGTTTCTCCAGGGCCCTGTCAGTTCTCCCGCCCTGAAGGACCGGCGGTGCCCCTCACGGCCCGGGTGGCAGCATTGTGGGAGGGTGAGTCTGGCTTTGGGGCTTGGGCTTCCAGATCCCTGGCGTAGTGGCACCAAAACCCTTCGGAGGGGCCCCTGGGGGGCCGACCTAGGGTTAGGGTTAGACCCCAGGAGACCGTCAGGCCCAACCGCACACTGTGCGGTGAGCTGAGGTGCGGCTCCAGGTGAAGGCGCTGGGAAGCGGGAGCGTGGGCAGCAGCGTTTTGGCACAGGGAGCCTTTTAGGGTCACTGGGGACTCAGAAGGCCCTGCCCTTCTCTCGCCCTCTATGACCCGCGGCGCCCCTAGCGGCCCAGGTGGGGACAGTGCGGCAGGGTGAGTCTGGCTCTGGGGCCATGAGTCACCAATCCCAAGCATTGCAGAGCCAGGCCGCTTGGGATGTCCCCTCAGGGCTGACCTAGGGTTTTGGTTAGCTACCAGGAGCCCGGCAGGCCCTATCCACCGGCTCTGAAGCAAGCGGTGGGGTGGGCCTAGGTGAGGGCGCTGGCGAGCAGGATCCTGGGAGCCAACGTTTTTGCGCGGGGAGCCTTCAAAGGTCAGCGTGGGCTCGGAGGGCCCTGCCCGATCTCTTGCCCTGATTGACCGGCGGGGCCTCTAGTGGCTCGGGTGGCTGAAGGGCAGCAGGGTGAGTGCGGCACATGAGCTCGGGGTCCCCATCCCCAACGTTGCGACGCCAGGCCCCTTGGGAAGGGCCCCCCGGTGGCTGACCTATGGTTAAGGTTAGCCTCCAGGAGGCCGGCAGGCCCGATACACCGCCTGTGCGTCGAGCGGAGAGTTGTGCCGCGGTGAGGGTGCTGGTGAACATGAGCCTGGGCCCAAGCGTTTTGGTTCGAGGTGCCTTCGAAGGTCAGCTGGGGTTCAAAGGGCCCTGCCCGTTCTCCCACCCTGAATGAATGGCGGCGCCCCTAGCGGCACGTGTGGGGTGGGGCGGCAGGGTGCATCCAGCGCTGGGGCTTGGGGGCCCCCAATCCCTGGCGTTGCGGCGCCAGGCCCCTTAGGAAGCGACGCTCGGGTCATCCTAGGGTTAGGGTTAGCGCCCAGGAGGCCTGCAGGCCCGATCCGCTGGCTGTGCGAGGAGTGGAGATGCAGGCCGAGTTGAGGGCGATGGCGAGCGGGAGCGTGGGCCCCAGCGTTTTAGCGTCCTGGGCCTTTGAATGTTGCCATGGCTCGGAGGGCCCTGCCCTTTCTCCTGCCCTGAAGAACCAGCAAGGCCCCTAGCGGCTCCGTTGGCGGTGGGGCGGCAGGGTGAATCCCAGGCTGCGGCTCGGGGATCCCCAATCCCCGGCGTTGTGGTGCCAGGCCCCTTGGGAGGGGCTCCTAGTGGGCCGACCCAGGGTTAGAGTTAGCCCCCATAAGGCCGGCAGGCCAGATCCTCTGGCTGGGCGGTGAGAGGTGGGCGGGCCGAGGTAAAGGCGCTGGGGTGCGGGATTGTGGGCCCCTGCATTTTGGGGTGGGAGGCTTCAAATGTCGCCGGTTTCTCCAGGGCCCTGTCAGTTCTCCCGCCCTGAATGACCGGCGGCGCCCCTCGCGGCCCGGGTGGCAGCGTTGTGGGAGGGTGAGTCTGGATTTGGGGCTTGGGGTTCCAGATCCCTGGCTTAGTGGCACCAAAAGCCTTGGGAGGGGCCCCTGGGGGGCCGACCTAGGGTTAGGGTTAGCCCCCAGGAGACCGTCAGGCCCAACCGCACACTGTGCGGCGAGCTGAGGTGCAGCCCGAGGTGAAGGCGCTGGGGAGCGGGAGCGTGGGCACCAGCGTTTTGGCACGGGGAGCCTTTGAAGGTCACCGGGGCCTCAGAAGGCCCTGCCCTTCTCTCGCCCTCTATGACCCGCAGTGCCCCTAGCGGCCCAGGTGGGGACAGTGCGGCAGGGTGAGTCCGGCTCTGGGGCTCTGAGTCACCAATCCCCAGCATTGCAGAGCCAGGCCGCTTGGGATGTCCCCTCAGGGCCGACCTAGGGTTTTGGTTAGCTGCCAGGAGCCCGGCAGGCCCTATCCACCGGCTCTGAAGCAAGCGGTGGGGTGGGCCTAGGTGAGGGCGCTGGCGAGCAGGATCCTGGGAGCCAACGTTTTTGCGCGGGGAGCCTTCAAAGGTCAGTGTGGACTCGGAGGGCCCTGCCCGATCTCTTGCCCTGATTGACCAGCGGGGCCTCTAGCGGCTCGGGTGGGTGAAGGGCAGCAGGGTGAGTGCGGCACATGGGTCGGGGTCCCCATCCCCAGCGTTGCGACGCCAGGCCCCTTGGGAAGTGCCCCTCGGTGGCCGACCTATGGTTAGGGTTAGCCTCCAGGAGGCCAGCAGGCCCGATACACCACCTGTGCGTCGAGCGGAGAGTTGGGCCGAGGTGAGGGTGCTGGTGAACATGAGCCTGGGCACAAGCGTTTTGGTTCGGTGCGCCTTCGAAGGTCGGCAGGGGTTCGGAGGGCCCTGCCAGTTCTCCCACCCTGAATGAATGGCGGCGCCCCTAGCGGCCTGTGTGGGTTGGGGTGGCAGCGTGCATCTGGCGGTGGGGCTTGGGGGCCCCCAATCCCTGGCGTTGCGGCACCAGGCCCCTTAGGAAGGGACCTTCAGGGGCTGTCCTAGGGTAAGGGTGAGCTCCCAGGAGGCCGGCAGGCCCGAGTCGCTGGCTCTGCGAAGAGCGGAGGTGTGGGCCGAGTTGAGGGTGATGCAGAGCGGGAGCGTGGTCCCCAGCGTTTTGGCGCCCTGGGCCTTCGACTGTTGCCATGGCTCAAAGGGCCCTGCCTGTTCTCCTGCCCTGAAGAACCAGCGGCACCCTTAGCAGCTCCCTTGGCGGTGGAGCGGCAGGGTGAGTCCATGCTGCGGCTCGTGGATCCCCAATCCCCAGCTTTGTGGGGCCAGGCCTCTTGGGAGGGGCTCCTCGTGGGCGGACCTAGGTTTAGAGTTAGCACCCAGGAGGCCAGCAGGCCCAATCCTCTGGCTGGGCGGCGAGAGGTGGGCGGCCCGAGGTAAAGGCGCTGGCGTTCGGGAGCGTGGGCCCCTGCATTTTGGCGCAGGAGGCTTCAAATATCGCCGGTTTCTCCAGGGCCCTGTCCCTTCTCCCGCCCTGAATGACGGCGGCGCCACTAGCGTCCCGGGTGGCGACGTGGCGGCAGGGTGAGTCTGGCTCTGGGTCTTGGGGTCCCTGATCTCCAGTGTAGCGGCACCAGGGCCCTTGGGAGGGGCCCCTGGGTGGTTGACCTAGGGTTAGGGTTAGCCCCCAGGAGGCCGGCAGGTGGGATCCGGCCACTGTCCGGGGAGCGGAGGGCGGGGCCGAGGTGAGGGCGTTGGGGAGCGGGAGCGTGGGCACCAGCGTTTTGGCACGGGGAGCCTTTGAAGGCCACCGGGGGCTCGGAAGGCCCTGCCCCTTCTCTCGCCCTGAATGACCCGCAGTGCTCCTAGCGGCCTGGGTGGCGGCGTTGCGGTAGGGTGAGTGTGGCTCTGGGGCTTGAGGTTCCCGATCCCCGGCGAAGCGGCACCAGGACCCTTGGGAGGGGCCCCTGGGTGGCCGACCTAGGGTTAGGGTTAGCACCCGGGAGGCCGGCAGGCGGGATCCGCTCGCTGTGCGTGGAGCGGAGGGGCGGGCCGAGGTGAGGGCGCTGGCGAGCAAGAGCCTGGGCCCAAGCGTTTTGGCACCGGGGGCCTTCGAATGTCTCCGGGGACTCGGCGGGCCCTGCCCATTCTCCTCCCTGAATGACCGGCGGCGCCCCTAGCAGCCCAGGTGGCGGCGGGGCGGCATGGAAGTCCGGGCATAGGGCTCGGGGGTCCCCAGTCCACCGCGTTGCGGCGCCAGGCCCCTTGGGAGGGGCCCCTCGGAGGCTGACCTAGGGTTAGGTTTAGCCCCTAGGATGCCGGCAGGCCCTATTCGCCAGCCCTGTGGAGACTGGAGTGGCGGACCGAGGTGAGGGCACTGTTGAGCGGGAGCGTGGGCCCGGGTGTTTTGGCGCGGGGGGCCTTTGAAGGTCGCCGTGTCTTGGAGGGCCCTGCCCGTGCTCCCGCCCTGAATGAACGGCACCACCCCAAGCCCCCGGGTGGCGGCTGGGTGGCAGGGTGAGTCCAGTGCTGAGGCTCGGGGTCCCCAATCCCCAGCGTTGCGGCGCCAGATCCCTTGGGAGGGGCCCCTCGGGGGTCGATCTAGGGTTGCGGTTAGCCCCCAGGAGGCCGGTGGACCCGATCAGCGGCTGTGCGGCACGCGGAGGGTTGGGCCGAGGTGAGGGCGCTGGCGAGACTGAGCATGAGCCCAAGCGTTTTAGTGTGGGGGGCCTTCGAAGGTCAGTGGGGGCTCGGAGGGACCTGCCCGTTCTCCCGCTCTCAATGACCGGCGGGGCCCCTAGAGGCTCCGGTGCCTGAAGGGCAGCAGGGTGAGACCGGCACTTGGGTTGGGGTCCCCATTCCCGGCGTTGTGGCGCCAGGCCACTTGGGAAGGGCCCCTCCGTGGCCGACCTACAGTTAGGGTTAGCCCCCAGGAGGCCAGCAGGCCCGATACACCACCTGTGCGTCGAGCGGAGAGTTGGGGCGAGGTGAGGGTGCTGGTGAACATGAGCCCGGGCCCAACCGTTTTGGTTCGGGGCGCCTTCGAAGGTCGGCGGGGGTTCGAAGGGCCCTGCCCTTTCTCCCACCCTGAATGAATGGCGGCGCCCCTAGCGGCACGTGTGGGGCAGGGCGGCAGGGTGTATCCAGCGCTGGGGCTTGGGGGTTCCCAATCCCCGGCGTTGCGGCGCCAGGCCCCTTAGGAAGCGACCCTCGGGGCCGTCCTAGGGTTAGGGTTAGCGCCCAGGAGGCCGGCAGGCCCGATCCGCCGGCTGTGCGAGGAGTGGAGATGCAGGCCGAGTTGAGAGCGATGGCGAGCGGGAGCTGGGCCCCAGCGTTTTGGCGTCCTGGGCCTTTGAATGTTGCCATGGCTCGGAGGGCCCTGCCCTTTCTCCTGCCCTGAAGAACCAGCAAGGCCCCTAGCGGCTCCGTTGGCGGTGGGGCGGCAGGGTGAATCCCAGGCTGCGGCTCGGGGATCCCCAATCCCCGGCGTTGTGGTGCCAGGCCCCTTGGGAGGGGCTCCTAGTGGGCCGACCCAGGGTTAGAGTTAGCCCCCATAAGGCCGGCAGGCCAGATCCTCTGGCTGGGCGGTGAGAGGTGGGCGGGCCGAGGTAAAGGCGCTGGGGTGCGGGATTGTGGGCCCCTGCATTTTGGGGTAGGAGGCTTCAAATGTCGCCGGTTTCTCCAGGGCCCTGTCAGTTCTCCCGCCCTGAATGACCGGCGGCGCCCCTCGCGGCCCGGGTGGCAGCGTTGTGGGAGGGTGAGTCTGGATTTGGGGCTTGGGGTTCCAGATCCCTGGCTTAGTGGCACCAAAAGCCTTGGGAGGGGCCCCTGGGTGGCCGACCTAGGGTTAGGGTTAGCCCCCAGGAGACCGTCAGGCCCAACCGCACACTGTGCGGCGAGCTGAGGTGCAGCCCGAGGTGAAGGCGCTGGGGAGCGGGAGCGTGGGCACCAGCGTTTTGGCACGGGGAGCCTTTGAAGGTCACCGGGGCCTCAGAAGGCCCTGCCCTTCTCTCGCCCTCTATGACCCGCAATGCCCCTAGCGGCCCAGGTGGGGACAGTGCGGCAGGGTGAGTCCGGCTCTGGGGCTCTGAGTCACCAATCCCCAGCATTGCAGAGCCAGGCCGCTTGGGATGTCCCCTCAGGGCCTACCTAGGGTTTTGGTTAGCTGCCAGGAGCCCGGCAGGCCCTATCCACCGGCTCTGAAGCAAGCGGTGGGGTGGGCCTAGGTGAGGGCGCTGGCGAGCAGGATCCTGGGAGCCAACGTTTTTGCGCGGGGAGCCTTCAAAGGTCAGTGTGGACTCGGAGGGCCCTGCCCGATCTCTTGCCCTGATTGACCGGCGGGGCCTCTAGCGGCTCGGGTGGGTGAAGGGCAGCAGGGTGAGTGCGGCACATGAGCTCGGGGTCCCCATCCCCAGCGTTGCGACGCCAGGCCCCTTGGGAAGGGCCCCTCGGTGGCCGACCTATGGTTAGGGTTAGCCTCCAGGAGCCCCGCAGGCCCGATACACCACCTGTGCGTCGAGCGGAGAGTTGGGCCGAGGTGAGGGTGCTGGTGAACCTGAGCCTGGGCACAAGCGTTTTGTTTCGGTGCGCCTTCGAAGGTCGGCAGGGGTTCGGAGGGCCCTGCCAGTTCTCCCACCCTGAATGAATGGCGGCGCCCCTAGCGGCCTGTGTGGGTTGGGGTGGCAGCGTGCATCCGGCGCTGGGGCTTGGGGGCCCCCAATCCCTGGCGTTGCGGCGCCAGGCCCCTTAGGAAGGGACCTTCAGGGGCTGTCCTAGGGTTAGGGTGAGCTCCCAGGAGGCCGGCAGGCCCGAGTCGCTGGCTCTGCGAAGAGCGGAGGTGTGGGCCGAGTTGAGGGTGATGCAGAGCGGGAGCGTGGTCCCCAGCGTTTTGGCGCCCTGGGCCTTCGACTGTTGCCTTGGCTCAAAGGGCCCTGCCTGTTCTCCTGCCCTGAAGAACCAGTGGCGCCCTTAGCAGCTCCCTTGGCGGTGGAGCGGCAGGGTGAGTCCATGCTGCGGCTCGTGGATCCCCAATCCCCAGCGTTGTGGGGCCAGGCCTCTTGGGAGGGGCTCCTCGTGGGCGGACCTAGGTTTAGAGTTAGCACCCAGGAGGCCAGCAGGCCCAATCCTCTGGCTGGGCGGCGAGAGGTGGGCGGCCCGAGGTAAAGGCGCTGGCGACCGGGAGCGTGGGCCCCTGCATTTTGGCGCAGGAGGCTTCAAATATCGCCGGTTTCTCCAGGGCCCTGTCCCTTCTCCCGCCCTGAATGACGGCGGCGCCACTAGCGTCCCGGGTGGCGACGTGGCGGCAGGGTGAGTCTGGCTCTGGGTCTTGGGGTCCCTGATCTCCAGTGTAGCGGCACCAGGACCCTTGGGAGGGGCCCCTGTGTGGCTGACCTAGGGTTAGGGTTAGCCCCCAGGAGGCCGGCAGGTGGGATCCGGCCACTGTCCGGGGAGCGGAGGGCGGGGCCGAGGTGAGGGCGTTGGGGAGCGGGAGCGTGGGCACCAGCGTTTTGGCACGGGGAGCCTTTGAAGGCCACCGGGGGCTCGGAAGGCCCTGCCCCTTCTCTCGCCCTGAATGACACGCAGTGCTCCTAGAGGCCTGGGTGGCGGCGTTGCGGTAGGGTGAGTGTGGCTCTGGGGCTTGAGGTTCCCGATCCCCGGCGAAGCGGCACCAGGACCCTTGGGAGGGGCCCCTGGGTGGCCGACCTAGGGTTAGGGTTAGCACCCGGGAGGCCGGCAGGCGGGATCCGCTCGCTGTGCGTGGAGCGGAGGGGCGGGCCGAGGTGAGGGCGCTGGCGAGCAAGAGCCTGGGCCCAAGCGTTTTGGCACCGGGGGCCTTCGAATGTCTCCGGGGACTCGGCGGGCCCTGCCCATTCTCCTCCCTGAATGACCGGCGGCGCCCCTAGCAGCCCAGGTGGCGGCGGGGCGGCATGGAAGTCCGGGCATAGGGCTCGGGGGTCCCCAGTCCACCGCGTTGCGGCGCCAGGCCCCTTGGGAGGGGCCCCTCGGAGGCTGACCTAGGGTTAGGTTTAGCCCCTAGGATGCCGGCAGGCCCTATTCGCCAGCCGTGTGGAGACTGGAGTGGCGGACCGAGGTGAGGGCACTGTTGAGCGGGAGCGTGGGCCCGGGTGTTTTGGCGCGGGGGGCCTTTGAAGGTCGCCGTGTCTTGGAGGGCCCTGCCCGTGCTCCCGCCCTGAATGAACGGCACCACCCCAAGCCCCCGTGTGCCGGCTGGGTGGCAGGGTGAGTCCAGTGCTGAGGCTCGGGGTCCCCAATCCCCAGCGTTGCGGCGCCAGATCCCTTGGGAGGGGCCCCTCGGGGGTCGATCTAGGGTTGCGGTTAGCCCCCAGGAGGCCGGTGGACCCGATCAGCGGCTGTGCGGCACACGGAGGGTTGGGCCGAGGTGAGGGCGCTGGCGAGACTGAGCATGAGCCCAAGCGTTTTAGTGTGGGGGGCCTTCGAAGGTCAGTGGGGGCTCGGAGGGACCTGCCCGTTCTCCCGCTCTCAATGACCGGCGGGGCCCCTAGAGGCTCCGGTGCCTGAAGGGCAGCAGGGTGAGACCGGCACTTGGGTTGGGGTCCCCATTCCCGGCGTTGTGGCGCCAGGCCACTTGGGAAGGGCCCCTCCGTGGCCGACCTACAGTTAGGGTTAGCCCCCAGGAGGCCAGCAGGCCCGATACACCGCCTGTGCGTCGAGCGGAGAGTTGGGGCGAGGTGAGGGTGCTGGTGAACATGAGCCCGGGCCCAAGCGTTTTGGTTCGGGGCGCCTTCGAAGGTTGGCGGGGGTTCGAAGGGCCCTGCCCATTCTCCCACCCTGAATGAATGGCGGCGCCCCTAGCGGCACCTGTGGGGCAGGGCGGCAGGGTGTATCCAGCGCTGGGGCTTGGGGGTCCGTAATCTCCGGAGTTGCCGAACCGGGTCCCTTAGGAAGGGATCCTCAGGGGCCGTCCTAGGGTTAGGGTTAGCGCCCAGGAGGCCAGCAGGCCGGAGTCGCCAGCTCTGCAAGGAGCGGAGGTGCGGGCCGAGTTGAGGGTGCTGGTGAACGTGAGCGTGGGCCCAAGCATTTTGATTCGGGGCGCCTTGGAGCATGGGCGGGGGTTCGGAGGGCCCTGCCCTTTCTCCCACCCTGAATGAACAGCGGCGCCCCCAGCAGCCCGGGTGGGGAGGGGCGACAGGGTGCATCCTGTGCTGGGGCTTGGGGGTCCCCAATCCCCGGCGATGGGGTGCCAGGACCCTTGGGAGAGGCCCCTCGGGGGCAAACTAGGGTTAGGTTTAGCCCCCAGGAGGCCGGCAGGCCCTATTCGCCAGCTGTGTGGAGAGTGGGGTGGCGGACGGAGGTGAGGGCGCTGGTGAGTGGGAGGGTGGGTCTGCCGTTTTTGCGCGGGGGGGGGGGCTTCGAAGGTCACTGTGTCTCGGAGGTCCCTGCCCGTTCTCCTGTCCTGATGGACCGGTGGTCCCCTAGCGACTTGGGTGGCTGAAGGGCAGCAGGGTGAGTCTGGCACTTGGGCACGGGGTCCCCATCCCCAGCATTGTGTCACCAGGACCCTTGGGAAGGGCCCCTCGGGGGCCGTCCTAGGGTTAGGGTTAGCGCCCAGGAGGCCGGCAGGCCCGAGTCGCCGGCTGTGCGGGGAGCGGAGGTGCGGGCCGAGTTGAGGGTGCTGGTGAACATGAGCGTGGGCCCAAGTGTTTTGATTCGGGGCGCCTTGGAGCATAGGCGGGGGTTCGGATGGCCGTGCCCCTTCTCCCACCCTGAATGAATGGCAGCGCCCCTGCAGCCCGTGAGGGGAGGGGCGACAGGGTGCATCAGGCACTGGGGCTTGGGGGTCCCCAATCCCCAGCGATGCCGCGCCAGGCCCCTTGGGAGAGGCCGCTCGGGGGCAACCTAGGGTTAGGTTTAGCCCCCAGGAGGCCGGCAGGCCCTATTCCCAGCTGTGTGGAGAGTGGAGTGGTGGATGGAGGTGAGGGCGCTGGTGAGTGGGAGGGTGGGTCTGCCGTTTTTGCACGGGGGGGCCTCCGGAGGTCACCATGTCTCGGAGGGCCCTGCCTGTTCTCCCGCCCTGAATGATCGGCAACACCCAAAGCCCCCGGGTGGCGGCTGGGCGGCAGGGTGAGTCAGGTGCTGAGGTTCGGGGTCCCCAATCCCGGCGTTGCTGCGCCAAGGCCCTTGGGAGTGGTCCTTTGGGGATCGATCTAGGGATATAGTTAGCCCCCAGGAGGCAGGTGGACACGATCAGAGGCTGAGCGTTACGCGGAGGGTTGGGATGAGGTGAGGGCACTGGCGAGACTGAGCATGAGCCCACGCTTTTTAGTGCGGGGGACCATCGAAGGTCGGCGGGGCCGCAGAGGGACCTGCCCGTTCTCCCACTCTGAATGACCGGCGGGGCCCCTAGCGGCTCGGGTGGCTGAAGGGCAGGAGGGTGAGTCCAGCACTTGGGCTCGGGGTCCCCATCCCCGGCGTTGTGGCGCCAGGCCACTTGGGAAGGGCCCCTCAGGGGGCCGACCTACCCTTAGGGTTAACCCCAGGCGGCCGGCAGGCCCGATACACCACCTGTGCGTCGAGCGGAGAGTTGGGCCGAGGTGAGGGTGCTGGTGAACATGAGCCTGGGCCCAAGCGTTTCGGTTCAGGGCGCCTTCGAAGGTCGGTGGGGGTTCGGAGGGCCCTGGCAGTTCTCCCACCCTGAATGAATGGCGGCGCCCCCAGCGGCCCGTGTGAGGCGGGGCGCCAGGGTGCATCCAGCACTGGGTCTTGGGGGTCCCCAATCCCCGGCGTTGCGATGCCAGGCCCCTTGGGAAGGGCCCCTCGGGGGCCGACCTATGGTTAGGGTTAGCTCCCAGGAGGCCGGCAGGCCCTGGGCCTTTGAATGTTGCCATGGCTCGAAGGGCCCTGCCTGTTCTCCTGCCCTGAATAACCAGTGGCGCCCTTAGCGGCTCCGTTGGCGGTGGGGCGGCAGGGGGAGTCCTGCGCTGTGGCTCGGGGATCCCCAATCCGCAGCGTTGCGGGGCCAGGCCCCTTGGGAGGGGCTCGTAGGGGACCGACCTAGGGTTAGAGTTAGCACCCAGGAGGCGGCAGGCCCAATCCTCTGGCTGGGCGGCGAGAGGTGCGCGGGCCGAGGTAAAGGCTCTGGCGAGCCGGAGCCTGGGCCCCTGCATTTTGGTGGGAGGCTTCAAAAGTCGCTGGTTTCTCCAGGGCCCTGTCCGTTCTCCCGCCCTGAATGACCGGTGGCGCCCCTAGCGGCCCGGGTGGGGACAGTGCGGCAGGGTGAGTCGGGTTCTGGGGCTCTGAGTCACCAATCCCCAGCGTTGCAGAGCCAGGCCCCTTGGGATGTGCCCCACGGGGCCGACCTAGGGTTTTGGTTAGCCCCAGGAGCTTGGCAGGCCCTATCCACCGGCTCCGAATCAAGCGGAGGGGCGGGCTGAGGTGAGGGCGCTGGGAGCAAGAGCATGGGAGCCAACGTTTTTGCGCGGGGGGCCTTCGAAGGTCAGCGGGGGCTCGGAGGTCCCTGCCCGTTCTCCTGTCCTGATTGACCGGTGGTCCCCTAGCGGCTTGAGTGGCTGAAGGGCAGCAGGGTGAGTCCGGCAGTTGGGCACGGGGTCCCCATCCCCAGCGTTGCGTCACCAGGTCCCTTGGGAAGGGCCCCTCGGGGGCAGACCTATGGTTAGGGTTAGTCCCCAGGAGCCACGCAGGCCCGATACACCACCTGTGCATCGAGAGGACAGTTGGGCCGAGGTGAGGGTGCTGGTGAACGTGAGCCAGGGCCCAAGGGTTTTGGATCGGGGCGCCTTCGAAGGTCGACGGGGGTTCTGAGGGCCCTGCCAGTTCTCCCACCCTGAATGAATGGCGGCGCCCCTAGTGGCCTGTGTGGGGCGGGGCGGCAGCGTGCATCAGGCGCTGGGGCTTGGGGGTCCGCAATCTCCGGAGTTGCCGAACCGGGTCCCTTAGGAAGGGATCCTCAGGGGCCGTCCTAGGGTTAGGGGTAGCGCCCAGGAGGCCAGCAGGCCGGAGTCGCCAGCTCTGCAAGGAGCGGAGGTGCGGGCCGAGTTGAGGGTGCTGGTGAACGTGAGCGTGGGCCCAAGCATTTTGATTCGGGGCGCCTTGGAGCATGGGCGGGGGTTCGGAGGGCCCTGCCCTTTCTCCCACCCTGAATGAACAGCGGCGCCCCCAGCAGCCCGGGTGGGGAGGGGCGACAGGGTGCATCCTGTGCTGGGGCTTGGGGGTCCCCAATCCCCGGCGATGGGGCGCCAGGCCCCTTGGGAGAGGCCCCTCGGGGGCAACCTAGGGTTAGGTTTAGCCCCCAGGAGGCCGGCAGGCCCTATTCGCCAGCTGTGTGGAGAGTGGGGTGGCGGACGGAGGTGAGGGCGCTGGTGAGTGGGAGGGTGGGTCTGCCGTTTTTGCGCGGGGGGGGGGGGGGCTTCGAAGGTCACCGTGTCTCGGAGGTCCCTGCCCGTTCTCCTGTCCTGATGGACCGGTGGTCCCCTAGCGACTTGGGTGGCTGAAGGGCAGCAGGGTGAGTCTGGCACTTGGGCACGGGGTCCCCATCCCCAGCATTGTGTCACCAGGAGCCTTGGGAAGGGCCCCTCGGGGGCCGTCCTAGGGTTAGGGTTAGCGCCCAGGAGGCCGGCAGGCCCGAGTCGCCGGCTGTGCGGGGAGCGGAGGTGCGGGCCGAGTTGAGGGTGCTGGTGAACATGAGCGTGGGCCCAAGTGTTTTGATTCGGGGCGCCTTGGAGCATAGGCGGGGGTTCGGATGGCCGTGCCCCTTCTCCCACCCTGAATGAATGGCAGCGCCCCTGCAGCCCGTGAGGGGAGGGGCGACAGGGTGCATCAGGCACTGGGGCTTGGGGGTCCCCAATCCCCAGCGATGCCGCGCCAGGCCCCTTGGGAGAGGCCGCTCGGGGGCAACCTAGGGTTAGGTTTAGCCCCCAGGAGGCCGGCAGGCCCTATTCCCAGCTGTGTGGAGAGTGGAGTGGTGGATGGAGGTGAGGGCGCTGGTGAGTGGGAGGGTGGGTCTGCCGTTTTTGCACGGGGGGGCCTCCGGAGGTCACCATGTCTCGGAGGGCCCTGCCTGTTCTCCCGCCCTGAATGATCGGCAACACCCAAAGCCCCCGGGTGGCGGCTGGGCGGCAGGGTGAGTCAGGTGCTGAGGTTCGGGGTCCCCAATCCCGGCGTTGCTGCGCCAAGGCCCTTGGGAGTGGTCCTTTGGGGATCGATCTAGGGATATAGTTAGCCCCCAGGAGGCAGGTGGACACGATCAGAGGCTGAGCGTTACGCGGAGGGTTGGGATGAGGTGAGGGCACTGGCGAGACTGAGCATGAGCCCACGCTTTTTAGTGCGGGGGACCATCGAAGGTCGGCGGGGCCGCAGAGGGACCTGCCCGTTCTCCCACTCTGAATGACCGGCGGGGCCCCTAGCGGCTCGGGTGGCTGAAGGGCAGGAGGGTGAGTCCAGCACTTGGGCTCGGGGTCCCCATCCCCGGCGTTGTGGCGCCAGGCCACTTGGGAAGGGCCCCTCAGGGGGCCGACCTACCCTTAGGGTTAACCCCAGGCGGCCGGCAGGCCCGATACACCACCTGTGCGTCGAGCGGAGAGTTGGGCCGAGGTGAGGGTGCTGGTGAACATGAGCCTGGGCCCAAGCGTTTCGGTTCAGGGCGCCTTCGAAGGTCGGTGGGGGTTCGGAGGGCCCTGGCAGTTCTCCCACCCTGAATGAATGGCGGCGCCCCCAGCGGCCCGTGTGAGGCGGGGCGCCAGGGTGCATCCAGCACTGGGTCTTGAGGGTCCCCAATCCCCGGCGTTGCGATGCCAGGCCACTTGGGAAGTGCCCCTCGGGGGCCGACCTATGGTTAGGGTTAGCTCCCAGGAGGCCGGCAGGCCCTGGGCCTTCAAATGTTGCCATGGCTTGAAGGGCCCTGCCTGTTCTCCTGCCCTGAATAACCAGCGGCGCCCTTAGCGGCTCCTTTGGCGGTGGGGCGGCACGGGGAGTCCCGCGCTGCGGCTCGGGGATCCCCAATCCCCAGCGTTGCGGGGCCAGGCCCCTTGGGAGGGGCTCGTAGGGGGCCGACCTAGGGTTAGAGTTAGCACTCAGGAGGCCGCAGGCCCAATCCTCTGGCTGGGCAGCGAGAGGTGCGCGGGCCAAGGTAACGGCTCTGGGAGCGGGAGCGTGGGCCCCTATATTTTGCCGGGAGGCTTCAAAAGTCCCTGGTTTCTCCAGGGCCCTGTCAGTTCTCCTGCCCTGAATGACCGGCAGCGCCCCATCGGTCTGGGTGGCGACAGTGGGGCAGGGTGAGTTGGGTTTTGGGGCTCTGAGTCACCAATCCCCAGCGTTGCAGAGCCAGGCCCCTTGGGATGTGCCCCACGGGGCCGACCTGGGGTTTTGGTTAGCCCCAGGAGCTTGGCAGGCCCTATCCACCGGCTCTGAATCAAGTGGAGGGGCGGGCCGAGGTGCGGGCGCTGGGAGCAGGAGCATGGGAGCCAAGGTTTTTGCGCGGGGGGCCTTCAAAAGTCAGCGGGGGCTTGGAGGTCCCTGCCCCTTCTCCTGTCCTGATTGACCGGTGGTCCCCTAGCGGCTTGGGTGGCTGAAGGGCAGCAGGGTGAGTCCGGCACTTGGGCACGGGGTCCCCCTCCCCAGCATTGAGTCGCCAGGACCCTTGGGAAGGGCCCCTCGGGGGCCAACCTATGGTTAGGGTTGGCCCCCAGGAGCCCCGCAGGCTCGATACACCACCTGTGCATCGAGCGGAGAGTTGGGCCAAGGAGAGGGTGCTGGTGAACGTGAGCCAGGGCCCAAGGGTTTTGGTTCCGGGCGCCTTCGAAGGTCGGCGGGGGTTCGGAGGGCCCTGCCCGTTCTCCCAACCTGAATGAATGGCGGCGCCCCTAGCGTCCCCTGTGGGGCGGGGCGGCAGCATGCGTCTGGCACTGGGACTTGGGGGTCCACAATCCCCGGCATTGCAGCGCCAGGCCCCTTAGGAAGGGATCCTCAGGGGCCGTCCTAGGGTTAGGGTTAGCTCCCAGGAGGGCAGCAGGCCCTAGTCGCCAGCTGTGTGAGGAGCAGAGGTGCGGGCCGAGTTGAGGGTGCTGGTGAACGTGAGCGTGGGCCCAAGCGTTTTGATTCGGGGCGCCTTGGAGCATAGGCGGGGGTTCGGAGGGCCCTGCCCCTTCTCCCACCCTGAATGAACGGCGGCGCCCCTAGCGGCCCGAGTGGGGAGGGGCAACAGGGTGCATCCGGCGCTGGGGCTTGGGGGTCCCCAATCCCCGGCGATGCGGCGCCAGGCCCCTTGGGAGAGGCCCCTCGGGGGCAACCTAGGGTTAGGTTTAGCTCCCAGGAGGCCGGCAGGCCCTATTCGCCAGCTGTGTGGAGAGTGCAGTGGCGGACGGAGGTGAGGGCGCTGCTGAGTGGAAGGGTGGGTCTGCCGTTTTTGCGCTGGGGGGCCTTCGAAGGTCGCCGTGTCTCCGAGGGCCCTGCCTGTTCTCCCGCCCTGAATGATCGGCAGCACCCCAAGCCCCCGGGTGGTGGCTGGGCGGCAGGGTGAGTCAGGTGCTGAGGTTCGGGGTCCCCAATCCCCGGCATTGCTGCGCCAAGCCCCTTGGGAGTGGACCTTTGGGGATCGATCTAGGGTTATGGTTAGCCCCCAGGAGGTCAGTGGACCCAATCAGCGGCTGTGCGGCACGCGGAGGGTTGGGACGAGGTGAGGGCACTGGCGAGACTGAGCATGAGCCCAAGCTTTTTAGTGCGGGGGGCCGTCGAAGGTCGGCAGGGCCGCAGAGGGACCTGCCCGTTCTCCCACTCTGAATGACCGGCGGGGCCCCTAGCGGCTCGGGTGGCTGAAGGGCAGGAGGGTGAGTCCAGCACTTGGGCTCGGGGTCCCCATCCCCGGCGTTGTGGCGCCAGGCCACTTGGGAAGGGCCCCTCGGGGGGCCGACCTACCCTTAGGGTCAACCCCAGGCGGCCAGCAGGCCCGATACACCACCTGTGCGTCGAGCGGAGAGTTGGGCCGAGGTGAGGGTGCTGGTGAACATGAGCCTGGGCCCAAGCGTTTCGGTTCAGGGCGCCTTCGAAGGTCGGTGGGGGTTCGGAGGGCCCTGGCAGTTCTCCCACCCTGAATGAATGGCGGCGCCCCTAGCGGCCCGTGTGAGGCGGGGCGCCAGGGTGCATCCGGCACTGGGTCTTGGGGGTCCCCAATCCCCGGCGTTGCGATGCCAGGCCCCTTGGGAAGGGCCCCTCGGGGGCCGACCTATGGTTAGGGTTAGCTCCCAGGAGGCCGGCAGGCCCTGGGCCTTCGAATGTTGCCATGGCTCGAAGGGCCCTGCCTGTTCTCCTGCCCTGAATAACCAGTGGCGCCCTTAGCGGCTCCGTTGGCGGTGGGGCGGCAGGGGGAGTCCTGCGCTGTGGCTCGGGGATCCCCAATCCGCAGCGTTGCGGGGCCAGGCCCCTTGGGAGGGGCTCGTAGGGGGCCGACCTAGGGTTAGAGTTAGCACCCAGGAGGCGGCAGGCCCAATCCTCTGGCTGGGCGGTGAGAGGTGCGCGGGCCGAGGTAAAGGCTCTGGCGAGCCGGAGCCTGGGCCCCTGCATTTTGGTGGGAGGCTTCAAAAGTCGCTGGTTTCTCCAGGGCCCTGACCATTCTCCCGCCCTGAATGACCGGTGGCGCCCCTAGCGGCCCGGGTGGGGACAGTGCGGCAGGGTGAGTCGGGTTCTGGGGCTCTGAGTCACCAATCCCCAGCGTTGCAGAGCCAGGCCCCTTGGGATGTGCCCCCCGGGGCCGACCTAGGGTTTTGGTTAGCCCCAGGAGCTTGGCAGGCCCTATCCACCGGCTCTGAATCAAGTGGAGGGGCGGGCCGAGTTGAGGGCGCTGGGAGCAGGAGCATGGGAGCCAAGGTTTTTGTGCGGGGGGCCTTCAAAAGTCAGCGGGGGATTGGAGGTCCCTGCCCCTTCTCCTGTCCTGATTGACCGGTGGTCCTCTAGCGGCTTGGGTGGCTGAAGGGCAGCAGGGTGAGTCCGGCACTTGGGCACGGGGTCCCCCTCCGCAGCATTGAGTCGCCAGGACCCTTGGGAAGGGCCCCTTGGGGGCCAACCTATGGTTAGGGTTGGCCCCCAGGAGCCCCGCAGGCTCGATACACCACCTGTGCATCGAGCGGAGATTTGGGCCAAGGAGAGGGTGCTGGTGAACGTGAGCGAGGGCCCAAGGGTTTTGGTTCCGGGCGCCTTCGAAGGTCGGCGGGGGTTCGGAGGGCCCTGCCCGTTCTCCCAACCTGAATGAATGGCGGCGCCCCTAGCGGCCCGTGTGGGGCGGGGCGGCAGCGTGCGTCAGGCGCTGGGACTTGGGGGTCCACAATCTCAGGCCTTGCAGCTCCAGGCTCCTTGGGAGGGGCCCATTGGGGGCCGACCTAGGTTTAGGGTTAGCCCCCAGGAACCTGGCAGGCCTCATTCGCTGGCTGTGCTGTGAGCAGAGCAGCACGCCGAGGTGAGGGCGCTGGCGTACGGGGGTGTGGGCAAAGCCTTTTGGCGCGGGGGGGCCTTCGAAAGTCCCTGGGGGCTCGGAAGGCCTTGCCCGTTCTCCCAACCTGAATGACCGGCGATGCCCCTAGTGGCCCGGGTTGCGGTGGGGCGGCATGGTAAGTCCAGCGCTGGGGCACGGGGGTCCCCAATACTCGGCGTTGGGGCGCCAGGCCTCTTGGGAAGGGCCCTCGGGGTCCGAACCAGCGTTAGTGTTAGCCCCCAAGAGGCCGGCAGACCTGATCCGCCAGCTGTGTAGCGAGCAGTGGTGCAGGCCGAGGTGAGGGCACTGTAGAGCGGGAGCGTGGGCCCAAGCGTTTTGGCGTGGGGGCATTCGAAAGTCACCGGGGGTTCAGAGCGCACTTCCGGTTCTACTGCGCTGAAAGCCCGACGGTGCACCTAGCGGCTCGGGTTGCAGAGGGGCGGCAGGGTGAGTCCAGTGCTGGGGCTTGGGAATCTCCAATCCCTGGCGTTTCGGCACCAGACCCCTTGGGAAGGGCCCCTCGGGCCTGACTTAGGGTTTGGGTTAGCCTCCAGGAGGCCAGCAGGCTGGATCTGCCAGCTGTGCAGCGAGTGGATGGTCGGGCGGAGGTGAGATTGCTGGCGAGCGGGAGCGTGGGCCCAAGCGTTTTGGCGTGGGGGGGGGTTCAAAGGTCGCCGGGGACTCGGAGGGCCCTGCCCGATCTCCCGCCCTGAATGAGGACGTTGCCCCTAGCGGGCCGGGTCGCAGTGAGGCGGTAGGGTGAGTCCGGCGCTGGGGCTCGGGAGTCCCCAATCCCCGGCATGGCGGTGCCAGGCCCCTTGGGAGGGGCCCCTTGGGTGCCGACCTAGGCTTAGAGTTATCCCCCCGGAGGCCAGCAGCCCCGATCTGCCCGCTGTATGGCGAGTGATGTGGCGGGCTGGAGTGAGGGTTCTGGCGAGCGGGAGCGTGGGCCTGAGTGTTTTCGCACGGGGGCCTTCGAAGGTCGCCATTGGCTCGGAGGGCCCTGCCCGTTCTCCTGCCCTTAATGACCGGCGGGGACCCTAGTGGCCCGGGTGGCAGCGGGGCGGGAGGGTGAGTCTGGCAATGGGACTCGGGGGACACGAAACCCCGGCGTTGTGGCGCCAGGCACCTTGGGAGAGGCCCCTCGGGGGCTGACTTAGGTTTAGGGTTAGCCCCCAGGAGGCCGGCAGGCCCGATCCGCTGGCTGTGCGGCGAGTGGAGGGGCGGGCCGAGGTGAGGGCGTTGGCGAGTGGGAGCATGGGCCCAAGTATTTTGGCAAGGGTGGCCTTCGAAGGTCGCCGGGGGCTCGGAGGGCCCTGCCCGTTCTCCCGCCCTGAATGACTGGCAGCGCCCCTAACGGCCCGGGTGGAGGCAGGGCGGTAGGGCGGCTCCAGAGCTGGGGATCTGGGGTCCCCAATCCCCGGCGTGGTGGCGCCAGGCCCATTGGGAGGGGCCCCTCGGGGGCTGATGTAGGGTTTGGGTTAGCCCCCAGGAAGCTGGCAGGCCCGATCCGCCACATGTGCGGTGTGCGGAGGGGCTGGCCTAGGTGAGGGCGCTGGCGAGCTGGACCGTGGGCCCAAGCGTTTTGGTGCGGGGGACTTCAAATGTCGCCCGGGGCTCTGAGGGCCCTGCCCGTTCTCCCACCTGAATGAGGACAGCGCCCCGAGTGTGCCAGGTCACGGCGCGGTGGCAGGGTGAGACTGCCGCCGGGGCTCGGGGGTCTCCGAGCCCCAGCATGGCAGAGCCAGGCCCCTTGGGAGGGGCCCCTCGGGCACCGACGTAGGGTTTGTGTTAGCTCCAGGAGGCCGGCAGGACCTATCCGTAGGCTGTACTGCGAGCCGAAGGACGGGTCGACGTGAATGCACTGGCGAGTGGGAGTGTGGGCCCAAGCGTTTTGGCGAGAGGGTTTGGAAGATTGCCGGGGGCTCGGAGAGCCCTGCCTGTTCTAACGCCCTGAATGAACGGCGGCGCCCCTAGCGGCCCAGGTGGCGGCGGGGCGGCAGGGTGAGTCAGGCGAGGGGGCTTGGGGGACCCCAATCCCAGGCGTGGTGGCGCCAGGCACCTTGGGAGGGGCCCCTTGGGGGCCAAGCTAGGTTTAGGGTTAGCCCCCAGGAGGCCGGCAGGCCCTTTCCGCCAGCTGTGTGACGAGCGGAGGATGGGCCGAGGTGAGGGCACTGGCGAACGGGAGCTTGGGCCCAATCGTTTTGGCACGGGGGGCCTTCGAAGGTTGCCGGGGGCTCGGAGGGCCCTGCCCGATATCCCGCCCTGAATGAGGAAGGCGCCCCTAGCGGGCCGGGTCGCAGTGGGGCGGCAGGGTGAGTTCGGCCCTGGTGCTCGGGGGTCCCCAATCCCTGGCGTGGCAGCACCAGGCCCCTTGGGAGGGGCCCCTCGTGAGCCGACCTAGGGTTAGGGTTAGCCCAAAGGAGGACGGCAGGCCCCATCCACCGGCTGAGCGGATTACGGAGTGGTGGGCCAAGGTGAGGGCTCTGGCGAGCGGGAGCGTGGTCCCAGGCGTTTTGGCACAGGGGCCTTCGAAGTTCGAGGGTGGCTCGGAAGGCTCTGCATGTTCTCCAGCCCGGAATGACCGGCGGCGCCCCTAGCGGCCCGGGTGGCGGCGGAGTGGCAGGGTGCATCTGGTGTTGTGGCTCGGGGGTCCCCAATCCCCAGCGTGGCAGTGCCAGACCCCTTGGGACGGTCCCCTCTGAGACCGACCTAGGGTTCGGGTTAGCCCCCAGGAGAATGGCAGGCCCGATCCGCCAGCTGTGCAGAGAGTGGAGGGACGGGCCGAAGTGAGGGCGCTGGTGAGTGGTAGCGTTGGCCCAAGCGTTTTGGTGCAGGAGGCCTTGGACATTCGCCGGGGGCTCGGAGGGCCCTGCCCATTCTCCCGACCCATGAGGACATTGCTCCTAGCAGGCTGGGTCGTGGAGGGGCAGCAGGGTGAGCCCGCAGCAAGTGCTCGCGGGTCCCCAATCCCCGGCATGGCGGCGCCAGGCACTTGGGAGTGGTCCCTCGGGGGCCGACCTAGGGTAGGGTTAGCCTAAAGGATGCCAGCAGGCCCGATCTGCCGTATGTGCGGTGAGCAGAGGGGTTGGCCGAGGTGACAGCGGTGGCGAACAGGAGCGTAGGCCCAAGCGTTTTGGCGCAGATGGCCTTTGAAGGTCGCCCAGGGCTCGGAGGGCCCTGCCCATTCTCCCGCCCTGAATGACCGGCGCCGCCCCAAGCAGCCCGGGTGGCGGAGGGGCGGTAGGTTGAGTTGGGCCCTGGGGCTCGGGGGTCCCCAATCCCCGACATTGAGGCGCCAAGCCCCTTGGGAGGGGCCCCTCGGGTCCGACCTAGGGTTAGGGTTAGCCCCCAGGAGGCTGGCAGGCACAATCCGCCAGCTGTGTGGCAAGCGGAGGGGCGGGCCGAGGGGCAGGCGCTGGAGAGCAGGAGCATAGTCCCAAGCGTTTTGGCGCGGGGGGCCTTCGAAGTTTGCCAGGGGCTCGGAGGGCCCTACCCGTTCTCCCGCTCTGAATGAGCTGTGGCACCCCTAGTGGCCCGGATGATGGCGAGGCAGCAGCGTGAGTTTGGCTCTGGGGCTCCGTGTCCCCAATCCCTGTATTGTGGCACCAGGCCCCTTGGGAGGGGCCCATCGGGGGTCGACCAAGAGTTAGGGTTAGCACCCAGGAGGTCGGCAGGCCCGATCCACCGGCTGTGTGACGAGTGGAGGGGCGGGCCGAGGTGAGGGCGCTGGCGAGCGGGAGCGTGGACCCAAGCGTTTTGGTGCGGGGGTCCTTCGAAGGTTGCAGGTGGCTCGGAAGGGCTTGCCCGTTCTGCCACCCTGAATGACCAGCGGCACCCCTAGCAGCCCGGTGGCGTCGCAGCGGCCGTGTGAGTCCGGCGCTGGGGCTTGGGGGTCCCAATCCCTGGCGTTGGGCAGCCAGGCCCCTTGGGAGATTCCCTCGGGGGTCGACCTAGGGTTAGGGTTATCCCCCAAGAGCCTGTTAGGCCCGATCTGCCAGCTGTGCAGCGTGCGGAGGGGTGGGCTGAGGTGAGGGCGTTGGTGAGCGAGAGCGTGGACCCAAGCATTTTGGCGCAGGTTGCCTTCGAAGATCACCAGGGGATCGGAGGGCCCTGCCCGTTCTCGCTCCCTGAATGACCGGCGGTGCCCCTAGCAGCCCGGGTGGCGGCGGGGTGACACGGTGAGTCCGGCGGTGGGGCTCGGGGGTCCCCAATCCCAGGCATTGCGGTGCCAGGCCCCTTCGGACAGGCCCCTCAGGGGCCCACCTAGGGCATATTGGTAGCCCCCAGGAGGAGGGCAGGCTTCATCCGCCAGCTCTCCGGCAAGCGGAGGGGCGGGCCGAGGTGAGGGCGCTGAGGGGCGGGAGGGTGGGCTCAAGCGTTTTGGATGGGGAGGCCTTCGAATGTCGCCGCGGGCTCGGAGGGCCCTGTCCGTTCTCCCGCCCTGAATGACCAGTGGCACCCCTAGCGGACCGGGTGTCAGTGGGGCGGCAGGGTGAGTCCGGCGCTGGGGCTCAGGGGTCCCCAATCCCCGGCGTTGCGGCGCCAGGCCCGTTGGGAGGGGCAGCTCCGGGCCCGTCCTAGGGTAAGGGTGAGCCCCCAGGAGGCCGGCAGTTCTGATCCAGCAGCTGTGAGGTGAGCGGAGGGGCGGGCCGAGGTAATGGTGCTGGCGAGCGGGAGCATGGGCCAAAGGGTTTTGGCGCGGGGTGCATTCGAAAGTCGCTGGGGACTTGGAGGGCCCTGCCCGTTCTCCCACCCTGAATGACCGGCGGAGCCCCTAGCAGCTCGGGTGGCAGTTGAGCCGCAGGGTGAGTCCGGCGCTGGGGCTCGGGGGTCTGAATCCCTGACGTTGTGGGCCAGGCCCCTTGGGAAGGGCCCCTCGGGGGCCGACATAGTGTTAGGGTTAGCCCCAAATATGCTGGCAGGCCTGATCCCCTGGCTGCGTGGCGATCGGAGGGGTGGGCCGAGGTGAAGCGTTGGTGAGCGGGAGCGTGGGCCCAAGCGTTTTGGCGCGGGGAGCCTTTGGAGTTCGCCGGGGGCTCGGAGGGACCTACCCATTCTCCCGCCTTGAATGACCGGCGGCGCCCCTAGTGGGCCGGGTGGCGGCGGGGCGGCACGGTGTGTTCGGAGCTCGGGTTCAGGGGTTCGCAATCCCTGCGTTGCGAGGCCAGGCCCCTTGGGAGGGGCTCCTTGGGGGCCAACCTAGGGTTAGGGTTAGCCCCCTGGAGGCCGGCAGCCCCAATCCGCCATCTGTGCAGCGAGTGGAGGGGCAGGCCGAGCTGAGGGCACAGGCAAGCGTGATCGTGGGCCCAAGCGGTTTGGCGCGGGGTGCCTTCGAAGGTCATCCGGGGCTTAGAAGGCCCTGCCTGTTCTCACACCCTGAATGATCAGTGGCGCCGCTAGAGGCCTGGGTGTTGGCGGGGCGGCAAGGTGAGTCTGGTGCTGCAGCTCGGGGGTCAGCAATCAGACACGTTGTGGCGCCAGGCCCCATCGTACGAGCCCCTCCGGGGCCAACCTAGGGTTAGGGTTAGCCCCCAGGAGGCCGGCAGGCCCGATCCGCCAGGTGTGGGGTGAGGGGAAGGGCGGGCCGAAGTGAGGGCACTGGCAAATGGGACCGTGGGCCCAAGCATTTTGGCACGGGGCTCCTTCGAATGTCATCGTGGGCTAGGAGAGCCCCGCTTGTTCTCCCGCTCTGAATGACCGGCGGTGCCCCTAGCGGTCCGGGTGGTGGCGGGACAGCAAGGTGAGTCCTGGCTGGGGCTCGGGGGTCCCAATCTCCGGCTTTGCCATGCCAGACCCCTTGGGAGGGGCCCCTCGGGAGCCGACCTAGGGTTAGTGTCAGCCCCCAGGAGGCCAGCAGGCCCGATCCGCCAGTTGTGCGGCGAGCGGAGGGGCGCAGAGGTGAAGGCGCTGGCGAGCCGGAGCGTGGGCCCAAGCGTTTTGGCTTGGTGGGCCTTCGAAGGATGACAGGGACTCGGAGGGCCCTGTCCCTTCTCCCGCACTGAATATCCTGTGGCGCCCCTAGCAGCCGGGTGGCGGCGGGGCGGCAGGATGAGTCCAGCGCTGGGGCTCGGGGGTTCGCAATCCCCGGTGTTGCGCCGCCAGGCTCCTTGGAATGGACCACTCGGGGGCTGACCTAGGGTTAGGGTTAGCCCCCAGGAAGCCGGCAGGCCCGATCTGCCGGCTGTGCGGCGAGCAGAGGGGCGGGCCGAAGTGAGGGCACTGACTAGCGGGAGCGTGGGCCCAAGCGTTTTGGCGCGGGGGGCCTTCGAAGGTCTCTGGTGGCTCGGAGGGCCCTTCACGTTCCTCCGCCCTGAATGACCGGTGGCGCCCCTACTGGCCCGGGTGGCGGCGGGGGTGGCAGGTTGAGTCCAACGCTGGGGCTCTGGGGTCCCCAATCCCCGGTGTTGTGGCGCCAGGCCCCTTGGGAGGTGCCCCTCCGGGGCCGACCTAGGCTTAGGGTTAACCCCCAGGAGGCTGGTAGGCCCGATCCGCCAGCTGTGTGGCGAATGGAGGGACGGGCCGATGTGAGGGCGCTGGAGAGAGTGAGCCCGGGCCCAAGCGTTTTGGTGCAGGGGACCTTCGAAAGTTGCCAGGGGCTCGGAGGGCCCTGCCCGTTCTCCCGCCCTGAGTGACCAGTGGCGCCCATAGTGGCCCGGGTGGCGGCGGTCCGGCAGGGTGAGTCTGACACTGGGGCTCAGGGGTCCCCAATCCCCGGCGTTGCGGCTCTAGGCCCCTTGGGAGGGGCTCCTCGGGAGCTGACCTAGGATTAGGATTAGCCCCCAGGAGGCCGGCAGGCCTGATCCGCCAGTTGTGTGGCGAGTGGAGGGACGGGCCGAGGTGAGGGCGCTGGCGAGCGGGAGTGTGGGCTGAAACATTTTGGCGGAGGTACCTTTGAAGGTCGCCTGGGGCTTGGAGGGCCCTGCCCGTTCTCATGCCCTGAATGACCGGCGGCGCCGCTAGCGGCCCGGGTGTTGGTGGGGCAGCACAGTGAGTCCAGCGCTGCAGCTCGGGGTTCAGCAATCAGAGACGTGGCGCCAGGCCCCATCGGATGAGCCCCTCGAGGGCCGACCTAGGTTTAGGGTTAGCCCCCAGGGGGCCAGAGGCCCGATCCGCCAGCTGTGCAGCGAGCGGAGGGGCAGGCCGAGGTGTGGGCGCTGGAGAGCGGGAGCGTGTGCCCAAGCGTTTTGGCGTGGGGGTCCTTCAAAGGTGGCCGGGGGCTCGAAAGTCCCTTCCCATTCTTCCACCCTGAATGAGCGGCGGCGCCCCTAGCAGCCCGGGTAGTGGCAGGGCGGCAGGTTGAGTCTAACGCTGGGGCTCTGTGGTCCCAAATCCCCGGCTTTGCGGCGCCAGGCCCCTTGGGAGGGGCCCCTCGGGGGCCGCCCTAGTGATAGTGTTAGCCCACAGGAGGCCGGCAGGCCCGATCCGCCGGCTGTCAGGGGAGTGGAGGGGCAGGCCGAGATGAGGGCGCTGGCGAGAAGGAGCGTGGGCCCAAGCGTTTTGGCATGGGGGGCTTCAAAGGTCACAGAAGGCTCGGAGGGCCCTGCCCATTCTCCTGCCCTGAATGACGCGCGGCGCCCCTAGCGGACTGGGTGGCTGGGTGGTGGCAAGTTGAGTCCGGCACAGGGGCTCGGGGGCACCCCATCCCTGGCGTTGCGGTACCCGGCCTCTTCGGCGCCGACCTAGGGTTAGGGTTAGTGCACAGGAGGCTGGCAGGCTTGATCCACCAGCTGTGGGGCGAGTGGAGGGGCAGGCCGAGGTGAGGGCGCTGGAGAGCGGGAGCGTGGGCCAGAGCATTTTGGCTTTGGCTCGGGGTGCCTTCAAAGGTCACAGGTGACTCGGAGGGTCCTGCCCGTTCTGTTGCCCTGAAGGACTGGCGACGCCCCTAGTGCCCCACGTGGTGGTGGGGTGGCAGGGTGCGTCCGGCACTGGGACTTGGGGGTCCACAATCCCTGGCATGTGGCGCCAGGCCACTTGGGAGGGGCCATTTGAGGGCGACCAAGGGATAGGGTTAGCCCCCAGGAAGCCAGCAGGCCTGATCCGCCAGCTCTGCAGTGAGCTTAGGGGTGGGACGAGGTTAGGGTGCTGGCGAGCAGGAGGGTGGGAGCCAGAGTTTTTGCATGGGGGGCCTTTGAAGGTCGCAGGCAGATCGGAGGGCCCTGCCCGTTCTCACTTCCTGAATGACTGGCAACGACCCTAGCGCCCTGCGAGCTTGGGGGTGGCAGAGTGAGTACAGCACTGGGGCTGGGGGTCCCAAATCCCCGGCATTGAGGTGCCAGGCTCCTTGGGAGGGGCACCTCAGGGGCCGACCTAGGGTAAGTGTTAGCCCCCAGGAGTGCAGCAGGCCTGTTCCCCCAGCTCTGCGGCAGGCGTAGGGGCAGGCCGAGGTGAGGGCACTGGCGAGAGGGAGTGTGGACCCAAGCATTTTGGTGCGGGGGGACTTCAAAAGTCGCCGGGGGCTTGGAGGGCCCTGCCCCTTCTCTCGCCCTGAAAGACTGGCGGCCCCCCTAGCAACCCGGGTTGCTGCGGGGCGGCAGGGTGACTCCGGCGCTGGGCTCGGGGATCCCCAATCCCCGGCGTTGTGGTGCCAGGCCCCTTGGGAGAGGCCCATCGGGGGCCGACCTAGGGTTAGGGTTCGTCCCCAGGAGGCCGGCAAGCCAGCGCTAAGTGGTTCTCTCAATGTAACAAAAATGCCATACACTTATCTGTAAGAAATAACAGTGTACAGGAACCCTCTTAGCCCTAACATCATCCTTTCTGAATATGGAAGCCAGCCCCAAGGTGGTCGTGGAAGTCTGACGAAAGGGCTAAGCACTTTTCTCTGAGTCACCACACTATACAGGGAAAGACCAATGTACATCATCTTTCATGAGCAGGAAGCATTAATGAAAAGGTTCTGGAATTTCGAGGACTCTGACCCATCCTTATTGGTAATAAACCACCCTGTACAGGAAAACACCTTCAACTCTCATCAGCCTCCTCAATCCTGATTCCGATTCAACTTTGGGTGTGTAGGACTAGGGAAATGTCCACATCTTATTGCTAAGAAAGAACGATGTCAGAGTAATGCCCTACAAGTCACATCAGCCTTCCTGAACACGGCAGCAGGAATCAACGTGGTTATGTTACCATGAGGTAAGGAAGATGAGCATATAAGTGAGAAACAACAGTGGGCAGGACCTCTCTTCCAATGAACAGTATCTTTGCTTAATGTTGAATCCCTATGGTAAGTGGTTGTAGGCATTTGTGAGGTCAAAATCTGAAGTGTTTTGTAAAACCTCTTGGCCATTCACAGATGAGACTAAGGTAGTTGGGGACTCCTAGGCAGTGATTTGTCCACTGTCGAAAATATGAAAAGATAAAAGAGACAGATGAGGTCTCCTCAGGCATTATCCTTTATCCTCATCCTCCGTGAGGATGGCCATCTCTGGACAGCTCAGTGACAGGGTCTCATTCACAGTGGGGGCATCTGTTCCTCACAGACATCAGGCAGGGAAATGGATTTGGTTCTCTGTGCCAGCCCAGCCACAGCTGAGTGTCACAGCACCCTCTCGTGGGCTCATAAGTGTTTCACTGTCACCAGGCAGGTCACCGTATTTGATAAACCACTGTAAGAGATTGCAATTGCCTTCATCTGCAACCTCCTAGAAGCAAATGCAGGTCTCTGGTACCATGTGAAGTCATGTGAAGGCATTGTGAGAAAGTGTCCTTTTGCTTAAGAGAAACATGGAGCTGGGGCTCCTGGCTGGCTCAGCCAGTTAAGCATGTGCCTTTGGCTCAGGTTATGATCCCAGGGTTTTGGGATCGAGTCGAGGCTCCCTGCTCAGCAGGAAAGGAGGTAGGGAAATAGCTTAGAACCCACAGAGAATGTGAATAAACGGGAGTGAAATGGAACTTGGTCTGTGTTTTGCTTTAGGGATTGGAAGTTAGTTTTTTCTCAATTGTGATTGTTCTTGAAACAGAAAAGCTGTATTGGTTTTTTTTTACCTTTAATTTTTTCTAATAATAATTTTTTATTATGATATGTTAGTCACTATAGAGTATTTCCTTAGTTTTTGATGTAGTGTTCCCTGATTAATTATTTGCATATAACACCTAGTGCTCCATGCAATATGTACCTTCCTTAATACCCATCACTGGCCCATCCCAATCCCCCACCCCTCTCCCCTCTGAAGCCCTCAGTTTGTTTCCCAGAGTCCATAGTCGCTCGTGGTTCATTCCCCCTTCTGTTTAGGGTCCATTGTCTAAAGGGACAGACAGTGGAAGTTCACCAAATATAAGATCGAAATTTCATTGTTCATTATAGATGCCGCCAAGTAGTTCCCAGACATTTCATTCTACTGTAGTAATTCATTATACCTGTGCAGGTGCACGTGGAAGACAATTGATGCATGCATAGTGGTAATAAAACACGCCCCTCAGTAGTAGAATAAGAGAGGATGCATATGTGTAAAATTATTCGACTACAGCTTCCATGCTTTCCCTTTGGTTCCTTATTATCTATGAAATCGGACAATTTTTGTTCTCTAGGCTTAAAACTCATTGTCAAGTATTCAGAGTTTTTCAATGCTGATCTTCTCCTGTAAAAGTTACCAAAAATCTAAAATATGTATGATCTTTAAAAAATGCTATATTGAAAATTACAGTAGGGAAGTTCCATTTTGTGAATATTGTGTCAATGGATCTCTATTTTGACATCAGTGTTCATTAGAAATGATGACATTTCATGTGAGTATAAATATCAATGTGTAAAAGAAAAGGTAGGAAGAACCTTGAATGTTTAAGTAATTGGTGAAATGCCAGATGTGTGTGTGTGTGTGTGTGTGTGTGTGTGTGTGTGTGTAATTGATTTTCAGTGAATGGTTCAGCTTCTTGTAGGGCCTCCGAGAGAGCCCAGGTGAACCTTTCAATGAGTTGATATCTGTTTTCAGAACATGGGAATCTCTTAGTCCAATAGTCAATCAGGCAAGCTTTGAGGTCTTGAAGTCCTCAGCGATGGTGTTGCAGACCCTTGTGAGCAAACCCTAGGGTATGGTCAGAGCCCTCATTAGCTGGTATCAAGGTGTGACGATTTCAGACAGCATTTCCCAAAGAAGTACTTCTTGAGTCTCTGTCCTTGTCAGTTCCCTACACTTCCTTACACTAGTTATGTGATCAGTGTGTTTCAGGATAATCCCCACATGTGAGTTTTGCTATTTCCTACTAGTCCTATCTGTTTCTCATCTTCTTCTTTTATGGTAGGGGTTGGGAAGCAACCTGTGTGGTGTAGGAAGGGGTGTGGTAGTTGTCTGCCTTCAGAGGACCGAATGATGCCTAGAAATTGTACTGTAGTTTGAGGTCAATTGTCCATCCTCTGAGTGTCAGGAATTGCATCACTTTACTTTGATGCTAGTCTGTTCTTCAAGCTGTCCTCAGAAATAAGGACGTCATCCATCTAGGGAATACTGGTTTGTGTGTATGTTTTCATTTTAGGAAAGGCCTTGCTGTTCCTGAAAATAATACTGCAGAGCATCCTTTCCTGTTCTTATTGGCCATCAGTCAATCTTTTCTGAAGTATTTGTTTATAAATAGACTTTTTATGGTTGATGAGCAGGAATTCTTTATTGACAAGTCTTTGTCAGTGTGTGTATTGCAAATCTTTACTTCCCAGAATGCGGTTCACTTTTTCATTTTCATATGGTCATAAGATAAGGAGAAATGTCACATTTTTATGAAGTCCCACTGAATTCTTTTAAATGGTTAGTGCACCCTATGTCCTACCCCAAGATTGACAGGTTCTACGTTTTCTTTCAGAAACTGTCCAATGGGAAGCACATTCCATCTCAAATTTATAAATTGCATTTTGAATTTAATAGGGTATTTATAGACTGGTTTGGATTTTCTATGTACACAATCGTATTATCTGTTAATAGTCACAATTATCCCCTCAATTCTTATACTTTTTGTTTTTCTTGCCTTCTAACACTGGTAAATTCTCCAATGCAACGTTGAGTAGAGCCGCATTGTTTGAAGATTTTAATATACCTTTCTCAATATCTGACAGAAAAAGCAGTCAAAACATTGGTAACAAATGTGACCTAATTGACATAGAGGGAACATTCCATAATAAGTGCAGAATACATTATTTTCAAGTGGTCATAGACTCTTTACCCAAATAGATGATAGGTGGGGCCACGAATCAAGGCTACAAATATTAAACCCTGAAATTAACTAGATTCTATTCTTAGACCACAGGGGAATTGAGCCACAGTCTTACCGAAAAGAAAACCAAGAAGTCCTTCAATGTTTAAAATTAAATGGAACTTTGCTACATATCCTAAAGGTCAGAGAGGGAATCTCAATGGAAATTCTGAACCTTTTCTACATGAGGGCTCACACACAATGATACTTTCTTTGTGAAGAGCATTATAATAACCTAGACAGGAGTTGAGCCTTAAGTCAGAGTTCTGCCTGCCCCAGCCACACCTGGCAGCCTTGGCCTATGGTCCCCCTCAGCTGTCCTTTCTGGTGGCCCTGAGCTAATGGGGTCAACATGGCCATATGGAAATGGGAAGCTCCCCACTCATAGTGATGACGGTGCCCCCTCCCCAGCTGCCCTTTCTGGTGGATCTGAGCTAAGGGGGTCAACATGGCCGTATGGAAATTAGAAGCTCCCCACTCTTAGTGATGACGTTGCTATCGTATCATCCTCACCAGTCCAACAACATGATTTCTGAGTGAACTATGACACAATAGTGACTTCTTGGCCTTCCTTCAGGTTTGAAAATCATCTGGTGAGTCATCTATTCGAAATATGGATTCAACATGTGTTCTTTCTTCTGGAAAAGAAATAGACCCAATAGCAATTATGGCTTCCTGAGCACCTGTTCTTGAGAGACATCATACTGGCTCTTTGTAGCATTCTGCCTCTTAAACTTCAAACTAGGGTGTAGATATTTTTAGGCACATTTTCAGGTGGTTAGAAAGGGACTCAGATGATATGAGTCACAGAGGATTTTAGTGTCAGAAACCTAAGTGGGATCCCCAAATTGACTCCAAATCCCTTGTTGTTCCATACAGGGTACTATTTCCCTCTTATCTCTGGTCTTCTCGATCTGGAAACCTATCAAGTATCAGGATTTTCTTGTCATGTGGACAACTGGAATGAATTCAGCGGGCCTTTTCACATCTGCCCATGGTGATCATTAAGATCATTATCTCAGTGGAGGACCTCTGGGTAAGATACTCAAAGATCCTAAGGAATACAGACAGTATAATATTTTTCTGGTATTAAAATCACTGAAACCAACTATCTTTTTTAGTCCATTCAGGCTCTGGTATGTTCAGAGGGTGCTGTAAAACAGGTCTGATAGTGTTTAAAAACACTCAGCTCAGCCTCTTCTACAACGTGAGCCAATGCTTATAAACATGGCTAAAATATTGCCTTACCTACGACGACTTCCCAGCCATCGTAGTGTTTATATGGTATGACTGTGACTTACATTAGTCAACATTTGCAGAGAAAGAACTTAGGGCATCCAGGGGGCACTTCATGTTGAAATAATTTTGTGACAACGAGCTACTGTGTTTTATTCTGCAGTCCAAGGGAATGGTGCCAGACATCTCTAAGGTGTCTAGCAGTTAAACAATTCTGATTTTAAGTGGTCTGTGTGCTTCAGAGCTTTGGGCAGGAGAAGGGCAGGAGTCCAGACACTGTGAACACTTCTGTTACCTGTACTGACTATGGAGCAGGCAGCCTTTCGTGGGTATCATTTTGATTTCTTGGTACTCTTGTGAAAGGTGCTTTTGTCTCAAATTCCTCCATTTAGGAGTAATTATAATGATAAAAGAAATTTTTATCTTATATCATCTGTGGGCCCTGATCCTGGGCTCCCAGGGAAGCTATCCTTTAACATTTTACCAGCTCAAAATGACTGGGCAAAAACCTCAAAGCATGGGTCCTATTTCTGCCCCAAGCACATGTTGTACATCTGCTTCCAGGAGAAAACAATAACCAAAAAATGCCAACATAAAGATAAGAAAAAATAAAGAACATCTTTGGCTCCCATAAGATTAAGGTCATACTGACATGTACATACTGAAAACATAAGAAAGAATCTGTCACTTTCTGGATCTAAGAAGGTCCTCATTGTAGTGTGTAACTCTGTATGTAAAACAAAACAGAACAAAATATATAAGCCTGCCCCAAATGTTCCTTCCCCGGAGCACTCCCTTCTTGGTGAAGATTGTGTCTCCCAGACAGTTGTCCTGACTTGGGTTTGAATAAAGGTCTCTTCCTTACTCTCTAAAATGTTTTTAAAAGTTCATTCATGCAATGTCGACAATAATAGTGTTTTCTATTTAAGTGAGAAATAAATGTTCCACTCTAGTTGCATTGGGAATAGACGAATTGAGGGTTTATTTAGAAAAGTCAGCTTTCCAGAAAAGGCAAGGTCATTGGTCTATTGAGAATGAAGATAATTACTGCTAAACAAGTATGTGTTGCCCCTTCACCCAGAAACCGAAGCAGGTGTGCAGGCTTTAGGTCAGAGGTGCCTTCTTCTCCCCAGCTGACAGCACTTCTTTGCTCTGGCTCCAAGACACCCGAGGTTTTGAACGTCAGCATCGGAGTCAGCGAGGCAGCTTGTCACAGGACGCCAGTGTTCAGAGAAAGCTCAGGTATGTTTGGCAAAATGTCCTAACTATGTCAGGGCTGGAGGTAAAACCTCTCATTATCCCAAAACCTCCTGGCCTTTTCTCTTTTCTCTAGTTGAGCCACAAAGTAAAAGTGAAGTAGCTGTCAGCATTCTGGGTTTGGTGCAAGAATTACTTAGTTTCCCTGCTGGTAGAACTTTTCAGGGGATCACAATTTCTCTGTCCATTTATTGCTTACACATGTATTTTAACCATCTGTTTCCTAAGAACCCTCTTTTACTAGAAAGGGAAGGTGAGATTCACTCTGTGCCTGTTTGTAACATCTAATTTGTTCCTTCATCTAACAGTGTTTATTCAATTGGGCCTAAGATATGGTTGAGTGGCCAGCATCTAGGGTTAGGTGGCTTTTTTTCATCTGATACAGACTTGGATGATGTCATTTGACAAAGATGATGTTTCATCATTGATTAGTTTATTCATCAGAAGAGTTAAAATTAGGGTGGAGGGAAAATTCAAAATATTCCAAAGCAGCCTGTTCCTGTTTAAAAGTTGAGCTTGACTTTCTAGTTTTACTAAATGTATTATCTCGATATTTTGAGGTGCCATATTCTCTCTGTAGTTTCTTTGGTGGTGGAGTCAGAAGGAGAGTCTGGGAATACTTTTGGATAGTGGCATGCTGGTGACTTCAAGGGGCTTGGCGTCAGGAGCCTTGGGGTGAATTCTGCAACTGCTTGCCTGACCCTGGGTGCATCTCCCAGAGGTTTTGTTTCCTCTTATGAAATTGCCAGCAGATAATGTTCTCCTTAAAGGGGAACCCTCCCATCCTGTTGGTGGCAATGCAAAGTGGTGCAGCCAGTCTGGGAAACAGTGTGGGGGTTCCTCAAAAAGTTAAACATTGAACAACCACATGATCCAGCAATTGCTCTCCTCGGTATTTACCCAAAGGATACAAAAATGCAGATTAAAAGGGGGAACATGCACCATGATGTTTATAGCACCAATGATCACAGTAGCCAAACTATGGAGAGAATCCCAAAGTCCATGCACTGATGAATGGATCAAGCAGATGTGGGATACCTATATATAATGGAATATGACCCAGCTTCAAAAAGAATGAAATCTTACCATTTGCAAGGATGTGGGTGGATCTAGAGTGTATTAAGCTAAGCAAAATCAGTGAGGAAAGACAAATACCCTATGTCTCACACATGTGAAATTTCAGAAAGAAAATAGATGAACAGAGTTGAGGGATGATGAGAGAGGCATACAAGGAAATAGACTCAACCTTGCAGAACAAACTGAGTGTTGCTGCAGGACAGGGGCATGGGGGGAAGAGTTAAATGGGTGAGGGGTATTAAAGAGGGCACTTGTGATGAGCACCGGGTACTGTATGCAGATGAGGAATCACTAAATCCTACCCCTGAAGCGAATATTCCATGGCATGTGAACTAACTGGAATTTAAGTAAAAGAAGAAAGGAAAAAGTGTTCTGCTTCATGAAGAGTGAGGTAAAATTGTAGTGATTTGGGCTGTACTATTCTATAGAGGATAGATGTAAAACACCCTGTTGTAGGATACACTAGTTGCTTATCACATAAGGAGTCCTCAGAAAGCTGCAATGAAAGATTCAGATCTCAGAGCATGTTCATGTTCCACTGATATGTTACAATTTGCACAGGTAGGAAAGAAGGTGGAGAGAAAGGCAACAGAAAGAGAAAGTAGGTGTGAACCTTTCATTAGTTAGCGTTATAGCTTTCTCATGAAAGCCTTGCGCCAGTGTGATTTTGGAAGCAGAGGGGGAATCCGGGAGCTTTGCAGGAGACAGGGGAGTTCCAGGTCTGGGTAAACTGACAGGGGTCCCAGAGGAGTGTTGAATGCATTCTGCAGCAGGGTGTGTTCAGGGTGGGCTCCAGGGGTGGCTGTGGGTCTCCTGGGTGAGAGTTGTGACAGGTGAGGGCTGTGTGCAAGTTCCTGGCTGAGGACAAGTGAGGCACAGGCGGAGAGCTGGCAGAGAACCTTCTTCTGGACCACCAGCCTCACCCAACACACACAGCCTCATCTTCTGTCCCTGTCACTCCAATTCAGACTTCTCCGAAGTTGAGTGAGAACACATCAAGAGCATTCTGCACAGAAGGGAAAGCATGTTCAAAACCTCTGGGGCAGGAGAATTCCAGTTATTTCCAGGAGCAGCAAGAAGGACCTGTGGCCACAGGAGACAGCTTAGGACATGAGCTTAGAGAGGTGAAAGAGGGTGACAGAAAGCTATTCCAGGGCTATAACCCGATGAGAAGCTGTTTCACTGGTCCATACTGGCTACAGTGTTGAGAACAGATTACAGAGGGTTGAAGATGGCAAAGCAGGTCAATGATGAAGCTTTTCCAGGAACTCAGGCAGCGTGGACCGGACAGGTGGCTTTGGATGGAGTGGTTAGACCTCTTCTGGGTCCATTTTGAAGATGGAGCTCACAGGATTTGCTGATGGGTTACCTATTAGGAGCAGGAGAACAGAGGAATTGGGGTAACTCTCAGGTGTTGTGGGTTGTCCTGATCGAGAGGAAGGAGAGGGTTTCTCGGGGGGTAGGAGGTAGTTGGTGTTCTGCATGCTGAGGAAGGTGCCTTTCCCGGTGGATCTGCTGAGGTTTGTGTCTGGGAGGTCCTTTCACATCTCTTCCCTCAGCAATGCTCAAGTACAAGTATCCCCCACTTTTTAAACGTTCACAGTAAGACACTGGGCTTTCTTGAAAGAACTACGTTATTACCCAGCTTCAGTAAGAGGAAGAGACCTGAAGAGGATTTCCCTCTTATGAAAAAAGGTGAACAGTGAGAATCACAGTCAGCATCTGTTCTGGGGAGAAGCACGACAGAGGCGGCGTGCACCCCATCCAGCTCCTTCCTCTGGGAACCGCTCTCTGCTTCCAGCCACTAGCACTTTGAATTGTGTCTGTGAGCCTCTGCTGTGCTTCATCTTCATTTATGCTGGGTCTCCGTTAGAAACTTGTGTGCTGAGGCCTAAGAAAAGCCAAAGAGAAGGAATTTTGGAGTCTGAGCACACTGTCTAATTGTTCGTGTAAATTAATGGTCATTCCTTCTTGACACCATTTCTGCTGTGCAAGGTTTCTCAGAAGCCCTGTACTTTCAAAGAGCAGGGAAACCTATACCCTATGCTGCGGGGTTAGTTTTAGTCTCCATGCCTGACAAAACATTTCATGACTAGGATTTTCTCACTCAAACATTGAGACTTTGACCATCTTCACCCGTTTCTACCACCCCATCCCTGAATCTGGCACCTACCAACCTGCTCTCAGTATCTATGCGTTCAGTATTTGTTTATTCCACGTGGAATGTACATGAGAGCATCTGGTATTGGTCTTTCTGTGTCTGAGTTACTTGGCATAAGGCCCCCAAGGTCTGTGTTTCCATGTCTGGTTCTTGTGAATAATGCTGCAGTGAACGTGGGAGTGCATCTGTCTTTTTGAGGCAGCATTTTTGTGTTCTTCAAATCAATACTCAGTAGAGCCATTACTGGGTCATGGGGTAGTTGTATTTATTTTTTCAGGAACCTCCATACCATTTGTCACAGTGGCTGCACCAATTTCCATTCCCACCAACAGTGCACAGTGTTTCCTCGTCTGCACACCCTTGACCCCACCTGGTGTCTGTCTCTGGGACAATTGCTGTTCCAACAGTTGTGAGAGGATAGCCGATTGTTGGTTTGACTGATGTTTCCCTGACGATGATTAGTGATGTCGAACAACTTTTTCTGTCTGTTGGCACCTATGTGCCATCTTTGGAAAGTATCTATTCACATATTCCTCCCATTTTTTATATAGTTTTTTTTTTTGATTTGTATGAGTGTTGTGTGTATTTTGTATATTAGCCTCTTCTCACACATATGATTCGCAGATATTTTTTTCTTATTGGGTCAGTGGCCTTTTAAGTTTTTGATGGTTTCTTTTGCCGTGTGGAAGATTTCAGTTTGATGTTGTTCCACTTGTTTATTTTTGCTTTTGTTGCCTTTGCATTTGGTGTCCGATCTGAAGACTCTTTGCCAAAACCAACGTCGAGAGACTTAGTACCTGTGTCTTCTTGGAGGTTTATGGATTCAGGTCTTATGTTCAAATCATTCATCCATTAAAAATTTTGTGTGTGGTGTAAGAAAGTGACCCAGTTATATTCTTCTGCATTTAGTGTCCTGTTTGCCTGTTACCACTCAATGAAGAGACAGTCCTTCCCTCATGGCATATCTTCTGCTGCTGTGTCGTAAGTTAGTATCATCTATGTGTGGGTAAGTTTCTGAGCTTTCTGTACTGTTCCACTGACCTGGTGTCTTTGTTTATGCCAGTACCATCCTGTTTTGATGACAACAGCTTTATAATCCTGCTTGAAATCCAGGAGTGTGTTGACTGCACCTCTTTCTCCAGGTTGCTTTGCGGATTTGGTGTCTTTTGTGATTCCATACAAGTTTGAGGACTGTTTTCTACTTGCTCGAATAATGACACTGGAATTCAGATAGGTATTTCATCACATCTGTCGATTGCTTTGGGTACGATGGACATGTTCACATAATTAACTCTTCCAGTTAAGGAGCATGGCGTATGCTACCATTTGTTTGTGTTGCCTTCCAAATCTGTGACCCATACATTCTGCCCCCCTGGACACACATATTTTTCATTTCTTTTCTGCCATGTGTTGAGTGTACTATGTCTTTCTCATTCTTGGTTACTTTTATTCCTAGATTTTTTATGGAATTGTAAATGGCGTTGCTTTTTTAATTTCTCTTTGCAAAAGTGTGTCATCAGTATACAGAAATGCAAGAAGTTGGGTCATCTGGGTGGCTCCATAAGTGTAGCGTCTACCTTCAGCTCAGGTCATGATCCCAGAGTTCTGGGATCGAGCCCCGTTTTGGGCTCCCTGCTTAGCGAGGGTCTGCTTTTCCCTCTTTCTGACACTCTCACTGCTCGTGCTTTTTCTCTTCCTGTCAAATAAATAAATAATATTTGAAAAAATAATGACAACAGGTCTCTGCATATTGACTTTATATCCTGCAGCTTGTTTGAATTTTTTTATTCTAACAGTTTTTTTTTTTTTTTGGTGGAATCTTTCGGGATTTCATGTCATTTGCAAATTGTGACAGTTTTCCTGTATGGATTTCATATCTTTCTCTTTTTTTTTAAATTGTTATTCACCCTACAGTACTTCATTTGTTTTCGATGTAGTGTTCCATGATTCATTGGTTGCATATAACACCTAGTGCTCATTATGACAAGTGCCCTCCTTTTTTTTTTAAAGAATTTATTTATTTATTCAACAGAGATAGAGACAGCCAGCGAGAGAGGGAACACAAGCAGGGGGTGTGGGAGAGGAAGAAGGAGGCTCACAGCGGAGGAGCCTGTTGTGGGGCTCGATCCCATAACGCCAGGATCTCGCCCTGAGCCGAAGGCAGACGCTTAACCGCTGTGCCACCCAGGTGCCCCCTGCCTTGTTAATTTTAACCATTCTAACTGGTGTCAGGTGGTATTTCATTGTCGTTTTGATTTGTATTTGCCTGATGGGAAGTGATTTGGAGCATTTTTTCATGTGTCTGTTGGCCATTTGTATGTCTTCTCTGGAGAAGTATCTCTTTGTGTCTTCTGCCCATTTTTTGGGTGTTGAGTTTGAGGAGTTCTTTATAGATCTTGGATACCAGCCCTTTATCTGTAATATCATTTGCAGATATCTTCTTCAATTCCATAGGTTGCCTTTTGTTTTGTTGATTGTTTGCTTTGCCGAGCAGAAGCTTTTTATCCTGATGAAGTGCCCATAGTTCATTTTTGCTTTTATTTCCTTTGCCTTTAGAGACGTGGCTTGCAAGAAGCTGTTGTGTCCAAAGTTGAAGAGTTCTTTTGCTTTTGATATGAGACAGGAATCCATTATCTTTCCTTCCTGATTGTATTTGAGTCCTCTGTCTTTCTTGGTGAGTCTAGCTAAGTTTGTCAGTTTGTTTATCTTTCCAAAAAAGGCAGCTCTCATTTTCATTGTTTTTTTTTTGTCTTTTTAGTCTTTGTTGGATTTATTTATGCCTTCCTTTTTGTTATTTCCTTATTTCTACTAATTTGGGGCTTTGTTGGTTGTTTTTTTTTTTTTTCCAATTCTTTACGACATAAATCAGGTTGTTTATTGGAGAGCATTCTCATGGATTGATGAACACTTGAATTTCTATGAATGTCCTCCATAAAGCCACTTTTGCTGCATCCCATAAGTTTTTCTAGGTTGTCTTTTTCATCAGTGTCAAGGTACTTCTAAAATTTTTTTGATTTCTTCTTTGACTGTTGGTTGTTCAGTAGCATGTTGTTAAATCTCCACATATTTTTTAAGATTCTTTAAGTATCTGACAGAGAGTGAGACAGCGAGAGAGGGAACGCAAGCAGGGGGGTGGGAGAGGGAGAAGCGGGCTTCCCACTGAGCAAGGAGCCTGATTCGGGGCTAGATCCCAGGATCCTGGGATCACGACCTGAGCTGAAAGCAGATCCTTAACGACTGAGCCACCCAGGCCCCAAAAATCTCCACCTATTTTTGACTGTCCCATTTTTTTCTTGAGACTGATTTCTAGTTTCATATCATTGTGGTTGGACAAGATTTGAAGCAGAAGGTGAAGAGAGCATTCAGATGAAAGGTTTGTTTCCTGGAGGGTTTTCTGAGGGCAGACCATGAGTTCAGTGGGCAGGAGGAAGGTTTTATGAGATGGGGGGTGGGATAACCCTTGTTAGAATTACTGACTACTACCATGCAGGCTGTGTGCTACCGTTCACACCATAGTCCTGATGATCTTGTACTTCATTAGAAATATTTTCTAGGAGGTGTAGGCATAGCCTTCACTTAAAGAAAGGTGCCATGTGGGTTCATGGCATGACCCCAGGTCAGCAACCAGGATGTATGGTACTGTGGGGGATCAGAAACAGGCTTTCTGTGGGAAGTGACAGAAATAAGATATGGTGAGCTCCATGACCATAGGTGAGGTCCCGAGTGACCCACTGGGTGTTGGGTTCCGTGGATCTGTTTCATCAGGTGCTGTGGAATTCAGGGACACCCTCCTGTCTGTGGATTTGTGTGGAGACAGGTAGACATCAGTGTCTGGCCAGGCACGAAGGTCACACTGGACCACCACCAGAGGTACAGCGTGCAGTGGAGCCACTGCTTGGTTTCCCCGAAAGCTGACCAGGGTCTGTGACCGTGATTCCTAGCAGCTGCAAGGGGAGAGGAGGCTGGGGGTGGTGCACACTTCCTAGAGTTGTGGTCAGGACTAGTCTGGAGCCCACTGAAGTCAGCCACACAAGGCACAGAAGGCACCAAGTCAGTGTAGCTGTGGGCACTGCTCCCTTGGTACTTTCGGGCCAGCTCCATGCTGCCACCTCCTGCTTTTCATCATCATCTTCAAGGTCATGTGCCTCTGCTCTTGCCCCATGGCCTACGGGGTATTGTCCGTCCTCCATCTGGCCCTTGTCCCTGGTGCCCTGTGCAGTCCGATGCCAGGGTAGCCTTCTTGAGACAAATATCTGGCCCTGATGGAACACTTCCATGGATCTTGTGTGATGCAAGGATGATGCCCTGCCCTGAAAGGGGGCTGCAGGTCCCCAATCAGGAGAGCCATGTCTCCCTTTTCAGCATGGCCTGCCCTCCCCTCAGTCTTCTTCAGGGAAACTCTCCCCACTTCCTGAGCTGACAGCTCTGTACTCAAAAATGAATGTTATTTTACATATCTCTATGCCTTAGTTCATCCATGGCATGTCTTTCAATCCCGTTAGTGGGTTTTTTTTTCTTTTTTAGCAGTTCTGAAGGGCTGTCTGATCAAGGAGGGGATGACCTGGGTGGGGTAGCTTTCCCTCTCATCTCCCTCAGCATGTCTCTGAGCCCTGGGGCCAGCTATCCCAGTGAGGATTGAGGAACCCGAGCCAGCCCATCCTGAGCCCAGGCTGTGTCAGCTCATAGACTGATGCGTGTTGGTGGGCAGCTGGCATGGGCCAGGGGCAGGCAGTGTCTCCTTCTCATTCCTTCCCTCCCTTCCTCCCAGAGGTAGCTCAGAGCAGCCTTCAACCCCTGCATCTCCAGATCCCTTGACCTATGCTTCCTGTGTTCAGCTGGTGACCTTGGAGTTTCGCATGGATTCTACCTCCCGTACCCTCTCCCGTAGCAGTTCCTGCATCAGGGGAGGGGTCGGACCCTTGTCTGTTTTTGGTCTTCTTCCTGTCCCGCACCAAGCCAACCCACCTTTGCATCTTCCATGTATGTGCTTGGAAGCAAGCCCATCCACAGGGAACCTATTAGCCAAATGGATCCAGGCAATGAACATTGAAGTAGAGATCCAGGATCCATAATAAACCTGCTCTGAAACCTGTCCCAAAGTCTGTGACTCTCTCACACTGAAACAGAAACAATAATAGCTTTCTGGACTGTGAAGTGTCATGTGTCTCTACTTCCAATCTTGAATGCATAGGTGCTGAGCCTGGACTGAAAAGGACCATGTCTTCCGTGGGCTGGATTCCACGGCAAGAACTCAGTGAAATCTGAATTTGAGGCATGGAGTGAATAATTATTGTAGAGTGAATCCTCCCAAGTAGGGCTTATGCACATTGCACAGGAAAAGCTTTTTCAAAGAGGTTCCTGAAAGAAAAATCTTTTTTAAAATTTATTTTAATTCCAGTAGAGCTAACATACAGTGTTACATTCGTTTCAGGTGTACAATAGAGTGATTCAGTAATTCTATATATTACTCAGTGGTCATCAAGAAAAGCGTCCTCTTAATCCCCTTCATCTATTTCACTCATCCCTCTATCCACCTCCTCTCTGGTAACCATCTGTTTGTTCTCTATTGTTAAGAGTTTGTATTTTGGTGTGTCTCCTTTTTCTCTTTTAGTTATTTATTTTTGTTTGTTTTTTAAATTCCCCATTAGAGTGACATCGTATGGGATTTGTCTTTCTCTGACTGACTGATTTTAGTTAGGATAATACTCTCTAGCTCCATCCATGTGGCTGCAAATGGCAAGGTTTCATTCTTTTTCAAGCCGAGTAATACTCCATTGTGTGTGTGTGTGTGTATGTGTGTGTGTGTGTGTGTGTGTGTGAATACACACATCTATCATCTCATTTGTCAATTTTTCTACAGACACTTGGGTTGCTTCCATGTTGTGATATTGTAAATAATGGTGCAAGAAACATAGGGGTGCACATATCCTTTTAAGTTACTGTTTTCCTATTCTTTGGGTAAATACGAGTAGTGTGATTGTTGGATCGTAGGGTAGTTATATATTTAATTTTTTGAGGAACCTTCATACTGTTTTCCACGGTGGCCACCACAGTTTGCATTCCCACCCACAGTTCGCAAGGATTCCCCTTTATCCACATCCTTCCAACACCTGCTCTTTGTTGTGCTTTTGATGTTAGCCATTCTGACAGGTTTGAGGTATTACCTCATTGTACTTTGGGTTTACATTTTCCTGATGATGAATGATGGTGAACATCTTTTCACGGGACTGTTGGCCATTTGTATTTCTTCTTTGGAGAAATGTCTGTCCATGTCTTCTGCCTATTTTTTTTTAAGATTTGATTTATTTATTCATTCAACAGAGATAGAGACAGCCAGCGAGAGAGGGAACACAAGCAGGGGGAGTGGGAGAGGAAGAAGCAGGCTCATAGCGGAGGAGCCTGATGTGGGGCTCGATCCCAGAACGCCGGGATCACGCCCTGAGCCGAAGGCAAACGCTCAACCGCTGTGCCACCCAGGCGCCCCTCTTCTGCCTATTTTTTAACTGGATTATTTGTTTTTGGGGGGTTGAGTAGAATCACTTGTATATGTTTTGGACACTATCCCTTTATTGCATATTATCTTTGCAAATATCTTCTCCCTTTGAGTAGGTTGTCTTATTATTTTTACGTTTTCATTGTTCTTCTGCTGTGTGGAAACTTTTTATTTTGCTGTATTCCCAATAGCTTATTTTTGCTTTCATTTCCTTTGCCTCTGGACACAGTCTAGAAAAACGTTGGTATGGTCCATGTCAAGAAGTTACTGTCTTCCCTTCTGTAGGATTTTTATGGATTCAGGTCTCATATTGAGGTCTTGAAACTGTTTTGTGTTTGTCTTTATTGTGTAAGAAAGCAGTCTAATTTCATTCTTTTGTGCGTAGCTGTCTAGTTTTCCCAACACCATTTGTTGTAGAGACTGTCCTTTTCCCTTTTGATATCGTTGCTTGCTTTGTGGAAGATTCATGGACCACATAATTGTGGGTTTCTGTCTGAACTTGTATCCTGTTCCTTTTGTCGCTGTGTCTATTTTTGTGCCGTACTGTCTTGTTAGGATGACTGCAGCTTTGTAGTATAACCTGAAATCTGAAATTGTGAGTCCTCCAGCTTTGTTTTTCTTTTCCACATTGCACTGGCTGTTCGGAATCTTTAGTGGTTCCATAAAAATATTTAGGATTGTTTATTCGAGGTCTTTTATTCTTTAATTTAAATTCAATTAGCCAGCTTACACTATATCATTCGTTTCAGATGTAGTCTTCAATAAATTTTCAGTCTTGTGTAACACCCAGTGTTCATTGTATCGTGTGACCTCCTTAATGCTACTCACCCAGTTACCCCCCCCCCCAAATTCTCCTCCAACAATCATCAGTTTCTTGTGATAGTTAAGAGTCCATCATGGGTTTTCTCCCTCTCTGATGACTTCCCATTCTATTTTCCCTTCCTTCCCCTATGGTCTTCTTCCTTGTTTCTGATATTCCACATAGGAGTGAAAGCCTATGATCATTGTCTTTCTTTCATTGACTTATTCCACTCAGCATAATACCCTCCAGCTCCACCCAGGTCGGTGTGATGGTAAGTATTCATCCTTTCTGATGGCTGAGTAATATTCCATTATATATATGATCTACATCTTCTTTATCCATTCATCTATCCATGGTCATCTGCACTCCTTCCACAGTTTGTCTATTATGGATATTGCTGCTATGAACACTGGGGTGCATGTGTCCCGTGTTCACTACCTCTGTCTCTGGGGGTAAATACGCAGTAGTGCAATTGCTGGGACATCGGTAGCTTTATTTATAACTTCTTGAGGATACTCCGTACCATTTTCAAGAGTGGCTGTACCGGACTGCATTCGTACAGGGGTGTAAGAGGGTTCCCGTTTCTCCACATCCTCTCCAACATGTATAGTTTCATGTCTTCTTATTTTTAGATATTCGGCCTCGTGTGATATGGCATTTATAGGGGTTTAGATTTGCATTTCCCTGAAGCCAAGTGATATGAAGCATTTATGCATGTATCTTTTGGTCACCAGTACGTCGTCATCAGTGAAGTGACTTCCCATTTTAATCCATCTCAAGACCTAAAGCTGGGTAAGTCTCTGAAGCTGGATGATGCCATCGGTTGGAAGTGTGGAGAATTTCAAAAGATCTCCGTGGAGAGCAAGTTTAAAGGTCAGTGTGAAGCTACTAATTGGATCTGGGGAGATCTCTGAAAGTGGGGGTTGCCTGGGATGGGCTGAGGGGGGCCCTCCGATTTTCCTATGAATTCTTGCTGCAGCCCCAAATGGACAGTTTCCTGCTGTGGGGCAGGCTGAGTCCTCTAGTCGTGCAGAGGTGAGCCCAATGCCTGGTGCCTTGGAGGCAGGCAAATGGGGAGGGACACTCAGCAGAGGACCCAGGGTTAGGTTAGGCCTCAAGAGACAGCAGGTCCGAACTGCCCAGTGCTCAGAGAACTCCAGGCCGAGTGAGATGAGGGCACAAGGGCGGGTGAGTGTTAGCCTTGGGGTTTCATCCGGAAGCGCCCACAAAGGTCGGGGTTCACCAGAAGTGGCTCTCAGGGTGTGCCCCAATTCTCTTGCCCTGAATGCTCTCTTGTTCCCCAAAATGGTGCAGTTTACTGTGGACTGCAGGCTGAGTCCTACGGTGGGGCTTGGGTTTCCCCAATCCCCCGGAGTGTGGTGCCAGGAATCTAGGGAGGGACCCCTCTGTGGCCAACCTAGGGTAAGGGTTAGGGTCCAGGAGCCCGGCAGGGACAATCTTTAGGCTGTGCGGCGAGCTGTGTGGACGGCTGAGAGGAGGCCATGGGGGAGGGTGAGAATGGGCCTCAGGGTTGGGGAACGGGGGGTGCCAAAGGATGGGGATGGGCTCCGGGGGCCTCCCCAAGTTCTTGTGCCCATAGGCTCCGTAGAGCCCCAAGGGGCATGGTTTCCTGTCGGGTGGCAAGCTGAGTCCTGCGGTGGGGCACAGATATCCCAATTCCCCGGGTCTGCGGTATAAGGCTCCTGGGGAGACCCCCAAACCCGCGGCCGGCTTAGGGCTAGGGTTAGGCCCCAGGAGCCCCGCAGGCTGGATCTGCAGGCTGTATGACGAGCTACACGGGCTGAGGTGAGGGTGTGGGGAGGGTGAGCGTGGGACTCAGAGTTGGGGTGCGGGTGGCCGCTGAAGTTCGCTGGTGGCTCAGGAGGGCCCTCCTGGTTCTCCCGCCCTGAATTCGCTATGGCCTCCCAAGGCACACGGTTTCCTGCGGGGTGGCAGACTGAGTCCTGCTGTGGGGCTCAGGTGTCCCGAATCCCCGTGGCTGCGGCTCCAGGCTCCTGGGGAGGGGCCCCTCCACAGATGAACTAGGGTTAGGGTTGGGGCCCAGGAACCCCGCAGGCCAGATCTGCCCAGTATGTGGCGAGCTCCGCCGCGGGCTGAGGTGAGGGTGTGGGGTGGGGTGAGCTTGGGCTTCAAGGTTGGGTTTAGGGATCGCCGAAGTTCACCGGGGACTCTGGGGGCCCTCCTGGTTTTCCCGCCCTGAATGCTCTACAGCCTCCCAAGGGGCACGGTTTCCTGCGGGCTGGCAGGCTTTGTCCTGCAGTGGAGCTCAGGTGTCTAAAGTCCCTGGGGCTGCGGCACCGGGCCCCAGGGGAGGGGCCTTACCCTGCCGACCTAGGGCAGGTCTAGGCCCCAGGAACCCGGCAGGCCTGATCTGCCGGCTCTGCCACGAGCTCAGTGGCAAGCTGAAGGGAAGGCCTGGGGCGGGATGAGCGTGGGCCTCAGGGTTGGGGTGTAGGGGGTCGCCGAGGATCGCTGGGGGCTCAGGGGGGCCCTACCAGTTCTCCTGCAGGGGATGCTCTGAGGCGCCCCAAGGGGCATGGTTTCCTGAGGGGTGGCAGCCTGAGTCCTGTGGTGGGGCTCAGGTGTACCCAATCCCCGGGGTTAGGGTACGGATTAGGGTACGGGTTAAGGTTAGGGTATGGGTTACGGTTACAGTATGGGTGAGGGTAGGGGTTAGGGATAGGGTAAGGAGAGGGTACGGGTTAGGGTTGGGTTTAGGGGTTACAGGTTGGAGGTTATGGGTTAGGGTACAGATTAGGGTTTAGGGTACGGGTTAGGGTTTAGGGTTTGGGTTTAGGGTTAGGGTTGTAGTACGGGTTAGGTTTAGGGTACGGGTTAGGGTTAGGGTACGGGTTAGGGTACGCATTAGGGTACGGTTTAGGGTACGGGTTAGGGTACAGTTTAGGGTAAGTATTGGCCTACCAATTTGGGTACAGTTTAAGGTACGGGTTAGGGTTAGGGTACCGGTTAGGGTTAGGGTACAGTTTAGGGTTATGGTACAGGTTAGGTTACGGTTTAGGTTTAGGGTTAGGGTACGGGTTAGGGAACAGGTTAGCTATAGGGATAGGGTACGATTTAGGGTTAGGTTATGGGTTAGGGTACGGGTTAGGGTACAGGTTAGGGGTAGGTATGGGTTAGGGTCCGGGTTAGGGATAGGGCACGGGTTAGGGTATGGGTTATGGTACGGGTTAGGGTATGGGTTAAGGTTAAGGTAAAGGTACTGGTTAGGGTTAGGGTACGGGTTACGGTTTAGGGTTTAGGGTTACAGTTAGGGTACGGGTTAGTGTTAGGGTACGGGTAGGGTTTGGGTACGGGTTATGGTACGAGTTAGGGTATGGGTTAAGGTCAGGGTTTAGGGTTAAGGTTAGGGTACGGGTTAGGGTACTTGTTAGGGTTACAGTTAGGTTTAGGGTATGGTTTAAGTTACGGGTTAGGGTACAGTTTACGGTTAAGGTTAGGGTACGGGTTAGGGTACGGGTTAGAGTACGTGTTAGGGTTACGGTTAGGGTTAGGGTACAGGTTAGGATTAGGTTTAGGGTACGGGTTAGAGTTAGGGTTAGAGTACGGGTTAGGGTTTGGGTTAGGGTTAGGTTTAGGGTTAGGTTATGGGTTAGGGGTAGGGTTAGCTGAAGGGGTAGGGTTAGGGGTAGGGTTAGGGGTATGGTAGGGGTCGGGGTAGGGTTAGGGTTTATGGTTAGGGTTTGGGGTTTGGGGTTAGTGGTTAAGGTTAGGGTTTCATGTTTAGGGTTTCCGGATTAGGGTTAGGGGTTAGGGTTTAGGGTTTAGTGTTAATGTCAGGGTTTAGGGTTTAAGGATTAGGGTTTAGGGTTAGGCTTAGGGTAGGGTTAGGGTTAGGGTAAGGGTTAGGGGTTAGCGTTAGGGTTAGGATTAGGGGTTAAGGTTAGGGTTTAAGGTTAGGCATTAGGGTTTAGGGTTAGGGCTAGACCCCAGTATGCCAGCAGGACCTATGCCCCGGCTGTGCGGCAAGCGGAGGAGTGGGCCAAGGTGAGGGCGATGGCGAGCAGGAGTATGGTATCCAGCGTTTTGTCGCTGGGGGCCTTTGAAAGTCGGTAGAGGCTTGGAGGGCCCTGCCCGTTATCCCGCCCTGAATGACCAGCGGTGCCCCTAGCGGCCCGGGTGGTGGCAGTGTGGCAGTGTGAGTCTGGCACTGCGGTTTGGGGGTCCCCAATGCCGTGTGTTGCAGCGCCAGGCCCCTTGGGAGGGGCACCTCTGGGGCCCTCCTAGGGTTAGTGTTAGCTCCCAGGAGTCCAGCAGGCATGATCCGCCAGCTGTGTGGTAGCATAGGACCGGGCCAAGGTGAAGGCACCGGCAAGCTGGAGCGTGGGACCAAGCATTTTGGCGCGGGGGGCCTTGGAAGGTCGCCGGGGGATTCAAGGGCCCTGCCAGTCCTCCCGCCCTGAATGGCCAGAGGCGCCCTTAGCCGCCCAGGTGGTGGCGGCATGGCACGGTGAGTACGGCACTGGGGCTCGGGGGCCCCAATCCCTGGAGTTGCTGCACCAGGACCCTTTGGAGGTTACTCTCAGGGGCAAGCCTAGGGTTAGGGTTAGCCCCCAGGAGGCTTGCAGGCCCGATCCACTGGCTGTGCGGCGAGCGGAGGGGTGGGCCGAGGTGAGGGTGCTGGTGAGCGGGAGCATGGGCCCAAGCATTTTGGCGCATGGGGCCTTAGAAGTTCACTGGGACTCAGAGGGCCCTGCCCGTTCTCCCAGCCTGAATGACCGGCGGTGCCCCTAGCAGCCCGGGTGGCAGCAGGTCCGCAAAGTGAGTCCTGGCTGGCGCTCGGGGGTCGCCAATCCCTGGTGCTGCGGCACCAGGCCCCTTGGGAAGGGCCCCTCGGAGGCCGCCCTAGGGGTAGTGTTAGCCCCCAGGAGGCCGGCAGGCCCGATCCGCCAGTTGTGTGGTGAGTGGAAGGGCGGGCTGAGGTGAGGGCGCTGGCGAGCGGGAGCCTGGGCCCAAGCCTTTTGGCGCGGTGGGCCTTCGAATGACAACGGGACTTGGAGGACCCTGCCCATTCTCCCGCACTGAATGTCTTGCGGCGCCCCTAGCGCCCCGTGTGGTGGCTGGGTGGCAGGCTGAGTCCAGCGCTGGGGGTCAGGGGTTCCCAATCCCGGGCATTGCGTGGCCAGGCCCCTTGGGAGGGGCCCCTCGGGGGCTGACCTAGGGTTAGGGTTAGCCCACTGGAGTCTGGGAGACCCGATTCGCCGGCTGTGTGTGAGCAGAGGGGCGGGCTGAGGTAAGGGCTCTGGCGAATGGGACAGTAGGCCCAAGCGTTTTGGCGCGGGGGGCCTTTGAAGGTCTCTGGGGGCTTGGAGGGCCCTACACGTTCTCCCGCCCTGAAAGACCGGCCGCGCCCATAGCGGCCCGGGTGCCGGCGGGGCAGCAGTGTGAGTCTGGTGCTGGGGCTCGGGGATCCCCAATCCCCACGTTGTGCCGCCAGGCCACTTGGGAGGGTCTCCTCGGGGACCTCCCAAGGTGAGGGTTTCCCCAGGAGGCCGGGAGGCCCGATCCGCCTGCTGTGCAGCGAGTGGAGGGGCAGGCTGAGTTGTGGGCGCTGGCGAGCGGGAGCGTGGGCCCAAGCATTTTGGCGCGGGGGGCCTTCGATGGTCGCCGGGGGATCGAAAGCCCCTGCCCATTCTCCCGCCCTGAATGACCGGCAGCATGCCTAGTGGCCCGGGTTGCGGCAGGACAGCAGGGTAGAGTCTGGTGCTGGGGCTCGGGGGTCCCCAATCCCAAGTGTTGCGGCGATAGGCACCTTGGGATGGGCCCCTCTGTGGCCAACCTAGGGTTAGAGTTTGCCCTCCAGGAGGCCGGCAGTCCGGATCCGCCCACTCTGCAATGAGCGGAGGGGTGGGCCAAGATGAGGGCGCTGGCGAGCAGGAGCGTGGGCCCAAGCGTTTTGGTGCGGGGGGCCTTCGAAGGTTGCCGGGGGCTCGGAGGGCCCTGCACATTCTTCCACCCTGAATGACAGGCGGCTACCCAAGCGGCCCGGGTAGAGGACAGGCGGTAGGGTGAGTCAGGCACTGGGGCTCGGTGTCCCCAATCCTCGGCGTTGGGGCGCCAAGCCCCTTCGGAAGGGCTCTAGGGGACCGACCAAGCGTTGCTGTTAGCCCCCAGAAGGCCAGAAGACCCGATCTGCTGGCTGTGTGGCGAGCGGAGGGGCAGGTTGAGATGAGGGCGTTGGCGAGTGGGAATGTGGGACCAAAGTTTTAGAGCAAGGGTCCTAGAAGGTCGCCAGGGGCTCAGAGCGTCCTGCCCGTTCTCCCTCCCTGAATGACTGACGGCGCCCCTCGCAGCACTGGTGGCAGTGGGGCGGCAGGGTGAGTCTGGCACTGGGTCTCGGGGGTCCCCAATGCCCGGCGTTGCGGCGCCAGGACCTTGGGAAGGGCCATTTGGGGGTCGACCTTGGGTTAAGTTAGCCCCCAGGAGGCCCACAGGCCCGATCCGCCAGCTATGCGGCGAGCGGAGGGGTGGTCCGAGGTAAGGGCACAGGCGAGCAGGAGCTTGGGCCCAATCGTTTTGGCACGGGGGGTCTTCGAAGGTCACCAGGGCCTTGGAGGGCCCTGCCTGTTTTCCCGCCCTGAATGACTGATGGTGCTCCTAGCAAACCAGGTGGCGGCGGGGTGGCACGGTTAGTCCTGCGCTGGGGCTCGGGGTCAGCAATCCCAGCCGTTGTGGCGCCAGGCCCCATCGGAGGGGCCCCTCGGGGGCTGACCTAGGGTTAGGTTTAGCCACCAGAAGGCCGGCGGGCCTGATCCACTGGCTATCCGGTGAGCGGAGGGGCAGGACAAAGTGAGGGCGCTGGCATGCGGGAGCCTGGGTTCAAGCGTTTTGGCGCGGGGTAACTTTGAAGGTCGCCGGGGGCTCAAAGGGCCCTGCCCGTTTTCCAGCCTTGAATATCCGGCGGCAACCCTAGCGGCCCGGGTGGCGGCGGGGTGGCAGGGTGAGTCCGGCGCTGGGGCACGGGGTTCCCCAATCCCCGGCGCTATGGCGCCAGGCCCCTTGGGAGGGGCCCTTTGAGGACAGAACTAGGGTTAGGGTTAGCCCCCGGTAGGCCGGCAGGCCCTATCCGCCAGCTGTGTGTCGAGCGGAGGGGTGGGCCGAGGTGAGGGCTCTGGAGAGCGGGAGCGAGGGCCCAAGCGTTTTGGCGTGGGGGGACTTCGATGGTTGCCGGGGACTCGGAGGGCCTTGCCCATTCTGTCGCCGTGAATGACCGGCGGCGCCCCTACCAGCCCGGGTGGCAGCGGGGCAGTAGGGTGAGTCTGGCGCTGGGGATCGGGGGTTCCCAATCCCCAGCATTGCTGCGCCAGGCCCCTTGGGATGGGCCCCTAGTGGGCCAAACTAGGAATAGGGATAGTCCCCAGGAGGCCGGCAGGCCCGATCCGCTGGCTGTGAGTCTAGCGGAGGGATGGGCCAAGGTGAGGGCGCTGGCGCGTGGGAGCATGGGCCCAAGCGTTTTGGCGCGGGGGGCCTTCGAAAGTTGCCTGGGGCTCAGAGGGCCCTGCCCCTTCTCCCGCCCTGAATGACCGATGGCGCCCCTAGCGGACCGTGTGGCAACGGGGCAGCAGGGTGACTCTGGCGCTGGGGCTCGGGGGTCCACAATCCCCGGCGTTGCGACGCCAGGTGCCTTGGGAGGGGCCCCTCGTGGGCTGACCTATGGTTAGGGTTAGCCCCCAGGAAGCCGGCAGGCCCGATCGGCCAGCTTTGCGGTGAGCGGAGGGGCAGGCTGAGGTGAGGGCGCTGACAAGTGGGAGTGTGGGCACAAGCGTTTTGTTGAGGGGTGCCTTCGAAGGTCGCCCGTGGCTCGGAGGGCCCTGCCTGTTCTCACGCCCTGAATGACCGACGGTGCCGCTAGCGGCCCGTGTGGTGGTGGGGCGGCACGGTGAGTCCGGCTCTGTGGCTCAGGGGTCAGCAATCCCAGGCGTTGTGGCGCCAGGCCCCATTGGACTGGCCCCTCGGGGGACAACCTAGGGTTAGGGTTAGCCCCCAGGAGGCCGGCAGGTCCGATCCACCAGCTGTGCGGTGAGTGGAGGGGCGAGCCGAGTGAGGTCGCTGGTGAGCGGGAGCGTGGGCCGAAGCATTTTGTCGCGGGGGTCCTTCAAAGGTCTCCAGGGGCTCAGAGGGCCCTATCCGTTCTCCCGCCCTGAATAACAATCGGCTCCCCTAGCGGCCCGGGTGTGGCGGGGCAGCAGGGTGAGTCCGACGCTGGGGCTCGGGAGTCCTCAATCCCTGGCGTTGCGGCGCCATGCCCCTTGGGATGGGCCCCTAGGGGGCCTACCTAGGGTTAGGGTTAGCCACCAGGAGTCTGGGAGGCCCGATCCGCCAGCTGTGCGGCGAGTGGAGTGGCGGACTGAGGTAAGGGCACAGGTGAGCGGGAGCATGGGCCCAAAGCGTTTTGGTGTGGGGGGCCTTTAAAAGTCGCCGGTGGCTCGGAGGGCCCTGCCCGTTCTCCCTCCCTGAATGACTGGCAGTGCCCCTAGCGGCCCAGGGGGCGGTAGGGCGGGAGGGTGAGTCCGGCGCTGGGGCTCGGGAGTCCCCTATCCCCGGTATTGTGGCAATAGGAACCTGGGATGGGCCCCTCGGGGGCCCACCAAAGGTTAGGGTAACACCCAGGAGGCTGGCAGTCCCGATCCACAAGCTGTGCAGCGAGCGGAGGGGCGGACCGAGGTAAGGGCACAGGTGAGCGGGAGCATGGGCCCAAGCGTTTTGGCGCGGGGGGGGCCTTCGAAGGTCGCCAGGGGCTCGGAGTGATCTGCCTGTACTCCCTCCCTGAATGACCGACGGTGCTCCTAGTGGCCCGGGTGGTGGCGGGGCAACACAGTGAGTCCAGCGCTGGGGTTCGGGGGTCCCCAATACCCGGGGTTGCAGCGCCAGGCCCCTTGGGACGGGCCCCTCGAGGGCCGACCTAGGGTTAGGCTTAGGCCCCAGGAGGTCGGCAGTCCCTATCAGCCGGGTGTGCAGCAAAGGGGTGGGCCGAGGTGAGGGCGCTAGCGAGTGGGAGCGTGTGTCCAAACGTTTTGGCGCGGGGGGCCTTCAAAGGTCGCCGGAGGCTCAGAGGGCCCTGCCCGTTCTCCCGCCCTGAATGACCGGCGGCACCCCTAGTGGCCCGGGTAGCAGCGGGGTGACACGGTGAGTCCGGCACTGGGGCTTGGGGGTCCCCAATGCCCTGTGTTGCGGAGCCAGGCCCCTTGGGATATGCCCCTTGGGGGCCGACCTATGGTTAGGGTTAGCCCCTAGGAGTCCGGCAGGCCCAATCCGCCCGCTGTTTGGAGAGCGGAGGGGCGGGCCGAGGTGAGGGCCTGGCGAGCGGCAGCATTGGTCCAAGCGTTTTGGCATGGGGTCCTTCAAAAGTCGCTGGGGGCTCGGAGGGCCCCGCCCGTACTCCCACCCTGAATGACGGGCGGCGCCACTAGCGGCCCGGGTGGCGGCAGGGTGGCACGGTTAGTCCAGCGCTGGGGCTCGGGTGTCAGCAATCCCAGGCGTTGTGGCGCCAGGCCCCATCAGACGGGCCCCTCGAGGGCCGACCTAGGGTTAGGGTTAGCCCACAGGAGGCCTGCAGGCCTCATCAGCCGGTTGTGCGGTGAGCGGAGGGGCGGGCCAAGGTGATGGTGCTGGCAATGGGGAAGTTGGGCCCAAGCGTTTTAGCGAGGGAGGTATTCGAAGGTTGCCTGGGGCTCAGAGGGCCCTGCCCCTTCTGCCTCCTTGAATGACCGGTGGCGCCCCTACCATCCCAGTTGGCGGTGGGGAAGCAGGGAGAGTCTGGCGCTGGGGCTCGGGTGTCCCCAATCCCCGGTGTTGCGGCGCAAGGCTCCTTGGGCGGGGCCCCTCGTGGGCTGACCAAGTGTTAGGGTTAGCCCCCAGGATGCTGACAGGCCTGATCTGCAGCCTGTGCGGCAAGTGGAGGAGTGGGCTAAGATGTGGGTGCTGGGGAGCAGGAGCGTGGGCCCAAGCATTTTCGCAAGTGCGGCCTTCAAATGTCGCCAGGGGCTTGAAGGGCCCTGCCTGTTCTCCCGCACTGAATGACTGGTGGCGCCCCTAGCGGCTCGGGTGGTGTCGGGTCGGCAGGGTGAGTCCGGCGCTGGAGCTCGGGGGTCCCCAATCCCCTGCGTTGCTGCGCCAGGCCCCTTGGGAAGGCCCGCTTGGGGGTCGACCTAGGGTTAGGGTTACCCCCAGGAGGCCAGTAGGCCCGATCTGCCAGCTGTGCGGCGAGCGGAGGGGCGGGCTGAGATGAGGGCACTGGCCAGCGGGGAATGTGGGCCCAAGCATTTTGGCACGAGACGCCTTCAAAGGTCGCCAGGGGCTTGGAGGGCCCTGCCCATTCTCCTGCTCTGAATGACCAACGGCGTCCCTCGTGGCCCGGTTGGCAGCGGGGCGGCAGGGAGAGTGTGGCACTGGGGCTCGGGGTTCCCCAATCCCCGGCTTTGCGGCGCCAGGGCCTTTGGGAGGGGCCCCTTGGGGACGGACCTAGGGTTAGGTTTAGCCCCCAGGAGGCCTGCAGGCCCGATCTGCCGGCTGTGTGGCGAGCGGAGGGGCGGGCCGAGATGAGGGTGCTGGCGAGCGGGAACATGGGCCCAAGCGTTTTGGCGCGAGTGGCCTTCGAAGGTCGCCGGGGGCTAAGGGGGCCTTGCCCGTTTTCCCTCCCTGAATGACCAGCAGCGCCTCTACCAGCCCGGTTGTTGGCGGGGAAGCAAGGTGAGTCCGGTGCTGGGGCTCAGGGGTCCACAATCCCCGGCATTGCAGCACCAGGTGCCTTGGGAGGGGCCCCTCGTGGGCCAATCTAGGGTTAGGGTTAGCCCCCAGGAGGCCGTCAGGCCAGATCGGCCAGCTTTGCGGTGAGTGGAGGGGCGGGCCGAGGTGAGGGCGCTGACAAGCGATAGCGTGGGCGCAAGCGTTTTGATGCGGGGTGCCTTCGAAGGCCGCCCGTGGCTCGGAGGGCCCTGCCTGTTCTCACGCCCTGAATGACCGGCGGTGCAGCTAGGGGCCTGGGTGGCAGTGGGGCGGCACGGTGAGTCCGGCGCTGGGGCTCAGTCGTCCCCAATCCCTTGTGTTGCGGCTCCAGGCCCCTTGGGATGGGCCCCTAGGGGGCCTACCTGGGGTTAGGGTTAGCCCCCAGGAGGCTGGGAGGCCCAATCCGCTGGCTGTGTGGTGAGCGGAGGGGCAGGCCGAGGTAAGGGCGATGGCAAGTGGGAGCGTGGTCCCAAGCGCTTTGGCGCGGGGGGCCTTCGAAAGTCCTGGGGGCTTGGAGGGCCCTGCCGTTCTCCCGCCCTGAATGACCGGTGGTGCCCCTTGTGGCCCAGGTGGCGGTGGGGGGCATGGTGAGTCTGGCGCTGGGGCTCAGGAGTCCCCAATAATCGTCATTGCGGTGCCAGGCCCCTTGGGAGGGACCACTAGGGGGTAGGCCTAGGGTTCGGGTTAGCCCCCAGAAGGCCCGCAGGCCCGATCCGCCAGCTGTGCGGCGAGTGGAGGGGAGGGCCGAGGTAAGGGCACTGGCGAGTGGGAGCGTGGGCCGAAGTGTTTTGTCGTGGGGAGCCTTCAAAGGTCTCCCGGGGCTCAGAGGGCCCTACCCGTTCTCCCGCACTGAATGACCGGTGGCTCCCCTAGCGGCCCAGGTGGTGGCGGAGCTGCAGGGTGAGTCCGGCGCTGGGGCTCAGTAGTCCCAAATCCCCGGCGTTGCTGCGCCAGGCCCCTTGGGATGGGCCCCTAGGGGGCCTACCTAGGGTTAGGGTTAGCCCCCAGGAGGCTGGGAGGCCTGATCCGCGGGCTGTACAGCAAGAGGAGGGTCAGGCCGAGGTAAGGGCGATGGCGAGTGGGAGCGTGGTCCCAAGCGCTTTGGCGCAGGGGGCCTTCGAAAGTCACTGGGGGCTTGGAGGGCCCTACCGTTCTCCCGCCCTGAATGACTGGTGGTGCCCCTTGTGGCCCGGGTGGTGGTGGGGGGCATGGTGAGTCCGGCGCTGGGTCTCAGAAGTCCCCAATCCTCCTCGTTGCGGCACCAGGCCCCTTGGGAGGGGCCACTAGGGAGTCGACCTAGGGTTCGGGTTAGCCCCCAGAAGGCCCACAGGCCCGATCCGCCATCTGTGCGGCGAGCTGAGGGGATGGCCGAGGTAAGAGCGCTGGCAAGCAGGAGCGTGGGCCCTAGCGTTTTGGTGTGGGGGGCCTTCGAAGGTCGCTGGAGGCTTGGAGGGCCCTGCCCCTTCTCCCTCCCTGAATGACCAGCGGTGCCCCTAGCGGTCCAGGTGGCGGTAGGGCAGGAGGGTGAGTCGGGCGCTGGGGCTCGGGATTCCCAAATTCCCGGTGTTGGGGCAATAGGAACCTGGGATGGGCCCCTCGGGGGCCCACCAAAGGTTAGGGTAACACCCAGGAGGCTGGCAGTCCCAATCCACTGGCTGTGCTGCGAGCGGAGGGGTGGACCGAGGTGAGGGCATAGGCGAGCAGGAGCATGGGCCCAAGCGTTTTGGCGTGGGGGGCCTTCGAATGTCACCAGGGGCTTGGAGGGATCTGCCTGTGCTCTCTCCATGAATGACCGACAGTGCTCCTAGCGGCCCAGGTGGTGGCGGGGCAACATGGTGAGTCCGGCACTGGGGCTCGGGCATCCCCAATCCCAGGCATTGCGGTGCCAAGCCCCTACGGAGGGGCCCCTCAGGGGCCAACCTAGGATTATGGATAGCCTCCAGGAGGAGGGCAGGCCTCATCCACCGGCTCTGCACCGAGCGGGGGGCGGGCCGAGGTGAGGGCGCTGAGGAGCGGGAGTGTGGGCTCAAGCGTTTTGGATGGGGGGGCCTTCAAAGGTCGCCATGGGCTCAGAGGGCCCTGCCCGTTCTCCCGCCCTGAATGACCAGCGGCACCCCTAGCGGCCCGGATGGCGGCGGGGCGGCAGGGTGAGTCCAGCGCTGAGGCTCGGGGGTCCCTAATACACAGCGTTGTGGCGACAGGCCCCTTTGGCGGGCCGCTCGCGGGCCGTCCTAGGGTTAGGGTTCGCCCCCAGGAGGCTGGCAGGCTCGTTCCGCCCATGTACGATGAATGGAGGTGTGGGTCGAGGTGAGGTAGCTGGTGAGCAGGAGTGTGGGCCAGAGCATTTGGCTTTGGCTCGGGGTGCCTTCGAAGGTCGCAGGTGGCTCGGAGAGTCCTGCCCGTTCTGTTGCCCTGAAGGACTGGCGACGCCCCTAGCGCCCCCTGTGGTGGTGGGGCGGCAGGGTGCGTCCGGCGCTGTGACTTGGGGGTCCCCAATCCCTGGCATGCGGCGCCAGGCCACTTGGGAGAGGCCCCTCGGGGGCGACTAGGGATTGGGTTAGCCCCCAGGAAGCCAGCAGGCCCGATTGCCAGCTCTGCAGCGAGCGGAGGGGTGGGCCGAGGTAAGGGCGCTGGCGAGCAGGAGCGTGGGAGCCAGAGTTTTTGCACGGGGGGGCCTTCGAAGGTTGCAGGGGGATAGGAGGGCCCTGCCCGTTCTCACTTCCTGAATGACTGGCAACGCCCCTAGCGCACTGGGTGCTTGCGCGGTGGCAGAGTGAGTCCAGCACTGGGGCTCGGGGTTCCCATATCCCCGGCATTGCGGTGCCAGGCTCCTTGGGAGGGGCCTCTCGGGGGCCGACCTAGGGTAAGTGTTAGCCCCCAGGAGACCAGCAGGCCCGTTCCCCCAGCTCTGCGGCAGGCAGAGGGGCAGGCCGAGGTTAAGGTGCTGGTGAGAGGGAGTGTGCGCCCAAGCGTTTTGGCGCGGGGGGCCTTCGAATGTTGCCGGGGCTTGGAGGGCCCTGCCCATTCTCTCACCCTGAATGACTGGCGGCGCCCATAGCAGCCCGGTTGCTGCGGGGCGGCAGGGAGACTCAGGCACTGGCCTCGGCGGTCCCCAATCCCTGGCGTTGTGGTGCCAGGCCCCTTGGGAGGGGCCCCTTGGGGGCTGACTAGGGTTAGGGTTCATCCCCAGGAGGACGGCAAGCCCGGCGCTAAGTGGTTCTGGCAATGTAACAAAAATGCCATAAACTTATCTGTAAGAAATAACGGTGTACAGGAACCCTCTTAGCCCTAACATCATCCTTTGTGAATATGGAAGCCAGCCCCAAGGTGGTCGAGGAAGTCTGACGAAAGGGCTAAGCACTTTTCTCTGAGTCTCCACACTATACAGGGAAAAACCAAAGTACATCATCTTTCACGAGTAGGAAGCATTAATGAAAAGGTTCTGGAATTTTGAGGACTCTGACCCATCCTTATTGGTAATAAACCACCGTGTACAGGAAAACACCTTCAACTCTCATCAGCCTCCTCAATCCTGATTCCGATTCAACTTTGGGGGTGTAGGACTAGGGAAATGTCCACATCTTATTGCTAAGAAAGAACGATGTCAGGGTAATGCCCTTCAAGTCACATCAGCCTTCCTGAAGACAGAAGCAGGAATCAAGGTGGTTATGTTACCATGAGGTAAGGAAGATGAGCATATAAGTGAGAAACAACAGTGGGCAGGACCTCTCTTCCAACGAACAGTATCTTTGCTTAATGTTGAATCCCTATGTTAAGTGGTTGTGGCCATTTGTGAGGTGAAAATCTTAAGTGTTTTGTAAAACGTCTTGGTCATTCAAATATGAAACTAAGGTAGTTGGGGACTCCTAGGCAGTGATTTGTCCACTGTCAAAAATATGAAAAGATAAGAGACAGATGAGGTCTCCTCAGGCATTGTCCTTTATCCTCATCCTCCGTGAGAATGGTCATCTCTGGACAGCTCAGTGACAGGGTCTCATTCACAGTGGGGGCATCTGTTCCTCACAGACATCAGGCAGGGAAATGGATTTGGTTCTCTGTGCCAGCCCAGCCACAGCTGAGTGTCACAGCACTCTCTCGTGGGCTCATAAGTGTTTCACTGTCACCAGGCAGGTAATTGTATTTGATAAACCACTGTGAGAGTTTGCAATTGCCTTCATCTGCAACCTCCTAGAAGCAAATGCAGGTCTCTGGTACCATGTGAAGTCATGTGAAGGCATTGTGAGAAAGTGTCCTTTTGGTTAAGAAAAACATGGCTGGGGCTCCTGGCTGGCTCAGCCAGTTAAGCATGTGCCTTTGGCTCAGGTTATGATCCCAGGGTTCTGGGATCGAGCCCGGGCTCCCTGCTGAGCAGGAAAGGAGTTAGGGAAATAACTTAGAACCCACAGAGAATGTGAATAAAGGGGAGTGAAATGGAACTTGGTCTGTGTTTTGCTTTAGGGATTGGAAGTTAGTTTTTTCTCAATTGTGATTGTTCTTGAAACAGAAAAGCTGTATTGTTTTTTTTTTACCTTTAATTTTTTTCTACTAATAATTTTTATTATGATATGTTAGTCACTATAGAGTATTTCCTTAGTTTTTGATGTAGTGTTCCGTGATTCATTATTTGCATATAACACCCAGTGCTCCATGCAATATGTACCTTCCTTAATACCCATCACTGGCCCATCCCAATCCCCCACCCCTCTCCCCTCTGAAGCCCTCAGTTTGTTTCCCAGAGTCCATAGTCTCTCGTGGTTCATTCCCCCTTCTGTTTAGGGTCCATTGTCTAAAGGGACAGACAGTGGAAGTTCACCAAATATAAGATCGAAATTTCATTGTTCATTATAGATGCCGCCAAGTAGTTCCCAGACATTTCATTCTACTGTAGTAATTCATTATACCTGTGAAGGTGCACGTGGAAGACAATTGATGCATGTATAGTGGTAATAAAACACGCCCCTCAGTAGTAGAATAAGAGAGGATACATATGTGTAAAATTATTCGACTACAGCTTCCATGCTTTCCCTTTGGTTCCTTATTATCTATGAAATTGGACAATTTTTGTTCTCTAGGCTTAAAACTCATTGTCAGTATTCAGAGTTTTTCAATGCTGATCTTCTCCTGTATAAGTTACCAAAATCCTAAAATATGTATGAACTTTAAAAAGCGCTATATTGAAAATTACAGCAGGGAAGTTCCATTTTGTGAATATTGTGTCAATGGATCTCTATTTTGACATCAGTGTTCATTAGAAATGATGACATTTCATATGAGTATAAATATCAATGTGTAAAAGAAAAGGTAGGAAGAACCTTGAATGTTTAAGTAATTGGTGAAATGACAGGGGTGTGTGTGTGTGTGTGTGTGTGTGCAATTGATTTTCAGTGAATGGTTCAGCTTCTTGTAGGGCCTCCGAAAGAGCCCAGGTGAACCTTTCAATGAGTTGATATCTGTTTTCAGAACATGGGAATCTCTTAGTCCAATAGTCAATCAGGCAAGCTTTGAGGTCTTGAAGAGTTTCAGTCCTCAGCGATGGTGTTGCAGACCCTTGTGAGCAAACCCTAGGGTATGGTCAGAGCCCTCATTAGCTGGTACCAAGGTGTGACGATTTCAGACAGCATTTCCCAAAGAAGTACCTCTTGAGTCTCTGTCCTTGTCAGTTCCCTACACTTCCTTACACTAGTTATGTGATCAGTGTGTTTCAGGATAATCCCCACATGTGAGTTTTGCTATTTCCTACTAGTCCTATCTGTTTCTCATCTTCTTCTTTTATGGTAGGGGTTGGGAAGCAACCTGTGTGGTGTAGGAAGGGGTGTGGTAGTTGTCTGCCTTCAGAGGACCGAATGATGCCTAGAAATTGTACTGTAGTTTGAGGTCAATTGTCCATCCTCTGAGTGTCAGGAATTGCATCACTTTACTTTGATGCTAGTCTGTTCTTCAAGCTGTCCTCAGAAATAAGGACGTCATCCATCTATTGAATACTGGTTTGTGTGTATGTTTTCATTTTAGGAAAGGCCTTGCTGTTCCTGAAAATAATACTGCAGAGCACCCTTTCCTGTTCTTATTGGCCATCAGTCAATCTTTTCTGAAGTATTCGTTTATAAATAGACTCTATGGTTGATGAGCAGGAATTCTTTATGGACAAGTCTTTGTCAGTGTGTGTATTGCAAATCTTTACTTCCCAGCCTGCGGTTCACTTTTTCATTTTCTTATGGTCATAAGATAAGGAGAAATGTCACATTTTTATGAAGTCCCACTGAATTCTTTTAAATGGTTAGTGCACCCTATGTCCTACCCCAAGATTGACAGGTTCTACGTTTTCTTTCAGAAACTGTCCAATGGGAAGCTACAATCCATTTTCTCTGTCCATTTATTGCTTACAAATGTCACATTTTTATGAAGTCCACTGAATTCTTTTAAATGGTTAGTGCACCTTATGTCCTACCCCAAGATTGACAGGTTCTACGTTTTCTTCAGAAACTGTCCAATGGGAAGCTACAATCCAATTTCTCTGCCCATTTATTGCTTACAAATGTATTTTGACCATCTGTTTCCCAGGAAACCTCTTTTATTATTATTATTATTATTATTATTATTATTATTATTATTATTATTATTTTAAATTGCATTTTTAATTCTAATAGGATATTTAAACACTGTTTTTGATTTTCTATGTGCACAATCGTATTATCTGTGAATAGTCACAGTTATCCCCTCAGTTCTTGTCCTTTTTGTTTCTCTTGCCTTAAAACACTGGTAGATTCTCCGATGCCACAATAAATAGAGCAGCATTGTTTGAAGATTTTAATATACCTTTCTCAATATCTGACAGAAAAAGCAGACAAAACATTGGTAACAAATGTGACCTAATTGACATATAGGGAACATTCCGTAATAAGTGCAGAATACATTATTTTCAAGTGGTCATAGACTCTTTACCCAAATAGATGATAGGTGCGGCCATGAATCAAGTCTACAAATGTTAAACCCTGAAATTAACTAGATTCTATTCTTAGACCACAGGGGAATTGAGCCACAGTCATAGCAAAAAGAAAACCAGGAAGTCCTTCAATGTTTAAAAATTAAATGGAACTTTGCTACATATCCTAAAGGTCAGAGAGGGAATCTCAATGGAAATTCTGAACCTTTTCTACATGAGGGCTCACACACAATGGCACTTTCTTTGTGAAGAGCATTATAATAACCTAGACAGGAGTTGAGCCTTAAGTCAGAGTTCTGCCTACCCCAGCCACACCTGGCAGCCTTGGCCTGTGGTCCCCCTCAGCTGTCCTTTCTGGTGGTCCTGAGCTAAGGGGGTCAACATGGCCATATGGAAATGGGAAGCTGCCCACTCATAATGATGACGGTGCCCACTACCCAGCTGCCCTCTCTGGTGGCTTTGAGCTAAGGGGGTCAACATGGTCGTATGGAAATTAGAAGCTCCCCACTGTTAGTGATGACGTTGCTATTGTATCATCCTCACCGGTCCAACAACATGATTTCTGAGCGAAATATGACACAAGAGTGACTTCTTGGCCTTCCTTCAGGTTTGAAAATCATCTGGTGAGTCATCTATTCGAAATATGGATTCAACATGTGTACTTTCTTCTGGAAAAGAAATAGACCCAATAGCAATTATGGCTTCCTGAGATCTTGTTCTTGAGAGACATCATACTGGCTCTTTGTAGCATTCTGCCTCTTAAACTTCTCAACTAGGGTGTAGATATTTTTAGGCACATTTTCAGGTGGTTAGACAGGGACTCGGATGATATGAGTCACAGAGGATTTTAGTGTCAGAAACCTAAGTGGGATCCCCAAATTGACTCCAAATCCCTTGTTGTTCCATACAGGGTACTATTTCCCTCTTATCTCTGGTCTTCTCAATCTGGAAACCTATCAAGTATCAGGATTTTCTTGTCATGTGGACAACTGGAACGAATTCAGCGGGCCTTTTCACCTCTGCCAATGGTGATCATTAAGATCATTATCTCAGTGGAGGACCTGTGGGTAAGATACTCAAAGATCCTTAGGAATAGAGACAGTATAATATTTTTCTGGTATTAAAGTTCCTGAAACCAACTATCTTTTTTAGTCCATTCAGGCTCTGGTATGTTCAGAGGGTGCTGTAAAACAGGTCTGAAATAGTATTTAAAAACACTCAGCTCAGCCTCTTCTACAAAGTGAGCCAATGCTTATAAATATGGCTAAAATATTCCCTTACCTACGATTACTTCCCAGCCATCATAGTGTTTATATGGTATGACTGTCACTTACATTAGTCAACATTTGCAGAGAAAGAACTTAGTGCATCCAGGGGGCACTTCATGTTGAAATTAGTTTGTGACAATGAGCTATTGTGTTTTATTCTGCAGTCTAAGGGAATGGTGCCAGACATCTCTAAGGTGTCTAGCAGTTAAACAATTCTGATTTTAAGTGGTCTGTGTGCTTCAGAGCTTTGGGCAGGAGAAGGACAGGAGTCCAGAGACTGTGAACACTTCTGTTACCTGTGCTGACCATGGAGCAGGTAGCCTTCTGTGGGATTCATTTTGAATTCTTGGTACTATTGTGAAAGGTGCTTTTGTCTCAAATTCCTCCATTTAGTAGTCATTATAATGATGAAAGTAATTTTTATCTTATATCATCTGTGGGCCCTGATCCTGGGCTCCCAGGGAAGCTATCTTTTAACATTTTACCTGGCTCAAATTGATTGGGCAAAACCTCAAAGCATGGGCCCTATTTCTGCCCCAAGCACATGTTGTACATCTGCTTCGAGAAGAAAACAATAACCAAAAATGCCAACATAAAGATAAGAAAAAATAAAGAACCTCTTTGGCTCCCATAAGATTAAAGTCATACTGACATGTACATACTGAAAACATAAGAACGAGTCTGTCAATTTCTGGAATCTAAGAAGATCCTCATTGTGGTGTGTAACTCTGTACTTAAAAGAAAACAGAAAAAAATATATAAGCCTGCCCCAAATGTTCCTTCCCTGGAGCACTCCCTTCTTGGTGAAGATTGTGTCTCCCAGGCACCTGTCCTGACTTGGGTTTGAATAAAGGTCTCTTCCTTTCTCTCTAAAATGTTTTTAAAAGTTCATTCACACAATGTCGACAATAACAGTGTTTTCTATTTAAGTGAGAAATAAATGTTCCACTCTAGTTTTATTGGGAATAGACGAATTGAGGGTTTCTTTAGAAGAGTAAGTCTGCCTTCCAGAAAAGGCAAGGTCATTGGTCTATTGAGAATGAAGATAATTACTGCTAAACAACAAGCATGTGTTGCCCCTTCGCCCAGAAACCGAAGCAGGTGTTCAGGCTTTAGGTCAGAGGAGACTTCTTGTCCCCAGCTGACAACACTTCTCTGCTCTGGCTCCAAGACCCCCGAGGTTTTGAACGTCAGCATCGAAGTCAGCGAGGCAGCTTGTCACAGGACGCCAGTGTTCAGAGAAAGCACAGGTATGTTTGGCAAAATGTCCTATCTATGTCAGGGCTGGAGGTAAAACCTCTCATTATCCCAAAACCTCCTGGGCTTTTCTCTTTTCTCTAGTTGAGCCACAAAGTAAAATTGAAGTAGCTGTCAGCATTCTGGGTTTGGTGCAAGAATTACTTAGTTTCCCTGCAGGTAGAACTTTGCAGGGGATCACAATTTCTCTGTCCATTTATTGCTTACACATGTATTTTGACCATCTGTTTCCTAGGAACCATCTTTTATTAGAAAGCGGAGGTGAGATTCACTCTGTGCCTGTTTGTAACATCTAATTTGTTCCTTCATCTAACAGTGTTTATTCAATTGGGCCTAAGATATAGTTGAGTGACCAGCATCTAGAGTTAGGTGGCTTATTTCATCTGATACAGACTTGGATGATGTCATTTGACAACGGTGATGTTTCATCATGGATTAGTTTATTCATCAGAAGAGTTAAAATTAGGGTGGAGGGAAAATTCAAAATTATCCAAAGCGGCCTGTTCCTGTTTAAAAGTTGAGCTTGACTTTCCAGTTTTACTAAATGTATTATCTCGATATTTGGAGGTGCCATATTCTCTCTGTAGTTTCTTTGGTGGTGGAGTCAGAAGGAGAGTCTGGGAATTCTTTTGGATAGTGGCATGCTGCTGGCTTCAAGGGGCTTGGCGTCAGGAGCCTTGGGGTGAATTCTGCAACTGCTTGCCTGACCCTGGGTGCATCTCACAGAGGTTTTGTTTCATCTTATGAAATTGCCAGCAGATAATGTTCGGCTTAAAGGGGAACCCTCCCATCCTGTTGGTGGCAATGCAAATGGTGCAGCCAGTCTAGGAAACAGTGTGGGGGTTCCTCAAAAAGTTAAACATTGAACAACCCCATGATCCAGCAATTGCTCTCCTAGGTATTTACCCAAAGGATACAAAAATGCAGATTCAAAGGGGGAACATGCACCCTGATGTTTATAGCAGCAATGTCCACAGTAGCCAAACTATGGAGAGAATCCCAAAGTCTATGCACTGATGAATGGATAAAGCAGAAGTGGGATACATATATATAATGGAATATGACCCAGCTTCAAAAGGAATGAAATCTTACCATTTGCAAGGATGTGGATGGACCTAGAGTGTATTAAGCTAAGCAAAATCAGTGAGGAAAGACAAACATCCTATGCTCTCACGCTTGTGGAATTTCAGAAAGAAAACAGATGAACAGAGTGGAGGGGTGATGAGAGAGGCAAACAAGGAAATAGACTCAACCTTGGAGAACAAACTGAGTGTTGCTGCAGGACAGGGGCATGGGGGCAAGAGTTAAATGGGTGAGGGGTATTAAGGAGGGCACTTGTGATGAGCACCGGGTACTGTATGCAGGTGAGGAATCACTAAATCCTACACCTGAAGCGAATATTCCATGGCATGTGAACTAACTGGAATTTAAGTAAAAGAAGAAAGGAAAAAGTGTTCTGCTTCATGAAGAGTGAGGTAAAATTGTAGTGATTTGGCTGTACTATTCTATAGAGGATAGATGTAAAACACCCTGTTGTAGGATACACTAGTTTCTTATCACATAAGGAGTCCTCAGAAAGCTGCAATGAAAGATTCAGGTCTCAGAGCATGTTCATGTTCCAATGATATTTTACAGTTTGCACAGGTAGGAAAGAAGGTGGAGAGAGAGGCAACAGAAGGGGAAAGCAGGTGTGAACCTTTCATTTGTTAGCATTATAGCTTTCTCATGAAAGCTTTATGTCAGTGTGCTTTTGGAAGCAGAGGGGGAATCCGGGAGCTTTGCAGGAGACAGGGGAGTTCCAGGTCTGGGTAAAGCTGACAGGGGTCCCAGAGGAGAGCTGAATGCATTCTGCAGCAGGGTGTGGGCAGGGTGGGCTCCAGGGGTGGCTGTGGGTCTCCTGGGTGAGTGTTGTGACAGGTGAGGGCTGTGTGCAAGTTCCTGGCTGAGGACAAGGGAGGCACAGGCTGAGAGCTGGCAGAGAACCTTCTTCTGGGCCACCATCCTCACCCAACACACAGCCTCATCTTCTGTTCCTGTCACTCCAATTCAGACTTCTCCGAAGTTGAGTGAGAACACATCAAGAGCATTCTTAACAGAAGGGAAAGCATGTGCAAAGGCTCTGGGGCAGGAGAATTTCAGGTATGTCCAGAACCAGCAAGAAGGCCCTGTAGCCACAGGAGACAACTTAGGACATGACCTCAGAGAGGTGTCAGAAAGCCATTCCAGGGCTATAACCCCATGAGACCCTGTTTCACTGGGCCATCCTGGCTACAGTGTTGAGAACAGATGACAGAGGGTTGAAGATGGCAAGGCAGGTCAATGACGAAACTTTTCCAGGATCTCAGGCACTGTGGACCAGACAGGTGCCCTTGGATGGAGTGGTTAGACATATCTGGGTCCATTTTGAAGATGGAGCTCGCAGGATTTGCTGATTGGTTAGCTATTAGGAGCTGGAGAACGGAGGAATTGGAGTAAATCCCAGCTGTTGTGGGTTGTCCTGATCGAGGGGAAGGAGAGGGTTTCTCAGGGCGTAGGAGGTAGTCCGTGTTCCGCATGCTGAGGAATGTGCCTTTCCTCGTGGATCTGCTGAGGTTTGTGTCTGGGAGGACCTTTCACATCTCCTCCCTCAGCAATGCTCAAGTACAAGTATCCCCCACTTTTTAAATGTTCACAGTAAGACACTGGGCTTTCTTGAAAGAACTATGTTATTACCCAGCTTCAGTAAGAGGAAGAGACCTGAAGAGGATTTCCCTCTTATGAAAAAAGGTGAACAGTGAGAATAGCGTTCAGCATCTGTTTTGGGGAGAAGCACGACAGAGGCGGCGTGCACCCCAACCAGGTCCTTCCTCTGGGAACCGCTCTCCGCATCCAGCCGCCAGCATTTTGAATGGTGTCTGTGAGCCTCTGCTTCTGCTTTATCTTCATTTATGCTGGGCCTCCGTTAGAAACTTGTGTCCTGAGGCCTAAGAAAAGCCAAAGAGAGGAATTTTGGAGTCTGAGCACACTGACTAATTGTTCCGTGTAAATTAATGGCCATTCCTTCTTGACACCATTTCTGCTGTGCAAGGTTTCTCAGAAGCCATGTACTTTCAAAGAGCAGGGAAACCTATACCCCATGCTGCGGGGTTCGTTTTAGTCTCCATGCTGGACAGAACATTTCATGACTGTCGGATTTTCTCACTCAAACATTGAGACTTTGACCACTTTCACCCGTTTCTACCACCCCATCCCCAAATCTGGCACCTACCAATCTGCTCTCAGTATCTATGCGTTCAGTATTTGTTTATTCCACATTGAATGTACATGAGAGCATCTGGTATTGGTCTTTCTGTGTCTGAGTTACTTGGCATAAGGCCCCCAAGGTCTGTGTTTCCATGTCTGGTTCTTGTGAATAATGCTGCACTGAATGTGGGAGTGCATCTGTCTTTTTGAGGCAGTATTTTTGTATTCTCCAAATCAATACTCTGTAGAGCCATTATTGGGTCATGTGGTAGTTGTATTTATTTTTTCAGGAACCTCCATACCGTTTGTCACAATGGCTGCACCAATTTCCATTCCCACCAACAGTGCACAGTGTCTCCTCCTCTGCACACCCTTGACACCACCTGGTGTCTGTCTCTGGGAAAATTGCTGTTCCAACAATTGTGAGGGGATAGCCGATTGTGGTTTTGATGATGTTTCCTTGACGATATAAGTGATGTCGAATAACTTTCTCTGTCTGTTGGCACCTGTGTGCCATCTTTGGAAAGTATCTATTCACATATTCTCCCATTTTTTAATACAGATTTTTTTTGTTTTGATTTGTACGAGTGATGTGTGTATTTTGGATATTAGCCTCTTCTCACACATATGATTCGCAGATATTTTTTCTTATTGGGTCAGTGGCCTTTTAAGTTTTTGCTGGTTTCTTTTGCCAAGTGAAAGATTTCAGTTTGAAGTTGTTCCACTTGTTTATTTTTGCTTTTGTTGCTTTGCGTTTGGTGTCGGATCTGAAGACTCTTTGCCAAAACCTATGTTGAGAGACTTAGTACCTGTGTCTTCTTGGAGGTTTATGGATTCAGGTCTTATGTTCAAATCATTCATCCCTTAAAAATTTTGGTGGTGTAAGAAATTGACCCAGTTATATTCTTCTGCATTTAGTGTCCAGTTTGCCTGTTACCGCTCACTGTAGACACAGTCCTTCCCTCATGGCATATTTTCTGCTGCTGTGTCGTAAGTTAGGATCATCTACGTGTGGGTAAGTTTCTGAGCTTTCTGTTCTGTTCCACTGACCTTGGGTCTGTGTTTATGCCAGTACCATCCTGTTTTGATAACATCTTTGTAATCTAGCTTGAAATCCAGGAGTGTGTTGACTGCACCTTTCTTTATTCAGGTTGCTTTGCGTATTTGGGGCCTTTTGTGATTCCATACAAGTTTGAGGACTGTTATCTATTTCCTTGAATAATGCCACTGGAATTCAGATAGGGATTTCATCACATCTGTCGATTGCTTTGGGTATGATGGACATGTTCACATAATTAACTCTTCCAGTTAAGGAGCATGGCGTATGCTTCCATTTGTTTGTGTTGCCTTCCAAATCTTTGAACCACACATTCTGCCCCCCTCGACACACATGTTTTTCATTTCTTTTCTGCCATGTGTTGAGTGTACTATGTCTTTCGCATTTTTGGTTACTTTTATTCCTAGATTTTTTTTGATGCAATTGTAAATGGCATTGCTTTTTTAATTTCTCTTTTAATTTCTCTTTGTGTCATCAGTATACAGAAATGCAAGAAGTTGGGTCATCTGGGTGGCCCCATAGGTGAAGCGTCTGCCTTCAGCTCAGGTCATGATCCCAGAGTTCTGGGATTGAGCCCCGTGTAGGGCTCCCCGCTTAGCGAGGGTCTGCTTCTCCCTCTTTCTGACACTACCCCTGCATGTGCTTTTTCTCTTCCTCTCAAATAAATAAATAAAATCTGAAAAAAAGTAAAGACAACAGGTCTCTGTATATTGACTTTATATCCTGCAGCTTTCTTGAATTTGTTTAAATTAACAGTTTTTTTTTGTGGAATTTTCGGGATTTCATGTCATTTGCAAATAGTGACAGTTTTCCTGTATGGATTTCATATCGTTCTCTTTTTTTAAAATGATGTTAGTCACCCTACAGTACTTCATTTGTTTTTGATGAAGTGTTCCATGATTCATTGCTTGCATATAACCGCTAGTGCTCATTATGACACGTGCCCTCCTTAATACCCATCACCAGGATAACCCATTCCCCTACCCTCCCTTTCTGCAACCTTCAGTTTGTTTCCCAGTGTCAATAGTCTCTCATGGTTCATCTCCCCCTCTCATTCCCCCCCTTCACTTTTCCCTTCCTTCTTCTAATGTTCCATGCTATTCCTTCCATTCCACATCGGAGTCAAACCATATGATAATTGTCTTTCTCTGCTTGACTTAATTTCACTTAGCATAATCCCCTCCTGGTCCATCCACATTGGTGCAAATGGGGGGTATTCATCCTTTCTGATGACTGAGTAATATTCCATTGTATAGATGAACCACATCTTCTTCGTCCATTCATTTGCTGAAGGACATCTTGGCTCCTTCCACAGTTTGGCTATTATGGACATTGTTGCTATGAACATTGGGATACAGGTGCCCCTTCTTTTCATTACTCTGTGTCTATAGGGTAAATACCCAGTAGTGCAATTGGTGGGTCATAGGATAGCTCTGTGTTTAATGTCTTGAGGAACCTCCATATTGTTCAAAAGTGGCTGTACCAGCTTGAATTCTCACGAGTAGTGTAAGAGGGCTCCCCTTTCTTCACATACTCTCTGACTTTTTGTAATTTCCTGTCTTGTTAATTTGTTTTTCAAGATTTTATTTATTTATTCCACAGAGATAGAGATGGCCAGCGAGAGAGGGAACACAAGCAGGGGGAGTGGGAGAGGAAGAAACAGGCTCATAGCAGAGGAGCCTGATGTGGGGCTCGATCCCGTAATGCCAGGATCACGCCCTTAGCCGAAGACAGATGCTTAACCTCTGTACTACCCAGGTGCCCCCTGCCTTGTTAATTTTAACCATTCTAACTGGTATAAGGTGGTATCTCATTGTCGTTTTGATTTGTATTTGCCTGATGGCAAGTGATGTGGAGCATTTTTTCATGTGTCTGTTGGCCATTTGTATGTCTTCTTTGGAGAAGTATCTCTTTGTGTCTTCTGCCCATTTTTGGGTGTTGAGTTTGAGGAGTTCTTTATAGATCTTGGATACTAGCCCTTTATCTGTAATATCATTTGCAGATATCTTCTTCGATTCCATAGGTTGACTTTTTGTTTTGTTGATCGTTTGCTTTGCCCTGCAGAAGCTTTTTATCTTGGTGAAGTGCCAATAGTTCCTTTTTTGCTTTTATTTCCTTTGCCTTTAGAGACGTGGCTTGCAAGAAGTTGTTGTGTCCAAGTTTAAAGAGTTCTTTTGATTTTGATATGATACAGGAATCCATTATCTTTCTTTCCTGATTGTATTCGAGTCCTCTGTCTTTCTTGGTGAGTCTAGCTAAGTTTGTCAGTTTTGTTTATCTTTCCAAAAAAGGCAGCTCTCACTTTCATTTTTTTTTTGTCTTTTTAGTCTCTGTTAGATTTATTTATGCATTCCTTTTTGTTATTTCCTTATTTCTACTAATTTGGGGCTTTGTTTGTTGTTTTATTTTCTACTTCTTTACCACATAAATCAAGTTGTTTATTGGAGACCATTCTCATGGATTGATGAAGACTTGAGTTTCTATGAATGTCCCCCATAAAGCTACTTTTGCTGCATCCCTTATGTTTTTGTAAGTTGCCTTTTTCCTCAGTGTCAAGGTACTTCTAAAATCTTTTTTGATTTCTTCTTTGACTGTTGGTTGTTCAGTAGCTTGTTGTTAAATCTCCACATATTTTTTTAAGATTATTTAGGTATCTGACAGAGAGTGAGACAGTGAAAGAGGGAATGGAAGCAGGGGGGTGGGAGAGGGAGAAGCGGGCTTCCCGCTGAGCAAGGAGCCTGATTCCAGGCTAAATCCCAGGATCCTGGCAGATCCTTAACAACTGATCCACCCAGGCCCCCCAATCTCCACCTATTTTTGACTGTCCCATTTTTTTCTTGAGACTGATTTCTAGTTTCATATCATTGTGGTTGGACAAGATTTGAAGCAGAAGGTGAAGAGAGCATTCAGATAAAGGTTTGTTTCCTGGAGGGTTTTCTGAGGGCAGAGCATGAGTTCCGTGGGACGGAGGAAGGTTTTGTGAGATGGGGGTGGGGTTAACCCTTGTTAGAATTACTGACTACTACCATGCAGGCTGTGTGCTACTGTTCACACCGTAGTCCTGATGGACTTGTACTTCATTAGAAATATTTTCTAGGAGGTGTAGGCATAGCCTTCACTTAAAGAAAGGTGCCATGTGGGTTCATGGCATGACCCCAGGTCAGCAACCAGGATGTATGGTATTGTGGGGGATCAGAAACAGGCTTTCTGTGGGAAGTGACAGAAATAAGGTATGGTGAGCTCCATGACCATAGGTGAGGTCCCGAGTGACCCACTGGGTGTTGGGTTCTGTGGATCTGTCTCATCAGGTGCTGTGGAATTCAGGGACACCCTCCTGTCTGTGGATTTGTGTGGAGACAGGTAGACATCAGTGTCTGGCCAGGCATGAGGGTCGCACTGGACCACCACCAGAGGTGCAGCGTGCGGGGGAGCCACTGCTTGGTTTCCACGAAAGCTGCCCAGCGTCTGTGACTGTGATTCCTAGCAGCCGCAAGGGGAGAGGAGGCCTGGGGTGGTGCACACTTCCTAGACTTGTGGTCAGGTCTAGTCTGGAGCCCACTGAAGTCAGCCACACCTGGCCAGGAGGCACCCAGTCAGTGTAGCTTTGGGCACTGCTCCCATGGTACTTCGTGCCAGCTCCATGCTGCCACCTCCTGCTTTTCATCATCATCTTCAAGGTCATGTGCCTCTGCTCTTGCCCCATGGCCTCCGGGGTATTGTCCGTCCTCCATCTGGCCCTCGTCCCTGGTGCCCTGTGCAGTCTGATGCCAGGGTACCCTTCTCGAGACAAACATCTGGCCCTGATGGAACACTTCCATGGATCTCGGGTGATGCGAGGATGATGCCCTGCCCTGGAAGGGGGATGCAGGTCCCCAATCAGGAGAGCCATGTCTCCCTTTTCAGCATGGCCTGCCCTCCCCTCAGTCTTCTTCAGGGAAGCTCTCCCAACTTTCTGAGCGGACAGCTCTGAACTTAAAAATGAATATTATTTTACATATCTCTATGCCTTAGTTCATCCATGGCATGTCTTTCAACCCCGTTAGTGGGTTTTTTTTTTTTTTAGCAGTTCTGAAGGGCTGTCTGCTCATGGAGGGGATGACCTGGGTGGGACAGCTTTCCCTCTCATCTCCCTCAGCATGTCTCTGAGCCCTGAGGCCAGCTGTCCCACTGAGGATTGAGGGACCCGAGCCAGCCCATCCTGAGCCCAGGCTGTGTCAGTTGTGTAGACTGATGTGTGTTGGAGTGGTGGGCAGCTGGCATGGGCCAGGGGCAGGCAGTGTCTCCTCATTCCTTCCCTCCCTTCCTCCCAGAGGTAGCTCAGAGCAGCCTTCAACCCCTGCATCTCCAGATCCCTTGACTTATGCCTTCTGTATTCAGCTGGTGACCTTGGAGTTTTGCATGGATTCTACCTCCTGTACCCTCTCCTGTAGCAGTTCCTGGATCAGGGGAGGGGTTGGACCCTTGTCTGTTTTTGATCTTCTTCCTGTCCCGCACCAAGCCCACCCACCGTTGCATCTTCCATGTATGTGCTTGGAAGCAAGCCCATCCACAGGGAACCTATTAGCCAAATGGATCCAGGCAATGAATATTGAAGTAGAGATCCAGGATCCATAATAAACCTGCTCTGAAACCTGTCCCAAAGTCTGTGACTCTCTCACACTGAAACAGAAACAATAATAGCTTTCTGGACTGTGAAGTGACATGTGTCTCTACTTCCAATCTTGAATGCATAGGTGCTGAACCTGGACAGAAAAGGACCATGGCTCCCGTGGGCTGGGATCCACAGTAAGAACTCAGTGAAATCTGAATTCGAGGCATAGAGTAAATAATTATTGTAGAGTGAATCCTCCCAAGTAGGGCTTATGCACAGTGCACAGGAAAAGCTTTTTCAAAGAGGTTCCTGAAAGAAAAATCTTTTTAAAAAATTTATTTTAATTCCAGTAGAGCTAACATACAGTGTTACATTCATTTCAGGTGTACAATAGAGTGATTCAGTAATTCTATATATTACTCAGTGGTCATCAAGAAAAGTGTCCTCTTAATCCGCTTCATCTATTTCACTCATCCCTCTATCCACCTCCTCTCTGGTAACCATCCATTTGTTCTCTATTGTTAAGAGTTTGTATTTTCCCATGCCCATACTCAGGCAACCCTGTTTGGGTAGAGTTTCCGTGTCCCCTGCAAGGGTGAATGGGGGTGGGCACGCTCTGGGCCAGTATTTCCAGGCTTTTGTTCCCTGGCGGCTTTCTCTGGTGATCTGCTGTGCCTCTTCTGAGAGTCAGAGCAGCAGAGGCTGAATTGTCACAGAACAGAGGGAATGCAGCCCGTTCTCCACCCTTGTTCTGGCCACTTTAACTCCATTACTGTTGGTGCTGCTCAACCCTGTAGCATCCTGGGATGTGCGCCCCACATCTGGTGTCCCTGGCCTCAATTCCGGGGCTAGTGCATCTCTGTCCTTTGTGTTTCTAATGCTGCCAGCCGCCAGACGACCTGATCTCTCTCTGGAAGCTCCTGGTCTCAGTCTGGATCCCCTGAGCACACCGGGATTCCAGAGTTCCATGAGAAGCCTGGTGGCTCCGGCACCTGGTTCAGGGTCTCAGTCTGCTGTTTCGCAGGTGCCTACTGCAAGTCCGCCAAATCCCCTGTGCAGGTGGCCTGCCAGCCGCCAGCCGCCCCGTGGGCTCCCGGGTCTCCTGGTCTCAGTCTATGCCTGGTGAGCACACCGGGATTCCGGTGTTCCAGGAGAAGCCTGGTGGCGTATGCTCTGGGCTCACCGGTCTCAGTCCACTCTCTCCTGTGTGCCATCCATGAGTCTGCCCGCTCCCTGGTGCAGGTGGTTGCTGCTTCCGGGCGCCAGAACATGGCGGCTCCCCCCCCCCTTCCGTTTATCTTCTGATATCTGTGCCCGGTTTCAAGGCTCCCCGCTTCATACCTCAATACTCAGCGCTGGAGATGTTCATTTGTAGAGATCCAGATGTATCTTCCTGCCTCTCAGGCTGATTCCGTGGTTGTTTAGGCTGGTCTGGTACCTATCCAGCTCAACTCAGGGGACCTGCTGAAAAAGGGGTCTCCTACTCCTCCACCATCTTAACTCCTCTCTTGTACCTGAAATAGTATTTAAAAACACTCAGCTCAGCCTCTTCTACAAAGTGAGCCAATGCTTATAAACATGGCTAAAATATTCCCTTACCTACGATGACTTCCCAGCCATTGTAGTTTTTAAATGGTATGACTGTGACTTACATTAGTCAACATTTGCAGAGAAAGAACTTAGGGCATCCAGGGGGCACTTCATGTTGAAATTAGTTTGTGACAACGAGCTACTGTGTTTTATTCTGCAGTCCAAGGGAATGGTGCCAGACATCTCTAAGGTGTCTAGCAGTTCTACAATTCTGATTTTAAGTGGTCTGTGTGCTTTAGAGATTTGGGCAAGAGAAGGGCAGGAGTCCAGAGACTGTGAACACTTCTGTTACCTGTGCTGACCATGGAGCAGGTAGCCTTCTGTGGGCATCATTTTGATTTCTTGGTACTCTTGTGAAGGTGCTTTTGTCTCAAATTCCTCCATTTAGGAGTAATTATAATGATAAAAGTAATTTTTATCTTATATCATCTGTGGGCCCTGATCCTGGGCTCCCAGGGAAGCTATCCTTTAACATTTTACCCGGCTCAAAATGACTGGGCAAAACCTGAAAGCATGGGCCCTATTTCTGCCCCAAGCACATGTTGTACATCTGCTTCGAGAAGAAAACAATAACCAAAAATGCCAACATAAAGATAAGAGAAAATAAAGAACCTCTTTGGCTCCCATAAGATTAAAGTCATACTGACATGTACATACTGAAAATGCATAAAAACATTGCATTTCCTAAAGCCCAAGCCTTGGAGGGTCTGAGAGCCTTGCCCAGAACCAGGCACACCCCAGCAGGGAGGGCTGGTGCAGAAAGGGAAGGGGCAGGACTCTGACGGTGGTCTGCAGCTAGAGGGGTCCCTGGAAGGGGCCAGGTGTGGGGGGGGACCCTGGCCCACGACCCCACCCATGCCTGTGCCGGGTGTTGGGTCGAGCAGGCGCCTCTTGGGCCCCCTGCACTTTCAGGGTTCCAGGGGCTTGAGGGCGGGTTGCCCAGCATCCAAGGGGCTCAGGCACCACCCTCCCCAACCATTCACCGCTTGGGGGTGGAGCTATGTCTCTGTGGGCAGTCCCAGATTCACAGTAGGTTGCAGACTTAGGGCAAAGAAGGGGCACTGAGAGAGAGAGAGAGTTGCCCTGTGGAGATCCCTGCTGGTGAGTGAGCAGCGAGCACTGGGGTGGGGGTCCGGGGGTAGGGTGCGCCCCAGGTGGGAGGCAGGGTTCTGGAAGGGCATGTGGAGAGGGTTCATTGTGGGGACTCAGGTGAGTTTTCTTTTTCCCTTTAAAGTCTCTTCTGCCCCATGTCCTCAACTGACCTTATTCCCCATACCCGTGAACTCCAGGACACCCACTCACCTGAGCTTTTGTGGGATGGGTTGCAGAATTTCAAGGTTTCCCCTGTTCCCCAGGAAGAGTGCGGGTAAGGACTTCACACAATCCCCACCTTCAGTTCTCTGACACAGTGCAGGTGATGCATCTTGAGCAGTACCCTGAGTTCAGCAGGGTGTGCCCTGGTCCCCAGGCACAGGTGTGGCAGTAGCATGCCCCAGAGTCGTCCCCCAACTTCAGCATTATGCCCCGTGTGCCCCCGGGTTAGTGGTAATTGGCTATTAGAATCATGCAGGAAAATCCTCCAGGTGGGGGCCTGGAGGCGGGCATAAACCAGACCCCACTCTAGTTGCATTGGGAATAGACGAATTGAGGGTTTCTTTAGAAGAGTAAGTCTGCCTTCCAGAAAAGGCAAGGTCATTGGTCTATGGAGAATGAAGATAATTACTGATAAACAACAAGTATGTGTTGCCCCTTCACCCAGAAACTGAAGCAGGTGTGCAGGCTTTAGGTCAGAGGTGCCTTCTTCTCCCCAGCTGACAGCACTTCTCTGCTCTGGCTCCTAGACACCCGAGGTTTTGAACGTCAGCATCGGAGTCAGCAAGGCAGCTTGTCACAGGACACCAGTGCTCAGAGAAAGCATAGCTTTGCTTGGCAAAATGTCCTATCTATGTCAGGGCTGGAGGTAAAACCACTCTTTATCCCAAAACCTCCTAGGCTTTTCTCTTTTCTCTAGTTGAGCCACAAAGTAAAATTGAAGTAGCTGTCAGCATTCTGGGTTTGGTACAAGAATTACTTAGTTTCCCTGCAGGTAGAACTTTGCAGGGGATCACAATTTCTCTGTCCATTTATTGCTTACACATGTATTTTGACCATCTGTTTCCTAGCAACCCTCTTTTGTTAGAAAAGGAAGGTGAGATTCACTCTGTGCCTGTTTGTAACATCTAATTTGTTCCTTCATCTAACAGTGTTTATTCAATTGGGCCTAAGATATAGTTGAGTGACCAGCATCTAGAGTTAGGTGGCTTATTTTCATCTGATACAGACTTGGATGATGTCATTTGACAACGGTGATGTTTCATCATGGATTAGTTTATTCATCAGAAGAGTTAAAATTAGGGTGGAGGGAAAATTCAAAATTATCCAAACTGGCCTGTTCCTTTTTAAAAGTTGAGCTTGACTTTCTAGTTTTACTAAATGTATTATCTCGATATTTTGAGGTGCCATATTCTCTCTGTAGTTTCTTTGGTGGTGGAGTCAGAAGGAGAGTCTGGGAATTCTTTTGGATAGTGGCATGCTAGTGGCTTCAAGGGGCTTGGCGTCAGGAGCCTTGGGGTGAAGTCTGCAACTGCTTGCCTGACCCTCGGTGCATCTCCCAGAGGTTTTGTTTCCTCTTATGAAATTGCCGGCAGATAATGTTCTGCTTAAAGGGGAACCCTCCCATCCTGTTGGTGGCAATGCAAATGGTGCAGCCAGTCTGGGAAACAGTGTGGAGGTTCCTCAAAAAGTTAAACATTGAACAACCCCATGATCCAGCAATTGCTCTCCTAGGTATTTACCCAAAGGATACAAAAATGCAGATTCAAAGGGGGTACATGCACCATGATGTTTATAGCAGCAATGTCCACAGTAGCCAAACTATGGAGAGAATCCCAAAGTCCATGCACTGATGAATGGATAAAGCAGAAGTGGGATGCATATATATAATGGAATATGACCCAGCTTCAAAAAGAATGAAATCTTACCATTTGCAAGGATGCAGATGGACCTAGAGTGTATTGAGCTAAGCAAAATCATTGAGGAAAGAGAAATATCCTATGCTCTCACGCTTGTGGAATTTCAGAAAAAAAACAGATGAAGAGAGTTGAGGGGTGATGAGAGAGGCAAACAAGGAAATAGACTCAACCTTGGAGAACAAACTGAGTGTTGCTGCAGGGCAAGGGTGTGGGGGGAAGTGTTAAATGGGTGAGGGGTATTAAGGAGGGCACTTGTGATGAGCACCGGGTACTGTATGCAGGTGAGGAATCACTAAATCCTACTCCTGAAGCAAATATTCCATGGCATGTGAACTAACTGGAATTTAAGTAAAAGAAGAAAGGAAAAAGTGTTCTGCTTCATGAAGAGTGAGGTAAAATTGTAGTGATTTGGGCTGTACTATTCTATAGATGAGAGTTGTAAAACACCCTGTTGTAGGATACACTAGTTTCTTATCACATAAGGAGTCCTCAGAAAGCCGCAATGAAAGATTCAGGTCTCCGAGCATGTTCATGTTCCACTGATATGTTACAGTTTGCACAGGTAGGAAAGAAGGTGGAGAGAGAGGCAACAGAATGGGAAAGCAGGTGCGAAACTTTCAATAATTAGCATTATAGCTTTCTCATGAAAGCCTTGCGATTTTGGAAGCAGAGGTGGAATCCGGGAGCTTTGCAGGAGACAGGGGAGTTCCAGGTCTGGGTAAAGCTGACAGGGGTCCCAGAGGAGAGCTGAATGCATTCTGCAGCAGGGTTTGGGCAGGGGTGGCTGTGGGTCTCCTGGGTGAGAGTTGTGACAGGTTAGGGCTGTGTGCAAGTTCCTGGCTGAGGGCAAGGGAGGCACAGGCTGTGAGCTGGCAGAGAACATTCTTCTGGGCTACCATCCTCACACAACACACAGCCTCATCTTCTGTTCCTGTCACTCCAACTCAGACTTCTCCGAAGGTGAGTGAGAACACATCAAGAGCATTCTTACCAGAAGGGAAAGCATGTGCAAAGGCTCTGGGGCAGGAGAATTTCAGGTATGTCCAGGAGCAGCAAGAAGGCCCTGTGGCCACAGGAGACAGCTTAGGACATGGCCTCAGAGAGGTGACAGAAAAAACCATTCCAGGGCTATAACCCCATGAGACCCTGTTTCACTGGGCCATCCTGGCTACAGTGTTGAGAACAGATGACAGAGGGTTGAAGATGGCAAGGCAGGTCAATGACGAAGCTTTTCCAGGAACTCAGGCACTGTGGACCAGACAGGTGGCCTTGGATGGAGTGGTTAGACCTATTCTGGGTCCATTTTGAAGATGGAGCTCACAGGATTTGCTGATGGGTTAGCTATTAGGAGCAGGAGAACGGAGGAGTTGGGGTAACTCCCAGCTGTTGTGGGTTGTCCTGATCGAGGGGAAGGAGAGGGTTTCTGGGTGTAGGAGGTAGTCCGTGTTCCACATGCTGAGGAATGTGCCTTTCCTCGTGGATCTGCTGAGGTTTGTGTCTGGGAGAACCTTTCACATCTCCTCCCTCAGCAATGCTCAAGTACAAGTATTCCCCACTTTTTAAACGTTCACAGTAAGACATTGGGCTTTCTTGAAAGAACTATGTTATTACCCAGCTTCAGTAAGAGGAAGAGACCTGAAGAGGATTTCCCTCTTATGAAAAAAGGTGAACAGTGAGAATAGCGTTCAGCATCTGTTTTGGGGAGAAGCACGACAGAGGCGGCGTGCACCCCAACCAGCTCCTTCCGCTGGGAACCGCTCTCTGCATCCAGCCACCAGCACTTTGAATTCTGTCTGTGAGCCTCTGCTGTGCTTTATCTTCATTTATGCTGGGCCTCCGTCAGAAACTTGTGGCCTGAGGCCTAAGAAAAGCCAAAGAGAAGGAATTTTGGAGTCTGAGGACACTATCTAATTGTTCCGTGTAAATTAATGGCCATTCCTTCTTGACACCATTTCTGCTGTGCAAGTTTTCTCAGAATCCATGTACTTTCAAAGAGCAGGGAAAACTATACCCCATGCTGCGGGGTTAGTTTTAGTCTCCATGCCTGACAAAACATTTCATGACTAGGATTTTCTCACTCAAACATTGAGACTTTGACCACCTTCACCCACCACCCCATCTCCGAGTCTGGCACCTACCAATCTGCTCTCAGTATCTATGCGTTCAGTATTTGTTTATTCCACATTGAATGTACATGAGAGCATCTGGTATTGGTCTTTCTGTGTCTGAGTTACTTGGCATAAGGCCCCCAAGGTCTGTGTTTCCATGTCTGGTTCTTGTGAATAATGCTGCAGTGAACGTGGGAGTGCATCTGTCTTTTTGAGGCAGTATTTTTGTGTTCTCCAAATCAATACTCAGTAGAGCCATTACTTGTCCAGGTGGTAGTTGCATTTATTTTTTCAGGAACCTGCATACCGTTTGTCACAGTGGCTGCACCAATTTCCATTCCCACCAACAGTGCACAGTGTCTCCTCATCTGCACACCCTTGACCCCACCTGGTGTCTGTCTCTGGGACAATTGCTGTTCCAACAGTTGTGAGGGGATAGCCGATTGTGGGTTTGATGATGTTTCCCTGAGGATATTAAGTGATGTCGAACAACTTTCTCTGTCTGTTGGCACCTATGTGCCATCTTTAGAAAGTATCTATTCACATACTCCCCCCATTTTTTATACAGTTTTTTTTTTGATTTGTATGAGTGTTGTGTGTATTTTGGATATTAGCCTCTTCTCACACATATGATTCGCAGATATTTTTTTCTTATTATACAGTGACCTTTTTAGTTTTTGCTGGTTTCTTTTGCCGTGTGGAAGATTTCAGTTTGAAGTTGTTCCACTTGTTTATTTTTGCTTTTGTTGCCTTTGCATTTGGTGTCTGATCTGAAGACTCTTTGCCAAAACCAATGTCGAGAGACTTAGTACCTGTGTCTTCTTGGAGGTTTATGGATTCAGGTCTTATGTTCAAATCGTTCATCCATTAAAAATTTTGTGTGTGGTGTAAGAAAGTGACCCAGTTATATTCTTCTGCATTTAGTGTCCAGTTTGCCTGTTACCGCTCACTGAAGAGACAGTCCTTCCCTCATGGCATATCTTCTGCTGCTGTGTTGTAAGTTAGGATCATCTACGTGTGGGTAAGTTTCTGAGCTTTCTGTTCTGTTCCACTGACCTTGGGTCTGTGTTTATGCCAGTACCATCCTGTTTTGATGACAACAGCTTTGTAATCTAGCTTAAAATCCAGGAGTGTGTTGACTGCACCTTTCTTTCTCCAGGTTACTTTGGGTATTTGGGGTCTTTTGTGATTCCATACAAGTTTGAGGACTGTTTTCTATTTCCTCAAATAATGCCGCTAGAATTCAGATAGGGATTTCATCACATCTGTCGATTGCTTTGGGTATGATGTACATGTTCACATAATTAACTCTTCCAGTTAAGGAGCATGGCGTAAGTTTCCATTTGTTTGTGTTGCCTTCCAAATCTTTGACCCATACATCCTGCCCGCCTTGACACACGTGTTTTTCATTTCCTTTCTGCCATGTGTTGAGTGTACTGTCTTTCTCATTTTTGGTTACTTTTATTCCTAGATTTTTTTTTTGATGCAATGGTAAATGGCATTGCTTTTTTAATTTCTCTTTTAATTTCTCTTTGTGTCATCAGTATACAGAAATGCAAGAAGTTGGGTCATCTGGGTGGCCCCATAGGTGAAGCGTCTGCCTTCAGCTCAGGTCATGAACCCAGAGTTCTAGGATGGAGCCCCGTGTTGGGCTCCCTGCTTAGCAAGGGTCTGCTTCTCCCTCTTTCTGTCACTCCCCCTCCTCGTACTTTTTCTCTTCCTATCAAATAAATAAATAAAATCTGAAAAAAAGACAACAGGTCTCTGTATATTGACTTTATATCCTGCAGCTTTCTTGAATTTGTTTATTCTAACAGATTTTTTTTGTGTGTGTGGAATCTTTCGGGATTTCATGTCCTTTGCAAATATTGACAGTATTCCTGTATGGATTTCATATCTTTCTCTTTTTTAAAAATGATGTTAGTCACCCTACAGTACTTCATTTGTTTTTGATGTAGTGTTCCATGATTCATTGTTTGCATATAACACCTAGTGCTCATTATGACACGTGCCCTCCTTTTTTTTTAAAGAATTTACTTATTTATTCGACAGATATAGAGACAGCCAGCGAGAGAGGGAACACAGGCAGGGGGAGTGGGAGAGGAAGAAGCAGGCTCACAGCAGAGGAGCCTGTTGTGGGGCTCGATCCCATAACGCCGGCATCACGCCCTGAGCTGAAGGCAGACGCTTAACCGCTGTGCCTCCCAGGTTCCCCAACAGGTGCCCTCCTTAATACCCATCACCAGGATTACCCATTCCTCTTCCCCTCCCTTTCTGCAACCTTCAGTTTGTTTCCCAGTGTTAGTAGTCTCTCATGGTTCATCTCCCACTCTCATTCCCCCCCTTCACTTTTCCCTTCCTTCTCCTAATGTCCTCCATGCTATTCCTTCCGTTCCACATAGGAGTCAAACCATATGATAATTGTCTTTCTCTGCTTGACTTAATTTCACTTAGCATAATCCCCTCCTGATCCATCCACGTTGGTGCAAATGGGGGGTATTCATCCTTTCTGATGACTGAGTAATAGTCCATTGTATAGATGAACCACATCTTCTTTGTCCATTCATCTGCTGAAGGACATCTTGGCTCCTTCCACAGTTTGGCTATTATGGACATTGCTGCTATGAACATTGGGATACAGGTGCCCTTCTTTTCATTACTCTGTGTCTATGGGGTAAATACCCGGTAGTGCAATTGGTGGGTCGTAGGATAGCTCTGTGTTTAACATCTTGAGGAACCTCCATATTGGTTTCAAAAGTGGCTGTACCAGCTTGAATTCTCACGAGTAGTGTAAGAGGGTTCCCCTTTCTTCAGATCCTTTCTGACTTTTTTAAATTTCTGTCTTGTTAATTTTTTTCCAAGATTTTATTGATTTATTCCACAGAGATAGAGACAGCCAGCGAGAGAGGGAACACAAGCAGGGGGAGTGGGAGAGGAAGAAGCAGGCTCATAGCGGAGGAGCCTGATGTGGGGCTCGATCCCATAAGGCCAGGATCACGCCCTGAGCCGAAGGCAGACGCTTAACCGCTGTGACACCCAGGTGCCCCCTGCCTTGTTAATTGTAACCATTCTAACTGGTGTAAGGTGGTATCTCATTGTCGTTTTGATTTGTATTTGCCTGATGGCAAGTGATGTGGAGCATTTTTTCATGTGTCTGTTGGCCATTTGTATGTCTTCTCTGGAGAAGTATCTCTTTGTGTCTTCTGCCCATTTTTTGGGTGTCGAGTTTGAGGAGTTCTTTATAGATCTTGGATACCAGCCCTTTATCTGTAAAATCATTTGCAGATATCTTCTTCAATTCCATAGGTTGCCTTTTTGTTTTTTGATCATTTGCTTTGCCGAGCAGAAGCTTTTTATCCTGATGAAGTGCCAATAGTTCATTTTTGCATTTATTTCCTTTGCCTTTAGAGACGTGGCTTGCAAGAAGTTGTTGTGTTCAAGGTTGAAGAGTTCTTTTGATTTTGATATGAGACAGGAATCCATTATCTTATTTTCCTGATTGTATTCGAGTTCTCTGTCTTTCTTGGTGAGTCTAGCTAAGTTTGTCAGTTTTGTTTATCGTTCCAAAAAAGGCCGCTCTCATTTTCATTGTTGTTTTTTTTTTTGTCTTTTTAGTCTCCGTTGGATTTATTTATGCATTCCTTTTTGTTATTTCCTTATTTCTACCAATTTGGGGCTTTGTTTGTTGTTTTATTTTCTACTTCTTTACCACATAAATCAGGTTGTTTATTGGAGAGCATTCTCATGGATTGATGAAGACTTGAATTTCTATGAATGTCCCCCATAAAGTTACTTTTGCTGCATCCCATAAGTTTTTGTAGGTTGTCTTTTTCATCAGTGTCAAGGTACTTCTAAAAATTTTTTGATTTCTTCTTTGACTGTTGGTTGTTCAGTAGCATGTTGTTAAATCTCCACATATTTTTTAAAGATTCTTTAAGTATCTCACAGAGAGTGAGACAGCAAGAGAGGGAACGCAAGCTGGGTGGTGGGAGAGGGAGAAGCAGGCTTCCGAATGAGCAACGAGCCTGATTTGGAGCTAGATCCCAGAATCCTGGAATCAAGACCCGAGCTGAAAGGAGATCCTTAATGACTGAGCCACCCAGGCCCCAAAAATCTCCACCTATTTTTGACTGTCCCATTTTTTTCTTGGGACTGATTTCTAGTTTCATATCATTGTGGTTGGACAAGATTTGAAGCAGAAGGTGAAGAGAGCATTCAGATGAAAGGTTTGTTTCCTGGAGGGTTTTCTGAGGGCAGACCATGAGTTCAGTGGGGATGGAGGAAGGTTTTGTGAGACGGGGGTTGGGGTTAACCCTTGTTAGAATTACTGACTACTACCATGCAGGCTGTGTGCTACCGTTCACATCGTAGTCCTGATGGACTTGTACTTCATTAGAAACATTTTCTAGGAGGTGAAGGCATAGCCTTCACTTAAAGAAAGATGGCATATGGGTTCATGGCATGACCCCAGGTCACCAACCAGGATGTATGGTATTGTGGTTGATCAGAAACAGGCTTTCTGTGGGAAGTGACAGAAATAAGGTATGGTGAGCTCCATGACCATAGGTGAGGTCCCGAGTGACCCACTGGGTGTTGGGTTCTGTGGATCTGTCTCATCAGGTGCTGTGGAATTCAGGGACACCCTCCTGTCTGTGGATTTGTGTGGAGACAGGTAGACATCAGTGTCTGGCCAGGCACGAGGGTCGCACTGGACCACCATCAGAGGTGCAGCGTGCGGGGGAGCCACTGCTTGGTTTCCACGAAAGCTGACCAGGGTCTGTGACCGTGATTCCTAGCAGCTGCAAGGGGAGAGGAGGCCGGGGGTGGAGCACACTTCCTAGACTTGTGGTCAGGACTAGTCTGGAGCCCACTGAAGTCAGCCACACCGGGCACAGAAGGTACCAAGTCAGTGTAGCTGTGGGCACTGCTCCCATGGTACTTTCGGGCCAGCTCCATGCTGCCACCTCCTGCTTTTCATCATCATCTTCAAGGTCATGTGCCTCTGCTCTTGCCCCATGGCCTCCGGGATATTGTCCATCCTCCATCTGGCCCTCGTCCCTGGTGCCCTGTGCAGTCCGATGCCAGGGTAGCCTTCTCGAGACAAACATCTGGTCCTGATGGAACACTTCCATGGATCTCGTGTGATGCGAGGATGATGCCCTGCCCTGAAAGGGGGCTGCAGGTCCCCAATCAGGAGAGCCATGTCTCCCTTTTCAGCATGGCCTGCCCTCCCCTCAGTCTTCTTCAGGGAAGCTCTCCCCACTTCCTGAGCTGACAGCTCTGAACTTAAAAATGAATATTATTTTACATATCTCTATGCCTTAGTTCATCCATGGCATGTCTTTCAACCCCATTAGTGGGGTTTTTTTAGCAGTTCTGAAGGGCTGTCTGCTCAAGGAGGGGACGACCTGGGTGGGGCAGCTTTCCCTCTCATCTCCCTCAGCATGTCTCTGAGCCCTGAGGCCAGCTGTCCCACTGAGGATTGAGGGACCCGAGCCAGCCCATCCTGAGCCCAGGCTGTGTCAGCTCATAGACTGATGCGTGTCGGAGCGGTGGGCAGCTGGCATGGGTCAGGGGCAGGCAGTGTCTCCTTCTCATTCCTTCCCTACCTTCCTCCCAGAGGTAGCTCAGAGCAGCCTTCAACCCCTGCATCTCCAGATCCCTTGACCCGTGCCTCCTGTGTTCAGCTGGTGACCTTGGAGTTTCGCATGGATTCTACCTCCCGTACCCTCTCCCATAGCAGTTCCTGGATCAGGGGAGTGTCGGACCCTTGTCTGTTTTTGGTCTTCTTCCTGTCCCACACCAAGCCCACCCACCTTTGCATCTTCCATGTATGTGCTTGGAAGCAAGCCCATCCACAGGGAACCTATTAGCCAAATGGATCCAGGCAATGAACATTGAAGTAGAGATCCAGGATCCATAATAAACCTGCTCTGAAACCTGTCCCAAAGTCTGTGACTCTCTCACACTGAAACAGAAACAATAATAGCTTTCTGGACTGTGAAGTGATATGTCTTTCTTCTTCCAATCTTGAATGCATAGGTGCTGAGCCTGGACTTAAAAGGACCATGGCTCCCGTGGGCTGGGATCCATGGTAAGAACTCAGTGAAATCTGAATTTTAGGCATGAAGTGAATAATTATTGTAGAGTGAATCCTCCCAGGTAGGGCTTTTGCACATTGCACAGGAAAAGCTTTTTCAAAGAGGTTTCTGAAAAAAAAATCTTTTTTAAAAATTTATTTTAATCCCAGTAGAACTAACATACAGTGTTACATTCATTTCAGGTGTACAACAGAGTGATTCAGTAATTCTACATATTACTCAGTGGTCATCAAGAAAAGTGTCCTCTTAATCCCCTTCATCTATTTTACTCATCCCTCTATCCACCTCCTCTCTGGTAACCTTCCGTTTGTTCTCTATTGTTAAGAGTTTGTATTTTGGTGTGTCTCCTTTTTCTCTTTTAGTTATTTATTTTTGTTTGTTTCTTAAATTCCCCATTAGAGTGACATTGTATGGGATTTGTCTTTCACTGACTGACTGATTTTAGTTAGGATAATACTCTCTAGCTCCATCTATATGGCTGCAAATGGCAAGGTTTCATTCTTTTTCAAGCCGAGTAATACTCCATTGTGTGTGTGTGTGTGTGTGTGTGTGTGTGTGTGTGTGTGTGTGTGTGAATACACACATCTATCATCTCATTTGTCAATTTTTCTACAGACACTTGGGTTGCTTGATATTGTGATATTGTAAATAATGGTGCAAGAAATATAGGGGTGCACGTATCCTTTTACGTTACTGTTTTCCTATTCTTTGGATAAATACGAGTAGTGTGATTGTTGGATCGTAGGGTAGTTCTATATTTAATTTTTTGAGGAACCTTCATACTGTTTTCCACGGTGGCCACCACAGCTTGCATTCCAACCCACAGTTCACGAGGATTCCCCTTTATCCACATCCTCCCAACACCTGCTCTTTGCTGTGCTTTTGATGTTAGCCATTCTGACAGGTTTGAGGTATTACCTCATTGTCCTTTGGGTTTACATTTTCCTGATGATGGGTGATGTTGAACATCTTTTCACGGGACTGTTGGCCATTTGTATTTCTTCTTTGGAGAAATGTCTGTCCATGTCTTCTGCCTATTTTTAAACTGGATTATTTGTTTTTTGGGGGTTGAGTAGTATCAGTTGTATATGTTTTGGACACTATCCCTTTATTGCATATGATCTTTGCAAATATCTTCTCCCTTTGAGTAGGTTGTCTTATTATTTTTACGTTTTCATTGTTCTTCTGCCGTGTGGAAACTTTTTATTTTGCTGTATTCCCAATAGTTTATTTTTGCTTTCATTTCCTTTGCCTCAGGACACAGTCTAGAAAAACGTTGGTATGGTCCATGTCAAGAAGTTACTGTCTTCCCTCCTGTAGGATTTTTATGGATTCAGGTCTCATATTGAGGTCTTGAAACTGTTTTGTGTTTGTCTTTATTGTGTAAGAAAGCAGTCTAATTTCATTCTTTTGTGCGTAGCTGTCTAGTTTTCCCAACACCATTTGTTGTAGAGACTGTCCTTTTCCCTTTTGATATCGTTGCTTGCTTTGTGGAAGATTCATGGACCACATAATTGTGGGTTTCTGTCTGAACTTGTATCCTGTTCCTTTTGTCGCTGTGTCTATTTTTGTGCCGTACTGTCTTGTTAGGATGACTGCAGCTTTGTAGTATAACCTGAAATCTGAAATTGTGAGTCCTCCAGCTTTGTTTTTCTTTTCCACATTGCACTGTCTGTTCGGAATCTTTAGTGGTTCCATACAAATATTTAGGATTGTTTATTCGAGGTCTTTTGTTCTTTAATTTAAATTCAGTTAGCCAACTTACAGTACATCATTCGTTTCAGATGTAGTCTTCAATAAATTTTCTGTCGTGTGTATCACCCAGTGCTCATTGTATCGTGTGACCTCCTTAATGCTACTCACCCAGTTACCCCCCCCCCCCAACTTCTCCTCCAACAATCATCAGTTTCTTGCGATAGTTAAGAGTCCATCATGGGTTTTCCCCCTCTCTGATGACTTCCCATTCTATTTTCCCTTCCTTCCCCTATGGTCTTCTTCCTTGTTTCTGATATTCCACATAGGAGTGAAAGCCTATGATCATTGTCTTTCTTTCATTGACTTATTCCACTCAGCATAATACCCTCCAGCTCCACCCAGGTCGGTGTGATGGTAAGTATTCATCCTATCTGATGGCTGAGTAATATCCCATTATATATATGATCCACATCTTCTTTATCCATTCATCTATCCATGGTCATCTGCACTCCTTCCGCAGCTTGTCTATTATGGATATTGCTGCTATGAACACTGGTGTGCATGTGTCCCGTCTTCACTACCTCTGTCTCTAGGGGTAAATACCCAGTAGTGCAATTGCTGGGACATAGGGTAGCTTTATTTATAACTTCTTGAGGAAATTCTGTACCATTTTCAAGAGTGGCTGTACCGGACTGCATTCGTACAGGGGTGTAAGAGGGTTCCCGTTTCTCCATATCCTCTCCAAAATGTATAGTTTCATGTCTTCTTATTTTTAGATATTCGGCCTCGTGTGATATGGCATCTATAGGGGTTTAGATTTGTATTTCCCTGAAGCCAAGTGATATGAAGCATTTATGCATGAATCTTTTGATCACCAGTACGTCGTTATCAGTGAAATGACTTCCCATTTTAATCTATCTCAAGACCTAAAGCTGGGGAAGGCACTGAAGCTGGATGATGCCATTGGTTGGAAGTGTGGAGAATTTCAAAAGATCTCCGTGGAGAGCAAGTTTAAAGGTCAGTGTGAAGCTACTAATTGGATCCGGGGAGATCTCTGAAAGTGGGGGTTGCCTGGGATGGGCTGATGGGGGCCCCCCGATTTTCCTATGAATCCTTGCTGCAGCCCCAAATGGACAGTTTCCTGCTGTGGGGCAGGCTGAGTCCTCTAGTCTTGCAGAGGTGAGCCCAATGCCTTGTGCCTTGGAGGCAGGCAAACGGGGAGGGACCCTCAGCAGAAGACCCAGGGTTAGGTTAGGCCTCAAGAGACAGCAGGTCCGAACTGCCCAGTACTCAGAGAACTCCCAGGCTGAGTGAGATGAGGGCACAAGGGCGGGTGAGTGTGAGCCTTGGGGTTTCATCTGGAAGGGCCCACAAAGGTCGCGGTTCACCAGAAGGGGCTCTCAGGGGGTGCCCCAATTCTCTTGCCCTGAATGCTCTGTTGTGCCCCCAAATGGTACAGTTTTCTGTGGGCTGCAGGCTGAGTCCTACAGTGGGGCTTGGGTGTCTCCAATCCCCCGGAGTGGGGTGCCAGGGCCCTGGGGAGGGGCCCCTCTGTGGCCAACCTAGGGTAAGGGTTAGGGTCCAGGAGCCCGGCAGGGACTATATGCAAGCTGTGCGGCGAGCTCTGTGGAGGGCTGAGAGGAGGCCATGGGGGAGGGTGAGCATGGGCCTCAGGGTTGGGGCATGGGGGGCTGCCAAAGGATGGGGATGGGCTCCAGGGGCCTCCCCAAGTTCTCGTGCCCTGTAGGCTCCGTAGAGCCCCAAGGGGCACAGTTTCCTGTCAGGTGGCAAGCTGAGTCCTGCAGTGGGGCACAGGTATCCCAATTCCCCTGGGCTGCAGTGTAAGGCTCCTGGGGAGGCCCCCACACCCACAGCCGACCTAGGGCTAGGTTTAGGCCCAGGAGCCCCGCAGGCCCGATCTGCTGGCTGTATGGCTAGTTACACGGGCTGAGGTGAGGGTGTGGGGAGGGTGAGCATGGGCCTCACGGTTGGGGTTGGGAGGCCACCGAAGTTCGCTGGTGTCTCAGGAAGGCCCTACTGGTTCTCCTGCCCTGAATGCTCTATGGCCTCCCAGGGCACACGGTTTCCTGCGGGGTGGCAGACTGAGTCCTGCTGTGGGGCTCAGGTGTCCCGAATCCCTGTGGCTGCGGCTCCAGGCTCCTGGGGAGGGGCCCCTCCACAGATGAACTAAGGTTAGGGTTGGGGCCCAGGAACCCCGCAGGCCAGATCTGCCCAGTATGTGGCGAGCTCCGCCGCGGCCTGAGGTGAGGGTGCGGGATGGGGTGAGCATGGGCTTCAAGGGTGGGTTTAGGGATCACCGAAGTTCACCGGGGGCTCTGGGGGCCCTCCTCGTTCTCCCGCCCTGAATGCTCTACAGCCTCCCAAGGGGCACGGTTTCCTGCGGGCTGGCAGGCTTTGTCCTGCAGTGGGGCTCAGGTGTCCCCAGTCCCTGGGGCTGCGGCACCGGGCCCCAGGGGAGGGGCCCTACCCAGCGGACCTAGGGTCAGCTCTAGGCCTCAGGAACCCGGCAGGCCTGATCTGCCGGCTCTGCGTCGAGCTCGGTGGCAAGCTGAAGGGAAGGCGTGGGGCGGGATGAGCATGGGCCTCAGGGTTGGGGTGTAGGGGGCCGCCGAGGATCTCTGGGGGCTCAGGGGGGCCCTACCAGTTCTTCTGCACAGGATGCTCTGCGGCGCCCCAAGGGGCATGGTTTCCTGAGGGGTGGCAGGCTGAGTCCTGTGGTGGGGCTCATGTGTACCCAATTCCCGGGGTTAGGGTACGGATTAGGGTATGGGTTAAGGTTAGGGTATGGGTTACGGTTAGGGTATGGGTTAGGGTAGGGTTTAGGGTTAGGGTAAGGAGAAGGTACGGGTTAGGGTTGGGTTTAGGGGTTACAGGTTAGAGGTTATGGGTTAGGGTACAGATTAGGGTTTAGGGTATGGGTTAGGGTTTTGGGTTTGGGTTTAGGGTTAGGGTTTGGGTTGGAGTACGGGTTAGGTTTAGGGTACGGGTCAGGGTTAGGGTATGGGTTAGTGTACGCATTAGGGTACGGTTTAGGGTACGGGTTAGGGTACGGTTTAGGGTAAATGTTTGCGTACGGATTTGGGTATGGCTTAGGGTACGGGTTATGGTTAGGGTACGGGTTAGGGAATGGGTTAGGGATAGGGATTGGGTACAGTTTAGGGTTAGGGTATGGGTTAGGGTACGGATTAGGGTACAGGTTAGGGTTAGGTATGGGTTAGGCTATGGGTTAGGGTCCGGCTTAGAGATAGGGTACGGGTTAGGGTATGGGTTAGGGTACGGGTTAGGGTATGGGTTAAGGTTAAGGAAAGGGTATGGGTTAAGGTTAAGGTAAGGGTACTGGTTAGGGTTAGGGTACAGGTAGCGTTAGGGTACGGATTATGGTACGAGTTAGGATATGGGTTAGGGTCAGGGTTTAGGGTTTAGTGTTAAAGTTAGGGTATGGGTTAGGGTACTTGTTAGGGTTACGGTTAGGTTTAGGGTACGGTTTAAATTACGGGTTAGTGTACAGTTTAGGGTTAGGGTTAGGGTATGTGTTAGAGTACGTGTTAGGGTTACGGTTAGGGTTAGGGTACAGGTTAGGGTTAGGGTTAGGTTTAGGTTACGGTTTAGGGGTAGGGTTAGCTGAAGGGGTAGGGTTAGGGGTAAGGTTAGGAGTATGGTAGGGGTCAGGGTTGGGTTAGGGTTTAGGGTTAGGGTTTGGGTTTAGTGGTTAAGGTTAGGGTTTAGTGTTTAGGGTTTCGGGATTAGGGTTAGGGGTTAGGGTTTAGGGTTTAGTGTTAATGTTAGGGTTTACCGTTTAAGGATTAGGGTTTAGGGTTAGGTTTAGGGTAGGGTTAGGGTTAGGGTAAGTGTTAGGGGTTAGGGTTAGGATTAGGGGTTAAGGTTTAAGGTTTAAGGTTAGGGCTTAGGGTTTAGGGTTACGGTTAGACCCCAGTAGGCCAGCAGGACAGATGCGCCGGCTGTGCGGCGAGTGGGGGAGTGGGACGATTGGGGGCGCTGGCGAGCAGGAGTATGGTATCCCGCGTTTTGGCGCAGGGGACTTTTGAACACCACTAGAGGCTCGGAGGGCCCTGCCCATTCTCCTGCCCTGAATGGCCGGCGGAGCCCCTAGCGGCCTGGGTCGTGGCGGGGTGGCAGTGTGAGTCTGACACTGCAGTTTGGGGGTCCCCAATGCCATGCGTTGCAGCGCAAGGGCCCTTGGGAGGGGCCCCTGAGGCCGTCCTAGGGTTACTGTTAGCACCCAGGAGTCCGGTAGACATGATCCGCCAGCTGTGCGATAGCGGAGGGCCAGGCCGAGGTGAGGGCGGTGGCGAGCTGGGGCGGGGGCCCATGCATTTTGGCGCGGGGGCCTTGGAAGGTCGCCTGGGGATTGGATGGCCCTGCCGGTTCTCCCGCCCTGAATGGCCAGAGGCGCCCCTAGTGACCTGGGTCGTGGCGGGGCGGCATGGTGAGTATGGCGCTGGGGCTCGGGGGTCCCCAATCCCTGGCGTTGCTGCGCCAGGCCCCTTGGGAGGTTCCCCTTGGGGGCCAACCTAAGGTTAGGGTTAGCCCCCAGGAGGCTGGCAGTCCCGATCCGCTGGCTGTTTGGCGAGCAGAGGGGCGGGTCGAGGTGAGGGTGCTGGTGAGCGGGAGCATTGGCCCAAGCATTTTGGTGCTTGGGCCCTTAGATGTTCACCGGGACTCGGAGGGCCCTGCCCATTCTCCCGCCCTGAATGACCGGTGGCGCCCCTAGTGGCATGGGTGCCAGCGGGGTGGCAGGGTGAGTCTGGTGCTGGGGCTTGGGGGTCATCAATCCCTGGTGTTGCGGCGACAGGCCCCTTGGGAGGGGCCCCTCAGGGGCCAACCTAGGGTTAGGTTTAGCCCCCAGGAGCCCGGCAGGCCCAATCCGCCTGCTGAGTGGCGAGCAGAGGGGCGGGCCGAGGTGAGTGCCCTGGCGAGCGGGAGCGTGGGCCCAAGCGTTTTGGAGCGGGGGCCTTCGAAGGTCACCTGGACTTGGAGGGCCCTGCCCCTTCTCTCACCTGGTTGACCGGCAGCGCCCCTAGCGGCCTGTGTGATGGCGGGGCGGCAGGGGGAGTCCGATGCTGAGGCTCAGGCTTCCCTATACCCGACGTTGCAGTGCCAGGCCCCTCGGAAGGGCCCCTCTGGGGCCGATGTAGGGTTAGAATTAGCCCTCAGGAGGCCGGCAGGCCCAATCCACCGTCTTGAGGCAAATGGAGTCGCGGTCCTAGGTGAGGGCGCTGGCGATAGGAGCGTGGGCCCCAGTGTTTTGGTGCTGGGGGCCTTCAATGTTCACCGGGGCTCAGAAGGCCTTGCCTGTTCTCCCGCCCAAAACGACCGGTGGCGCCCTAGCACCACTGGTGTCAGCGGGGCAGCAGGGAGAGTCCAGCATTACGACTCGAGGGTCCCCAATCCCCGGCGCTGTGGCGGCAGGCCCCTTCAGAGGGGCCCCTCTGGGGCCGACCTAGGATTAGAGTTAGCCCCCAGGAGGCCGGTAGGCCTGATCCGCCAGCTGTGCAGAGAGTGGAGGGGCGGGATGAGGTGAGGGCGCTGGCGAGCTCCAGCGTGGGCCCCAGCGTTTTGGCGCGGATGGCCTTCCAAATCACCGGAGTCTCGAGGGCCCTGCCCATTCTCCCACCCTGAAAGACCAGCGACTCCCCAGCGGGCCCGATGTTGACGGGTTGGCAGGGTGAGTCCGGCGCTGCGGCTCAGGTGTCCCCAATCCCCGCGTTGGTCATCAGTCCCCTTGGGAGGGGCCCCTCTGGGGCCAACCTAGGGTTAGGGTTAGCCCCCAGGAGGCCAGCAGGCCCCATATGCCAGCTGTGCAGTGAGCGGAGGGGCGGGCCTTGGTGAGGGCACTGGCGAGCTGGAAGGTCGTACCCAAAGTTTTGGCACCGGGGGCCCTCGAATGTCACCGGGGACTCGGAGGGCCCTGCCCGTTCTCCCGCCCTGAATGAGTGGCGGCTCCCCTAGCAACCCGAGTGGTGGCGGGGCTGCAGGGTGGGTCTGGTGCTGAGGCTCGGGGGTCCCCAATGCCAGGCGTTGCGGCACCAGGCCCCTTGGGCGGGGCCCCTTGGGGGCCGAACTAGGGTAAAGGTTAGCTCCTGGAGGCTGGCAGGCACGATCCGCAGTCTGGGGCGAATGGAGGCGTGGTCGAAGATCAGGGCGCTGGCGAGCAGGAGAGTGGGTCCCAGCGTTTTGGCGCTGGGGGCCTTCGAAGGTCACCGGGGCAGGGAGGGCCCTGCCCGTTCTCCCGCCCTGAATGATTGGTGGTACCCTAGCGGCCCGGTGTGGGCGGGGCGGAATGGTGAGTCCAGCATTGCGACTCGGGGGTCTCCAATCCCTGGCGATCGGCGGCAGTCCCTTTGGGAGGAGCCCCTTGGGGGCCGACCTAGGGTTAGGGTTATCCCCCAGGAGGCCGGCAGGCTCAATCCACGGGCTCTGTGGTGAATGGGGGGGTGGGCCAAGGTGAGGTCGCTGGCGAACGGAAGCGTGGGCCCCAACATTTTGGCTCGGTGGGCTTTCGAATGTCGCAGGGGGCTCGGAGGGCCCTGCTCCTTCTCCCGCCATGAAGGACCAGCGACCCCCCTAGCGCCCCGGGTGGCAGCAGGGTGGCAGGGTCAGTCCTGCACTAGTGCTTGGGTTTCCCCAATCCCCAGCGTTGAGGCGCCAGGCCCCTTGGGAGGGGCCCCTCGGGGACTGTCCTAGGGTTAGGTTAACCCCCAGGAGGCCAGCAGTCTGGATCCGCAGGCTGTGCAGTGAGCGGAGGAGGGATTGACCGTGGTAGGGCGCAGTTGAGCAGTAGCGTGGTACCCAGTGTTTTGGCGTGGGGGGCCTTCTTATTTCACCGGAGGCTCGGAGGGCCCTGCCTGTTATCCCGCCCTGAATGCCTGGAGGCGCTCCTAGCGGCCCGCGTGGCGGCGGGGCGGCAGGGTGAACCCGGCACTGGGGCTTGCGGGTCCCCAATCCCTGCCATTGCGGCACCAAGCCTCTTGGGAGGGGCCACTCTGGGGCCCATCTAGGGTTACCGTTAGCCCCAAGGAGCCCGGGAGACCGGATCCGCCAGCTGTGTGGCTAGAGGGGGGGCGGGCCAAGGTGAGGGTGCTGTAGAGCGGGAGCATGGGCTTCAGCGTGTTGGCGCGGGGGACCTATAAATGTCGCCGGGGGCTCGGAGGGCCCTGCCCGTTCCCCCACCCTGAATGACCGGTGGCGCCCCAAGTGGCCCGGGTGGCGGCGGAGGGGCAGGTTGAGTACATCGCTGGGGCTTGGGGGTCCTCAATCTCCGAAATCGTGGTGCCAGGCCCTTTGGGAGTGCCCTTCGGGGGCCGACCTAGGGCTAGGGTTAGCCCCCAGGAGGCCGGCAGGCCCGATAAGATGGCTGTGGGGCTAGCGAAGGGGTGGGCTGAGGTGAGGGCGCTGGGGAGCGAGATTGTGGGCCCCTGCATTTTGGCGCTGGAGGCTTCAAATATCTCTGGTTTCTCCAGGGCCCTGTCTCTTCTCCCTCCCTGAATGAACGGCAGAGCCCCTAGAGGCCCGGGTGGCAGCGTTGTGGGAGGGTGAGTCTGGCTCTGGGGCTTGGGGTCCCAGATCCCTGGCGTAGTGGCACCAGGACCCTTGGGAGGGGCCCCTTGGGGGCGACCTAGGGTTAGGGTTATCCCCAAGGAGAACATCAGGCCCAATCCACACACTGTGCGGTGAGCGGTGGTGCGGGCCGAGGTAAGGGTGCTTGGGAGCGGGAGCATGGGCACCAGGGTTTTAGCACGGGGAGCCTTTGAAGGTTACAGGTGGCTCAGAAGGCCATGCCCTTCTCTCGCGCTCTATGAACCGCGGCGCCCCTAGCGGCCCAGGTGGGGACAGTGCGGCAGGGTGAGTCCGGCTCTGGGGCTCTGAGTCACCAATCCCCAGCATTGCAAAGCCAGGCCGCTTGGGATGTCCCCTCAGGGCCGACCTAGGGTTTTGGTTAGCTGCCAGGAGCCCGGCAGGCCCTATCCACCGGCTCTGAAGCAAGCGGTGGGGTGGGCCTAGGTGAGGGCGCTGGCGAGCAGGATCCTGGGAGCCAACGTTTTTGCGCGGGGAGCCTTCAAAAGTAAGCGTGGGCTCGGAGGGCCCTGCCCGATCTCTTGCCCTGATTGACCGGTGGGGCCTCTAGTGGCTCGGGTGGCTGAAGGGCAGCAGGGTGAGTGCGGCACATGGGCTCGGGGTCCCCATCCCCAGCGTTGCGACGCCAGGCCCCTTGGGAAGTGCCCCTCGGTCGCCAACCTATGGTTAGTGTTAGCTTCCGGGAGCCCCGCAGGCCTGATACACCACCTGTGCGTCGAGCGGAGAGTTGGGCCGAGGTGAGGGTGCTGGTGAACATGAGCCTGGGCCCAAGCGTTTTGGTTCGGTGCGCCTTCGAAGGTCGGCAGGGGTTCGGAGGGCCCTGCCAGTTCTCCCACCCTGAATGAATGGCGGCGCCCCTAGCGGCCTGTGTGGGTTGGGGTGGCAGCGTGCATCCGGCGCTGGGGCTTGGGGGCCCCCAATCCCTGGCGTTGCGGCGCCAGGCCCCTTAGGAAGGGACCTTCAGGGGCTGTCCTAGGGTTAGGGTTAGCTCCCAGGAGGCCGGCAGGCCCAAGTCGCTGGCTCTGCGAAGAGTGGAGGTGCGGGCCGAGTTGAGGGTGATGCAGAGCGGGAGCGTGGTCCCCAGCGTTTTGGCGCCCTGGGCCTTCGACTGTTGCCATGGCTCAAAGGGCCCTGCCCGTTCTCCTGCCCTGAAGAACCAGCGGCGCCCTTAGCAGCTCCCTTGGCGGTGGAGCGGCAGGGTGAGTCCATGCTGCGGCTCGGGGATCCCCAATCCCCAGCGTTGCGGGGCCAGGCCTCTTGGGAGGGGCTCCTCGTGGGCGGACCTAGGTTTAGAGTTAGCACCCAGGAGGCCAGCAGGCCCAATCCTCTGGCTGGGCTGCGAGAGGTGGGCGGCCCGAGGTAAAGGCGCTGGCGATCCGGAGCGTGGGCCCCTGCATTTTGGCACAGGAGGCTTCAAATATCGCCAGTTTCTCCAGGGCCCTGTCCCTTCTCCCGCCCTGAATGACGGGCGGAGCCACTAGCGGCCCGGGTGGCGACGTTGCGGCAGGGTGAGTCTGGCTCTGGGTCTTGGGGTCCCTGATCCCCAGTGTAGCGGCACCAGGACCCTTGGGAGGGGCCCCTGGGTGGCTGACCTAGGGTTAGGGTTAGCCCCCAGGAGGCCGGCAGGTGGGATCCTGCCACTGTCCGGGGAGCGGAGGGCGGGGCCGAGGTGAGGGCGTTGGGGAGCGGGAGCGTGGGCACCAGCATTTTGGCACGGGGAGCCTTTGAAGGCCACTGGGGGCTCGGAAGGCCCTGCCCCTTCTCTCGCCCTGAATGACCCGCAGGGCTCCTAGCGGCCCGGGTGGCGGCATTGCGGTAGGGTGAGTGTGGCTCTGGGGCTTGAGGTTCCCGATCCCCGGCGAAGCGGCACCAGGACCCTTGGGAGGCGCCCCTGGGTGGCCGACCTAGGGTTAGGGTTAGCACCCGGGAGGCCGGCAGGCGGGATCCGCTCGCTGTGCGTGGAGCGGAGGGGCGGGCCGAGGTGAGGGCGCTGGCGAGCAAGAGCCTGGGCCCAAGCGTTTTGGCACCGGGGGCCTTCGAATGTCTCCAGGGACTCGGCGGGCCCTGCCCATTCTCCTCCCTGAATAACCGGCGACACCCCTAGCATCCCAGGTGGCAGCGGGGCAGCATGTAAGTCCGGGCATAGGGCTCGGGGGTCCCCAGTCCACTGTGTTGCGGCGCCAGGCCCCTTGGGAGGGGCCCCTCGGAGGCTGACTTAGGGTTAGGTTTAGACCCTAGGATGCAGTCAGGCCCTATTCGCCAGCTGTGTGGAGACTGGAGTGGCGGACCTAGGTGAGGGCACTGGTGAGCGGGAGCGTGGGCCCGGGTGTTTTGGCGCGGGGGGCCTTTGAAGGGCGCCGTGTCTTGGAGGGCCCTGCCCGTGCTCCCGCCCTGAATGAACGGCACCACCCCAAGCCCCCGTGTGGCGGCTGGGTGGCAGGGTGAGTCCAGTGCTGAGGCTCGGGGGTCCCCAATCCCCAGCGTTGCAGCGCCAGATCCCTTGGGAGGGGCCCCTCGGGGGTCGATCTAGGGTTATGGTTAGCCCCCAGGAGGATGGTGGACCCGATCAGCGGCTGTGCCGCACGCGGAGGGTTGGGCCGAGGTGAGGGCGCTGGCGAGACTGAGCATGAGCACAAGCGTTTTAATGCGGGGGGCCTTCGAAGGTCGGTGGGGGCTCGGAGGGACCTGCCTGTTCTCCCGCTCTGAATGACTGGCGGGTCCCCTAGAGGCTCTGGTGCCTGAAAGGCAGCAGGGTGAGTCCGTCACTTGGGTTGGGGTCCCCATTCCCGGCGTTGTGGGGCCAGGGCACTTGGGAAGGGCCCCTCTGTGGCCGACCTACAATTAGGGTTAACACCCAGGAGGCCAGCAGGCCCGATACACCGCCTGCGCGTCGAGCGGACAGTTGGGCCGAGGTGAGGGTGCTGGTGAACATGAGCCTGGGCCCAAGCGTTTTGGTTAGGGGCACCTTCGAAGGTCAGCGGGGATTCGAAGGGCCTTGCCCGTTCTCCCACCCTGAATGAATGGCGGCGCCCCTAGCGGCACGTGTGAGGCGGGGCGGCAGGGTGCATCCAGCACTGGGGCTTGGGGGTTCCCAATCCCCGGCGTTGCGGCGCCAGGCCCCTTAGGAAGCGATGCTCGGGGCCGTCGTAGGGTTAGAGTTAGCGCCCAGGAGGCCTGTAGGCCCGATCCACCGGCTGTGCGAGGAGTGGAGATGCAGGCCAAGTTGAGGGCGATGGCGAGCGGGAGCGTGGGCCCCAGTGTTTTGGCGTCCTGGGCCTTTGAATGTTGCCATGGCTCGGAGGGCCCTGCCCTTTCTCCTGCCATGAATCTCCAGCAACGCCCCTAGCGGCTCCGTTGACGGTGGGGCGGCAGGGTGAATCCCAGGCTGCGGCTCGGGGATCCCCAATACCCGGCGTTGTGGTGCCACCCCCTTGGGAGGGGCTCCTCGTGGGCCGACCCAGGGTTAGAGTTAGCCCCCATAAGGCCGGCAGGCCAGATCCTCTGGCTGGGTGGTGAGAGGTGGGCGGGCCGAGGTAAAGGCGCTGGGGTGCGGGATTGTGGGCCCCTGCATTTTGGGGTGGGAGGCTTCAAATGTCGCCGGTTTCTCCAGGGCCCTGTCAGTTCTCCCGCCCTGAAGGACCGGCGGTGCCCCTCACGGCCCGGGTGGCAGCATTGTGGGAGGGTGAGTCTGGCTTTGGGGCTTGGGCTTCCAGATCCCTGGCGTAGTGGCACCAAAACCCTTCGGAGGGGCCCCTGGGGGGCCGACCTAGGGTTAGGGTTAGACCCCAGGAGACCGTCAGGCCCAACCGCACACTGTGCGGTGAGCTGAGGTGCGGCTCCAGGTGAAGGCGCTGGGAAGCGGGAGCGTGGGCAGCAGCGTTTTGGCACAGGGAGCCTTTTAGGGTCACCGGGGACTCAGAAGGCCCTGCCCTTCTCTCGCCCTCTATGACCCGCGGCGCCCCTAGCGGCCCAGGTGGGGACAGTGCGGCAGGGTGAGTCTGGCTCTGGGGCCATGAGTCACCAATCCCAAGCATTGCAGAGCCAGGCCGCTTGGGATGTCCCCTCAGGGCTGACCTAGGGTTTTGGTTAGCTACCAGGAGCCCGGCAGGCCCTATCCACCGGCTCTGAAGCAAGCGGTGGGGTGGGCCTAGGTGAGGGCGCTGGCGAGCAGGATCCTGGGAGCCAACGTTTTTGCGCGGGGAGCCTTCAAAGGTCAGCGTGGGCTCGGAGGGCCCTGCCCGATCTCTTGCCCTGATTGACCGGCGGGGCCTCTAGTGGCTCGGGTGGCTGAAGGGCAGCAGGGTGAGTGCGGCACATGAGCTCGGGGTCCCCATCCCCAGCGTTGCGACGCCAGGCCCCTTGGGAAGGGCCCCCCGGTGGCTGACCTATGGTTAAGGTTAGCCTCCAGGAGGCCAGCAGGCCCGATACACCGCCTGTGCGTCGAGCGGAGAGTTGTGCCGCGGTGAGGGTGCTGGTGAACATGAGCCTGGGCCCAAGCGTTTTGGTTCGAGGTGCCTTCGAAGGTCAGCTGGGGTTCAAAGGGCCCTGCCCGTTCTCCCACCCTGAATGAATGGCGGCGCCCCTAGCGGCACGTGTGGGGCGGGGCGGCAGGGTGCATCCAGCGCTGGGGCTTGGGGGCCCCCAATCCCTGGCGTTGCGGCGCCAGGCCCCTTAGGAAGCGACGCTCGGGTCATCCTAGGGTTAGGGTTAGCGCCCAGGAGGCCTGCAGGCCCGATCCGCTGGCTGTGCGAGGAGTGGAGATGCAGGCCGAGTTGAGGGCGATGGCGAGCGGGAGCGTGGGCCCCAGCGTTTTAGCGTCCTGGGCCTTTGAATGTTGCCATGGCTCGGAGGGCCCTGCCCTTTCTCCTGCCCTGAAGAACCAGCAAGGCCCCTAGCGGCTCCGTTGGCGGTGGGGCGGCAGGGTGAATCCCAGGCTGCGGCTCGGGGATCCCCAATCCCCGGCGTTGTGGTGCCAGGCCCCTTGGGAGGGGCTCCTCGTGGGCCGACCCAGGGTTAGAGTTAGCCCCCATAAGGCCGGCAGGCCAGATCCTCTGGCTGGGCGGTGAGAGGTGGGCGGGCCGAGGTAAAGGCGCTGGGGTGCGGGATTGTGGGCCCCTGCATTTTGGGGTGGGAGGCTTCAAATGTCGCCGGTTTCTCCAGGGCCCTGTCAGTTCTCCCGCCCTGAATGACCGGCGGCGCCCCTCGCGGCCCGGGTGGCAGCGTTGTGGGAGGGTGAGTCTGGATTTGGGGCTTGGGGTTCCAGATCCCTGGCTTAGTGGCACCAAAAGCCTTGGGAGGGGCCCCTGGGGGGCCGACCTAGGGTTAGGGTTAGCCCCCAGGAGACCGTCAGGCCCAACCGCACACTGTGCGGCGAGCTGAGGTGCAGCCCGAGGTGAAGGCGCTGGGGAGCGGGAGCGTGGGCACCAGCGTTTTGGCACGGGGAGCCTTTGAAGGTCACCAGGGCCTCAGAAGGCCCTGCCCTTCTCTCGCCCTCTATGACCCGCAGTGCCCCTAGCGGCCCAGGTGGGGACAGTGCGGCAGGGTGAGTCCGGCTCTGGGGCTCTGAGTCACCAATCCCCAGCATTGCAGAGCCAGGCCGCTTGGGATGTCCCCTCAGGGCCGACCTAGGGTTTTGGTTAGCTGCCAGGAGCCCGGCAGGCCCTATCCACCGGCTCTGAAGCAAGCGGTGGGGTGGGCCTAGGTGAGGGCGCTGGCGAGCAGGATCCTGGGAGCCAACGTTTTTGCGCGGGGAGCCTTCAAAGGTCAGTGTGGACTCGGAGGGCCCTGCCCGATCTCTTGCCCTGATTGACCGGCGGGGCCTCTAGCGGCTCGGGTGGGTGAAGGGCAGCAGGGTGAGTGCGGCACATGAGCTCGGGGTCCCCATCCCCAGCGTTGCGACGCCAGGCCCCTTGGGAAGGGCCCCTCGGTGGCCGACCTATGGTTAGGGTTAGCCTCCAGGAGCCCCGCAGGCCCGATATACCACCTGTGCGTCGAGCGGAGAGTTGGGCCGAGGTGAGGGTGCTGGTGAACCTGAGCCTGGGCACAAGCGTTTTGGTTCGGTGCGCCTTCGAAGGTCGGCAGGGGTTCGGAGGGCCCTGCCAGTTCTCCCACCCTGAATGAATGGCGGCGCCCCTAGCGGCCTGTGTGGGTTGGGGTGGCAGCGTGCATCCGGCGCTGGGGCTTGGGGGCCCCCAATCCCTGGCGTTGCGGCGCCAGGCCCCTTAGGAAGGGACCTTCAGGGGCTGTCCTAGGGTTAGGGTGAGCTCCCAGGAGGCCGGCAGGCCCGAGTCGCTGGCTCTGCGAAGAGCGGAGGTGTGGGCCGAGTTGAGGGTGATGCAGAGCGGGAGCGTGGTCCCCAGCGTTTTGGCGCCCTGGGCCTTCGACTGTTGCCATGGCTCAAAGGGCCCTGCCTGTTCTCCTGCCCTGAAGAACCAGTGGCGCCCTTAGCAGCTCCCTTGGCGGTGGAGCGGCAGGGTGAGTCCATGCTGCGGCTCGTGGATCCCCAATCCCCAGCGTTGTGGGGCCAGGCCTCTTGGGAGGGGCTCCTCGTGGGCGGACCTAGGTTTAGAGTTAGCACCCAGGAGGCCAGCAGGCCCAATCCTCTGGCTGGGCGGCGAGAGGTGGGCGGCCCGAGGTAAAGGCGCTGGCGACCGGGAGCGTGGGCCCCTGCATTTTGGCGCAGGAGGCTTCAAATATCGCCGGTTTCTCCAGGGCCCTGTCCCTTCTCCCGCCCTGAATGACGGGCGGCGCCACTAGCGTCCCGGGTGGCGACGTGGCGGCAGGGTGAGTCTGGCTCTGGGTCTTGGGGTCCCTGATCTCCAGTGTAGCGGCACCAGGACCCTTGGGAGGGGCCCCTGGGTGGCTGACCTAGGGTTAGGGTTAGCCCCCAGGAGGCCGGCAGGTGGGATCCGGCCACTGTCCGGGGAGCGGAGGGCGGGGCCGAGGTGAGGGCGTTGGGGAGCGGGAGCGTGGGCACCAGCGTTTTGGCACGGGGAGCCTTTGAAGGCCACCGGGGGCTCGGAAGGCCCTGCCCCTTCTCTCGCCCTGAATGACCCGCAGTGCTCCTAGAGGCCTGGGTGGCGGCGTTGCGGTAGGGTGAGTGTGGCTCTGGGGCTTGAGGTTCCCGATCCCCGGCGAAGCGGCACCAGGACCCTTGGGAGGGGCCCCTGGGTGGCCGACCTAGGGTTAGGGTTAGCACCCGGGAGGCCGGCAGGCGGGATCCGCCCGCTGTGCGTGGAGCGGAGGGGCGGGCCGAGGTGAGGGCGCTGGCGAGCAAGAGCCTGGGCCCAAGCGTTTTGGCACCGGGGGCCTTCGAATGTCTCCGGGGACTCGGCGGGCCCTGCCCATTCTCCTCCCTGAATGACCAGCGGCGCCCCTAGCAGCCCAGGTGGCGGCGGGGCGGCATGGAAGTCCGGGCATAGGGCTCGGGGGTCCCCAGTCCACCGCGTTGCGGCGCCAGGCCCCTTGGGAGGGGCCCCTCGGAGGCTGACCTAGGGTTAGGTTTAGCCCCTAGGATGCCGGCAGGCCCTATTCGCCAGCCGTGTGGAGACTGGAGTGGCGGACCGAGGTGAGGGCACTGTTGAGCGGGAGCGTGGGCCCGGGTGTTTTGGCGCGGGGGGCCTTTGAAGGTCGCCGTGTCTTGGAGGGCCCTGCCCGTGCTCCCGCCCTGAATGAACGGCACCACCCCAAGCCCCCGGGTGGCGGCTGGGTGGCAGGGTGAGTCCAGTGCTGAGGCTCGGGGTCCCCAATCCCCAGCGTTGTGGCGCCAGGCCACTTGGGAAGGGCCCCTCAGGGGGCCGACCTACCCTTAGGGTTAACCCCAGGCGGCCGGCAGGCCCGATACACCACCTGTGCGTCGAGCGGAGAGTTGGGCCGAGGTGAGGGTGCTGGTGAACATGAGCCTGGGCCCAAGCGTTTCGGTTCAGGGCGCCTTCGAAGGTCGGTGGGGGTTCGGAGGGCCCTGGCAGTTCTCCCACCCTGAATGAATGGCGGCGCCCCCAGCGGCCCGTGTGAGGCGGGGCGCCAGGGTGCATCCAGCACTGGGTCTTGGGGGTCCCCAATCCCCGGCGTTGCGATGCCAGGCCCCTTGGGAAGGGCCCCTCGGGGGCCGACCTATGGTTAGGGTTAGCTCCCAGGAGGCCGGCAGGCCCTGGGCCTTTGAATGTTGCCATGGCTCGAAGGGCCCTGCCTGTTCTCCTGCCCTGAATAACCAGTGGCGCCCTTAGCGGCTCCGTTGGCGGTGGGGCGGCAGGGGGAGTCCTGCGCTGTGGCTCGGGGATCCCCAATCCGCAGCGTTGCGGGGCCAGGCCCCTTGGGAGGGGCTCGTAGGGGACCGACCTAGGGTTAGAGTTAGCACCCAGGAGGCGGCAGGCCCAATCCTCTGGCTGGGCGGCGAGAGGTGCGCGGGCCGAGGTAAAGGCTCTGGCGAGCCGGAGCCTGGGCCCCTGCATTTTGGTGGGAGGCTTCAAAAGTCGCTGGTTTCTCCAGGGCCCTGTCCGTTCTCCCGCCCTGAATGACCGGTGGCGCCCCTAGCGGCCCGGGTGGGGACAGTGCGGCAGGGTGAGTCGGGTTCTGGGGCTCTGAGTCACCAATCCCCAGCGTTGCAGAGCCAGGCCCCTTGGGATGTGCCCCACGGGGCCGACCTAGGGTTTTGGTTAGCCCCAGGAGCTTGGCAGGCCCTATCCACCGGCTCCGAATCAAGCGGAGGGGCGGGCTGAGGTGAGGGCGCTGGGAGCAAGAGCATGGGAGCCAACGTTTTTGCGCGGGGGGCCTTCGAAGGTCAGCGGGGGCTCGGAGGTCCCTGCCCGTTCTCCTGTCCTGATTGACCGGTGGTCCCCTAGCGGCTTGAGTGGCTGAAGGGCAGCAGGGTGAGTCCGGCAGTTGGGCACGGGGTCCCCATCCCCAGCGTTGCGTCACCAGGTCCCTTGGGAAGGGCCCCTCGGGGGCAGACCTATGGTTAGGGTTAGTCCCCAGGAGCCACGCAGGCCCGATACACCACCTGTGCATCGAGAGGACAGTTGGGCCGAGGTGAGGGTGCTGGTGAACGTGAGCCAGGGCCCAAGGGTTTTGGATCGGGGCGCCTTCGAAGGTCGACGGGGGTTCTGAGGGCCCTGCCAGTTCTCCCACCCTGAATGAATGGCGGCGCCCCTAGTGGCCTGTGTGGGGCGGGGCGGCAGCGTGCATCAGGCGCTGGGGCTTGGGGGTCCGCAATCTCCGGAGTTGCCGAACCGGGTCCCTTAGGAAGGGATCCTCAGGGGCCGTCCTAGGGTTAGGGTTAGCGCCCAGGAGGCCAGCAGGCCGGAGTCGCCAGCTCTGCAAGGAGCGGAGGTGCGGGCCGAGTTGAGGGTGCTGGTGAACGTGAGCGTGGGCCCAAGCATTTTGATTCGGGGCGCCTTGGAGCATGGGCGGGGGTTCGGAGGGCCCTGCCCTTTCTCCCACCCTGAATGAACAGCGGCGCCCCCAGCAGCCCGGGTGGGGAGGGGCGACAGGGTGCATCCTGTGCTGGGGCTTGGGGGTCCCCAATCCCCGGCGATGGGGCGCCAGGCCCCTTGGGAGAGGCCCCTCGGGGGCAACCTAGGGTTAGGTTTAGCCCCCAGGAGGCCGGCAGGCCCTATTCGCCAGCTGTGTGGAGAGTGGGGTGGCGGACGGAGGTGAGGGCGCTGGTGAGTGGGAGGGTGGGTCTGCCGTTTTTGCGCGGGGGGGGGGGGGCTTCGAAGGTCACCGTGTCTCGGAGGTCCCTGCCCGTTCTCCTGTCCTGATGGACCGGTGGTCCCCTAGCGACTTGGGTGGCTGAAGGGCAGCAGGGTGAGTCTGGCACTTGGGCACGGGGTCCCCATCCCCAGCATTGTGTCACCAGGACCCTTGGGAAGGGCCCCTCGGGGGCCGTCCTAGGGTTAGGGTTAGCGCCCAGGAGGCCGGCAGGCCCGAGTCGCCGGCTGTGCGGGGAGCGGAGGTGCAGGCCGAGTTGAGGGTGCTGGTGAACATGAGCGTGGGCCCAAGTGTTTTGATTCGGGGCGCCTTGGAGCATAGGCGGGGGTTCGGATGGCCGTGCCCCTTCTCCCACCCTGAATGAATGGCAGCGCCCCTGCAGCCCGTGAGGGGAGGGGCGACAGGGTGCATCAGGCACTGGGGCTTGGGGGTCCCCAATCCCCAGCGATGCCGCGCCAGGCCCCTTGGGAGAGGCCGCTCGGGGGCAACCTAGGGTTAGGTTTAGCCCCCAGGAGGCCGGCAGGCCCTATTCCCAGCTGTGTGGAGAGTGGAGTGGTGGATGGAGGTGAGGGCGCTGGTGAGTGGGAGGGTGGGTCTGCCGTTTTTGCACGGGGGGGCCTCCGGAGGTCACCATGTCTCGGAGGGCCCTGCCTGTTCTCCCGCCCTGAATGATCGGCAACACCCAAAGCCCCCGGGTGGCGGCTGGGCGGCAGGGTGAGTCAGGTGCTGAGGTTCGGGGTCCCCAATCCCGGCGTTGCTGCGCCAAGGCCCTTGGGAGTCGTCCTTTGGGGATCGATCTAGGGATATAGTTAGCCCCCAGGAGGCAGGTGGACACGATCAGAGGCTGAGCGTTACGCGGAGGGTTGGGATGAGGTGAGGGCACTGGCGAGACTGAGCATGAGCCCACGCTTTTTAGTGCGGGGGACCATCGAAGGTCGGCGGGGCCGCAGAGGGACCTGCCCGTTCTCCCACTCTGAATGACCGGCGGGGCCCCTAGCGGCTCGGGTGGCTGAAGGGCAGGAGGGTGAGTCCAGCACTTGGGCTCGGGGTCCCCATCCCCGGCGTTGTGGCGCCAGGCCACTTGGGAAGGGCCCCTCAGGGGGCCGACCTACCCTTAGGGTTAACCCCAGGCGGCCGGCAGGCCCGATACACCACCTGTGCGTCGAGCGGAGAGTTGGGCCGAGGTGAGGGTGCTGGTGAACATGAGCCTGGGCCCAAGCGTTTCGGTTCAGGGCGCCTTCGAAGGTCGGTGGGGGTTCGGAGGGCCCTGGCAGTTCTCCCACCCTGAATGAATGGCGGCGCCCCCAGCGGCCCGTGTGAGGCGGGGCGCCAGGGTGCATCCAGCACTGGGTCTTGGGGGTCCCCAATCCCCGGCGTTGCGATGCCAGGCCCCTTGGGAAGGGCCCCTCGGGGGCCGACCTATGGTTAGGGTTAGCTCCCAGGAGGCCGGCAGGCCCTGGGCCTTTGAATGTTGCCATGGCTCGAAGGGCCCTGCCTGTTCTCCTGCCCTGAATAACCAGTGGCGCCCTTAGCGGCTCCGTTGGCGGTGGGGCGGCAGGGGGAGTCCTGCGCTGTGGCTCGGGGATCCCCAATCCGCAGCGTTGCGGGGCCAGGCCCCTTGGGAGGGGCTCGTAGGGGACCGACCTAGGGTTAGAGTTAGCACCCAGGAGGCGGCAGGCCCAATCCTCTGGCTGGGCGGCGAGAGGTGCGCGGGCCGAGGTAAAGGCTCTGGCGAGCCGGAGCCTGGGCCCCTGCATTTTGGTGGGAGGCTTCAAAAGTCGCTGGTTTCTCCAGGGCCCTGTCCGTTCTCCCGCCCTGAATGACCGGTGGCGCCCCTAGCGGCCCGGGTGGGGACAGTGCGGCAGGGTGAGTCGGGTTCTGGGGCTCTGAGTCACCAATCCCCAGCGTTGCAGAGCCAGGCCCCTTGGGATGTGCCCCACGGGGCCGACCTAGGGTTTTGGTTAGCCCCAGGAGCTTGGCAGGCCCTATCCACCGGCTCCGAATCAAGCGGAGGGGCGGGCTGAGGTGAGGGCGCTGGGAGCAAGAGCATGGGAGCCAACGTTTTTGCGCGGGGGGCCTTCGAAGGTCAGCGGGGGCTCGGAGGTCCCTGCCCGTTCTCCTGTCCTGATTGACCGGTGGTCCCCTAGCGGCTTGAGTGGCTGAAGGGCAGCAGGGTGAGTCCGGCAGTTGGGCACGGGGTCCCCATCCCCAGCGTTGCGTCACCAGGTCCCTTGGGAAGGGCCCCTCGGGGGCAGACCTATGGTTAGGGTTAGTCCCCAGGAGCCACGCAGGCCCGATACACCACCTGTGCATCGAGAGGACAGTTGGGCCGAGGTGAGGGTGCTGGTGAACGTGAGCCAGGGCCCAAGGGTTTTGGATCGGGGCGCCTTCGAAGGTCGACGGGGGTTCTGAGGGCCCTGCCAGTTCTCCCACCCTGAATGAATGGCGGCGCCCCTAGTGGCCTGTGTGGGGCGGGGCGGCAGCGTGCATCAGGCGCTGGGGCTTGGGGGTCCGCAATCTCCGGAGTTGCCGAACCGGGTCCCTTAGGAAGGGATCCTCAGGGGCCGTCCTAGGGTTAGGGGTAGCGCCCAGGAGGCCAGCAGGCCGGAGTCGCCAGCTCTGCAAGGAGCGGAGGTGCGGGCCGAGTTGAGGGTGCTGGTGAACGTGAGCGTGGGCCCAAGCATTTTGATTCGGGGCGCCTTGGAGCATGGGCGGGGGTTCGGAGGGCCCTGCCCTTTCTCCCACCCTGAATGAACAGCGGCGCCCCCAGCAGCCCGGGTGGGGAGGGGCGACAGGGTGCATCCTGTGCTGGGGCTTGGGGGTCCCCAATCCCCGGCGATGGGGCGCCAGGCCCCTTGGGAGAGGCCCCTCGGGGGCAACCTAGGGTTAGGTTTAGCCCCCAGGAGGCCGGCAGGCCCTATTCGCCAGCTGTGTGGAGAGTGGGGTGGCGGACGGAGGTGAGGGCGCTGGTGAGTGGGAGGGTGGGTCTGCCGTTTTTGCGCGGGGGGGGGGGGGGCTTCGAAGGTCACCGTGTCTCGGAGGTCCCTGCCCGTTCTCCTGTCCTGATGGACCGGTGGTCCCCTAGCGACTTGGGTGGCTGAAGGGCAGCAGGGTGAGTCTGGCACTTGGGCACGGGGTCCCCATCCCCAGCATTGTGTCACCAGGACCCTTGGGAAGGGCCCCTCGGGGGCCGTCCTAGGGTTAGGGTTAGCGCCCAGGAGGCCGGCAGGCCCGAGTCGCCGGCTGTGCGGGGAGCGGAGGTGCGGGCCGAGTTGAGGGTGCTGGTGAACATGAGCGTGGGCCCAAGTGTTTTGATTCGGGGCGCCTTGGAGCATAGGCGGGGGTTCGGATGGCCGTGCCCCTTCTCCCACCCTGAATGAATGGCAGCGCCCCTGCAGCCCGTGAGGGGAGGGGCGACAGGGTGCATCAGGCACTGGGGCTTGGGGGTCCCCAATCCCCAGCGATGCCGCGCCAGGCCCCTTGGGAGAGGCCGCTCGGGGGCAACCTAGGGTTAGGTTTAGCCCCCAGGAGGCCGGCAGGCCCTATTCCCAGCTGTGTGGAGAGTGGAGTGGTGGATGGAGGTGAGGGCGCTGGTGAGTGGGAGGGTGGGTCTGCCGTTTTTGCACGGGGGGGCCTCCGGAGGTCACCATGTCTCGGAGGGCCCTGCCTGTTCTCCCGCCCTGAATGATCGGCAACACCCAAAGCCCCCGGGTGGCGGCTGGGCGGCAGGGTGAGTCAGGTGCTGAGGTTCGGGGTCCCCAATCCCGGCGTTGCTGCGCCAAGGCCCTTGGGAGTGGTCCTTTGGGGATCGATCTAGGGATATAGTTAGCCCCCAGGAGGCAGGTGGACACGATCAGAGGCTGAGCGTTACGCGGAGGGTTGGGATGAGGTGAGGGCACTGGCGAGACTGAGCATGAGCCCACGCTTTTTAGTGCGGGGGACCATCGAAGGTCGGCGGGGCCGCAGAGGGACCTGCCCGTTCTCCCACTCTGAATGACCGGCGGGGCCCCTAGCGGCTCGGGTGGCTGAAGGGCAGGAGGGTGAGTCCAGCACTTGGGCTCGGGGTCCCCATCCCCGGCGTTGTGGCGCCAGGCCACTTGGGAAGGGCCCCTCAGGGGGCCGACCTACCCTTAGGGTTAACCCCAGGCGGCCGGCAGGCCCGATACACCACCTGTGCGTCGAGCGGAGAGTTGGGCCGAGGTGAGGGTGCTGGTGAACATGAGCCTGGGCCCAAGCGTTTCGGTTCAGGGCGCCTTCGAAGGTCGGTGGGGGTTCGGAGGGCCCTGGCAGTTCTCCCACCCTGAATGAATGGCGGCGCCCCCAGCGGCCCGTGTGAGGCGGGGCGCCAGGGTGCATCCAGCACTGGGTCTTGGGGGTCCCCAATCCCCGGCGTTGCGATGCCAGGCCCCTTGGGAAGGGCCCCTCGGGGGCCGACCTATGGTTAGGGTTAGCTCCCAGGAGGCCGGCAGGCCCTGGGCCTTTGAATGTTGCCATGGCTCGAAGGGCCCTGCCTGTTCTCCTGCCCTGAATAACCAGTGGCGCCCTTAGCGGCTCCGTTGGCGGTGGGGCGGCAGGGGGAGTCCTGCGCTGTGGCTCGGGGATCCCCAATCCGCAGCGTTGCGGGGCCAGGCCCCTTGGGAGGGGCTCGTAGGGGACCGACCTAGGGTTAGAGTTAGCACCCAGGAGGCGGCAGGCCCAATCCTCTGGCTGGGCGGCGAGAGGTGCGCGGGCCGAGGTAAAGGCTCTGGCGAGCCGGAGCCTGGGCCCCTGCATTTTGGTGGGAGGCTTCAAAAGTCGCTGGTTTCTCCAGGGCCCTGTCCGTTCTCCCGCCCTGAATGACCGGTGGCGCCCCTAGCGGCCCGGGTGGGGACAGTGCGGCAGGGTGAGTCGGGTTCTGGGGCTCTGAGTCACCAATCCCCAGCGTTGCAGAGCCAGGCCCCTTGGGATGTGCCCCACGGGGCCGACCTAGGGTTTTGGTTAGCCCCAGGAGCTTGGCAGGCCCTATCCACCGGCTCCGAATCAAGCGGAGGGGCGGGCTGAGGTGAGGGCGCTGGGAGCAAGAGCATGGGAGCCAACGTTTTTGCGCGGGGGGCCTTCGAAGGTCAGCGGGGGCTCGGAGGTCCCTGCCCGTTCTCCTGTCCTGATTGACCGGTGGTCCCCTAGCGGCTTGAGTGGCTGAAGGGCAGCAGGGTGAGTCCGGCAGTTGGGCACGGGGTCCCCATCCCCAGCGTTGCGTCACCAGGTCCCTTGGGAAGGGCCCCTCGGGGGCAGACCTATGGTTAGGGTTAGTCCCCAGGAGCCACGCAGGCCCGATACACCACCTGTGCATCGAGAGGACAGTTGGGCCGAGGTGAGGGTGCTGGTGAACGTGAGCCAGGGCCCAAGGGTTTTGGATCGGGGCGCCTTCGAAGGTCGACGGGGGTTCTGAGGGCCCTGCCAGTTCTCCCACCCTGAATGAATGGCGGCGCCCCTAGTGGCCTGTGTGGGGCGGGGCGGCAGCGTGCATCAGGCGCTGGGGCTTGGGGGTCCGCAATCTCCGGAGTTGCCGAACCGGGTCCCTTAGGAAGGGATCCTCAGGGGCCGTCCTAGGGTTAGGGGTAGCGCCCAGGAGGCCAGCAGGCCGGAGTCGCCAGCTCTGCAAGGAGCGGAGGTGCGGGCCGAGTTGAGGGTGCTGGTGAACGTGAGCGTGGGCCCAAGCATTTTGATTCGGGGCGCCTTGGAGCATGGGCGGGGGTTCGGAGGGCCCTGCCCTTTCTCCCACCCTGAATGAACAGCGGCGCCCCCAGCAGCCCGGGTGGGGAGGGGCGACAGGGTGCATCCTGTGCTGGGGCTTGGGGGTCCCCAATCCCCGGCGATGGGGCGCCAGGCCCCTTGGGAGAGGCCCCTCGGGGGCAACCTAGGGTTAGGTTTAGCCCCCAGGAGGCCGGCAGGCCCTATTCGCCAGCTGTGTGGAGAGTGGGGTGGCGGACGGAGGTGAGGGCGCTGGTGAGTGGGAGGGTGGGTCTGCCGTTTTTGCGCGGGGGGGGGGGGGGCTTCGAAGGTCACCGTGTCTCGGAGGTCCCTGCCCGTTCTCCTGTCCTGATGGACCGGTGGTCCCCTAGCGACTTGGGTGGCTGAAGGGCAGCAGGGTGAGTCTGGCACTTGGGCACGGGGTCCCCATCCCCAGCATTGTGTCACCAGGACCCTTGGGAAGGGCCCCTCGGGGGCCGTCCTAGGGTTAGGGTTAGCGCCCAGGAGGCCGGCAGGCCCGAGTCGCCGGCTGTGCGGGGAGCGGAGGTGCGGGCAGAGTTGAGGGTGCTGGTGAACATGAGCGTGGGCCCAAGTGTTTTGATTCGGGGCGCCTTGGAGCATAGGCGGGGGTTCGGATGGCCGTGCCCCTTCTCCCACCCTGAATGAATGGCAGCGCCCCTGCAGCCCGTGAGGGGAGGGGCGACAGGGTGCATCAGGCACTGGGGCTTGGGGGTCCCCAATCCCCAGCGATGCCGCGCCAGGCCCCTTGGGAGAGGCCGCTCGGGGGCAACCTAGGGTTAGGTTTAGCCCCCAGGAGGCCGGCAGGCCCTATTCCCAGCTGTGTGGAGAGTGGAGTGGTGGATGGAGGTGAGGGCGCTGGTGAGTGGGAGGGTGGGTCTGCCGTTTTTGCACAGGGGGGCCTCCGGAGGTCACCATGTCTCGGAGGGCCCTGCCTGTTCTCCCGCCCTGAATGATCGGCAACACCCAAAGCCCCCGGGTGGCGGCTGGGCGGCAGGGTGAGTCAGGTGCTGAGGTTCGGGGTCCCCAATCCCGGCGTTGCTGCGCCAAGGCCCTTGGGAGTGGTCCTTTGGGGATCGATCTAGGGATATAGTTAGCCCCCAGGAGGCAGGTGGACACGATCAGAGGCTGAGCGTTACGCGGAGGGTTGGGATGAGGTGAGGGCACTGGCGAGACTGAGCATGAGCCCACGCTTTTTAGTGCGGGGGACCATCGAAGGTCGGCGGGGCCGCAGAGGGACCTGCCCGTTCTCCCACTCTGAATGACCGGCGGGGCCCCTAGCGGCTCGGGTGGCTGAAGGGCAGGAGGGTGAGTCCAGCACTTGGGCTCGGGGTCCCCATCCCCGGCGTTGTGGCGCCAGGCCACTTGGGAAGGGCCCCTCAGGGGGCCGACCTACCCTTAGGGTTAACCCCAGGCGGCCGGCAGGCCCGATACACCACCTGTGCGTCGAGCGGAGAGTTGGGCCGAGGTGAGGGTGCTGGTGAACATGAGCCTGGGCCCAAGCGTTTCGGTTCAGGGCGCCTTCGAAGGTCGGTGGGGGTTCGGAGGGCCCTGGCAGTTCTCCCACCCTGAATGAATGGCGGCGCCCCCAGCGGCCCGTGTGAGGCGGGGCGCCAGGGTGCATCCAGCACTGGGTCTTGGGGGTCCCCAATCCCCGGCGTTGCGATGCCAGGCCCCTTGGGAAGGGCCCCTCGGGGGCCGACCTATGGTTAGGGTTAGCTCCCAGGAGGCCGGCAGGCCCTGGGCCTTTGAATGTTGCCATGGCTCGAAGGGCCCTGCCTGTTCTCCTGCCCTGAATAACCAGTGGCGCCCTTAGCGGCTCCGTTGGCGGTGGGGCGGCAGGGGGAGTCCTGCGCTGTGGCTCGGGGATCCCCAATCCGCAGCGTTGCGGGGCCAGGCCCCTTGGGAGGGGCTCGTAGGGGACCGACCTAGGGTTAGAGTTAGCACCCAGGAGGCGGCAGGCCCAATCCTCTGGCTGGGCGGCGAGAGGTGCGCGGGCCGAGGTAAAGGCTCTGGCGAGCCGGAGCCTGGGCCCCTGCATTTTGGTGGGAGGCTTCAAAAGTCGCTGGTTTCTCCAGGGCCCTGTCCGTTCTCCCGCCCTGAATGACCGGTGGCGCCCCTAGCGGCCCGGGTGGGGACAGTGCGGCAGGGTGAGTCGGGTTCTGGGGCTCTGAGTCACCAATCCCCAGCGTTGCAGAGCCAGGCCCCTTGGGATGTGCCCCACGGGGCCGACCTAGGGTTTTGGTTAGCCCCAGGAGCTTGGCAGGCCCTATCCACCGGCTCCGAATCAAGCGGAGGGGCGGGCTGAGGTGAGGGCGCTGGGAGCAAGAGCATGGGAGCCAACGTTTTTGCGCGGGGGGCCTTCGAAGGTCAGCGGGGGCTCGGAGGTCCCTGCCCGTTCTCCTGTCCTGATTGACCGGTGGTCCCCTAGCGGCTTGAGTGGCTGAAGGGCAGCAGGGTGAGTCCGGCAGTTGGGCACGGGGTCCCCATCCCCAGCGTTGCGTCACCAGGTCCCTTGGGAAGGGCCCCTCGGGGGCAGACCTATGGTTAGGGTTAGTCCCCAGGAGCCACGCAGGCCCGATACACCACCTGTGCATCGAGAGGACAGTTGGGCCGAGGTGAGGGTGCTGGTGAACGTGAGCCAGGGCCCAAGGGTTTTGGATCGGGGCGCCTTCGAAGGTCGACGGGGGTTCTGAGGGCCCTGCCAGTTCTCCCACCCTGAATGAATGGCGGCGCCCCTAGTGGCCTGTGTGGGGCGGGGCGGCAGCGTGCATCAGGCGCTGGGGCTTGGGGGTCCGCAATCTCCGGAGTTGCCGAACCGGGTCCCTTAGGAAGGGATCCTCAGGGGCCGTCCTAGGGTTAGGGTTAGCGCCCAGGAGGCCAGCAGGCCGGAGTCGCCAGCTCTGCAAGGAGCGGAGGTGCGGGCCGAGTTGAGGGTGCTGGTGAACGTGAGCGTGGGCCCAAGCATTTTGTTTCGGGGCGCCTTGGAGCATGGGCGGAGGTTCGGAGGGCCCTGCCCTTTCTCCCACCCTGAATGAACAGCGGCGCCCCCAGCAGCCCGGGTGGGGAGGGGCGACAGGGTGCATCCTGTGCTGGGGCTTGGGGGTCCCCAATCCCCGGCGATGGGGCGCCAGGCCCCTTGGGAGAGGCCCCTCGGGGGCAACCTAGGGTTAGGTTTAGCCCCCAGGAGGCCGGCAGGCCCTATTCGCCAGCTGTGTGGAGAGTGGGGTGGCGGACGGAGGTGAGGGCGCTGGTGAGTGGGAGGGTGGGTCTGCCGTTTTTGCGCGGGGGGGGGGGGCTTCGAAGGTCACCGTGTCTCGGAGGTCCCTGCCCGTTCTCCTGTCCTGATGGACCGGTGGTCCCCTAGCGACTTGGGTGGCTGAAGGGCAGCAGGGTGAGTCTGGCACTTGGGCACGGGGTCCCCATCCCCAGCATTGTGTCACCAGGACCCTTGGGAAGGGCCCCTCGGGGGCCGTCCTAGGGTTAGGGTTAGCGCCCAGGAGGCCGGCAGGCCCGAGTCGCCGGCTGTGCGGGGAGCGGAGGTGCGGGCCGAGTTGAGGGTGCTGGTGAACATGAGCGTGGGCCCAAGTGTTTTGATTCGGGGCGCCTTGGAGCATAGGCGGGGGTTCGGATGGCCGTGCCCCTTCTCCCACCCTGAATGAATGGCAGCGCCCCTGCAGCCCGTGAGGGGAGGGGCGACAGGGTGCATCAGGCACTGGGGCTTGGGGGTCCCCAATCCCCAGCGATGCCGCGCCAGGCCCCTTGGGAGAGGCCGCTCGGGGGCAACCTAGGGTTAGGTTTAGCCCCCAGGAGGCCGGCAGGCCCTATTCCCAGCTGTGTGGAGAGTGGAGTGGTGGATGGAGGTGAGGGCGCTGGTGAGTGGGAGGGTGGGTCTGCCGTTTTTGCACGGGGGGGCCTCCGGAGGTCACCATGTCTCGGAGGGCCCTGCCTGTTCTCCCGCCCTGAATGATCGGCAACACCCAAAGCCCCCGGGTGGCGGCTGGGCGGCAGGGTGAGTCAGGTGCTGAGGTTCGGGGTCCCCAATCCCGGCGTTGCTGCGCCAAGGCCCTTGGGAGTGGTCCTTTGGGGATCGATCTAGGGATATAGTTAGCCCCCAGGAGGCAGGTGGACACGATCAGAGGCTGAGCGTTACGCGGAGGGTTGGGATGAGGTGAGGGCACTGGCGAGACTGAGCATGAGCCCACGCTTTTTAGTGCGGGGGACCATCGAAGGTCGGCGGGGCCGCAGAGGGACCTGCCCGTTCTCCCACTCTGAATGACCGGCGGGGCCCCTAGCGGCTCGGGTGGCTGAAGGGCAGGAGGGTGAGTCCAGCACTTGGGCTCGGGGTCCCCATCCCCGGCGTTGTGGCGCCAGGCCACTTGGGAAGGGCCCCTCAGGGGGCCGACCTACCCTTAGGGTTAACCCCAGGCGGCCGGCAGGCCCGATACACCACCTGTGCGTCGAGCGGAGAGTTGGGCCGAGGTGAGGGTGCTGGTGAACATGAGCCTGGGCCCAAGCGTTTCGGTTCAGGGCGCCTTCGAAGGTCGGTGGGGGTTCGGAGGGCCCTGGCAGTTCTCCCACCCTGAATGAATGGCGGCGCCCCCAGCGGCCCGTGTGAGGCGGGGCGCCAGGGTGCATCCAGCACTGGGTCTTGGGGGTCCCCAATCCCCGGCGTTGCGATGCCAGGCCCCTTGGGAAGGGCCCCTCGGGGGCCGACCTATGGTTAGGGTTAGCTCCCAGGAGGCCGGCAGGCCCTGGGCCTTTGAATGTTGCCATGGCTCGAAGGGCCCTGCCTGTTCTCCTGCCCTGAATAACCAGTGGCGCCCTTAGCGGCTCCGTTGGCGGTGGGGCGGCAGGGGGAGTCCTGCGCTGTGGCTCGGGGATCCCCAATCCGCAGCGTTGCGGGGCCAGGCCCCTTGGGAGGGGCTCGTAGGGGACCGACCTAGGGTTAGAGTTAGCACCCAGGAGGCGGCAGGCCCAATCCTCTGGCTGGGCGGCGAGAGGTGCGCGGGCCGAGGTAAAGGCTCTGGCGAGCCGGAGCCTGGGCCCCTGCATTTTGGTGGGAGGCTTCAAAAGTCGCTGGTTTCTCCAGGGCCCTGTCCGTTCTCCCGCCCTGAATGACCGGTGGCGCCCCTAGCGGCCCGGGTGGGGACAGTGCGGCAGGGTGAGTCGGGTTCTGGGGCTCTGAGTCACCAATCCCCAGCGTTGCAGAGCCAGGCCCCTTGGGATGTGCCCCACGGGGCCGACCTAGGGTTTTGGTTAGCCCCAGGAGCTTGGCAGGCCCTATCCACCGGCTCCGAATCAAGCGGAGGGGCGGGCTGAGGTGAGGGCGCTGGGAGCAAGAGCATGGGAGCCAACGTTTTTGCGCGGGGGGCCTTCGAAGGTCAGCGGGGGCTCGGAGGTCCCTGCCCGTTCTCCTGTCCTGATTGACCGGTGGTCCCCTAGCGGCTTGAGTGGCTGAAGGGCAGCAGGGTGAGTCCGGCAGTTGGGCACGGGGTCCCCATCCCCAGCGTTGCGTCACCAGGTCCCTTGGGAAGGGCCCCTCGGGGGCAGACCTATGGTTAGGGTTAGTCCCCAGGAGCCACGCAGGCCCGATACACCACCTGTGCATCGAGAGGACAGTTGGGCCGAGGTGAGGGTGCTGGTGAACGTGAGCCAGGGCCCAAGGGTTTTGGATCGGGGCGCCTTCGAAGGTCGACGGGGGTTCTGAGGGCCCTGCCAGTTCTCCCACCCTGAATGAATGGCGGCGCCCCTAGTGGCCTGTGTGGGGCGGGGCGGCAGCGTGCATCAGGCGCTGGGGCTTGGGGGTCCGCAATCTCCGGAGTTGCCGAACCGGGTCCCTTAGGAAGGGATCCTCAGGGGCCGTCCTAGGGTTAGGGTTAGCGCCCAGGAGGCCAGCAGGCCGGAGTCGCCAGCTCTGCAAGGAGCGGAGGTGCGGGCCGAGTTGAGGGTGCTGGTGAACGTGAGCGTGGGCCCAAGCATTTTGATTCGGGGCGCCTTGGAGCATGGGCGGGGGTTCGGAGGGCCCTGCCCTTTCTCCCACCCTGAATGAACAGCGGCGCCCCCAGCAGCCCGGGTGGGGAGGGGCGACAGGGTGCATCCTGTGCTGGGGCTTGGGGGTCCCCAATCCCCGGCGATGGGGCGCCAGGCCCCTTGGGAGAGGCCCCTCGGGGGCAACCTAGGGTTAGGTTTAGCCCCCAGGAGGCCGGCAGGCCCTATTCGCCAGCTGTGTGGAGAGTGGGGTGGCGGACGGAGGTGAGGGCGCTGGTGAGTGGGAGGGTGGGTCTGCCGTTTTTGCGCGGGGGGGGGGGGGCTTCGAAGGTCACCGTGTCTCGGAGGTCCCTGCCCGTTCTCCTGTCCTGATGGACCGGTGGTCCCCTAGCGACTTGGGTGGCTGAAGGGCAGCAGGGTGAGTCTGGCACTTGGGCACGGGGTCCCCATCCCCAGCATTGTGTCACCAGGACCCTTGGGAAGGGCCCCTCGGGGGCCGTCCTAGGGTTAGGGTTAGCGCCCAGGAGGCCGGCAGGCCCGAGTCGCCGGCTGTGCGGGGAGCGGAGGTGCGGGCCGAGTTGAGGGTGCTGGTGAACATGAGCGTGGGCCCAAGTGTTTTGATTCGGGGCGCCTTGGAGCATAGGCGGGGGTTCGGATGGCCGTGCCCCTTCTCCCACCCTGAATGAATGGCAGCACCCCTGCAGCCCGTGAGGGGAGGGGCGACAGGGTGCATCAGGCACTGGGGCTTGGGGGTCCCCAATCCCCAGCGATGCCGCGCCAGGCCCCTTGGGAGAGGCCGCTCGGGGGCAACCTAGGGTTAGGTTTAGCCCCCAGGAGGCCGGCAGGCCCTATTCCCAGCTGTGTGGAGAGTGGAGTGGTGGATGGAGGTGAGGGCGCTGGTGAGTGGGAGGGTGGGTCTGCCGTTTTTGCACGGGGGGGCCTCCGGAGGTCACCATGTCTCGGAGGGCCCTGCCTGTTCTCCCGCCCTGAATGATCGGCAACACCCAAAGCCCCCGGGTGGCGGCTGGGCGGCAGGGTGAGTCAGGTGCTGAGGTTCGGGGTCCCCAATCCCGGCGTTGCTGCGCCAAGGCCCTTGGGAGTGGTCCTTTGGGGATCGATCTAGGGATATAGTTAGCCCCCAGGAGGCAGGTGGACACGATCAGAGGCTGAGCGTTACGCGGAGGGTTGGGATGAGGTGAGGGCACTGGCGAGACTGAGCATGAGCCCACGCTTTTTAGTGCGGGGGACCATCGAAGGTCGGCGGGGCCGCAGAGGGACCTGCCCGTTCTCCCACTCTGAATGACCGGCGGGGCCCCTAGCGGCTCGGGTGGCTGAAGGGCAGGAGGGTGAGTCCAGCACTTGGGCTCGGGGTCCCCATCCCCGGCGTTGTGGCGCCAGGCCACTTGGGAAGGGCCCCTCAGGGGGCCGACCTACCCTTAGGGTTAACCCCAGGCGGCCGGCAGGCCCGATACACCACCTGTGCGTCGAGCGGAGAGTTGGGCCGAGGTGAGGGTGCTGGTGAACATGAGCCTGGGCCCAAGCGTTTCGGTTCAGGGCGCCTTCGAAGGTCGGTGGGGGTTCGGAGGGCCCTGGCAGTTCTCCCACCCTGAATGAATGGCGGCGCCCCCAGCGGCCCGTGTGAGGCGGGGCGCCAGGGTGCATCCAGCACTGGGTCTTGGGGGTCCCCAATCCCCGGCGTTGCGATGCCAGGCCCCTTGGGAAGGGCCCCTCGGGGGCCGACCTATGGTTAGGGTTAGCTCCCAGGAGGCCGGCAGGCCCTGGGCCTTTGAATGTTGCCATGGCTCGAAGGGCCCTGCCTGTTCTCCTGCCCTGAATAACCAGTGGCGCCCTTAGCGGCTCCGTTGGCGGTGGGGCGGCAGGGGGAGTCCTGCGCTGTGGCTCGGGGATCCCCAATCCGCAGCGTTGCGGGGCCAGGCCCCTTGGGAGGGGCTCGTAGGGGACCGACCTAGGGTTAGAGTTAGCACCCAGGAGGCGGCAGGCCCAATCCTCTGGCTGGGCGGCGAGAGGTGCGCGGGCCGAGGTAAAGGCTCTGGCGAGCCGGAGCCTGGGCCCCTGCATTTTGGTGGGAGGCTTCAAAAGTCGCTGGTTTCTCCAGGGCCCTGTCCGTTCTCCCGCCCTGAATGACCGGTGGCGCCCCTAGCAGCCCGGGTGGGGACAGTGCGGCAGGGTGAGTCGGGTTCTGGGGCTCTGAGTCACCAATCCCCAGCGTTGCAGAGCCAGGCCCCTTGGGATGTGCCCCACGGGGCCGACCTAGGGTTTTGGTTAGCCCCAGGAGCTTGGCAGGCCCTATCCACCGGCTCCGAATCAAGCGGAGGGGCGGGCTGAGGTGAGGGCGCTGGGAGCAAGAGCATGGGAGCCAACGTTTTTGCGCGGGGGGCCTTCGAAGGTCAGCGGGGGCTCGGAGGTCCCTGCCCGTTCTCCTGTCCTGATTGACCGGTGGTCCCCTAGCGGCTTGAGTGGCTGAAGGGCAGCAGGGTGAGTCCGGCAGTTGGGCACGGGGTCCCCATCCCCAGCGTTGCGTCACCAGGTCCCTTGGGAAGGGCCCCTCGGGGGCAGACCTATGGTTAGGGTTAGTCCCCAGGAGCCACGCAGGCCCGATACACCACCTGTGCATCGAGAGGACAGTTGGGCCGAGGTGAGGGTGCTGGTGAACGTGAGCCAGGGCCCAAGGGTTTTGGATCGGGGCGCCTTCGAAGGTCGACGGGGGTTCTGAGGGCCCTGCCAGTTCTCCCACCCTGAATGAATGGCGGCGCCCCTAGTGGCCTGTGTGGGGCGGGGCGGCAGCGTGCATCAGGCGCTGGGGCTTGGGGGTCCGCAATCTCCGGAGTTGCCGAACCGGGTCCCTTAGGAAGGGATCCTCAGGGGCCGTCCTAGGGTTAGGGTTAGCGCCCAGGAGGCCAGCAGGCCGGAGTCGCCAGCTCTGCAAGGAGCGGAGGTGCGGGCCGAGTTGAGGGTGCTGGTGAACGTGAGCGTGGGCCCAAGCATTTTGATTCGGGGCGCCTTGGAGCATGGGCGGGGGTTCGGAGGGCCCTGCCCTTTCTCCCACCCTGAATGAACAGCGGCGCCCCCAGCAGCCCGGGTGGGGAGGGGCGACAGGGTGCATCCTGTGCTGGGGCTTGGGGGTCCCCAATCCCCGGCGATGGGGCGCCAGGCCCCTTGGGAGAGGCCCCTCGGGGGCAACCTAGGGTTAGGTTTAGCCCCCAGGAGGCCGGCAGGCCCTATTCGCCAGCTGTGTGGAGAGTGGGGTGGCGGACGGAGGTGAGGGCGCTGGTGAGTGGGAGGGTGGGTCTGCCGTTTTTGCGCGGGGGGGGGGGGCTTCGAAGGTCACCGTGTCTCGGAGGTCCCTGCCCGTTCTCCTGTCCTGATGGACCGGTGGTCCCCTAGCGACTTGGGTGGCTGAAGGGCAGCAGGGTGAGTCTGGCACTTGGGCACGGGGTCCCCATCCCCAGCATTGTTTCACCAGGACCCTTGGGAAGGGCTCCTCGGGGGCCGTCCTAGGGTTAGGGTTAGCGCCCAGGAGGCCGGCAGGCCCGAGTCGCCGGCTGTGCGGGGAGCGGAGGTGCTTGCCGAGTTGAGGGTGCTGGTGAACATGAGCGTGGGCCCAAGTGTTTTGATTCGGGGCGCCTTGGAGCATAGGCGGGGGTTCGGATGGCCGTGCCCCTTCTCCCACCCTGAATGAATGGCAGCGCCCCTGCAGCCCGTGAGGGGAGGGGCGACAGGGTGCATCAGGCACTGGGGCTTGGGGGTCCCCAATCCCCAGCGATGCCGCGCCAGGCCCCTTGGGAGAGGCCGCTCGGGGGCAACCTAGGGTTAGGTTTAGCCCCCAGGAGGCCGGCAGGCCCTATTCCCAGCTGTGTGGAGAGTGGAGTGGTGGATGGAGGTGAGGGCGCTGGTGAGTGGGAGGGTGGGTCTGCCGTTTTTGCACGGGGGGGCCTCCGGAGGTCACCATGTCTCGGAGGGCCCTGCCTGTTCTCCCGCCCTGAATGATCGGCAACACCCAAAGCCCCCGGGTGGCGGCTGGGCGGCAGGGTGAGTCAGGTGCTGAGGTTCGGGGTCCCCAATCCCGGCGTTGCTGCGCCAAGGCCCTTGGGAGTGGTCCTTTGGGGATCGATCTAGGGATATAGTTAGCCCCCAGGAGGCAGGTGGACACGATCAGAGGCTGAGCGTTACGCGGAGGGTTGGGATGAGGTGAGGGCACTGGCGAGACTGAGCATGAGCCCACGCTTTTTAGTGCGGGGGACCATCGAAGGTCGGCGGGGCCGCAGAGGGACCTGCCCGTTCTCCCACTCTGAATGACCGGCGGGGCCCCTAGCGGCTCGGGTGGCTGAAGGGCAGGAGGGTGAGTCCAGCACTTGGGCTCGGGGTCCCCATCCCCGGCGTTGTGGCGCCAGGCCACTTGGGAAGGGCCCCTCAGGGGGCCGACCTACCCTTAGGGTTAACCCCAGGCGGCCGGCAGGCCCGATACACCACCTGTGCGTCGAGCGGAGAGTTGGGCCGAGGTGAGGGTGCTGGTGAACATGAGCCTGGGCCCAAGCGTTTCGGTTCAGGGCGCCTTCGAAGGTCGGTGGGGGTTCGGAGGGCCCTGGCAGTTCTCCCACCCTGAATGAATGGCGGCGCCCCCAGCGGCCCGTGTGAGGCGGGGCGCCAGGGTGCATCCAGCACTGGGTCTTGGGGGTCCCCAATCCCCGGCGTTGCGATGCCAGGCCCCTTGGGAAGGGCCCCTCGGGGGCCGACCTATGGTTAGGGTTAGCTCCCAGGAGGCCGGCAGGCCCTGGGCCTTTGAATGTTGCCATGGCTCGAAGGGCCCTGCCTGTTCTCCTGCCCTGAATAACCAGTGGCGCCCTTAGCGGCTCCGTTGGCGGTGGGGCGGCAGGGGGAGTCCTGCGCTGTGGCTCGGGGATCCCCAATCCGCAGCGTTGCGGGGCCAGGCCCCTTGGGAGGGGCTCGTAGGGGACCGACCTAGGGTTAGAGTTAGCACCCAGGAGGCGGCAGGCCCAATCCTCTGGCTGGGCGGCGAGAGGTGCACGAGCCGAGGTAAAGGCTCTGGCGAGCCGGAGCCTGGGCCCCTGCATTTTGGTGGGAGGCTTCAAAAGTCGCTGGTTTCTCCAGGGCCCTGTCCGTTCTCCCGCCCTGAATGACCGGTGGCGCCCCTAGCGGCCCGGGTGGGGACAGTGCCGCAGGGTGAGTCGGGTTCTGGGGCTCTGAGTCACCAATCCCCAGCGTTGCAGAGCCAGGCCCCTTGGGATGTGCCCCACGGGGCCGACCTAGGGTTTTGGTTAGCCCCAGGAGCTTGGCAGGCCCTATCCACCGGCTCCGAATCAAGCGGAGGGGCGGGCTGAGGTGAGGGCGCTGGGAGCAAGAGCATGGGAGCCAACGTTTTTGCGCGGGGGGCCTTCGAAGGTCAGCGGGGGCTCGGAGGTCCCTGCCCGTTCTCCTGTCCTGATTGACCGGTGGTCCCCTAGCGGCTTGAGTGGCTGAAGGGCAGCAGGGTGAGTCCGGCAGTTGGGCACGGGGTCCCCATCCCCAGCGTTGCGTCACCAGGTCCCTTGGGAAGGGCCCCTCGGGGGCAGACCTATGGTTAGGGTTAGTCCCCAGGAGCCACGCAGGCCCGATACACCACCTGTGCATCGAGAGGACAGTTGGGCCGAGGTGAGGGTGCTGGTGAACGTGAGCCAGGGCCCAAGGGTTTTGGATCGGGGCGCCTTCGAAGGTCGACGGGGGTTCTGAGGGCCCTGCCAGTTCTCCCACCCTGAATGAATGGCGGCGCCCCTAGTGGCCTGTGTGGGGCGGGGCGGCAGCGTGCATCAGGCGCTGGGGCTTGGGGGTCCGCAATCTCCGGAGTTGCCGAACCGGGTCCCTTAGGAAGGGATCCTCAGGGGCCGTCCTAGGGTTAGGGTTAGCGCCCAGGAGGCCAGCAGGCCGGAGTCGCCAGCTCTGCAAGGAGCGGAGGTGCGGGCCGAGTTGAGGGTGCTGGTGAACGTGAGCGTGGGCCCAAGCATTTTGATTCGGGGCGCCTTGGAGCATGGGCGGGGGTTCGGAGGGCCCTGCCCTTTCTCCCACCCTGAATGAACAGCGGCGCCCCCAGCAGCCCGGGTGGGGAGGGGCGACAGGGTGCATCCTGTGCTGGGGCTTGGGGGTCCCCAATCCCCGGCGATGGGGCGCCAGGCCCCTTGGGAGAGGCCCCTCGGGGGCAACCTAGGGTTAGGTTTAGCCCCCAGGAGGCCGGCAGGCCCTATTCGCCAGCTGTGTGGAGAGTGGGGTGGCGGACGGAGGTGAGGGCGCTGGTGAGTGGGAGGGTGGGTCTGCCGTTTTTGCGCGGGGGGGGGGGGCTTCGAAGGTCACCGTGTCTCGGAGGTCCCTGCCCGTTCTCCTGTCCTGATGGACCGGTGGTCCCCTAGCGACTTGGGTGGCTGAAGGGCAGCAGGGTGAGTCTGGCACTTGGGCACGGGGTCCCCATCCCCAGCATTGTGTCACCAGGACCCTTGGGAAGGGCCCCTCGGGGGCCGTCCTAGGGTTAGGGTTAGCGCCCAGGAGGCCGGCAGGCCCGAGTCGCCGGCTGTGCGGGGAGCGGAGGTGCGGGCCGAGTTGAGGGTGCTGGTGAACATGAGCGTGGGCCCAAGTGTTTTGATTCGGGGCGCCTTGGAGCATAGGCGGGGGTTCGGATGGCCGTGCCCCTTCTCCCACCCTGAATGAATGGCAGCGCCCCTGCAGCCCGTGAGGGGAGGGGCGACAGGGTGCATCAGGCACTGGGGCTTGGGGGTCCCCAATCCCCAGCGATGCCGCGCCAGGCCCCTTGGGAGAGGCCGCTCGGGGGCAACCTAGGGTTAGGTTTAGCCCCCAGGAGGCCGGCAGGCCCTATTCCCAGCTGTGTGGAGAGTGGAGTGGTGGATGGAGGTGAGGGCGCTGGTGAGTGGGAGGGTGGGTCTGCCGTTTTTGCACGGGGGGGCCTCCGGAGGTCACCATGTCTCGGAGGGCCCTGCCTGTTCTCCCGCCCTGAATGATCGGCAACACCCAAAGCCCCCGGGTGGCGGCTGGGCGGCAGGGTGAGTCAGGTGCTGAGGTTCGGGGTCCCCAATCCCGGCGTTGCTGCGCCAAGGCCCTTGGGAGTGGTCCTTTGGGGATCGATCTAGGGATATAGTTAGCCCCCAGGAGGCAGGTGGACACGATCAGAGGCTGAGCGTTACGCGGAGGGTTGGGATGAGGTGAGGGCACTGGCGAGACTGAGCATGAGCCCACGCTTTTTAGTGCGGGGGACCATCGAAGGTCGGCGGGGCCGCAGAGGGACCTGCCCGTTCTCCCACTCTGAATGACCGGCGGGGCCCCTAGCGGCTCGGGTGGCTGAAGGGCAGGAGGGTGAGTCCAGCACTTGGGCTCGGGGTCCCCATCCCCGGCGTTGTGGCGCCAGGCCACTTGGGAAGGGCCCCTCAGGGGGCCGACCTACCCTTAGGGTTAACCCCAGGCGGCCGGCAGGCCCGATACACCACCTGTGCGTCGAGCGGAGAGTTGGGCCGAGGTGAGGGTGCTGGTGAACATGAGCCTGGGCCCAAGCGTTTCGGTTCAGGGCGCCTTCGAAGGTCGGTGGGGGTTCGGAGGGCCCTGGCAGTTCTCCCACCCTGAATGAATGGCGGCGCCCCCAGCGGCCCGTGTGAGGCGGGGCGCCAGGGTGCATCCAGCACTGGGTCTTGGGGGTCCCCAATCCCCGGCGTTGCGATGCCAGGCCCCTTGGGAAGGGCCCCTCGGGGGCCGACCTATGGTTAGGGTTAGCTCCCAGGAGGCCGGCAGGCCCTGGGCCTTTGAATGTTGCCATGGCTCGAAGGGCCCTGCCTGTTCTCCTGCCCTGAATAACCAGTGGCGCCCTTAGCGGCTCCGTTGGCGGTGGGGCGGCAGGGGGAGTCCTGCGCTGTGGCTCGGGGATCCCCAATCCGCAGCGTTGCGGGGCCAGGCCCCTTGGGAGGGGCTCGTAGGGGACCGACCTAGGGTTAGAGTTAGCACCCAGGAGGCGGCAGGCCCAATCCTCTGGCTGGGCGGCGAGAGGTGCGCGGGCCGAGGTAAAGGCTCTGGCGAGCCGGAGCCTGGGCCCCTGCATTTTGGTGGGAGGCTTCAAAAGTCGCTGGTTTCTCCAGGGCCCTGTCCGTTCTCCCGCCCTGAATGACCGGTGGCGCCCCTAGCAGCCCGGGTGGGGACAGTGCGGCAGGGTGAGTCGGGTTCTGGGGCTCTGAGTCACCAATCCCCAGCGTTGCAGAGCCAGGCCCCTTGGGATGTGCCCCACGGGGCCGACCTAGGGTTTTGGTTAGCCCCAGGAGCTTGGCAGGCCCTATCCACCGGCTCCGAATCAAGCGGAGGGGCGGGCTGAGGTGAGGGCGCTGGGAGCAAGAGCATGGGAGCCAACGTTTTTGCGCGGGGGGCCTTCGAAGGTCAGCGGGGGCTCGGAGGTCCCTGCCCGTTCTCCTGTCCTGATTGACCGGTGGTCCCCTAGCGGCTTGAGTGGCTGAAGGGCAGCAGGGTGAGTCCGGCAGTTGGGCACGGGGTCCCCATCCCCAGCGTTGCGTCACCAGGTCCCTTGGGAAGGGCCCCTCGGGGGCAGACCTATGGTTAGGGTTAGTCCCCAGGAGCCACGCAGGCCCGATACACCACCTGTGCATCGAGAGGACAGTTGGGCCGAGGTGAGGGTGCTGGTGAACGTGAGCCAGGGCCCAAGGGTTTTGGATCGGGGCGCCTTCGAAGGTCGACGGGGGTTCTGAGGGCCCTGCCAGTTCTCCCACCCTGAATGAATGGCGGCGCCCCTAGTGGCCTGTGTGGGGCGGGGCGGCAGCGTGCATCAGGCGCTGGGGCTTGGGGGTCCGCAATCTCCGGAGTTGCCGAACCGGGTCCCTTAGGAAGGGATCCTCAGGGGCCGTCCTAGGGTTAGGGGTAGCGCCCAGGAGGCCAGCAGGCCGGAGTCGCCAGCTCTGCAAGGAGCGGAGGTGCGGGCCGAGTTGAGGGTGCTGGTGAACGTGAGCGTGGGCCCAAGCATTTTGATTCGGGGCGCCTTGGAGCATGGGCGGGGGTTCGGAGGGCCCTGCCCTTTCTCCCACCCTGAATGAACAGCGGCGCCCCCAGCAGCCCGGGTGGGGAGGGGCGACAGGGTGCATCCTGTGCTGGGGCTTGGGGGTCCCCAATCCCCGGCGATGGGGCGCCAGGCCCCTTGGGAGAGGCCCCTCGGGGGCAACCTAGGGTTAGGTTTAGCCCCCAGGAGGCCGGCAGGCCCTATTCGCCAGCTGTGTGGAGAGTGGGGTGGCGGACGGAGGTGAGGGCGCTGGTGAGTGGGAGGGTGGGTCTGCCGTTTTTGCGCGGGGGGGGGGGGGGCTTCGAAGGTCACCGTGTCTCGGAGGTCCCTGCCCGTTCTCCTGTCCTGATGGACCGGTGGTCCCCTAGCGACTTGGGTGGCTGAAGGGCAGCAGGGTGAGTCTGGCACTTGGGCACGGGGTCCCCATCCCCAGCATTGTGTCACCAGGACCCTTGGGAAGGGCCCCTCGGGGGCCGTCCTAGGGTTAGGGTTAGCGCCCAGGAGGCCGGCAGGCCCGAGTCGCCGGCTGTGCGGGGAGCGGAGGTGCGGGCAGAGTTGAGGGTGCTGGTGAACATGAGCGTGGGCCCAAGTGTTTTGATTCGGGGCGCCTTGGAGCATAGGCGGGGGTTCGGATGGCCGTGCCCCTTCTCCCACCCTGAATGAATGGCAGCGCCCCTGCAGCCCGTGAGGGGAGGGGCGACAGGGTGCATCAGGCACTGGGGCTTGGGGGTCCCCAATCCCCAGCGATGCCGCGCCAGGCCCCTTGGGAGAGGCCGCTCGGGGGCAACCTAGGGTTAGGTTTAGCCCCCAGGAGGCCGGCAGGCCCTATTCCCAGCTGTGTGGAGAGTGGAGTGGTGGATGGAGGTGAGGGCGCTGGTGAGTGGGAGGGTGGGTCTGCCGTTTTTGCACGGGGGGGCCTCCGGAGGTCACCATGTCTCGGAGGGCCCTGCCTGTTCTCCCGCCCTGAATGATCGGCAACACCCAAAGCCCCCGGGTGGCGGCTGGGCGGCAGGGTGAGTCAGGTGCTGAGGTTCGGGGTCCCCAATCCCGGCGTTGCTGCGCCAAGGCCCTTGGGAGTGGTCCTTTGGGGATCGATCTAGGGATATAGTTAGCCCCCAGGAGGCAGGTGGACACGATCAGAGGCTGAGCGTTACGCGGAGGGTTGGGATGAGGTGAGGGCACTGGCGAGACTGAGCATGAGCCCACGCTTTTTAGTGCGGGGGACCATCGAAGGTCGGCGGGGCCGCAGAGGGACCTGCCCGTTCTCCCACTCTGAATGACCGGCGGGGCCCCTAGCGGCTCGGGTGGCTGAAGGGCAGGAGGGTGAGTCCAGCACTTGGGCTCGGGGTCCCCATCCCCGGCGTTGTGGCGCCAGGCCACTTGGGAAGGGCCCCTCAGGGGGCCGACCTACCCTTAGGGTTAACCCCAGGCGGCCGGCAGGCCCGATACACCACCTGTGCGTCGAGCGGAGAGTTGGGCCGAGGTGAGGGTGCTGGTGAACATGAGCCTGGGCCCAAGCGTTTCGGTTCAGGGCGCCTTCGAAGGTCGGTGGGGGTTCGGAGGGCCCTGGCAGTTCTCCCACCCTGAATGAATGGCGGCGCCCCCAGCGGCCCGTGTGAGGCGGGGCGCCAGGGTGCATCCAGCACTGGGTCTTGGGGGTCCCCAATCCCCGGCGTTGCGATGCCAGGCCCCTTGGGAAGGGCCCCTCGGGGGCCGACCTATGGTTAGGGTTAGCTCCCAGGAGGCCGGCAGGCCCTGGGCCTTTGAATGTTGCCATGGCTCGAAGGGCCCTGCCTGTTCTCCTGCCCTGAATAACCAGTGGCGCCCTTAGCGGCTCCGTTGGCGGTGGGGCGGCAGGGGGAGTCCTGCGCTGTGGCTCGGGGATCCCCAATCCGCAGCGTTGCGGGGCCAGGCCCCTTGGGAGGGGCTCGTAGGGGACCGACCTAGGGTTAGAGTTAGCACCCAGGAGGCGGCAGGCCCAATCCTCTGGCTGGGCGGCGAGAGGTGCGCGGGCCGAGGTAAAGGCTCTGGCGAGCCGGAGCCTGGGCCCCTGCATTTTGGTGGGAGGCTTCAAAAGTCGCTGGTTTCTCCAGGGCCCTGTCCGTTCTCCCGCCCTGAATGACCGGTGGCGCCCCTAGCGGCCCGGGTGGGGACAGTGCGGCAGGGTGAGTCGGGTTCTGGGGCTCTGAGTCACCAATCCCCAGCGTTGCAGAGCCAGGCCCCTTGGGATGTGCCCCACGGGGCCGACCTAGGGTTTTGGTTAGCCCCAGGAGCTTGGCAGGCCCTATCCACCGGCTCCGAATCAAGCGGAGGGGCGGGCTGAGGTGAGGGCGCTGGGAGCAAGAGCATGGGAGCCAACGTTTTTGCGCGGGGGGCCTTCGAAGGTCAGCGGGGGCTCGGAGGTCCCTGCCCGTTCTCCTGTCCTGATTGACCGGTGGTCCCCTAGCGGCTTGAGTGGCTGAAGGGCAGCAGGGTGAGTCCGGCAGTTGGGCACGGGGTCCCCATCCCCAGCGTTGCGTCACCAGGTCCCTTGGGAAGGGCCCCTCGGGGGCAGACCTATGGTTAGGGTTAGTCCCCAGGAGCCACGCAGGCCCGATACACCACCTGTGCATCGAGAGGACAGTTGGGCCGAGGTGAGGGTGCTGGTGAACGTGAGCCAGGGCCCAAGGGTTTTGGATCGGGGCGCCTTCGAAGGTCGACGGGGGTTCTGAGGGCCCTGCCAGTTCTCCCACCCTGAATGAATGGCGGCGCCCCTAGTGGCCTGTGTGGGGCGGGGCGGCAGCGTGCATCAGGCGCTGGGGCTTGGGGGTCCGCAATCTCCGGAGTTGCCGAACCGGGTCCCTTAGGAAGGGATCCTCAGGGGCCGTCCTAGGGTTAGGGTTAGCGCCCAGGAGGCCAGCAGGCCGGAGTCGCCAGCTCTGCAAGGAGCGGAGGTGCGGGCCGAGTTGAGGGTGCTGGTGAACGTGAGCGTGGGCCCAAGCATTTTGATTCGGGGCGCCTTGGAGCATGGGCGGGGGTTCGGAGGGCCCTGCCCTTTCTCCCACCCTGAATGAACAGCGGCGCCCCCAGCAGCCCGGGTGGGGAGGGGCGACAGGGTGCATCCTGTGCTGGGGCTTGGGGGTCCCCAATCCCCGGCGATGGGGCGCCAGGCCCCTTGGGAGAGGCCCCTCGGGGGCAACCTAGGGTTAGGTTTAGCCCCCAGGAGGCCGGCAGGCCCTATTCGCCAGCTGTGTGGAGAGTGGGGTGGCGGACGGAGGTGAGGGCGCTGGTGAGTGGGAGGGTGGGTCTGCCGTTTTTGCGCGGGGGGGGGGGGGGCTTCGAAGGTCACCGTGTCTCGGAGGTCCCTGCCCGTTCTCCTGTCCTGATGGACCGGTGGTCCCCTAGCGACTTGGGTGGCTGAAGGGCAGCAGGGTGAGTCTGGCACTTGGGCACGGGGTCCCCATCCCCAGCATTGTGTCACCAGGAGCCTTGGGAAGGGCCCCTCGGGGGCCGTCCTAGGGTTAGGGTTAGCGCCCAGGAGGCCGGCAGGCCCGAGTCGCCGGCTGTGCGGGGAGCGGAGGTGCGGGCCGAGTTGAGGGTGCTGGTGAACATGAGCGTGGGCCCAAGTGTTTTGATTCGGGGCGCCTTGGAGCATAGGCGGGGGTTCGGATGGCCGTGCCCCTTCTCCCACCCTGAATGAATGGCAGCGCCCCTGCAGCCCGTGAGGGGAGGGGCGACAGGGTGCATCAGGCACTGGGGCTTGGGGGTCCCCAATCCCCAGCGATGCCGCGCCAGGCCCCTTGGGAGAGGCCGCTCGGGGGCAACCTAGGGTTAGGTTTAGCCCCCAGGAGGCCGGCAGGCCCTATTCCCAGCTGTGTGGAGAGTGGAGTGGTGGATGGAGGTGAGGGCGCTGGTGAGTGGGAGGGTGGGTCTGCCGTTTTTGCACAGGGGGGCCTCCGGAGGTCACCATGTCTCGGAGGGCCCTGCCTGTTCTCCCGCCCTGAATGATCGGCAACACCCAAAGCCCCCGGGTGGCGGCTGGGCGGCAGGGTGAGTCAGGTGCTGAGGTTCGGGGTCCCCAATCCCGGCGTTGCTGCGCCAAGGCCCTTGGGAGTCGTCCTTTGGGGATCGATCTAGGGATATAGTTAGCCCCCAGGAGGCAGGTGGACACGATCAGAGGCTGAGCGTTACGCGGAGGGTTGGGATGAGGTGAGGGCACTGGCGAGACTGAGCATGAGCCCACGCTTTTTAGTGCGGGGGACCATCGAAGGTCAGCGGGGCCGCAGAGGGACCTGCCCGTTCTCCCACTCTGAATGACCGGCGGGGCCCCTAGCGGCTCGGGTGGCTGAAGGGCAGGAGGGTGAGTCCAGCACTTGGGCTCGGGGTCCCCATCCCCGGCGTTGTGGCGCCAGGCCACTTGGGAAGGGCCCCTCAGGGGGCCGACCTACCCTTAGGGTTAACCCCAGGCGGCCGGCAGGCCCGATACACCACCTGTGCGTCGAGCGGAGAGTTGGGCCGAGGTGAGGGTGCTGGTGAACATGAGCCTGGGCCCAAGCGTTTCGGTTCAGGGCGCCTTCGAAGGTCGGTGGGGGTTCGGAGGGCCCTGGCAGTTCTCCCACCCTGAATGAATGGCGGCGCCCCCAGCGGCCCGTGTGAGGCGGGGCGCCAGGGTGCATCCAGCACTGGGTCTTGGGGGTCCCCAATCCCCGGCGTTGCGATGCCAGGCCCCTTGGGAAGGGCCCCTCGGGGGCCGACCTATGGTTAGGGTTAGCTCCCAGGAGGCCGGCAGGCCCTGGGCCTTTGAATGTTGCCATGGCTCGAAGGGCCCTGCCTGTTCTCCTGCCCTGAATAACCAGTGGCGCCCTTAGCGGCTCCGTTGGCGGTGGGGCGGCAGGGGGAGTCCTGCGCTGTGGCTCGGGGATCCCCAATCCGCAGCGTTGCGGGGCCAGGCCCCTTGGGAGGGGCTCGTAGGGGACCGACCTAGGGTTAGAGTTAGCACCCAGGAGGCGGCAGGCCCAATCCTCTGGCTGGGCGGCGAGAGGTGCACGAGCCGAGGTAAAGGCTCTGGCGAGCCGGAGCCTGGGCCCCTGCATTTTGGTGGGAGGCTTCAAAAGTCGCTGGTTTCTCCAGGGCCCTGTCCGTTCTCCCGCCCTGAATGACCGGTGGCGCCCCTAGCGGCCCGGGTGGGGACAGTGCGGCAGGGTGAGTCGGGTTCTGGGGCTCTGAGTCACCAATCCCCAGCGTTGCAGAGCCAGGCCCCTTGGGATGTGCCCCACGGGGCCGACCTAGGGTTTTGGTTAGCCCCAGGAGCTTGGCAGGCCCTATCCACCGGCTCCGAATCAAGCGGAGGGGCGGGCTGAGGTGAGGGCGCTGGGAGCAAGAGCATGGGAGCCAACGTTTTTGCGCGGGGGGCCTTCGAAGGTCAGCGGGGGCTCGGAGGTCCCTGCCCGTTCTCCTGTCCTGATTGACCGGTGGTCCCCTAGCGGCTTGAGTGGCTGAAGGGCAGCAGGGTGAGTCCGGCAGTTGGGCACGGGGTCCCCATCCCCAGCGTTGCGTCACCAGGTCCCTTGGGAAGGGCCCCTCGGGGGCAGACCTATGGTTAGGGTTAGTCCCCAGGAGCCACGCAGGCCCGATACACCACCTGTGCATCGAGAGGACAGTTGGGCCGAGGTGAGGGTGCTGGTGAACGTGAGCCAGGGCCCAAGGGTTTTGGATCGGGGCGCCTTCGAAGGTCGACGGGGGTTCTGAGGGCCCTGCCAGTTCTCCCACCCTGAATGAATGGCGGCGCCCCTAGTGGCCTGTGTGGGGCGGGGCGGCAGCGTGCATCAGGCGCTGGGGCTTGGGGGTCCGCAATCTCCGGAGTTGCCGAACCGGGTCCCTTAGGAAGGGATCCTCAGGGGCCGTCCTAGGGTTAGGGGTAGCGCCCAGGAGGCCAGCAGGCCAGAGTCGCCAGCTCTGCAAGGAGCGGAGGTGCGGGCCGAGTTGAGGGTGCTGGTGAACGTGAGCGTGGGCCCAAGCATTTTGATTCGGGGCGCCTTGGAGCATGGGCGGGGGTTCGGAGGGCCCTGCCCTTTCTCCCACCCTGAATGAACAGCGGCGCCCCCAGCAGCCCGGGTCGGGAGGGGCGACAGGGTGCATCCTGTGCTGGGGCTTCGGGGTCCCCAATCCCCGGCGATGGGGCGTCAGGCCCCTTGGGAGAGGCCCCTCGGGGGCAACCTAGGGTTAGGTTTAGCCCCCAGGAGGCCGGCAGGCCCTATTCGCCAGCTGTGTGGAGAGTGGGGTGGCGGACGGAGGTGAGGGCGCTGGTGAGTGGGAGGGTGGGTCTGCCGTTTTTGCGCGGGGGGGGGGGGGCTTCGAAGGTCACCGTGTCTCGGAGGTCCCTGCCCGTTCTCCTGTCCTGATGGACCGGTGGTCCCCTAGCGACTTGGGTGGCTGAAGGGCAGCAGGGTGAGTCTGGCACTTGGGCACGGGGTCCCCATCCCCAGCATTGTGTCACCAGGACCCTTGGGAAGGGCCCCTCGGGGGCCGTCCTAGGGTTAGGGTTAGCGCCCAGGAGGCCGGCAGGCCCGAGTCGCCGGCTGTGCGGGGAGCGGAGGTGCGGGCAGAGTTGAGGGTGCTGGTGAACATGAGCGTGGGCCCAAGTGTTTTGATTCGGGGCGCCTTGGAGCATAGGCGGGGGTTCGGATGGCCGTGCCCCTTCTCCCACCCTGAATGAATGGCAGCGCCCCTGCAGCCCGTGAGGGGAGGGGCGACAGGGTGCATCAGGCACTGGGGCTTGGGGGTCCCCAATCCCCAGCGATGCCGCGCCAGGCCCCTTGGGAGAGGCCGCTCGGGGGCAACCTAGGGTTAGGTTTAGCCCCCAGGAGGCCGGCAGGCCCTATTCCCAGCTGTGTGGAGAGTGGAGTGGTGGATGGAGGTGAGGGCGCTGGTGAGTGGGAGGGTGGGTCTGCCGTTTTTGCACAGGGGGGCCTCCGGAGGTCACCATGTCTCGGAGGGCCCTGCCTGTTCTCCCGCCCTGAATGATCGGCAACACCCAAAGCCCCCGGGTGGCGGCTGGGCGGCAGGGTGAGTCAGGTGCTGAGGTTCGGGGTCCCCAATCCCGGCGTTGCTGCGCCAAGGCCCTTGGGAGTGGTCCTTTGGGGATCGATCTAGGGATATAGTTAGCCCCCAGGAGGCAGGTGGACACGATCAGAGGCTGAGCGTTACGCGGAGGGTTGGGATGAGGTGAGGGCACTGGCGAGACTGAGCATGAGCCCACGCTTTTTAGTGCGGGGGACCATCGAAGGTCGGCGGGGCCGCAGAGGGACCTGCCCGTTCTCCCACTCTGAATGACCGGCGGGGCCCCTAGCGGCTCGGGTGGCTGAAGGGCAGGAGGGTGAGTCCAGCACTTGGGCTCGGGGTCCCCATCCCCGGCGTTGTGGCGCCAGGCCACTTGGGAAGGGCCCCTCAGGGGGCCGACCTACCCTTAGGGTTAACCCCAGGCGGCCGGCAGGCCCGATACACCACCTGTGCGTCGAGCGGAGAGTTGGGCCGAGGTGAGGGTGCTGGTGAACATGAGCCTGGGCCCAAGCGTTTCGGTTCAGGGCGCCTTCGAAGGTCGGTGGGGGTTCGGAGGGCCCTGGCAGTTCTCCCACCCTGAATGAATGGCGGCGCCCCCAGCGGCCCGTGTGAGGCGGGGCGCCAGGGTGCATCCAGCACTGGGTCTTGGGGGTCCCCAATCCCCGGCGTTTCGATGCCAGGCCCCTTGGGAAGGGCCCCTCGGGGGCCGACCTATGGTTAGGGTTAGCTCCCAGGAGGCCGGCAGGCCCTGGGCCTTTGAATGTTGCCATGGCTCGAAGGGCCCTGCCTGTTCTCCTGCCCTTAATAACCAGTGGCGCCCTTAGCGGCTCCGTTGGCGGTGGGGCGGCAGGGGGAGTCCTGCGCTGTGGCTCGGGGATCCCCAATCCGCAGCGTTGCGGGGCCAGGCCCCTTGGGAGGGGCTCGTAGGGGACCGACCTAGGGTTAGAGTTAGCACCCAGGAGGCGGCAGGCCCAATCCTCTGGCTGGGCGGCGAGAGGTGCGCGGGCCGAGGTAAAGGCTCTGGCGAGCCGGAGCCTGGGCCCCTGCATTTTGGTGGGAGGCTTCAAAAGTCGCTGGTTTCTCCAGGGCCCTGTCCGTTCTCCCGCCCTGAATGACCGGTGGCGCCCCTAGCGGCCCGGGTGGGGACAGTGCGGCAGGGTGAGTCGGGTTCTGGGGCTCTGAGTCACCAATCCCCAGCGTTGCAGAGCCAGGCCCCTTGGGATGTGCCCCACGGGGCCGACCTAGGGTTTTGGTTAGCCCCAGGAGCTTGGCAGGCCCTATCCACCGGCTCCGAATCAAGCGGAGGGGCGGGCTGAGGTGAGGGCGCTGGGAGCAAGAGCATGGGAGCCAACGTTTTTGCGCGGGGGGCCTTCGAAGGTCAGCGGGGGCTCGGAGGTCCCTGCCCGTTCTCCTGTCCTGATTGACCGGTGGTCCCCTAGCGGCTTGAGTGGCTGAAGGGCAGCAGGGTGAGTCCGGCAGTTGGGCACGGGGTCCCCATCCCCAGCGTTGCGTCACCAGGTCCCTTGGGAAGGGCCCCTCGGGGGCAGACCTATGGTTAGGGTTAGTCCCCAGGAGCCACGCAGGCCCGATACACCACCTGTGCATCGAGAGGACAGTTGGGCCGAGGTGAGGGTGCTGGTGAACGTGAGCCAGGGCCCAAGGGTTTTGGATCGGGGCGCCTTCGAAGGTCGACGGGGGTTCTGAGGGCCCTGCCAGTTCTCCCACCCTGAATGAATGGCGGCGCCCCTAGTGGCCTGTGTGGGGCGGGGCGGCAGCGTGCATCAGGCGCTGGGGCTTGGGGGTCCGCAATCTCCGGAGTTGCCGAACCGGGTCCCTTAGGAAGGGATCCTCAGGGGCCGTCCTAGGGTTAGGGTTAGCGCCCAGGAGGCCAGCAGGCCGGAGTCGCCAGCTCTGCAAGGAGCGGAGGTGCGGGCCGAGTTGAGGGTGCTGGTGAACGTGAGCGTGGGCCCAAGCATTTTGATTCGGGGCGCCTTGGAGCATGGGCGGGGGTTCGGAGGGCCCTGCCCTTTCTCCCACCCTGAATGAACAGCGGCGCCCCCAGCAGCCCGGGTGGGGAGGGGCGACAGGGTGCATCCTGTGCTGGGGCTTCGGGGTCCCCAATCCCCGGCGATGGGGCGCCAGGCCCCTTGGGAGAGGCCCCTCGGGGGCAACCTAGGGTTAGGTTTAGCCCCCAGGAGGCCGGCAGGCCCTATTCGCCAGCTGTGTGGAGAGTGGGGTGGCGGACGGAGGTGAGGGCGCTGGTGAGTGGGAGGGTGGGTCTGCCGTTTTTGCGCGGGGGGGGGGCTTCGAAGGTCACCGTGTCTCGGAGGTCCCTGCCCGTTCTCCTGTCCTGATGGACCGGTGGTCCCCTAGCGACTTGGGTGGCTGAAGGGCAGCAGGGTGAGTCTGGCACTTGGGCACGGGGTCCCCATCCCCAGCATTGTGTCACCAGGACCCTTGGGAAGGGCCCCTCGGGGGCCGTCCTAGGGTTAGGGTTAGCGCCCAGGAGGCCGGCAGGCCCGAGTCGACGGCTGTGCGGGGAGCGGAGGTGCGGGCCGAGTTGAGGGTGCTGGTGAACATGAGCGTGGGCCCAAGTGTTTTGATTCGGGGCGCCTTGGAGCATAGGCGGGGGTTCGGATGGCCGTGCCCCTTCTCCCACCCTGAATGAATGGCAGCGCCCCTGCAGCCCGTGAGGGGAGGGGCGACAGGGTGCATCAGGCACTGGGGCTTGGGGGTCCCCAATCCCCAGCGATGCCGCGCCAGGCCCCTTGGGAGAGGCCGCTCGGGGGCAACCTAGGGTTAGGTTTAGCCCCCAGGAGGCCGGCAGGCCCTATTCCCAGCTGTGTGGAGAGTGGAGTGGTGGATGGAGGTGAGGGCGCTGGTGAGTGGGAGGGTGGGTCTGCCGTTTTTGCACAGGGGGGCCTCCGGAGGTCACCATGTCTCGGAGGGCCCTGCCTGTTCTCCCGCCCTGAATGATCGGCAACACCCAAAGCCCCCGGGTGGCGGCTGGGCGGCAGGGTGAGTCAGGTGCTGAGGTTCGGGGTCCCCAATCCCGGCGTTGCTGCGCCAAGGCCCTTGGGAGTGGTCCTTTGGGGATCGATCTAGGGATATAGTTAGCCCCCAGGAGGCAGGTGGACACGATCAGAGGCTGAGCGTTACGCGGAGGGTTGGGATGAGGTGAGGGCACTGGCGAGACTGAGCATGAGCCCACGCTTTTTAGTGCGGGGGACCATCGAAGGTCGGCGGGGCCGCAGAGGGACCTGCCCGTTCTCCCACTCTGAATGACCGGCGGGGCCCCTAGCGGCTCGGGTGGCTGAAGGGCAGGAGGGTGAGTCCAGCACTTGGGCTCGGGGTCCCCATCCCCGGCGTTGTGGCGCCAGGCCACTTGGGAAGGGCCCCTCAGGGGGCCGACCTACCCTTAGGGTTAACCCCAGGCGGCCGGCAGGCCCGATACACCACCTGTGCGTCGAGCGGAGAGTTGGGCCGAGGTGAGGGTGCTGGTGAACATGAGCCTGGGCCCAAGCGTTTCGGTTCAGGGCGCCTTCGAAGGTCGGTGGGGGTTCGGAGGGCCCTGGCAGTTCTCCCACCCTGAATGAATGGCGGCGCCCCCAGCGGCCCGTGTGAGGCGGGGCGCCAGGGTGCATCCAGCACTGGGTCTTGGGGGTCCCCAATCCCCGGCATTGCGATGCCAGGCCCCTTGGGAAGGGCCCCTCGGGGGCCGACCTATGGTTAGGGTTAGCTCCCAGGAGGCCGGCAGGCCCTGGGCCTTTGAATGTTGCCATGGCTCGAAGGGCCCTGCCTGTTCTCCTGCCCTGAATAACCAGTGGCGCCCTTAGCGGCTCCGTTGGCGGTGGGGCGGCAGGGGGAGTCCTGCGCTGTGGCTCGGGGATCCCCAATCCGCAGCGTTGCGGGGCCAGGCCCCTTGGGAGGGGCTCGTAGGGGACCGACCTAGGGTTAGAGTTAGCACCCAGGAGGCGGCAGGCCCAATCCTCTGGCTGGGCGGCGAGAGGTGCGCGGGCCGAGGTAAAGGCTCTGGCGAGCCGGAGCCTGGGCCCCTGCATTTTGGTGGGAGGCTTCAAAAGTCGCTGGTTTCTCCAGGGCCCTGTCCCTTCTCCCGCCCTGAATGACCGGTGGCGCCCCTAGCGGCCCGGGTGGGGACAGTGCGGCAGGGTGAGTCGGGTTCTGGGGCTCTGAGTCACCAATCCCCAGCGTTGCAGAGCCAGGCCCCTTGGGATGTGCCCCACGGGGCCGACCTAGGGTTTTGGTTAGCCCCAGGAGCTTGGCAGGCCCTATCCACCGGCTCCGAATCAAGCGGAGGGGCGGGCTGAGGTGAGGGCGCTGGGAGCAAGAGCATGGGAGCCAACGTTTTTGCGCGGGGGGCCTTCGAAGGTCAGCGGGGGCTCGGAGGTCCCTGCCCGTTCTCCTGTCCTGATTGACCGGTGGTCCCCTAGCGGCTTGAGTGGCTGAAGGGCAGCAGGGTGAGTCCGGCAGTTGGGCACGGGGTCCCCATCCCCAGCGTTGCGTCACCAGGTCCCTTGGGAAGGGCCCCTCGGGGGCAGACCTATGGTTAGGGTTAGTCCCCAGGAGCCACGCAGGCCCGATACACCACCTGTGCATCGAGAGGACAGTTGGGCCGAGGTGAGGGTGCTGGTGAACGTGAGCCAGGGCCCAAGGGTTTTGGATCGGGGCGCCTTCGAAGGTCGACGGGGGTTCTGAGGGCCCTGCCAGTTCTCCCACCCTGAATGAATGGCGGCGCCCCTAGTGGCCTGTGTGGGGCGGGGCGGCAGCGTGCATCAGGCGCTGGGGCTTGGGGGTCCGCAATCTCCGGAGTTGCCGAACCGGGTCCCTTAGGAAGGGATCCTCAGGGGCCGTCCTAGGGTTAGGGTTAGCGCCCAGGAGGCCAGCAGGCCGGAGTCGCCAGCTCTGCAAGGAGCGGAGGTGCGGGCCGAGTTGAGGGTGCTGGTGAACGTGAGCGTGGGCCCAAGCATTTTGATTCGGGGCGCCTTGGAGCATGGGCGGGGGTTCGGAGGGCCCTGCCCTTTCTCCCACCCTGAATGAACAGCGGCGCCCCCAGCAGCCCGGGTGGGGAGGGGCGACAGGGTGCATCCTGTGCTGGGGCTTGGGGGTCCCCAATCCCCGGCGATGGGGCGCCAGGCCCCTTGGGAGAGGCCCCTCGGGGGCAACCTAGGGTTAGGTTTAGCCCCCAGGAGGCCGGCAGGCCCTATTCGCCAGCTGTGTGGAGAGTGGGGTGGCGGACGGAGGTGAGGGCGCTGGTGAGTGGGAGGGTGGGTCTGCCGTTTTTGCGCAGGGGGGGGGGGCTTCGAAGTTCACCGTGTCTCGGAGGTCCCTGCCCGTTCTCCTGTCCTGATGGACCGGTGGTCCCCTAGCGACTTGGGTGGCTGAAGGGCAGCAGGGTGAGTCTGGCACTTGGGCACGGGGTCCCCATCCCCAGCATTGTGTCACCAGGACCCTTGGGAAGGGCCCCTCGGGGGCCGTCCTAGGGTTAGGGTTAGCGCCCAGGAGGCCGGCAGGCCCGAGTCGCCGGCTGTGCGGGGAGCGGAGGTGCGGGCCGAGTTGAGGGTGCTGGTGAACATGAGCGTGGGCCCAAGTGTTTTGATTCGGGGCGCCTTGGAGCATAGGCGGGGGTTCGGATGGCCGTGCCCCTTCTCCCACCCTGAATGAATGGCAGCGCCCCTGCAGCCCTTGAGGGGAGGGGCGACAGGGTGCATCAGGCACTGGGGCTTGGGGGTCCCCAATCCCCAGCGATGCCGCGCCAGGCCCCTTGGGAGAGGCCGCTCGGGGGCAACCTAGGGTTAGGTTTAGCCCCCAGGAGGCCGGCAGGCCCTATTCCCAGCTGTGTGGAGAGTGGAGTGGTGGATGGAGGTGAGGGCGCTGGTGAGTGGGAGGGTGGGTCTGCCGTTTTTGCACGGGGGGGCCTCCGGAGGTCACCATGTCTCGGAGGGCCCTGCCTGTTCTCCCGCCCTGAATGATCGGCAACACCCAAAGCCCCCGGGTGGCGGCTGGGCGGCAGGGTGAGTCAGGTGCTGAGGTTCGGGGTCCCCAATCCCGGCGTTGCTGCGCCAAGGCCCTTGGGAGTCGTCCTTTGGGGATCGATCTAGGGATATAGTTAGCCCCCAGGAGGCAGGTGGACACGATCAGAGGCTGAGCGTTACGCGGAGGGTTGGGATGAGGTGAGGGCACTGGCGAGACTGAGCATGAGCCCACGCTTTTTAGTGCGGGGGACCATCGAAGGTCGGCGGGGGCCGCAGAGGGACCTGCCCGTTCTCCCACTCTGAATGACCGGCGGGGCCCCTAGCGGCTCGGGTGGCTGAAGGGCAGGAGGGTGAGTCCAGCACTTGGGCTCGGGGTCCCCATCCCCGGCGTTGTGGCGCCAGGCCACTTGGGAAGGGCCCCTCAGGGGGCCGACCTACCCTTAGGGTTAACCCCAGGCGGCCGGCAGGCCCGATACACCACCTGTGCGTCGAGCGGAGAGTTGGGCCGAGGTGAGGGTGCTGGTGAACATGAGCCTGGGCCCAAGCGTTTCGGTTCAGGGCGCCTTCGAAGGTCGGTGGGGGTTCGGAGGGCCCTGGCAGTTCTCCCACCCTGAATGAATGGCGGCGCCCCCAGCGGCCCGTGTGAGGCGGGGCGCCAGGGTGCATCCAGCACTGGGTCTTGGGGGTCCCCAATCCCCGGCGTTGCGATGCCAGGCCCCTTGGGAAGGGCCCCTCGGGGGCCGACCTATGGTTAGGGTTAGCTCCCAGGAGGCCGGCAGGCCCTGGGCATTTGAATGTTGCCATGGCTCGAAGGGCCCTGCCTGTTCTCCTGCCCTGAATAACCAGTGGCGCCCTTAGCGGCTCCGTTGGCGGTGGGGCGGCAGGGGGAGTCCTGCACTGTGGCTCGGGGATCCCCAATCCGCAGCGTTGCGGGGCCAGGCCCCTTGGGAGGGGCTCGTAGGGGACCGACCTAGGGTTAGAGTTAGCACCCAGGAGGCGGCAGGCCCAATCCTCTGGCTGGGCGGCGAGAGGTGCGCGGGCCGAGGTAAAGGCTCTGGCGAGCCGGAGCCTGGGCCCCTGCATTTTGGTGGGAGGCTTCAAAAGTCGCTGGTTTCTCCAGGGCCCTGTCCGTTCTCCCGCCCTGAATGACCGGTGGCGCCCCTAGCAGCCCGGGTGGGGACAGTGCGGCAGGGTGAGTCGGGTTCTGGGGCTCTGAGTCACCAATCCCCAGCGTTGCAGAGCCAGGCCCCTTGGGATGTGCCCCACGGGGCCGACCTAGGGTTTTGGTTAGCCCCAGGAGCTTGGCAGGCCCTATCCACCGGCTCCGAATCAAGCGGAGGGGCGGGCTGAGGTGAGGGCGCTGGGAGCAAGAGCATGGGAGCCAACGTTTTTGCGCGGGGGGGCCTTCGAAGCTCAGCGGGGGCTCGGAGGTCCCTGCCCGTTCTCCTGTCCTGATTGACCGGTGGTCCCCTAGCGGCTTGAGTGGCTGAAGGGCAGCAGGGTGAGTCCGGCAGTTGGGCACGGGGTCCCCATCCCCAGCGTTGCGTCACCAGGTCCCTTGGGAAGGGCCCCTCGGGGGCAGACCTATGGTTAGGGTTAGTCCCCAGGAGCCACGCAGGCCCGATACACCACCTGTGCATCGAGAGGACAGTTGGGCCGAGGTGAGGGTGCTGGTGAACGTGAGCCAGGGCCCAAGGGTTTTGGATCGGGGCGCCTTCGAAGGTCGACGGGGGTTCTGAGGGCCCTGCCAGTTCTCCCACCCTGAATGAATGGCGGCGCCCCTAGTGGCCTGTGTGGGGCGGGGCGGCAGCGTGCATCAGGCGCTGGGGCTTGGGGGTCCGCAATCTCCGGAGTTGCCGAACCGGGTCCCTTAGGAAGGGATCCTCAGGGGCCGTCCTAGGGTTAGGGTTAGCGCCCAGGAGGCCAGCAGGCCGGAGTCGCCAGCTCTGCAAGGAGCGGAGGTGCGGGCCGAGTTGAGGGTGCTGGTGAACGTGAGCGTGGGCCCAAGCATTTTGATTCGGGGCGCCTTGGAGCATGGGCGGGGGTTCGGAGGGCCCTGCCCTTTCTCCCACCCTGAATGAACAGCGGCGCCCCCAGCAGCCCGGGTGGGGAGGGGCGACAGGGTGCATCCTGTGCTGGGGCTTGGGGGTCCCCAATCCCCGGCGATGGGGCGCCAGGCCCCTTGGGAGAGGCCCCTCGGGGGCAACCTAGGGTTAGGTTTAGCCCCCAGGAGGCCGGCAGGCCCTATTCGCCAGCTGTGTGGAGAGTGGGGTGGCGGACGGAGGTGAGGGCGCTGGTGAGTGGGAGGGTGGGTCTGCGGTTTTTGCGCGGGGGGGGGGGCTTCGAAGGTCACCGTGTCTCGGAGGTCCCTGCCCGTTCTCCTGTCCTGATGGACCGGTGGTCCCCTAGCGACTTGGGTGGCTGAAGGGCAGCAGGGTGAGTCTGGCACTTGGGCACGGGGTCCCCATCCCCAGCATTGTGTCACCAGGACCCTTGGGAAGGGCCCCTCGGGGGCCGTCCTAGGGTTAGGGTTAGCGCCCAGGAGGCCGGCAGGCCCGAGTCGCCGGCTGTGCGGGGAGCGGAGGTGCGGGCCGAGTTGAGGGTGCTGGTGAACATGAGCGTGGGCCCAAGTGTTTTGATTCGGGGCGCCTTGGAGCATAGGCGGGGGTTCGGATGGCCGTGCCCCTTCTCCCACCCTGAATGAATGGCAGCGCCCCTGCAGCCCGTGAGGGGAGGGGCGACAGGGTGCATCAGGCACTGGGGCTTGGGGGTCCCCAATCCCCAGCGATGCCGCGCCAGGCCCCTTGGGAGAGGCCGCTCGGGGGCAACCTAGGGTTAGGTTTAGCCCCCAGGAGGCCGGCAGGCCCTATTCCCAGCTGTGTGGAGAGTGGAGTGGTGGATGGAGGTGAGGGCGCTGGTGAGTGGGAGGGTGGTTCTGCCGTTTTTGCACGGGGGGGCCTCCGGAGGTCACCATGTCTCGGAGGGCCCTGCCTGTTCTCCCGCCCTGAATGATCGGCAACACCCAAAGCCCCCGGGTGGCGGCTGGGCGGCAGGGTGAGTCAGGTGCTGAGGTTCGGGGTCCCCAATCCCGGCGTTGCTGCGCCAAGGCCCTTGGGAGTGGTCCTTTGGGGATCGATCTAGGGATATAGTTAGCCCCCAGGAGGCAGGTGGACACGATCAGAGGCTGAGCGTTACGCGGAGGGTTGGGATGAGGTGAGGGCACTGGCGAGACTGAGCATGAGCCCACACTTTTTAGTGCGGGGGACCATCGAAGGTCGGCGGGGGCCGCAGAGGGACCTGCCCGTTCTCCCACTCTGAATGACCGGCGGGGCCCCTAGCGGCTCGGGTGGCTGAAGGGCAGGAGGGTGAGTCCAGCACTTGGGCTCGGGGTCCCCATCCCCGGCGTTGTGGCGCCAGGCCACTTGGGAAGGGCCCCTCAGGGGGCCGACCTACCCTTAGGGTTAACCCCAGGCGGCCGGCAGGCCCGATACACCACCTGTGCGTCGAGCGGAGAGTTGGGCCGAGGTGAGGGTGCTGGTGAACATGAGCCTGGGCCCAAGCGTTTCGGTTCAGGGCGCCTTCGAAGGTCGGTGGGGGTTCGGAGGGCCCTGGCAGTTCTCCCACCCTGAATGAATGGCGGCGCCCCCAGCGGCCCGTGTGAGGCGGGGCGCCAGGGTGCATCCAGCACTGGGTCTTGGGGGTCCCCAATCCCCGGCGTTGCGATGCCAGGCCCCTTGGGAAGGGCCCCTCGGGGGCCGACCTATGGTTAGGGTTAGCTCCCAGGAGGCCGGCAGGCCCTGGGCCTTTGAATGTTGCCATGGCTCGAAGGGCCCTGCCTGTTCTCCTGCCCTGAATAACCAGTGGCGCCCTTAGCGGCTCCGTTGGCGGTGGGGCGGCAGGGGGAGTCCTGCGCTGTGGCTCGGGGATCCCCAATCCGCAGCGTTGCGGGGCCAGGCCCCTTGGGAGGGGCTCGTAGGGGACCAACCTAGGGTTAGAGTTAGCACCCAGGAGGCGGCAGGCCCAATCCTCTGGCTGGGCGGCGAGAGGTGCGCGGGCCGAGGTAAAGGCTCTGGCGAGCCGGAGCCTGGGCCCCTGCATTTTGGTGGGAGGCTTCAAAAGTCGCTGGTTTCTCCAGGGCCCTGTCCGTTCTCCCGCCCTGAATGACCGGTGGCGCCCCTAGCGGCCCGGGTGGGGACAGTGCGGCAGGGTGAGTCGGGTTCTGGGGCTCTGAGTCACCAATCCCCAGCGTTGCAGAGCCAGGCCCCTTGGGATGTGCCCCACGGGGCCGACCTAGGGTTTTGGTTAGCCCCAGGAGCTTGGCAGGCCCTATCCACCGGCTCCGAATCAAGCGGAGGGGCGGGCTGAGGTGAGGGCGCTGGGAGCAAGAGCATGGGAGCCAACGTTTTTGCGCGGGGGGCCTTCGAAGGTCAGCGGGGGCTCGGAGGTCCCTGCCCGTTCTCCTGTCCTGATTGACCGGTGGTCCCCTAGCGGCTTGAGTGGCTGAAGGGCAGCAGGGTGAGTCCGGCAGTTGGGCACGGGGTCCCCATCCCCAGCGTTGCGTCACCAGGTCCCTTGGGAAGGGCCCCTCGGGGGCAGACCTATGGTTAGGGTTAGTCCCCAGGAGCCACGCAGGCCCGATACACCACCTGTGCATCGAGAGGACAGTTGGGCCGAGGTGAGGGTGCTGGTGAACGTGAGCCAGGGCCCAAGGGTTTTGGATCGGGGCGCCTTCGAAGGTCGACGGGGGTTCTGAGGGCCCTGCCAGTTCTCCCACCCTGAATGAATGGCGGCGCCCCTAGTGGCCTGTGTGGGGCGGGGCGGCAGCGTGCATCAGGCGCTGGGGCTTGGGGGTCTGCAATCTCCGGAGTTGCCGAACCGGGTCCCTTAGGAAGGGATCCTCAGGGGCCGTCCTAGGGTTAGGGTTAGCGCCCAGGAGGCCAGCAGGCCGGAGTCGCCAGCTCTGCAAGGAGCAGAGGTGCGGGCCGAGTTGAGGGTGCTGGTGAACGTGAGCGTGGGCCCAAGCATTTTGATTCGGGGCGCCTTGGAGCATGGGCGGGGGTTCGGAGGGCCCTGCCCTTTCTCCCACCCTGAATGAACAGCGGCGCCCCCAGCAGCCCGGGTGGGGAGGGGCGACAGGGTGCATCCTGTGCTGGGGCTTGGGGGTCCCCAATCCCCGGCGATGGGGCGCCAGGCCCCTTGGGAGAGGCCCCTCGGGGGCAACCTAGGGTTAGGTTTAGCCCCCAGGAGGCCGGCAGGCCCTATTCGCCAGCTGTGTGGAGAGTGGGGTGGCGGACGGAGGTGAGGGCGCTGGTGAGTGGGAGGGTGGGTCTGCCGTTTTTGCGCGGGGGGGGGGGGCTTCGAAGGTCACCGTGTCTCGGAGGTCCCTGCCCGTTCTCCTGTCCTGATGGACCGGTGGTCCCCTAGCGACTTGGGTGGCTGAAGGGCAGCAGGGTGAGTCTGGCACTTGGGCACGGGGTCCCCATCCCCAGCATTGTGTCACCAGGACCCTTGGGAAGGGCCCCTCGGGGGCCGTCCTAGGGTTAGGGTTAGCGCCCAGGAGGCCGGCAGGCCCGAGTCGCCGGCTGTGCGGGGAGCGGAGGTGCGGGCCGAGTTGAGGGTGCTGGTGAACATGAGCGTGGGCCCAAGTGTTTTGATTCGGGGCGCCTTGGAGCATAGGCGGGGGTTCGGATGGCCGTGCCCCTTCTCCCACCCTGAATGAATGGCAGCGCCCCTGCAGCCCGTGAGGGGAGGGGCGACAGGGTGCATCAGGCACTGGGGCTTGGGGGTCCCCAATCCCCAGCGATGCCGCGCCAGGCCCCTTGGGAGAGGCCGCTCGGGGGCAACCTAGGGTTAGGTTTAGCCCCCAGGAGGCCGGCAGGCCCTATTCCCAGCTGTGTGGAGAGTGGAGTGGTGGATGGAGGTGAGGGCGCTGGTGAGTGGGAGGGTGGGTCTGCCGTTTTTGCACGGGGGGGCCTCCGGAGGTCACCATGTCTCGGAGGGCCCTGCCTGTTCTCCCGCCCTGAATGATCGGCAACACCCAAAGCCCCCGGGTGGCGGCTGGGCGGCAGGGTGAGTCAGGTGCTGAGGTTCGGGGTCCCCAATCCCGGCGTTGCTGTGCCAAGGCCCTTGGGAGTGGTCCTTTGGGGATCGATCTAGGGATATAGTTAGCCCCCAGGAGGCAGGTGGACACGATCAGAGGCTGAGCGTTACGCGGAGGGTTGGGATGAGGTGAGGGCACTGGCGAGACTGAGCATGAGCCCACGCTTTTTAGTGCGGGGGACCATCGAAGGTCGGCGGGGCCGCAGAGGGACCTGCCCGTTCTCCCACTCTGAATGACCGGCGGGGCCCCTAGCGGCTCGGGTGGCTGAAGGGCAGGAGGGTGAGTCCAGCACTTGGGCTCGGGGTCCCCATCCCCGGCGTTGTGGCGCCAGGCCACTTGGGAAGGGCCCCTCAGGGGGCCGACCTACCCTTAGGGTTAACCCCAGGCGGCCGGCAGGCCCGATACACCACCTGTGCGTCGAGCGGAGAGTTGGGCCGAGGTGAGGGTGCTGGTGAACATGAGCCTGGGCCCAAGCGTTTCGGTTCAGGGCGCCTTCGAAGGTCGGTGGGGGTTCGGAGGGCCCTGGCAGTTCTCCCACCCTGAATGAATGGCGGCGCCCCCAGCGGCCCGTGTGAGGCGGGGCGCCAGGGTGCATCCAGCACTGGGTCTTGGGGGTCCCCAATCCCCGGCGTTGCGATGCCAGGCCCCTTGGGAAGGGCCCCTCGGGGGCCGACCTATGGTTAGGGTTAGCTCCCAGGAGGCCGGCAGGCCCTGGGCCTTTGAATGTTGCCATGGCTCGAAGGGCCCTGCCTGTTCTCCTGCCCTGAATAACCAGTGGCGCCCTTAGCGGCTCCGTTGGCGGTGGGGCGGCAGGGGGAGTCCTGCGCTGTGGCTCGGGGATCCCCAATCCGCAGCGTTGCGGGGCCAGGCCCCTTGGGAGGGGCTCGTAGGGGACCGACCTAGGGTTAGAGTTAGCACCCAGGAGGCGGCAGGCCCAATCCTCTGGCTGGGCGGCGAGAGGTGCGCGGGCCGAGGTAAAGGCTCTGGTGAGCCGGAGCCTGGGCCCCTGCATTTTGGTGGGAGGCTTCAAAAGTCGCTGGTTTCTCCAGGGCCCTGTCCATTCTCCCGCCCTGAATGACCGGTGGCGCCCCTAGCGGCCCGGGTGGGGACAGTGCGGCAGGGTGAGTCGGGTTCTGGGGCTCTGAGTCACCAATCCCCAGCGTTGCAGAGCCAGGCCCCTTGGGATGTGCCCCACGGGGCCGACCTAGGGTTTTGGTTAGCCCCAGGAGCTTGGCAGGCCCTATCCACCGGCTCCGAATCAAGCGGAGGGGCGGGCTGAGGTGAGGGCGCTGGGAGCAAGAGCATGGGAGCCAACGTTTTTGCGCGGGGGGCCTTCGAAGGTCAGCGGGGGCTCGGAGGTCCCTGCCCGTTCTCCTGTCCTGATTGACCGGTGGTCCCCTAGCGGCTTGAGTGGCTGAAGGGCAGCAGGGTGAGTCCGGCAGTTGGGCACGGGGTCCCCATCCCCAGCGTTGCGTCACCAGGTCCCTTGGGAAGGGCCCCTCGGGGGCCGACCTATGGTTAGGGTTAGCTCCCAGGAGGCCGGCAGGCCCTGGGCCTTTGAATGTTGCCATGGCTCGAAGGGCCCTGCCTGTTCTCCTGCCCTGAATAACCAGTGGCGCCCTTAGCGGCTCCGTTGGCGGTGGGGCGGCAGGGGGAGTCCTGCGCTGTGGCTCGGGGATCCCCAATCCGCAGCGTTGCGGGGCCAGGCCCCTTGGGAGGGGCTCGTAGGGGACCAACCTAGGGTTAGAGTTAGCACCCAGGAGGCGGCAGGCCCAATCCTCTGGCTGGGCGGCGAGAGGTGCGCGGGCCGAGGTAAAGGCTCTGGCGAGCCGGAGCCTGGGCCCCTGCATTTTGGTGGGAGGCTTCAAAAGTCGCTGGTTTCTCCAGGGCCCTGTCCTTTCTCCCGCCCTGAATGACCGGTGGCGCCCCTAGCGGCCCGGGTGGGGACAGTGCGGCAGGGTGAGTCGGGTTCTGGGGCTCTGAGTCACCAATCCCCAGCGTTGCAGAGCCAGGCCCCTTGGGATGTGCCCCACGGGGCCGACCTAGGGTTTTGGTTAGCCCCAGGAGCTTGGCAGGCCCTATCCACCGGCTCCGAATCAAGCGGAGGGGCGGGCTGAGGTGAGGGCGCTGGGAGCAAGAGCATGGGAGCCAACGTTTTTGCGCGGGGGGCCTTCGAAGGTCAGCGGGGGCTCGGAGGTCCCTGCCCGTTCTCCTGTCCTGATTGACCGGTGGTCCCCTAGCGGCTTGAGTGGCTGAAGGGCAGCAGGGTGAGTCCGGCAGTTGGGCACGGGGTCCCCATCCCCAGCGTTGCGTCACCAGGTCCCTTGGGAAGGGCCCCTCGGGGGCCGACCTATGGTTAGGGTTAGCTCCCAGGAGGCCGGCAGGCCCTGGGCCTTTGAATGTTGCCATGGCTCGAAGGGCCCTGCCTGTTCTCCTGCCCTGAATAACCAGTGGCGCCCTTAGCGGCTCCGTTGGCGGTGGGGCGGCAGGGGGAGTCCTGCGCTGTGGCTCGGGGATCCCCAATCCGCAGCGTTGCGGGGCCAGGCCCCTTGGGAGGGGCTCGTAGGGGACCAACCTAGGGTTAGAGTTAGCACCCAGGAGGCGGCAGGCCCAATCCTCTGGCTGGGCGGCGAGAGGTGCGCGGGCCGAGGTAAAGGCTCTGGTGAGCCGGAGCCTGGGCCCCTGCATTTTGGTGGGAGGCTTCAAAAGTCGCTGGTTTCTCCAGGGCCCTGTCCGTTCTCCCGCCCTGATTGACGGGTGGTCCCCTAGCGGCTTGAGTGGCTGAAGGGCAGCAGGGTGAGTCCGGCAGTTGGGCACGGGGTCCCCATCCCCAGCGTTGCGTCACCAGGTCCCTTGGGAAGGGCCCCTCGGGGGCAGACCTATGGTTAGGGTTAGTCCCCAGGAGCCACGCAGGCCCGATACACCACCTGTGCATCGAGAGGACAGTTGGGCCGAGGTGAGGGTCCTGGTGAACGTGAGCCAGGGCCCAAGGGTTTTGGATCGGGGCGCCTTCGAAGGTCGACGGGGGTTCTGAGGGCCCTGCCAGTTCTCCCACCCTGAATGAATGGCGGCGCCCCTAGTGGCCTGTGTGGGGCGGGGCGGCAGCGTGCATCAGGCGCTGGGGCTTGGGGGTCCGCAATCTCCGGAGTTGCCGAACCGGGTCCCTTAGGAAGGGATCCTCAGGGGCCGTCCTAGGGTTAGGGTTAGCGCCCAGGAGGCCAGCAGGCCGGAGTCGCCAGCTCTGCAAGGAGCAGAGGTGCGGGCCGAGTTGAGGGTGCTGGTGAACGTGAGCGTGGGCCCAAGCATTTTGATTCGGGGCGCCTTGGAGCATGGGCGGGGGTTCGGAGGGCCCTGCCCTTTCTCCCACCCTGAATGAACAGCGGCGCCCCCAGCAGCCCGGGTGGGGAGGGGCGACAGGGTGCATCCTGTGCTGGGGCTTGGGGGTCCCCAATCCCCGGCGATGGGGCGCCAGGCCCCTTGGGAGAGGCCCCTCGGGGGCAACCTAGGGTTAGGTTTAGCCCCCAGGAGGCCGGCAGGCCCTATTCACCAGCTGTGTGGAGAGTGGGGTGGCGGACGGAGGTGAGGGCGCTGGTGAGTGGGAGGGTGGGTCTGCCGTTTTTGCGCGGGGGGGGGGGGCTTCGAAGGTCACCGTGTCTCGGAGGTCCCTGCCCGTTCTCCTGTCCTGATGGACCGGTGGTCCCCTAGCGACTTGGGTGGCTGAAGGGCAGCAGGGTGAGTCTGGCACTTGGGCACGGGGTCCCCATCCCCAGCATTGTGTCACCAGGACCCTTGGGAAGGGCCCCTCGGGGGCCGTCCTAGGGTTAGGGTTAGCGCCCAGGAGGCCGGCAGGCCCGAGTCGCCGGCTGTGCGGGGAGCGGAGGTGCGGGCCGAGTTGAGGGTGCTGGTGAACATGAGCGTGGGCCCAAGTGTTTTGATTCGGGGCGCCTTGGAGCATAGGCGGGGGTTCGGATGGCCGTGCCCCTTCTCCCACCCTGAATGAATGGCAGCGCCCCTGCAGCCCGTGAGGGGAGGGGCGACAGGGTGCATCAGGCACTGGGGCTTGGGGGTCCCCAATCCCCAGCGATGCCGCGCCAGGCCCCTTGGGAGAGGCCGCTCGGGGGCAACCTAGGGTTAGGTTTAGCCCCCAGGAGGCCGGCAGGCCCTATTCCCAGCTGTGTGGAGAGTGGAGTGGTGGATGGAGGTGAGGGCGCTGGTGAGTGGGAGGGTGGGTCTGCCGTTTTTGCACGGGGGGGCCTCCGGAGGTCACCATGTCTCGGAGGGCCCTGCCTGTTCTCCCGCCCTGAATGATCGGCAACACCCAAAGCCCCCGGGTGGCGGCTGGGCGGCAGGGTGAGTCAGGTGCTGAGGTTCGGGGTCCCCAATCCCGGCGTTGCTGCGCCAAGGCCCTTGGGAGTCGTCCTTTGGGGATCGATCTAGGGATATAGTTAGCCCCCAGGAGGCAGGTGGACACGATCAGAGGCTGAGCGTTACGCGGAGGGTTGGGATGAGGTGAGGGCACTGGCGAGACTGAGCATGAGCCCACGCTTTTTAGTGCGGGGGACCATCGAAGGTCGGCGGGGGCCGCAGAGGGACCTGCCCGTTCTCCCACTCTGAATGACCGGCGGGGCCCCTAGCGGCTCGGGTGGCTGAAGGGCAGGAGGGTGAGTCCAGCACTTGGGCTCGGGGTCCCCATCCCCGGCGTTGTGGCGCCAGGCCACTTGGGAAGGGCCCCTCAGGGGGCCGACCTACCCTTAGGGTTAACCCCAGGCGGCCGGCAGGCCCGATACACCACCTGTGCGTCGAGCGGAGAGTTGGGCCGAGGTGAGGGTGCTGGTGAACATGAGCCTGGGCCCAAGCGTTTCGGTTCAGGGCGCCTTCGAAGGTCGGTGGGGGTTCGGAGGGCCCTGGCAGTTCTCCCACCCTGAATGAATGGCGGCGCCCCCAGCGGCCCGTGTGAGGCGGGGCGCCAGGGTGCATCCAGCACTGGGTCTTGGGGGTCCCCAATCCCCGGCGTTGCGATGCCAGGCCCCTTAGGAAGGGCCCCTCGGGGGCCGACCTATGGTTAAGGTTAGCTCCCAGGAGGCCGGCAGGCCCTGGGCCTTTGAATGTTGCCATGGCTCGAAGGGCCCTGCCTGTTCTCCTGCCCTGAATAACCAGTGGCGCCCTTAGCGGCTCCGTTGGCGGTGGGGCGGCAGGGGGAGTCCTGCGCTGTGGCTCGGGGATCCCCAATCCGCAGCGTTGCGGGGCCAGGCCCCTTGGGAGGGGCTCGTAGGGGACCGACCTAGGGTTAGAGTTAGCACCGAGGAGGCGGCAGGCCCAATCCTCTGGCTGGGCGGCGAGAGGTGCGCGGGCCGAGGTAAAGGCTCTGGCGAGCCGGAGCCTGGGCCCCTGCATTTTGGTGGGAGGCTTCAAAAGTCGCTGGTTTCTCCAGGGCCCTGTCCGTTCTCCCGCCCTGAATGACCGGTGGCGCCCCTAGCGGCCCGGGTGGGGACAGTGCGGCAGGGTGAGTCGGGTTCTGGGGCTCTGAGTCACCAATCCCCAGCGTTGCAGAGCCAGGCCCCTTGGGATGTGCCCCACGGGGCCGACCTAGGGTTTTGGTTAGCCCCAGGAGCTTGGCAGGCCCTATCCACCGGCTCCGAATCAAGCGGAGGGGCGGGCTGAGGTGAGGGCGCTGGGAGCAAGAGCATGGGAGCCAACGTTTTTGCGCGGGGGGCCTTCGAAGGTCAGCGGGGGCTCGGAGGTCCCTGCCCGTTCTCCTGTCCTGATTGACCGGTGGTCCCCTAGCGGCTTGAGTGGCTGAAGGGCAGCAGGGTGAGTCCGGCAGTTGGGCACGGGGTCCCCATCCCCAGCGTTGCGTCACCAGGTCCCTTGGGAAGGGCCCCTCGGGGGCCGACCTATGGTTAGGGTTAGCTCCCAGGAGGCCGGCAGGCCCTGGGCCTTTGAATGTTGCCATGGCTCGAAGGGCCCTGCCTGTTCTCCTGCCCTGAATAACCAGTGGCGCCCTTAGCGGCTCCGTTGGCGGTGGGGCGGCAGGGGGAGTCCTGCGCTGTGGCTCGGGGATCCCCAATCCGCAGCGTTGCGGGGCCAGGCCCCTTGGGAGGGGCTCGTAGGGGACCAACCTAGGGTTAGAGTTAGCACCCAGGAGGCGGCAGGCCCAATCCTCTGGCTGGGCGGCGAGAGGTGCGCGGGCCGAGGTAAAGGCTCTGGCGAGCCGGAGCCTGGGCACCTGCATTTTGGTGGGAGGCTTCAAAAGTCGCTGGTTTCTCCAGGGCCCTGTCCGTTCTCCCGCCCTGAATGACCGGTGGCGCCCCTAGCGGCCCGGGTGGGGACAGTGCGGCAGGGTGAGTCGGGTTCTGGGGCTCTGAGTCACCAATCCCCAGCGTTGCAGAGCCAGGCCCCTTGGGATGTGCCCCACGGGGCCGACCTAGGGTTTTGGTTAGCCCCAGGAGCTTGGCAGGCCCTATCCACCGGCTCCGAATCAAGCGGAGGGGCGGGCTGAGGTGAGGGCGCTGGGAGCAAGAGCATGGGAGCCAACGTTTTTGCGCGGGGGGCCTTCGAAGGTCAGCGGGGGCTCGGAGGTCCCTGCCCGTTCTCCTGTCCTGATTGACCGGTGGTCCCCTAGCGATTGAGTGGCTGAAGGGCAGCAGGGTGAGTCCCGCAGTTGGGCACGGGGTCCCCATCCCCAGCGTTGCGTCACCAGGTCCCTTGGGAAGGGCCCCTCGGGGGCCGACCTATGGTTAGGGTTAGCTCCCAGGAGGCCGGCAGGCCCTGGGCCTTTGAATATTGCCATGGCTCGAAGGGCCCTGCCTGTTCTCCTGCCCTGAATAACCAGTGGCGCCCTTAGCGGCTCCGTTGGCGGTGGGGCGGCAGGGGGAGTCCTGCGCTGTGGCTAGGGGATCCCCAATCCGCAGCGTTGCGGGGCCAGGCCCCTTGGGAGGGGCTCGTAGGGGACCAACCTAGGGTTAGAGTTAGCACCGAGGAGGCGGCAGGCCCAATCCTCTGGCTGGGCGGCGAGAGGTGCGCGGGCCGAGGTAAAGGCTCTGGCGAGCCGGAGCCTGGGCCCCTGCATTTTGGTGGGAGGCTTCAAAAGTCGCTGGTTTCTCCAGGGCCCTGTCCGTTCCCCGCCCTGATTGACCGGTGGTCCCCTAGCGGCTTGAGTGGCTGAAGGGCAGCAGGGTGAGTCCGGCAGTTGGGCACGGGGTCCCCATCCCCAGCGTTGCGTCACCAGGTCCCTTGGGAAGGGCCCCTCGGGGGCAGACCTATGGTTAGGGTTAGTCCCCAGGAGCCACGCAGGCCCGATACACCACCTGTGCATCGAGAGGACAGTTGGGCCGAGGTGAGGGTCCTGGTGAACGTGAGCCAGGGCCCAAGGGTTTTGGATCGGGGCGCCTTCGAAGGTCGACGGGGGTTCTGAGGGCCCTGCCAGTTCTCCCACCCTGAATGAATGGCGGCGCCCCTAGTGGCCTGTGTGGGGCGGGGCGGCAGCGTGCATCAGGCGCTGGGGCTTGGGGGTCCGCAATCTCCGGAGTTGCCGAACCGGGTCCCTTAGGAAGGGATCCTCAGGGGCCGTCCTAGGGTTAGGGTTAGCGCCCAGGAGGCCAGCAGGCCGGAGTTGCCAGCTCTGCAAGGAGCAGAGGTGCGGGCCGAGTTGAGGGTGCTGGTGAACGTGAGCGTGGGCCCAAGCATTTTGATTCGGGGCGCCTTGGAGCATGGGCGGGGGTTCGGAGGGCCCTGCCCTTTCTCCCACCCTGAATGAACAGCGGCGCCCCCAGCAGCCCGGGTGGGGAGGGGCGACAGGGTGCATCCTGTGCTGGGGCTTGGGGGTCCCCAATCCCCGGCGATGGGGCGCCAGGCCCCTTGGGAGAGGCCCCTCGGGGGCAACCTAGGGTTAGGTTTAGCCCCCAGGAGGCCGGCAGGCCCTATTCGCCAGCTGTGTGGAGAGTGGGGTGGCGGACGGAGGTGAGGGCGCTGGTGAGTGGGAGGGTGGGTCTGCGGTTTTTGCGCGGGGGGGGGGGGCTTCGAAGGTCACCGTGTCTCGGAGGTCCCTGCCCGTTCTCCTGTCCTGATGGACCGGTGGTCCCCTAGCGACTTGGGTGGCTGAAGGGCAGCAGGGTGAGTCTGGCACTTGGGCACGGGGTCCCCATCCCCAGCATTGTGTCACCAGGACCCTTGGGAAGGGCCCCTCGGGGGCCGTCCTAGGGTTAGGGTTAGCGCCCAGGAGGCCGGCAGGCCCGAGTCGCCGGCTGTGCGGGGAGCGGAGGTGCGGGCCGAGTTGAGGGTGCTGGTGAACATGAGCGTGGGCCCAAGTGTTTTGATTCGGGGCGCCTTGGAGCATAGGCGGGGGTTCGGATGGCCGTGCCCCTTCTCCCACCCTGAATGAATGGCAGCGCCCCTGCAGCCCGTGAGGGGAGGGGCGACAGGGTGCATCAGGCACTGGGGCTTGGGGGTCCCCAATCCCCAGCGATGCCGCGCCAGGCCCCTTGGGAGAGGCCGCTCGGGGGCAACCTAGGGTTAGGTTTAGCCCCCAGGAGGCCGGCAGGCCCTATTCCCAGCTGTGTGGAGAGTGGAGTGGTGGATGGAGGTGAGGGCGCTGGTGAGTGGGAGGGTGGGTCTGCCGTTTTTGCACGGGGGGGCCTCCGGAGTTCACCATGTCTCGGAGGGCCCTGCCTGTTCTCCCGCCCTGAATGATCGGCAACACCCAAAGCCCCCGGGTGGCGGCTGGGCGGCAGGGTGAGTCAGGTGCTGAGGTTCGGGGTCCCCAATCCCGGCGTTGCTGCGCCAAGGCCCTTGGGAGTGGTCCTTTGGGGATCGATCTAGGGATATAGTTAGCCCCCAGGAGGCAGGTGGACACGATCAGAGGCTGAGCGTTACGCGGAGGGTTGGGATGAGGTGAGGGCACTGGCGAGACTGAGCATGAGCCCACGCTTTTTAGTGCGGGGGACCATCGAAGGTCGGCGGGGCCGCAGAGGGACCTGCCCGTTCTCCCACTCTGAATGACCGGCGGGGCCCCTAGCAGCTCGGGTGGCTGAAGGGCAGGAGGGTGAGTCCAGCACTTGGGCTCGGGGTCCCCATCCCCGGCGTTGTGGCGCCAGGCCACTTGGGAAGGGCCCCTCAGGGGGCCGACCTACCCTTAGGGTTAACCCCAGGCGGCCGGCAGGCCCGATACACCACCTGTGCGTCGAGCGGAGAGTTGGGCCGAGGTGAGGGTGCTGGTGAACATGAGCCTGGGCCCAAGCGTTTCGGTTCAGGGCGCCTTCGAAGGTCGGTGGGGGTTCGGAGGGCCCTGGCAGTTCTCCCACCCTGAATGAATGGCGGCGCCCCCAGCGGCCCGTGTGAGGCGGGGCGCCAGGGTGCATCCAGCACTGGGTCTTGGGGGTCCCCAATCCCCGGCGTTGCGATGCCAGGCCCCTTAGGAAGGGCCCCTCGGGGGCCGACCTATGGTTAAGGTTAGCTCCCAGGAGGCCGGCAGGCCCTGGGCCTTTGAATGTTGCCATGGCTCGAAGGGCCCTGCCTGTTCTCCTGCCCTGAATAACCAGTGGCGCCCTTAGCGGCTCCGTTGGCGGTGGGGCGGCAGGGGGAGTCCTGCGCTGTGGCTCGGGGATCCCCAATCCGCAGCGTTGCGGGGCCAGGCCCCTTGGGAGGGGCTCGTAGGGGACCGACCTAGGGTTAGAGTTAGCACCCAGGAGGCGGCAGGCCCAATCCTCTGGCTGGGCGGCGAGAGGTGCGCGGGCCGAGGTAAAGGCTCTGGCGAGCCGGAGCCTGGGCCCCTGCATTTTGGTGGGAGGCTTCAAAAGTCGCTGGTTTCTCCAGGGCCCTGTCCGTTCTCCCGCCCTGAATGACCGGTGGCGCCCCTAGCGGCCCGGGTGGGGACAGTGCGGCAGGGTGAGTCGGGTTCTGGGGCTCTGAGTCACCAATCCCCAGCGTTGCAGAGCCAGGCCCCTTGGGATGTGCCCCACGGGGCCGACCTAGGGTTTTGGTTAGCCCCAGGAGCTTGGCAGGCCCTATCCACCGGCTCCGAATCAAGCGGAGGGGCGGGCTGAGGTGAGGGCGCTGGGAGCAAGAGCATGGGAGCCAACGTTTTTGCGCGGGGGGCCTTCGAAGGTCAGCGGGGGCTCGGAGGTCCCTGCCCGTTCTCCTGTCCTGATTGACCGGTGGTCCCCTAGCGGCTTGAGTGGCTGAAGGGCAGCAGGGTGAGTCCGGCAGTTGGGCACGGGGTCCCCATCCCCAGCGTTGCGTCACCAGGTCCCTTGGGAAGGGCCCCTCGGGGGCCGACCTATGGTTAGGGTTAGCTCCCAGGAGGCCGGCAGGCCCTGGGCCTTTGAATGTTGCCATGGCTCGAAGGGCCCTGCCTGTTCTCCTGCCCTGAATAACCAGTGGCGCCCTTAGCGGCTCCGTTGGCGGTGGGGCGGCAGGGGGAGTCCTGCGCTGTGGCTCGGGGATCCCCAATCCGCAGCGTTGCGGGGCCAGGCCCCTTGGGAGGGGCTCGTAGGGGACCAACCTAGGGTTAGAGTTAGCACCCAGGAGGCGGCAGGCCCAATCCTCTGGCTGGGCGGCGAGAGGTGCGCGGGCCGAGGTAAAGGCTCTGGCGAGCCGGAGCCTGGGCCCCTGCATTTTGGTGGGAGGCTTCAAAAGTCGCTGGTTTCTCCAGGGCCCTGTCCGTTCTCCCGCCCTGAATGACCGGTGGCGCCCCTAGCGGCCCGGGTGGGGACAGTGCGGCAGGGTGAGTCGGTTTCTGGGGCTCTGAGTCACCAATCCCCAGCGTTGCAGAGCCAGGCCCCTTGGGATGTGCCCCACGGGGCCGACCTAGGGTTTTGGTTAGCCCCAGGAGCTTGGCAGGCCCTATCCACCGGCTCCGAATCAAGCGGAGGGGCGGGCTGAGGTGAGGGCGCTGGGAGCAAGAGCATGGGAGCCAACGTTTTTGCGCGGGGGGCCTTCGAAGGTCAGCGGGGGCTCGGAGGTCCCTGCCCGTTCTCCTGTCCTGATTGACCGGTGGTCCCCTAGCGATTGAGTGGCTGAAGGGCAGCAGGGTGAGTCCGGCAGTTGGGCACGGGGTCCCCATCCCCAGCGTTGCGTCACCAGGTCCCTTGGGAAGGGCCCCTCGGGGGCAGACCTATGGTTAGGGTTAGCTCCCAGGAGGCCGGCAGGCCCTGGGCCTTTGAATGTTGCCATGGCTCGAAGGGCCCTGCCTGTTCTCCTGCCCTGAATAACCAGTGGCGCCCTTAGCGGCTCCGTTGGCGGTGGGGCGGCAGGGGGAGTCCTGCGCTGTGGCTAGGGGATCCCCAATCCGCAGCGTTGCGGGGCCAGGCCCCTTGGGAGGGGCTCGTAGGGGACCAACCTAGGGTTAGAGTTAGCACCGAGGAGGCGGCAGGCCCAATCCTCTGGCTGGGCGGCGAGAGGTGCGCGGGCCGAGGTAAAGGCTCTGGCGAGCCGGAGCCTGGGCCCCTGCATTTTGGTGGGAGGCTTCAAAAGTCGCTGGTTTCTCCAGGGCCCTGTCCGTTCCCCGCCCTGATTGACCGGTGGTCCCCTAGCGGCTTGAGTGGCTGAAGGGCAGCAGGGTGAGTCCGGCAGTTGGGCACGGGGTCCCCATCCCCAGCGTTGCGTCACCAGGTCCCTTGGGAAGGGCCCCTCGGGGGCAGACCTATGGTTAGGGTTAGTCCCCAGGAGCCACGCAGGCCCGATACACCACCTGTGCATCGAGAGGACAGTTGGGCCGAGGTGAGGGTCCTGGTGAACGTGAGCCAGGGCCCAAGGGTTTTGGATCGGGGCGCCTTCGAAGGTCGACGGGGGTTCTGAGGGCCCTGCCAGTTCTCCCACCCTGAATGAATGGCGGCGCCCCTAGTGGCCTGTGTGGGGCGGGGCGGCAGCGTGCATCAGGCGCTGGGGCTTGGGGGTCCCCAATCCCCGGCGATGGGGCGCCAGGCCCCTTGGGAGAGGCCCCTCGGGGGCAACCTAGGGTTAGGTTTAGCCCCCAGGAGGCCGGCAGGCCCTATTCGCCAGCTGTGTGGAGAGTGGGGTGGCGGACGGAGGTGAGGGCGCTGGTGAGTGGGAGGGTGGGTCTGCGGTTTTTGCGCGGGGGGGGGGGCTTCGAAGGTCACCGTGTCTCGGAGGTCCCTGCCCGTTCTCCTGTCCTGATGGACCGGTGGTCCCCTAGCGACTTGGGTGGCTGAAGGGCAGCAGGGTGAGTCTGGCACTTGGGCACGGGGTCCCCATCCCCAGCATTGTGTCACCAGGACCCTTGGGAAGGGCCCCTCGGGGGCCGTCCTAGGGTTAGGGTTAGCGCCCAGGAGGCCGGCAGGCCCGAGTCGCCGGCTGTGCGGGGAGCGGAGGTGCGGGCCGAGTTGAGGGTGCTGGTGAACATGAGCGTGGGCCCAAGTGTTTTGATTCGGGGCGCCTTGGAGCATAGGCGGGGGTTCGGATGGCCGTGCCCCTTCTCCCACCCTGAATGAATGGCAGCGCCCCTGCAGCCCGTGAGGGGAGGGGCGACAGGGTGCATCAGGCACTGGGGCTTGGGGGTCCCCAATCCCCAGCGATGCCGCGCCAGGCCCCTTGGGAGAGGCCGCTCGGGGGCAACCTAGGGTTAGGTTTAGCCCCCAGGAGGCCGGCAGGCCCTATTCCCAGCTGTGTGGAGAGTGGAGTGGTGGATGGAGGTGAGGGCGCTGGTGAGTGGGAGGGTGGGTCTGCCGTTTTTGCACGGGGGGGCCTCCGGAGGTCACCATGTCTCGGAGGGCCCTGCCTGTTCTCCCGCCCTGAATGATCGGCAACACCCAAAGCCCCCGGGTGGCGGCTGGGCGGCAGGGTGAGTCAGGTGCTGAGGTTCGGGGTCCCCAATCCCGGCGTTGCTGCGCCAAGGCCCTTGGGAGTGGTCCTTTGGGGATCGATCTAGGGATATAGTTAGCCCCCAGGAGGCAGGTGGACACGATCAGAGGCTGAGCGTTACGCGGAGGGTTGGGATGAGGTGAGGGCACTGGCGAGACTGAGCATGAGCCCACGCTTTTTAGTGCGGGGGACCATCGAAGGTCGGCGGGGCCGCAGAGGGACCTGCCCGTTCTCCCACTCTGAATGACCGGCGGGGCCCCTAGCGGCTCGGGTGGCTGAAGGGCAGGAGGGTGAGTCCAGCACTTGGGCTCGGGGTCCCCATCCCCGGCGTTGTGGCGCCAGGCCACTTGGGAAGGGCCCCTCAGGGGGCCGACCTACCCTTAGGGTTAACCCCAGGCGGCCGGCAGGCCCGATACACCACCTGTGCGTCGAGCGGAGAGTTGGGCCGAGGTGAGGGTGCTGGTGAACATGAGCCTGGGCCCAAGCGTTTCGGTTCAGGGCGCCTTCGAAGGTCGGTGGGGGTTCGGAGGGCCCTGGCAGTTCTCCCACCCTGAATGAATGGCGGCGCCCCCAGCGGCCCGTGTGAGGCGGGGCGCCAGGGTGCATCCAGCACTGGGTCTTGGGGGTCCCCAATCCCCGGCGTTGCGATGCCAGGCCCCTTGGGAAGGGCCCCTCGGGGGCCGACCTATGGTTAGGGTTAGCTCCCAGGAGGCCGGCAGGCCCTGGGCCTTTGAATGTTGCCATGGCTCGAAGGGCCCTGCCTGTTCTCCTGCCCTGAATAACCAGTGGCGCCCTTAGCGGCTCCGTTGGCGGTGGGGCGGCAGGGGGAGTCCTGCGCTGTGGCTCGGGGATCCCCAATCCGCAGCGTTGCGGGGCCAGGCCCCTTGGGAGGGGCTCGTAGGGGACCGACCTAGGGTTAGAGTTAGCACCCAGGAGGCGGCAGGCCCAATCCTCTGGCTGGGCGGCGAGAGGTGCGCGGGCCGAGGTAAAGGCTCTGGCGAGCCGGAGCCTGGGCCCCTGCATTTTGGTGGGAGGCTTCAAAAGTCGCTGGTTTCTCCAGGGCCCTGTCCGTTCTCCCGCCCTGAATGACCGGTGGCGCCCCTAGCGGCCCGGGTGGGGACAGTGCGGCAGGGTGAGTCGGTTTCTGGGGCTCTGAGTCACCAATCCCCAGCGTTGCAGAGCCAGGCCCCTTGGGATGTGCCCCACGGGGCCGACCTAGGGTTTTGGTTAGCCCCAGGAGCTTGGCAGGCCCTATCCACCGGCTCCGAATCAAGCGGAGGGGCGGGCTGAGGTGAGGGCGCTGGGAGCAAGAGCATGGGAGCCAACGTTTTTGCGCGGGGGGCCTTCGAAGGTCAGCGGGGGCTCGGAGGTCCCTGCCCGTTCTCCTGTCCTGATTGACCGGTGGTCCCCTAGCGGCTTGAGTGGCTGAAGGGCAGCAGGGTGAGTCCGGCAGTTGGGCACGGGGTCCCCATCCCCAGCGTTGCGTCACCAGGTCCCTTGGGAAGGGCCCCTCGGGGGCCGACCTATGGTTAGGGTTAGCTCCCAGGAGACCGGCAGGCCCTGGGCCTTTGAATGTTGCCATGGCTCGAAGGGCCCTGCCTGTTCTCCTGCCCTGAATAACCAGTGGCGCCCTTAGCGGCTCCGTTGGCGGTGGGGCGGCAGGGGGAGTCCTGCGCTGTGGCTAGGGGATCCCCAATCCGCAGCGTTGCGGGGCCAGGCCCCTTGGGAGGGGCTCGTAGGGGACCAACCTAGGGTTAGAGTTAGCACCGAGGAGGCGGCAGGCCCAATCCTCTGGCTGGGCGGCGAGAGGTGCGCGGGCCGAGGTAAAGGCTCTGGCGAGCCGGAGCCTGGGCCCCTGCATTTTGGTGGGAGGCTTCAAAAGTCGCTGGTTTCTCCAGGGCCCTGTCCGTTCTCCCGCCCTGATTGACCGGTGGTCCCCTAGCGGCTTGAGTGGCTGAAGGGCAGCAGGGTGAGTCCGGCAGTTGGGCACGGGGTCCCCATCCCCAGCGTTGCGTCACCAGGTCCCTTGGGAAGGGCCCCTCGGGGGCAGACCTATGGTTAGGGTTAGTCCCCAGGAGCCACGCAGGCCCGATACACCACCTGTGCATCGAGAGGACAGTTGGGCCGAGGTGAGGGTCCTGGTGAACGTGAGCCAGGGCCCAAGGGTTTTGGATCGGGGCGCCTTCGAAGGTCGACGGGGGTTCTGAGGGCCCTGCCAGTTCTCCCACCCTGAATGAATGGCGGCGCCCCTAGTGGCCTGTGTGGGGCGGGGCGGCAGCGTGCATCAGGCGCTGGGGCTTGGGGGTCCGCAATCTCCGGAGTTGCCGAACCGGGTCCCTTAGGAAGGGATCCTCAGGGGCCGTCCTAGGGTTAGGGTTAGCGCCCAGGAGGCCAGCAGGCCGGAGTTGCCAGCTCTGCAAGGAGCAGAGGTGCGGGCCGAGTTGAGGGTGCTGGTGAACGTGAGCGTGGGCCCAAGCATTTTGATTCGGGGCGCCTTGGAGCATGGGCGGGGGTTCGGAGGGCCCTGCCCTTTCTCCCACCCTGAATGAACAGCGGCGCCCCCAGCAGCCCGGGTGGGGAGGGGCGACAGGGTGCATCAGGCACTGGGGCTTGGGGGTCCCCAATCCCCAGCGATGCCGCGCCAGGCCCCTTGGGAGAGGCCGCTCGGGGGCAACCTAGGGTTAGGTTTAGCCCCCAGGAGGCCGGCAGGCCCTATTCCCAGCTGTGTGGAGAGTGGAGTGGTGGATGGAGGTGAGGGCGCTGGTGAGTGGGAGGGTGGGTCTGCCGTTTTTGCACGGGGGGGCCTCCGGAGGTCACCATGTCTCGGAGGGCCCTGCCTGTTCTCCCGCCCTGAATGATCGGCAACACCCAAAGCCCCCGGGTGGCGGCTGGGCGGCAGGGTGAGTCAGGTGCTGAGGTTCGGGGTCCCCAATCCCGGCGTTGCTGCGCCAAGGCCCTTGGGAGTCGTCCTTTGGGGATCGATCTAGGGATATAGTTAGCCCCCAGGAGGCAGGTGGACACGATCAGAGGCTGAGCGTTACGCGGAGGGTTGGGATGAGGTGAGGGCACTGGCGAGACTGAGCATGAGCCCACGCTTTTTAGTGCGGGGGACCATCGAAGGTCGGCGGGGCCGCAGAGGGACCTGCCCGTTCTCCCACTCTGAATGACCGGCGGGGCCCCTAGCGGCTCGGGTGGCTGAAGGGCAGGAGGGTGAGTCCAGCACTTGGGCTCGGGGTCCCCATCCCCGGCGTTGTGGCGCCAGGCCACTTGGGAAGGGCCCCTCAGGGGGCCGACCTACCCTTAGGGTTAACCCCAGGCGGCCGGCAGGCCCGATACACCACCTGTGCGTCGAGCGGAGAGTTGGGCCGAGGTGAGGGTGCTGGTGAACATGAGCCTGGGCCCAAGCGTTTCGGTTCAGGGCGCCTTCGAAGGTCGGTGGGGGTTCGGAGGGCCCTGGCAGTTCTCCCACCCTGAATGAATGGCGGCGCCCCCAGCGGCCCGTGTGAGGCGGGGCGCCAGGGTGCATCCAGCACTGGGTCTTGGGGGTCCCCAATCCCCGGCGTTGCGATGCCAGGCCCCTTGGGAAGGGCCCCTCGGGGGCCGACCTATGGTTAGGGTTAGCTCCCAGGAGGCCGGCAGGCCCTGGGCCTTTGAATGTTGCCATGGCTCGAAGGGCCCTGCCTGTTCTCCTGCCCTGAATAACCAGTGGCGCCCTTAGCGGCTCCGTTGGCGGTGGGGCGGCAGGGGGAGTCCTGCGCTGTGGCTCGGGGATCCCCAATCCGCAGCGTTGCGGGGCCAGGCCCCTTGGGAGGGGCTCGTAGGGGACCGACCTAGGGTTAGAGTTAGCACCCAGGAGGCGGCAGGCCCAATCCTCTGGCTGGGCGGCGAGAGGTGCGCGGGCCGAGGTAAAGGCTCTGGCGAGCCGGAGCCTGGGCCCCTGCATTTTGGTGGGAGGCTTCAAAAGTCGCTGGTTTCTCCAGGGCCCTGTCCGTTCTCCCGCCCTGAATGACCGGTGGCGCCCCTAGCGGCCCGGGTGGGGACAGTGCGGCAGGGTGAGTCGGGTTCTGGGGCTCTGAGTCACCAATCCCCAGCGTTGCAGAGCCAGGCCCCTTGGGATGTGCCCCACGGGGCCGACCTAGGGTTTTGGTTAGCCCCAGGAGCTTGGCAGGCCCTATCCACCGGCTCCGAATCAAGCGGAGGGGCGGGCTGAGGTGAGGGCGCTGGGAGCAAGAGCATGGGAGCCAACGTTTTTGCGCGGGGGGCCTTCGAAGGTCAGCGGGGGCTCGGAGGTCCCTGCCCGTTCTCCTGTCCTGATTGACCGGTGGTCCCCTAGCGGCTTGAGTGGCTGAAGGGCAGCAGGGTGAGTCCGGCAGTTGGGCACGGGGTCCCCATCCCCAGCGTTGCGTCACCAGGTCCCTTGGGAAGGGCCCCTCGGGGGCAGACCTATGGTTAGGGTTAGTCCCCAGGAGCCACGCAGGCCCGATACACCACCTGTGCATCGAGGGGACAGTTGGGCCGAGGTGAGGGTCCTGGTGAACGTGAGCCAGGGCCCAAGGGTTTTGGATCGGGGCGCCTTCGAAGGTCGACGGGGGTTCTGAGGGCCCTGCCAGTTCTCCCACCCTGAATGAATGGCGGCGCCCCTAGTGGCCTGTGTGGGGCGGGGCGGCAGCGTGCATCAGGCGCTGGGGCTTGGGGGTCCGCAATCTCCGGAGTTGCCGAACCGGGTCCCTTAGGAAGGGATCCTCAGGGGCCGTCCTAGGGTTAGGGTTAGCGCCCAGGAGGCCAGCAGGCCGGAGTCGCCAGCTCTGCAAGGAGCGGAGGTGCGGGCCGAGTTGAGGGTGCTGGTGAACGTGAGCGTGGGCCGAAGCATTTTGATTCGGGGCGCCTTGGAGCATGGGCGGGGGTTCGGAGGGCCCTGCCCTTTCTCCCACCCTGAATGAACAGCGGCGCCCCCAGCAGCCCGGGTGGGGAGGGGCGACAGGGTGCATCCTGTGCTGGGGCTTGGGGGTCCCCAATCCCCGGCGATGGGGCGCCAGGCCCCTTGGGAGAGGCCCCTCGGGGGCAACCTAGGGTTAGGTTTAGCCCCCAGGAGGCCGGCAGGCCCTATTCGCCAGCTGTGTGGAGAGTGGGGTGGCGGACGGAGGTGAGGGCGCTGGTGAGTGGGAGGGTGGGTCTGCCGTTTTTGCGCGGGGGGGGGGGGGCTTCGAAGGTCACCGTGTCTCGGAGGTCCCTGCCCGTTCTCCTGTCCTGATGGACCGGTGGTCCCCTAGCGACTTGGGTGGCTGAAGGGCAGCAGGGTGAGTCTGGCACTTGGGCACGGGGTCCCCATCCCCAGCATTGTGTCACCAGGACCCTTGGGAAGGGCCCCTCGGGGGCCGTCCTAGGGTTAGGGTTAGCGCCCAGGAGGCCGGCAGGCCCGAGTCGCCGGCTGTGCGGGGAGCGGAGGTGCGGGCCGAGTTGAGGGTGCTGGTGAACATGAGCGTGGGCCCAAGTGTTTTGATTCGGGGCGCCTTGGAGCATAGGCGGGGGTTCGGATGGCCGTGCCCCTTCTCCCACCCTGAATGAATGGCAGCGCCCCTGCAGCCCGTGAGGGGAGGGGCGACAGGGTGCATCAGGCACTGGGGCTTGGGGGTCCCCAATCCCCAGCGATGCCGCGCCAGGCCCCTTGGGAGAGGCCGCTCGGGGGCAACCTAGGGTTAGGTTTAGCCCCCAGGAGGCCGGCAGGCCCTATTCCCAGCTGTGTGGAGAGTGGAGTGGTGGATGGAGGTGAGGGCGCTGGTGAGTGGGAGGGTGGGTCTGCCGTTTTTGCACGGGGGGGCCTCCGGAGGTCACCATGTCTCGGAGGGCCCTGCCTGTTCTCCCGCCCTGAATGATCGGCAACACCCAAAGCCCCCGGGTGGCGGCTGGGCGGCAGGGTGAGTCAGGTGCTGAGGTTCGGGGTCCCCAATCCCGGCGTTGCTGCGCCAAGGCCCTTGGGAGTCGTCCTTTGGGGATCGATCTAGGGATATAGTTAGCCCCCAGGAGGCAGGTGGACACGATCAGAGGCTGAGCGTTACGCGGAGGGTTGGGATGAGGTGAGGGCACTGGCGAGACTGAGCATGAGCCCACGCTTTTTAGTGCGGGGGACCATCGAAGGTCGGCGGGGCCGCAGAGGGACCTGCCCGTTCTCCCACTCTGAATGACCGGCGGGGCCCCTAGCGGCTCGGGTGGCTGAAGGGCAGGAGGGTGAGTCCAGCACTTGGGCTCGGGGTCCCCATCCCCGGCGTTGTGGCGCCAGGCCACTTGGGAAGGGCCCCTCAGGGGGCCGACCTACCCTTAGGGTTAACCCCAGGCGGCCGGCAGGCCCGATACACCACCTGTGCGTCGAGCGGAGAGTTGGGCCGAGGTGAGGGTGCTGGTGAACATGAGCCTGGGCCCAAGCGTTTCGGTTCAGGGCGCCTTCGAAGGTCGGTGGGGGTTCGGAGGGCCCTGGCAGTTCTCCCACCCTGAATGAATGGCGGCGCCCCCAGCGGCCCGTGTGAGGCGGGGCGCCAGGGTGCATCCAGCACTGGGTCTTGGGGGTCCCCAATCCCCGGCGTTGCGATGCCAGGCCCCTTGGGAAGGGCCCCTCGGGGGCCGACCTATGGTTAGGGTTAGCTCCCAGGAGGCCGGCAGGCCCTGGGCCTTTGAATGTTGCCATGGCTCGAAGGGCCCTGCCTGTTCTCCTGCCCTGAATAACCAGTGGCGCCCTTAGCGGCTCCGTTGGCGGTGGGGCGGCAGGGGGAGTCCTGCGCTGTGGCTCGGGGATCCCCAATCCGCAGCGTTGCGGGGCCAGGCCCCTTGGGAGGGGCTCGTAGGGGACCGACCTAGGGTTAGAGTTAGCACCCAGGAGGCGGCAGGCCCAATCCTCTGGCTGGGCGGCGAGAGGTGCGCGGGCCGAGGTAAAGGCTCTGGCGAGCCGGAGCCTGGGCCCCTGCATTTTGGTGGGAGGCTTCAAAAGTCGCTGGTTTCTCCAGGGCCCTGTCCCTTCTCCCGCCCTGAATGACCGGTGGCGCCCCTAGCGGCCCGGGTGGGGACAGTGCGGCAGGGTGAGTCGGGTTCTGGGGCTCTGAGTCACCAATCCCCAGCGTTGCAGAGCCAGGCCCCTTGGGATGTGCCCCACGGGGCCGACCTAGGGTTTTGGTTAGCCCCAGGAGCTTGGCAGGCCCTATCCACCGGCTCCGAATCAAGCGGAGGGGCGGGCTGAGGTGAGGGCGCTGGGAGCAAGAGCATGGGAGCCAACGTTTTTGCGCGGGGGGCCTTCGAAGGTCAGCGGGGGCTCGGAGGTCCCTGCCCGTTCTCCTGTCCTGATTGACCGGTGGTCCCCTAGCGGCTTGAGTGGCTGAAGGGCAGCAGGGTGAGTCCGGCAGTTGGGCACGGGGTCCCCATCCCCAGCGTTGCGTCACCAGGTCCCTTGGGAAGGGCCCCTCGGGGGCAGACCTATGGTTAGGGTTAGTCCCCAGGAGCCACGCAGGCCCGATACACCACCTGTGCATCGAGAGGACAGTTGGGCCGAGGTGAGGGTGCTGGTGAACGTGAGCCAGGGCCCAAGGGTTTTGGATCGGGGCGCCTTCGAAGGTCGACGGGGGTTCTGAGGGCCCTGCCAGTTCTCCCACCCTGAATGAATGGCGGCGCCCCTAGTGGCCTGTGTGGGGCGGGGCGGCAGCGTGCATCAGGCGCTGGGGCTTGGGGGTCCGCAATCTCCGGAGTTGCCGAACCTGGTCCCTTAGGAAGGGATCCTCAGGGGCCGTCCTAGGGTTAGGGTTAGCGCCCAGGAGGCCAGCAGGCCGGAGTCGCCAGCTCTGCAAGGAGCGGAGGTGCGGGCCGAGTTGAGGGTGCTGGTGAACGTGAGCGTGGGCCCAAGCATTTTGATTCGGGGCGCCTTGGAGCATGGGCGGGGGTTCGGAGGGCCCTGCCCTTTCTCCCACCCTGAATGAACAGCGGCGCCCCCAGCAGCCCGGGTGGGGAGGGGCGACAGGGTGCATCCTGTGCTGGGGCTTGGGGGTCCCCAATCCCCGGCGATGGGGCGCCAGGCCCCTTGGGAGAGGCCCCTCGGGGGCAACCTAGGGTTAGGTTTAGCCCCCAGGAGGCCGGCAGGCCCTATTCGCCAGCTGTGTGGAGAGTGGGGTGGCGGACGGAGGTGAGGGCGCTGGTGAGTGGGAGGGTGGGTCTGCCGTTTTTGCGCGGGGGGGGGGGCTTCGAAGGTCACCGTGTCTCGGAGGTCCCTGCCCGTTCTCCTGTCCTGATGGACCGGTGGTCCCCTAGCGACTTGGGTGGCTGAAGGGCAGCAGGGTGAGTCTGGCACTTGGGCACGGGGTCCCCATCCCCAGCATTGTGTCACCAGGACCCTTGGGAAGGGCCCCTCGGGGGCCGTCCTAGGGTTAGGGTTAGCGCCCAGGAGGCCGGCAGGCCCGAGTCGCCGGCTGTGCGGGGAGCGGAGGTGCGGGCCGAGTTGAGGGTGCTGGTGAACATGAGCGTGGGCCCAAGTGTTTTGATTCGGGGCGCCTTGGAGCATAGGCGGGGGTTCGGATGGCCGTGCCCCTTCTCCCACCCTGAATGAATGGCAGAGCCCCTGCAGCCCGTGAGGGGAGGGGCGACAGGGTGCATCAGGCACTGGGGCTTGGGGGTCCCCAATCCCCAGCGATGCCGCGCCAGGCCCCTTGGGAGAGGCCGCTCGGGGGCAACCTAGGGTTAGGTTTAGCCCCCAGGAGGCCGGCAGGCCCTATTCCCAGCTGTGTGGAGAGTGGAGTGGTGGATGGAGGTGAGGGCGCTGGTGAGTGGGAGGGTGGGTCTGCCGTTTTTGCACGGGGGGGCCTCCGGAGGTCACCATGTCTCGGAGGGCCCTGCCTGTTCTCCCGCCCTGAATGATCGGCAACACCCAAAGCCCCCGGGTGGCGGCTGGGCGGCAGGGTGAGTCAGGTGCTGAGGTTCGGGGTCCCCAATCCCGGCGTTGCTGCGCCAAGGCCCTTGGGAGTCGTCCTTTGGGGATCGATCTAGGGATATAGTTAGCCCCCAGGAGGCAGGTGGACACGATCAGAGGCTGAGCGTTACGCGGAGGGTTGGGATGAGGTGAGGGCACTGGCGAGACTGAGCATGAGCCCACGCTTTTTAGTGCGGGGGACCATCGAAGGTCGGCGGGGCCGCAGAGGGACCTGCCCGTTCTCCCACTCTGAATGACCGGCGGGGCCCCTAGCGGCTCGGGTGGCTGAAGGGCAGGAGGGTGAGTCCAGCACTTGGGCTCGGGGTCCCCATCCCCGGCGTTGTGGCGCCAGGCCACTTGGGAAGGGCCCCTCAGGGGGCCGACCTACCCTTAGGGTTAACCCCAGGCGGCCGGCAGGCCCGATACACCACCTGTGCGTCGAGCGGAGAGTTGGGCCGAGGTGAGGGTGCTGGTGAACATGAGCCTGGGCCCAAGCGTTTCGGTTCAGGGCGCCTTCGAAGGTCGGTGGGGGTTCGGAGGGCCCTGGCAGTTCTCCCACCCTGAATGAATGGCGGCGCCCCCAGCGGCCCGTGTGAGGCGGGGCGCCAGGGTGCATCCAGCACTGGGTCTTGGGGGTCCCCAATCCCCGGCGTTGCGATGCCAGGCCCCTTGGGAAGGGCCCCTCGGGGGCCGACCTATGGTTAGGGTTAGCTCCCAGGAGGCCGGCAGGCCCTGGGCCTTTGAATGTTGCCATGGCTCGAAGGGCCCTGCCTGTTCTCCTGCCCTGAATAACCAGTGGCGCCCTTAGCGGCTCCGTTGGCGGTGGGGCGGCAGGGGGAGTCCTGCGCTGTGGCTCGGGGATCCCCAATCCGCAGCGTTGCGGGGCCAGGCCCCTTGGGAGGGGCTCGTAGGGGACCAACCTAGGGTTAGAGTTAGCACCCAGGAGGCGGCAGGCCCAATCCTCTGGCTGGGCGGCGAGAGGTGCGCGGGCCGAGGTAAAGGCTCTGGCGAGCCGGAGCCTGGGCCCCTGCATTTTGGTGGGAGGCTTCAAAAGTCGCTGGTTTCTCCAGGGCCCTGTCCTTTCTCCCGCCCTGAATGACCGGTGGCGCCCCTAGCGGCCCGGGTGGGGACAGTGCGGCAGGGTGAGTCGGGTTCTGGGGCTCTGAGTCACCAATCCCCAGCGTTGCAGAGCCAGGCCCCTTGGGATGTGCCCCACGGGGCCGACCTAGGGTTTTGGTTAGCCCCAGGAGCTTGGCAGGCCCTATCCACCGGCTCCGAATCAAGCGGAGGGGCGGGCTGAGGTGAGGGCGCTGGGAGCAAGAGCATGGGAGCCAACGTTTTTGCGCGGGGGGCCTTCGAAGGTCAGCGGGGGCTCGGAGGTCCCTGCCCGTTCTCCTGTCCTGATTGACCGGTGGTCCCCTAGCGGCTTGAGTGGCTGAAGGGCAGCAGGGTGAGTCCGGCAGTTGGGCACGGGGTCCCCATCCCCAGCGTTGCGTCACCAGGTCCCTTGGGAAGGGCCCCTCGGGGGCAGACCTATGGTTAGGGTTAGTCCCCAAGAGCCACGCAGGCCCGATACACCACCTGTGCATCGAGAGGACAGTTGGGCCGAGGTGAGGGTGCTGGTGAACGTGAGCCAGGGCCCAAGGGTTTTGGATCGGGGCGCCTTCGAAGGTCGACGGGGGTTCTGAGGGCCCTGCCAGTTCTCCCACCCTGAATGAATGGCGGCGCCCCTAGTGGCCTGTGTGGGGCGGGGCGGCAGCGTGCATCAGGCGCTGGGGCTTGGGGGTCCGCAATCTCCGGAGTTGCCGAACCGGGTCCCTTAGGAAGGGATCCTCAGGGGCCGTCCTAGGGTTAGGGTTAGCGCCCAGGAGGCCAGCAGGCCGGAGTCGCCAGCTCTGCAAGGAGCAGAGGTGCGGGCCGAGTTGAGGGTGCTGGTGAACGTGAGCGTGGGCCCAAGCATTTTGATTCGGGGCGCCTTGGAGCATGGGCGGGGGTTCGGAGGGCCCTGCCCTTTTTCCCACCCTGAATGAACAGCGGCGCCCCCAGCAGCCCGGGTGGGGAGGGGCGACAGGGTGCATCCTGTGCTGGGGCTTGGGGGTCCCCAATCCCCGGCGATGGGGCGCCAGGCCCCTTGGGAGAGGCCCCTCGGGGGCAACCTAGGGTTAGGTTTAGCCCCCAGGAGGCCGGCAGGCCCTATTCGCCAGCTGTGTGGAGAGTGGGGTGGCGGACGGAGGTGAGGGCGCTGGTGAGTGGGAGGGTGGGTCTGCCGTTTTTGCGCGGGGGGGGGGGGCTTCGAAGGTCACCGTGTCTCGGAGGTCCCTGCCCGTTCTCCTGTCCTGATGGACCGGTGGTCCCCTAGCGACTTGGGTGGCTGAAGGGCAGCAGGGTGAGTCTGGCACTTGGGCACGGGGTCCCCATCCCCAGCATTGTGTCACCAGGACCCTTGGGAAGGGCCCCTCGGGGGCCGTCCTAGGGTTAGGGTTAGCGCCCAGGAGGCCGGCAGGCCCGAGTCGCCGGCTGTGCGGGGAGCGGAGGTGCGGGCCGAGTTGAGGGTGCTGGTGAACATGAGCGTGGGCCCAAGTGTTTTGATTCGGGGCGCCTTGGAGCATAGGCGGGGGTTCGGATGGCCGTGCCCCTTCTCCCACCCTGAATGAATGGCAGCGCCCCTGCAGCCCGTGAGGGGAGGGGCGACAGGGTGCATCAGGCACTGGGGCTTGGGGGTCCCCAATCCCCAGCGATGCCGCGCCAGGCCCCTTGGGAGAGGCCGCTCGGGGGCAACCTAGGGTTAGGTTTAGCCCCCAGGAGGCCGGCAGGCCCTATTCCCAGCTGTGTGGAGAGTAGAGTGGTGGATGGAGGTGAGGGCGCTGGTGAGTGGGAGGGTGGGTCTGCCGTTTTTGCACGGGGGGGCCTCCGGAGGTCACCATGTCTCGGAGGGCCCTGCCTGTTCTCCCGCCCTGAATGAACAGCGGCGCCCCCAGCAGCCCGGGTGGGGAGGGGCGACAGGGTGCATCCTGTGCTGGGGCTTGGGGGTCCCCAATCCCCGGCGATGGGGCGCCAGGCCCCTTGGGAGAGGCCCCTCGGGGGCAACCTAGGGTTAGGTTTAGCCCCCAGGAGGCAGCAGGCCCTATTCGCCAGCTGTGTGGAGAGTGGGGTGGCGGACGGAGGTGAGGGCGCTGGTGAGTGGGAGGGTGGGTCTGCCGTTTTTGCACGGGGGGGCCTCCGGAGGTCACCATGTCTCGGAGGGCCCTGCCTGTTCTCCCGCCCTGAATGATCGGCAACACCCAAAGCCCCCGGGTGGCGGCTGGGCGGCAGGGTGAGTCAGGTGCTGAGGTTCGGGGTCCCCAATCCCGGCGTTGCTGCGCCAAGGCCCTTGGGAGTGGTCCTTTGGGGATCGATCTAGGGATATAGTTAGCCCCCAGGAGGCAGGTGGACACGATCAGAGGCTGAGCGTTACGCGGAGGGTTGGGATGAGGTGAGGGCACTGGCGAGACTGAGCATGAGCCCACGCTTTTTAGTGCGGGGGACCATCGAAGGTCGGCGGGGCCGCAGAGGGACCTGCCCGTTCTCCCACTCTGAATGACCGGCGGGGCCCCTAGCGGCTCGGGTGGCTGAAGGGCAGGAGGGTGAGTCCAGCACTTGGGCTCGGGGTCCCCATCCCCGGCGTTGTGGCGCCAGGCCACTTGGGAAGGGCCCCTCAGGGGGCCGACCTACCCTTAGGGTTAACCCCAGGCGGCCGGCAGGCCCGATACACCACCTGTGCGTCGAGCGGAGAGTTGGGCCGAGGTGAGGGTGCTGGTGAACATGAGCCTGGGCCCAAGCGTTTCGGTTCAGGGCGCCTTCGAAGGTCGGTGGGGGTTCGGAGGGCCCTGGCAGTTCTCCCACCCTGAATGAATGGCGGCGCCCCCAGCGGCCCGTGTGAGGCGGGGCGCCAGGGTGCATCCAGCACTGGGTCTTGGGGGTCCCCAATCCCCGGCGTTGCGATGCCAGGCCACTTGGGAAGTGCCCCTCGGGGGCCGACCTATGGTTAGGGTTAGCTCCCAGGAGGCCGGCAGGCCCTGGGCCTTCAAATGTTGCCATGGCTTGAAGGGCCCTGCCTGTTCTCCTGCCCTGAATAACCAGCGGCGCCCTTAGCGGCTCCTTTGGCGGTGGGGCGGCACGGGGAGTCCCGCGCTGCGGCTCGGGGATCCCCAATCCCCAGCGTTGCGGGGCCAGGCCCCTTGGGAGGGGCTCGTAGGGGGCCGACCTAGGGTTAGAGTTAGCACTCAGGAGGCCGCAGGCCCAATCCTCTGGCTGGGCAGCGAGAGGTGCGCGGGCCAAGGTAACGGCTCTGGGAGCGGGAGCGTGGGCCCCTATATTTTGCCGGGAGGCTTCAAAAGTCCCTGGTTTCTCCAGGGCCCTGTCAGTTCTCCTGCCCTGAATGACCGGCAGCGCCCCATCGGTCTGGGTGGCGACAGTGGGGCAGGGTGAGTTGGGTTTTGGGGCTCTGAGTCACCAATCCCCAGCGTTGCAGAGCCAGGCCCCTTGGGATGTGCCCCACGGGGCCGACCTGGGGTTTTGGTTAGCCCCAGGAGCTTGGCAGGCCCTATCCACCGGCTCTGAATCAAGTGGAGGGGCGGGCCGAGGTGCGGGCGCTGGGAGCAGGAGCATGGGAGCCAAGGTTTTTGCGCGGGGGGCCTTCAAAAGTCAGCGGGGGCTTGGAGGTCCCTGCCCCTTCTCCTGTCCTGATTGACCGGTGGTCCCCTAGCGGCTTGGGTGGCTGAAGGGCAGCAGGGTGAGTCCGGCACTTGGGCACGGGGTCCCCCTCCCCAGCATTGAGTCGCCAGGACCCTTGGGAAGGGCCCCTCGGGGGCCAACCTATGGTTAGGGTTGGCCCCCAGGAGCCCCGCAGGCTCGATACACCACCTGTGCATCGAGCGGAGAGTTGGGCCAAGGAGAGGGTGCTGGTGAACGTGAGCCAGGGCCCAAGGGTTTTGGTTCCGGGCGCCTTCGAAGGTCGGCGGGGGTTCGGAGGGCCCTGCCCGTTCTCCCAACCTGAATGAATGGCGGCGCCCCTAGCGTCCCCTGTGGGGCGGGGCGGCAGCATGCGTCTGGCACTGGGACTTGGGGGTCCACAATCCCCGGCATTGCAGCGCCAGGCCCCTTAGGAAGGGATCCTCAGGGGCCGTCCTAGGGTTAGGGTTAGCTCCCAGGAGGGCAGCAGGCCCTAGTCGCCAGCTGTGTGAGGAGCAGAGGTGCGGGCCGAGTTGAGGGTGCTGGTGAACGTGAGCGTGGGCCCAAGCGTTTTGATTCGGGGCGCCTTGGAGCATAGGCGGGGGTTCGGAGGGCCCTGCCCCTTCTCCCACCCTGAATGAACGGCGGCGCCCCTAGCGGCCCGAGTGGGGAGGGGCAACAGGGTGCATCCGGCGCTGGGGCTTGGGGGTCCCCAATCCCCGGCGATGCGGCGCCAGGCCCCTTGGGAGAGGCCCCTCGGGGGCAACCTAGGGTTAGGTTTAGCTCCCAGGAGGCCGGCAGGCCCTATTCGCCAGCTGTGTGGAGAGTGCAGTGGCGGACGGAGGTGAGGGCGCTGCTGAGTGGAAGGGTGGGTCTGCCGTTTTTGCGCTGGGGGGCCTTCGAAGGTCGCCGTGTCTCCGAGGGCCCTGCCTGTTCTCCCGCCCTGAATGATCGGCAGCACCCCAAGCCCCCGGGTGGTGGCTGGGCGGCAGGGTGAGTCAGGTGCTGAGGTTCGGGGTCCCCAATCCCCGGCATTGCTGCGCCAAGCCCCTTGGGAGTGGACCTTTGGGGATCGATCTAGGGTTATGGTTAGCCCCCAGGAGGTCAGTGGACCCAATCAGCGGCTGTGCGGCACGCGGAGGGTTGGGACGAGGTGAGGGCACTGGCGAGACTGAGCATGAGCCCAAGCTTTTTAGTGCGGGGGGCCGTCGAAGGTCGGCAGGGCCGCAGAGGGACCTGCCCGTTCTCCCACTCTGAATGACCGGCGGGGCCCCTAGCGGCTCGGGTGGCTGAAGGGCAGGAGGGTGAGTCCAGCACTTGGGCTCGGGGTCCCCATCCCCGGCGTTGTGGCGCCAGGCCACTTGGGAAGGGCCCCTCGGGGGGCCGACCTACCCTTAGGGTCAACCCCAGGCGGCCAGCAGCCCCGATACACCACCTGTGCGTCGAGCGGAGAGTTGGGCCGAGGTGAGGGTGCTGGTGAACATGAGCCTGGGCCCAAGCGTTTCGGTTCAGGGCGCCTTCGAAGGTCGGTGCGGGTTCGGAGGGCCCTGGCAGTTCTCCCACCCTGAATGAATGGCGGCGCCCCTAGCGGCCCGTGTGAGGCGGGGCGCCAGGGTGCATCCGGCACTGGGTCTTGGGGGTCCCCAATCCCCGGCGTTGCGATGCCAGGCCCCTTGGGAAGGGCCCCTCGGGGGCCGACCTATGGTTAGGGTTAGCTCCCAGGAGGCCGGCAGGCCCTGGGCCTTCGAATGTTGCCATGGCTCGAAGGGCCCTGCCTGTTCTCCTGCCCTGAATAACCAGTGGCGCCCTTAGCGGCTCCGTTGGCGGTGGGGCGGCAGGGGGAGTCCTGCGCTGTGGCTCGGGGATCCCCAATCCGCAGCGTTGCGGGGCCAGGCCCCTTGGGAGGGGCTCGTAGGGGGCCGACCTAGGGTTAGAGTTAGCACCCAGGAGGCGGCAGGCCCAATCCTCTGGCTGGGCGGTGAGAGGTGCGCGGGCCGAGGTAAAGGCTCTGGCGAGCCGGAGCCTGGGCCCCTGCATTTTGGTGGGAGGCTTCAAAAGTCGCTGGTTTCTCCAGGGCCCTGACCATTCTCCCGCCCTGAATGACCGGTGGCGCCCCTAGCGGCCCGGGTGGGGACAGTGCGGCAGGGTGAGTCGGGTTCTGGGGCTCTGAGTCACCAATCCCCAGCGTTGCAGAGCCAGGCCCCTTGGGATGTGCCCCCCGGGGCCGACCTAGGGTTTTGGTTAGCCCCAGGAGCTTGGCAGGCCCTATCCACCGGCTCTGAATCAAGTGGAGGGGCGGGCCGAGTTGAGGGCGCTGGGAGCAGGAGCATGGGAGCCAAGGTTTTTGTGCGGGGGGCCTTCAAAAGTCAGCGGGGGATTGGAGGTCCCTGCCCCTTCTCCTGTCCTGATTGACCGGTGGTCCTCTAGCGGCTTGGGTGGCTGAAGGGCAGCAGGGTGAGTCCGGCACTTGGGCACGGGGTCCCCCTCCGCAGCATTGAGTCGCCAGGACCCTTGGGAAGGGCCCCTTGGGGGCCAACCTATGGTTAGGGTTGGCCCCCAGGAGCCCCGCAGGCTCGATACACCACCTGTGCATCGAGCGGAGATTTGGGCCAAGGAGAGGGTGCTGGTGAACGTGAGCGAGGGCCCAAGGGTTTTGGTTCCGGGCGCCTTCGAAGGTCGGCGGGGGTTCGGAGGGCCCTGCCCGTTCTCCCAACCTGAATGAATGGCGGCGCCCCTAGCGGCCCGTGTGGGGCGGGGCGGCAGCGTGCGTCAGGCGCTGGGACTTGGGGGTCCACAATCTCAGGCCTTGCAGCTCCAGGCTCCTTGGGAGGGGCCCATTGGGGGCCGACCTAGGTTTAGGGTTAGCCCCCAGGAACCTGGCAGGCCTCATTCGCTGGCTGTGCTGTGAGCAGAGCAGCACGCCGAGGTGAGGGCGCTGGCGTACGGGGGTGTGGGCAAAGCCTTTTGGCGCGGGGGGGCCTTCGAAAGTCCCTGGGGGCTCGGAAGGCCTTGCCCGTTCTCCCAACCTGAATGACCGGCGATGCCCCTAGTGGCCCGGGTTGCGGTGGGGCGGCATGGTAAGTCCAGCGCTGGGGCACGGGGGTCCCCAATACTCGGCGTTGGGGCGCCAGGCCTCTTGGGAAGGGCCCTCGGGGTCCGAACCAGCGTTAGTGTTAGCCCCCAAGAGGCCGGCAGACCTGATCCGCCAGCTGTGTAGCGAGCAGTGGTGCAGGCCGAGGTGAGGGCACTGTAGAGCGGGAGCGTGGGCCCAAGCGTTTTGGCGTGGGGGCATTCGAAAGTCACCGGGGGTTCAGAGCGCACTTCCGGTTCTACTGCGCTGAAAGCCCGACGGTGCACCTAGCGGCTCGGGTTGCAGAGGGGCGGCAGGGTGAGTCCAGTGCTGGGGCTTGGGAATCTCCAATCCCTGGCGTTTCGGCACCAGACCCCTTGGGAAGGGCCCCTCGGGCCTGACTTAGGGTTTGGGTTAGCCTCCAGGAGGCCAGCAGGCTGGATCTGCCAGCTGTGCAGCGAGTGGATGGTCGGGCGGAGGTGAGATTGCTGGCGAGCGGGAGCGTGGGCCCAAGCGTTTTGGCGTGGGGGGGGGTTCAAAGGTCGCCGGGGACTCGGAGGGCCCTGCCCGATCTCCCGCCCTGAATGAGGACGTTGCCCCTAGCGGGCCGGGTCGCAGTGAGGCGGTAGGGTGAGTCCGGCGCTGGGGCTCGGGAGTCCCCAATCCCCGGCATGGCGGTGCCAGGCCCCTTGGGAGGGGCCCCTTGGGTGCCGACCTAGGCTTAGAGTTATCCCCCCGGAGGCCAGCAGCCCCGATCTGCCCGCTGTATGGCGAGTGATGTGGCGGGCTGGAGTGAGGGTTCTGGCGAGCGGGAGCGTGGGCCTGAGTGTTTTCGCACGGGGGCCTTCGAAGGTCGCCATTGGCTCGGAGGGCCCTGCCCGTTCTCCTGCCCTTAATGACCGGCGGGGACCCTAGTGGCCCGGGTGGCAGCGGGGCGGGAGGGTGAGTCTGGCAATGGGACTCGGGGGACACGAAACCCCGGCGTTGTGGCGCCAGGCACCTTGGGAGAGGCCCCTCGGGGGCTGACTTAGGTTTAGGGTTAGCCCCCAGGAGGCCGGCAGGCCCGATCCGCTGGCTGTGCGGCGAGTGGAGGGGCGGGCCGAGGTGAGGGCGTTGGCGAGTGGGAGCATGGGCCCAAGTATTTTGGCAAGGGTGGCCTTCGAAGGTCGCCGGGGGCTCGGAGGGCCCTGCCCGTTCTCCCGCCCTGAATGACTGGCAGCGCCCCTAACGGCCCGGGTGGAGGCAGGGCGGTAGGGCGGCTCCAGAGCTGGGGATCTGGGGTCCCCAATCCCCGGCGTGGTGGCGCCAGGCCCATTGGGAGGGGCCCCTCGGGGGCTGATGTAGGGTTTGGGTTAGCCCCCAGGAAGCTGGCAGGCCCGATCCGCCACATGTGCGGTGTGCGGAGGGGCTGGCCTAGGTGAGGGCGCTGGCGAGCTGGACCGTGGGCCCAAGCGTTTTGGTGCGGGGGACTTCAAATGTCGCCCGGGGCTCTGAGGGCCCTGCCCGTTCTCCCACCTGAATGAGGACAGCGCCCCGAGTGTGCCAGGTCACGGCGCGGTGGCAGGGTGAGACTGCCGCCGGGGCTCGGGGGTCTCCGAGCCCCAGCATGGCAGAGCCAGGCCCCTTGGGAGGGGCCCCTCGGGCACCGACGTAGGGTTTGTGTTAGCTCCAGGAGGCCGGCAGGACCTATCCGTAGGCTGTACTGCGAGCCGAAGGACGGGTCGACGTGAATGCACTGGCGAGTGGGAGTGTGGGCCCAAGCGTTTTGGCGAGAGGGTTTGGAAGATTGCCGGGGGCTCGGAGAGCCCTGCCTGTTCTAACGCCCTGAATGAACGGCGGCGCCCCTAGCGGCCCAGGTGGCGGCGGGGCGGCAGGGTGAGTCAGGCGAGGGGGCTTGGGGGACCCCAATCCCAGGCGTGGTGGCGCCAGGCACCTTGGGAGGGGCCCCTTGGGGGCCAAGCTAGGTTTAGGGTTAGCCCCCAGGAGGCCGGCAGGCCCTTTCCGCCAGCTGTGTGACGAGCGGAGGATGGGCCGAGGTGAGGGCACTGGCGAACGGGAGCTTGGGCCCAATCGTTTTGGCACGGGGGGCCTTCGAAGGTTGCCGGGGGCTCGGAGGGCCCTGCCCGATATCCCGCCCTGAATGAGGAAGGCGCCCCTAGCGGGCCGGGTCGCAGTGGGGCGGCAGGGTGAGTTCGGCCCTGGTGCTCGGGGGTCCCCAATCCCTGGCGTGGCAGCACCAGGCCCCTTGGGAGGGGCCCCTCGTGAGCCGACCTAGGGTTAGGGTTAGCCCAAAGGAGGACGGCAGGCCCCATCCACCGGCTGAGCGGATTACGGAGTGGTGGGCCAAGGTGAGGGCTCTGGCGAGCGGGAGCGTGGTCCCAGGCGTTTTGGCACAGGGGCCTTCGAAGTTCGAGGGTGGCTCGGAAGGCTCTGCATGTTCTCCAGCCCGGAATGACCGGCGGCGCCCCTAGCGGCCCGGGTGGCGGCGGAGTGGCAGGGTGCATCTGGTGTTGTGGCTCGGGGGTCCCCAATCCCCAGCGTGGCAGTGCCAGACCCCTTGGGACGGTCCCCTCTGAGACCGACCTAGGGTTCGGGTTAGCCCCCAGGAGAATGGCAGGCCCGATCCGCCAGCTGTGCAGAGAGTGGAGGGACGGGCCGAAGTGAGGGCGCTGGTGAGTGGTAGCGTTGGCCCAAGCGTTTTGGTGCAGGAGGCCTTGGACATTCGCCGGGGGCTCGGAGGGCCCTGCCCATTCTCCCGACCCATGAGGACATTGCTCCTAGCAGGCTGGGTCGTGGAGGGGCAGCAGGGTGAGCCCGCAGCAAGTGCTCGCGGGTCCCCAATCCCCGGCATGGCGGCGCCAGGCACTTGGGAGTGGTCCCTCGGGGGCCGACCTAGGGTAGGGTTAGCCTAAAGGATGCCAGCAGGCCCGATCTGCCGTATGTGCGGTGAGCAGAGGGGTTGGCCGAGGTGACAGCGGTGGCGAACAGGAGCGTAGGCCCAAGCGTTTTGGCGCAGATGGCCTTTGAAGGTCGCCCAGGGCTCGGAGGGCCCTGCCCATTCTCCCGCCCTGAATGACCGGCGCCGCCCCAAGCAGCCCGGGTGGCGGAGGGGCGGTAGGTTGAGTTGGGCCCTGGGGCTCGGGGGTCCCCAATCCCCGACATTGAGGCGCCAAGCCCCTTGGGAGGGGCCCCTCGGGTCCGACCTAGGGTTAGGGTTAGCCCCCAGGAGGCTGGCAGGCACAATCCGCCAGCTGTGTGGCAAGCGGAGGGGCGGGCCGAGGGGCAGGCGCTGGAGAGCAGGAGCATAGTCCCAAGCGTTTTGGCGCGGGGGGCCTTCGAAGTTTGCCAGGGGCTCGGAGGGCCCTACCCGTTCTCCCGCTCTGAATGAGCTGTGGCACCCCTAGTGGCCCGGATGATGGCGAGGCAGCAGCGTGAGTTTGGCTCTGGGGCTCCGTGTCCCCAATCCCTGTATTGTGGCACCAGGCCCCTTGGGAGGGGCCCATCGGGGGTCGACCAAGAGTTAGGGTTAGCACCCAGGAGGTCGGCAGGCCCGATCCACCGGCTGTGTGACGAGTGGAGGGGCGGGCCGAGGTGAGGGCGCTGGCGAGCGGGAGCGTGGACCCAAGCGTTTTGGTGCGGGGGTCCTTCGAAGGTTGCAGGTGGCTCGGAAGGGCTTGCCCGTTCTGCCACCCTGAATGACCAGCGGCACCCCTAGCAGCCCGGTGGCGTCGCAGCGGCCGTGTGAGTCCGGCGCTGGGGCTTGGGGGTCCCAATCCCTGGCGTTGGGCAGCCAGGCCCCTTGGGAGATTCCCTCGGGGGTCGACCTAGGGTTAGGGTTATCCCCCAAGAGCCTGTTAGGCCCGATCTGCCAGCTGTGCAGCGTGCGGAGGGGTGGGCTGAGGTGAGGGCGTTGGTGAGCGAGAGCGTGGACCCAAGCATTTTGGCGCAGGTTGCCTTCGAAGATCACCAGGGGATCGGAGGGCCCTGCCCGTTCTCGCTCCCTGAATGACCGGCGGTGCCCCTAGCAGCCCGGGTGGCGGCGGGGTGACACGGTGAGTCCGGCGGTGGGGCTCGGGGGTCCCCAATCCCAGGCATTGCGGTGCCAGGCCCCTTCGGACAGGCCCCTCAGGGGCCCACCTAGGGCATATTGGTAGCCCCCAGGAGGAGGGCAGGCTTCATCCGCCAGCTCTCCGGCAAGCGGAGGGGCGGGCCGAGGTGAGGGCGCTGAGGGGCGGGAGGGTGGGCTCAAGCGTTTTGGATGGGGAGGCCTTCGAATGTCGCCGCGGGCTCGGAGGGCCCTGTCCGTTCTCCCGCCCTGAATGACCAGTGGCACCCCTAGCGGACCGGGTGTCAGTGGGGCGGCAGGGTGAGTCCGGCGCTGGGGCTCGGGGTCCCCAATCCCCGGCGTTGCGGCGCCAGGCCCGTTGGGAGGGGCAGCTCCGGGCCCGTCCTAGGGTAAGGGTGAGCCCCCAGGAGGCCGGCAGTTCTGATCCAGCAGCTGTGAGGTGAGCGGAGGGGCGGGCCGAGGTAATGGTGCTGGCGAGCGGGAGCATGGGCCAAAGGGTTTTGGCGCGGGGTGCATTCGAAAGTCGCTGGGGACTTGGAGGGCCCTGCCCGTTCTCCCACCCTGAATGACCGGCGGAGCCCCTAGCAGCTCGGGTGGCAGTTGAGCCGCAGGGTGAGTCCGGCGCTGGGGCTCGGGGGTCTGAATCCCTGACGTTGTGGGCCAGGCCCCTTGGGAAGGGCCCCTCGGGGGCCGACATAGTGTTAGGGTTAGCCCCAAATATGCTGGCAGGCCTGATCCCCTGGCTGCGTGGCGATCGGAGGGGTGGGCCGAGGTGAAGCGTTGGTGAGCGGGAGCGTGGGCCCAAGCGTTTTGGCGCGGGGAGCCTTTGGAGTTCGCCGGGGGCTCGGAGGGACCTACCCATTCTCCCGCCTTGAATGACCGGCGGCGCCCCTAGTGGGCCGGGTGGCGGCGGGGCGGCACGGTGTGTTCGGAGCTCGGGTTCAGGGGTTCGCAATCCCTGCGTTGCGAGGCCAGGCCCCTTGGGAGGGGCTCCTTGGGGGCCAACCTAGGGTTAGGGTTAGCCCCCTGGAGGCCGGCAGCCCCAATCCGCCATCTGTGCAGCGAGTGGAGGGGCAGGCCGAGCTGAGGGCACAGGCAAGCGTGATCGTGGGCCCAAGCGGTTTGGCGCGGGGTGCCTTCGAAGGTCATCCGGGGCTTAGAAGGCCCTGCCTGTTCTCACACCCTGAATGATCAGTGGCGCCGCTAGAGGCCTGGGTGTTGGCGGGGCGGCAAGGTGAGTCTGGTGCTGCGGCTCGGGGGTCAGCAATCAGACACGTTGTGGCGCCAGGCCCCATCGTACGAGCCCCTCCGGGGCCAACCTAGGGTTAGGGTTAGCCCCCAGGAGGCCGGCAGGCCCGATCCGCCAGGTGTGGGGTGAGGGGAAGGGCGGGCCGAAGTGAGGGCACTGGCAAATGGGACCGTGGGCCCAAGCATTTTGGCACGGGGCTCCTTCGAATGTCATCGTGGGCTAGGAGAGCCCCGCTTGTTCTCCCGCTCTGAATGACCGGCAGTGCCCCTAGCGGTCCGGGTGGTGGCGGGACAGCAAGGTGAGTCCTGGCTGGGGCTCGGGGGTCCCAATCTCCGGCTTTGCCATGCCAGACCCCTTGGGAGGGGCCCCTCGGGAGCCGACCTAGGGTTAGTGTCAGCCCCCAGGAGGCCAGCAGGCCCGATCCGCCAGTTGTGCGGCGAGCGGAGGGGCGCAGAGGTGAAGGCGCTGGCGAGCCGGAGCGTGGGCCCAAGCGTTTTGGCTTGGTGGGCCTTCGAAGGATGACAGGGACTCGGAGGGCCCTGTCCCTTCTCCCGCACTGAATATCCTGTGGCGCCCCTAGCAGCCGGGTGGCGGCGGGGCGGCAGGATGAGTCCAGCGCTGGGGCTCGGGGGTTCGCAATCCCCGGTGTTGCGCCGCCAGGCTCCTTGGAATGGACCACTCGGGGGCTGACCTAGGGTTAGGGTTAGCCCCCAGGAAGCCGGCAGGCCCGATCTGCCGGCTGTGCGGCGAGCAGAGGGGCGGGCCGAAGTGAGGGCACTGACTAGCGGGAGCGTGGGCCCAAGCGTTTTGGCGCGGGGGGCCTTCGAAGGTCTCTGGTGGCTCGGAGGGCCCTTCACGTTCCTCCGCCCTGAATGACCGGTGGCGCCCCTACTGGCCCGGGTGGCGGCGGGGTGGCAGGTTGAGTCCAACGCTGGGGCTCTGGGGTCCCCAATCCCCGGTGTTGTGGCGCCAGGCCCCTTGGGAGGTGCCCCTCCGGGGCCGACCTAGGCTTAGGGTTAACCCCCAGGAGGCTGGTAGGCCCGATCCGCCAGCTGTGTGGCGAACGGAGGGACGGGCCGATGTGAGGGCGCTGGAGAGAGTGAGCCCGGGCCCAAGCGTTTTGGTGCAGGGGACCTTCGAAAGTTGCCAGGGGCTCGGAGGGCCCTGCCCGTTCTCCCGCCCTGAGTGACCAGTGGCGCCCATAGTGGCCCGGGTGGCGGCGGTCCGGCAGGGTGAGTCTGACACTGGGGCTCAGGGGTCCCCAATCCCCGGCGTTGCGGCTCTAGGCCCCTTGGGAGGGGCTCCTCGGGAGCTGACCTAGGATTAGGATTAGCCCCCAGGAGGCCGGCAGGCCTGATCCGCCAGTTGTGTGGCGAGTGGAGGGACGGGCCGAGGTGAGGGCGCTGGCGAGCGGGAGTGTGGGCTGAAACATTTTGGCGGAGGTACCTTTGAAGGTCGCCTGGGGCTTGGAGGGCCCTGCCCGTTCTCATGCCCTGAATGACCGGCGGCGCCGCTAGCGGCCCGGGTGTTGGTGGGGCAGCACAGTGAGTCCAGCGCTGCAGCTCGGGGTTCAGCAATCAGAGACGTGGCGCCAGGCCCCATCGGATGAGCCCCTCGAGGGCCGACCTAGGTTTAGGGTTAGCCCCCAGGGGGCCAGAGGCCCGATCCGCCAGCTGTGCAGCGAGCGGAGGGGCAGGCCGAGGTGTGGGCGCTGGAGAGCGGGAGCGTGTGCCCAAGCGTTTTGGCGTGGGGGTCCTTCAAAGGTGGCCGGGGGCTCGAAAGTCCCTTCCCATTCTTCCACCCTGAATGAGCGGCGGCGCCCCTAGCGGCCCGGGTAGTGGCAGGGCGGCAGGTTGAGTCTAACGCTGGGGCTCTGTGGTCCCAAATCCCCGGCTTTGCGGCGCCAGGCCCCTTGGGAGGGGCCCCTCGGGGGCCGCCCTAGTGATAGTGTTAGCCCACAGGAGGCCGGCAGGCCCGATCCGCCGGCTGTCAGGGGAGTGGAGGGGCAGGCCGAGATGAGGGCGCTGGCGAGAAGGAGCGTGGGCCCAAGCGTTTTGGCATGGGGGGCTTCAAAGGTCACAGAAGGCTCGGAGGGCCCTGCCCATTCTCCTGCCCTGAATGACGCGCGGCGCCCCTAGCGGACTGGGTGGCTGGGTGGTGGCAAGTTGAGTCCGGCACAGGGGCTCGGGGGCACCCCATCCCTGGCGTTGCGGTACCCGGCCTCTTCGGCGCCGACCTAGGGTTAGGGTTAGTGCACAGGAGGCTGGCAGGCTTGATCCACCAGCTGTGGGGCGAGTGGAGGGGCAGGCCGAGGTGAGGGCGCTGGAGAGCGGGAGCGTGGGCCAGAGCATTTTGGCTTTGGCTCGGGGTGCCTTCAAAGGTCACAGGTGACTCGGAGGGTCCTGCCCGTTCTGTTGCCCTGAAGGACTGGCGACGCCCCTAGTGCCCCACGTGGTGGTGGGGTGGCAGGGTGCGTCCGGCACTGGGACTTGGGGGTCCACAATCCCTGGCATGTGGCGCCAGGCCACTTGGGAGGGGCCATTTGAGGGCGACCAAGGGATAGGGTTAGCCCCCAGGAAGCCAGCAGGCCTGATCCGCCAGCTCTGCAGTGAGCTTAGGGGTGGGACGAGGTTAGGGTGCTGGCGAGCAGGAGGGTGGGAGCCAGAGTTTTTGCATGGGGGGCCTTTGAAGGTCGCAGGCAGATCGGAGGGCCCTGCCCGTTCTCACTTCCTGAATGACTGGCAACGACCCTAGCGCCCTGCGAGCTTGGGGGTGGCAGAGTGAGTACAGCACTGGGGCTGGGGGTCCCAAATCCCCGGCATTGAGGTGCCAGGCTCCTTGGGAGGGGCACCTCAGGGGCCGACCTAGGGTAAGTGTTAGCCCCCAGGAGTGCAGCAGGCCTGTTCCCCCAGCTCTGCGGCAGGCGTAGGGGCAGGCCGAGGTGAGGGCACTGGCGAGAGGGAGTGTGGACCCAAGCATTTTGGTGCGGGGGGACTTCAAAAGTCGCCGGGGGCTTGGAGGGCCCTGCCCCTTCTCTCGCCCTGAAAGACTGGCGGCCCCCCTAGCAACCCGGGTTGCTGCGGGGCGGCAGGGTGACTCCGGCGCTGGGCTCGGGGATCCCCAATCCCCGGCGTTGTGGTGCCAGGCCCCTTGGGAGAGGCCCATCGGGGGCCGACCTAGGGTTAGGGTTCGTCCCCAGGAGGCCGGCAAGCCAGCGCTAAGTGGTTCTCTCAATGTAACAAAAATGCCATACACTTATCTGTAAGAAATAACAGTGTACAGGAACCCTCTTAGCCCTAACATCATCCTTTCTGAATATGGAAGCCAGCCCCAAGGTGGTCGTGGAAGTCTGACGAAAGGGCTAAGCACTTTTCTCTGAGTCACCACACTATACAGGGAAAGACCAATGTACATCATCTTTCATGAGCAGGAAGCATTAATGAAAAGGTTCTGGAATTTCGAGGACTCTGACCCATCCTTATTGGTAATAAACCACCCTGTACAGGAAAACACCTTCAACTCTCATCAGCCTCCTCAATCCTGATTCCGATTCAACTTTGGGTGTGTAGGACTAGGGAAATGTCCACATCTTATTGCTAAGAAAGAACGATGTCAGAGTAATGCCCTACAAGTCACATCAGCCTTCCTGAACACGGCAGCAGGAATCAACGTGGTTATGTTACCATGAGGTAAGGAAGATGAGCATATAAGTGAGAAACAACAGTGGGCAGGACCTCTCTTCCAATGAACAGTATCTTTGCTTAATGTTGAATCCCTATGGTAAGTGGTTGTAGGCATTTGTGAGGTCAAAATCTGAAGTGTTTTGTAAAACCTCTTGGCCATTCACAGATGAGACTAAGGTAGTTGGGGACTCCTAGGCAGTGATTTGTCCACTGTCGAAAATATGAAAAGATAAAAGAGACAGATGAGGTCTCCTCAGGCATTATCCTTTATCCTCATCCTCCGTGAGGATGGCCATCTCTGGACAGCTCAGTGACAGGGTCTCATTCACAGTGGGGGCATCTGTTCCTCACAGACATCAGGCAGGGAAATGGATTTGGTTCTCTGTGCCAGCCCAGCCACAGCTGAGTGTCACAGCACCCTCTCGTGGGCTCATAAGTGTTTCACTGTCACCAGGCAGGTCACCGTATTTGATAAACCACTGTAAGAGATTGCAATTGCCTTCATCTGCAACCTCCTAGAAGCAAATGCAGGTCTCTGGTACCATGTGAAGTCATGTGAAGGCATTGTGAGAAAGTGTCCTTTTGCTTAAGAGAAACATGGAGCTGGGGCTCCTGGCTGGCTCAGCCAGTTAAGCATGTGCCTTTGGCTCAGGTTATGATCCCAGGGTTTTGGGATCGAGTCGAGGCTCCCTGCTCAGCAGGAAAGGAGGTAGGGAAATAGCTTAGAACCCACAGAGAATGTGAATAAACGGGAGTGAAATGGAACTTGGTCTGTGTTTTGCTTTAGGGATTGGAAGTTAGTTTTTTCTCAATTGTGATTGTTCTTGAAACAGAAAAGCTGTATTGGTTTTTTTTTACCTTTAATTTTTTCTAATAATAATTTTTTATTATGATATGTTAGTCACTATAGAGTATTTCCTTAGTTTTTGATGTAGTGTTCCCTGATTAATTATTTGCATATAACACCTAGTGCTCCATGCAATATGTACCTTCCTTAATACCCATCACTGGCCCATCCCAATCCCCCACCCCTCTCCCCTCTGAAGCCCTCAGTTTGTTTCCCAGAGTCCATAGTCGCTCGTGGTTCATTCCCCCTTCTGTTTAGGGTCCATTGTCTAAAGGGACAGACAGTGGAAGTTCACCAAATATAAGATCGAAATTTCATTGTTCATTATAGATGCCGCCAAGTAGTTCCCAGACATTTCATTCTACTGTAGTAATTCATTATACCTGTGCAGGTGCACGTGGAAGACAATTGATGCATGCATAGTGGTAATAAAACACGCCCCTCAGTAGTAGAATAAGAGAGGATGCATATGTGTAAAATTATTCGACTACAGCTTCCATGCTTTCCCTTTGGTTCCTTATTATCTATGAAATCGGACAATTTTTGTTCTCTAGGCTTAAAACTCATTGTCAAGTATTCAGAGTTTTTCAATGCTGATCTTCTCCTGTAAAAGTTACCAAAAATCTAAAATATGTATGATCTTTAAAAAATGCTATATTGAAAATTACAGTAGGGAAGTTCCATTTTGTGAATATTGTGTCAATGGATCTCTATTTTGACATCAGTGTTCATTAGAAATGATGACATTTCATGTGAGTATAAATATCAATGTGTAAAAGAAAAGGTAGGAAGAACCTTGAATGTTTAAGTAATTGGTGAAATGCCAGATGTGTGTGTGTGTGTGTGTGTGTGTGTGTGTGTGTGTGTGTGTGTAATTGATTTTCAGTGAATGGTTCAGCTTCTTGTAGGGCCTCCGAGAGAGCCCAGGTGAACCTTTCAATGAGTTGATATCTGTTTTCAGAACATGGGAATCTCTTAGTCCAATAGTCAATCAGGCAAGCTTTGAGGTCTTGAAGTCCTCAGCGATGGTGTTGCAGACCCTTGTGAGCAAACCCTAGGGTATGGTCAGAGCCCTCATTAGCTGGTATCAAGGTGTGACGATTTCAGACAGCATTTCCCAAAGAAGTACTTCTTGAGTCTCTGTCCTTGTCAGTTCCCTACACTTCCTTACACTAGTTATGTGATCAGTGTGTTTCAGGATAATCCCCACATGTGAGTTTTGCTATTTCCTACTAGTCCTATCTGTTTCTCATCTTCTTCTTTTATGGTAGGGGTTGGGAAGCAACCTGTGTGGTGTAGGAAGGGGTGTGGTAGTTGTCTGCCTTCAGAGGACCGAATGATGCCTAGAAATTGTACTGTAGTTTGAGGTCAATTGTCCATCCTCTGAGTGTCAGGAATTGCATCACTTTACTTTGATGCTAGTCTGTTCTTCAAGCTGTCCTCAGAAATAAGGACGTCATCCATCTAGGGAATACTGGTTTGTGTGTATGTTTTCATTTTAGGAAAGGCCTTGCTGTTCCTGAAAATAATACTGCAGAGCATCCTTTCCTGTTCTTATTGGCCATCAGTCAATCTTTTCTGAAGTATTTGTTTATAAATAGACTTTTTATGGTTGATGAGCAGGAATTCTTTATTGACAAGTCTTTGTCAGTGTGTGTATTGCAAATCTTTACTTCCCAGAATGCGGTTCACTTTTTCATTTTCATATGGTCATAAGATAAGGAGAAATGTCACATTTTTATGAAGTCCCACTGAATTCTTTTAAATGGTTAGTGCACCCTATGTCCTACCCCAAGATTGACAGGTTCTACGTTTTCTTTCAGAAACTGTCCAATGGGAAGCACATTCCATCTCAAATTTATAAATTGCATTTTGAATTTAATAGGGTATTTATAGACTGGTTTGGATTTTCTATGTACACAATCGTATTATCTGTTAATAGTCACAATTATCCCCTCAATTCTTATACTTTTTGTTTTTCTTGCCTTCTAACACTGGTAAATTCTCCAATGCAACGTTGAGTAGAGCCGCATTGTTTGAAGATTTTAATATACCTTTCTCAATATCTGACAGAAAAAGCAGTCAAAACATTGGTAACAAATGTGACCTAATTGACATAGAGGGAACATTCCATAATAAGTGCAGAATACATTATTTTCAAGTGGTCATAGACTCTTTACCCAAATAGATGATAGGTGGGGCCACGAATCAAGGCTACAAATATTAAACCCTGAAATTAACTAGATTCTATTCTTAGACCACAGGGGAATTGAGCCACAGTCTTACCGAAAAGAAAACCAAGAAGTCCTTCAATGTTTAAAATTAAATGGAACTTTGCTACATATCCTAAAGGTCAGAGAGGGAATCTCAATGGAAATTCTGAACCTTTTCTACATGAGGGCTCACGCACAATGATACTTTCTTTGTGAAGAGCATTATAATAACCTAGACAGGAGTTGAGCCTTAAGTCAGAGTTCTGCCTGCCCCAGCCACACCTGGCAGCCTTGGCCTATGGTCCCCCTCAGCTGTCCTTTCTGGTGGCCCTGAGCTAATGGGGTCAACATGGCCATATGGAAATGGGAAGCTCCCCACTCATAGTGATGACGGTGCCCCCTCCCCAGCTGCCCTTTCTGGTGGATCTGAGCTAAGGGGGTCAACATGGCCGTATGGAAATTAGAAGCTCCCCACTCTTAGTGATGACGTTGCTATCGTATCATCCTCACCAGTCCAACAACATGATTTCTGAGTGAACTATGACACAATAGTGACTTCTTGGCCTTCCTTCAGGTTTGAAAATCATCTGGTGAGTCATCTATTCGAAATATGGATTCAACATGTGTTCTTTCTTCTGGAAAAGAAATAGACCCAATATCAATTATGGCTTCCTGAGCACCTGTTCTTGAGAGACATCATACTGGCTCTTTGTAGCATTCTGCCTCTTAAACTTCAAACTAGGGTGTAGATATTTTTAGGCACATTTTCAGGTGGTTAGAAAGGGACTCAGATGATATGAGTCACAGAGGATTTTAGTGTCAGAAACCTAAGTGGGATCCCCAAATTGACTCCAAATCCCTTGTTGTTCCATACAGGGTACTATTTCCCTCTTATCTCTGGTCTTCTCGATCTGGAAACCTATCAAGTATCAGGATTTTCTTGTCATGTGGACAACTGGAATGAATTCAGCGGGCCTTTTCACATCTGCCCATGGTGATCATTAAGATCATTATCTCAGTGGAGGACCTCTGGGTAAGATACTCAAAGATCCTAAGGAATACAGACAGTATAATATTTTTCTGGTATTAAAATCACTGAAACCAACTATCTTTTTTAGTCCATTCAGGCTCTGGTATGTTCAGAGGGTGCTGTAAAACAGGTCTGATAGTGTTTAAAAACACTCAGCTCAGCCTCTTCTACAACGTGAGCCAATGCTTATAAACATGGCTAAAATATTGCCTTACCTACGACGACTTCCCAGCCATCGTAGTGTTTATATGGTATGACTGTGACTTACATTAGTCAACATTTGCAGAGAAAGAACTTAGGGCATCCAGGGGGCACTTCATGTTGAAATAATTTTGTGACAACGAGCTACTGTGTTTTATTCTGCAGTCCAAGGGAATGGTGCCAGACATCTCTAAGGTGTCTAGCAGTTAAACAATTCTGATTTTAAGTGGTCTGTGTGCTTCAGAGCTTTGGGCAGGAGAAGGGCAGGAGTCCAGACACTGTGAACACTTCTGTTACCTGTACTGACTATGGAGCAGGCAGCCTTTCGTGGGTATCATTTTGATTTCTTGGTACTCTTGTGAAAGGTGCTTTTGTCTCAAATTCCTCCATTTAGGAGTAATTATAATGATAAAAGAAATTTTTATCTTATATCATCTGTGGGCCCTGATCCTGGGCTCCCAGGGAAGCTATCCTTTAACATTTTACCAGCTCAAAATGACTGGGCAAAAACCTCAAAGCATGGGTCCTATTTCTGCCCCAAGCACATGTTGTACATCTGCTTCCAGGAGAAAACAATAACCAAAAAATGCCAACATAAAGATAAGAAAAAATAAAGAACATCTTTGGCTCCCATAAGATTAAGGTCATACTGACATGTACATACTGAAAACATAAGAAAGAATCTGTCACTTTCTGGATCTAAGAAGGTCCTCATTGTAGTGTGTAACTCTGTATGTAAAACAAAACAGAACAAAATATATAAGCCTGCCCCAAATGTTCCTTCCCCGGAGCACTCCCTTCTTGGTGAAGATTGTGTCTCCCAGACAGTTGTCCTGACTTGGGTTTGAATAAAGGTCTCTTCCTTACTCTCTAAAATGTTTTTAAAAGTTCATTCATGCAATGTCGACAATAATAGTGTTTTCTATTTAAGTGAGAAATAAATATTCCACTCTAGTTGCATTGGGAATAGACGAATTGAGGGTTTATTTAGAAAAGTCAGCTTTCCAGAAAAGGCAAGGTCATTGGTCTATTGAGAATGAAGATAATTACTGCTAAACAAGTATGTGTTGCCCCTTCACCCAGAAACCGAAGCAGGTGTGCAGGCTTTAGGTCAGAGGTGCCTTCTTCTCCCCAGCTGACAGCACTTCTTTGCTCTGGCTCCAAGACACCCGAGGTTTTGAACGTCAGCATCGGAGTCAGCGAGGCAGCTTGTCACAGGACGCCAGTGTTCAGAGAAAGCTCAGGTATGTTTGGCAAAATGTCCTAACTATGTCAGGGCTGGAGGTAAAACCTCTCATTATCCCAAAACCTCCTGGCCTTTTCTCTTTTCTCTAGTTGAGCCACAAAGTAAAAGTGAAGTAGCTGTCAGCATTCTGGGTTTGGTGCAAGAATTACTTAGTTTCCCTGCTGGTAGAACTTTTCAGGGGATCACAATTTCTCTGTCCATTTATTGCTTACACATGTATTTTAACCATCTGTTTCCTAAGAACCCTCTTTTACTAGAAAGGGAAGGTGAGATTCACTCTGTGCCTGTTTGTAACATCTAATTTGTTCCTTCATCTAACAGTGTTTATTCAATTGGGCCTAAGATATGGTTGAGTGGCCAGCATCTAGGGTTAGGTGGCTTTTTTTCATCTGATACAGACTTGGATGATGTCATTTGACAAAGATGATGTTTCATCATTGATTAGTTTATTCATCAGAAGAGTTAAAATTAGGGTGGAGGGAAAATTCAAAATATTCCAAAGCAGCCTGTTCCTGTTTAAAAGTTGAGCTTGACTTTCTAGTTTTACTAAATGTATTATCTCGATATTTTGAGGTGCCATATTCTCTCTGTAGTTTCTTTGGTGGTGGAGTCAGAAGGAGAGTCTGGGAATACTTTTGGATAGTGGCATGCTGGTGACTTCAAGGGGCTTGGCGTCAGGAGCCTTGGGGTGAATTCTGCAACTGCTTGCCTGACCCTGGGTGCATCTCCCAGAGGTTTTGTTTCCTCTTATGAAATTGCCAGCAGATAATGTTCTCCTTAAAGGGGAACCCTCCCATCCTGTTGGTGGCAATGCAAAGTGGTGCAGCCAGTCTGGGAAACAGTGTGGGGGTTCCTCAAAAAGTTAAACATTGAACAACCACATGATCCAGCAATTGCTCTCCTCGGTATTTACCCAAAGGATACAAAAATGCAGATTAAAAGGGGGAACATGCACCATGATGTTTATAGCACCAATGATCACAGTAGCCAAACTATGGAGAGAATCCCAAAGTCCATGCACTGATGAATGGATCAAGCAGATGTGGGATACCTATATATAATGGAATATGACCCAGCTTCAAAAAGAATGAAATCTTACCATTTGCAAGGATGTGGGTGGATCTAGAGTGTATTAAGCTAAGCAAAATCAGTGAGGAAAGACAAATACCCTATGTCTCACACATGTGAAATTTCAGAAAGAAAATAGATGAACAGAGTTGAGGGATGATGAGAGAGGCATACAAGGAAATAGACTCAACCTTGCAGAACAAACTGAGTGTTGCTGCAGGACAGGGGCATGGGGGGAAGAGTTAAATGGGTGAGGGGTATTAAAGAGGGCACTTGTGATGAGCACCGGGTACTGTATGCAGATGAGGAATCACTAAATCCTACCCCTGAAGCGAATATTCCATGGCATGTGAACTAACTGGAATTTAAGTAAAAGAAGAAAGGAAAAAGTGTTCTGCTTCATGAAGAGTGAGGTAAAATTGTAGTGATTTGGGCTGTACTATTCTATAGAGGATAGATGTAAAACACCCTGTTGTAGGATACACTAGTTGCTTATCACATAAGGAGTCCTCAGAAAGCTGCAATGAAAGATTCAGATCTCAGAGCATGTTCATGTTCCACTGATATGTTACAATTTGCACAGGTAGGAAAGAAGGTGGAGAGAAAGGCAACAGAAAGAGAAAGTAGGTGTGAACCTTTCATTAGTTAGCGTTATAGCTTTCTCATGAAAGCCTTGCGCCAGTGTGATTTTGGAAGCAGAGGGGGAATCCGGGAGCTTTGCAGGAGACAGGGGAGTTCCAGGTCTGGGTAAACTGACAGGGGTCCCAGAGGAGTGTTGAATGCATTCTGCAGCAGGGTGTGGACAGGGTGGGCTCCAGGGGTGGCTGTGGGTCTCCTGGGTGAGAGTTGTGACAGGTGAGGGCTGTGTGCAAGTTCCTGGCTGAGGACAAGTGAGGCACAGGTGGAGAGCTGGCAGAGAACCTTCTTCTGGACCACCAGCCTCACCCAACACACACAGCCTCATCTTCTGTCCCTGTCACTCCAATTCAGACTTCTCCGAAGTTGAGTGAGAACACATCAAGAGCATTCTGCACAGAAGGGAAAGCATGTTCAAAACCTCTGGGGCAGGAGAATTCCAGTTATTTCCAGGAGCAGCAAGAAGGACCTGTGGCCACAGGAGACAGCTTAGGACATGAGCTTAGAGAGGTGAAAGAGGGTGACAGAAAGCTATTCCAGGGCTATAACCCGATGAGAAGCTGTTTCACTGGTCCATACTGGCTACAGTGTTGAGAACAGATTACAGAGGGTTGAAGATGGCAAAGCAGGTCAATGATGAAGCTTTTCCAGGAACTCAGGCAGCGTGGACCGGACAGGTGGCTTTGGATGGAGTGGTTAGACCTCTTCTGGGTCCATTTTGAAGATGGAGCTCACAGGATTTGCTGATGGGTTACCTATTAGGAGCAGGAGAACAGAGGAATTGGGGTAACTCTCAGGTGTTGTGGGTTGTCCTGATCGAGAGGAAGGAGAGGGTTTCTCGGGGGGTAGGAGGTAGTTGGTGTTCTGCATGCTGAGGAAGGTGCCTTTCCCGGTGGATCTGCTGAGGTTTGTGTCTGGGAGGTCCTTTCACATCTCTTCCCTCAGCAATGCTCAAGTACAAGTATCCCCCACTTTTTAAACGTTCACAGTAAGACACTGGGCTTTCTTGAAAGAACTACGTTATTACCCAGCTTCAGTAAGAGGAAGAGACCTGAAGAGGATTTCCCTCTTATGAAAAAAGGTGAACAGTGAGAATCACAGTCAGCATCTGTTCTGGGGAGAAGCACGACAGAGGCGGCGTGCACCCCATCCAGCTCCTTCCTCTGGGAACCGCTCTCTGCTTCCAGCCACTAGCACTTTGAATTGTGTCTGTGAGCCTCTGCTGTGCTTCATCTTCATTTATGCTGGGTCTCCGTTAGAAACTTGTGTGCTGAGGCCTAAGAAAAGCCAAAGAGAAGGAATTTTGGAGTCTGAGCACACTGTCTAATTGTTCGTGTAAATTAATGGTCATTCCTTCTTGACACCATTTCTGCTGTGCAAGGTTTCTCAGAAGCCCTGTACTTTCAAAGAGCAGGGAAACCTATACCCTATGCTGCGGGGTTAGTTTTAGTCTCCATGCCTGACAAAACATTTCATGACTAGGATTTTCTCACTCAAACATTGAGACTTTGACCATCTTCACCCGTTTCTACCACCCCATCCCTGAATCTGGCACCTACCAACCTGCTCTCAGTATCTATGCGTTCAGTATTTGTTTATTCCACGTGGAATGTACATGAGAGCATCTGGTATTGGTCTTTCTGTGTCTGAGTTACTTGGCATAAGGCCCCCAAGGTCTGTGTTTCCATGTCTGGTTCTTGTGAATAATGCTGCAGTGAACGTGGGAGTGCATCTGTCTTTTTGAGGCAGCATTTTTGTGTTCTTCAAATCAATACTCAGTAGAGCCATTACTGGGTCATGGGGTAGTTGTATTTATTTTTTCAGGAACCTCCATACCATTTGTCACAGTGGCTGCACCAATTTCCATTCCCACCAACAGTGCACAGTGTTTCCTCGTCTGCACACCCTTGACCCCACCTGGTGTCTGTCTCTGGGACAATTGCTGTTCCAACAGTTGTGAGAGGATAGCCGATTGTTGGTTTGACTGATGTTTCCCTGACGATGATTAGTGATGTCGAACAACTTTTTCTGTCTGTTGGCACCTATGTGCCATCTTTGGAAAGTATCTATTCACATATTCCTCCCATTTTTTATATAGTTTTTTTTTTTTGATTTGTATGAGTGTTGTGTGTATTTTGTATATTAGCCTCTTCTCACACATATGATTCGCAGATATTTTTTTCTTATTGGGTCAGTGGCCTTTTAAGTTTTTGATGGTTTCTTTTGCCGTGTGGAAGATTTCAGTTTGATGTTGTTCCACTTGTTTATTTTTGCTTTTGTTGCCTTTGCATTTGGTGTCCGATCTGAAGACTCTTTGCCAAAACCAACGTCGAGAGACTTAGTACCTGTGTCTTCTTGGAGGTTTATGGATTCAGGTCTTATGTTCAAATCATTCATCCATTAAAAATTTTGTGTGTGGTGTAAGAAAGTGACCCAGTTATATTCTTCTGCATTTAGTGTCCTGTTTGCCTGTTACCACTCAATGAAGAGACAGTCCTTCCCTCATGGCATATCTTCTGCTGCTGTGTCGTAAGTTAGTATCATCTATGTGTGGGTAAGTTTCTGAGCTTTCTGTACTGTTCCACTGACCTGGTGTCTTTGTTTATGCCAGTACCATCCTGTTTTGATGACAACAGCTTTATAATCCTGCTTGAAATCCAGGAGTGTGTTGACTGCACCTCTTTCTCCAGGTTGCTTTGCGGATTTGGTGTCTTTTGTGATTCCATACAAGTTTGAGGACTGTTTTCTACTTGCTCGAATAATGACACTGGAATTCAGATAGGTATTTCATCACATCTGTCGATTGCTTTGGGTACGATGGACATGTTCACATAATTAACTCTTCCAGTTAAGGAGCATGGCGTATGCTACCATTTGTTTGTGTTGCCTTCCAAATCTGTGACCCATACATTCTGCCCCCCTGGACACACATATTTTTCATTTCTTTTCTGCCATGTGTTGAGTGTACTATGTCTTTCTCATTCTTGGTTACTTTTATTCCTAGATTTTTTATGGAATTGTAAATGGCGTTGCTTTTTTAATTTCTCTTTGCAAAAGTGTGTCATCAGTATACAGAAATGCAAGAAGTTGGGTCATCTGGGTGGCTCCATAAGTGTAGCGTCTACCTTCAGCTCAGGTCATGATCCCAGAGTTCTGGGATCGAGCCCCGTTTTGGGCTCCCTGCTTAGCGAGGGTCTGCTTTTCCCTCTTTCTGACACTCTCACTGCTCGTGCTTTTTCTCTTCCTGTCAAATAAATAAATAATATTTGAAAAAATAATGACAACAGGTCTCTGCATATTGACTTTATATCCTGCAGCTTGTTTGAATTTTTTTATTCTAACAGTTTTTTTTTTTTTTGGTGGAATCTTTCGGGATTTCATGTCATTTGCAAATTGTGACAGTTTTCCTGTATGGATTTCATATCTTTCTCTTTTTTTTTAAATTGTTATTCACCCTACAGTACTTCATTTGTTTTCGATGTAGTGTTCCATGATTCATTGGTTGCATATAACACCTAGTGCTCATTATGACAAGTGCCCTCCTTTTTTTTTTTAAAGAATTTATTTATTTATTCAACAGAGATAGAGACAGCCAGCGAGAGAGGGAACACAAGCAGGGGGAGTGGGAGAGGAAGAAGGAGGCTCACAGCGGAGGAGCCTGTTGTGGGGATCGATCCCATAACGCCAGGATCTCGCCCTGAGCCGAAGGCAGACGCTTAACCGCTGTGCCACCCAGGTGCCCCCTGCCTTGTTAATTTTAACCATTCTAACTGGTGTCAGGTGGTATTTCATTGTCGTTTTGATTTGTATTTGCCTGATGGGAAGTGATTTGGAGCATTTTTTCATGTGTCTGTTGGCCATTTGTATGTCTTCTCTGGAGAAGTATCTCTTTGTGTCTTCTGCCCATTTTATGGGTGTTGAGTTTGAGGAGTTCTTTATAGATCTTGGATACCAGCCCTTTATCTGTAATATCATTTGCAGATATCTTCTTCAATTCCATAGGTTGCCTTTTGTTTTGTTGATTGTTTGCTTTGCCGAGCAGAAGCTTTTTATCCTGATGAAGTGCCCATAGTTCATTTTTGCTTTTATTTCCTTTGCCTTTAGAGACGTGGCTTGCAAGAAGCTGTTGTGTCCAAAGTTGAAGAGTTCTTTTGCTTTTGATATGAGACAGGAATCCATTATCTTTCCTTCCTGATTGTATTTGAGTCCTCTGTCTTTCTTGGTGAGTCTAGCTAAGTTTGTCAGTTTGTTTATCTTTCCAAAAAAGGCAGCTCTCATTTTCATTGTTTTTTTTTGTCTTTTTAGTCTTTGTTGGATTTATTTATGCCTTCCTTTTTGTTATTTCCTTATTTCTACTAATTTGGGGCTTTGTTGGTTGTTTTTTTTTTTTCCAATTCTTTACGACATAAATCAGGTTGTTTATTGGAGAGCATTCTCATGGATTGATGAACACTTGAATTTCTATGAATGTCCTCCATAAAGCCACTTTTGCTGCATCCCATAAGTTTTTCTAGGTTGTCTTTTTCATCAGTGTCAAGGTACTTCTAAAATTTTTTTGATTTCTTCTTTGACTGTTGGTTGTTCAGTAGCATGTTGTTAAATCTCCACATATTTTTTAAGATTCTTTAAGTATCTGACAGAGAGTGAGACAGCGAGAGAGGGAACGCAAGCAGGGGGGTGGGAGAGGGAGAAGCGGGCTTCCCACTGAGCAAGGAGCCTGATTCGGGGCTAGATCCCAGGATCCTGGGATCACGACCTGAGCTGAAAGCAGATCCTTAACGACTGAGCCACCCAGGCCCCAAAAATCTCCACCTATTTTTGACTGTCCCATTTTTTTCTTGAGACTGATTTCTAGTTTCATATCATTGTGGTTGGACAAGATTTGAAGCAGAAGGTGAAGAGAGCATTCAGATGAAAGGTTTGTTTCCTGGAGGGTTTTCTGAGGGCAGACCATGAGTTCAGTGGGCAGGAGGAAGGTTTTATGAGATGGGGGGTGGGATAACCCTTGTTAGAATTACTGACTACTACCATGCAGGCTGTGTGCTACCGTTCACACCATAGTCCTGATGATCTTGTACTTCATTAGAAATATTTTCTAGGAGGTGTAGGCATAGCCTTCACTTAAAGAAAGGTGCCATGTGGGTTCATGGCATGACCCCAGGTCAGCAACCAGGATGTATGGTACTGTGGGGGATCAGAAACAGGCTTTCTGTGGGAAGTGACAGAAATAAGATATGGTGAGCTCCATGACCATAGGTGAGGTCCCGAGTGACCCACTGGGTGTTGGGTTCCGTGGATCTGTTTCATCAGGTGCTGTGGAATTCAGGGACACCCTCCTGTCTGTGGATTTGTGTGGAGACAGGTAGACATCAGTGTCTGGCCAGGCACGAAGGTCACACTGGACCACCACCAGAGGTACAGCGTGCAGTGGAGCCACTGCTTGGTTTCCCCGAAAGCTGACCAGGGTCTGTGACCGTGATTCCTAGCAGCTGCAAGGGGAGAGGAGGCTGGGGGTGGTGCACACTTCCTAGAGTTGTGGTCAGGACTAGTCTGGAGCCCACTGAAGTCAGCCACACAAGGCACAGAAGGCACCAAGTCAGTGTAGCTGTGGGCACTGCTCCCTTGGTACTTTCGGGCCAGCTCCATGCTGCCACCTCCTGCTTTTCATCATCATCTTCAAGGTCATGTGCCTCTGCTCTTGCCCCATGGCCTACGGGGTATTGTCCGTCCTCCATCTGGCCCTTGTCCCTGGTGCCCTGTGCAGTCCGATGCCAGGGTAGCCTTCTTGAGACAAATATCTGGCCCTGATGGAACACTTCCATGGATCTTGTGTGATGCGAGGATGATGCCCTGCCCTGAAAGGGGGCTGCAGGTCCCCAATCAGGAGAGCCATGTCTCCCTTTTCAGCATGGCCTGCCCTCCCCTCAGTCTTCTTCAGGGAAACTCTCCCCACTTCCTGAGCTGACAGCTCTGTACTCAAAAATGAATGTTATTTTACATATCTCTATGCCTTAGTTCATCCATGGCATGTCTTTCAATCCCGTTAGTGGGTTTTTTTTTCTTTTTTAGCAGTTCTGAAGGGCTGTCTGATCAAGGAGGGGATGACCTGGGTGGGGTAGCTTTCCCTCTCATCTCCCTCAGCATGTCTCTGAGCCCTGGGGCCAGCTATCCCAGTGAGGATTGAGGAACCCGAGCCAGCCCATCCTGAGCCCAGGCTGTGTCAGCTCATAGACTGATGCGTGTTGGTGGGCAGCTGGCATGGGCCAGGGGCAGGCAGTGTCTCCTTCTCATTCCTTCCCTCCCTTCCTCCCAGAGGTAGCTCAGAGCAGCCTTCAACCCCTGCATCTCCAGATCCCTTGACCTATGCTTCCTGTGTTCAGCTGGTGACCTTGGAGTTTCGCATGGATTCTACCTCCCGTACCCTCTCCCGTAGCAGTTCCTGCATCAGGGGAGGGGTCGGACCCTTGTCTGTTTTTGGTCTTCTTCCTGTCCCGCACCAAGCCAACCCACCTTTGCATCTTCCATGTATGTGCTTGGAAGCAAGCCCATCCACAGGGAACCTATTAGCCAAATGGATCCAGGCAATGAACATTGAAGTAGAGATCCAGGATCCATAATAAACCTGCTCTGAAACCTGTCCCAAAGTCTGTGACTCTCTCACACTGAAACAGAAACAATAATAGCTTTCTGGACTGTGAAGTGTCATGTGTCTCTACTTCCAATCTTGAATGCATAGGTGCTGAGCCTGGACTGAAAAGGACCATGTCTTCCGTGGGCTGGATTCCACGGCAAGAACTCAGTGAAATCTGAATTTGAGGCATGGAGTGAATAATTATTGTAGAGTGAATCCTCCCAAGTAGGGCTTATGCACATTGCACAGGAAAAGCTTTTTCAAAGAGGTTCCTGAAAGAAAAATCTTTTTTAAAATTTATTTTAATTCCAGTAGAGCTAACATACAGTGTTACATTCGTTTCAGGTGTACAATAGAGTGATTCAGTAATTCTATATATTACTCAGTGGTCATCAAGAAAAGCGTCCTCTTAATCCCCTTCATCTATTTCACTCATCCCTCTATCCACCTCCTCTCTGGTAACCATCTGTTTGTTCTCTATTGTTAAGAGTTTGTATTTTGGTGTGTCTCCTTTTTCTCTTTTAGTTATTTATTTTTGTTTGTTTTTTAAATTCCCCATTAGAGTGACATCGTATGGGATTTTTCTTTCTCTGACTGACTGATTTTAGTTAGGATAATACTCTCTAGCTCCATCCATGTGGCTGCAAATGGCAAGGTTTCATTCTTTTTCAAGCCGAGTAATACTCCATTGTGTGTGTGTGTGTGTATGTGTGTGTGTGTGTGTGTGTGTGTGTGAATACACACATCTATCATCTCATTTGTCAATTTTTCTACAGACACTTGGGTTGCTTCCATGTTGTGATATTGTAAATAATGGTGCAAGAAACATAGGGGTGCACATATCCTTTTAAGTTACTGTTTTCCTATTCTTTGGGTAAATACGAGTAGTGTGATTGTTGGATCGTAGGGTAGTTCTATATTTAATTTTTTGAGGAACCTTCATACTGTTTTCCACGGTGGCCACCACAGTTTGCATTCCCACCCACAGTTCGCAAGGATTCCCCTTTATCCACATCCTTCCAACACCTGCTCTTTGTTGTGCTTTTGATGTTAGCCATTCTGACAGGTTTGAGGTATTACCTCATTGTACTTTGGGTTTACATTTTCCTGATGATGAATGATGGTGAACATCTTTTCACGGGACTGTTGGCCATTTGTATTTCTTCTTTGGAGAAATGTCTGTCCATGTCTTCTGCCTATTTTTTTTTAAGATTTGATTTATTTATTCATTCAACAGAGATAGAGACAGCCAGCGAGAGAGGGAACACAAGCAGGGGGAGTGGGAGAGGAAGAAGCAGGCTCATAGCGGAGGAGCCTGATGTGGGGCTCGATCCCAGAACGCCGGGATCACGCCCTGAGCCGAAGGCAAACGCTCAACCGCTGTGCCACCCAGGCGCCCCTCTTCTGCCTATTTTTTAACTGGATTATTTGTTTTTGGGGGGTTGAGTAGAATCACTTGTATATGTTTTGGACACTATCCCTTTATTGCATATTATCTTTGCAAATATCTTCTCCCTTTGAGTAGGTTGTCTTATTATTTTTACGTTTTCATTGTTCTTCTGCTGTGTGGAAACTTTTTATTTTGCTGTATTCCCAATAGCTTATTTTTGCTTTCATTTCCTTTGCCTCTGGACACAGTCTAGAAAAACGTTGGTATGGTCCATGTCAAGAAGTTACTGTCTTCCCTTCTGTAGGATTTTTATGGATTCAGGTCTCATATTGAGGTCTTGAAACTGTTTTGTGTTTGTCTTTATTGTGTAAGAAAGCAGTCTAATTTCATTCTTTTGTGCGTAGCTGTCTAGTTTTCCCAACACCATTTGTTGTAGAGACTGTCCTTTTCCCTTTTGATATCGTTGCTTGCTTTGTGGAAGATTCATGGACCACATAATTGTGGGTTTCTGTCTGAACTTGTATCCTGTTCCTTTTGTCGCTGTGTCTATTTTTGTGCCGTACTGTCTTGTTAGGATGACTGCAGCTTTGTAGTATAACCTGAAATCTGAAATTGTGAGTCCTCCAGCTTTGTTTTTCTTTTCCACATTGCACTGGCTGTTCGGAATCTTTAGTGGTTCCATAAAAATATTTAGGATTGTTTATTCGAGGTCTTTTATTCTTTAATTTAAATTCAATTAGCCAGCTTACACTATATCATTCGTTTCAGATGTAGTCTTCAATAAATTTTCAGTCTTGTGTAACACCCAGTGTTCATTGTATCGTGTGACCTCCTTAATGCTACTCACCCAGTTACCCCCCCCCCAAATTCTCCTCCAACAATCATCAGTTTCTTGCGATAGTTAAGAGTCCATCATGGGTTTTCTCCCTCTCTGATGACTTCCCATTCTATTTTCCCTTCCTTCCCCTATGGTCTTCTTCCTTGTTTCTGATATTCCACATAGGAGTGAAAGCCTATGATCATTGTCTTTCTTTCATTGACTTATTCCACTCAGCATAATACCCTCCAGCTCCACCCAGGTCGGTGTGATGGTAAGTATTCATCCTTTCTGATGGCTGAGTAATATTCCATTATATATATGATCTACATCTTCTTTATCCATTCATCTATCCATGGTCATCTGCACTCCTTCCACAGTTTGTCTATTATGGATATTGCTGCTATGAACACTGGGGTGCATGTGTCCCGTGTTCACTACCTCTGTCTCTGGGGGTAAATACGCAGTAGTGCAATTGCTGGGACATCGGTAGCTTTATTTATAACTTCTTGAGGATACTCCGTACCATTTTCAAGAGTGGCTGTACCGGACTGCATTCGTACAGGGGTGTAAGAGGGTTCCCGTTTCTCCACATCCTCTCCAACATGTATAGTTTCATGTCTTCTTATTTTTAGATATTCGGCCTCGTGTGATATGGCATTTATAGGGGTTTAGATTTGCATTTCCCTGAAGCCAAGTGATATGAAGCATTTATGCATGTATCTTTTGGTCACCAGTACGTCGTCATCAGTGAAGTGACTTCCCATTTTAATCCATCTCAAGACCTAAAGCTGGGTAAGTCTCTGAAGCTGGATGATGCCATCGGTTGGAAGTGTGGAGAATTTCAAAAGATCTCCGTGGAGAGCAAGTTTAAAGGTCAGTGTGAAGCTACTAATTGGATCTGGGGAGATCTCTGAAAGTGGGGGTTGCCTGGGATGGGCTGAGGGGGGCCCTCCGATTTTCCTATGAATTCTTGCTGCAGCCCCAAATGGACAGTTTCCTGCTGTGGGGCAGGCTGAGTCCTCTAGTCGTGCAGAGGTGAGCCCAATGCCTGGTGCCTTGGAGGCAGGCAAATGGGGAGGGACACTCAGCAGAGGACCCAGGGTTAGGTTAGGCCTCAAGAGACAGCAGGTCCGAACTGCCCAGTGCTCAGAGAACTCCAGGCCGAGTGAGATGAGGGCACAAGGGCGGGTGAGTGTTAGCCTTGGGGTTTCATCCGGAAGCGCCCACAAAGGTCGGGGTTCACCAGAAGTGGCTCTCAGGGTGTGCCCCAATTCTCTTGCCCTGAATGCTCTCTTGTTCCCCAAAATGGTGCAGTTTACTGTGGACTGCAGGCTGAGTCCTACGGTGGGGCTTGGGTTTCCCCAATCCCCCGGAGTGTGGTGCCAGGAATCTAGGGAGGGACCCCTCTGTGGCCAACCTAGGGTAAGGGTTAGGGTCCAGGAGCCCGGCAGGGACAATCTTTAGGCTGTGCGGCGAGCTGTGTGGACGGCTGAGAGGAGGCCATGGGGGAGGGTGAGAATGGGCCTCAGGGTTGGGGAACGGGGGGTGCCAAAGGATGGGGATGGGCTCCGGGGGCCTCCCCAAGTTCTTGTGCCCATAGGCTCCGTAGAGCCCCAAGGGGCATGGTTTCCTGTCGGGTGGCAAGCTGAGTCCTGCGGTGGGGCACAGATATCCCAATTCCCCGGGTCTGCGGTATAAGGCTCCTGGGGAGACCCCCAAACCCGCGGCCGGCTTAGGGCTAGGGTTAGGCCCCAGGAGCCCCGCAGGCTGGATCTGCAGGCTGTATGACGAGCTACACGGGCTGAGGTGAGGGTGTGGGGAGGGTGAGCGTGGGACTCAGAGTTGGGGTGCGGGTGGCCGCTGAAGTTCGCTGGTGGCTCAGGAGGGCCCTCCTGGTTCTCCCGCCCTGAATTCGCTATGGCCTCCCAAGGCACACGGTTTCCTGCGGGGTGGCAGACTGAGTCCTGCTGTGGGGCTCAGGTGTCCCGAATCCCCGTGGCTGCGGCTCCAGGCTCCTGGGGAGGGGCCCCTCCACAGATGAACTAGGGTTAGGGTTGGGGCCCAGGAACCCCGCAGGCCAGATCTGCCCAGTATGTGGCGAGCTCCGCCGCGGGCTGAGGTGAGGGTGTGGGGTGGGGTGAGCTTGGGCTTCAAGGTTGGGTTTAGGGATCGCCGAAGTTCACCGGGGACTCTGGGGGCCCTCCTGGTTTTCCCGCCCTGAATGCTCTACAGCCTCCCAAGGGGCACGGTTTCCTGCGGGCTGGCAGGCTTTGTCCTGCAGTGGAGCTCAGGTGTCTAAAGTCCCTGGGGCTGCGGCACCGGGCCCCAGGGGAGGGGCCTTACCCTGCCGACCTAGGGCAGGTCTAGGCCCCAGGAACCCGGCAGGCCTGATCTGCCGGCTCTGCCACGAGCTCAGTGGCAAGCTGAAGGGAAGGCCTGGGGCGGGATGAGCGTGGGCCTCAGGGTTGGGGTGTAGGGGGTCGCCGAGGATCGCTGGGGGCTCAGGGGGGCCCTACCAGTTCTCCTGCAGGGGATGCTCTGAGGCGCCCCAAGGGGCATGGTTTCCTGAGGAGTGGCAGGCTGAGTCCTGTGGTGGGGCTCAGGTGTACCCAATCCCCGGGGTTAGGGTACGGATTAGGGTACGGGTTAAGGTTAGGGTATGGGTTACGGTTACGGTATGGGTGAGGGTAGGGGTTAGGGATAGGGTAAGGAGAGGGTACGGGTTAGGGTTGGGTTTAGGGGTTACAGGTTGGAGGTTATGGGTTAGGGTACAGATTAGGGTTTAGGGTACGGGTTAGGGTTTAGGGTTTGGGTTTAGGGTTAGGGTTGTAGTACGGGTTAGGTTTAGGGTACGGGTTAGGGTTAGGGTACGGGTTAGGGTACGCATTAGGGTACGGTTTAGGGTACGGGTTAGGGTACAGTTTAGGGTAAGTATTGGCCTACCAGTTTGGGTACGGTTTAAGGTACGGGTTAGGGTTAGGGTACCGGTTAGGGTTAGGGTACAGTTTAGGGTTATGGTACAGGTTAGGTTACGGTTTAGGTTTAGGGTTAGGGTACGGGTTAGGGAACAGGTTAGCTATAGGGATAGGGTACGATTTAGGGTTAGGTTATGGGTTAGGGTACGGGTTAGGGTACAGGTTAGGGGTAGGTATGGGTTAGGGTCCGGGTTAGGGATAGGGCACGGGTTAGGGTATGGGTTATGGTACGGGTTAGGGTATGGGTTAAGGTTAAGGTAAAGGTACTGGTTAGGGTTAGGGTACGGGTTACGGTTTAGGGTTTAGGGTTACAGTTAGGGTACGGGTTAGTGTTAGGGTACGGGTAGGGTTTGGGTACGGGTTATGGTACGAGTTAGGGTATGGGTTAAGGTCAGGGTTTAGGGTTAAGGTTAGGGTACGGGTTAGGGTACTTGTTAGGGTTACAGTTAGGTTTAGGGTATGGTTTAAGTTACGGGTTAGGGTACAGTTTACGGTTAAGGTTAGGGTACGGGTTAGGGTACGGGTTAGAGTACGTGTTAGGGTTACGGTTAGGGTTAGGGTGCAGGTTAGGATTAGGTTTAGGGTACGGGTTAGAGTTAGGGTTAGAGTACGGGTTAGGGTTTGGGTTAGGGTTAGGTTTAGGGTTAGGTTATGGGTTAGGGGTAGGGTTAGCTGAAGGGGTAGGGTTAGGGGTAGGGTTAGGGGTATGGTAGGGGTCGGGGTAGGGTTAGGGTTTATGGTTAGGGTTTGGGGTTTGGGGTTACTGGTTAAGGTTAGGGTTTCATGTTTAGGGTTTCCGGATTAGGGTTAGGGGTTAGGGTTTAGGGTTTAGTGTTAATGTCAGGGTTTAGGGTTTAAGGATTAGGGTTTAGGGTTAGGCTTAGGGTAGGGTTAGGGTTAGGGTAAGGGTTAGGGGTTAGCGTTAGGGTTAGGATTAGGGGTTAAGGTTAGGGTTTAAGGTTAGGCATTAGGGTTTAGGGTTAGGGCTAGACCCCAGTATGCCAGCAGGACCTATGCCCCGGCTGTGCGGCAAGCGGAGGAGTGGGCCAAGGTGAGGGCGATGGCGAGCAGGAGTATGGTATCCAGCGTTTTGTCGCTGGGGGCCTTTGAAAGTCGGTAGAGGCTTGGAGGGCCCTGCCCGTTATCCCGCCCTGAATGACCAGCGGTGCCCCTAGCGGCCCGGGTGGTGGCAGTGTGGCAGTGTGAGTCTGGCACTGCGGTTTGGGGGTCCCCAATGCCGTGTGTTGCAGCGCCAGGCCCCTTGGGAGGGGCACCTCTGGGGCCCTCCTAGGGTTAGTGTTAGCTCCCAGGAGTCCAGCAGGCATGATCCGCCAGCTGTGTGGTAGCATAGGACCGGGCCAAGGTGAAGGCACCGGCAAGCTGGAGCGTGGGACCAAGCATTTTGGCGCGGGGGGCCTTGGAAGGTCGCCGGGGGATTCAAGGGCCCTGCCAGTCCTCCCGCCCTGAATGGCCAGAGGCGCCCTTAGCCGCCCAGGTGGTGGCGGCATGGCACGGTGAGTATGGCACTGGGGCTCGGGGGCCCCAATCCCTGGAGTTGCTGCACCAGGCCCCTTTGGAGGTTACTCTCAGGGGCAAGCCTAGGGTTAGGGTTAGCCCCCAGGAGGCTTGCAGGCCCGATCCACTGGCTGTGCGGCGAGCGGAGGGGTGGGCCGAGGTGAGGGTGCTGGTGAGCGGGAGCATGGGCCCAAGCATTTTGGCGCATGGGGCCTTAGAAGTTCACTGGGACTCAGAGGGCCCTGCCCGTTCTCCCAGCCTGAATGACCGGCGGTGCCCCTAGCAGCCCGGGTGGCAGCAGGTCCGCAAAGTGAGTCCTGGCTGGCGCTCGGGGGTCGCCAATCCCTGGTGCTGCGGCACCAGGCCCCTTGGGAAGGGCCCCTCGGAGGCCGCCCTAGGGGTAGTGTTAGCCCCCAGGAGGCCGGCAGGCCCGATCCGCCAGTTGTGTGGTGAGTGGAAGGGCGGGCTGAGGTGAGGGCGCTGGCGAGCGGGAGCCTGGGCCCAAGCCTTTTGGCGCGGTGGGCCTTCGAATGACAACGGGACTTGGAGGACCCTGCCCATTCTCCCGCACTGAATGTCTTGCGGCGCCCCTAGCGCCCCGTGTGGTGGCTGGGTGGCAGGCTGAGTCCAGCGCTGGGGGTCAGGGGTTCCCAATCCCGGGCATTGCGTGGCCAGGCCCCTTGGGAGGGGCCCCTCGGGGGCTGACCTAGGGTTAGGGTTAGCCCACTGGAGTCTGGGAGACCCGATTCGCCGGCTGTGTGTGAGCAGAGGGGCGGGCTGAGGTAAGGGCTCTGGCGAATGGGACAGTAGGCCCAAGCGTTTTGGCGCGGGGGGCCTTTGAAGGTCTCTGGGGGCTTGGAGGGCCCTACACGTTCTCCCGCCCTGAAAGACCGGCCGCGCCCATAGCGGCCCGGGTGCCGGCGGGGCAGCAGTGTGAGTCTGGTGCTGGGGCTCGGGGATCCCCAATCCCCACGTTGTGCCGCCAGGCCACTTGGGAGGGTCTCCTCGGGGACCTCCCAAGGTGAGGGTTTCCCCAGGAGGCCGGGAGGCCCGATCCGCCTGCTGTGCAGCGAGTGGAGGGGCAGGCTGAGTTGTGGGCGCTGGCGAGCGGGAGCGTGGGCCCAAGCATTTTGGCGCGGGGGGCCTTCGATGGTCGCCGGGGGATCGAAAGCCCCTGCCCATTCTCCCGCCCTGAATGACCGGCAGCATGCCTAGTGGCCCGGGTTGCGGCAGGACAGCAGGGTAGAGTCTGGTGCTGGGGCTCGGGGGTCCCCAATCCCAAGTGTTGCGGCGATAGGCACCTTGGGATGGGCCCCTCTGTGGCCAACCTAGGGTTAGAGTTTGCCCTCCAGGAGGCCGGCAGTCCGGATCCGCCCACTCTGCAATGAGCGGAGGGGTGGGCCAAGATGAGGGCGCTGGCGAGCAGGAGCGTGGGCCCAAGCGTTTTGGTGCGGGGGGCCTTCGAAGGTTGCCGGGGGCTCGGAGGGCCCTGCACATTCTTCCACCCTGAATGACAGGCGGCTACCCAAGCGGCCCGGGTAGAGGACAGGCGGTAGGGTGAGTCAGGCACTGGGGCTCGGTGTCCCCAATCCTCGGCGTTGGGGCGCCAAGCCCCTTCGGAAGGGCTCTAGGGGACCGACCAAGCGTTGCTGTTAGCCCCCAGAAGGCCAGAAGACCCGATCTGCTGGCTGTGTGGCGAGCGGAGGGGCAGGTTGAGATGAGGGCGTTGGCGAGTGGGAATGTGGGACCAAAGTTTTAGAGCAAGGGTCCTAGAAGGTCGCCAGGGGCTCAGAGCGTCCTGCCCGTTCTCCCTCCCTGAATGACTGACGGCGCCCCTCGCAGCACTGGTGGCAGTGGGGCGGCAGGGTGAGTCTGGCACTGGGTCTCGGGGGTCCCCAATGCCCGGCGTTGCGGCGCCAGGACCTTGGGAAGGGCCATTTGGGGGTCGACCTTGGGTTAAGTTAGCCCCCAGGAGGCCCACAGGCCCGATCCGCCAGCTATGCGGCGAGCGGAGGGGTGGTCCGAGGTAAGGGCACAGGCGAGCAGGAGCTTGGGCCCAATCGTTTTGGCACGGGGGGTCTTCGAAGGTCACCAGGGCCTTGGAGGGCCCTGCCTGTTTTCCCGCCCTGAATGACTGATGGTGCTCCTAGCAAACCAGGTGGCGGCGGGGTGGCACGGTTAGTCCCGCGCTGGGGCTCGGGGTCAGCAATCCCAGCCGTTGTGGCGCCAGGCCCCATCGGAGGGGCCCCTTGGGAGCTGACCTAGGGTTAGGTTTAGCCACCAGAAGGCCGGCGGGCCTGATCCACTGGCTATCCGGTGAGCGGAGGGGCAGGACAAAGTGAGGGCGCTGGCATGCGGGAGCCTGGGTTCAAGCGTTTTGGCGCGGGGTAACTTTGAAGGTCGCCGGGGGCTCAAAGGGCCCTGCCCGTTTTCCAGCCTTGAATATCCGGCGGCAACCCTAGCGGCCCGGGTGGCGGCGGGGTGGCAGGGTGAGTCCGGCGCTGGGGCACGGGGTTCCCCAATCCCCGGCGCTATGGCGCCAGGCCCCTTGGGAGGGGCCCTTTGAGGACAGAACTAGGGTTAGGGTTAGCCCCCGGTAGGCCGGCAGGCCCTATCCGCCAGCTGTGTGTCGAGCGGAGGGGTGGGCCGAGGTGAGGGCTCTGGAGAGCGGGAGCGAGGGCCCAAGCGTTTTGGCGTGGGGGGACTTCGATGGTTGCCGGGGACTCGGAGGGCCTTGCCCATTCTGTCGCCGTGAATGACCGGCGGCGCCCCTACCAGCCCGGGTGGCAGCGGGGCAGTAGGGTGAGTCTGGCGCTGGGGATCAGGGGTTCCCAATCCCCAGCATTGCTGCGCCAGGCCCCTTGGGATGGGCCCCTAGTGGGCCAAACTAGGAATAGGGATAGTCCCCAGGAGGCCGGCAGGCCCGATCCGCTGGCTGTGAGTCTAGCGGAGGGATGGGCCAAGGTGAGGGCGCTGGCGCGTGGGAGCATGGGCCCAAGCGTTTTGGCGCGGGGGGCCTTCGAAAGTTGCCTGGGGCTCAGAGGGCCCTGCCCCTTCTCCCGCCCTGAATGACCGATGGCGCCCCTAGCGGACCGTGTGGCAACGGGGCAGCAGGGTGACTCTGGCGCTGGGGCTCGGGGGTCCACAATCCCCGGCGTTGCGACGCCAGGTGCCTTGGGAGGGGCCCCTCGTGGGCTGACCTATGGTTAGGGTTAGCCCCCAGGAAGCCGGCAGGCCCGATCGGCCAGCTTTGCGGTGAGCGGAGGGGCAGGCCGAGGTGAGGGCGCTGACAAGTGGGAGTGTGGGCACAAGCGTTTTGTTGAGGGGTGCCTTCGAAGGTCGCCCGTGGCTCGGAGGGCCCTGCCTGTTCTCACGCCCTGAATGACCGACGGTGCCGCTAGCGGCCCGTGTGGTGGTGGGGCGGCACGGTGAGTCCGGCTCTGTGGCTCAGGGGTCAGCAATCCCAGGCGTTGTGGCGCCAGGCCCCATTGGACTGGCCCCTCGGGGGACAACCTAGGGTTAGGGTTAGCCCCCAGGAGGCCGGCAGGTCCGATCCACCAGCTGTGCGGCGAGTGGAGGGGCGAGCCGAGTGAGGTCGCTGGTGAGCGGGAGCGTGGGCCGAAGCATTTTGTCGCGGGGGTCCTTCAAAGGTCTCCAGGGGCTCAGAGGGCCCTATCCGTTCTCCCGCCCTGAATAACAATCGGCTCCCCTAGCGGCCCGGGTGTGGCGGGGCAGCAGGGTGAGTCCGACGCTGGGGCTCGGGAGTCCTCAATCCCTGGCGTTGCGGCGCCATGCCCCTTGGGATGGGCCCCTAGGGGGCCTACCTAGGGTTAGGGTTAGCCACCAGGAGTCTGGGAGGCCCGATCCGCCAGCTGTGCGGCGAGTGGAGTGGCGGACTGAGGTAAGGGCACAGGTGAGCGGGAGCATGGGCCCAAAGCGTTTTGGTGTGGGGGGCCTTCAAAAGTCGCCGGTGGCTCGGAGGGCCCTGCCCGTTCTCCCTCCCTGAATGACTGGCAGTGCCCCTAGCGGCCCAGGGGGCGGTAGGGCGGGAGGGTGAGTCCGGCGCTGGGGCTCGGGAGTCCCCTATCCCCGGTATTGTGGCAATAGGAACCTGGGATGGGCCCCTCGGGGGCCCACCAAAGGTTAGGGTAACACCCAGGAGGCTGGCAGTCCCGATCCACAAGCTGTGCAGCGAGCGGAGGGGCGGACCGAGGTAAGGGCACAGGTGAGCGGGAGCATGGGCCCAAGCGTTTTGGCGCGGGGGGGGCCTTCGAAGGTCGCCAGGGGCTCGGAGTGATCTGCCCGTACTCCCTCCCTGAATGACCGACGGTGCTCCTAGTGGCCCGGGTGGTGGCGGGGCAACACAGTGAGTCCAGCGCTGGGGTTCGGGGGTCCCCAATACCCGGGGTTGCAGCGCCAGGCCCCTTGGGACGGGCCCCTCGAGGGCCGACCTAGGGTTAGGCTTAGGCCCCAGGAGGTCGGCAGTCCCTATCAGCCGGGTGTGCAGCAAAGGGGTGGGCCGAGGTGAGGGCGCTAGCGAGTGGGAGCGTGTGTCCAAACGTTTTGGCGCGGGGGGCCTTCAAAGGTCGCCGGAGGCTCAGAGGGCCCTGCCCGTTCTCCCGCCCTGAATGACCGGCGGCACCCCTAGTGGCCCGGGTAGCAGCGGGGTGACACGGTGAGTCCGGCACTGGGGCTTGGGGGTCCCCAATGCCCTGTGTTGCGGAGCCAGGCCCCTTGGGATATGCCCCTTGGGGGCCGACCTATGGTTAGGGTTAGCCCCTAGGAGTCCGGCAGGCCCAATCCGCCCGCTGTTTGGAGAGCGGAGGGGCGGGCCGAGGTGAGGGCCTGGCGAGCGGCAGCATTGGTCCAAGCGTTTTGGCATGGGGTCCTTCAAAAGTCGCTGGGGGCTCGGAGGGCCCCACCCGTACTCCCACCCTGAATGACGGGCGGCGCCACTAGCGGCCCGGGTGGCGGCAGGGTGGCACGGTTAGTCCAGCGCTGGGGCTCGGGTGTCAGCAATCCCAGGCGTTGTGGCGCCAGGCCCCATCAGACGGGCCCCTCGAGGGCCGACCTAGGGTTAGGGTTAGCCCACAGGAGGCCTGCAGGCCTCATCAGCCGGTTGTGCGGTGAGCGGAGGGGCGGGCCAAGGTGATGGTGCTGGCAATGGGGAAGTTGGGCCCAAGCGTTTTAGCGAGGGAGGTATTCGAAGGTTGCCTGGGGCTCAGAGGGCCCTGCCCCTTCTGCCTCCTTGAATGACCGGTGGCGCCCCTACCATCCCAGTTGGCGGTGGGGAAGCAGGGAGAGTCTGGCGCTGGGGCTCGGGTGTCCCCAATCCCTGGTGTTGCGGCGCAAGGCTCCTTGGGCGGGGCCCCTCGTGGGCCGACCAAGTGTTAGGGTTAGCCCCCAGGATGCTGACAGGCCTGATCTGCAGCCTGTGCGGCAAGTGGAGGAGTGGGCTAAGATGTGGGTGCTGGGGAGCAGGAGCGTGGGCCCAAGCATTTTCGCAAGTGCGGCCTTCAAATGTCGCCAGGGGCTTGAAGGGCCCTGCCTGTTCTCCCGCACTGAATGACTGGTGGCGCCCCTAGCGGCTCGGGTGGTGTCGGGTCGGCAGGGTGAGTCCGGCGCTGGAGCTCGGGGGTCCCCAATCCCCTGCGTTGCTGCACCAGGCCCCTTGGGAAGGCCCGCTTGGGGGTCGACCTAGGGTTAGGGTTACCCCCAGGAGGCCAGTAGGCCCGATCTGCCAGCTGTGCGGCGAGCGGAGGGGCGGGCTGAGATGAGGGCACTGGCCAGCGGGGAATGTGGGCCCAAGCATTTTGGCACGAGACGCCTTCAAAGGTCGCCAGGGGCTTGGAGGGCCCTGCCCATTCTCCTGCTCTGAATGACCAACGGCGTCCCTCGTGGCCCGGTTGGCAGCGGGGCGGCAGGGAGAGTGTGGCACTGGGGCTCGGGGTTCCCCAATCCCCGGCTTTGCGGCGCCAGGGCCTTTGGGAGGGGCCCCTTGGGGACGGACCTAGGGTTAGGTTTAGCCCCCAGGAGGCCCGCAGGCCCGATCTGCCGGCTGTGTGGCGAGCGGAGGGGCGGGCCGAGATGAGGGTGCTGGCGAGCGGGAACATGGGCCCAAGCGTTTTGGCGCGAGTGGCCTTCGAAGGTCGCCGGGGGCTAAGGGGGCCTTGCCCGTTTTCCCTCCCTGAATGACCAGCAGCGCCTCTACCAGCCCGGTTGTTGGCGGGGAAGCAAGGTGAGTCCGGTGCTGGGGCTCAGGGGTCCACAATCCCCGGCATTGCAGCACCAGGTGCCTTGGGAGGGGCCCCTCGTGGGCCAATCTAGGGTTAGGGTTAGCCCCCAGGAGGCCGTCAGGCCAGATCGGCCAGCTTTGCGGTGAGTGGAGGGGCGGGCCGAGGTGAGGGCGCTGACAAGCGATAGCGTGGGCGCAAGCGTTTTGATGCGGGGTGCCTTCGAAGGCCGCCCGTGGCTCGGAGGGCCCTGCCTGTTCTCACGCCCTGAATGACCGGCGGTGCAGCTAGGGGCCTGGGTGGCAGTGGGGCGGCACGGTGAGTCCGGCGCTGGGGCTCAGTCGTCCCCAATCCCTTGTGTTGCGGCTCCAGGCCCCTTGGGATGGGCCCCTAGGGGGCCTACCTGGGGTTAGGGTTAGCCCCCAGGAGGCTGGGAGGCCCAATCCGCTGGCTGTGTGGTGAGCGGAGGGGCAGGCCGAGGTAAGGGCGATGGCGAGTGGGAGCGTGGTCCCAAGCGCTTTGGCGCGGGGGGCCTTCGAAAGTCGCTGGGGGCTCAGAGGGCCCTGACGTTCTCCCGCCCTGAATGACCGGTGGTGCCCCTTGTGGCCCAGGTGGCGGTGGGGGGCATGGTGAGTCTGGCGCTGGGGCTCAGGAGTCCCCAATAATCGTCATTGCGGTGCCAGGCCCCTTGGGAGGGACCACTAGGGGGTAGGCCTAGGGTTCGGGTTAGCCCCCAGAAGGCCCGCAGGCCCGATCCGCCAGCTGTGCGGCGAGTGGAGGGGAGGGCCGAGGTAAGGGCACTGGCGAGTGGGAGCGTGGGCCGAAGTGTTTTGTCGTGGGGAGCCTTCAAAGGTCTCCCGGGGCTCAGAGGGCCCTACCCGTTCTCCCGCACTGAATGACCGGTGGCTCCCCTAGCGGCCCAGGTGGTGGCGGAGCTGCAGGGTGAGTCCGGCGCTGGGGCTCAGTAGTCCCAAATCCCCGGCGTTGCTGCGCCAGGCCCCTTGGGATGGGCCCCTAGGGGGCCTACCTAGGGTTAGGGTTAGCCCCCAGGAGGCTGGGAGGCCTGATCCGCGGGCTGTACAGCAAGAGGAGGGTCAGGCCGAGGTAAGGGCGATGGCGAGTGGGAGCGTGGTCCCAAGCGCTTTGGCGCAGGGGGCCTTCGAAAGTCACTGGGGGCTTGGAGGGCCCTACCGTTCTCCCGCCCTGAATGACTGGTGGTGCCCCTTGTGGCCCGGGTGGTGGGGGGGGGCATGGTGAGTCCGGCGCTGGGTCTCAGAAGTCCCCAATCCTCCTCGTTGCGGCACCAGGCCCCTTGGGAGGGGCCACTAGGGAGTCGACCTAGGGTTCGGGTTAGCCCCCAGAAGGCCCACAGGCCCGATCCGCCATCTGTGCGGCGAGCTGAGGGGATGGCCGAGGTAAGAGCGCTGGCAAGCAGGAGCGTGGGCCCTAGCGTTTTGGTGTGGGGGGCCTTCGAAGGTCGCTGGAGGCTTGGAGGGCCCTGCCCCTTCTCCCTCCCTGAATGACCAGCGGTGCCCCTAGCGGTCCAGGTGGCGGTAGGGCAGGAGGGTGAGTCGGGCGCTGGGGCTCGGGATTCCCAAATTCCCGGTGTTGGGGCAATAGGAACCTGGGATGGGCCCCTCGGGGGCCCACCAAAGGTTAGGGTAACACCCAGGAGGCTGGCAGTCCCAATCCACTGGCTGTGCTGCGAGCGGAGGGGTGGACCGAGGTGAGGGCATAGGCGAGCAGGAGCATGGGCCCAAGCGTTTTGGCGCGGGGGGCCTTCGAATGTCACCAGGGGCTTGGAGGGATCTGCCTGTGCTCTCTCCATGAATGACCGACAGTGCTCCTAGCGGCCCAGGTGGTGGCGGGGCAACATGGTGAGTCCGGCACTGGGGCTCGGGCATCCCCAATCCCAGGCATTGCGGTGCCAAGCCCCTACGGAGGGGCCCCTCAGGGGCCAACCTAGGATTATGGATAGCCTCCAGGAGGAGGGCAGGCCTCATCCACCGGCTCTGCACCGAGCGGGGGGCGGGCCGAGGTGAGGGCGCTGAGGAGCGGGAGTGTGGGCTCAAGCGTTTTGGATGGGGGGGCCTTCAAAGGTCGCCATGGGCTCAGAGGGCCCTGCCCGTTCTCCCGCCCTGAATGACCAGCGGCACCCCTAGCGGCCCGGATGGCGGCGGGGCGGCAGGGTGAGTCCAGCGCTGAGGCTCGGGGGTCCCTAATACACAGCGTTGTGGCGACAGGCCCCTTTGGCGGGCCGCTCGCGGGCCGTCCTAGGGTTAGGGTTCGCCCCCAGGAGGCTGGCAGGCTCGTTCTGCCCATGTACGATGAATGGAGGTGTGGGTCGAGGTGAGGTAGCTGGTGAGCAGGAGTGTGGGCCAGAGCATTTGGCTTTGGCTCGGGGTGCCTTCGAAGGTCGCAGGTGGCTCGGAGAGTCCTGCCCGTTCTGTTGCCCTGAAGGACTGGCGACGCCCCTAGTGCCCCCTGTGGCGGTGGGGCGGCAGGGTGCGTCCGGCGCTGTGACTTGGGGGTCCCCAATCCCTGGCATGTGGCGCCAGGCCACTTGGGAGAGGCCCCTCGGGGGCGACTAGGGATTGGGTTAGCCCCCAGGAAGCCAGCAGGCCCGATTGCCAGCTCTGCAGCGAGCGGAGGGGTGGGCCGAGGTAAGGGCGCTGGCGAGCAGGAGCGTGGGAGCCAGAGTTTTTGTACGGGGGGCCTTCGAAGGTTGCAGGGGGATAGGAGGTCCCTGCCCGTTCTCACTTCCTGAATGACTGGCAACGCCCCTAGTGCACTGGGTGCTTGCGCGGTGGCAGAGTGAGTCCAGCACTGGGGCTCGGGGTTCCCATATCCCCGGCATTGCGGTGCCAGGCTCCTTGGGAGGGGCCTCTCGGGGGCCGACCTAGGGTAAGTGTTAGCCCCCAGGAGACCAGCAGGCCCGTTCCCCCAGCTCTGCGGCAGGCAGAGGGGCAGGCCGAGGTTAAGGTGCTGGTGAGAGGGAGTGTGCGCCCAAGCGTTTTGGCGCGGGGGGCCTTCGAATGTTGCCGGGGCTTGGAGGGCCCTGCCCATTCTCTCACCCTGAATGACTGGCGGCGCCCATAGCAGCCCGGTTGCTGCGGGGCGGCAGGGAGACTCAGGCACTGGCCTCGGCGGTCCCCAATCCCTGGCGTTGTGGTGCCAGGCCCCTTGGGAGGGGCCCCTTGGGGGCTGACTAGGGTTAGGGTTCATCCCCAGGAGGACGGCAAGCCCGGCGCTAAGTGGTTCTGGCAATGTAACAAAAATGCCATACACTTATCTGTAAGAAATAACGGTGTACAGGAACCCTCTTAGCCCTAACATCATCCTTTGTGAATATGGAAGCCAGCCCCAAGGTGGTCGAGGAAGTCTGACGAAAGGGCTAAGCACTTTTCTCTGAGTCTCCACACTATACAGGGAAAAACCAAAGTACATCATCTTTCACGAGTAGGAAGCATTAATGAAAAGGTTCTGGAATTTTGAGGACTCTGACCCATCCTTATTGGTAATAAACCACCGTGTACAGGAAAACACCTTCAACTCTCATCAGCCTCCTCAATCCTGATTCCGATTCAACTTTGGGGGTGTAGGACTAGGGAAATGTCCACATCTTATTGCTAAGAAAGAACGATGTCAGGGTAATGCCCTTCAAGTCACATCAGCCTTCCTGAAGACAGAAGCAGGAATCAAGGTGGTTATGTTACCATGAGGTAAGGAAGATGAGCATATAAGTGAGAAACAACAGTGGGCAGGACCTCTCTTCCAACGAACAGTATCTTTGCTTAATGTTGAATCCCTATGTTAAGTGGTTGTGGCCATTTGTGAGGTGAAAATCTTAAGTGTTTTGTAAAACGTCTTGGTCATTCAAATATGAAACTAAGGTAGTTGGGGACTCCTAGGCAGTGATTTGTCCACTGTCAAAAATATGAAAAGATAAGAGACAGATGAGGTCTCCTCAGGCATTGTCCTTTATCCTCATCCTCCGTGAGAATGGTCATCTCTGGACAGCTCAGTGACAGGGTCTCATTCACAGTGGGGGCATCTGTTCCTCACAGACATCAGGCAGGGAAATGGATTTGGTTCTCTGTGCCAGCCCAGCCACAGCTGAGTGTCACAGCACTCTCTCGTGGGCTCATAAGTGTTTCACTGTCACCAGGCAGGTAATTGTATTTGATAAACCACTGTGAGAGTTTGCAATTGCCTTCATCTGCAACCTCCTAGAAGCAAATGCAGGTCTCTGGTACCATGTGAAGTCATGTGAAGGCATTGTGAGAAAGTGTCCTTTTGGTTAAGAAAAACATGGCTGGGGCTCCTGGCTGGCTCAGCCAGTTAAGCATGTGCCTTTGGCTCAGGTTATGATCCCAGGGTTCTGGGATCGAGCCCGGGCTCCCTGCTGAGCAGGAAAGGAGTTAGGGAAATAACTTAGAACCCACAGAGAATGTGAATAAAGGGGAGTGAAATGGAACTTGGTCTGTGTTTTGCTTTAGGGATTGGAAGTTAGTTTTTTCTCAATTGTGATTGTTCTTGAAACAGAAAAGCTGTATTGTTTTTTTTTTACCTTTAATTTTTTTCTACTAATAATTTTTATTATGATATGTTAGTCACTATAGAGTATTTCCTTAGTTTTTGATGTAGTGTTCCCTGATTCATTATTTGCATATAACACCCAGTGCTCCATGCAATATGTACCTTCCTTAATACCCATCACTGGCCCATCCCAATCCCCCACCCCTCTCCCCTCTGAAGCCCTCAGTTTGTTTCCCAGAGTCCATAGTCTCTCGTGGTTCATTCCCCCTTCTGTTTAGGGTCCATTGTCTAAAGGGACAGACAGTGGAAGTTCACCAAATATAAGATCGAAATTTCATTGTTCATTATAGATGCCGCCAAGTAGTTCCCAGACATTTCATTCTACTGTAGTAATTCATTATACCTGTGAAGGTGCACGTGGAAGACAATTGATGCATGTATAGTGGTAATAAAACACGCCCCTCAGTAGTAGAATAAGAGAGGATACATATGTGTAAAATTATTCGACTACAGCTTCCATGCTTTCCCTTTGGTTCCTTATTATCTATGAAATTGGACAATTTTTGTTCTCTAGGCTTAAAACTCATCGTCAGTATTCAGAGTTTTTCAATGCTGATCTTCTCCTGTATAAGTTACCAAAATCCTAAAATATGTATGAACTTTAAAAAGCGCTATATTGAAAATTACAGCAGGGAAGTTCCATTTTGTGAATATTGTGTCAATGGATCTCTATTTTGACATCAGTGTTCATTAGAAATGATGACATTTCATATGAGTATAAATATCAATGTGTAAAAGAAAAGGTAGGAAGAACCTTGAATGTTTAAGTAATTGGTGAAATGACAGGGGTGTGTGTGTGTGTGTGTGTGTGTGTGCAATTGATTTTCAGTGAATGGTTCAGCTTCTTGTAGGGCCTCCGAAAGAGCCCAGGTGAACCTTTCAATGAGTTGATATCTGTTTTCAGAACATGGGAATCTCTTAGTCCAATAGTCAATCAGGCAAGCTTTGAGGTCTTGAAGAGTTTCAGTCCTCAGCGATGGTGTTGCAGACCCTTGTGAGCAAACCCTAGGGTATGGTCAGAGCCCTCATTAGCTGGTACCAAGGTGTGACGATTTCAGACAGCATTTCCCAAAGAAGTACCTCTTGAGTCTCTGTCCTTGTCAGTTCCCTACACTTCCTTACACTAGTTATGTGATCAGTGTGTTTCAGGATAATCCCCACATGTGATTTTTGCTATTTCCTACTAGTCCTATCTGTTTCTCATCTTCTTCTTTTATGGTAGGGGTTGGGAAGCAACCTGTGTGGTGTAGGAAGGGGTGTGGTAGTTGTCTGCCTTCAGAGGACCGAATGATGCCTAGAAATTGTACTGTAGTTTGAGGTCAATTGTCCATCCTCTGAGTGTCAGGAATTGCATCACTTTACTTTGATGCTAGTCTGTTCTTCAAGCTGTCCTCAGAAATAAGGACGTCATCCATCTAGGGAATACTGGTTTGTGTGTATGTTTTCATTTTAGGAAAGGCCTTGCTGTTCCTGAAAATAATACTGCAGAGCACCCTTTCCTGTTCTTATTGGCCATCAGTCAATCTTTTCTGAAGTATTCGTTTATAAATAGACTCTATGGTTGATGAGCAGGAATTCTTTATGGACAAGTCTTTGTCAGTGTGTGTATTGCAAATCTTTACTTCCCAGCCTGCAGTTCACTTTTTCATTTTCTTATGGTCATAAGATAAGGAGAAATGTCACATTTTTATGAAGTCCCACTGAATTCTTTTAAATGGTTAGTGCACCCTATGTCCTACCCCAAGATTGACAGGTTCTACGTTTTCTTTCAGAAACTGTCCAATGGGAAGCTACAATCCATTTTCTCTGTCCATTTATTGCTTACAAATGTCACATTTTTATGAAGTCCACTGAATTCTTTTAAATGGTTAGTGCACCTTATGTCCTACCCCAAGATTGACAGGTTCTACGTTTTCTTCAGAAACTGTCCAATGGGAAGCTACAATCCAATTTCTCTGCCCATTTATTGCTTACAAATGTATTTTGACCATCTGTTTCCCAGGAAACCTCTTTTATTTTTATTATTATTATTATTATTATTATTATTATTATTATTATTTTAAATTGCATTTTTAATTCTAATAGGATATTTAAACACTGTTTTTGATTTTCTATGTGCACAATCGTATTATCTGTGAATAGTCACAGTTATCCCCTCAGTTCTTGTCCTTTTTGTTTCTCTTGCCTTAAAACACTGGTAGATTCTCCGATGCCACAATAAATAGAGCAGCATTGTTTGAAGATTTTAATATACCTTTCTCAATATCTGACAGAAAAAGCAGACAAAACATTGGTAACAAATGTGACCTAATTGACATATAGGGAACATTCCGTAATAAGTGCAGAATACATTATTTTCAAGTGGTCATAGACTCTTTACCCAAATAGATGATAGGTGCGGCCATGAATCAAGTCTACAAATGTTAAACCCTGAAATTAACCAGATTCTATTCTTAGACCACAGGGGAATTGAGCCACAGTCATAGCAAAAAGAAAACCAGGAAGTCCTTCAATGTTTAAAAATTAAATGGAACTTTGCTACATATCCTAAAGGTCAGAGAGGGAATCTCAATGGAAATTCTGAACCTTTTCTACATGAGGGCTCACACACAATGGCACTTTCTTTGTGAAGAGCATTATAATAACCTAGACAGGAGTTGAGCCTTAAGTCAGAGTTCTGCCTACCCCAGCCACACCTGGCAGCCTTGGCCTGTGGTCCCCCTCAGCTGTCCTTTCTGGTGGTCCTGAGCTAAGGGGGTCAACATGGCCATATGGAAATGGGAAGCTGCCCACTCATAATGATGACGGTGCCCACTACCCAGCTGCCCTCTCTGGTGGCTTTGAGCTAAGGGGGTCAACATGGTCGTATGGAAATTAGAAGCTCCCCACTGTTAGTGATGACGTTGCTATTGTATCATCCTCACCGGTCCAACAACATGATTTCTGAGCGAAATATGACACAAGAGTGACTTCTTGGCCTTCCTTCAGGTTTGAAAATCATCTGGTGAGTCATCTATTCGAAATATGGATTCAACATGTGTTCTTTCTTCTGGAAAAGAAATAGACCCAATAGCAATTATGGCTTCCTGAGATCTTGTTCTTGAGAGACATCATACTGGCTCTTTGTAGCATTCTGCCTCTTAAACTTCTCAACTAGGGTGTAGATATTTTTAGGCACATTTTCAGGTGGTTAGACAGGGACTCGGATGATATGAGTCACAGAGGATTTTAGTGTCAGAAACCTAAGTGGGATCCCCAAATTGACTCCAAATCCCTTGTTGTTCCATACAGGGTACTATTTCCCTCTTATCTCTGGTCTTCTCAATCTGGAAACCTATCAAGTATCAGGATTTTCTTGTCATGTGGACAACTGGAACGAATTCAGCGGGCCTTTTCACCTCTGCCAATGGTGATCATTAAGATCATTATCTCAGTGGAGGACCTGTGGGTAAGATACTCAAAGATCCTTAGGGATAGAGACAGTATAATATTTTTCTGGTATTAAAGTTCCTGAAACCAACTATCTTTTTTAGTCCATTCAGGCTCTGGTATGTTCAGAGGGTGCTGTAAAACAGGTCTGAAATAGTATTTAAAAACACTCAGCTCAGCCTCTTCTACAAAGTGAGCCAATGCTTATAAATATGGCTAAAATATTCCCTTACCTACGATTACTTCCCAGCCATCATAGTGTTTATATGGTATGACTGTCACTTACATTAGTCAACATTTGCAGAGAAAGAACTTAGTGCATCCAGGGGGCACTTCATGTTGAAATTAGTTTGTGACAATGAGCTATTGTGTTTTATTCTGCAGTCTAAGGGAATGGTGCCAGACATCTCTAAGGTGTCTAGCAGTTCTACAATTCTGATTTTAAGTGGTCTGTGTGCTTCAGAGATTTGGGCAGGAGAAGGACAGGAGTCCAGAGACTGTGAACACTTCTGTTACCTGTGCTGACCATGGAGCAGGTAGCCTTCTGTGGGATTCATTTTGAATTCTTGGTACTATTGTGAAAGGTGCTTTTGTCTCAAATTCCTCCATTTAGTAGTCATTATAATGATGAAAGTAATTTTTATCTTATATCATCTGTGGGCCCTGATCCTGGGCTCCCAGGGAAGCTATCCTTTAACATTTTACCTGGCTCAAATTGATTGGGCAAAACCTCAAAGCATGGGCCCTATTTCTGCCCCAAGCACATGTTGTACATCTGCTTCGAGAAGAAAACAATATCCAAATATGCCAACATAAAGATAAGAAAAAATAAAGAACCTCTTTGGCTCCCATAAGATTAAAGTCATACTGACATGTACATACTGAAAACATAAGAACGAGTCTGTCAATTTCTGGAATCTAAGAAGATCCTCATTGTGGTGTGTAACTCTGTACTTAAAAGAAAACAGAAAAAATATATAAGCCTGCCCCAAATGTTCCTTCCCTGGAGCACTCCCTTCTTGGTGAAGATTGTGTCTCCCAGGGAGCTGTCCTGACTTGGGTTTGAATAAAGGTCTCTTCCTTTCTCTCTAAAATGTTTTTAAAAGTTCATTCACACAATGTCGACAATAACAGTGTTTTCTATTTAAGTGAGAAATAAATGTTCCACTCTAGTTTTATTGGGAATAGACGAATTGAGGGTTTCTTTAGAAGAGTAAGTCTGCCTTCCAGAAAAGGCAAGGTCATTGGTCTATTGAGAATGAAGATAATTACTGCTAAACAACAAGCATGTGTTGCCCCTTCGCCCAGAAACCGAAGCAGGTGTTCAGGCTTTAGGTCAGAGGTGAGTTCTTGTCCCCAGCTGACAACACTTCTCTGCTCTGGCTCCAAGACCCCCGAGGTTTTGAACGTCAGCATCGAAGTCAGCGAGGCAGCTTGTCACAGGACGCCAGTGTTCAGAGAAAGCACAGGTATGTTTGGCAAAATGTCCTATCTATGTCAGGGCTGGAGGTAAAACCTCTCATTATCCCAAAACCTCCTGGGCTTTTCTCTTTTCTCTAGTTGAGCCACAAAGTAAAATTGAAGTAGCTGTCAGCATTCTGGGTTTGGTGCAAGAATTACTTAGTTTCCCTGCAGGTAGAACTTTGCAGGGGATCACAATTTCTCTGTCCATTTATTGCTTACACATGTATTTTGACCATCTGTTTCCTAGGAACCATCTTTTATTAGAAAGCGGAGGTGAGATTCACTCTGTGCCTGTTTGTAACATCTAATTTGTTCCTTCATCTAACAGTGTTTATTCAATTGGGCCTAAGATATAGTTGAGTGACCAGCATCTAGAGTTAGGTGGCTTATTTTCATCTGATACAGACTTGGATGATGTCATTTGACAACGGTGATGTTTCATCATGGATTAGTTTATTCATCAGAAGAGTTAAAATTAGGGTGGAGGGAAAATTCAAAATTATCCAAAGCGGCCTGTTCCTGTTTAAAAGTTGAGCTTGACTTTCCAGTTTTACTAAATGTATTATCTCGATATTTGGAGGTGCCATATTCTCTCTGTAGTTTCTTTGGTGGTGGAGTCAGAAGGAGAGTCTGGGAATTCTTTTGGATAGTGGCATGCTGGTGGCTTCAAGGGGCTTGGCGTCAGGAGCCTTGGGGTGAATTCTGCAACTGCTTGCCTGACCCTGGGTGCATCTCACAGAGGTTTTGTTTCATCTTATGAAATTGCCAGCAGATAATGTTCGGCTTAAAGGGGAACCCTCCCATCCTGTTGGTGGCAATGCAAATGGTGCAGCCAGTCTAGGAAACAGTGTGGGGGTTCCTCAAAAAGTTAAACATTGAACAACCCCATGATCCAGCAATTGCTCTCCTAGGTATTTACCCAAAGGATACAAAAATGCAGATTCAAAGGGGGAACATGCACCATGATGTTTATAGCAGCAATGTCCACAGTAGCCAAACTATGGAGAGAATCCCAAAGTCTATGCACTGATGAATGGATAAAGCAGAAGTGGGATACATATATATAATGGAATATGACCCAGCTTCAAAAGGAATGAAATCTTACCATTTGCAAGGATGTGGATGGACCTAGAGTGTATTAAGCTAAGCAAAATCAGTGAGGAAAGACAAATATCCTATGCTCTCACGCTTGTGGAATTTCAGAAAGAAAACAGATGAACAGAGTGTAGGGGTGATGACAGAGGCAAACAAGGAAATAGACTCAACCTTGGAGAACAAACTGAGTGTTGCTGCAGGACAGGGGCATGGGGGCAAGAGTTAAATGGGTGAGGGGTATTAAGGAGGGCACTTGTGATGAGCACCGGGTACTGTATGCAGGTGAGGAATCACTAAATCCTACACCTGAAGCGAATATTCCATGGCATGTGAACTAACTGGAATTTAAGTAAAAGAAGAAAGGAAAAAGTGTTCTGCTTCATGAAGAGTGAGGTAAAATTGTAGTGATTTGGCTGTACTATTCTATAGAGGATAGATGTAAAACACCCTGTTGTAGGATACACTAGTTTCTTATCACATAAGGAGTCCTCAGAAAGCTGCAATGAAAGATTCAGGTCTCAGAGCATGTTCATGTTCCAATGATATTTTACAGTTTGCACAGGTAGGAAAGAAGGTGGAGAGAGAGGCAACAGAAGGGGAAAGCAGGTGTGAACCTTTCATCTGTTAGCATTATAGCTTTCTCATGAAAGCTTTATGTCAGTGTGCTTTTGGAAGCAGAGGGGGAATCCGGGAGCTTTGCAGGAGACAGGGGAGTTCCAGGTCTGGGTAAAGCTGACAGGGGTCCCAGAGGAGAGCTGAATGCATTCTGCAGCAGGGTGTGGGCAGGGTGGGCTCCAGGGGTGGCTGTGGGTCTCCTGGGTGAGTGTTGTGACAGGTGAGGGCTGTGTGCAAGTTCCTGGCTGAGGACAAGGGAGGCACAGGCTGAGAGCTGGCAGAGAACCTTCTTCTGGGCCACCATCCTCACCCAACACACAGCCTCATCTTCTGTTCCTGTCACTCCAATTCAGACTTCTCCGAAGTTGAGTGAGAACACATCAAGAGCATTCTTAACAGAAGGGAAAGCATGTGCAAAGGCTCTGGGGCAGGAGAATTTCAGGTATGTCCAGGACCAGCAAGAAGGCCCTGTAGCCACAGGAGACAACTTAGGACATGACCTCAGAGAGGTGTCAGAAAGCCATTCCAGGGCTATAACCCCATGAGACCCTGTTTCACTGGGCCATCCTGGCTACAGTGTTGAGAACAGATGACAGAGGGTTGAAGATGGCAAGGCAGGTCAATGACGAAACTTTTCCAGGATCTCAGGCACTGTGGACCAGACAGGTGCCCTTGGATGGAGTGGTTAGACATATCTGGGTCCATTTTGAAGATGGAGCTCGCAGGATTTGCTGATTGGTTAGCTATTAGGAGCTGGAGAACGGAGGAATTGGAGTAAATCCCAGCTGTTGTGGGTTGTCCTGATCGAGGGGAAGGAGAGGGTTTCTCAGGGCGTAGGAGGTAGTCCGTGTTCCGCATGCTGAGGAATGTGCCTTTCCTCGTGGATCTGCTGAGGTTTGTGTCTGGGAGGACCTTTCACATCTCCTCCCTCAGCAATGCTCAAGTACAATATCCCCCACTTTTTAAATGTTCACAGTAAGACACTGGGCTTTCTTGAAAGAACTATGTTATTACCCAGCTTCAGTAAGAGGAAGAGACCTGAAGAGGATTTCCCTCTTATGAAAAAAGGTGAACAGTGAGAATAGCGTTCAGCATCTGTTTTGGGGAGAAGCACGACAGAGGCGGCGTGCACCCCAACCAGGTCCTTCCTCTGGGAACCGCTCTCCGCATCCAGCCGCCAGCATTTTGAATGGTGTCTGTGAGCCTCTGCTTCTGCTTTATCTTCATTTATGCTGGGCCTCCGTTAGAAACTTGTGTCCTGAGGCCTAAGAAAAGCCAAAGAGAGGAATTTTGGAGTCTGAGCACACTGACTAATTGTTCCGTGTAAATTAATGGCCATTCCTTCTTGACACCATTTCTGCTGTGCAAGGTTTCTCAGAAGCCATGTACTTTCAAAGAGCAGGGAAACCTATACCCCATGCTGCGGGGTTCGTTTTAGTCTCCATGCTGGACAGAACATTTCATGACTGTCGGATTTTCTCACTCAAACATTGAGACTTTGACCACTTTCACCCGTTTCTACCACCCCATCCCCAAATCTGGCACCTACCAATCTGCTCTCAGTATCTATGCGTTCAGTATTTGTTTATTCCACATTGAATGTACATGAGAGCATCTGGTATTGGTCTTTCTGTGTCTGAGTTACTTGGCATAAGGCCCCCAAGGTCTGTGTTTCCATGTCTGGTTCTTGTGAATAATGCTGCACTGAATGTGGGAGTGCATCTGTCTTTTTGAGGCAGTATTTTTGTATTCTCCAAATCAATACTCTGTAGAGCCATTATTGGGTCATGTGGTAGTTGTATTTATTTTTTCAGGAACCTCCATACCGTTTGTCACAATGGCTGCACCAATTTCCATTCCCACCAACAGTGCACAGTGTCTCCTCGTCTGCACACCCTTGACACCACCTGGTGTCTGTCTCTGGGAAAATTGCTGTTCCAACAATTGTGAGGGGATAGCCGATTGTGGTTTTGATGATGTTTCCTTGACGATATAAGTGATGTCGAATAACTTTCTCTGTCTGTTGGCACCTGTGTGCCATCTTTGGAAAGTATCTATTCACATATTCTCCCATTTTTTAATACAGATTTTTTTTGTTTTGATTTGTACGAGTGATGTGTGTATTTTGGATATTAGCCTCTTCTCACACATATGATTCGCAGATATTTTTTCTTATTGGGTCAGTGGCCTTTTAAGTTTTTGCTGGTTTCTTTTGCCAAGTGAAAGATTTCAGTTTGAAGTTGTTCCACTTGTTTATTTTTGCTTTTGTTGCTTTGCGTTTGGTGTCGGATCTGAAGACTCTTTGCCAAAACCTATGTTGAGAGACTTAGTACCTGTGTCTTCTTGGAGGTTTATGGATTCAGGTCTTATGTTCAAATCATTCATCCCTTAAAAATTTTGGTGGTGTAAGAAATTGACCCAGTTATATTCTTCTGCATTTAGTGTCCAGTTTGCCTGTTACCGCTCACTGTAGACACAGTCCTTCCCTCATGGCATATTTTCTGCTGCTGTGTCGTAAGTTAGGATCATCTACGTGTGGGTAAGTTTCTGAGCTTTCTGTTCTGTTCCACTGACCTTGGGTCTGTGTTTATGCCAGTACCATCCTGTTTTGATAACATCTTTGTAATCTAGCTTGAAATCCAGGAGTGTGTTGACTGCACCTTTCTTTATTCAGGTTGCTTTGCGTATTTGGGGCCTTTTGTGATTCCATACAAGTTTGAGGACTGTTATCTATTTCCTTGAATAATGCCACTGGAATTCAGATAGGGATTTCATCACATCTGTCGATTGCTTTGGGTATGATGGACATGTTCACATAATTAACTCTTCCAGTTAAGGAGCATGGCGTATGCTTCCATTTGTTTGTGTTGCCTTCCAAATCTTTGAACCACACATTCTGCCCCCCTCGACACACATGTTTTTCATTTCTTTTCTGCCATGTGTTGAGTGTACTATGTCTTTCGCATTTTTGGTTACTTTTATTCCTAGATTTTTTTTGATGCAATTGTAAATGGCATTGCTTTTTTAATTTCTCTTTTAATTTCTCTTTGTGTCATCAGTATACAGAAATGCAAGAAGTTGGGTCATCTGGGTGGCCCCATAGGTGAAGCGTCTGCCTTCAGCTCAGGTCATGATCCCAGAGTTCTGGGATTGAGCCCCGTGTAGGGCTCCCCGCTTAGCGAGGGTCTGCTTCTCCCTCTTTCTGACACTACCCCTGCATGTGCTTTTTCTCTTCCTCTCAAATAAATAAATAAAATCTGAAAAAAAGTAAAGACAACAGGTCTCTGTATATTGACTTTATATCCTGCAGCTTTCTTGAATTTGTTTAAATTAACAGTTTTTTTTTGTGGAATTTTCGGGATTTCATGTCATTTGCAAATAGTGACAGTTTTCCTGTATGGATTTCATATCGTTCTCTTTTTTTAAAATGATGTTAGTCACCCTACAGTACTTCATTTGTTTTTGATGAAGTGTTCCATGATTCATTGCTTGCATATAACCGCTAGTGCTCATTATGACACGTGCCCTCCTTAATACCCATCACCAGGATAACCCATTCCCCTACCCTCCCTTTCTGCAACCTTCAGTTTGTTTCCCAGTGTCAATAGTCTCTCATGGTTCATCTCCCCCTCTCATTCCCCCCCTTCACTTTTCCCTTCCTTCTTCTAATGTTCCATGCTATTCCTTCCATTCCACATCGGAGTCAAACCATATGATAATTGTCTTTCTCTGCTTGACTTAATTTCACTTAGCATAATCCCCTCCTGGTCCATCCACATTGGTGCAAATGGGGGGTATTCATCCTTTCTGATGACTGAGTAATATTCCATTGTATAGATGAACCACATCTTCTTCGTCCATTCATTTGCTGAAGGACATCTTGGCTCCTTCCACAGTTTGGCTATTATGGACATTGTTGCTATGAACATTGGGATACAGGTGCCCCTTCTTTTCATTACTCTGTGTCTATAGGGTAAATACCCAGTAGTGCAATTGGTGGGTCATAGGATAGCTCTGTGTTTAATGTCTTGAGGAACCTCCATATTGTTCAAAAGTGGCTGTACCAGCTTGAATTCTCACGAGTAGTGTAAGAGGGCTCCCCTTTCTTCACATACTCTCTGACTTTTTGTAATTTCCTGTCTTGTTAATTTGTTTTTCAAGATTTTATTTATTTATTCCACAGAGATAGAGATGGCCAGCGAGAGAGGGAACACAAGCAGGGGGAGTGGGAGAGGAAGAAACAGGCTCATAGCAGAGGAGCCTGATGTGGGGCTCGATCCCGTAATGCCAGGATCACGCCCTTAGCCGAAGACAGATGCTTAACCTCTGTACTACCCAGGTGCCCCCTGCCTTGTTAATTTTAACCATTCTAACTGGTATAAGGTGGTATCTCATTGTCGTTTTGATTTGTATTTGCCTGATGGCAAGTGATGTGGAGCATTTTTTCATGTGTCTGTTGGCCATTTGTATGTCTTCTTTGGAGAAGTATCTCTTTGTGTCTTCTGCCCATTTTTGGGTGTTGAGTTTGAGGAGTTCTTTATAGATCTTGGATACTAGCCCTTTATCTGTAATATCATTTGCAGATATCTTCTTCGATTCCATAGGTTGACTTTTTGTTTTGTTGATCGTTTGCTTTGCCCTGCAGAAGCTTTTTATCTTGGTGAAGTGCCAATAGTTCCTTTTTTGCTTTTATTTCCTTTGCCTTTAGAGACGTGGCTTGCAAGAAGTTGTTGTGTCCAAGTTTAAAGAGTTCTTTTGATTTTGATATGATACAGGAATCCATTATCTTTCTTTCCTGATTGTATTCGAGTCCTCTGTCTTTCTTGGTGAGTCTAGCTAAGTTTGTCAGTTTTGTTTATCTTTCCAAAAAAGGCAGCTCTCACTTTCATTTTTTTTTTGTCTTTTTAGTCTCTGTTAGATTTATTTATGCATTCCTTTTTGTTATTTCCTTATTTCTACTAATTTGGGGCTTTGTTTGTTGTTTTATTTTCTACTTCTTTACCACATAAATCAAGTTGTTTATTGGAGACCATTCTCATGGATTGATGAAGACTTGAGTTTCTATGAATGTCCCCCATAAAGCTACTTTTGCTGCATCCCTTATGTTTTTGTAAGTTGCCTTTTTCCTCAGTGTCAAGGTACTTCTAAAATCTTTTTTGATTTCTTCTTTGACTGTTGGTTGTTCAGTAGCTTGTTGTTAAATCTCCACATATTTTTTTAAGATTATTTAGGTATCTGACAGAGAGTGAGACAGTGAAAGAGGGAATGGAAGCAGGGGGGTGGGAGAGGGAGAAGCGGGCTTCCCGCTGAGCAAGGAGCCTGATTCCAGGCTAAATCCCAGGATCCTGGCAGATCCTTAACAACTGATCCACCCAGGCCCCCCAATCTCCACCTATTTTTGACTGTCCCATTTTTTTCTTGAGACTGATTTCTAGTTTCATATCATTGTGGTTGGACAAGATTTGAAGCAGAAGGTGAAGAGAGCATTCAGATAAAGGTTTGTTTCCTGGAGGGTTTTCTGAGGGCAGAGCATGAGTTCCGTGGGACGGAGGAAGGTTTTGTGAGATGGGGGTGGGGTTAACCCTCGTTAGAATTACTGACTACTACCATGCAGGCTGTGTGCTACTGTTCACACCGTAGTCCTGATGGACTTGTACTTCATTAGAAATATTTTCTAGGAGGTGTAGGCATAGCCTTCACTTAAAGAAAGGTGCCATGTGGGTTCATGGCATGACCCCAGGTCAGCAACCAGGATGTATGGTATTGTGGGGGATCAGAAACAGGCTTTCTGTGGGAAGTGACAGAAATAAGGTATGGTGAGCTCCATGACCATAGGTGAGGTCCCGAGTGACCCACTGGGTGTTGGGTTCTGTGGATCTGTCTCATCAGGTGCTGTGGAATTCAGGGACACCCTCCTGTCTGTGGATTTGTGTGGAGACAGGTAGACATCAGTGTCTGGCCAGGCATGAGGGTCGCACTGGACCACCACCAGAGGTGCAGCGTGCGGGGGAGCCACTGCTTGGTTTCCACGAAAGCTGCCCAGCGTCTGTGACTGTGATTCCTAGCAGCCGCAAGGGGAGAGGAGGCCTGGGGTGGTGCACACTTCCTAGACTTGTGGTCAGGTCTAGTCTGGAGCCCACTGAAGTCAGCCACACCTGGCCAGGAGGCACCCAGTCAGTGTAGCTTTGGGCACTGCTCCCATGGTACTTCGTGCCAGCTCCATGCTGCCACCTCCTGCTTTTCATCATCATCTTCAAGGTCATGTGCCTCTGCTCTTGCCCCATGGCCTCCGGGGTATTGTCCGTCCTCCATCTGGCCCTCGTCCCTGGTGCCCTGTGCAGTCTGATGCCAGGGTACCCTTCTCGAGACAAACATCTGGCCCTGATGGAACACTTCCATGGATCTCGGGTGATGCGAGGATGATGCCCTGCCCTGGAAGGGGGATGCAGGTCCCCAATCAGGAGAGCCATGTCTCCCTTTTCAGCATGGCCTGCCCTCCCCTCAGTCTTCTTCAGGGAAGCTCTCCCAACTTTCTGAGCGGACAGCTCTGAACTTAAAAATGAATATTATTTTACATATCTCTATGCCTTAGTTCATCCATGGCATGTCTTTCAACCCCGTTAGTGGGGTTTTTTTTTTTTTTTTTAGCAGTTCTGAAGGGCTGTCTGCTCATGGAGGTAATGACCTGGGTGGGACAGCTTTCCCTCTCATCTCCCTCAGCATGTCTCTGAGCCCTGAGGCCAGCTGTCCCACTGAGGATTGAGGGACCCGAGCCAGCCCATCCTGAGCCCAGGCTGTGTCAGTTGTGTAGACTGATGTGTGTTGGAGTGGTGGGCAGCTGGCATGGGCCAGGGGCAGGCAGTGTCTCCTCATTCCTTCCCTCCCTTCCTCCCAGAGGTAGCTCAGAGCAGCCTTCAACCCCTGCATCTCCAGATCCCTTGACTTATGCCTTCTGTATTCAGCTGGTGACCTTGGAGTTTTGCATGGATTCTACCTCCCGTACCCTCTCCTGTAGCAGTTCCTGGATCAGGGGAGGGGTTGGACCCTTGTCTGTTTTTGATCTTCTTCCTGTCCCGCACCAAGCCCACCCACCGTTGCATCTTCCATGTATGTGCTTGGAAGCAAGCCCATCCACAGGGAACCTATTAGCCAAATGGATCCAGGCAATGAATATTGAAGTAGAGATCCAGGATCCATAATAAACCTGCTCTGAAACCTGTCCCAAAGTCTGTGACTCTCTCACACTGAAACAGAAACAATAATAGCTTTCTGGACTGTGAAGTGACATGTGTCTCTACTTCCAATCTTGAATGCATAGGTGCTGAACCTGGACAGAAAAGGACCATGGCTCCCGTGGGCTGGGATCCACAGTAAGAACTCAGTGAAATCTGAATTCGAGGCATAGAGTAAATAATTATTGTAGAGTGAATCCTCCCAAGTAGGGCTTATGCACAGTGCACAGGAAAAGCTTTTTCAAAGAGGTTCCTGAAAGAAAAATCTTTTTAAAAAATTTATTTTAATTCCAGTAGAGCTAACATACAGTGTTACATTCATTTCAGGTGTACAATAGAGTGATTCAGTAATTCTATATATTACTCAGTGGTCATCAAGAAAAGTGTCCTCTTAATCCGCTTCATCTATTTCACTCATCCCTCTATCCACCTCCTCTCTGGTAACCATCCATTTGTTCTCTATTGTTAAGAGTTTGTATTTTCCCATGCCCATACTCAGGCAACCCTGTTTGGGTAGAGTTTCCGTGTCCCCTGCAAGGGTGAATGGGGGTGGGCACGCTCTGGGCCAGTATTTCCAGGCTTTTGTTCCCTGGCGGCTTTCTCTGGTGATCTGCTGTGCCTCTTCTGAGAGTCAGAGCAGCAGAGGCTGAATTGTCACAGAACAGAGGGAATGCAGCCCGTTCTCCACCCTTGTTCTGGCCACTTTAACTCCATTACTGTTGGTGCTGCTCAACCCTGTAGCATCCTGGGATGTGCGCCCCACATCTGGTGTCCCTGGCCTCAATTCCGGGGCTAGTGCATCTCTGTCCTTTGTGTTTCTAATGCTGCCAGCCGCCAGACGACCTGATCTCTCTCTGGAAGCTCCTGGTCTCAGTCTGGATCCCCTGAGCACACCGGGATTCCAGAGTTCCATGAGAAGCCTGGTGGCTCCGGCACCTGGTTCAGGGTCTCAGTCTGCTGTTTCGCAGGTGCCTACTGCAAGTCCGCCAAATCCCCTGTGCAGGTGGCCTGCCAGCCGCCAGCCGCCCCGTGGGCTCCCGGGTCTCCTGGTCTCAGTCTATGCCTGGTGAGCACACCGGGATTCCGGTGTTCCAGGAGAAGCCTGGTGGCGTACGCTCTGGGCTCACCGGTCTCAGTCCACTCTCTCCTGTGTGCCATCCATGAGTCTGCCCGCTCCCTGGTGCAGGTGGTTGCTGCTTCCGGGCGCCAGAACATGGTGGCTCCCCCCCCCCTTCCGTTTATCTTCTGATATCTGTGCCCGGTTTCAAGGCTCCCCGCTTCATACCTCAATACTCAGCGCTGGAGATGTTCATTTGTAGAGATCCAGATGTATCTTCCTGCCTCTCAGGCTGATTCCGTGGTTGTTTAGGCTGGTCTGGTACCTATCCAGCTCAACTCAGGGGACCTGCTGAAAAAGGGGTCTCCTACTCCTCCACCATCTTAACTCCTCTCTTGTACCTGAAATAGTATTTAAAAACACTCAGCTCAGCCTCTTCTACAAAGTGAGCCAATGCTTATAAACATGGCTAAAATATTCCCTTACCTACGATGACTTCCCAGCCATTGTAGTTTTTAAATGGTATGACTGTGACTTACATTAGTCAACATTTGCAGAGAAAGAACTTAGGGCATCCAGGGGGCACTTCATGTTGAAATTAGTTTGTGACAACGAGCTACTGTGTTTTATTCTGCAGTCCAAGGGAATGGTGCCAGACATCTCTAAGGTGTCTAGCAGTTCTACAATTCTGATTTTAAGTGTTCTGTGTGCTTTAGAGATTTGGGCAAGAGAAGGGCAGGAGTCCAGAGACTGTGAACACTTCTGTTACCTGTGCTGACCATGGAGCAGGTAGCCTTCTGTGGGCATCATTTTGATTTCTTGGTACTCTTGTGAAGGTGCTTTTGTCTCAAATTCCTCCATTTAGGAGTAATTATAATGATAAAAGTAATTTTTATCTTATATCATCTGTGGGCCCTGATCCTGGGCTCCCAGGGAAGCTATCCTTTAACATTTTACCCGGCTCAAAATGACTGGGCAAAACCTGAAAGCATGGGCCCTATTTCTGCCCCAAGCACATGTTGTACATCTGCTTCGAGAAGAAAACAATAACCAAAAATGCCAACATAAAGATAAGAGAAAATAAAGAACCTCTTTGGCTCCCATAAGATTAAAGTCATACTGACATGTACATACTGAAAATGCATAATAACATTGCATTTCCTAAAGCCCAAGCCTTGGAGGGTCTGAGAGCCTTGCCCAGAACCAGGCACACCCCAGCAGGGAGGGCTGGTGCAGAAAGGGAAGGGGCAGGACTCTGACGGTGGTCTGCAGCTAGAGGGGTCCCTGGAAGGGGCCAGGTGTGGGGGGGGGACCCTGGCCCACGACCCCACCCATGCCTGTGCCGGGTGTTGGGTCGAGCAGGCGCCTCTTGGGCCCCCTGCACTTTCAGGGTTCCAGGGGCTTGAGGGCGGGTTGCCCAGCATCCAAGGGGCTCAGGCACCACCCTCCCCAACCATTCACCGCTTGGGGGTGGAGCTATGTCTCTGTGGGCAGTCCCAGATTCACAGTAGGTTGCAGACTTAGGGCAAAGAAGGGGCACTGAGAGAGAGAGAGAGTTGCCCTGTGGAGATCCCTGCTGGTGAGTGAGCAGCGAGCACTGGGGTGGGGGTCCGGGGGTAGGGTGCGCCCCAGGTGGGAGGCAGGGTTCTGGAAGGGCATGTGGAGAGGGTTCCTTGTGGGGACTCAGGTGAGTTTTCTTTTTCCCTTTAAAGTCTCTTCTGCCCCATGTCCTCAACTGACCTTATTCCCCATACCCGTGAACTCCAGGACACCCACTCACCTGAGCTTTTGTGGGATGGGTTGCAGAATTTCAAGGTTTCCCCTGTTCCCCGGGAAGAGTGCGGGTAAGGACTTCACACAATCCCCACCTTCAGTTCTCTGACACAGTGCAGGTGATGCATCTTGAGCAGTACCCTGAGTTCAGCAGGGTGTGCCCTGGTCCCCAGGCACAGGTGTGGCAGTAGCATGCCCCAGAGTCGTCCCCCAACTTCAGCATTATGCCCCGTGTGCCCCCGGGTTAGTGGTAATTGGCTATTAGAATCATGCAGGAAAATCCTCCAGGTGGGGGCCTGGAGGCGGGCATAAACCAGACCCCACTCTAGTTGCATTGGGAATAGACGAATTGAGGGTTTCTTTAGAAGAGTAAGTCTGCCTTCCAGAAAAGGCAAGGTCATTGGTCTATGGAGAATGAAGATAATTACTGATAAACAACAAGTATGTGTTGCCCCTTCACCCAGAAACTGAAGCAGGTGTGCAGGCTTTAGGTCAGAGGTGCCTTCTTCTCCCCAGCTGACAGCACTTCTCTGCTCTGGCTCCTAGACACCCGAGGTTTTGAACGTCAGCATCGGAGTCAGCAAGGCAGCTTGTCACAGGACACCAGTGCTCAGAGAAAGCATAGCTTTGCTTGGCAAAATGTCCTATCTATGTCAGGGCTGGAGGTAAAACCACTCTTTATCCCAAAACCTCCTAGGCTTTTCTCTTTTCTCTAGTTGAGCCACAAAGTAAAATTGAAGTAGCTGTCAGCATTCTGGGTTTGGTACAAGAATTACTTAGTTTCCCTGCAGGTAGAACTTTGCAGGGGATCACAATTTCTCTGTCCATTTATTGCTTACAAATGTATTTTGCCCATCTGTTTCCTAGCAACCCTCTTTTGTTAGAAAAGGAAGGTGAGATTCACTCTGTGCCTGTTTGTAACATCTAATTTGTTCCTTCATCTAACAGTGTTTATTCAATTGGGCCTAAGATATAGTTGAGTGACCAGCATCTAGAGTTAGGTGGCTTATTTTCATCTGATACAGACTTGGATGATGTCATTTGACAACGGTGATGTTTCATCATGGATTAGTTTATTCATCAGAAGAGTTAAAATTAGGGTGGAGGGAAAATTCAAAATTATCCAAACTGGCCTGTTCCTTTTTAAAAGTTGAGCTTGACTTTCTAGTTTTACTAAATGTATTATCTCGATATTTTGAGGTGCCATATTCTCTCTGTAGTTTCTTTGGTGGTGGAGTCAGAAGGAGAGTCTGGGAATTCTTTTGGATAGTGGCATGCTAGTGGCTTCAAGGGGCTTGGCGTCAGGAGCCTTGGGGTGAAGTCTGCAACTGCTTGCCTGACCCTGGGTGCATCTCCCAGAGGTTTTGTTTCCTCTTATGAAATTGCCGGCAGATAATGTTCTGCTTAAAGGGGAACCCTCCCATCCTGTTGGTGGCAATGCAAATGGTGCAGCCAGTCTGGGAAACAGTGTGGAGGTTCCTCAAAAAGTTAAACATTGAACAACCCCATGATCCAGCAATTGCTCTCCTAGGTATTTACCCAAAGGATACAAAAATGCAGATTCAAAGGGGGAACATGCACCATGATGTTTATAGCAGCAATGTCCACAGTAGCCAAACTATGGAGAGAATCCCAAAGTCCATGCACTGATGAATGGATAAAGCAGAAGTGGGATGCATATATATAATGGAATATGACCCAGCTTCAAAAAGAATGAAATCTTACCATTTGCAAGGATGCAGATGGACCTAGAGTGTATTGAGCTAAGCAAAATCATTGAGGAAAGAGAAATATCCTATGCTCTCACGCTTGTGGAATTTCAGAAAAAAAACAGATGAAGAGAGTTGAGGGGTGATGAGAGAGGCAAACAAGGAAATAGACTCAACCTTGGAGAACAAACTGAGTGTTGCTGCAGGGCAAGGGTGTGGGGGGAAGTGTTAAATGGGTGAGGGGTATTAAGGAGGGCACTTGTGATGAGCACCGGGTACTGTATGCAGGTGAGGAATCACTAAATCCTACTCCTGAAGCAAATATTCCATGGCATGTGAACTAACTGGAATTTAAGTAAAAGAAGAAAGGAAAAAGTGTTCTGCTTCATGAAGAGTGAGGTAAAATTGTAGTGATTTGGGCTGTACTATTCTATAGATGAGAGTTGTAAAACACCCTGTTGTAGGATACACTAGTTTCTTATCACATAAGGAGTCCTCAGAAAGCTGCAATGAAAGATTCAGGTCTCAGAGCATGTTCATGTTCCACTGATATGTTACAGTTTGCACAGGTAGGAAAGAAGGTGGAGAGAGAGGCAACAGAATGGGAAAGCAGGTGCGAAACTTTCAATAATTAGCATTATAGCTTTCTCATGAAAGCCTTGCGATTTTGGAAGCAGAGGTGGAATCCGGGAGCTTTGCAGGAGACAGGGGAGTTCCAGGTCTGGGTAAAGCTGACAGGGGTCCCAGAGGAGAGCTGAATGCATTCTGCAGCAGGGTTTGGGCAGGGGTGGCTGTGGGTCTCCTGGGTGAGAGTTGTGACAGGTTAGGGCTGTGTGCAAGTTCCTGGCTGAGGGCAAGGGAGGCACAGGCTGTGAGCTGGCAGAGAACATTCTTCTGGGCTACCAGCCTCACACAACACACAGCCTCATCTTCTGTTCCTGTCACTCCAACTCAGACTTCTCCGAAGGTGAGTGAGAACACATCAAGAGCATTCTTACCAGAAGGGAAAGCATGTGCAAAGGCTCTGGGGCAGGAGAATTTCAGGTATGTCCAGGAGCAGCAAGAAGGCCCTGTGGCCACAGGAGACAGCTTAGGACATGGCCTCAGAGAGGTGACAGAAAAAACCATTCCAGGGCTATAACCCCATGAGACCCTGTTTCACTGGGCCATCCTGGCTACAGTGTTGAGAACAGATGACAGAGGGTTGAAGATGGCAAGGCAGGTCAATGACGAAGCTTTTCCAGGAACTCAGGCACTGTGGACCAGACAGGTGGCCTTGGATGGAGTGGTTAGACCTATTCTGGGTCCATTTTGAAGATGGAGCTCACAGGATTTGCTGATGGGTTAGCTATTAGGAGCAGGAGAACGGAGGAGTTGGGGTAACTCCCAGCTGTTGTGGGTTGTCCTGATCGAGGGGAAGGAGAGGGTTTCTGGGTGTAGGAGGTAGTCCGTGTTCCACATGCTGAGGAATGTGCCTTTCCTCGTGGATCTGCTGAGGTTTGTGTCTGGGAGAACCTTTCACATCTCCTCCCTCAGCAATGCTCAAGTACAAGTATTCCCCACTTTTTAAACGTTCACAGTAAGACATTGGGCTTTCTTGAAAGAACAACGTTATTACCCAGCTTCAGTAAGAGGAAGAGACCTGAAGAGGATTTCCCTCTTATGAAAAAAGGTGAACAGTGAGAATAGCGTTCAGCATCTGTTTTGGGGAGAAGCACGACAGAGGCGGCGTGCACCCCAACCAGCTCCTTCCGCTGGGAACCGCTCTCTGCATCCAGCCACCAGCACTTTGAATTCTGTCTGTGAGCCTCTGCTGTGCTTTATCTTCATTTATGCTGGGCCTCCGTCAGAAACTTGTGTCCTGAGGCCTAAGAAAAGCCAAAGAGAAGGAATTTTGGAGTCTGAGGACACTATCTAATTGTTCCGTGTAAATTAATGGCCATTCCTTCTTGACACCATTTCTGCTGTGCAAGTTTTCTCAGAATCCATGTACTTTCAAAGAGCAGGGAAACCTATACCCCATGCTGCGGGGTTAGTTTTAGTCTCCATGCCTGACAAAACATTTCATGACTAGGATTTTCTCACTCAAACATTGAGACTTTGACCACCTTCACCCACCACCCCATCTCCGAGTCTGGCACCTACCAATCTGCTCTCAGTATCTATGCGTTCAGTATTTGTTTATTCCACATTGAATGTACATGAGAGCATCTGGTATTGGTCTTTCTGTGTCTGAGTTACTTGGCATAAGGCCCCCAAGGTCTGTGTTTCCATGTCTGGTTCTTGTGAATAATGCTGCAGTGAACGTGGGAGTGCATCTGTCTTTTTGAGGCAGTATTTTTGTGTTCTCCAAATCAATACTCAGTAGAGCCATTACTTGTCCAGGTGGTAGTTGCATTTATTTTTTCAGGAACCTGCATACCGTTTGTCACAGTGGCTGCACCAATTTCCATTCCCACCAACAGTGCACAGTGTCTCCTCATCTGCACACCCTTGACCCCACCTGGTGTCTGTCTCTGGGACAATTGCTGTTCCAACAGTTGTGAGGGGATAGCCGATTGTGGGTTTGATGATGTTTCCCTGAGGATATTAAGTGATGTCGAACAACTTTCTCTGTCTGTTGGCACCTAATGTGCCATCTTTAGAAAGTATCTATTCACATACTCCCCCCATTTTTTATACAGTTTTTTTTTTTGATTTGTATGAGTGTTGTGTGTATTTTGGATATTAGCCTCTTCTCACACATATGATTCGCAGATATTTTTTTCTTATTATACAGTGACCTTTTTAGTTTTTGCTGGTTTCTTTTGCCATGTGGAAGATTTCAGTTTGAAGTTGTTCCACTTGTTTATTTTTGCTTTTGTTGCCTTTGCATTTGGTGTCTGATCTGAAGACTCTTTGCCAAAACCAATGTCGAGAGACTTAGTACCTGTGTCTTCTTGGAGGTTTATGGATTCAGGTCTTATGTTCAAATCGTTCATCCATTAAAAATTTTGTGTGTGGTGTAAGAAAGTGACCCAGTTATATTCTTCTGCATTTAGTGTCCAGTTTGCCTGTTACCGCTCACTGAAGAGACAGTCCTTCCCTCATGGCATATCTTCTGCTGCTGTGTTGTAAGTTAGGATCATCTACGTGTGGGTAAGTTTCTGAGCTTTCTGTTCTGTTCCACTGACCTTGGGTCTGTGTTTATGCCAGTACCATCCTGTTTTGATGACAACAGCTTTGTAATCTAGCTTAAAATCCAGGAGTGTGTTGACTGCACCTTTCTTTCTCCAGGTTACTTTGGGTATTTGGGGTCTTTTGTGATTCCATACAAGTTTGAGGACTGTTTTCTATTTCCTCAAATAATGCCGCTAGAATTCAGATAGGGATTTCATCACATCTGTCGATTGCTTTGGGTATGATGTACATGTTCACATAATTAACTCTTCCAGTTAAGGAGCATGGCGTAAGTTTCCATTTGTTTGTGTTGCCTTCCAAATCTTTGACCCATACATCCTGCCCGCCTTGACACACGTGTTTTTCATTTCCTTTCTGCCATGTGTTGAGTGTACTGTCTTTCTCATTTTTGGTTACTTTTATTCCTAGATTTTTTTTTGATGCAATGGTAAATGGCATTGCTTTTTTAATTTCTCTTTGCGAAAGTGTGTCATCAGTATACAGAAATGCAAGAAGTTGGGTCATCTGGGTGGCCCCATAGGTGAAGCATCTGCCTTCAGCTCAGGTCATGAACCCAGAGTTCTAGGATGGAGCCCCGTGTTGGGCTCCCTGCTTAGCAAGGGTCTGCTTCTCCCTCTTTCTGTCACTCCCCCTCCTCGTACTTTTTCTCTTCCTATCAAATAAATAAATAAAATCTGAAAAAAAGACAACAGGTCTCTGTATATTGACTTTATATCCTGCAGCTTTCTTGAATTTGTTTATTCTAACAGATTTTTTGTGTGTGTGTGGAATCTTTCGGGATTTCATGTCCTTTGCAAATATTGACAGTATTCCTGTATGGATTTCATATCTTTCTCTTTTTTAAAAATGATGTTAGTCACCCTACAGTACTTCATTTGTTTTTGATGTAGTGTTCCATGATTCATTGTTTGCATATAACACCTAGTGCTCATTATGACACGTGCCCTCCTTTTTTTTTAAAGAATTTACTTATTTATTCGACAGATATAGAGACAGCCAGCGAGAGAGGGAACACAGGCAGGGGGAGTGGGAGAGGAAGAAGCAGGCTCACAGCAGAGGAGCCTGTTGTGGGGCTCGATCCCATAACGCCGGCATCACGCCCTGAGCTGAAGGCAGACGCTTAACCGCTGTGCCTCCCAGGTGCCCCAACAGGTGCCCTCCTTAATACCCATCACCAGGATTACCCATTCCTCTTCCCCTCCCTTTCTGCAACCTTCAGTTTGTTTCCCAGTGTTAGTAGTCTCTCATGGTTCATCTCCCACTCTCATTCCCCCCCTTCACTTTTCCCTTCCTTCTCCTAATGTCCTCCATGCTATTCCTTCCGTTCCACATAGGAGTCAAACCATATGATAATTGTCTTTCTCTGCTTGACTTAATTTCACTTAGCATAATCCCCTCCTGATCCATCCACGTTGGTGCAAATGGGGGGTATTCATCCTTTCTGATGACTGAGTAATAGTCCATTGTATAGATGAACCACATCTTCTTTGTCCATTCATCTGCTGAAGGACATCTTGGCTCCTTCCACAGTTTGGCTATTATGGACATTGCTGCTATGAACATTGGGATACAGGTGCCCTTCTTTTCATTACTCTGTGTCTATGGGGTAAATACCCGGTAGTGCAATTGGTGGGTCGTAGGATAGCTCTGTGTTTAACGTCTTGAGGAACCTCCATATTGGTTTCAAAAGTGGCTGTACCAGCTTGAATTCTCACGAGTAGTGTAAGAGGGTTCCCCTTTCTTCAGATCCTTTCTGACTTTTTTAAATTTCTGTCTTGTTAATTTTTTTCCAAGATTTTATTGATTTATTCCACAGAGATAGAGACAGCCAGCGAGAGAGGGAACACAAGCAGGGGGAGTGGGAGAGGAAGAAGCAGGCTCATAGCGGAGGAGCCTGATGTGGGGCTCGATCCCATAAGGCCAGGATCACGCCCTGAGCCGAAGGCAGACGCTTAACCGCTGTGACACCCAGGTGCCCCCTGCCTTGTTAATTGTAACCATTCTAACTGGTGTAAGGTGGTATCTCATTGTCGTTTTGATTTGTATTTGCCTGATGGCAAGTGATGTGGAGCATTTTTTCATGTGTCTGTTGGCCATTTGTATGTCTTCTCTGGAGAAGTATCTCTTTGTGTCTTCTGCCCATTTTTTGGGTGTCGAGTTTGAGGAGTTCTTTATAGATCTTGGATACTAGCCCTTTATCTGTAAAATCATTTGCAGATATCTTCTTCAATTCCATAGGTTGCCTTTTTTGTTTTTTGATCATTTGCTTTGCCGAGCAGAAGCTTTTTATCCTGATGAAGTGCCAATAGTTCATTTTTGCTTTTATTTCCTTTGCCTTTAGAGACGTGGCTTGCAAGAAGTTGTTGTGTTCAAGGTTGAAGAGTTCTTTTGATTTTGATATGAGACAGGAATCCATTATCTTATTTTCCTGATTGTATTCGAGTTCTCTGTCTTTCTTGGTGAGTCTAGCTAAGTTTGTCAGTTTTGTTTATCGTTCCAAAAAAGGCCGCTCTCATTTTCATTGTTGTTTTTTTTTTTGTCTTTTTAGTCTCCGTTGGATTTATTTATGCATTCCTTTTTGTTATTTCCTTATTTCTACCAATTTGGGGCTTTGTTTGTTGTTTTATTTTCTACTTCTTTACCACATAAATCAGGTTGTTTATTGGAGAGCATTCTCATGGATTGATGAAGACTTGAATTTCTATGAATGTCCCCCATAAAGTTACTTTTGCTGCATCCCATAAGTTTTTGTAGGTTGTCTTTTTCATCAGTGTCAAGGTACTTCTAAAAATTTTTTGATTTCTTCTTTGACTGTTGGTTGTTCAGTAGCATGTTGTTAAATCTCCACATATTTTTTAAAGATTCTTTAAGTATCTCACAGAGAGTGAGACAGCAAGAGAGGGAACGCAAGCTGGGTGGTGGGAGAGGGAGAAGCAGGCTTCCGAATGAGCAACGAGCCTGATTTGGAGCTAGATCCCAGAATCCTGGAATCAAGACCCGAGCTGAAAGGAGATCCTTAATGACTGAGCCACCCAGGCCCCAAAAATCTCCACCTATTTTTGACTGTCCCATTTTTTTCTTGGGACTGATTTCTAGTTTCATATCATTGTGGTTGGACAAGATTTGAAGCAGAAGGTGAAGAGAGCATTCAGATGAAAGGTTTGTTTCCTGGAGGGTTTTCTGAGGGCAGACCATGAGTTCAGTGGGGATGGAGGAAGGTTTTGTGAGACGGGGGTTGGGGTTAACCCTTGTTAGAATTACTGACTACTACCATGCAGGCTGTGTGCTACCGTTCACATCGTAGTCCTGATGGACTTGTACTTCATTAGAAACATTTTCTAGGAGGTGAAGGCATAGCCTTCACTTAAAGAAAGATGGCATATGGGTTCATGGCATGACCCCAGGTCACCAACCAGGATGTATGGTATTGTGGTTGATCAGAAACAGGCTTTCTGTGGGAAGTGACAGAAATAAGGTATGGTGAGCTCCATGACCATAGGTGAGGTCCCGAGTGACACACTGGGTGTTGGGTTCTGTGGATCTGTCTCATCAGGTGCTGTGGAATTCAGGGACACCCTCCTGTCTGTGGATTTGTGTGGAGACAGGTAGACATCAGTGTCTGGCCAGGCACGAGGGTCGCACTGGACCACCATCAGAGGTGCAGCGTGCGGGGGAGCCACTGCTTGGTTTCCACGAAAGCTGACCAGGGTCTGTGACCGTGATTCCTAGCAGCTGCAAGGGGAGAGGAGGCCGGGGGTGGAGCACACTTCCTAGACTTGTGGTCAGGACTAGTCTGGAGCCCACTGAAGTCAGCCACACTGGGCACAGAAGGTACCAAGTCAGTGTAGCTGTGGGCACTGCTCCCATGGTACTTTCGGGCCAGCTCCATGCTGCCACCTCCTGCTTTTCATCATCATCTTCAAGGTCATGTGCCTCTGCTCTTGCCCCATGGCCTCCGGGATATTGTCCATCCTCCATCTGGCCCTCGTCCCTGGTGCCCTGTGCAGTCTGATGCCAGGGTAGCCTTCTCGAGACAAACATCTGGTCCTGATGGAACACTTCCATGGATCTCGTGTGATGCGAGGATGATGCCCTGACCTGAAAGGGGGCTGCAGGTCCCCAATCAGGAGAGCCATGTCTCCCTTTTCAGCATGGCCTGCCCTCCCCTCAGTCTTCTTCAGGGAAGCTCTCCCCACTTCCTGAGCTGACAGCTCTGAACTTAAAAATGAATGTTATTTTACATATCTCTATGCCTTAGTTCATCCATGGCATGTCTTTCAACCCCGTTAGTGGGGTTTTTTTAGCAGTTCTGAAGGGCTGTCTGCTCAAGGAGGGGACGACCTGGGTGGGGCAGCTTTCCCTCTCATCTCCCTCAGCATGTCTCTGAGCCCTGAGGCCAGCTGTCCCACTGAGGATTGAGGGACCCGAGCCAGCCCATCCTGAGCCCAGGCTGTGTCAGCTCATAGACTGATGCGTGTCGGAGCGGTGGGCAGCTGGCATGGGTCAGGGGCAGGCAGTGTCTCCTTCTCATTCCTTCCCTACCTTCCTCCCAGAGGTAGCTCAGAGCAGCCTTCAACCCCTGCATCTCCAGATCCCTTGACCCGTGCCTCCTGTGTTCAGCTGGTGACCTTGGAGTTTCGCATGGATTCTACCTCCCGTACCCTCTCCCATAGCAGTTCCTGGATCAGGGGAGTGTCGGACCCTTGTCTGTTTTTGGTCTTCTTCCTGTCCCACACCAAGCCCACCCACCTTTGCATCTTCCATGTATGTGCTTGGAAGCAAGCCCATCCACAGGGAACCTATTAGCCAAATGGATCCAGGCAATGAACATTGAAGTAGAGATCCAGGATCCATAATAAACCTGCTCTGAAACCTGTCCCAAAGTCTGTGACTCTCTCACACTGAAACAGAAACAATAATAGCTTTCTGGACTGTGAAGTGATATGTCTTTCTTCTTCCAATCTTGAATGCATAGGTGCTGAGCCTGGACTTAAAAGGACCATGGCTCCCGTGGGCTGGGATCCATGGTAAGAACTCAGTGAAATCTGAATTTTAGGCATGAAGTGAATAATTATTGTAGAGTGAATCCTCCCAGGTAGGGCTTTTGCACATTGCACAGGAAAAGCTTTTTCAAAGAGGTTTCTGAAAAAAAAATCTTTTTTAAAAATTTATTTTAATCCCAGTAGAACTAACATACAGTGTTACATTCATTTCAGGTGTACAACAGAGTGATTCAGTAATTCTACATATTACTCAGTGGTCATCAAGAAAAGTGTCCTCTTAATCCCCTTCATCTATTTTACTCATCCCTCTATCCACCTCCTCTCTGGTAACCTTCCGTTTGTTCTCTATTGTTAAGAGTTTGTATTTTGGTGTGTCTCCTTTTTCTCTTTTAGTTATTTATTTTTGTTTGTTTCTTAAATTCCCCATTAGAGTGACATCGTATGGGATTTGTCTTTCACTGACTGACTGATTTTAGTTAGGATAATACTCTCTAGCTCCATCTATATGGCTGCAAATGGCAAGGTTTCATTCTTTTTCAAGCCGAGTAATACTCCATTGTGTGTGTGTGTGTGTGTGTGTGTGTGTGTGTGTGTGTGTGAATACACACATCTATCATCTCATTTGTCAATTTTTCTACAGACACTTGGGTTGCTTGATATTGTGATATTGTAAATAATGGTGCAAGAAATATAGGGGTGCACGTATCCTTTTACGTTACTGTTTTCCTATTCTTTGGATAAATACGAGTAGTGTGATTGTTGGATCGTAGGGTAGTTCTATATTTAATTTTTTGAGGAACCTTCATACTGTTTTCCACGGTGGCCACCACAGCTTGCATTCCAACCCACAGTTCACGAGGATTCCCCTTTATCCACATCCTCCCAACACCTGCTCTTTGCTGTGCTTTTGATGTTAGCCATTCTGACAGGTTTGAGGTATTACCTCATTGTCCTTTGGGTTTACATTTTCCTGATGATGGGTGATGTTGAACATCTTTTCACGGGACTGTTGGCCATTTGTATTTCTTCTTTGGAGAAATGTCTGTCCATGTCTTCTGCCTATTTTTAAACTGGATTATTTGTTTTTTGGGGGTTGAGTAGTATCAGTTGTATATGTTTTGGACACTATCCCTTTATTGCATATGATCTTTGCAAATATCTTCTCCCTTTGAGTAGGTTGTCTTATTATTTTTACGTTTTCATTGTTCTTCTGCCGTGTGGAAACTTTTTATTTTGCTGTATTCCCAATAGTTTATTTTTGCTTTCATTTCCTTTGCCTCAGGACACAGTCTAGAAAAACGTTGGTATGGTCCATGTCAAGAAGTTACTGTCTTCCCTCCTGTAGGATTTTTATGGATTCAGGTCTCATATTGAGGTCTTGAAACTGTTTTGTGTTTGTCTTTATTGTGTAAGAAAGCAGTCTAATTTCATTCTTTTGTGCGTAGCTGTGTAGTTTTCCCAACACCATTTGTTGTAGAGACTGTCCTTTTCCCTTTTGATATCGTTGCTTGCTTTGTGGAAGATTCATGGACCACATAATTGTGGGTTTCTGTCTGAACTTGTATCCTGTTCCTTTTGTCGCTGTGTCTATTTTTGTGCCGTACTGTCTTGTTAGGATGACTGCAGCTTTGTAGTATAACCTGAAATCTGAAATTGTGAGTCCTCCAGCTTTGTTTTTCTTTTCCACATTGCACTGTCTGTTCGGAATCTTTAGTGGTTCCATACAAATATTTAGGATTGTTTATTCGAGGTCTTTTGTTCTTTAATTTAAATTCAGTTAGCCAACTTACAGTACATCATTCGTTTCAGATGTAGTCTTCAATAAATTTTCTGTCGTGTGTATCACCCAGTGCTCATTGTATCGTGTGACCTCCTTAATGCTACTCACCCAGTTACCCCCCCCCCAACTTCTCCTCCAACAATCATCAGTTTCTTGCGATAGTTAAGAGTCCATCATGGGTTTTCCCCCTCTCTGATGACTTCCCATTCTATTTTCCCTTCCTTCCCCTATGGTCTTCTTCCTTGTTTCTGATATTCCACATAGGAGTGAAAGCCTATGATCATTGTCTTTCTTTCATTGACTTATTCCACTCAGCATAATACCCTCCAGCTCCACCCAGGTCGGTGTGATGGTAAGTATTCATCCTATCTGATGGCTGAGTAATATCCCATTATATATATGATCCACATCTTCTTTATCCATTCATCTATCCATGGTCATCTGCACTCCTTCCGCAGCTTGTCTATTATGGATATTGCTGCTATGAACACTGGTGTGCATGTGTCCCGTCTTCACTACCTCTGTCTCTAGGGGTAAATACCCAGTAGTGCAATTGCTGGGACATAGGGTAGCTTTATTTATAACTTCTTGAGGAAATTCTGTACCATTTTCAAGAGTGGCTGTACCGGACTGCATTCGTACAGGGGTGTAAGAGGGTTCCCGTTTCTCCATATCCTCTCCAAAATGTATAGTTTCATGTCTTCTTATTTTTAGATATTCGGCCTCGTGTGATATGGCATCTATAGGGGTTTAGATTTGTATTTCCCTGAAGCCAAGTGATATGAAGCATTTATGCATGAATCTTTTGATCACCAGTACGTCGTTATCAGTGAAATGACTTCCCATTTTAATCTATCTCAAGACCTAAAGCTGGGGAAGGCACTGAAGCTGGATGATGCCATTGGTTGGAAGTGTGGAGAATTTCAAAAGATCTCCGTGGAGAGCAAGTTTAAAGGTCAGTGTGAAGCTACTAATTGGATCCGGGGAGATCTCTGAAAGTGGGGGTTGCCTGGGATGGGCTGATGGGGGCCCTCCGATTTTCCTATGAATCCTTGCTGCAGCCCCAAATGGACAGTTTCCTGCTGTGGGGCAGGCTGAGTCCTCTAGTCTTGCAGAGGTGAGCCCAATGCCTTGTGCCTTGGAGGCAGGCAAACGGGGAGGGACCCTCAGCAGAAGACCCAGGGTTAGGTTAGGCCTCAAGAGACAGCAGGTCCGAACTGCCCAGTACTCAGAGAACTCCCAGGCTGAGTGAGATGAGGGCACAAGGGCGGGTGAGTGTGAGCCTTGGGGTTTCATCTGGAAGGGCCCACAAAGGTCGGGGTTCACCAGAAGGGGCTCTCAGGGGGTGCCCCAATTCTCTTGCCCTGAATGCTCTGTTGTGCCCCCAAATGGTACAGTTTTCTGTGGGCTGCAGGCTGAGTCCTACAGTGGGGCTTGGGTGTCTCCAATCCCCCGGAGTGGGGTGCCAGGGCCCTGGGGAGGGGCCCCTCTGTGGCCAACCTAGGGTAAGGGTTAGGGTCCAGGAGCCCGGCAGGGACTATATGCAAGCTGTGCGGCGAGCTCTGTGGAGGGCTGAGAGGAGGCCATGGGGGAGGGTGAGCATGGGCCTCAGGGTTGGGGCATGGGGGGCTGCCAAAGGATGGGGATGGGCTCCAGGGGCCTCCCCAAGTTCTCGTGCCCTGTAGGCTCCGTAGAGCCCCAAGGGGCACGGTTTCCTGTCAGGTGGCAAGCTGAGTCCTGCAGTGGGGCACAGGTATCCCAATTCCCCTGGGCTGCGGTGTAAGGCTCCTGGTGAGGCCCCCACACCCACAGCCGACCTAGGGCTAGGTTTAGGCCCAGGAGCCCCGCAGGCCCGATCTGCTGGCTGTATGGCTAGTTACACGGGCTGAGGTGAGGGTGTGGGGAGGGTGAGCATGGGCCTCACGGTTGGGGTTGGGAGGCCACCGAAGTTCGCTGGTGTCTCAGGAAGGCCCTACTGGTTCTCCTGCCCTGAATGCTCTATGGCCTCCCAGGGCACACGGTTTCCTGCGGGGTGGCAGACTGAGTCCTGCTGTGGGGCTCAGGTGTCCCGAATGCCCGTGGCTGCGGCTCCAGGCTCCTGGGGAGGGGCCCCTCCACAGATGAACTAAGGTTAGGGTTGGGGCCCAGGAACCCCGCAGGCCAGATCTGCCCAGTATGTGGCGAGCTCCGCCGCGGCCTGAGGTGAGGGTGCGGGATGGGGTGAGCATGGGCTTCAAGGGTGGGTTTAGGGATCACCAAAGTTCACCGGGGGCTCTGGGGGCCCTCCTGGTTCTCCCGCCCTGAATGCTCTACAGCCTCCCAAGGGGCACGGTTTCCTGCGGGCTGGCAGGCTTTGTCCTGCAGTGGGGCTCAGGTGTCCCCAGTCCCTGGGGCTGCGGCACCGGGCCCCAGGGGAGGGGCCCTACCCAGCGGACCTAGGGTCAGGTCTAGGCCTCAGGAACCCGGCAGGCCTGATCTGCCGGCTCTGCGTCGAGCTCGGTGGCAAGCTGAAGGGAAGGCGTGGGGCGGGATGAGCATGGGCCTCAGGGTTGGGGTGTAGGGGGCCGCCAAGGATCTCTGGGGGCTCAGGGGGGCCCTACCAGTTCTTCTGCACAGGATGCTCTGCGGCGCCCCAAGGGGCATGGTTTCCTGAGGGGTGGCAGGCTGAGTCCTGTGGTGGGGCTCATGTGTACCCAATTCCCGGGGTTAGGGTACGGATTAGGGTATGGGTTAAGGTTAGGGTATGGGTTACGGTTAGGGTATGTGTTAGGGTAGGGTTTAGGGTTAGGGTAAGGAGAAGGTACGGGTTAGGGTTGGGTTTAGGGGTTACAGGTTAGAGGTTATGGGTTAGGGTACAGATTAGGGTTTAGGGTACGGGTTAGGGTTTTGGGTTTGGGTTTAGGGTTAGGGTTTGGGTTGGAGTACGGGTTAGGTTTAGGGTACGGGTCAGGGTTAGGGTATGGGTTAGTGTACGCATTAGGGTACGGTTTAGGGTACGGGTTAGGGTACGGTTTAGGGTAAATGTTTGCGTACGGATTTGGGTATGGCTTAGGGTACGGGTTATGGTTAGGGTACGGGTTAGGGAATGGGTTAGGGATAGGGATTGGGTACAGTTTAGGGTTAGGGTATGGGTTAGGGTACGGATTAGGGTACAGGTTAGGGTTAGGTATGGGTTAGGCTATGGGTTAGGGTCCGGCTTAGAGATAGGGTACGGGTTAGGGTATGGGTTAGGGTACGGGTTAGGGTATGGGTTAAGGTTAAGGAAAGGGTATGGGTTAAGGTTAAGGTAAGGGTACTGGTTAGGGTTAGGGTACAGGTAGCGTTAGGGTACGGATTATGGTACGAGTTAGGATATGGGTTAGGGTCAGGGTTTAGGGTTTAGTGTTAAAGTTAGGGTATGGGTTAGGGTACTTGTTAGGGTTACGGTTAGGTTTAGGGTACGGTTTAAATTACGGGTTAGTGTACAGTTTAGGGTTAGGGTTAGGGTATGTGTTAGAGTACGTGTTAGGGTTATGGTTAGGGTTAGGGTACAGGTTAGGGTTAGGGTTAGGTTTAGGTTACGGTTTAGGGGTAGGGTTAGCTGAAGGGGTAGGGTTAGGGGTAAGGTTAGGAGTATGGTAGGGGTCGGGGTTGGGTTAGGGTTTAGGGTTAGGGTTTGGGTTTAGTGGTTAAGGTTAGGGTTTAGTGTTTAGGGTTTCGGGATTAGGGTTAGGGGTTAGGGTTTAGGGTTTAGTGTTAATGTTAGGGTTTACCGTTTAAGGATTAGGGTTTAGGGTTAGGTTTAGGGTAGGGTTAGGGTTAGGGTAAGTGTTAGGGGTTAGGGTTAGGATTAGGGGTTAAGGTTTAAGGTTTAAGGTTAGGGCTTAGGGTTTAGGGTTACGGTTAGACCCCAGTAGGCCAGCAGGACAGATGCGCCGGCTGTGCGGCGAGTGGGGGAGTGGGACGATTGGGGGCGCTGGCGAGCAGGAGTATGGTATCCCGCGTTTTGGCGCAGGGGACTTTTGAACACCACTAGAGGCTCGGAGGGCCCTGCCCATTCTCCCGCCCTGAATGGCCGGCGGAGCCCCTAGCGGCCTGGGTCGTGGCGGGGTGGCAGTGTGAGTCTGACACTGCAGTTTGGGGGTCCCCAATGCCATGCGTTGCAGCGCAAGGGCCCTTGGGAGGGGCCCCTGGGGCCGTCCTAGGGTTACTGTTAGCACCCAGGAGTCCGGTAGACATGATCCGCCAGCTGTGCGATAGCGGAGGGCCAGGCCGAGGTGAGGGCGGTGGCGAGCTGGGGCGGGGGCCCATGCATTTTGGCGCGGGGGCCTTGGAAGGTCGCCTGGGGATTGGATGGCCCTGCCGGTTCTCCCGCCCTGAATGGCCAGAGGCGCCCCTAGTGACCTGGGTCGTGGCGGGGCGGCATGGTGAGTATGGCGCTGGGGCTCGGGGGTCCCCAATCCCTGGCGTTGCTGCGCCAGGCCCCTTGGGAGGTTCCCCTTGGGGGCCAACCTAAGGTTAGGGTTAGCCCCCAGGAGGCTGGCAGTCCCGATCCGCTGGCTGTTTGGCGAGCAGAGGGGCGGGTCGAGGTGAGGGCGCTGGTGAGCGGGAGCATTGGCCCAAGCATTTTGGTGCTTGGGCCCTTAGATGTTCACCAGGACTTGGAGGGCCCTGCCCATTCTCCCGCCCTGAATGACCGGTGGCGCCCCTAGTGGCATGGGTGCCAGCGGGGTGGCAGGGTGAGTCTGGCGCTGGGGCTTGGGGGTCATCAATCCCTGGTGTTGCGGCGACAGGCCCCTTGGGAGGGGCCCCTCAGGGGCCAACCTAGGGTTAGGTTTAGCCCCCAGGAGCCCGGCAGGCCCAATCCGCCTGCTGAGTGGCGAGCAGAGGGGCGGGCCGAGGTGAGTGCCCTGGCGAGCGGGAGCGTGGGCCCAAGCGTTTTGGAGCGGGGGCCTTCGAAGGTCACCTGGACTTGGAGGGCCCTGCCCCTTCTCTCACCTGGTTGACCGGCAGCGCCCCTAGCGGCCTGTGTGATGGCGGGGCGGCAGGGGGAGTCCGATGCTGAGGCTCCGGCTTCCCTATACCCGACGTTGCAGTGCCAGGCCCCTCGGAAGGGCCCCTCTGGGGCCGATGTAGGGTTAGAATTAGCCCTCAGGAGGCCGGCAGGCCCAATCCACCGTCTTGAGGCAAATGGAGTCGCGGTCCTAGGTGAGGGCGCTGGCGATAGGAGCGTGGGCCCCAGTGTTTTGGTGCTGGGGGCCTTCAATGTTCACCGGGGCTCAGAAGGCCTTGCCTGTTCTCCCGCCCAAAACGACCGGTGGCGCCCTAGCACCACTGGTGTCAGCGGGGCAGCAGGGAGAGTCCAGCATTACGACTCGAGGGTCCCCAATCCCCGGCGCTGTGGCGGCAGGCCCCTTCAGAGGGGCCCCTCTGGGGCCGACCTAGGATTAGAGTTAGCCCCCAGGAGGCCGGTAGGCCTGATCCGCCAGCTGTGCAGAGAGTGGAGGGGCGGGATGAGGTGAGGGCGCTGGCGAGCTCCAGCGTGGGCCCCAGCGTTTTGGCGCGGATGGCCTTCCAAATCACCGGAGTCTCGAGGGCCCTGCCCATTCTCCCACCCTGAAAGACCAGCGACTCCCCAGCGGGCCCGATGTTGACGGGTTGGCAGGGTGAGTCCAGCGCTGCGGCTCAGGTGTCCCCAATCCCCGCGTTGGTCATCAGTCCCCTTGGGAGGGGCCCCTCTGGGGCCAACCTAGGGTTAGGGTTAGCCCCCAGGAGGCCAGCAGGCCCCATATGCCAGCTGTGCAGCGAGCGGAGGGGCGGGCCTTGGTGAGGGCACTGGCGAGCTGGAAGGTCGTACCCAAAGTTTTGGCACCGGGGGCCCTCGAATGTCGCCGGGGACTCGGAGGGCCCTGCCCGTTCTCCCGCCCTGAATGAGTGGCGGCTCCCCTAGCAACCCGAGTGGTGGCGGGGCTGCAGGGTGGGTCTGGTGCTGAGGCTCGGGGGTCCCCAATGCCAGGCGTTGCGGCACCAGGCCCCTTGGGCGGGGCCCCTTGGGGGCCGAACTAGGGTAAAGGTTAGCTCCTGGAGGCTGGCAGGCACGATCCGCAGTCTGGGGCGAATGGAGGCGTGGTCGAAGATCAGGGCGCTGGCGAGCAGGAGAGTGGGTCCCAGCGTTTTGGCGCTGGGGGCCTTCGAAGGTCACCGGGGCAGGGAGGGCCCTGCCCGTTCTCCCGCCCTGAATGATTGGTGGTACCCTAGCGGCCCGGTGTGGGCGGGGCGGAATGGTGAGTCCAGCATTGCGACTCGGGGGTCTCCAATCCCTGGCGATCGGCGGCAGTCCCTTTGGGAGGAGCCCCTTGGGGGCCGACCTAGGGTTAGGGTTATCCCCCAGGAGGCCGGCAGGCTCAATCCACGGGCTCTGTGGTGAATGGGGGGGTGGGCCAAGGTGAGGTCGCTGGCGAACGGAAGCGTGGGCCCCAACATTTTGGCTCGGTGGGCTTTCGAATGTCGCAGGGGGCTCGGAGGGCCCTGCTCCTTCTCCCGCCATGAAGGACCAGCGACCCCCCTAGCGCCCCGGGTGGCAGCAGGGTGGCAGGGTCAGTCCTACACTAGTGCTTGGGTTTCCCCAATCCCCAGCGTTGAGGCGCCAGGCCCCTTGGGAGGGGCCCCTCGGGGACTGTCCTAGGGTTAGGTTAACCCCCAGGAGGCCAGCAGTCTGGATCCGCAGGCTGTGCAGTGAGCGGAGGAGGGATTGACCGTGGTAGGGCGCAGTTGAGCAGTAGCGTGGTACCCAGTGTTTTGGCGTGGGGGGCCTTCTTATTTCACCGGAGGCTCGGAGGGCCCTGCCTGTTATCCCGCCCTGAATGCCTGGAGGCGCTCCTAGCGGCCCGCGTGGCGGCGGGGCGGCAGGGTGAACCCGGCACTGGGGCTTGCGGGTCCCCAATCCCTGCCATTGCGGCACCAAGCCTCTTGGGAGGGGCCACTCTGGGGCCCATCTAGGGTTACCGTTAGCCCCAAGGAGCCCGGGAGACCGGATCCGCCAGCTGTGTGGCTAGAGGGGGGGCGGGCCAAGGTGAGGGTGCTGTAGAGCGGGAGCATGGGCTTCAGCGTGTTGGCGCGGGGGACCTATAAATGTCGCCGGGGGCTCGGAGGGCCCTGCCCGTTCCCCCACCCTGAATGACCGGTGGCGCCCCAAGTGGCCCGGGTGGCGGCGGAGGGGCAGGTTGAGTACATCGCTGGGGCTTGGGGGTCCTCAATCTCCGAAATCGTGGTGCCAGGCCCTTTGGGAGTGCCCTTCGGGGGCCGACCTAGGGCTAGGGTTAGCCCCCAGGAGGCCGGCAGGCCCGATAAGATGGCTGTGGGGCTAGCGGAGGGGTGGGCTGAGGTGAGGGCGCTGGGGAGCGAGATTGTGGGCCCCTGCATTTTGGCGCTGGAGGCTTCAAATATCTCTGGTTTCTCCAGGGCCCTGTCTCTTCTCCCTCCCTGAATGAACGGCAGAGCCCCTAGAGGCCCGGGTGGCAGCGTTGTGGGAGGGTGAGTCTGGCTCTGGGGCTTGGGGTCCCAGATCCCTGGCGTAGTGGCACCAGGACCCTTGGGAGGGGCCCCTTGGGGGGCGACCTAGGGTTAGGGTTATCCCCAAGGAGAACATCAGGCCCAATCCACACACTGTGCGGTGAGCGGTGGTGCGGGCCGAGGTAAGGGTGCTTGGGAGCGGGAGCATGGGCACCAGGGTTTTAGCACGGGGAGCCTTTGAAGGTTACAGGTGGCTCAGAAGGCCATGCCCTTCTCTCGCGCTCTATGAACCGCGGCGCCCCTAGCGGCCCAGGTGGGGACAGTGCGGAAGGTTGAGTCCGGCTCTGGGGCTCTGAGTCACCAGTCCCCAGCATTGCAAAGCCAGGCCGCTTGGGATGTCCCCTCAGGCCCGACCTAGGGTTTTGGTTAGCTTCCAGGAGCCCGGCAGGCCCTATCCACGGGCTCTGAAGCAAGCGGTGGGGTGGGCCTAGGTGAGGGCGCTGGCGAGCAGGATCCTGGGAGCCAACGTTTTTGCGCGGGGAGCCTTCAAAAGTAAGCGTGGGCTCGGAGGGCCCTGCCCGATCTCTTGCCCTGATTGACCGGTGGGGCCTCTAGTGGCTCGGGTGGCTGAAGGGCAGCAGGGTGAGTGCGGCACATGGGCTCGGGGTCCCCATCCCCAGCGTTGCGACGCCAGGCCCCTTGGGAAGTGCCCCTCGGTCGCCAACCTATGGTTAGTGTTAGCTTCCGGGAGCCCCGCAGGCCCGATACACCACCTGTGCGTCGAGCGGAGAGTTGGGCCGAGGTGAGGGTGCTGGTGAACATGAGCCTGGGCCCAAGCGTTTTGGTTCGGTGCGCCTTCGAAGGTCGGCAGGGGTTCGGAGGGCCCTGCCAGTTCTCCCACCCTGAATGAATGGCGGCGCCCCTAGCGGCCTGTGTGGGTTGGGGTGGCAGCGTGCATCCGGCGCTGGGGCTTGGGGGCTCCCAATCCTGGCGTTGCGGCGCCAGGCCCCTTAGGAAGGGACCTTCAGGGGCTGTCCTAGGGTTAGGGTGAGCTCCCAGGAGGCCGGCAGGCCCAAGTCGCTGGCTCTGCGAAGAGCGGAGGTGCGGGCCGAGTTGAGGGTGATGCAGAGCGGGAGCGTGGTCCCCAGCGTTTTGGCGCCCTGGGCCTTCGACTGTTGCCATGGCTCAAAGGGCCCTGCACGTTCTCCTGCCCTGAAGAACCAGCGGCGCCCTTAGCAGCTCCCTTGGCGGTGGAGCGGCAGGGTGAGTCCATGCTGCGGCTCAGGGATCCCCAATCCCCAGCGTTGTGGGTCAGGCCTCTTGGGAGGGGCTCCTCGTGGGCGGACCTAGGTTTAGAGTTAGCACCCAGGAGGCCAGCAGGCCAAATCCTCTGGCTGGGCGGTGAGAGGTGGGCGGCCCGAGGTAAAGGCGCTGGCGATCGGGAGTGTGGGCCCCTGCATTTTGGCGCAGGAGGCTTCAAATATCTCCGGTTTCTCCAGGGCCCTGTCCCTTCTCCCGCCCTGAATGACGGGCGGCGCCACTAGCGTCCCGGGTGGCGACGTGGCGGCAGGGTGAGTCTGGCTCTGGGTCTTGGGGTCCCTGATCCCCAGTGTAGCGGCACCAGGACCCTTGGGAGGGGCCCCTGGGTGGCTGACCTAGGGTTAGGGTTAGCCCCCAGGAGGCCGGCAGGTGGGATCCGGCCACTGTCCAGGGAGCGGAGGGCGGGGCCGAGGTGAGGGCGTTGGGGAGCGGGAGCGTGGGCACCAGCGTTTTGGCACGGGGAGCCTTTGAAGGCCACCGGGGGCTCGGAAGGCCCTGCCCCTTCTCTCGCCCTGAATGACCCGCAGTGCTCCTAGCGGCCTGGGTGGCGGCATCGCGGTAGGGTGAGTGTGGCTCTGGGGCTTGAGATTCCCGATCCCCGGCGAAGCAGCACCAGGACCCTTGGGAGGGGCCCCTGGGTGGCCGACCTAGGGTTAGGGTTAGCACCCGGGAGGCCGGCAGGCGGGATCCGCCCGCTGTGCGTGGAGCGGAGGGGCGGGCCGAGGTGAGGGCGCTGGCGAGCAAGAGCCTGGGCCCAAGCGTTTTGGCACCGGGGGCCTTCGAATGTCTTCGGGGACTTGGCGGGCCCTGCCCATTCTCCTCCCTGAATGACCGGCGGCGCCCCTAGCAGCCCAGGTGGCGGCGGGGCGGCATGGAAGTCCGGGCATAGGGCTCGGGGGTCCCCAGTCCACCGCGTTGCGGCGCCAGGCCCCTTGGGAGGGGCCCCTCGGAGGCTGACCTAGGGTTAGGTTTAGCCCCTAGGATGCCGGCAGGCCCTATTCGCCAGCCGTGTGGAGACTGGAGTGGCGGACCGAGGTGAGGGCACTGGTGAGCGGGAGCATGGGCCCGGGTGTTTTGGCGCGGGGGGCCTTTGAAGGTCGCCGTGTCTTGGAAGGCCCTGCCCGTGCTCCCGCCCTGAATGAACGGCACCACCCCAAGCCCCCGGGTGGCGGCTGGGTGGCAGGGTGAGTCCAGTGCTGAGGCTCGGGGGTCCCCAATCCCCAGCGTTGCGGCGCCAGATCCCTTGGGAGGGGACCCTCGGGGGTCGATCTAGGGTTCCGGTTAGCCCCCAGGAGGCCGGTGGACCCGATCAGCGGCTGTGCGGCACTCGGAGGGTTGGGCCGAGGTGAGGGCACTGGCGTGACTGAGCATGAGCCCAAGCGTTTTAGTGCGGGGGGCCTTCGAAGGTCAGTGGGGGCTCGGAGGGACCTGCCCGTTCTCCCGCTCTGAATGACCGGCGGGGCCCCTAGAGGCTCCGGTGCCTGAAGGGCAGCAGGGTGAGACCGGCACTTGGGTTGGGGTCCCCATTCCCGGCGTTGTGGCGCCAGGCCACTTGGGAAGGGCCCCTCCGTGGCCGACCTACAGTTAGGGTTAGCCCCCAGGAGGCCAGCAGGCCCGATACACCGCCTGTGCGTCGAGCGGAGAGTTGGGCCGAGGTGAGGGTGCTGGTGAACATGAGACCGGGCCCAAGTGTTTTGGTTCGGGGCGCCTTCGAAGGTCGGCGGGGGTCCGAAGGGCCCTGCCCGTTCTCCCACCCTGAATGAATGGCGGCGCCCCTAGCGGCACGTGTGGGGCAGGGCGGCAGGGTGCATCCAGAGCTGGGGCTTGGGGGTTCCCAATCCCTGGCGTTGCGGCGCCAGGCCCCTTAGGAAGCGACCCTCGGGGCCGTCCTAGGGTTAGGGTTAGCGCCCAGGAGGCCGGCAGGCCCGATCTGCCGGCTGTGCGAGGAGTGGAGATGCAGGCCGAGTTGAGGGCGATGGCGAGCGGGAGCTGGGCCCCAGCGTTTTGGCGTCCTGGGCCTTTGAATGTTGCCATGGCTCGGAGGGCCCTGCCCTTTCTCCTGCCCTGAAGAACCAGCAAGGCCCCTAGCGGCTCCGTTGGCGGTGGGGCGGCAGGGTGAATCCCAGGCTGCGGCTCGGGGATCCCCAATCCCCGGCGTTGTGGTGCCAGGCCCCTTGGGAGGGGCTCCTCGTGGGCCGACCCAGGGTTAGAGTTAGCCCCCATAAGGCCGGCAGGCCAGATCCTCTGGCTGGGCGGTGAGAGGTGGGCGGGCCGAGGTAAAGGCGCTGGGGTGCGGGATTGTGGGCCCCTGCATTTTGGGGTGGGAGGCTTCAAATGTCGCCGGTTTCTCCAGGGCCCTGTCAGTTCTCCCGCCCTGAATGACCGGCGGCGCCCCTCGCGGCCCGGGTGGCAGCGTTGTGGGAGGGTGAGTCTGGATTTGGGGCTTGGGGTTCCAGATCCCTGGCTTAGTGGCACCAAAAGCCTTGGGAGGGGCCCCTGGGGGGCCGACCTAGGGTTAGGGTTAGCCCCCAGGAGACCGTCAGGCCCAACCGCACACTGTGCGGCGAGCTGAGGTGCGGCCCGAGGTGAAGGCGCTGGGGAGCGGGAGCGTGGGCACCAGCGTTTTGGCACGGGGAGCCTTTGAAGGTCACCAGGGACTCAGAAGGCCCTGCCCTTCTCTTGCCCTCTATGACCCGCGGCGCCCCTAGCGGCCCAGGTGGGGACAGTGCTGCAGGGTGGTCCGGCTCTGGGGCTCTGAGTCACCAATCCCCAGCATTGCAGAGCCAGGCCGCTTGGGATGTCCCCTCAGGGACGACATAGGGTTTTGGTTAGCTGCCAGGAGCCCGGCAGGCCCTATCCACCGGCTCTGAAGCAAGCAGTGGGGTGGGCCTAGGCGAGGGCGCTGGCGAGCAGGATCCTGGGAGCCAACGTTTTTGCGCGGGGAGCCTTCAAAGGTCAGCGTGGGCTCGGAGGGCCCTGCCCGATCTCTTGCCCTGATTGACCGGCGGGGCCTCTAGCGGCTCGGGTGGCTGAAGGGCAGCAGGGTGAGTGCGGCACATGAGCTCTGGGTCCCCATCCCCAGCGTTGCGACGCCAGGCCCCTTGGGAAGGGCCCCTCGGTGGCCGACCTATGGTTAGGGTTAGCCTCCAGGAGCCCCGCAGGCCCGATACACCACCTGTGCGTCGAGCGGAGAGTTGGGCCGAGGTGAGGGTGCTGGTGAACATGAGCCCGGGCCCAAGCGTTTTGGTTCGGTGCGCCTTCGAAGGTCGGCAGGGGTTCGGAGGGCCCTGCCAGTTCTCCCACCCTGAATGAATGGCGGCGCCCCTAGCGGCCTGTGTGGGTTGGGGTGGCAGCGTGCATCCGGCGCTGGGGCTTGGGGGCCCCCAATCCCTGGCGTTGCGGCGCCAGGCCCCTTAGGAAGGGAACTTCAGGGGCTGTCCTAGGGTTAGGGTGAGCTCCCAGGAGGCCGGCAGGCCCGAGTCGCTGGCTCTGCGAAGAGCGGAGGTGCGGGCCGAGTTGAGGGTGATGCAGAGCGGGAGCGTGGTCCCCAGCGTTTTGGCGCCCTGGGCCTTCGACTGTTGCCATGGCTCAAAGGGCCCTGCCCGTTCTCCTGCCCTGAAGAACCAGCGGCGCCCTTAGCAGCTCCCTTGGCGGTGGAGCGGCAGGGTGAGTCCATGCTGCGGCTCGGGGATCCCCAATCCCCAGCTTTGTGGGGCCAGGCCTCTTGGGAGGGGCTCCTCGTGGGCGGACCTAGGTTTAGAGTTAGCACCCAGGAGGCCAGCAGGCCCAATCCTCTGGCTGGGCGGCGAGAGATGGGCGGCCCGAGGTAAAGGCGCTGGCGATCGGGAGCGTGGGCCCCTGCATTTTGACGCAGGAGGCTTCAAATATCGCCGGTTTCTCCAGGGCCCTGTCCCTTCTCCCGCCCTGAATGACGGGCGGCGCCACTAGCAGACCAGGTGGCGACGTTGCGGCAGGGTGAGTCTGGCTCTGGGTCTTGGGGTCCCTGATCCCCAGTGTAGCGGCACCAGGACCCTTGGGAGGGGCCCCTGGGTGGCTGACCTAGGGTTAGGGTTAGCCCCCAGGAGGCCGGCAGGTGGGATCCGGCCACTGTCCGGGGAGCGGAGGGCGGGGCCGAGGTGAGGGCGTTGGGGAGCGGGAGCGTGGGCACCAGCGTTTTGGCACGGGGAGCCTTTGAAGGCCACCGGGGGCTCGGAAGGCCCTGCCCCTTCTCTTGCCCTGAATGACCCGCAGTGCTCCTAGCGGCCTGGGTGGAGGCGTTGCGGTAGGGTGAGTGTGGCTCTGGGGCTTGAGGTTCCTGATCCCCGGCGAAGCAGCACCAGGACCCTTGGGAGGGGCCCCTGGGTGGCCGACCTATGGTTAGGGTTAGCACCCGGGAGGCCGGCAGGCGGGATCTGCCCGCTGTGCGTGGAGCGGAGGGGTGGGCCGAGGTGAGGGCTCTGGCGAGCAAGAGCCTGGGCCCAAGCGTTTTGGCACCGGGGGCCTTCGAATGTCTCCGGGGACTCGGCGGGCCCTGCCCATTCTCCTCCCTGAATGACAGGCAGCGCCCCTAGCAGCCCAGGTGGCGGCGGGGCGGCGTGTAAGTCCGGGCATAGGGCTCGGGGGTCCCCAGTCCACCGCGTTGCGGCGCCAGGCCCCTTGGGAGGGGCCCCTCGGAGGCTGACCTAGGGTTAGGTTTAGCCCCTAGGATGCCGGCAGGCCCTATTCGCCAGCCGTGTGGAGACTGGAGTGGCGGACCGAGGTGAGGGCACTGGTTAGCGGGAGCGTGGGCCCGGGTGTTTTGGCGCGGGGGGCCTTTGAAGGTCGCCGTGTCTTGGAGGGCCCTGCCCGTGCTCCCGCCCTGAATGAACGGCACCACCCCAAGCCCCAGGTTGGCGGTGGGTGGCAGGGTGAGTCCAGTGCTGAGGCTCGGGGGTCCCCAATCCCCAGCGTTGTGGCGCTAGATCCCTTGGGAGGGGCCCCTCGGGGGTCGATCTCGGGTTGCGGTTAGCCCCCAGGAGGCCGGTGGACCCGATCAGCGGCTGTGCGGCACGCGGAGGGTTGGGCCGAGGTGAGGGCGCTGGCGAGACTGAGCATGAGCCCAAGCGTTTTAGTGCGGGGGGCCTTCGAAGGTCAGTGGGGGCTCGGAGGGACCTGCCTGTTCTCCCGCTCTGAATGACCGGCGGGGCCCCTAGAGGCTCCGGTGTCTGAAGGGCAGCAGGGTGAGACCGGCACTTGGGTTGGGGTCCCCATTCCCGGCGTTGTGGCGCCAGGCCACTTGGGAAGGGCCCCTCCGTGGCCGACCTACAGTTAGGGTTAGCTCCCAGGAGGCCAGCAGGCCCGATACACCACCTGTGCGTCGAGCGGAGAGTTGGGCCGAGGTGAGGGTACTGGTGAACATGAGCCCGGGCCCAAGCGTTTTGGTTCGGGGCGCCTTCGAAGGTCCGCAGGGGTTCGGAGGGCCCTGCCAGTTCTCCCACCCTGAATGAATGGCGGCGCCCCTAGCGGCCTGTGTGGGTTGGGGTGGCAGCGTGCATCCGGCGCTGGGGCTTGGGGGCCCCCAATCCCTGGCGTTGCGGCGCCAGGCCCCCTAGGAAGGGACCTTCAGGGGCTGTCCTAGGGTTAGGTTTAGCTCCCAGGAGGCTGGCAGGCCCGAATCGCTGGCTCTGCGAAGAGCGGAGGTGCGGGCCGAGTTGAGGTTGATGCAGAGCCGGAGCGTGGTCCCCAGCATTTTGGCGCCCTGGGCCTTCGACTGTTGCCATGGCTCAAAGGGCCCTGCCCGTTCTCCTGCCCTGAATAACCAGTGGCGCCCTTAGCAGCTCCCTTGGCGGTGGAGCGGCAGGGTGAGTCCATGCTGCGGCTCAGGGATCCCCAATCCCTAGCGTTGTGGGGCCAGGCCTCTTGGGAGGGGCTCCTCATGGGCAGTCCTAGGGTTAGAGTTAGCACCCAGGAGGCCAGCAGGCCCAATCCTCTGGCTGGTCGGCGAGAGGTACACGGTCCGAGGTAAAATCTCTGGCGAGCGGGAGCGTGGGCCCCTGCATTTTGGCGCAGGAGGCTTCAAATGTCACTCGTTTCTCCAAGGCCCTGTCCATTCTCCCTCCCTGAATGAGCGGCGGCACCCCAAGCGGCCTAGGTTGCGATGGTGCTGCAGGGTGAGTCTGGCTCTGGGGCTCTGAATCACCAATCCCCAGCGTTGCAGAGCCAGGCCCCTTGGGTTGTGCCCCATGATGCCTACCTAGGATTTCAGTTAGCCCCCACGACCCTGGCAGGCACTATCCACTGGCTCTGCAGCAAGCGGAGGGGTGGGCCAGGCTGTGGGCGCTGGGGAGCAGGAGGAATGGAGCCAATGTTTTTGCACGGGGCGCCTTTGAAGGTCAGCGGGGACTCCGGGGGCCCTGCCCATTCTCCCACCCTGATTGACCAGTGGTCTCTAGCGGCTCGGGTGGCTGAAGGGCAGCAGGGTGAGACCGGCACTTGGGCTCGGGGTCCCCATCCACAGCGTTGTCATGCCAGGCCCCTGGGAAGTGCCCCTCGGGGGCCGAACTATGGTTAGGGTTAGCCCCCAGGAGGCCGGCAGGCCCGATACACCACCTGGGCATCGAGCAGAGAGTTGGGCTGAGGTGAGGGTGCTGGTGAATGTGAGCCTGGGCCCAAGTGTTTTGATTCGGGGCACCTTCAAAAATTGGCGGGGATTCGGAGGGCCCTGTCCATCCTTCCAAGGTGAATGAACAGCGGCGCCCCTAGCGGCCCAGGTGGGGAGGGGCGGCAGGGTGCATCGGGCGCTGGGGCTTGGGGGTCCCCAATCCCTGGTGTTGCGGCACCAGGCCCCTTGGGAGGGGCCCTCGGGGGCCAACCTAGAGTTAGGTTTAGCCCCTAAGAGGCCAGCAGGCCCTATTCGCCAGCTGTGTGGAGAGCAGAGTGGTAGACCTAGGTGAAGGCGCTGGTGAGTGGGAGGGTGGGCCTGGGCGTTTTGGCGTGCGGGGCCTTTGAAGGTCGCCATGTCTCTGAAGGCCCTGCCCCTTCTCCTGCCCTGAATGAACGGCAGCACCCCAAGCCCCCGAGTGGCGGCTGGGCGGCAGGTGAGTCAGGTGCTGAGTCTTGGGGTCCCCAATCCCCGGCATTGTGGCGTCAGGCCCCTTGGGAGGGGCCCTTCGGGTCCGACCTAGGGTTAGGGTTAGCCCCCAGGTGGCTGGCAGGCCCGATCCGCCTGCTGTGCGGGGAGCGGAGGGGCAGGCCGAGGTGAGGGCGCTGGGGAGTGGAAGCATGGGCACCAGCGTTTTGGCTCCAGGAGACTTTGAAGGTCACCAGGAACTCGGAAGGACCTGCCACTTCTCTCACCCTGAATGACCGGCGGCACCCCTAGCTGCCCAGGTGGCGACAGTGTGGAAGGGCAAGTCTGGCTCTGGGGCTCTGAGTCACCAATCCCAAGCATAGCAGAGCCAGACCCCTTGGGATGTGCCCCACGGGGCCGACCTAGGTTTTCAGATAGCCCCCAGGAGCCCGGCAGGCACTATCCACTGGCTCTGCAGCAAACGGAGGGGCGGGTCGAGGTGAGGACTCTGGGGAGCGGGAGCGTGGGCACCAGCATTTTGGCGTGGTGAGCCTTTGAAGGTCACCTGGGACTCCGAAGGCCCTGCCCTTCTCTCGCCCTGAATGACCGGCGGCGCCCCTAGAGGCCCGGGTGGCAACAGTGCGGCAGGGTGAGTCTGGCTCTGGGGTCTGAGTCACCAATCCCCAGCGTTGCAGAGCCAGGCCCCTTGGGATGTGCCCCACGGGGCCGACCTAGGGTTTTCATTAGAACCAAGAGCCCGGCAGGCCCTATCCAATGGGTCTGAATCAAGGGGAGAGTTGGGCCAAGGTGAGGATGCTGGTGATCATGAGCCTGGGCCCAAGCGTTTTGGTTCAGAACTCCTTCAAAGGTCAGCGGGGGTTCGAAGGGCTCTGCCCATTCTCCCACCCTGCAGGAACGGCGGCGCCCCTAGCGGCCCGGGTCGTGAGGGGTGGCAGGGTGAGTCAGGCCCTGCGGCTCAGGTATCTCCAATCCCCAGCGATGAGGCGCCAGGCCCCTTGGGAGGGCCGCTTGGATGCAACTTAGGTTTTGGTTTAGCCCCTAGGAACTCGGCAGGTCCTATTCGCCAGCTGTGTGGAGAGTGGAGTGGCGGACCGAGGTGAGTTCACTGGTGTTTGGGAGCTTGGGCTCGGGCGTTTTGGCGCGGGGGGGATTCGAAAGTCACCGTGTCTCGGAGGGCCCTGCCCGTTCTCCCGCCCTGAATGAATGGCAGCACCCCAAGCCCCTGGGTGGTGGCTGGGCGGCAGGGTGAGTCAGGTGCTGAGGCTCAGGGTCCCCAATCCCTGGCGTTGCGATGCCAGGCCCCTTGGGATGGGCCGCTCGGTGGTCGATCTAGGGTTACAGTTAGCCCCCCGGAGACCGGTGGACCAGATCAGCGTCTGTGCAGCACGCGGCAGGGTGGGCCGAGGTGCGGGCGCTGGCGAGCCTGAGCATGAGCCCAAGCGTTTTAGCGTGGGGGGCCTTCGAAGGTTGGCGGTGGCTGGAGGGACCTGCCCATTCTCCCGCTCTGAATGACCAGCGGGGCCCCTAGTGGCTCAGGTGGCTGAAGGGCAGCAGGGTGAGTCCGGCACTTGGGCTCGGTTGCCCCATCCCCGGCGTTGTGGCACCAGGCCACTTGAGAAGGGCCACTCGGGGGCCGACCTACAGTTACGGTTAGCACCCAGGAGGCTGGCAGGCCCTATACACTGCCTGTGCGTGGAGCGGGGAGTTGGGCCGAGGTGAGGATGCTGGTGAACATGAGCCTGGGCACAAGCATTTTGGTTCTGGGCGCCATTGAAGGTGGGCGGGGGTTCGGAGGCCCCTGCCAGTTCTCCCACCCAGAATGAATGGCGGTGCCCCTAGCGGGCCGTGTGGGGCAGGGCAGCAGGGTGCACTCGGCCCTGGGGCTTGGGGGTCGCCAATCCCCGGCGTTGCGCCGCAAGGCTCCTTAGGAAGGGACCCTCAGGGGCCGTCCTAGGGTTAGGGTTAGCACCCAGGAGGCCGGCAGGCCCGATCCGCCGGCTGTGCGAGGAGTGGAGGTGTGGGCCGAGTTGAGGGGGATGCAGAGCGGGAGCGTGGGCCCCAGCGTTTTGGCACCCTGGGCCTTCGAATGTTGCCATGTCTCCAAGGGCCCTGCCCATTCTCCTGCCCTGAATAACCAGCGGCGCCCCTAGCGGCTCCGTTGGCGGTGGGGCTGCAGGGTGAGTCCTGAGCTGCGGCTCAGGGATCCCCAATCCCCAGCATTGTAGGGCCAGGCCTCTTGGGAGGGGCTCCTCGTGGGCTGACCTAGGGTTAGAGTTAACACCCAGGAGGCCGGCAGGCCCAATCCTCTGGCTGGGCTGCGAGAGGTGGGCGGGTCGAGGTAAAGGCGCTGGTGAGCGGGAGCGTGGGCCCCTGCATTTTGGCGCGGGAGGCTTCAAATGTCGCTGGTTTCTCCAGGGCCCTGTCCCTTCTCCCGCCCTGCATGAGCGGCGGCGCCCCTAGTGGCCTGGGTGGCGGCGTTGTGGCAGCATGAGTCTGGTTCTGGGGCTTGGGGTCCCAGATCCCTGGCGTATAGGCAACAGAATCCTTGGGAGGGACCCTGGAGGGCCGACCTAAGGTTAGGGTTAGCCCACTCAAGGCCGGCATGCCGGATCCGCCCTCTGTGCAGGGAGCAGAGGGGCGGGCTGAGGTGAGGGCGCTGGGGAGCGGGAGCGTGGGCACCCGGGTTTTGGCACGGAGAGCCTTCGAAGGTCGCCAGTGGCTCGGAGGACCCTGTCCATTCTTGTGCCCTGAATGACCAGCGGCGCCCCTAGTGGCCGGAGTGGCAGCAGGGAGGCAGGGTGAGTCTGGCGATGGGGCCTATGGTCCTAGTCTCAGGCTTGGTGGCGCCAGGCTCCTTGGGAGGGGCCCCTCTGGGTCCTGCCTAGCTTTAGGGTTACCCCCAGGAGTCCGGCGGCCTGATCCGCTGGCTGTGCATGGAGCGGAAGGGCGGGCTGACGTGAATGCGCTGGCGAGCGGGAGTGAGGGCCCAAGCGTTTTGGCACGGGGAGCCTTCGAAGGTCACCGGAGGCTCAGAGGGCCCTGCCTATTCTCTCGCCCTGTGAGGACGTTGCCCCTAGTGGGCCGGGTCATGGCGGGGCGGCAGGGTGAGTCTGGAGCTAGGGCTCGTGGGTCCCCAATCCCCAGCGTGGCGTCGCCAGGCACTTGGGAGTGGTACCTTGGGGGCCTACCTAGGGTTAGGGTTAGCCCAAAGGAGGCCGGCAGCCCCATTCTGTCGGCTGTGCGGCGAGAGGAGTGGTGGGCAGAGGTGAGGGCGCTGGCGAGCGGGAGCGTGGGCCCAAGCGTTTTGGCGCGGGGGGCCTTCGAAAGTCACCGGGGGCTCAGAGATCCATGCCCCTTCTCCCGCCCTGAATGAGTGGCGGCGCCCCTAGAAGCCCGGGTGGCGGCGGGGCGGCTGGGTGAGTCTGGTGCTCATGCTCGTGTGTCCCCAATCCCCGGCGTGGCGGAGCCAGGACCCTTGGAAAGGGCCCCTCGGGGGCCGACCTAGGTTTAGGGTTAGCCCCCAGGAGCCCAGCAGGCCCTGTCCGCCAGCTGTGTGTTCGAGCGGAGGGGCAGGCTGAGGTGAGGGCAATGGTGAGCGGGAGCGTGGGCCCAAGCGTTTTGGCGCAGGGGGCCTTCGAAGGTCACGGGGGGCTTGGAAGGCCCTGCCCCTTCTCCTGCCCCGAAGGACTGGCGGTGCCCCTAGCAGCCCGGGTGGCGACCGGGTGGCAGTGAAAGTCCAGCACTGGGGCTCGATTGTCCCCAATCCCCGGCGTGATGGCGCCAGTCCCCTTGGGAGGGGCTCCTCAGGGGCTGAACTAGGGTTAGGGTTAACCCCCAGGAGGCTGGCAGGCCCGATCTGACGGCTGTGTGGCGAGCGGAGGGTGGGTCCCAGGTGAGGGCAATGGTGAGCGGGAGCGTGGGCCCTAGTGTTTTGTCGTGGGTTGCCTTCGAAGGTCGCAGGGGGCACGGAGGGCCCTGCAAGTTCTCCCACTCTGAATGAGGATGGCGAACCTAGCGGGCCAGGTCTCGGCAGGGCAGCAGGGTGAGTCCGGCGCTGGTGCTCGGGGGTCCCCAATCCCTGGCGTGTTGGTGCCAGACCCCTTTGGAGGGGCCCCTCGACAGCCAACCTAGGGTTAGGGTTAGACCCCAGTAGGCTGCCAGGCCCGATCTGCTGGTTGTGCGGCTTGCGGAGGGGCTGGCCGAGGTGAGGGCACTGGTGAGCAGAAGCGTGGGCCGAAGCATTTTGGCACGGGGGGCCTTCAAATGTCACCGGTGGCTCGGAGGGCCCTGCCCATTCTCCCGCCCTGAATGACCGGCGGTGCCCCTAGTGACCTGGGTGGCAGTGGGGGGCATGGTGAGTCCGGTGCTGGGGCTCAGGAGTCCCCTTTCCCCATCGTTGCGGCACCAGGCCCCTTGGGAGGGGCCACTAGGGGGCCGACATAGGTTTAGGGTTAGCCCCCAGAAGGCCCACAGACCCGATCCGCCAGCTGTGCGGCGAGCGGAGGGGAGGGCCGAGGTAAGGGCGCTGGCCAGCGGGAGCGTGGGGCCAAGCGTTTTGGTGCGGGGGGCCTTCGAAGGTCGCAGGTTGCTCGGAGGGCCCTGCCTGTTCTCCCTCCCTGAATGAATGGCGGCGCCCCTAGCGGCCCAGGTGGCGGTAGGGCAGGAGGGTGAGTCAGGCGCTTGGGCTCGGGAGTCCCCAATCCCTGGTGTTGCGGCAATAGGAACCTGGGATGGGCCCCTCGGGGGCCCACCAATGGTTAGGGTAACACCCAGGAGGCCTGCAGTCCAGATCCACTGGCTCTACAGCGAGCGGAGGGGCGGACCGAGGTGAGGGCGCAGGCGAGCGGGAGCATGGGCCCAAGCGTTTTGGCACAGGGGGGCCTTTGAATGTCATCAGGGGCTCGGAGGAATCTGCCCGTTCTCCCTCCCTGAATGACCGACGGTGCTCCTAGCGGCCTGGGTGGCGGGGGGGGCGACACGGTGAGTCCGGCGCTGGGGCTCGGGGGTCCCCAATCCCAGGCATTGCGGGCCAGGCCCCTTCGGAGGGGCACCTCAGGGGACAACCTAGGGTTCTGCGTAGCCCCCAGGAGGAGTGCAGGCCTCATCCGCCGGCTCTGTGGCGAGCGGAGGGGCGGGCCGAGGTGAGGGCGCTGAGGAGCAGGAGCGTGGGCTCAAGCATTTTGGATGGGGGGGGCCTTCGAAGTTCGCCACGGGCTCAGAGGGCCCTGCCCGTTCTATCGCCCTGAATGACCAGCGGCACCCCTAGCGGCCCGGGTGGTGATGGGGCGGCAGGGAGACTCTGGTGCTGGGGATTGGGGCTCCCTAATACCCGGCGTTGCAGCCTCAGGCCCCTTGGGACGGGCCCCTCGGTGGCAGACCTAGGGTTAGGGTTAGCCCCCAGGAGGCTGGCAGGCTCGTTCCGCCCATGTGCGGTGAATGGAGGTGTGGGTTGAGGTGAGGTAGCTGGCGAGTGGGGGCGTGGGCCAGAGCATTTACGCTTTGGCTTGGGGTGCCTTCGAAGGTCACAGGAGGCTTGCAGGGTCCTGCCCGTTCTGTCGCCCTGAAGGACTGGTGACGCCCCTAGTGCCCCTTGTGGCGGCAGGGCGGCACGGTGCGTCCGGCGGTGGGACTTGGGGGTCCCCAATCCCTGGCATGCAGCGTCAGGCCACTTGGGAGGGGCCCTTCGGGGGCGACATGGCATAGGGTTAGCCCCCAGGAAGCCCACAGGCCCGATCCGCCAGCTCTGCCACGAGAGGACGGGTGGGCCGAGGTTAGGGCGCTGGGAAGCAGGAGCGAGGGAGCCAGAGTTTTTGCACGGGGGGCCTTTGAAGGTCACAGGGGGATCGGAGGGCCTTGCCCGTTCTCCCTTCTTGAATGACTGGCAACGCCTGTAGCAGCCTGGGTGCTTGCGGGGTGGCAGAGTCCAGCACTGGGGCTCGGGGGTCCCAAATCCCTGGCATTGTGGTGCCAGGCTCCTTGGGAGGGGCCCCTCGGGGGCCGACCTCGGGTTAGGGTTCTTCCCCAGGAGGCTGGCAAGCCCGGCGCTAAGTGGCTCTGGCAATGTAACAAAAATGCCATACACTTATCTGAAAGAAATAACAGTGTACAGGAACCCTCTTAGCCCTAACATCATCCTTTCTGAATATGGAAGCCAGCCCCAAATTGCTCGTGGAAGTCTGACGAAAGGGCTAAGCACTTTTCTCTGAGTCACCACACTGTACAGGGAAAGACCAATGTACATCATCTTTCACGAGTAGGAAGCATTAATGAAAAGTTTCTGGAATTTCGAGGACTCTGACCCATCCTTATTGGTAATAAACCATCGTGTACAGGAAAACACCTTCAACTCTCATCAGCCTCCTCAATCCTGATTCCGATTCAACTTTGGGTGTGTAGGACTAGGGAAATGTCCACATCTTATTGCTAAGAAAAACGATGTCAGGGTAATGCCCTTCAAGTCACCTCAGCCTTCCTGAAGACGGAAGCAGGAATCAAGGTGGTTATGTTACCATGAGGTAAGGAAGATGAGCATATAAGTGAGAAACAACAGTGGGCAGGACCTCTCTTCCAAGGAACAGTATCTTTGCTTAATGTTGAATCCCTATGGTAAGTGGTTGTGGGCATTTGTGAGGTCAAAATCTTAAGTGTTTTGTAAAACCTCTTGGTCATTCACAGATGAGACTAAGGTAGTTGGGTACTTCTAGGCAGTGATTTGTCCACTGTCGAAAATATGAAAAGATAAAAGAGACAGATGAGGTCTCCTCAGGCATTGTCCTTTATCCTCATCCTCCGTGAGGATGGCCATCTCTGGACAGCTCAATGGCAGGGTCTCATTCACAGTGGGGGCATCTGTTCCTCACAGACATCAGGCAGGGAAATGGATTTGGTTCTCTGTGCCAGCCCAGCCACAGCTGAGTGTCACAGCACCCTCTCGTGGGCTCATAAGAGTTCCACTGTCACCAGGCAGGTCATTGTATTTGATAAACCACTGTGAGAGTTTGCAATGGCCTTCATCTGCAACCTCCTAGAGGCAAATGCAGGTGTCTCGTACCATGTGAAGTCATGTGAAGGCATTGTGAGAAAGTGTCCTTTTGCTTAAGAAAAACATGGCTGGGGCTCCTGGCTGGCTCAGCCAGTTAAGCATGTGCTTTTGGCTCAGGTTATGATCCCAGGGTTCTGGGATCGAGCCGAGGCTCCCTGCTCAGCAGGAAAGAAGGTAGGGAAATAGCTTAGAACCCACAGAGAATGTGAATGAAGGGGAGTGAAATGGAACTTGGTCTGTGTTTTGCTTTAGGTATTGGAAGTTAGTTTTTTCTCAATTGTGATTGTTCTTGAGACAGAAAAGCTGTATTGGTTTTTTTTTTACCTTTATTTTTTTTCTAATAACAATTTTTTATTATGATATGTTAGTCACTATACAGTATTTCCTTAGTTTTTGATGTAGTGTTCCGTGATTCATTATTTGCATATAACACCCAGTGCTCCATGCAATATGGACCTTCCTTAATACCCATCACTGGCCCATCCCAATCCCCCACCCTTCTCCCCTCTGAAGCCCTCAGTTTGTTTCCCAGAGTCCATAGTCTCTCCTGGTTCATTCCCCCATCTGTTTAGGGTCCATTGTCTAAAGGGACAGACAGTGGAATTTCACCAAATATAAGATCGAAATTTCATTGTTCATTATAGATGCCGCCAAGTAGTTCCCAGACATTTCATTCTACTGTAGTAATTCATTATACCTGTGCAGGTGCACGTGGAAGATAAATGATGAATGTATACTGGTAATAAAACACGCCCCTCAGTAGTAGAATAATAGAGGATGAACATGTGTAAAATTATTCGACTACAGCGTCCATGCTTTCCCTTTGGTTCCTTATTACTATGAATTTGGACAATTTTTGTTCTCTAGGCTTAAACCTCATTGTCAGTATTCAGAGTTTTTCAATGCTGATCTTCTCCTGTATAAATTACCAAAAACCTAAAATATGTATAAACTTTAAAAAATGCTATATTGAAAATTATAGCAGGGAAGTTCCATTTTGTGAATATTGTGTCAATGGATCTCTATTTTGACATCAGTGTTCATTAGAAATGATGACATTTCATGTGAGTATAAATATCAATGTGAAAAAGAAAAGGTAGGAAGAACCTTGAATGTTTAAGTAATTGGTGAAATGACAGGTGTGTGTGTGTGTGTGTGTGTGTGTGTGTAATTGATTTTCAGTGAATGGTTCAGCTTCTTGTAGGACCTCCGAGAGAGTCCAGGTGAACCTTTCAATGGGTTGGTATCTGTTTTCAGAACATGGGAATCTCTTAGTCCAATAGTCAATCAGGCAAGCTTTGAGGTCTTGAAGAGTTTCAGTCCTCAGCGATGGTGTTGCAGACCCTTGTGAGCAAACCCTAGGGTATGCTCAGAGCCCTCATTAGCAGGTACCAACTTGTGAGTATTTCAGACAGCATTTCCCAAAGAAGTACCTCTTGAGTCTCTGTCCTTGTCAGTTCCCTACACGTCCTTACACTAGTTATGTGACCAGTGTGTTTCAGGATAATCCCCACATGTGATTTTTGCTATTTCCTACTAGTCCTATCTGTTTCTCATCTTGTTCTTTTATGGTAGGGGTTGGGAAGCAACCTGTGTGGTGTAGGAGGGGGCGTGGAAGTTGTCTGCCTTCAGAGGACCGAATGATGCCTAGAAATTGTACTGTAGTTTGAGGTCAATTATCCATCCTCTGAGTGTCAGGAATTCCATCACTTTACTTTGATGCTAGTCTGTTCTTCAAGCTGTCCTCAGAAATAAGGACGTCATCCATCTAGGGAATACTGGTTTGTGTGTATGTTTTCATTTTAGGAAAGGCCTTGCTGTTCCTGAAAATAATACTGTAGAGCACCCTTTACTGTTCTTATTGGCCATCAGTCAATCTTTTGTGAAGTATTCGTTTGTAAATAGACTTTTTATGGTTGATGAGCAGGAATTCTTTATTGACAAGTCTTTGTCAGTGTGTATATTGCAAATCTTTACTTCCCAGACTGTGGTTCACTTTTTCATTTTCTTATGGTCATAAGATAAGGAGAAATGTCACATTTTTATGAAGTCCCACTGAATTCTTTTAAATGGTTAGTGCACCCTATATCCTACCCCAAGATTGACAGGTTCTGCATTTTCTTTCAGAAACTGTCCAATGGGAAGCTACAATCCATCTCAAATTTATAAATTGCATTTTAATTCTAATAGGGTATTTATAGACTGTTTTGGATTTTCTATGTACACAATCGTATTATCTGTGAATAGTCACAATTATCCCCTCAATTCTTATACTTTTTGTTTCTCTTGCCATAAAACACTTGTAGATTCTCTGATGCCACGTTGAATAGAGCAGCATTGTTTGAAGATTTAATATAACTTTCTCAATATCTAACAGAAAAAGCAGACAAAACATTGGTAACAAATGTGACCTAATTGACATATAGGGAACATTCCATAATAAGTGCAGAATACATTATTTTCAAGTGGTCATAGACTCTTTACCCAAATAGATGATAGGTGGGGCCACGAATCAAGTCTACAAATGTTAAACCCTGAAATTAACTAGATTCTATTCTTAGACCACAGGGGAATTGAGCCACAGTCATAGCGAAAAGAAAACCAGGAAGTCCTTCAATGTTTAAAATTAAATGGAACTTTGCTACATATCCTAAAGGTGAGAGAGGGAATCTCAATGGAAATTCTGAACCTTTTCTACATGAGGGCTCACACACAATGGCACTTTCTTTGTGAAGAGCATTATAATAACCTAGACAGGAGTTGAGCCTTAAGTCAGAGTTCTGCCTACCCCAGCCACACCTGGCAGCCTTGGCCTGTGGTACCCCTCAGCTGTCCTTTCTGGCGGCCCTGAGCTAAGGGGGTCAACATGGCCATATGGAAATGGGAAGCTCCCCACTCATAGTGATGATGGTGCCCCCTCCCCAGCTGCCCATTCTGGTGGCTCTGAGCTAAGGGGGTCAACATGGCCGTATGGAAATTAGAAGCTCCCCACTATTAGTGATGACATTGCTATCGTATCATCCTCACCAGTCCAACAATATGATTTCTGAGTGAAATATGACACAAGAGTGATTTCTTGGCCTTCCTTCAGGTTTGAAAATCATCTGGTGAGTCATCTATTCGAAATATGGATTCAACATGTGTTCTTTCTTCTGGAAAAGAAATAGACCCAATAGCAATTAGGGCTTCCTGAGCACCTGTTCTTGAGAGACATCATACTGGCTCTTTGTAGCATTCTGCCTCTTAAACTTCTCAACTAGGGTGTAGATATTTTTAGGCACATTTTCAGACGGTTAGAAAGGGACTCAGATGATATGAGTCTCAGAGGATTTTAGTGTCAGAAACCTAAATGGGATCCCCAAATTGACTCCAAATCGCTTGTTGTTCCATACAGGGTACTATTTCCCTCTTATCTCTGGTCTTCTCGATCTGGAAACCTATCAAGTATCAGGATTTTCTTGTCATGTGGACAACTGGAATGAATTCAGCGGGCCTTTTCACGTCTGCCCATGGTGATCATTAAGATCATTATCTCAGTAGAGGACCTCTGGGTAAGATACTCAAAGATCCTAAGGAATACAGACAGTATAATATTTTCCTGGTATTAAAGTTACTGAAACCAACTATCTTTTTTAGTCGATTCAGGCTCTGGTATGTTCAGAGGGTACTGTAAAACAAGTATGAAATAGTATTTAAAAACACTCAGCTCAGCCTCTTCTACAAAGTGAGCCAATGCTTATAAACATGGCTAAAATATTCCCTTACCTACGATGACTTCCCAGCCATCCTAGTGTTTATATGGTATGACTGTGACTTGCATTAGTCAACATTTGTAGAGAAAGAACTTAGTGCATCCAGGGGTCACTTCATGTTGAAATTAGTTTGTGACAATGAGCTACTGTGTTTTATTCTGCAGTCCAAGGGAATGGTGCCAGACATCTCTAAGGTGTCTAGCAGTTCTACAATTCTGATTTTAAGTGGTCTGTGTGCTTCAGAGATTTGGGCAGGAGAAGGGCAGGAGCCCAGAGACTGTGAACACTTCTGTTACCTGTGCTGACCATGGAGCACGCAGGATTCCGTGGGCATCATTTTGATTTCTTGGTACTCTTGTGAAAGGTGCTTTTGTCTCAAATTCCTCTATTTAGGAGTAATTATAATGATAAAAGGAATTTTTATTGTATATCATCTGTGGGCCCTGATCCTGAGCTCCCAGGGAAGCTATCCTTTAACAATTACCCAGCTCAAAATGACTGGGCAAAACCTCAAAGCATGGGCCTTGTTTCTGCCCCAAGCACATGTTGTACATCTGCTTCGAGAAGAAAACAATAACCAAAAAATGCCAACATAAATATAAGAAAAAATAAAGAACCTCTTTGGCTCCCATAAGATTAAAGACATACTGACATGTACACACTGAAAACATAAGAAAGAGTCTGTCACTTTCTGGAATCTAAGAAGATCCTCATTGTGGTGTGTAACTCTGTACGTAAAACAAAACAGAAAAAAATATATAAGCCTGCCCCAAATGTTCCTTCTCTGGAGCACTCACTTCTTGGTGAAGATTGTGTCTCTGAGGCAGCTGTCCTGACTTGGGTTTGAATAATGGTCCCTTCCTTTCTCTCTAAAATGTTTTTAAAAGTTCAGTCACGCAGTGTCGACAGTAACAGTGTTTTCTATTTAAGTGAGAAATAAATGTTCCACTCTATTTGCATTGGGAATAGACGAATTGAGGGTTTCTTTAGAAGAGTAAGTCTGCTTTCCAGAAAAGGCAAGGACATTGGTCTATTGAGAATGAAGATAATTACTGCTAAACAACAAGTATGTGTTGCCCCTTTGCCCAGAAACCGAAGCAGGTGTGCAGGCTTTAGGTCAGAGGTGCCTTCTTCTCCCCAGCTGACAGCACTTCTCTGCTCTGGCTCCAAGACACCCGAGGTTTTGAACGTCAGCATCGGAGTCAGCGAGGCAGCTTGTCACAGGACGCCAGTGTTCAGAGAAAGCACAGGTATGTTTGGCAAAATGTCCTATCTATGTCAGGGCTGGAGGTAAAACCTCTCATTATCCCAAAACCTCCTGGGCTTTTCTCTTTTCTCTAGTTGAGCCACAAAGTAAAATTGAAGTAGCTGCCAGCATTCTGGGTTTGGTGCAAGAATTACTTAGTTTCCCTGCAGGTAGAACTTTGCAGGGGATCACAATTTCTCTGTCCATTTATTGCTGACAAATGTATTTTGACCATCTGTTTCCTAGGAACCCTCTTTAATTAGAAAGGGAAGGTGAGATTCACTCTGTGCCTGTTTGTAACATCTAATTTGTTCCTTCATCTAACAGTGTTTATTCAATTGGGCCTAAGATATGGTTGAGTGGCCAGCATCTAGATTTAGGTGGTTTTTTTTCATCTGATACAGACTTGGATGATGTCATTTGACAAAGGTGATGTTTCATCATTGATTAGTTTATTCATCAGAAGAGTTAAAATTAGGGTGGAGGGGAAATTGAAAATTATCCAAAGCGGCCTGTTCCTGTTTAAAAGTTGAGCTTGACTTTCTAGTTTTACTAAATGTATTATCTCAATATTTTGAGGTGCCATATTCTCCCTGTAGTTTCTTTGGTGGTGGAGTCAGAAGGAGAGTCTGGGAATTCTTTTGGATAGTGGCATGCTGGTGGCTTCAAGGGGCTTGGCGTCAGGAGCCTTGGGGTGAAGTCTGCAACTGCTTGCCTGACCCTGGGTGCATCTCCCAGAGGTTTTGTTTCCTCTTATTAAATTGCCCGCAGATAATGTTCTGCTTAAAGGGGAACCCTCCCATCCTATTGGTGGGAATGCAAAGTGGTGCAGCCAGTCTAGGAAAAGTCTGGGGGTTCCTCAAAAAGTTAAACATTGAACAACCACATGATCCAGCAATTGCTCTCCTAGGTATTTACCCAAAGGATACAGAAATGCAGATTCGAAGGGGGTCCATGCACTATGATGTTCATGGCAGTAATGTCCGCAGTAGCCAAACTATGGAGAGAATCCCAAAGTCCATGCACTGATGAATGGATAAAGCAGATGTGGGATACATATAAATAATGGAATATGACCCAGCTTCAAAAAGAATGAAATCTTACAATTTGCAAGGATGTGGATGGATCTAGAGTGTATTAAGCTAAGCAAAATCAGTGAGGAAAGACAAATATCCTATACTCTCACGCTTCTGGCATTTCAGAAAAAAAAACAGATGAACAGAGTGGAGGGGTGATGAGAGAGGCAAACAAGGAAATAGACTCAACCGTGGAGAACAAACTGAGTGTTGCTGCAGGGCAAGGGTGTGGGGGGAAGTGTTAAATGGGTGAGGGGTATTAAGGAGGGCACTTGTGATGAGCACCGGGTACTGTATGCAGGTGAGGAATCACTAAATCCTACTCCTGAAGCAAATATTCCATGGCATGTGAACTAACTGGAATTTAAGTAAAAGAAGAAAGGAAAAAGTGTTCTGCTTCATGAAGAGTGAGGTAAAATTGTAGTGATTTGGGCCGTACTATTCTATAGAGGATAGATGTAAAACACCCTGTTGTAGGATACAATAGAGTCTTATCACATAAGGAGTCCTCAGAAAGCTGCAATGAAAGATTCAGATCTCAGAGCATGTTCGTGTTCCACTGATATGTTACAGTTTGCACAGGTAGGAAGGAAGGTGGAGAGAAAAGAAACAGAAGGGGAAAGTAGGTGTGAACCTTTCATTAGTTAGCGTTATAGCTCTCTCATGAAAAACTTGAACCAGTGTGATTTTGGAAGCAGCGGGGGAATCGGGAGCTTTGCAGGAGACAGGGAGGAGTTCCAGGTCTGGGTAAAGCTGACAGGGGTCCCAGAGGAGAGCTGAATGCATTCTGCAGAAGGGTGTGTTCAGGGTGGGCTCCAGGGGTGGCTGTGGGTCTCCTGGGTGAGAGTTGTGACAGGTGAGGGCTGTGTGCAAGTTCCTGGCTGAGGACAAGTGAGGCACAGGCGGAGAGCTGGCAGAGAACCTTCTTCTGAGCCACCAGCTTCACCCAACACACACAGCCTCATCTTCTGTCCCTGTCACTCCAATTCAGACTTCTCCGAAGGTGAGTGAGAACACATCAAGAGCATTCTGAACAGAAGGGAAAGCATGTGCAAAGGCTCTGGGGCAGGAGAATTCCAGGTATGTCCAGGAGCAGCAAGAAGGCCCTGTGGCCACAGGAGACAGCTTAGGACATGAGCTCAGAGACGTGACAGAGGGTGACAGAAAACTATTCCAGGGCTATAACCCCATGAGACGCTGTTTCACTGGGCCATCCTGGCTACAGTGTTGAGAACAGATGACAGAGGGTTGAAGATGGCAAGGCAGGTCAATGACGAAGCTTTTCCAGGAACTCAGACACTATGGACCAGACAGGTGGCCTTGGATGGAGTGGTTAGACCTATTCTGGGTCCATTTTGAAGATGGAGCTCACAGGATTTGCTGATGGGTTAGCTATTAGGAGCAGGAGAACAGAGGAATTGGGGTAACTCCCAGCTGTTGTGTGTTGTCCTGATGAAGGGGAAGGAGAGGGTTTCTCGGGGGGTAGGAGGTAGTCCGTGTTCTGCATGCTGAGGAAGGTGCCTTTCCGGTGGATCTGCTGAGGGTTGTATCTGGGAGGACCTTTCACATCTACTCCCTCAGCAATGCTGAAGTACAAGTATCCCCCACTTTTTAAACGTTCACAAAGACACTGGGCTTTCTTGAAAGAACTACATTATTACCCAGGTTCAGTAAGAGGAAGAGACCTGAAGAGGATTTCCCTCTTATGAAAAAAGGTGAACAGTGAGAATCGCGTTCAGCATCTGTTTTGGGAAGAAGCACAACAGAGGCGGCGTGCACCCCAACCAGCTCCTTCCTCTGGGAACCGCTCTCCGCATCCAGCCACCAGCACTTTGAATTGTGTCTGTGAGCCTCTGCTGTGCTTTATCTTCATTTATGCTGGGCCTCCATTGGAAACTTGTGTGCTGAGGCCTAAGAAAAGCCAAAGAGAAGGAATTTTGGAGTCTGAGCACACTGTCTAATTGTTCGTGTAAATTAATGGTCATTCCTTCTTGACACCATTTCTGGTGTGCATGGTTTCTCAGAAGCCCTGTACTTTCAAAGAGCAGGGAAACCTATACCCCATGCTGCGTGGTTAGTTTAGTCTCCATGCTGGACAGAACATTTCATGACTGTCGGATTTTCTCACTCAAACATTGAGACTTTGACCGCCTTCACCCGTTTCTACCACCCCATCCCCGAATCTGGCACCTACCAATCTGCTCTCATTATCTATGCGTTCAGTATTTATTTATTCCACGTGGAATGTACATGAGAGCATCTGGTATTGGTCTTTCTGTGTCTGAGTTACTTGGCATAAGGCCCCCAAGGTCTGTGTTTCCATGTCTGGTTCTTGTGAATAATGCTGCAGTGAACGTGGGAGTGCATCTGTCTTTTTGAGGCAGCATTTTTGTGTTCTTCAAATCAATTCTCAGTAGAGCCACTACTGGGTCATGGGGTAGTTGCATTAAATTTTTCAGGAACCTCCATACCATTTGTCACATGGCTGCACCAATTTCCATTCCCACCAACAGTGCACAGTGTCTCCTCGTCTGCACACCCTTGACCCCACTTGGTGTCTGTCTCTGGGACAATTGCTGTTCCAACAGTTGAGAGAGGATAGCCGATTGTGGGTTTGACTGATGTTTCCCTGACGATGATTAGTGATGTCGAACAACTTTTTCTGTCTGTTGGCACCTGTGTGCCATCTTTGGAAAGTATCTATTCACATATTCCTCCCATTTTTTTTAATAGTTTTTTTGTTTTGATTTGTATGAGTGTTGTGTGTATTTTGGATATTAGCCTCTTCTCACACATATGATTCACAGATAATTTTTTCTTATTGGGTCAGTGGCCTTTTAAGCTTTTGATGGTTTCTTTTGCTGTGTGGAAGATTTCAGTTTGATATTGTTCCACTTGTTTATTTGTGCTTTTGTTGCCTTTGCATTTGGTGTCCGATCTGAAGACTCTTTGCCAAAACCAATGTCGAGAGACTTAGTACCTGTGTCTTCTTGGAGGTTTATGGATTCAGGTCTTATGTTCAAATCATTCATCATTAAAAATTTTGTGTGTGGTGTAAGAAAGTGACCCAGTTATATTCTTCTGCATTTAGTGTCCAGTTTGCCTGTTACCGCTCACTGAAGACACAGTCCTTCCCTCATGTCATATCTTCTGCTGCTGTGTCGTAAGTTAGGATCATCTACGTGTGGGTAAGTTTCTGAGCTTTCTCTACTGTTCCACTGACCTGGTGTCTGTGTTTCTGCCAGTACCATCCTGTTTTGATGACAACAGCTTTGTAATCTAGCTTGAAATCCAGGTGTGTGTTGACTGCACCTTTCTTTCTTCACGTTGCTTTGGGTATTTGGGGTCTTTTGTGATTCCATACAAGTTTGAGGACTGTTTTCTATTTCCTCGAGTAATGCCACTGGAATTCAGACAGGCATTTCATCACATCTGTCGATTTCTTTGGGTACGATGGACATGTTCACATAATTAACTCTTCCAGTTAAGGAGCATGGCGTATGGTACCATTTGTTTGTGTTGCCTTCCAAATCTTTGACCCATACATTCTGCCCCCCTGGACACACATATTTTTCATTTCTTTTCTGCCATGTGTTGAGTGTACTATGTCTTTCTCATTCTTGGTTACTTTTATTTCTAGATTTTTTGATGCAATTTAAATGGCATTGTTTTTTTAATTTCTCTTGGCGAAAGTGTGTCATCAGTATACAGAAATGCAAGAAGTTGGGTCATCTGGGTGGCTCCATATGTGAAGCGTCTGCCTTCAGCTCAGGTCATGATCCCAGAGTTCTGGGATTGAGCCCCGTGTTGTGCTCCCCGCTTAGTGAGGGTCTGCTTCTCCCTCTTTCTGACACTCCCCCTGCTCGTGCTTTTTCTCTTCCTGTCAAATAAATAAATAAAATCTGAAATAAATAAAGACAACAGATCTTTGTATATTGACTTTATATCCTGCAGCTTTCTTGAATTTGTTTATTCTAACAGGTTTTTTTTTTTTTTTGAGGAATCTTTCCGGATTTCCTGTCATTTGCAAATTGTGACAGTTTCCTTATGGATTTCATATCTTTCTCTTTTTTAAAAATTGTTATTTACCCTACAGTACTTCATTTGTTTTTGATGTAGTGTTCCATGATTCATTGTTTGCATATAACACCTAGTGCTCATTATGACACGTGCCCTCCTTTTTTCTTTTAAAGAATTTATTTATTTATTCGACAGAGATAGAGACAGCCAGCAAGAGAAGGAACACAAGCAGGGGAGTGGGAGAGGTAGAAGCAGGCTCATAACGGAGGAGCCTGATGTGGGGCTCAATCCCATAATGCCAGGATCACGCCCTGAGTCGAAGGCAGACGCTTAACCACGGTGCCACCCAGGTGCTCCCTGCCTTGTTAAATTTAACCATTCTAACTGGTGTAAGGTGGTATCTCATTGTCGTTTTGATTTGTATTTGCCTGATGGCAAGTGATGTGGAGCATTTTTTCATATGTCTGTTGGCCATTTGTATCTCTTTGTGTCTTCTGCCCATTTTTTGGGTGTTGAGTTTGAGGAGTTCTTTATAGATCTTGGATACCAGCCCTTTATCTGTAATATCATTTGCAGATATCTTCTTCAATTTCATAGGTTGCCTTTTTGTTTTGTTGATCATTTGCTTTGCCGAGCAGAATCTTTTTATCCTGATGAAGTTCCAATACTTCATTTTTGCTTTTATTTCCTTTGCCTTTAGAGACGTGGCTTGCAAGAAGTTGTTGTGTCCAAGGTTCAAGAGTTCTTTTGATTTTGATATGAGACAGGAATCCATTATATTTCTTTCCTGATTGTATTCGAGCCCTCTGTCTTTCTTGGTGAGTCTACCTAAGTGTCAGTTTTGTTTCTCTTTCCAAAAAAGGCAGCTCTCATTTTCATTGTTTTTTTTTTTTTTGTCTTTTTAGTCTCCGTTGGATTTATTTATGCATCCTTTTTGTTATTTCCTTATTTCTACTAATTTGGGGCTTTGTTTGTTGTTTTATTTTCTACTTCTTTACCAAATAAATCAGGTTGTTTTTTGGAGAGCATCATATGGATTGATGAAGACTTGAGTTTCTATGAATGTCCCCCATAAAGCTACTTTTGCTGCATCCCATAAGTTTTGTAGGTTGTCTTTTTCATCAGTGTCAAGGTACTTCTAAAATTTTTTGATTTCTTCTTTGACTGTTGGTTGTTCTGTAGCATGTTGTTAAATCTCCACATATTTATTTAAGATTCTTTAAGTATCTGACAGTGAGAGAGGGAACGCAAGCACGGGGGTGGGAGAGGGAGAAGCGGGCTTCCCACTGAGCAAGGATCCTGGGATCACGACCTGAGCTGAAAGCAGATCCTTAACGACTGAGCCACCCAGGCCCCAAAAATCTCCACCTATTTTTGACTGTCTCATTTTTTTCTTGAGACTGATTTCTATTTTCATATCATTGTGGTTGGACAAGATTTGAAGCAGAAGGTGAAGAGAGCATTCAGATGAAAGGTTTGTTTCCTGGAGGGTTTTCTGCGGGCAGAACATGAGTTCCGTGGGACGGAGGAAGGTTTTGTGAGACGGGGGTGGGGTTAACCCTTGTTAGAATTACTGACTAGTACCATGCAGGCTGTATGCCAATGTTCACACCATAGTCCTGATGGACTTGTACTTCATTAGAAATATTTTCTAGGAGGTGTAGGCATAGCCTTCACTTAAAGAAAGGTGCCATGTGGGTTCATGGCATGACCCCAGGTCAGCAACAAGGATGTATGGTATTGTGGGTGATCAGAAACAGGCTTTCTGTGGGAAGTGACCGAAATAAGGTATGGTGAGCTCCATGACCATAGGTGAGGTCCCGAGTGACCCACTGGGTGTTGGGTTCTGTGGATCTGTCTCATCATGTGCTGTGGAATTCAGGGACACCCTCCTCTCTGTGGATTTGTGTGGAGACAGGTAGACATCAGTGTCTGGCCAGGCACGAGGGTTGCACTGGACCACCACCAGAGGTGCAGCGTGCAGGGGAGCCACTGCTTGGTTTCCACGAAAGCTGACCAGGGTCTGTGACCATGATTCCTAGCAGCTGCAAGGGGAGAGGAGGCCGGGGGTAGTGCACACTTCCTAGACTTGTGTTCAGGACTAGTCTGGAGCACACTGAAGTCAACCACACCGAGCACAGAAGGCATCCAGTCAGTGTAGCTGTGGGCACTGCTCCCATGGTACTTTCGGGCCGGATCCATGCTGCCACCTCCTGCATTTCATCATCATCTTCAAGGTCATGTGCCTCTGCTCTTGCCCCATGGCCTCCAGGGTATTGTCCATCCTCTATCTGTCCCTCGTCCCCGGTGCCCTGTGCAGTCCGATGCCAGGGTAGCCTTCTTGAGACAAACATCTGGCCCTGATGGAACACTTCCATGGATCTCGTGTGATGCGAGGATGATGCCCTTCCCTAAAAGGGGGCTGCAGATCCCCATCAGGAGAGCCATGTCTCCCTTTTCAGCATGGCCTGCCCACCCCTCAGTCTTGTTCAGGGAAGCTCTCCCCACTTCCTGAGATGACAGCTCTGAACTTAAAAATGAATGTTATTTTACATAAATCTATGCCTTAGTTCATCCATGGCATGTCTTTCAACCCCGTTAGTGGGTTTTTTTTTTTTTAGCAGTTCTGAAGGGCTGTCTGCTCAATGAGGGGATGACCTGGGCAGGGCAGCTTTCCCTCTCATCTCCCTCAGCATGTCTCTGAGCCCTGGGGCCAGCTGTCCCACTGAGGATTGAGGGACCTGAACCAGCCCATCCTGAGCCCAAGCTGTGTCAGCTCATAGACGGATGCGTGTTGGAGCGGTGGGCAGCTGGCATGGGCCAGGGACAGGCAGTGTCTCCTTCTCATTCCTTCCCTCCCTTCCTCCCAGAGGTAGCTCAGAGCAGCCTTCAACCCCTACATCTCCAGATCCCTTGACCTGTGCTTCCTGTGTTCAGCTGGTGACCTTGGAGTTTCCCATGGATTCTATCTCCTGTACCCTCTCCTGTAGCAGTTCGTGGATCAGAGGAGGGGTCGGACCCTCTCTGTTTTAGGTCTTCTTCCTGTCCCGCACCAAGCCCACCCACCTTTGCATCTTCCATGTATGTGCTTGGAAGCAAGCCCATCCACAGGGAACCTATTAGCCAAATGGATCCAGGCAATGAACATTGAAGTAGAGATCCAGGATCCATAATAAACCTGCTCTGAAACCTGTCCCAAAGTCTGTGACTCTCTCACACTGAAACAGAAACAATAATAGCTTTCTGGACTGTAAAGTGACATGTGTCTCTACTTCCAATCTTGAATGCATAGGTGCTGAGCCTGGACAGAAAAGGACCATGGCTCCCGTGGGCTGGGATCCATGGTAAGAACTCAGTGAAATCTGAATTCAAGGCATAGAGTGAATAATTATTGTAGAGTGAATCCTCCGAAGTACAGCTTATGCACAGTGCACAGGGAAAGCTTTTTCAAAGAGGTTCCTGAAAGAAAAATCTTTTGTTAAAATTTATTTTAATTCCAGTAGAGCTAACATACAGTGTTACATTCGTTTCAGGTGTCCAATAGTGATTCAGTAATTCCATATATTACTCAGTGGTCGTCAAGAAAAGCGTCCTCTTAATCCCCTTCATCTATTTCACTCATCCCTCTATTCACCTCCTCTCTGGTAACCATCCGTTTGTTCTCTGTTGTTAAGAGTTTGTATTTTGGTGTGTCTCCTTTTTCTCTTTTAGTTATTTATTTTTGTTTGTTTCTTAAATTCCCTATTAGAGTGACATCGTATGGGATTTGTCTTTCTCTGACTGACTGACTTTAGTTAGGATAATACTCTCTAGCTCCATCCATGTGGCTGCAAATGGCAAGGTTTCATTCTTTTTCAAGCCGAGTAATACTCCATTGTGTGTGTATGTGTGTGTGTCTCTGTGTGTGTGTGTGTGTGTGTGTGTGTGTGTGTGTGTGTGAATACACACATCTATCATCTCATTTGTCAATTTTTCTACAGACACTTGGGTTGCTTCCATATTGTGATATTGTAAATAATGGTGCAAGACACATAGGGGTGCACGTATCCTTTTAAGTTACTGTTTTCCTATTCTTTGGGTAAATATGTGTAGTGTGATTGTTGGATCATAGGGTAGTTCTATTTTTAATTTTTTGAGGAACCATCATACTGTTTTCCACGGTGGCCATCACAGTTTGCATTCCCACCCACAGTTTGCGAGGATTCCCCTTTATCCACATCCTCCCAACACCTGCTCTTTGTTGTGCTTTTGATGTTAGCCATTCTGACAGGTTTGAGGTATTACCTCATTGTCCTTTGGAATTACATTTTCCTGATGATGGGTGATGGTGAACATCTTTTCACGGGACTGTTGGCCATTTGTATTTCTTCTTTGGAGAAATGTCTGTCCATGTCTTCTGCCTATTTTTTAACTGGATTATTTGTTTCTTGGGGGTCGAGTAGTATCAGTTGTATATGTTTTGGACACTATCCCTTTATTGCATATGATGTTTGCAAATATCTTCTCCCTTTGAGTAGGTTGTCTTATGATTTTTACGTTTTCATTGTTCTTCTGCCATGTGGAAACTATTTATTTTGCTGTATTCCCAATAGTTTATTTTTGCTTTCATTTCCTTTGCCTCAGGACACAGTCTAGAAAAACGTTGGTATGGTCCATGTCAAGAAGTTACTGTCTTCCCTCCTGTAGGATTTTTATGGATTCAGGTCTTATATTGAGGTCTTGAAACTGTTTTGTGTTTGTCTGTATTGTGTAAGAAAGCAGTCTAATTTTATCCTTTTGTGCGTAGCTGTCTAGTTTTCCCAACACCATTTGTTGTAGTGACTGTCCATTTCCCTTTTGATATCGTTGCTTGCTTTGTGGAAGATTCATGGACCACATAATTGTGGGTTTCTGTCTGAACTTGTATCCTGTTCCTTTGGTCGCTGTGTCCAGTTTTGTGCCGTACTGTCTTGTTAGGATGACTGCAGCTTTGTAGTATAACCTGAAATCTGAAATTGTGAGTCCTCCAGCTTTGTTTTTCTTTTCCACATTGCACTGGCTGTTTGGAATCTTTAGTGGTTCCATACAAATGTTTAGGATTGTTTATTCGAGGTCTTTTGTTCTTTAATTTAAATTCAATTAGCCAACTTACAGTACACCATTAGTTTCAGATGTAGTCTTAAATAAATTTTCAGTCGTGTGTAACACCCAGTGCTCATTGTATCGTGTGACCTCCTTAATGCTACTCACCCAGTTACCCCTCCCAACTTCTCTTCCAGCAATCATCAGTTTCTTGCGATAGTTAAGAGTCCATCATGGGTTTTCTCCCTCTCTGATGACTTCCCATTCTATTTTCCCTTCCTTCCCCTATGGTCATCTTCCTTGTTTCTGATATTCCACATAGGAGTGAAAGCATATGATCATTGTCTTTCTTTCATTGACTTATTCCACTCAGCATAATACCCTCCAGCTCCACCCAGGTCGGTGTGATGGTAAGTACTCATCCTTTCTGATATCTGAGTAATATTCTATTATATATATGATCCACACCTTCTTTATCCATTCATCTGTCCATGATCATCTGCACTCCTTCCACAGTTTGTCTATGATGGATATTGCTGCTATGAACACTGTGGTGCATGTGTCCCATCTTCACTACCTCTGTCTCTTTGGGGTCGATACCCAGTAGGGCAATTGCTGGGACATAGGGTAGCTTTATTTATAACTTCTTGAGGAAACTCCGTACCATTTTCAAGAGTGGCTGTACCAGACTGCATTCGCACAGGGGTGTAAGAGGGTTCTCGTTTCTCCACATCCTCTCCAAGATGTGTAGTTTCATTTCTTCTTATTTTTAGATATTCGGCCTCGTGTGATATGGCATCTATAGTGGTTTAGATTTGCATTTCCCTGAAGCCAAGTGATATGAAGCATTTATGCATGTATCTTTTGGTCACCGCTACCTCATCATTAGTGAAGTGACTTCTCATTTTAATCCATCTCAAGACCTAAAGCTGGGTAAGTCTCTGAAGCTGGATGATGCCATCGGTTGGAAGTGTGGAGAATTTCAAAAGATCTCCGTGGAGAGCAAGTTTAAAGGTCAGTGTGAAGCTACTAATTGGATCCGGGGAGATCTCTGAAAGTGGGGATTGCCTGGGATGGGCTGAGGGGGGCCCTCCGATTTTCCTATGAATCCTTGCTGCAGCCCCAAATGGACAGTTTCCTGCTGTGGGGCAGGCTGAGTCCTCTAGTCGTGCAGAGGTGAGCCCAATGCCTGGTGCCTTGGAGGCAGGCAAACGGGGAGGGACCGTCAGCAGAAGACCCAGGGTTAGGTTAGGCCTCAAGGACAGCAGGTCTGAACTGCCCAGTGCTCAGAGAGCTCCCAGGCCGAGTGAGATGAGGGCACAAGGGCGGGTGAGTGTGAGCCTTGGGGTTTCATCCGGAAGGGCCCACAAAGGTCGGGGTTCACCAGAAGGGGCTCTCAGGGGTTGCCCCAATTCTTGCCCTGAATGCTCTGTTCCCCAAAATGGTGCAGTTAACTGTGGGCTGCAGGCTGAGTCCTGCGGTGGGGCTTGGGTGTCCCCAATCCCCCAGAGTGGGGTGCCAGGACCCTGGGGAGGGACCCCTCTGTGGCCAACCTAGGGTAAGGGTTAGGGTCCAGGAGCCCGGCAGGGACATACTGCAGGCTGTGCGGCGAGCTCTGTGGAGGGCTGAGAGGAGGCCATGGGGGAGGGTGAGCATGGGCCTCAGGGTTGGGGCACGGGGGACTGCCAAAAGTGGGGACGGGCTCTGGGGGCCTCCCCAAATTCTCGTGCCCTGTAGGCTCCGTAGATCCCCCAGGGGCACGGTTTCCTGTCGGGTGGCAAGCTGAGTCCTGCGGTGGGGCACAGGTATCCCAATTCCCCAGGGCTGCAGTGTAAGCCTCCTGGGGAGGCCCCCACACCCACGGCTGAGCTAGGGCTAGGGTTAGGCCCCAGGAACCCCGCAGGCCTGATCTGCTGGCTGTATGGCTAGTTACCCGGGCTGAGGTGAGGGTGTGGGGAGGGTGAGCGTGGGCCTCAGGGTTGGGGTGCGGGAGGCCGCCAACGTTCGCTGGTGGCTCAGGAGGGCCCTCCTGGTTCTACCACCCTGAATGCTCTATGGCCTCCCAAGGTGCACGGTTTCCTGCGTGGTGGCAGACTGATTCCTGCTGTGGGGCTCAGGTGTCCCGAATCCCCGCGGCTGCGACTTCAGGCTCCTGGGGAGGGGCCCCTCCACAAATGAACTAGGGTTAGGGTTGGGGCCCAGGAACCCCGCAGGCCAGATCTGCCCGCTATGTGGCGAGCTCCGCCGCGGTCTGAGGTGAGGGTGCGGGGTGGGGTGAGCATGGGCTTCAAGGTTGGGTTTAGGAATCGCCGAAGTTCGCCTGGGGCTCTGGGAGCCCTCCTGGTTCTCCCGCCCTGAATGCTCTACAGCCTCCCAAGGGGCACTGTTTCCTGTGAGCTGGCAGGCTTTATCCTGCAGTGGGGCTCAGGTGTCCCCAGTCCCTGGGGCTGTGGCACCGGGCCCCAGGGGAGGGGCCCCCCCAGCCGACATAAGGACAGGTCTAGGTCCCAGGAACCCGACAGGCCTGATCTGCCAGCTCTGCGACGAGCTCGGTGGCAAGCTGAAGGGAAGGCGTGTGCGGCGGGATGAGCGTGGGCCTCAGGGTTGGGGTGTAGGGGGCCACCGAGGATCGCTTGGGTCTCAGGGGGGCCCTACCAGTTCTCTTGCACGGGATGCTCTGTGGCGCCCCAAGGGGCATGGTTTCCTGAGGGGTGGCAGGCTGAGTCCCGTGGTGGGGCTCAGGTGTACCCAATCCCCGGGGTTAGGGTATGGATCAGGGTATGGATTAAGGTTAGGGTATGGGTTACGGTTAGAGTACGGGTGAGGGTAGGGGTTAGGGTTAGGGTAAGGAGAGGGTACGGGTTAGGGTTGAGTTTAGGGGTTACAGGTTAGAGGTTATGGGTTAGGGTACAGATTAGGGTTTAGGGTATGGGTTAGGGTTTAGGGTTTGGGTTTAGGGTTAGGGTTAGGGTTGGAGTACGGGTTAGGTTTAGGGTACAGGTTAGGGTTAGGGTACGGGTTAGGGTACGCATTAGGGTACAGTTTAGGGTACGGGTTAGTGTACGATTTAGGGTAAGTGTTGACATACGGATTTGGGTATGGTTTAGGGTACGGGTTAGGGTTACGGTACGGGTTAGGGTTAGGGTATAGTTTAGGGTTATGGTGCAGGTTAGGTTACGGTTTAGGGTTGGGGTTAGGGTACGCGTTAGGGAACGGGTTAGGGATAGGGATAGGGTATGGTTTATAGTTAGTGTATGGGTTAGGGTTCGGGCTAGGGTACAGGTTAGGGTTAGGTATGGGTTAGGGTCCGGGTTAGGGATAGGGCACGGGTTAGGGTATGGGTTTGGGTACGGGTTAGGGTATGGGTTAAGGTTAAGGTAAGGGTACTGGTTAGGGTTAAGGTACGGGTTACAGTTTAGGGTTTAGGGTTACGGTTAGGGTACAGGTTAGGGTTAGGGTACGGGTAGGGTTAGGGTACGGTTTATGGTACGAGTTAGGGTATGGGTTAGATTCCGGGTTTAGGGTTTAGGGTTAAGGTTAGGGTACAGGTTAAGGTACTTGTTAGGGTTACGGTTAAGGTTAGGGTACGGTTTAAGTTATGGGTTAGGGTACAGTTTAGGGTTAAAGTTAGGGTACGGGTTAAGGTATGGGTTAGAGTACGTGTTACGGTTACGGTTAGAGTTAGGGTACAGTTTAGGGTTAGGGTTAGGGTACAGGTTAGGGTTAGGGTTAGGGTACGGGTGAGGGTATAGGTTAGGGTTAGGTTTAGGGTTAGGTTACGGGTTAGGGGTAGGGTTAGCTGAAGGGGTAGGGTGAGGGGTAGTGTTAGGGGTATGGTAGGGGTTGGGGTAGGGTTAGGGTTTAGGGTTAGTGTTTGGGGTTTGGGGTTAGTGGTTAGGGTTAGGGTTTCATGTTTAGGGTTTCGGGATTAGGGTTAGGGCTTAGGGTTTAGGGTTTAGTGTTAATGTTAGGGTTTAAGGTTTAAGGATTAAGGATTAAGGTTTAGGGTTAGGTTTAGGGTAGGGTTAGGGTTAGGGTAAGGGTTAGGGGTTAGAGTTACGGTTAGGATTAGGGTTTAAGGTTCAGGGTTTAAGGTTATGGGTTAGGGTTTAGGGTTAGTGTTAGACCCCAGTAGGCCAGCAGGACTGATGCGCCGGCTGTGCGGCGAGCGGAGGTGTGGGCCGAGGTGAGGGCGCTGGCGAGCGAGGGAATAGTATGCAGTGTTTTGGCGCGAGGGGCCTTTTACGTCACTAGAGGCTCGGAGGGCCCTGCCCGTTCTCCCGCCCTGAATGACCGGGGGCACCCCTAGCGACCGGTGTGGTGGCGGGGTGTCAGTGTGAGTCTGGCAATGCGGTTTAGGTGTCCCCAATGCTGTGCGTTGCAGCGCAAGGCCCCTTGGGAGGGGCCCCTCTAGGGCCGTCCTAGGGTTAGTGTTAGCACCCAGGAGTCCGGCAGGCATGATCCGCCAGCTGTGCGGTAGCAGAAGGCCAGGCCGAGGTGAAGACGCCAGCGAGCTGGAGCGTGGGCCCAAGCATTTTGGCACGGGGGGGCCTTGGAAGGTCGCCGGGGGATTGGAGGGCCCTGCCGGTTCTCCCGCCCTGAATGGCCAGAGGCGCCCTTAGCGGCCCGGGTGGTGGCAGGGCGGCACAGTGAGTATAGCGCTGGGGCTCGGGGGTCCCCAATCCCTGGCGTTGCTGTGCCAGGCCCCTTGTGAGGTTCCGCTCGGGGGCCAACCTAGGGTTAGGGTTAGCCCCCAGGAGGCTGGCAGGCCCGATCCGCTGGCTGTGCGTGAGCAGAGGGGCGGGCCGAGGTCAGGGCGCTGGTGAGCAGGAGCATGGGCCCAAGCATTTTGGCGCATGGGGGCTTAGAAGTTCACTGGGACTCGGAGGGCCCTGCCCGTTCTCCCACCCTGAAAGACCGGCAGCACGCCTAGTGGCCTGGTTTGCAGCGGGACGGCAAAGTGAGTCCTGGCTTGGGCTCGGGGGTCACCAATCCCTGGCACTGAGGCACCAGGCCCCTTCGAAAGGGCCCCTCATAGGCCACCCTAGGGGTAGTGTTAGCCCCCAGGAGGCGGGCAGGCCTGATGTGCCGGCTGTGCAGCGACCGGAGGGGCGGGCCAAGGTGAGGGCGCTGGGGAGCGGGAGCGTGGGCCCAAGCGTTCTGGCGCAGGCGGCCTTTGAAGGTCGCCGGGGGCTCGGAGGGCCCTGCCCGTTCTCCCAACCTGAAAGACCGGCAGCACGCCTAGTGGCCCGGGTTGCGGCAGGGCAGCAGGGTAGAGTCTGGCGCTGGGGCTTTGGGGTCCCCAATCCCAGGTGTTGCGGCGATAGGCGACTTGGGATGGGCCCCTCGGTGGCCGAACTAGGGTTAGAGTTTGCACTGAGGAGGCCGGAAGTCCGGATCCACCCGCTCTGCAAGGAGCGGAGGGGTGGGCTGAGATGAGGGCGCTGGCGAGCAGGAGCGTGGACCCAAGCGTTTTGGTGCTGGGGCCTTCAAAGGTCGCCGGGGGCTCGGAGGGCCCTGCACGTTCTTCCGCCCTGAATGCCCGACGGCGCACCGAGCGGCCCGGGTTGCAGAGGGGCAGCAGTGTGAGTCCGGTGCTAGGGCTCAGGGGTCCCCAATCCCCGGTGTTGCAGCGCCAGGCCCCTTGGGAGGGGCCCCTCGGGTGCGACCTAGTGTTAGGGTTAGCCCCCAGGAGGCCCTCAGGCCCGATTCACCAGCTGTGTGGCGAGCGGAGGGTCGGGCGGAGGTGAGGCCGCTGGCGAGCAGGAGCATGGGCCCAGGAGTTTTCGAGGGGGGGGTCCTTCGAAGGTCGCCAGGTGCTCAGAGGGCCGTTCACGTTCTTCCGCCCTGAATGACAGGCGACTACCCTGGCGGCCCGGTTAGAGGAGGGGCGGTAGGGTGAGTCTAGCGCTGGGGCTCGGGGTCCCCAGTCCTCGGCTTTGGGGTGCCAGGCCCCTTCGGAAGGGCTCTAGGGGGCTGACCAAGCATTACTGTTAGCCCCCAGGAGGCTGGCAGACCCGATCTGCCGGCTGTGTGTCGAGCAGAGGGGCAGGCCTAGGTGAGGGCGCTGTTGAGCGGGAGTGTGGGCCCAAGCGTTTTGGCACGGGGGGCCTTCGAATGTTGCCAGGGGCTTGGAGGGATCTGCCCGTTCTCCCTCCCTAAATGACCGACAGTGCTCCTAGTGGCCTGGGTGGTGGCGGGGCGACACGGTGAGTCCGGCGCTGGGGCTCGGGTGTCCCCAATCTCAGGCATTGTGGTGTCAGGCCCCTTCAGAGGGGCCCCTCAGGGGCCAACCTAGGGTTATGGGTAGCCTCCAGGAGGAGGGCAGGCCTCATCCACCGGCTCTGCAGCGAGTGGAGGGGCGGGCCAAGGTGAGGGCACTGAGGAGCAGGAGCATGGGCTCAAGCGTTTTGGATGGGGGGGCCGTTGAGTGTTGCCATGGACTCAGAGGGCCCTGCCCATTCTCCCGCCCTGAATGACCAGCGGCACCCCTAGCAGCCCGGGTGGCAGCGGGGCGGCAGGGTGAGTCCGGCGCTGGGGCTCAGGGGTCCCTAATACCCAGCGTTGCGGCGCCAGGCCCCTTGGGCGGGCCCCTCGGGGGCCGACCTAGGGTTAGGGTTAGCCCGCAGGAGGATGGCAGGCTCGTTCCACCATGTGCGGTGAATGGAGGTGTGGGTCGAGGTGAGGTAGCTGGTGAGTGGGAGTGTGGGCCAGAGCATTTTGGCTTTGGCTCGGGGTGCCTTCGAAGGTCCCAGGTGGCTCGGAGGGTGCTGCCCGTTCTGTCGCCCTCAAGGACTGGCGACGCCCCTAGTTCCCCATGTGGCGGTGGGGTGGCAGGGAGCTTCCGGCGCTGGGACTTGGGGGTTCCCAATCCCTGGCATGCGGCGCCAGGCCACATGGGAGGGGCCCCTTGGGGGCGACCTAGGGATAGGGTTAGCCCCCAGGAAGCCAGCAGGCCTGATCCGCCAGCTCTGCAGCGAGTGGAGGGGTGGGCCGAGGTTAGGGCACTGGCGGGCAGGAGTGTGGGAGCCAGAGTTTTTGCGTGGGGGGCCTTCGAATGTCGCAGGGTGATCGGAGGGCCCTGCCCATTCTCCCTTCCTGAATGGCAACGACCCTATTGCCCTCGGTGCCTATGGGGTGGCAGAGTGAGTACAGCACTGGGGCTCGGGGGTCCCAAATCCATGGCATTGCGGAGCCAGGATCCTTGGGAGGGGCCCCTCGGGGGTGACCTAGGGTAAGTGCTAGCCCCCAGGAGTCTAGGAGGCCCGTTCCGCCAGCTCTGCAGCAGGCGGAGGGGCAGGCCGAGGTGAGGGCGCTGGCGAGAGGGAGTATGGGCCCAAGCATTTTGGCACAGGGGCCTTCGAAGGTCGCCAGGGGCTTGGAGGGCCCTGCCCGTTCTCTTGCCCTGAAAGACTGTCGGTGCCCCTAGCAGCCCGGGTTGCCGCGGGGCAGCAGGCTGACTCCGGTGCTGGGCTCGGGGGCCCCAATCCCCGGCGTTGTGGCACAAGGCCCCTTGGGAGGGGCCCCTCGGGGGCCGAGCTAGGGTTAGGGTTCGTCCCCAGGAGACCGGCAAGCCCGGCTATAAGTGGTTCAGGCAATGTAACAAAAATGCCATACACTTATCTGTAAGAAATAACAGTGTACAGGAACCCTCTTAGCCCTAACATCATCCTTTCTGAATATGGAAGCCAGCCCCAAAGTGGTCGTGGAAGTCTGACGAAAGGGCTAAGCACTTTTCTCTGAGTCACCACACTATACAGGGAAAGACCAATGTACATCTTCTTTCACGAGTAGGAAGCATTAATGAAAAGGTTCTGGAATTTCGAGGACTCTGACCCATCCTTATTGGTAATAAACCACCGTGTACAGGAAAACACCTTCAACTCTCATCAGTCTCCTCAATCCTGACTCCCATTCAACTTTGGATGTGTAGGACTAGGGAAATGTCCACATCTTATTGCTAAGAAAGAACGATGTCAGGGTAATGCCCTTCAAGTCACATCAGCCTTCCTGAAGACGGAAGCAGGAATCAAGGTGGTTATATTACCATGAGGTAAGGAAGATGTGCATAGAAGTGAGAAACAACAGTGGGCAGGACCTCTCTTCCAAGGAACAGTATCTTTGCTTAATGTTCAATCCCTATGGTAAGTGGTTGTGGGCATTTGTGAGGTCAAAATCTTGAGTGTTTTGTAAAACCTCTTGGCCATTCACAGATGAGACTAAGGTAGTTGGGGACTCCTAGGCAGTGATTTGTCCACTGTCAAAAATATGAAAAGATAAAAGAGACAGATGAGGTCTCCTCAGGCATTGTCCTTTATCCTCATCCTCCGTGAGGATGGCCATCTCTGGACAGCTCAGTGGCAGGGTCTCATTCACAGTGGGGGCATCTGTTCCTCACAGACATCAGGCAGGGAAATGGATTTGGTTCTCTGTGCCAGCCCAGCCACAGCTGAGTGTCACAGCACCCTCTCGTGGGCTCATAAGAGTTTCACTGTCACCAGGCAGGTCATTGTATTTGATAAACCACTGTGAGAGTTTGCAATCGCCTTCATCTGCAACCTCCTAGAGGCAAATGCAGGTGTCTGGTACCATGTGAAGTCATGTGAAGGCATTGTGAGAAATTGTCCTTTTGCTTAAGAAAAACATGGCTGGGGCTCCTGGCTGGCTCAGCCAGTTAAGCATGTGCCTTTGGCTCAGGTTATGTTCTCAGGGTTCTGGGATCGAGCCCGGGTTCCCTGTTCAGCAGGAAAGGAGTTAGGGAAATAGCTTAGAACCCACAGAGAATGTGAATAAAGGGGAGTGAAATGGAATTTGGTCTGTGTTTTGCTTTAGGGATTGGAAGTTAGTTTTTTTCTCAATTGTGATTGTTCTTGAAACAGAGAAGCTGTATTGGTTTTTTTTTACCTTTAATTTTTTTCTAATAATAATTTTTTATTATGATATGTTAGTCACTATACAGTATTTCCTTAGTTTTTGATGTAGTGTTCCGTGATTCATTATTTGCATATAACACCCAGTGCTCCATGCAATATGTACCTTCCTTAATACCCATCACTGGCCCATCCCAATCCCCCACCCCTCTCCCCTCTGAAGCCCTCAGTTTGTTTCCCAGAGTCCATAGTCTCTCGTGGTTCATTCCCCCTTCTGTTTAGGGTCCATTGTCTAAAGGGACAGACAGTGGAAGTTCACCAAATATAAGATCGAAATTTCATTGTTCATTATAGATGCCGCTAAGTAGTTCCCAGACATTTCATTCTACTGTAGTAATTCATTATACCTGTGAAGGTGCACGTGGAAGACAATTGATGCATGCATACTGGTAATAAAACACGCCCCTCAGTAGTAGAATAAGAGAGGATGCATATGTGTAAAATTATTTGACTACAGCGTCCATGCTGTCCCTTTGGTTCCTTATTATCTATGAAATTGGACAATTTTTGTTCTCTAGGCTTAAAACTCATTGTCAGTATTTAGTGTTTTTCAATGCTGATCTTCTCCTGTATAAGTTACCAAAACCTAAAATATGTATGAACTTTAAAAAACGCTATATTGAAAATGACAGCAGGGAAGTTCCATTTTGTGAATATTGTGTCAATGGATCTCTATTTTGACATCAGTGTTCATTAGAAATGATGACATTTCATGTGAGTATAAATATCAATGTGAAAAAGAAAAGGTAGGAAGAACCTTGAATGTTTAAGTAATTGCTGAAATGACAGGTGTGTGTGTGTGTGTGTGTGTGTGTGTGTGTGTGTGTGTGTGTGTGTAATTGATTTTCAGTGAGTGGTTCAGCTTCTTGTAGGGCCTCCGAGCGAGCCCAGGTGAACCTTTCAATGAGTTGGTATCTGTTTTCAGAACATGGGAATCTCTTAGTCCAATAGTCAATCAGGCAAGCTTTGAGGTCTTGAAGAGTTTCAGTCCTCAGCGATGGTGTTGCAGACCCTTGTGAGCAAACCCTAGGGTATGCTCAGAGCCCTCATTAGCTGGTACCAACGTGTGACGATTTCAGACAGCATTTCCCAAAGAAGTACCTCTTGAGTCTCTGTCCTTGTCAGTTCCCTACACTTCCTTACACTAGTTATGTGATCAGTGTGTTTCAGGATAATCCCCACATGTGATTTTTGCTATTTCCTACTAGTCCTATCTGTTTCTCATGTTCTTCTTTTATGGTAGGGGTTGGGAAGCAACCTGTGTGGTGTAGGAAGGGGTGTGGTAGTTGTCTGCCTTCAGAGGACCGAATGATGCCTAGAAATTGTACTGTAGGTTGAGGTCAATTGTCCATCCTCTGAGTGTCAGGAATTCCATCACTTTACTTTGATGCTAGTCTGTTCTTCAAGCTGTCCTCAGAAATAAGGACGTCATCCATCTAGGGAATACTGGTTTGTGTGTATGTTTTCATTTTAGGAAAGGCTTTTTCTGTTCCTGAAAATAATACTGTAGAGTACCCTTTCTGGGTTTTATTGGACATCAGTCAATCTTTTGTGAAGTATTCGTTTATAAATAGACTTTTTATGGTTGATGAGCAGGAATTCTTTATTGACAAGTCTTTGTCAGTGTGTATATTGCAAATCTTTACTTCCCAGACTGTGGTTCACTTTTTCATTTTCTTATGGTCATAAGATAAGGAGAAATGTCACATTTTTATGAAGTCCCACTGAATTCTTTTAAATGGTTAGTGCACCATATGTCCTACCCCAAGATTGACAGGTTCTGCATTTTCTTTCAGAAACTGTCCAATGGGAAGCTACAATCCATCTCAAATTTATAAATTGCATTTTTAATTCTAATAGGGTATTTATAGACTGCTTTGTATTTTCTATGTACACAATCATATTATCTGTGAATAGTTACAATTATCCCCTCAATTCTTATACTTTTTGTTTCCCTTGCCTTCTAACAGTGGTAGATTCTCCGATGCCATGTTGAATAGAGCAACATTGTTTGAAGATTTTAATATACCTTTCTCAATATCTGACAGAAAAAGCAGACAAAACGTTGGTAAAAATGTGACCTAATTGACATATAGGGAACATTCCATAATAAGTGCAGAATACATTATTTTCAAGTGGTCATAGACTCTTTACCCAAATAGATGATAGATGGGGCCACGAATCAAGTCTACAAATGTTAAACCCTGAAATTAACTAGATTCTATTCTTAGACCACAGGCGAATTGAGCCACAGTCATAGCGAAAAGAAAACCAGGAAGTCCTTCAATGTTTAAAATTAAATGGAACTTTGCTACATATCCTAAAGGTGAGAGAGGGAATCTCAATGGAAATTCTGAACCTTTTCTACATGAGGGCTCACACACAATGGCACTTTCTTTGTGAAGAGCATTATAATAACCTAGACAGGAGTTGAGCCTTAAGTCAGAATTCTGCCTGCCCCAGCCACACCTGGCAGCCTTGGCCTGTGGTCCCCCTCAGCTGTCCTTTCTGGTGGCCCTGAGCTAAGGGGGTGAACATGGCCGTATGGAAATTAGAAGCTCCCCACTCTTAGTGATGACGTTGCTATCGTATTGTCCTCACCAGTCCAACAACATGATTTCTGAGTGAAACACGACACAAGAGCGACTTCTTGGCCTTCCTTCAGGTTTGAAAATCATCTGGTGAGTCATCTATTAGAAATATGGATTCAACATGTGTTCTTTCTTCTAGAAAAGAAATAGACCCAATAGCAATTATGTGTTCCTTAGCACCTGTTCCTGAGAGACATACTGGCTCTTTGTAGCATTCTGCCTCTTAAACTTCTCAACTAGGGTGTAGATATTTTTAGGCACATTTTCAGACGGTTAGAAAGGGACTCAGATGATATGAGTCACAGAGGATTTTAGTGTCAGAAACCTAAGTGGGATCCCCAAATTGACTCCAAATCCCTTGTTGTTCCATAGAGGGTACTATTTCCCTCTTATCTCTGGTCTTCTCAATCTGGAAACCTATCAAGTATCAGGATTTTCTTGTCATGTGGACAAATGGAACGAATTCAGTGGGCCTTTTCACCTCTGCCCATGGTGATCATTAAGATCATTATCTTAGTGGAGGACCTCTGGGTAAGATACTCAAAGATCCTTAGGAATAGAGACAGTATAATATTTTTCTGGTATTAAAGTTACTGAAACCAACTATCTTTTTTAGTCCATTCAGGCTCTGGTATGTTCAGAGGGTGCTGTAAAACAGGTCTGAAATAGTATTTAAAAACACTCAGCTCAGCCTCTTCTACAAAGTGAGCCAATGCTTATAAACATGGCTAAAATATTCCCTTACCTACGATGACTCCCCAGCCATCGTAGTGTTTATATGGTATGACTGTGACTTACATTAGTCAACATTTGCAGAGAAAGAACTTAGTGCATCCAGGGGGCACTTCATGTTGAAATTAGTTTGTGACAACGAGCTACTGTGTTTTATTCTGCAGTCCAAGGGAATGGTGCCAGACATCTCTAAGGAGTTCTAGCAGTTCTACAATTCTGATTTTAAGTGGTCTGTGTGCTTCAGAGATTTGGTCAGGAGAAGGGCAGGAGTCCAGAGACTGTGAACACTTCTGTTACATGTGCTGACCATGGAGCAGGTAGCTTTCTGTGGGCATCATTTTGATTTCTTGGTACTGTTGTGAAGGTGCTTTTGTCTCAAATTCCTCCATTTAGGAGTAATTATAATGATGAAAGTAATTTTTATCTTATATCATCTGTGGGCCCTGATCCTGGGATCCCAGGGAAGCTATCCTTTAACATTTTACCCGGTTCAAAATGATTGGGCAAAACCTCAAATCATGGGCCCTATTTCTGCCCCAAGCACATGTTGTACATCTGCTTCAAGAAGAAAACAATAACCAAAAATGCCAACATGAAGATAAGAAAAAATAAAGAACCTCTTTGGCTCCCATAAGATTAAAGTCATACTGACATGTACATACTGAACATGCATGAAATCATTGCATTTCCTAAAGCCCAAGCCTTGGAGGGTCTGAGAGCCACTGATCTTGCCCAGAACCAGGCACACCCCAGCAGGGAGGTCTGGTGCAGAAAGGGAAGGGGCAGGACTCTGAGGGTGGTCTGCAGCTAGAGGGGTCCCTGGAATGGGCCAGGTGTGTGTGGGGAGCCCAGCCCAGGACCCCACCTATGCCTATGCTGGGTGTTGGGTAGAGGAGGCACCTCTTGGACCCCCTGCACTTTCAGGGTTCCAGGGGCTTGAGGGCGGCTTGCCTGGCTTCCCAGGGGCTGGGGCACCACCCTCCCTGACAAATCACCTCTTGGGAGTGGAGCTACATCTCTGTGGGCTGTTCCAGAGTTGCAGTGGGGTGCAAACCTGGGACAGAAGAAGGGGAACTGGGAGAGAGAGAGTTGCCCTGCGGAGGTCCCAGCTGGTTAGAGAGCAGCGTGCACCCCTGGGTGGGGGGGTCTGGGGGTAGGGTGCACCCCAGGTGGGAGGCAGGGTTCTGGAAGGGCACCTGGAGAGGGTTCATTGTGGGAACTCAGGTGAGTTTTCTTTTTCCTTTTAAAGTCTCTTCTGCCCCATGTTCTCAACTGGCCTTATTCCCCATACCTGTGAACTCCAGGGCGCCCACTCACCTGAGCTTTTGTGGGATTGGTTGCAGAATTTCAGGGTTTCCCCTGTTCCCCGGGAAGAGTGCGGGTAAGGACCTCACAGAGTCCCCACCTTCAGTGATGTGTCCCACGGTTCTCTGACACAGTGCAGGTGATGCATCTTGAGAAGTACCCCAAGTTCAGCAGGGTGTGCCCTGGTCCCCCAGGCACAGGTGTGGCAGTAGCAAGCCCCAGAGCCATCCCCCAACTTCAGCATTTTGCCCCGTGTGCCCCCAGGTTAGTGGTAATTGGCTGTTAGAATCATGCAGGAAAATCCTCCAGGTGGGGGCCTGAAGGAGGGCATAAACCAGACCCCACTCTAATTGCATTGGGAATAGACGAATTGAGGGTTTCTTTAGAAGAGTAAGTCTGCTTTCCAGAAAAGGCAAGGTCATTGGTCTATTGAGAATGAAGATAATTACTGATATACAACAAGTATGTGTTGCCCCTGCACCCAGAAACCGAAGCAGGTGTGCAGGCTATAGGTCAGAGGTGCCTTCTTCTCCCCAGCTGACAGCACTTCTCTGCTCTGGCTCCAAGACACCCGAGGTTTTGAACGTCAGCATCGGAGTCAGCGAGGCAGCTTGTCACAGGACGCCAGTGTTCAGAGAAAGCACAGGTATGTTTGGCAAAATGTCCTATCTATGTCAGGGCTGGAGGTAAAACCTCTCATTATCCCAAAACCTCCTGGGCTTTTCTCTTTTCTCTAGTTGAGCCACAAAGTAAAATTGAAGTAGCTGTCAGCATTCTGGGTTTGGTGCAAGAATTACTTAGTTTCCCTGGAGGTAGAACTTTGCAGGGGATCACAATTTCTGTCCATTTATTGCTGACAAATGTATTTTGACCATCTGTTTCCTAGGAACCCTCTTTTATTAGAAAGGGAAGGTGAGATTCACTCTGTGCCTGTTTGTAACATCTAATTTGTTCCTTCATCTAACAGTGTTTATTCAATTGGGCCTAAGATATGGTTTAGTGGCCAGTATCTAGAGTTAGGTGGCTTTTTTCATCTGATACAGACTTGGATGATGTCATTTGAGAAAGGTGATGTTTCATCATTGATTAGTTTATTCATCAGAAGAGTTAAAATTAGGGTGGAGGGAAAATTCAAAATTATCCAAACCGGCCTGTTCCTGTTTAAAAGTTGAGCTTGACTTTCTAGTTTTACTAAATGTATTATCTCGATATTTTGAGGTGCCATATTCTCTCTGTAGTTTCTTTGGTGGTGGAGTCAGAAGGAGAGTCTGGGAATTCTTTTGGATAGTGGCATGCTGGTGGCTTCAAGGGGCTTGGCGTCAGGAGCCTTGGGGTGAAGTCTGCAACTGCTTGCCTGACCCTTGGTGCATCTCACAGGTGTTTTGTTGCCTCTTATGAAATTGCCGGCAGATAATGTTCTGCTTAAAGGGGAACCCTCCCATCCTGTTGGTGGGAATGCAAAGTGGTGCAGCCAGTCTGGGAACCAGTGTGGGGGTTCCTCAAAAAGTTAAACATTGAACAACCACATGATCCAGCAATTGCTGTCCTATGTATTTACCCAAAGGATAAAAAAATGCAGATTCGAAGGGGGTCCGTGCACCATAATGTTTATAGCAGCAATGTCCACAGTAGCCAAACTATGGAGAGAATCCCAAAGTCCATGCACTGATGAATGGATAAAGCAGATGTGGGATACATATATATAATGGAATATGACCCAGCTTCAAAAAGAATGAAATCTTACCATTTGCAAGGATGTGGGTGGATCTAGAGTGTATTAAGCTAAGCAAAATCAGTGAGGAAAGACAAATATCCTATGCTCTCACGCTTGTGGAATTTCAGAAAAAAAACAGATGAAGAGAGTTGAGGGGTGATGAGAGAGGCAAACAAGGAAATAGACTCAACCTTGGAGAACAAACTGAGTGTTGCTGCAGGACATGGGCGTGGGGGTAAGAGTTAAATGGGTGAGGGGTATTAAGGAGGAATCTTGTGATGAGCACCGGGTACTGTATGCAGGTGAGGAATCACTAAATCTTACCCCTGAAGCGAATATTCCATGGCATGTGAACTAACTGGAATTTAAGTAAAAGAAGAAAGGAAAAAGTGTTCTGCTTCATGAAGAGTGAGGTAAAGTTGTAGTGATTTGGGCTGTACTATTCTATAGATGAGAGTTGTAGAACACCCTGTTGTAGGATACACTAGTTTCTTATCACATAAGGATTCCTCAAAAAACTGCAATGAAAGATTCAGGTCTCAGAGCATGTTCATGTTCCACTGATATGTTACAGTTTGCACAGGTAGGAAAGAAGGTGGAGAGAAAGGCAACAGAAGGGGAAAGTAGGTGTGAACCTTTCATTAGTTAGCGTTATAGCTTTCTCATGAAAGTCTTGCGCCAGTGTGATTTTGGAAGCAGAGTGGGAATCCGGGAGCTTTGCAGGAGATGGGGGAGTTCCAGGTCTGGGTAAAGCTGACAGGGGGCCCAGAGGAGAGCTGAATGCATTCTGCAGCAGGATGTGGGCAGGGTGGGCTCCAGGTGTGGCTATGGGTCTCCTGGGTGAGAGTTGTGACAGGTGTGGGCTGTGTGCAAGTTCCTGGCTGAGGACAAGTGAGGCACAGGCGGAGAGCTGGCAGAGAACCTTTTTCTGGGCCACCAGCCTCACCCAACACACACAGTCTCATCTTCTGTCCCTGACGCTCCAATTCAGACTTCTCCGAAGGTGAGTGAGAACACATCAAGAGCATTCGAAACAGAAGGGAAAGCATGTGCAATGGCTCTGGGGCAGGAGAATTCCAGGTATGTCCAGGAGCAGCAAGAAGGCCCTGTGGCCACAGGAGACAGCTTAGGACATGAGCTCAGAGAGGTGACAGAGGGTGACAGAAAGCCATTCCAGGGCTATATCCCCATGAGACCCTGTTTCACTGGGCCATCCTGGCTACAATGTTGAGAACAGATGACAGAGGGTTGAAGATGGCAAGGCAGGTCAATGACGAAGCTTTTCCAGGAACTCAGGCACTGTGGACCAGACAGGTGGCCTTGGATGGAGTGGTTAGACCTATTCTGGGTCCATTTTGAAGATACAGCTCACAGGATTTGCTGATGGGTTAGCTATTAGGAGCAGGAGAACGGAGGAATTAGGGTAACTCCCAGCTTTTGTGGGTTGTCGTGATCGAGGGGAAGGAGAGGGTTTCTCGGGAGGTAGGAGGTAGTCCGTGTTCCACATGCTGAGGAAGGTGCCTTTCCCGGTGGGTCTGCTGAGGTTTGTGTCTGGGAGAACCTTTCACATCTCGTCCCTCAGCAATGCTCAAGTACAAGTATCCCCCGTTTTTAAACGTTCACAGTAAGACACTGGGATTTCTTGAAAAACTATGTTATTACCCAGCTTCAGTAAGAGGAAAAGACCTGAAGAGGATTTCCCTCTTATGAAAAAAGGTGAACAGTGAGAATCGCATTCAGCATCTGTTTTGGGGAGAAGCATGACAAAGGCGGTGTGCTCCCCAACCAGCTCCTTCCGCTGGGAACTGCTCTCCGCATCCAGCCACCAGCACATTGAATTGTGTTTGTGAGCCTCTGCTCTGCTTTATCTTCATTTATGCTGGGCCTCCATTGGAAACTTGTGTGCTGAGGCCTAAGAAAAGCCAAAGAGAAGGAATTTTGGAGTCTGAGCACACTGTCTAATTGTTCCATGTAAATTAATGGCCATTCCTTCTTGACACCATTTCTGCTGTGCAAGGTTTCTCAGAAGCTCTGTACTTTCAAAGAGCAGGGAAACCTATACCCCATGCTGTGGGGTTAGTTTTAGTCTCCATGCTGGACAGAACATTTCATGACTGTCGGATTTTCTCACTCAAACATTGAGACTTTGACCACCTTCACCCGTTTCTACCACCCCATCCCCGAATCTGGCACCTACCAATCTGCTCTCAGTATCTATGTGTTCAGTATTTGTTTATTACACGTGGAATGTACATGAGAGCATCTGGTATTGGTCTTTCTGTGTCGGAGTTACTTGGCATAAGGCCCCCAAGGTCTGTGTTTCCATGTCTGGTTCTTGTGAATAATGCTTTAGTGAATGTGGGAGTGCATCTGTCTTTTTGAGGCAGTATTTTTGTGTTCTCCGAATCAATACTCAGTAGAGCCATTACTGGGTCATGTCGTAGTTGCTTTTATTTTTTCAGGAACCTCCATACCGTTTGTCACAGTGGCTGCACCAATTTCCATTCCCACCAACAGTGCACAGTGTCTCCTCGTCTGCACACCCTTGACCCCACTTGGTGTCTGTCTCTGGGACAATTGCTGTTCCAACAGTTGTGAACGGATAGCCGATTGTGGGTTTGACTGATGTTTCCCTGATGATGATTAGTGATGCCGAACAACTTTTTCTGTCTGTTGGCACCTGTGTGCCATCTTTGGAAGGTATCTATTCACATATTCCCCACATTTTTTATACTTTTTTTTTTGTTTTGATTTGTATGAGTGTTGTGTGTATTTTGGATATTAGCCTCTTCTCACACATATGATTCGCAGATATTTTTTTTCTTATTGGGTCAGTGGCCTTTTAAGTTTTTGATGGTTTCTTTTGCCGTGTGGAAGATTTCAGTTTGATGTTGTTCCACTTGTTTATTTTTGCTTTTGTTGCCTTTGCATTTGGTGTCCGATCTGAAGACTCTTTGCCAAAACCAATGTCAAGAGACTTAGTACCTGTGTCTTCTTGGAGGTTTATGGATTCAGGTCTTATGTTCAAATCATTCATCCATTAAAAATTTTGTGTGTGGTGTAAGAAAGTGACCCAGTTATATTCTTCTGCATTTAGTGTCCAGTTTGCCTGTTACCGCTCACTGAAGACACAGTCCTTCCCTCATGGCATATCTTCTCTGCTGTGTCGTAAGTTAGGATCATCTACGTGTGGGTAAGTTTCTGAGCTTTCTGTTCTGTTTCACTGACCTGGTGTCTGTGTTTCTGCCAGTACCATCCTGTTTTGATGACAACAGCTTTGTAATCTAGCTTGAAATACAGGTGTGTGTTGACTGCACCTTTCTTTCTCCAGGTTGCTTTGAGTATTTGGGGTCTTTTGTGATTCCATACAAGTTTGAGGACTGTTTTCTATTTCCTCGAATAATGCCACTGGAATTCAGATAAGGATTTCATCACATCTGTCGATTGCTTTGGGTACGATGGACATGTTCACATAATTAACTTTTCCAGTTAAGGAGCATGGCGTAAGCTTCCATTTGTGTGTGTTGCCTTCCAAATCTTTGACCCATACATTCTGCCCCCCTCGACACACGTGTTTTTCATTTCTTTTCTGCCATGTGTTGAGTGTACTATGTCTTTCTCATTCTTAGTTACTTTTATTCCTAGATTTTTTTTTCATGCAATTGTAAATGGCATTGCTTTTTTATTTCTCTTTGCGAAAGTATGTCATCAGTATACAGAAATGCAACAAGTTGGGTCATCTGTGTGGCTCCATAGGTGAAGCGTCTGCCTTTAGCTCAGGTCATGATCCCAGAGTTCTGGGATCGAGCCCCATGTTGGGCTCCCTGCTTAGCGAGGGTCTGCTTCTCCCTCTTTCTGACACTCTCCCTGCTCCTGCTTTTTCTCTTCCTGTCAAATAAATAAATAAATAAATAAATAAATAAATACAATTTGAAAAAAATAAAGACAACAGGTCTCTGTATATCGACTTTATATCCTGCAGCTTTCTTGAATTTGTTTATTCTAACAGTTTTTTTGTGTGGAATCTTTCGGGATTTCATGTCATTTGCAAATAGTGACAGTTTTCCTGTATGGATTTCATATCTTTCTCATTTTTAAAATGATGTTAGTCACCCTAGAGTACTTCATTTGTTTTTGATGTAGTGTTCCATGATTCATTGTTTGCATATAACACCTAGTGCTCATTATGACACGTGCCCTCCTTTTTTTAAAAAAAAGAATTTATTTATTTATTCGACAGAGATAGAGACAGCCAGCGAGAGACGGAACACAAGCAGGGGGAGTGGGAGAGGAAGAAGCAGGCTCACAGCGGAGGAGCCTGATGTGGGGCTCGATCCCATAACCCTGAGCCGAAGGCAGACGCTTTACCGCTGTGCCACCCAGGTGCCCCAATATGTACCCTCCTTAATACCCATCACCAGGATAACCCATTCCCCTTCCCCTCCCTTTCTGCAGCCTTCAGTTTGTTTCCCAGTTTCAGTAGTCTCTCATGATTCATCTCCGCCTCTCATTCCCCCCTTCACTTTTCCCTTCCATCTTCTAATGTCCTCCATGCTATTCCTTCCGTTCCACATAGGAGTGAAACCATATGATAATTGTCTTTCTCTGCTTGACTTAATTTCACTTAGCATAATCCCCTCCTGGTCCATCCACGTTGGTGCAAATGGGGGGTATTCATCCTTTCTGATGACTGAGTAATATTCCATTGTGTAGATGAACCACATCTTCTTTGTCCATTCATCTGCTGAAGGACACCTTGGCTCCTTCATCAGTTTGGCTATTATGTACATTGCTGCTATGAACATTGGGATACAGGTGCCCCTTCTTTTCATTACTCTGTGTCTATGCGGTAGATACCCAGTAGTGCAATTGGTGGGTCATAGGATAGCTCTGTGTTTAACGTCGTGAGGAACCTCCATATTGTTTTCAAAAGTGGCTATACCAGCTTGAATCCTCACGAGTAGTGTAAGATGGTTATGCTTTCTCCACATCCTCTCTGACTTTTTTTTATTTCCTGTCTTGTTAATTTTTTTTCAAGATTTTATTGATTTATTCCACAGAGATAGAGATAGACAGCGAGAGAGGGAACACAAGCAGGGGGAGTGGGAGAGGAAGAAGCAGCATCATAACGGAGGAGCCTGATGTGGGGCTCGATCGCATAATGCCAGGATCACGCCCTTAGCCGAAGACAGACGCTTAACCACTGTGCCACCCAGTTGCCGCCTGCCTTGTTAATTTTAACCATTCTAACTGGTGTATGGTGGTATCTCATTGTCGTTTTGATTTGTATTTGCCTGATGGCAAGTGATGTGGAGCATTTTTTCATGTGTCTGTTGGCCATTTGTATGTCTTCTCTGGAGAAGTATCTCTTTGTGTCTTCTGCCCATTTTTTGGGTGTCGAGTTTGAGGCGTTCTTTATAGATCTTGGATACCAGCCCTTTATCTGTAATATTATTTGCAGATATCTTCTTCAATTCCATAGGATGCCTTTTTGTTTTTTTGATCATTTGCTTTGCCGAGCAGAAGTTTTTATCCTGATGAAGTGCCAATAGTTCATTTTTGCTTTTATTTCCTTTGCCTTTAGAGACGTGGCTTGCAAGAAGTTGTTGTGTCCACGTTTGAAGAGCTCTTTTGATTTTGATATGATACAGGAATCCATTATCTTTCTTTCCTGATTGTATTCGAGTCCTCTGTGTTTCTTGGTGAGTCTAACTAAGTTTGTCAGTTTTGTTTATCTTTCCAAAAAAGGCAGCTCTCATTTTCATTTTTTTTTGTCCTTTTAGTCTCCGTTGGATTTATTAATGCATTCCTTTTTGTTATTTCCTTATTTCTACTAATTTGGGGCTTTGTTTGTTCTTTTTTTTTTTTCTAATTCTTTACCACATAAATCGGGTTGTTTATTGGAGAGCATTCTCATGGATTGATGAAGACTTGAATTTCTATGAATGTCCCCCATAAAGCTACTTTTGCTGCATCCCATAAGTTTTTGTAAGTTGTCTTTTTCATCAGTGTCAAGGTACTTCTAAAATTTTTTTGATTTCTTCTTTGACTGTTGGTTGTTCAGTAGCATGTTGTTAAATCTCCACACATTTATTTCAGATTATTTAAGTATCTGACAAAGAGTGAGACAGCGAGAGAGGGAACGCAAGCAGGGTGGTGGGAGAGGGAGAAGTGGGCTTCCCACTGAGTAAGGAGCCTGATTCGGGGTAGATCCCAGGATCCTGGAATCACGACCTGAGCTGAAAGCAGATCCTTAACAACTGAGCCACCCAGGCCCCCCAATCTCCACCTATTTTTGACTGTCCCATTTTTTTCTTGAGACTGATTTCTAGTTTCATATCATTATGGTTGGACAAGATTTGAAGCAGAAGGTGAAAAGAGCATTCAGATGAAAGGTTTGTTTCCTGGAGGGTTTTCTGAGGGCAGACCATGAGTTCAGTGGGGATGGAGGAAGGTTTTGTGAGACGGGGGCTGGGGTTAACCCTCGTTAGAATTACTGACTACTACCATGCAGGCTGTATGCTACCGTTCACACCGTAGTCCTGATGGACTGGTACTTCATTAGAAATATTTTCTAGGAGGTGTAGGCATAGTCTTCACTTAAAGAAAGGTGCCATGTGGGTTCATGGCATGACCCCAGGTCAGCAACCAGGATGTTTGGTATTGTGGGGGATCAGAACCAGGCTTTCTGTGGGAAGTGACAGAAATAGGGTATGGTGAGCTCCATGACCATAGGTGAGGTCCCTAGTGACCCACTGGGTGTTGGGTTCTGTGGATCTGTCTCATCATGTGCTGTGGAATTCAGGGACACCCTCCTGTCTGTGGATTTGTGTGGAGACAGGTAGACATCAGTGTCTGGCCAGGCACGAGGGTCACACTGGACCACCACCAGAGGTGCAGCGTGCGTGGGAGCCACTGCTTGGTTTCCACGAAAGCTGACCAGGGTCTGTGACCGTGATTCCTAGCAGCTCCAAGGGGAGAGGAGGCCGGGGGTGGTGCACACTTCCTAGAGTTGTGGTCAGGACTAGTCTGGAGCCCACTGAAGTCAGCCACACCTGGCACAAAAGGCACCCAGTCAGTGTAGCTGTGGGCACTGCTCCCATGGCACTTTCAGGCCGGCTCCATGCTGCCACCTCCTGCATTTCATCATCATCTTCAAGGTCATGTGCCTCTGCTCTTGCCCCATGGCCTCCGGGGTATTGTCCGTCCTCCATCTGGCCCTCGTCCCTGGTGCCCTGTGCAGTCCAATGCCAGGGTACCCGTCTTGAGACAAATATCTGGCCCTGATGGAACACTTCCATGGATCTCGTGTAATGTGAGGGTGATGCCCTGCACTGGAAGGGGGCTACATGTCCCCAATCAGGAGAGCCATGTCTCCCTTTTCAGCATGGCCTGCCCGCCCCTCAGTCTTCTTAGGGAAGCTCTCCCCACTTCCTGAGATGACAGCCCTGAACTTAAAACTGAATGTCATTTTACATATTTCTATGCCTTAGTTCATCCATGGCATGTCTTTCAACCCCGTCAGTGGGTTTTTTTTAGAAGTTCTGAAGGGCTGTCTGCTCAAGGAGGGGATGACCTGGGTGGGGCAGCTTTCCCTCTCATCTCCCTCAGCATGTCTCTGAGCCCTGGGGCCAGCTGTCCCGCTGAGGATTGAGGGACACGAGCCAGCCCTTCCTGAGCCCAGGCTGTGTCAGCTCATAGACTGATGCGTGTCAGAGTGGTGGGTAGCTGGCATGGGCCAGAGGCAGGCAGTGTCTCCTTCTCATTCCTTCCCTCCCTTCCTCCCAGAGGTAGCTCAGAGCAGCCTTCAACCCCTGCATCTCCAGATCCCTTGACCTGTGCCTCCTGTGTTCAGCTGGTGACCTTGGAGTTTCGCATGGATTCTACCTCACGTACCCTCTCCCGTAGCAATTCCTGGATCAGGGGAGGGGTCGGACCCTTGTCTGCTTTTGGTCTTCTTCCTGTCCAGCACCAAGCCCACCCACCTTTGCATCTTCCATGTATGTGCTTGGAAGCAAGCCCATCCACAGGGAACCTATTAGCCAAATGGATCCAGGCAATGAACACTGAAGTAGAGATCCAGGATCCATAATAAACCTGCTCTGAAACCTGTCCCAAAGTCTGTGAGTCTCTCACACTGAAACAAAAACAATAATAGCTTTCTGGACTGTGAAGTGACATGTGTCTCTACTTCCAATCTTGAATGCATTGGTGCTGAGCCTGGACTGAAAAGGACCATGGCTCCCATGGGCTGGGATCCACGGTAAGAACTCAGTGAAATCTGAATTTGATTCATGTAGTGAATAATTATTGTAGAGCGAATCCTCCCAAGTAGGGCTTATGCACAGTGCACAGGAAAAGCTTTTTCAAAGAGGTTCCTGAAAGAAAAAATCTTTTTTAGAAATTTATTTTAATTCCAGTAGAGCTAACATACAGTGTTACATTCGTTTCAGGTGTACAATAGAGTGATTCAGTAATTCTATAAATTACTCAGTGGTCATCAAGAAAAGTGTCCTCTTAATCCCCTTCACCTATTCCACTCAACCCTCTATCCACCTCCTCTTGTAACCATCCGTTTGTTCTCTATTGTTAAGAGTTTGTATTTTGGTGTGTCTCCTTTTTCTCTTTTAGTTATTTATTTTTGTTTGTTGCTTAAATTCCCTATTAGAGTGACATCTTATGGGATTTGTCTTTCTCTGAATGCCTGATTTTAGTTAGGATAATACTCTCTAGCTCCATTCATGTGGCTGCAAATGGAAGGTTTCATTCTTTTTCAAGCCGAGTAATACTCCATTGTGTGTGTGTATGTGTGTGTGTGTGTGTGTGTGTGTGCACGTGCGTGTGTGTGAATACACATCTATCATCTCATTTGTCAATTTTTCTACAGACACTTGGGTTGCTTCCATATTGTGATATTCTAAATAATGGTGCAAGGAACATAGGGGTGCACGTATCCTTTTACGTTACTGTTTTCCTATTCTTTGGGTAAATACAAGTAGTGTGATTGTTGGATCGTAGGGTAGTTTTATATTTAATTTTTTCAATAACCTTCATACTGTTTTCCACGGTGGCCACCACAATTTGCATTCCCACCCACAGTTCACGAGGATTCCCCTTTATCCACATCCTCTCAACACCTGTTCTTTGTTGTGCTTTTGATGTTAGCCATTCTGACAGGTTTGAGGTATTACCTCATTGTCCTTTGGATTCACATTTTCCTGATGATGGGTGATGGTGAACATCTTTTCACGGGACTGTTGGCCATTTGTATTTCTTCTTTGGAGAAATGTCTGTCCATGTCTTCTGCCTATTTTTTAACTGGATTATTTGTTTCTTGGGGGTCGAGTAGTATCAGTTGTATATGTTTTGGACACTATCCCTTTATTGCATATGATCTTTGCAAATATCATCTCCCTTTGAGTAAGTTGTCTTACTATTTTTACGTTTTCATTGTTCTTCTGCCATGTGGAAACTTTATTTTGCTGTATTCCCAATAGTTTATTTTTGCTTTCATTTCCTTTGCCTCAAGACACAGTCTAGAAAAACGTTAATATGGTCCATGTCAAGAAGTTACTGTCTTCCCTACTGTAGGATTTTTATGGATTCAGGTCTCATATTGAGGTCTTGAAACTGTTTTGTGTTTGTCTGTATTGTGTAAGAAAGCAGTCTAATTTCATTCTTTTGTGCGTAGCTGTCTAGTTTTCCCAACAAAATTTGTTGTAGAGACTGTCCTTTTCCCTTTTGATATCGTTGCTTGCTTTGTGGAAGATTCATGGACCACATAATTATGGGTTTCTGTTTGAACTTGTATCCTGTTCCTTTGGTCGCTGTGTCTATTTTTGTGCCATACTCTCTTGTTAGGATGCCTGCAGCTTTGTAGTATAACCTGAAATCTGAAATTGTGAGTCCTCCAGCTTTGTTTTTCTTTTCCACATTGCACTGGCTGTTCGGAATCTTTAGTGGTTCCATACAAATGTTTAGGATTGTTTATTCAAGGTCTTTTGTTCTTTAATTTAAATTCAATTAGCCAACTTACAGTACATCATTAGTTTCAGATGTAGTCTTCAATCAATTTTCAGTTGTGTGTAACACCCAGTGCTCATTGTATCGTGTGACCTCCTTAATGCTACTCACCCAGTTACCCCCCCAAACTTCTCCTCCAGCAATCATCAGTTTCTTGTGATAGTTAAGAGTCCATCATGGGTTTTCTCCCTCTCTGATGACTTCCCATTCTATTTTCCCTTCCTTCCCCTATGGTCACCTTCCTTGTTTCTGATATTCCACATAGGAGTGAAAGCATATGATCATTGTCTTTCTTTCATTGACTTATTCCACTCATCATAATACCCTCCAGCTCCACCCAGGTAGGTGTGATGGTAAGTATTCATCCTTTCTGATGGCTGAGTAATATTCCACTATAGATATGATCCATATCTTCTTTATCCATTCATCTATCCATGGTCATCTGCACTCCTTCTGCAGCTTGTCTATTATGGATATTGCTGCTATGAACACTGTGGTGCATGTGTCCCATCTTCACTACCTCTGTATCTTTGGGGTAAATACCCAGTAGTGCAATTGCTGGGACATAGGGTAGCTTTATTATAACTTCTTGAAGAAACTCTGTACCATTTTCAAGAGTGGCTGTACTGGACTGCATTTGTACAGGGGTGTAAGAGTGTTCCCATTTCTCCACATCCTCTCCAACATATATAGTTTCATGTCTTCTTATTTTTAGATATTCGGCCTCGTGTGATATGGCATCTATAGGGGTTTAGATTTGCATTTCCCTGAAGCCAAGTGATATGAAGCATTTATGCATGTATCTTTTGGTCACCAGCACGTCGTCATCAGTGAAGTGACTTCCCATTTTAATCCATCTCAAGACCTAAAGCTGGGTAAGTCTCTGAAGCTGGATGGTGCCATCGGTTGGAAGTGTGGAGAATTTCAAAAGATCTCCTTGGAGAGCAAGTTTAAAGGTCAGTTTGAAGCTACTAATTGGATCCGGGGAGATCTCTGAAAGTGGGGGTTGCCTGCGATGGGCTGAGGAGGGCCCTCCGATTTTCCTATGAATCCTTGCTGCAGCCCCAAATGACAGTTTCCTGCTGTGGGGCAGGCTGAGTCCTCTAGTCGTGCAGAGGTGAGCCCAATGCCTGGTGCCTTGGAGGCAGGCAAACAGGGAGGGACCCTCAGCAGAAGACCCAGGGTTAGGTTAGGCCTCAAGAGACAGCAGGTCCAAACTGCCCAGTGCTCAGAGAACTCCCAGGCCGACTGAGATGAGGGCACAAGCGTGGGTGAGTGTGAGCCTTGGGGTTTCATCCGGAATGGCCCACAAATGTCGGGGTTCACCAGAAGGGGCTCTCAGGGGTGCCCCAATTCTCTTGCACTGAATGCTCTGTTGTGCCCCAAAACGGTACAGTTTCCTGTGGGCTGCAGGCTGAGTCCTACAGTGGGGCTTGTGTGTCCCCAATCCCCCGGAGTAGGGTGCCAGGACCCTGGGGAGGGGCCCCTCTGTGGCTAACCTAGTGTAAGGTTTAGGGTCCAGGAGCCCGGCAAGGACAATCTGCAGGCTGTGCAGCGAGCTCTGTGGAGGGCTGAGAGGAGGCCATGGGGGATGGTGAACATAGGCCTCAGGGTTGGGGCACGGGGGGCTGCCAAAAGTGGGGATAGGCCCTGGGGGCCTCCCCATGTTCTCATGCCCTGTAGGCTCCGTAGAGCCCCAAGGGGCACTGTTTCCTTTCCGGTGGCAAGCTGAGTCCTGCGGTGTGGTACAGGTACCCCAATTCCCTGGGGCTGTGGTGTAAGGCCCCTGGGAGTCCCCCACACCCGCGGCCGACCTAGGGCTAGGGTTAGGCCCCAGGAGCCCCGCAGGCCCGATCTGCTGGCTGTATGGCGAGCTACATGGGCTGAGGTGAGGGTGCAGGGAGGGTGAGCGTGGGCTTCAGGGTTGGGTTGCGGGAGGCCGCCAACGTTCGCTGGTGGCTCAGGAGGGCCCTCCTGGTTCTCCCACCCTGAACGCTCTATGGCCTCCCAAGGCGCACGGTTTCCTGCGGGGTGGCAGACTGAGTCCTGCTGTGGGGCTCAGGTGTCCCGAATCCCCGCGGCTCTGGCTCCAGGCTCCTGGGGAGGGGCCCCTCCACAGATGAACTAGGGTTAGGGTTGGGGCCCAGGAACCCCGCAGGCCAGATCTGCCCGCTATGTGGCGAGCACTGCCGCGGGCTGAGGTGAGGGTGTGGGGTGGGGTGAGCATGGGCTTCAAGCTTGGGTTTAGGGATCACTGAAGTTCGCAGGGGACTCTGGGGGCCCTCCTGGTTCTCCCGCCCTGAATGCTCTACAGCCTCCCAAGGGGCACGGTTTCCTGTGGGCTGGCAGGCTTTATCCTGCAGTGGGGCTCAGGTGTCCCCAGTACCTGGGGCTGTGGCACCGGGACCCAGGGGAGGGGCCCTACCCAGCCAAACTAGGGTCAGGTCTAGGCCCCAGGAACCCGGCAGGCCTGATCTGCCGGCTCTGCGACGCGCTCAGTGGCAAGCTGAAGGGAAGGCGTGGGGCGGGATGAGCGTGGGCCTCAGGGTTGGGGTGTAGGGGGCCGCCGAGGATCGCTGGGGTCTCAGAGGGGCCCTACCAGTTCTCCTGAACGGGATGCTCTGCGGCGCCCCAAGGGGCATGGTTTCCTGAGGGGTGGCAGGCTGAGTCCCGTGGTGTGTTCCAGGGGTACCCAATCCCCGGGGTTAGGGTACGGATTAGGGTACGGGTTAAGGTTAGAGTATGGATTATGGTTAGGGTATGGGAGAGGGTAGGGTTTAGGGTTAGGGTAAGGAGAGGGTATGGGTTAGGTTTGGGTTTAGGGGTTACAAGTTAGACGTTATGGGTTAGGGTACAGATTAGGGTTCAGGGTACGGGTTAGGATTTAGGGTTTGGGTTTAGGGTTAGGGTTAGGGTTGGAGTAGGGGTTAGGTTTAGGGTACGGATTAGGGTTAGGGTACTGGTTAGGGTACGCATTAGGGTACGGTTATGGTTAGTGTTGGCATTCAGATTAGGGTACGGTTTAGGGTACGGGTTAGGGTACGGGTTAGGGTTAGGGTACAGTTTAGGGTTATGGTACAGGCCAGGTTATGGTTTAGGGTTAGGGTTAGGGTACGGGTTAGGGAATGGGTTAGGGATAGGGATAGGGTACAGTTTAGGGTTAGGGTATGGGTGTGGGTACGGGTTAGGGTACAGGTTAGGGTTAGGTATGGGTTAGGGTATGGGTTAGGGTCCGGGTTAGGGATAGGGTACAGGTTAGGGTATGGGTTAAGGTTAAGGTAAGGGTACTGGTTAGGGTTAGGGTACGGGTTACGGTTTAGGGTTTAGGTTTACGGTTAGGGTATGGGTTAGGTTTAGGGTACGGGTACGGTTAGGGTACGGGTATGGTACGAGTTAGGGTATGGGTTATGGTCAGGGTTCAGGGTTAAGGTTAGGGTATGGGTTAGGGTACTTGTTAGGGTTAAGGTTAAGTTTAGGGTACAGTTTAAGTTATGGGTTAGGGTACAGTTTAGGGTTAGGGTTAGGGTACATGTTTGGGTACGCGTTAGAGTACGTGTTAGGGTTAGGGTACAGGTTAGGGTTCGGGTTAGGGTATGGGTTAAAGTTAGGGTTAGAGTATGGGTTAGGGTAAGGGTTAGGGTTACGTTACTGGTTAGGGGTAGGGTTAGCTGAAGGGGTAGGGTTAGGGTTATGATAGGGGTCGGGGTATGGTTAGGGTTTAGGGTTAGGGTTTGGGGTTTGGCTTAGTGGTTAAGGTAAGGGTTTAGTGTTTAGGGTTTCGGGTTTAGGGTTAGGGGTTAGGATTTAGGGTTTAGTGTTAATGTAGGGTTTAGGGTTTAAGGATTAGGGTTTAGGGTTAGGTTTAGGTTAGGGTCAGGGTTAGGGTAAGGGTTAGGGGTTAGTGTTAGGGTTAGGGTGAGGGTTAGGGGTTAAGGTTTAGGGTTTAAGGTTAGGGGTTAGGGTTTAGGGTTAGACCCCAGTAGGCCAGCAGGACCGATGCAACGGCTGTGCGGCGATCGGAGGAGTGGGCCAATGTGAAGGCGCTGGTGAGCGGCAGCATGGGCCCAACCATTTTGGTGCAGGAGGGCCTTCGAAAGTCGCCGGGGCCTCGGAGTGCCTTGCCCGTTCTCCCGCTCTGAATGACTAGCGGGGCCCCTAGCGGCTCGGGTGGCTGAAGGGCAACAGGGTGAGTCCGGCACATGGGCTTGTGGTCCCCATCCTCGGCGTTGCGGAGCCACGCCACTCAGGAAGTGCCTCTCGGGGGCTGACCTACACTTAGGGTTAGTCCCCAGGAGGCCGGCAGGCCCGATACACCACATGTGCGGTGATTGGAGCGGTGGGCTGAGGTGAGGGTGCTGGTGAACATGAGCCTGGACCGAAGCGTTTTGGTTCCGGGCACCTTCGAAGGTTGGAGGGAGTTCGGAGGGCCCTGCCAGTTCTCCAACACTGAATGAATGGTGGTGCCCCTAGCGGCACGTTTAGGAAGGGACCCTCAGGGGCCGTCCTAGGGTGTAGGGTTAGCGCCCAGTAGGCCGGCAGGCCAGATCTGCCAGCTGTGCGAAGGGCAGAGGTGTGGGCCGAGTTGAGGGCGATGGCGAGCGGGAGCATGGGCACCAGGGTTTTGGCGCCCTGGGCCTTGCAATGTTGCCATGGCTCGGAGGGCCCTGCCCTTTCTCCTGCCCTGAATAACCAGCGGCGCCCCTAGTGGCTCCGTTGGCGGTGGGGCAGCAGGGTGAGTCCTGCACTGTGGCTTGGGGATCCCCAATCCCCGGCGTTGCGGGGGCAGGCCCCTTGGGAGGAGCTCCTCGTGGGCTGACCTAGGGTTAGAGTTAGCCCCCAGGAGGCTGGCAGGCCCAATCCTCTGGCTGGGCGGCGAGAGGTGGGCGGGCAGAGGTAAAGGCGCTGCGGAGCGGGAGCGTGGGCCCCTGCATTTTGGCGTGGGAGGCTTCAAATGTCACTGGTTTCTCCAGGGCCCTGTCGTTCTCCCGCCCTGAATGACCGGCGGCGCCCCTAGAGGCCCGGGTGGCGGCATTGAGGCAGGGTGATTCTGGCTCTGGGGCTTGGGGTCCCCGATCCCCAGTGTAGCAGCAGCAGGACCCTTGGGAGGGGCCCCTGAGGGGCCGACCTAGGATTAGGGTTAAGACCCAGGAGGCCGGCAGGCCCAATCCGCCCGCTGGGCTGAGAGCTGAGGGGCAAGCCAAGGTGAGGGCGTGGGGAGTGGGAGCGTGGGCACCAGCGTTTTGGACCAGGGAGCCCTTGAAAGTCACCGGGGGCTCAGAAGGCCCTGGCCCTTCTCTCGCCCTGAATGACCTGCAGCGTCCCTAGCGGCCCGGGTGGCGACAGTGCGGCAGGGTGAGTCTGGATCTGGGGCTCTGAGTCACCAAACCCCAGCGTTACAGAACCAGGCCCCTTGGGATGTCCCCCATGGGGCCGACCTAGGGTTTTGGTTAGCCCCCAGGAGCCCGGCAGGCCTTATCCACCAGCTCTGCAGCAACCAGAGGGGCGGGCCAAGGGGAGGGCGCTGGTGAGCAGGAGCGTGGGAGCCACCTTTTTGCACAAGGGTGCTTTGAAGGTCGCAGGGGAAACGGAGCACCCTGCCAGTTCTCCCACACTGAATGATCCGTGGCTCCCCTAGCGGCCTGGGTGGTGGCGCGGCAGCAGGTGAGTCCGGCGCTGGGTCTCAGGGGTCCCCAATCCACTGTGTTGCGGCGCCAGGCCCCTTGGGAGGGGCCCCTCGGGGGCTGACCTAGGTTAGGGTCAGCCCCCAGGACGCCAGCAGGCTCAATCCGCCAGCTGTGCGGCGAATGGAGTGGTGGGTCGAGGTGAGGTCTCTGTCGAGAGGGAGCTTGGGCCCAAGCATTTTGGCTCCGGGGGCCTTTTAATGTTTCTGGGGACTCGGCGGGCCATGCCCATTCTCCTCCCTGAGTGACCGGCAGTGCCCCTAGCTGCCCAGGTGGCAGCGGGGCGGCAGGGTGAGTCAGGCGCTGCGGCTCGGGTATCCCCAATCCCCGGTGTTGCGGCGCCAGGCCCCTTGGGAGGGGCCCCTCGGGGGCCAACCTAGGGTTAGGTTTAGCCCCTAGGAGGCCGGCAGGCCCTATTCGCCAGCTGTGTGGAGACTGGAGTGTCGGACCGAGGTGAGGGCGCTGGTGAGCGGGAGCGTGGGCTCGGGTGTTTTGGCGCGGGGGGCTTTTGAAGGTCGCCGTGTCTCGGAGGGCCCTGCCTGTTCTCCCGCCCTGAATGAACGGCAGCACCCCAAGCCCCTGGGTGGCAGCTGGGTGGCAGGGTGAGTCAGGTGCTGAGGCTCAGGATCCCCAATCTCCGGCGTTGGAGCGCCAGGCCCCTTGGGATGGGCCCCTCGGTGGTCAATCTAGGGTTACGGTTAGCCCCCAGAAGGCCAGTGGTCCCAATCAGCGGCTGTGCAACACGCGAAGGGTTGGGCCGAGGTGAGGGCGCTGGCGAGCCTTAGCATGAGCCCAAGCCAAGCACGGGGGGCCTTTGAATGTCAGCGGGTGCTCGGAGGGCCCTAACCATTTTCTTGCTCTGATTGAACGGTGGGCCCCTAGCGGCTCGGGTGGCTGAAGGGAAGCAGGGTGAGTCTGGCACTTGGGCTCAGTGTCCCCATCCCCAGCGTTGCGATGCCAGGCCCCTTGGGAAGGGCCCCAGGGGTGCCGACCTATGGTTAGGGTTAGCCCCCAGGAGTCCAGCAGGTCCGATACACCACCTGTGCGTCGAGCGGCGAGTTGGGCCGAGGTGAGGGTGCTGGTGAACATGAGCCTGAGCCCAAGTGTTTTCGTTTGGGGCGCCTTCGAAGATCGGCAGTTTTCGGAGGGCCCAGCCCGTTCTCCCACCCTGAATGAACGGTGGCATCCCTAGCGGTCCGGGTGGGGCGGGGCGGCAGGGTGTAACTGACGATGGGGTTGGGGGTCCCCAATCCCCAGCATTGGGCCGCCAGGCCCCTTAGGAGGGGCCCTTCGGGGGCCAACCTAGAGTTAGGGTTAGCCCCTAGGTGGCCAGCAGGCCCTATTCGCCAGCTGTGTGGAGAGCGGAGTGGCGGACCCAGGTGAGGGTGCTGGTGAGCAGGAGCGTGGGACCTAGCATTTTGGTGCGGGTTGCCTTTGAAGGTCGCAGGGGACTGGAGGGCCCTGCCCATTCTACCACTCTGAATGAGGACGGCGCCCCTAGCGGGCCGGGTCGCGGCAGGGTGGCAGGGTGAGTCTGGCGCTGGTGCTCGGGGGTCCCCAATCCCTGTCGTGGTGGCGCCAGACCCCTGGGAGGGGCCCCTCCACATCCAACCTACTGTTAGTCCCCAGGAGGCCGGCAGGCCCGATCCGGCGGTTGTGCGGCTTGTGGAGGGGCTGGCCGAGGTGAGGGCGCTGGTGAGCGGAAGCGTGGGCCAAAGCATTTTGGCGTGGGAGGACTTCAAATGTCACCGGAGGCTCGGAGGGCCCTGCCCATTCTCCAACCCAGATGACCGGCGGCGCCTCTAGCGGCCCGGGTGGTGGCGGGGCATCAGGGTGCGTCCGGCAGGTTGCTTTGGGGGTGCCCAATCCCCCGCATGGTGGCGCCAGGCCCCTTGGGATGGGCCCCTCAGGAGCCAAGCTAGGGTTATGGTTAGCTCCAGGCGGCCGGCAGGCCCGATCCACCAGCTGTGCGGCGAGCGGAGGGGCGGGCCGAGGTGGGGGCGCTGGGGAGTGGGAGCGTGGGCCCAAGCATTTTAGTGTGGGGGGCCTTCAAAAGTCGGCGGGGGCTTGGAGGGCCCTGCCCGTTCTTCTGCCCTGAATAACCGGCGGCGCCCCTAGCACCCCAGGTTGCGGTGGGGCGGCCGTATGAGTCCGGCGCTGGGGCTCGGGGGTCCCCAATCCCAGGCCTTGCAGCTCCAGGCTCCTTGGGAGGGGCCCATCGGGGGCCGACCTAGGTTTAGGGTTAGCCCCCAGGAAGCTGGCAGGCCTTATCCGCCGGCTGTGTAGCCAGCAGAGGGGCAGGCCGAGGTGAGGGCGCTGTCGAGCGGGAGCCCGGGCCCAAGCATTTTGGCGTGGGGGCATTCGAAAGTCACTGGGGGTTAAGAGCGCACTTCCCGTTCTACCTCGCTGAAAGCCCAACTGCGTACCTAGCGGCTCGGGTTGCGGAGGGGCGGCAGGGTGAGTACGGTGCTGGGGCTCGGGGATCCCTAATCCCCGGCATTGCAGCACCAGACCCCTTGGGAGGGGCCCCTCGGGGGCTGACATAGGGTTTGGGTTAGCCTCCAGGAGGCCGGCAGGCCCGATCCACCAGTTGTGCGGCGAACGGAGGGTCAGGCGGAGGTGAGGCCACTGGCGAGCGGGAGCATGGGCCCAGGTGTTTTGGCGTGGGGGTCCTTCAAAGGTCGCCGGAGGCTCAGAGGGCCCTGCACGTTCTTCCGCCCTGAATGACCGGCGGCTACCCTAGCGGCCCGGGTAGAGGACGGGCGGTATGGTGAGTCAGGCGCTGGGGCTCGGTGTCCCCAGCCCTCGGTGTTGGGGCGCCAGGCCACTTTGGAAGGGCTCTAGGGGGCCGACCGAGCATTACTGTTAGCCCCCAGGAGGCCGGCAGACCCGATCTCCCAGCTGTGTGGCGAGCAGAGGGGCGGGCCATGGTGAGGGCGCTGTTGAGTGGAATCGTGGGCCCAAGAGTTTTGGCGTGGGGGGCATTCAAAAGTCGCTGGGGGCTCAGAGTGCCCTTCCCGTTGTACCGCGCTGAATGCCCGATGGCGCACCTAGCGGTGCGGGTTGCAGAGGGGCGGCAGGGTGAGTCCAGTGCTGGGGCTCGGGGGTCCCCAATCCCAGGCGTTGCGGATCCAGGGCCCTTGGGATGGGCCACTCTGGGGCCAACCAAGTGTTATTGTTAGCCCCCAGGAGGCCAGTAGGCCCAATCCGCCGGCTGTGCGGCAAGTGGAGGCGTGGGCCCAGGTGAGGGCGGTTGAGAGCAAGAGCGTGGGCTCAAGTGTTTTGGCACGGGGGGCCTTCGAAATCATCGGGGGTTCAGCGGGCCCTTCCTGTTCTCCCACCCTGAATGACCAGCGGCACCCCTAGCAGCCTGGGTGGTGGCGTGGCGGCAGGATGAGACTGGCAATGGGGCTCGGGGGTCCCCATTCCCTGGCATTGCGGCGCCAGGCCGCTTGGAGGGGCCCCTTGGGTGCCGAGCTTGGGTTAGGGTTAGCCCCCAGGAGGCTGGCAGGCCTGATCGGCCAGGTGTGCGGCGAGTGAAGTGGCGTGCAGAGGTGATGGCACTGGCGAGCGGGAGCGTGGGCCTAAGCGTTTTGGTGCTGGGGGCATTTGAAAGTCGCCGGGGGCCCAAAGCGCCCTACAGGTTCTCCCACCCTGAATGACCGGTGGCGCCCCTAGGGGCCGGTAGGGGAGGGGCAGTAGAGTGAGTCCAGCACTAGGGCTCGGGGGTCCCCAATCCCCGGCATTGTGGCGCCAGGCCTTTGGAAGGGACCCCTCGGGGTCCGACCTAGGGTTAGGGTTAGCCCCCAGGAAGCAGGCCGGCCCGATCCGCTAGCTTTCGGCAAGCGGAAGGGCGGCCTGAGAAGAGGGCGCTGACAAACAGGAGCGTGACCCCAAGCGTTTTGGTGCGGGGGGCCTTCGAATGTCGCCAGGGGCTCGGAAGCCCCTGCCCGTTCTCCCGCCCTGAATGACCGTGGCGCCCCTAGCGGTCCGGGTGGCGGCGGGAAGGCAGGGTGAGTCCCACGCAGGGGCTTGGGTGTCCTCAATCCCCGGCGTTGTGGCGCTAGGCCCCTTGAAAGGGGCCCCTCGGGGGGGACCTGGGTGTAGGGTTAGCCCCAGGAGGCCGGCAGGCCCAATCCGCAGGCTGTGTGGCATACGGTGGGGCGGGCCGAGGTGAGGCCGCTGGCGAGTGGGAGCATGGCTCCAAGCATTTTGCAAAGTGGGCCTTCGAAGGTCGTCGAAGTCTCGGAGGGCCCTGCCCGTTCTACTGCCCTGTATAACCGGCGGCACCCCTAGCACCCTGGGTGGCGGTGGGGCAGCCGGGTGAGTCCAGTGCTGGAGCTTGGGGGTCCCCAATCCCAGGCGTTGCTGCTCCAGGCCCCTTGGGATGGGCCCCTCGAGGACCGACCTAGGGTTATGGTTAGTCCCAGGTGGCCGGCAGGCCCGATCCGCCGGCTGTGTGGCGAGCGGAGGGGCGGGCCAAGTTGAGGGCGCTGGCGAGCTGGAGCGAGAGCCCAAGCGTTTTGGCGCGGTGGGCCTTCGAAGGTCGCCGGGGGCTCGGAGGGCCATTCCCGTTCTCCCATCCTGAATGAGGACGGCGCCCCTATCGGGCCGGGTCGTGGCGGGGCAGCAGGGTGAATCAGGCGCTGGTGCTCGGGGGTCCCCAATCCCCAGCGTGGCGGTGCCAGGCCCCTTGGGAGAGGCCCCTTGGGCGCCAAAGTAGGGTTTGGGTTAGCCCCAGGAGGCCGGCAGGCGTACGGAGGTGCTGGCCGAGGTGAGGACGCTGACGAGGGGGAGCGTGGGCCCAAGAGTTTTCGCTCATGGGCCTTCAATGTTCGCTGGGGGCTCGGAGGGCACTGCACGTTCTCCCGCACTGAATGACCGGCGGCACCCCTAGCGGCCAGGGTGGCGGTGGGGCTGCAGGGTGATTCCAGCGCTGGGGTCGGGGGTCCCCAAACCCCGGCGTGTTTTGCGCCAGGCACCTTGGGAGGGGCCTTCGTGGGCCGACCTAGTGTTAGGGTTAGACCAAAGGAGGTCGGCAGGCCCGATCTGCCAGGTGTGCAGTGAGTGGAGTGGCGGGCCGAGGTGAGGGTGCTGGCGACAGGGTTCGTGGGCCCAAGTGTTTTGGCGCTGGGGGCCTTCGAGGGTCACCAGGAGCTCTGAGGCCCTGCCCGCTCTACTGCCCTGAATGACCGGCGGCGTCCCTAGCGGCCCGGGTAGCGGCAGGGCGGCAGGGTGCGTCCAGCGCTGGGGCTCGAGAGTCCCCAATCCCTGGCGTGGCAACGCCAGGCCCCTTTGGAGGGGCCCTCAGGGACCGAACTAGGGTTAGGGTTAGCCCCCAGGAGGCCGGCAGGCCTGATCTCCCAACTGTGTGGGGAGTGGAGAGGTGGGCCGAGGTGAGGGTGCAGGGGAGCGGGTATGTGGGCCCAAGCATTTTGGGGCTAGGGCCTTCGATGGTCGCCGGGGGCTCGGAGGGCCCTGCACATTCTCCCGCCATGAAGGACCAGCGACGCCCCTAGCTCCCTGGGTGGCAGCGGGGTGGCAGGGTCAGTCCGGCACTCGTGCTTGGGTTTCCCCAATCCCCAGCGTTGCGGTGCCAGGCCCCTTGGGAGGGGCCCCTCGGGGACTGTCCTAGGGTTAGGTTAACCCCCAGGAGGCCAGCAGTCCCGATCCGCCGACTGTGCAGTGAGCAGAGGGATTGACCGTGGTAGGGCGCAGTCGAGCGGTAGCGTGGTACCTAGCGTTTTGGTGTGGGGGGCCTTCTTATTTCACCGGAGGCTCGGAGGGCCCTGCCGGTTATCCCGCCCTGAATGCCCAGCGGCGCCCCTAGCGGCCCATGTGGCGGCGGGACGGCAGGGTAAGTCCAGCGCTGCTCCTCGGGGGTTTCCAACACCCAGCGTTGCGGCGCCAGGCCACTTGGGATGGGGCCCTAGGAGACCTACCTAGGGTTAGTGTTAGCCCCCAGGAGGCTGGGAGGCCCGATCTGCTGGCTGTGCAGCGTGCGGAAGGGCGGGCCGAGGTGAGGGCACTGGAGAGTGGAAGCGTGGGCCCAAGCGTTTTGGCGAGGGAACCCTTCGAAAGTTGCCGTGGCTTGGAGGGCACTGCCCATTCTCCCGCTCTGAATGACCGGCAGCGCCCCTAGCAGCCCTGGGAGCAGCGTAGCGGCAGTGTGAGTCTGGTGCTGGGGCTCCGGGGTCCCAAATCCCCGTCGTTGCGGAGCCAGGCCCCTTGGGATGGGCCCCTAGCGGGCCTACCTAGGGTTAGTGTTAGCCCCCAGGAGGCTGGGAGGCTTGATCCGCAGGCTGTGCAGCAAGTGGAGGGGTGGGCCGAGGTGAGGGCACTGGTTAACGGAAGTGTTGGCTGAAGCGTTTTGCCTGGGGGGGCTTTCGAAGGTTGCCGGGGGCTCGGAGGGCCCTGCCCGTTCTCCCGCCTTAAATGACCATAGGGGCCCCTTGTTGCCCCGGTGGCAGTGGAGCAGCAAAGTGAGTCTGGCGCTGCGGCTCGGGGGTCACCAATCCCCAGCGTTGCGGCCCCAGGCCCCTTGAGAGGGCCCCCTCGGGTGCCGACCTAGGGTTAGGGTTACCCCCAGGAGGCCAGTAGGCCCAATCTGCTGGCTGTGCGGTGAGCGGAGGGGCAGGTTGAGATGAGGGCATTGGCGTGCGGGAACGTGGGCCCAAAATTTTGGAGCGAGGGGCCTTCGAAGGTCACCAGGGGCTCAGAGGGTCCTGCCCGTTCTCCCGCCCTGAATGACCGGGGGTGCCCCTTGTGGCCCGGGTGGCAGTGGGGGGCATGGTGAGTCCGGTGCTGGGGCTCAGGAGTCCCCAATCCCCATCATTGTGGCGCCAGGCCCCTAGGGAGGGGCCAATAGGGGGCTGACCTAGGGTTTGGCTTAGCCCCCAGAAGGCCCGCAGGCCCGATCCACCAGCTGTGTGCGGAGCGGAGGCGAGGGCCGAGGTAAGGGCGCTGGCCAGCGGGAGCGTTGGCCCAAGCGTTTTGGTGCGGGGGGCCTTCGAAGGTGGCCGGTGACTTGGAGGGCCCTTGCCATTCTCCCTCCCTGAATGAATGGCGGCGCCCCTAGGGGCCCAGGTGGCTGTAGGGCGGGAGGGTGATTTGGGCGCTGGAGCTCGGGAGTCCCGAATCCCCGGTGTTGCGGCAATAGGAACCTGGGATGGGCCCCTCCGGCGCCCACCAAAGGTTAGGGTAACACCCAGGAGGCTGGCAGTCCAGATCCACAGGCTGTGCAGCGAGCGGAGGGGCGGACCGAGGTGAGGGTGCAGGCGAGCTGGAGCATGGGACCAAGCGTTTTGGCGCGGGGGGCCTTCGAAGGTCGCCAGGGGATCGGAGGGATCTGCCAGTTCTCCCTCCCAGAATGACCAACGGTGTTCCTAGTGGCCCGGGTGGTGGCGGGGCAACACAGTGAGTCCGGCGCTGGGGCTCGGGGGTCCCAAATCCCAGGCATTGCGGTGCCAGGCCCCTTCGGAGGGGCCCCTCAGGGACCAACTTAGGGTTATGGGTAGCCCCAGGAGGAGGGCAGGCCTCATCCACTGGCTCTGCAGCGAGTGGAGGAGCGAGCCAAGGTGAGGGCGCTGAGGAGCGGGAGCGTGGGCTCAAGCATTTTTCATGGGGGGGCCTTCGAAGGTCGCCGTGGGCTCGGAGGGCCCTGTCCGTTCTCCCGCACTGAATGACCAGGGGCACCCCAAGCATCCCGGGTGGCGGCGGGGCAGCAGGGTGAGTCCGGCGCTGGGGCTCGGGGGTCCCTAATACCTGGCGTTGTGGCGCCAGGCCCCTTGGGACGTGCCCCTCAGGGGCTGATCTAGGGTTTGGGTTAGCCCCCAGGAGACTGGCACGCTCATTCCGCCCATGTGCAGTGAATGGAGGTTTGGGTCGAGGTGAGGTAGCTGGCGATCGGGAGCGTGGGCCAGAGCATTTGGCTTTGGATCGGGGTGCCTTCGAAGGTCGCACGTGGCTCGGAGGGTCCTGCCCGTTCTGTAGTCCTGAAGGACTGGCGACACCCCTAGCTCCCCATGTGGCAGCAGGGCAGCAGGGTGCGTCTGGCGCTGGGACTTGGGGGTCCCCAATCCCTGGCATGTGGCGCCAGGCCACTTGGGAGGGGCCCCTTGGGGGTGACCTAGGGATAGGGTTAGCCCCCAGGAAGCCAGCAGGCCGGATCTGCCAACTCTGCAGCGAGCGGAGGGGTGGGCCGAGATTAGGGAGCAGGCGAGCAGGAGCGTGGGAGCCAGAGTTTTGCGCGGGGGGCCTTCAAAGTTCGCAGGGGGATCAGAGGGCCCTGCCCGTTCTCTCTTCCTGAATGACTGGCAATGCCCCTAGCGCCCTGGGTGCTTGCGGGTTGGCAGAGTGAGTCCAGCCCTGGGGCTCGGGGGTCCCAAATCCCCAGCATTGCGGTGCCAGGCTCCTTGGGAGGGGCCCCTTGGGGGCCGACCTAGGGTAAGTGTTAGCCCCCAGGACTCCAGCAGGCCCTTTCCGCCAGCTCTGCAGCAGGCGGAGGGGCAGGCCGAGGTGAGGGCACTGGCGAGAGGGAGTGTGGGCCCAAGCGTTTTGGCGTGGGGGGCCTTCAAAAGTCGCCGGGGGCTTGGAGGGCCCTGCCCGTTCTCTCGCCCTGAAAGACTGGCGGCGCCCCTAGCAGCCCGGGTTGCTGTGGGGCGGCAGGGTGACTCCGGCGCTGGGCTCGGGGGCCCCAATCCCCGGCGTTGTGGCGCCAGGCCCCTTGGGAAGGGCCCCTCGGGGGCCGACCTAGGCTTAGGGTTCATCCCCAGGAGGCCGGCAAGCACTGCGATAAGTGGCTCTGGCAATGTAACAAAAATGCCATACACTTATCTGTAAGAAATAACAGTGTACAGGAACCCTCTTAGCCCTAACATCATCCTTTGTGAATATGGAAGCCAGCCCCAAAGTGGTCGTGGAAGTCTGAGGAAAGGGCTAAGCACTTTTCTCTGAGTCACCACACTATACAGGGAAAGACCAATGTACATCATCTTTCACGAGTAGAAAGCATTAATGAAAAGGTTCTGGAATTTCGAGGACTCTGACCCATCCTTATTGGTAATAAACCACCGTGTACAGGAAAACACCTTCAACTCTCATCAGCCTCCTCAATCCTGATTCCGATTCAACTTTGGGGGTGTAGGACTAGGGAAATGTCCACATCTTATTGCTAAGAAAGAACGATGTCAGGGTAATGCCCTTCAAGTCACCTCAGCCTTCCTGAAGACGGAAGCAGGAATCAAGCTGGTTATGTTACCATGAGGTAAGGAAGATGAGCATATAAGTGAGAAACAACAGTGGGCAGGACCTCTCTTCCAACGAACAGTATCTTTGCTTAATGTTGAATCCCTATGGTAAGTGGTTGTGGGCATTTGTGAGGTCAAAATCTTAAGTGTTTTGTAAAACCTCTTGGCCATTCACAGATGAGACTAAGGTAGTTGGGGACTCCTAGGCAGTGATTTGTCCACTGTCAAAAATATGAAAAGATAAAAGAGACAGATGAGGTCTCCTCAGGCATTGTCCTTTATCCTCATCCTCCGTGAGGATGGCCATCTCTGGACAGCTCAGTGGCAGGGTCTCATTCACAGTGGGGGCATCTGTTCCTCACAGACATCAGGCAGGGAAATGGATTTGGTTCTCTGTGCCAGCCCAGCCACAGCTGAGTGTCACAGCACCCTCTCGTGGGCTCATAAGAGTTTCACTGTCACCAGGCAGGTCATTGTATTTGATAAACCACTGTGAGAGTTTATAATCGCCTTCATCTGCAACCTCCTAGAGGCAAATGCAGGTGTCTGGTACCATGTGAAGTCATGTGAAGGCATTGTGAGAAATTGTCCTTTTGCTTAAGAAAAACATGGCTGGGGCTCCTGGCTGGCTCAGCCAGTTAAGCATGTGCCTTTGGCTCAGGTTATGATCCCAGGGTTCTGGGATCGAGGCGAGGCTCCCTGTTCAGCAGGAAAGGAGTTAGGAAAATAGCTTAGAACCCACAGAGAATGTGAATAAAGGGGAGTGAAATGGAACTTGGTCTGTGTTTTGCTTTAGGGATTGGAAGTTAGTTTTTTCTCAATTGTGATGGTTCTTGAAACAGAGAAGCTGTAGTGGTTTTTTTTTTTACCTTTAATTTTTCTCTAATAATAATTTTTTATTATGATATGGTAGTCACTATACAGTATTTCCTTAGTTTTTGATGTAGTGTTCCATGATTCATTATTTGCATATAACACCCAGTGCTCCATGCAATATATACCTTCCTTAATACCCATCACTGGCCCATCCCAATCCCCCACCCCTCTCCCCTCTGAAGCCCTCAGTTTATTTCCCAGAGTCCATAGTCTCTCGTGGTTCATTCCCCCTTCTGTTTAGGGTCCATTGTCTAAAGGGACAGACAGTGGAAGTTCACCGAATATAAGATCGAAATTTCGTTGTTCATTATAGATGCCGCTAAGTAGTTCCCAGTCATTTCATTCTACTGTAGTAATTCATTATACCTGTGCAGGTGCACGTGGAAGACAATTGATGCATGTTTAGTGGTAATAAAACACGCCCCTCAGTAGTAGAATAATAGAGGATGCACATGTGTAAAATTATTCGACTACAGCTTCCATGCTTTCCCTTTGGTTCCTTATTATCTATGAAATTGGACAATTTTTGTTCTCTAGGCTTAAAACTCATTGTCAGTATTCAGAGTTTTTCAATGCTGATCTTCTCCTGTATAAGTTACCAAAAACCTAAAATATGTATGAACTTTAAAAAACGCTATATTGAAAATGACAGCAGGGAAGTTCCATTTTGTGAATATTGTGTCAATGGATCTCTATTTTGACATCAGTGTTCATTAGAAATGATGACATTTCATGTGAGTATAAATATCAATGTGAAAAAGGAAAGGTAGGAAGAACCTTGAATATTTAAGTAATTGCTGAAATGACAGGAGTGTGTGTGTGTGTGTGTGTGTGTGTGTGTGTGTGTGTGTGTGTGTGTGTGTGTGTGTGTGTGTAATTGATTTTCAGTGAATGGTTCAGCTTCTTGTAGGGCCTCCGAGAGAGCCCAGATGAACCTTTCAATGAGTTGGTATCTGTTTTCAGAACATGGGAATCTCTTAGTCCAATAGTCAATCAGGCAAGCTTTGAGGTCTTGAAGAGTTTCAGTCCTCAGCGATGGTGTTGCAGACCCTTGTGAGCAAACCCTAGGGTATGCTCAGAGCCCTCATTTGCTGGTAGCAAGGTGTGACGATTTCAGACGGCATTTCCCAAAGAAGTACCTCTTGAGTCTCTGTCCTTATTAGTTCCCTACACTTCCTTACACTAGTTATGTGTTCAATGTGTTTCAGGATAATCCCCACATGTGATTTTTGCTATTTCCTACTAGTCCTATCTGTTTCTCATGTTCTTCTTTTATGGTAGGTGTTGGGAAGCAACCTGTGTGGTGTAGGAAGGGGTGTGGTAGTTGTCTGCCTTCAGAGGACCGAATGATGCCTAGAAATTGTACTGTAGTTTGAGGTCAATTGTCCATCCTCTGAGTGGCAGGAATTCCATCACTTTACATTGATGCTAGTCTGTTCTTCAAGCTGTCCTCAGAAATAAGGACGTCATCCATCTAGGGAATACTGATTTGTGTGTATGTTTTCATTTTAGGAAAGGCCTTGCTGCTCCTGAAAATAATACTGTAGAGCACCCTTTCCTGTTCTTATTGGCCATCAGTCAATCTTTTGTGAAGTATTCGTTTATAAATAGACTTTCTATGGTTGATGAGCAGGAATTCTTTATTGACAAGTCTTTGTCAGTGTGTGTATTGCAAATCTTACTTCCCAGCCTGTGGTTCACTTTTTCATTTTCTTATGGTCATAAGATAAGGAGAAATGTCACATTTTTATGAAGTCCCACTGAATTCTTTTAAATGGTTAGTGCACCCTATGTCCTGCCCCAAGATTGACAGGTTCTACGTTTTCTTTCAGAAACTGTCCAATGGGAAACACAATCCATCTCAAATTTATAAATTGCATTTTTAATTATAATAGGGTATTTATACACTGTTTTGGATTTTCTATGTAAACAATCGTATTATCTTTGAATAGTCACAATTATCCCCTCAATTCTTATACTTTTTGTTTCTCTTGCCTTCTAACACTGGTAAATTCTCCAATGCAACGTTGAGTAGAGCAGCATTGTTTGAAGATTTTAATATACCTTTCTCAATATCTGACAGAAAAAGCAGACAAAACATTGGTAAAATGTGACCTAATGGACATATAGGGAACATTCCATAATAAGTGCAGAATACATTATTTTCAAGTGGTCATAGTCTCTTTACCCAAATAGATGATAGGTGGGGCCAAGAATCAAGTCTACAAATGTTAAACCCTGAAATTAACTAGATTCTATTCTTAGACCACAGGGGAATTGAGCCACAGTCATAGGAAAAAGAAAACCAGGAAGTCCTTCAATGTTTAAAAATTAAATGGAACTTTGCTACATATCCTAAAGGTGAGAGAGGGAATCTCAATGGAAATTCTGAACCTTTTCTACATGAGGGCTCACACACAATGGCACTTTCTTTGTGAAGAGCATTATAATAACCTAGACAGGAGTTGAGCCTTACGTCAGAGTTCTGCCTACCCCAGCCACACCTGGCAGCCTTGGCCTGTGGTCCCCCTCAGCTGTCCTTTCTGGTGGCCCTGAGCTAAGGGGGTCAACATGGCCGTATGGAAATTAGAAGCTCCCCACTCTTAGTGATGACGTTGCTATCGTATCGTCCTCACCAGTCCAACAACATGATTTTTGAGAGAAATATGACACAAAAGCGACTTCTTGGCCTTCCTTCAGGTTTGAAAATCATCTGGTGAGTCATCTATTAGGAATATGGATTCAACATGTGTTCTTTCTTCTGGAAAAGAAATAGACCCAATAGCAATTATGGCTTCCTGAGCACCTGTTCCTGAGAGACATCATACTGGCTCTTTGTAGCATTCTGCCTCTTAAAATTCTCAACTAGGGTGTAGATATTTGTAGGCACATTTTCAGGTGGTTAGACAGGGACTCAGATGATATGAGTCACAGAGGATTTTAGTGTCAGAAACCTAAGTGGGATCCCCAAATTGACTCCAAATCCCTTGTTGTTCCATACAGGGTACTATTTCCCTCTTATCTCTGGTCTTCTCGATCTGGAAACCTATCAAGTATCAGGATTTTCTTGTCACGTGGAAAACTGGAACGAATTCAGCGGGCCTTTTCACGTCTGCCCATGGTGATCATTAAGATCATTATCTCAGTGGAGGACCTCTGGGTAAGATACTCAAAGATCCTTAGGAATACAGACAGTATAATATTTTCCTGGTATTAAAGTTACAGAAACCAACTATCATTTTTAGTAGATTCAGGCTCTGGTATGTTCAAACCGTGCTGTAAAACTGGTCTGAAATAGTATTTAAAAACACTCAGCTCAGCCTCTTCTACAAAGTGAGCCAATGCTTATAAACATGGCTAAAATATTCCCTTACCTACGATGACTTCCCAGCCATCGTAGTGTTTATATGGTATGACTGTGACTTACATTAGTCAACATTTGCAGAGAAAGAACTTAGTGCATCCAGGGGGCACATCATGTTGAAATTAGTTTGTGACAATGAGCTACTGTGTTTTATTCTGCAGTCCAAGGGAATGGTGCCAGACATCTCTAAGGTGTCTAGCAGTTCTACAATTCTGATTTTAAGTGGTCTGTGTGCTTCAGAGATTTGGGCAGCAGAAGGGCAGGAGTCCAGAGACTGTGAACACTCTGTCACCTGTGCTGACCATGGAGCAGGCAGCCTTCTGTGGACAACATTTTGATTTCTTGGTACTCTTGTGAAAGGTGCTTTTGTCTCACATTCCTCCATTTAGGAGTAATTATAATGATGAAAGTAATTTTTATCTTATATCATCTGTGGGCCCTGATCCTGGGCTCCCAGGGAAGCTATCCTTTAACATTTTACCCGGCTCAAAATGACTGGGCAACACCTCAAAGCATGGGCCCTATTTCTGCCCCAAGCACATGTTGTACATCTGCTTCGAGAAGAAAACAATAACCAAAAATGCCAACATAAAGATAAGACAAAATAAAGAACCTGTTTGGCTCCCATAATATTAAAGTCATACTGACATGTATATACTGAAAATGCATGAAATCATTGCATTTCCTAAAGCCCAAGTCTTGGAGGGTCTGAGAGTCACTGACCTTGCCCAGAACCAGGCACACCCCAGCAGGGAGGGCTGGTGCAGAAAGGGAAGGGGCAGGACTCTGAGGGTGGTCTGCAGCTAGAGGGGTCCCTGGAAGGGGCCAGGTGTGTGTGGAGGCCCCAGCCCACGAGCCCACCCATGCCTGTGCCTGGTGTTGGGTAGAGGAGGCTCCTCTTGGGCCCCCTGCACTTTCAGGGTTCCAGGGGCTTGAGGGCTGGTTGCCCAGCATCCAAGGAGCTCAGGCACAGCCCTCCCAGACAATTCACCACTTGGGGGTGGAGCTACATCACTGTGGGCGGTCCCAGATTTGCAGTGGGTTGCAGACCTGGGGCAGAAGGGGCACTGAGAGAGAGAGAGTTGCCCTGTGGAGATCCCTGCTGGTGAGTGAGCAGCATGCACTGGGGTGGGGGTCCGGGTCACGGTGCGCCCCAGGTGGGAGGCAGGGTTCTGGAAGGGAACGTGGAGAGGGTTCATTGTGTGGACTCAGGTGAGTTTTCCTTTTCCTTTTAAAGTCTCTTCTGCCCCATGTCCTCAACTGGCCTTATTCTCCATCCCCGTGAACTATAGGGCGCCCGCTCACCTGAGCTTTTGTGGGATGGGTTGCAGAATTTCAGGGTTTCCCCTGTTCCCCTGGAAGAGTGCGGGAAAGGACCTCACACAATCCCCACCTTCAGTTCTCTGACACAGTGCAGGTGATGCCTCTTGGGCATTAACCCGAATTCAGCAGGGTGTGCCCTGGTCCCCCAGGCACAGGTGTGGCAGTAGCAAGCCCCAGAGCCGTCCCCCAACTTAGCATTATGCCCCCTGTGCCCCCAGGTTAGTGGTAATTGGCTATTAGAATCATGCAGGAAAATCCTCCAGGTGGGGGCCTGGAGGCGGGCATAAACCAGACCCCACTCTAGTTGCATTGGGAATAGACGAATTGAGGGTTTCTTTAGAAGAGTAAGTCTGCTTTCCAGAAAAGGCAAGGTCATTGGTCTGTTGAGAATGAAGATAATTACTGCTAAACAACAAGTATGTGTTGCCCCTTCGCCCAGAAACCGAAGCAGGTGTGCAGGCTTTAGGTCAGAGGTGCCTTCTTCTCCACAGCTGAGAACACTTCTCTGCTCTGGCTCCAAGACACCCGAGGTTTTGAACGTCAGCATCAGAGTCAGCGAGGCAGATTGTCACAGGACGCCAGTGTTCAGAGAAAGCACAGGTATGTTTGGCAAAATGTCCTATCTATGTCAGGGCTGGAGGTAAAACCTCTCATTATACCAAACCTCCTGGGCTTTTGTCTTTTCTCTAGTTGAGCCACAAAGTAAAATTGAAGTAGCTGTCAGCATTCTGGGTTTGGTACAAGAATTACTTAGTTTCCCTGCAGATAGAACTTTGCAGGGGATCACAATTTCTCTGTCCATTTATTGCTTACAAATGTATTTTGACCATCTGTTTCCTAGGAACCCTCTTTTATTAGAAAGGGAAGGTGAGATTCACTCTGTGCCTGTTTGTAACATCTAATTTGTTCCTTCCTGTAACACTGTTTATTCAATTATGCCTTAGATATGGTTGAGTGGTCAGCATCTAGAGTTAGGTGGCTTTTATCATCTGATACAGACTTGGATGATGTCATTTTACAAAGGTGATGTTTCATCATTGATTAGTTTATTCATCAGAAGAGTTAAAATTAGGGTGGAGGGAAAATTCAAAATTATCCAAAGCGGCCTGTTCCTGTTTAAAAGTTGAGCTTGACTTTCTAGTTTTACTAAAAGTATTATCTCGATATTTTGAGGTGCCATATTCTCTCTGTAGTTTCTTTGGTGGTGGAGTCAGAAGGAGAGTCTGGGAATTCTTTCGGAGAGTGGCATGCTGGTGGCTTCAAGGGGATTGGCATCAGGAGCCTTGGGGTGAATTCTGCAACTGCTTGTCTGACCCTGGGTGCATCTCCCAGAGGTTTTGTTTCCTCTTATGAAATTGCCGGCAGATAATGTTCTGCTTGAAGGGGAACCCTCCCATCCTGTTGGTGGGAATGCAAAGTGGTGCAGCCAGTCTAGGAAACAGTGTGGGGGTTCCTCAAAAAGTTAAACATTGAACAACCCCATGATCCAGCTATTGCTCTCCTAGGTATTTACCCAAAGGATACAAAAATGTGGATTCAAAGGGGGTCCATGCACCATGATGTTTAGAGCAGCAATGTCCACAGTAGCCAAATTATGGAGAGAATCCCAAAGTCCATGCACTGATGAATGGATCAAGCAGATGTGGGATACCTATATATAACGGAATATGACCCAGCTTCAAAAAGAATGAAATCTTACCACTTGCAAGGATGTGGATGGACATAGAGTGTATTAAGCTAAGCAAAATCAGTGAGGAAAGACTAATATCCTATACTCTCACACTTGTGGAATTTCAGAAAGAAAACAGATGAACAGAGTGTTGGGGTGATGAGAGAGGCAAACAAGGAAATAGACTCAACCTTGGAGAACAAACTGAGCGTTGCTGCAGGACAGGGGTGTGGGGGGAAGAGTTAAATGGGTGAGGGGTATTAAGGAGGGTACTTGTGATGAGCACCAGGTACTGTATGCAGGTGAGGAATCACTAAATCCTACCCCTGAAGCGAATATTCCATGGCATGTGAACTAACTGGAATTTAAGTAAAAGAAGAAAGGAAAAAGTGTTCTGCTTCATGAAGAGTGAGGTAAAATTGTAGTGATTTGGGCTGTACTATTCTATAGAGGATAGATGTAAAACACCCTGTTGTAGGATACACTAGTTTCTTATCACATAAGGAGTCCTCAGAGAGCTGCAATGAAAGATTCAGATCTCAGAGCATGTTCATGTTCCACTGATATGTTACAGTTTGCACAGGTAGGAAAGAAGGTGGAGAGAAAGGCAACAGAAGGGGAAAGTAGGTGTGAACCTTTCATTAGTTAGCATTATATCTTTCTCATGAAAGCCTTGCGCCAGTGTGATTTTGGAAGAAGAGGGGGAATCCGGGAGCATTGGAGGAGACAGGGGAGTTCCAGGTCTGGGTAAATCTGACAGGGGTCCCAGATGAGAGCTGAATGCATTCTGCAGCAGGGTGTGGGCAGGGTGGGCTCCAGGGGTGGCTGTGGGTCTCCTGGGTGAGAGTTGTGACAGGTGAGGGCTGTGTGCAAGTTCCTGGCTGAGGACAAGGGAGGCACAGGCGGAGAGCTGGCAGAGAACCTTCTTCTGGGCCACCAGCCTCACCCAACACACACAGCCTCATCTTCTGTCCATGTCACTCCAATTCAGACTTCTCCGAAGGTGAGTGAGAACACATCAAGAGCATTCTGAACAAAAGGGAAAGCATGTGCAATGGCTCTGGGGCAGGAGATTTCCAGGTATGTCCAGGAGCAGCAAGAAGGCCCTGTGGCCACAGGAGACAGCTTAGGACATGAGCTCAGAGAGGTGACAGAAAGCCATTCCAGGGCTATAACCCCATGAGACCCTGTTTCACTGGGCCATCCTGGCTACAGTGTTGAGAACAGATGACAGAGGGTTGAAGACGGCAAGGCAGGTCAATGACGAGGCTTTTCCAGGAACTCAGGCACTGTGGACCAGACAGGTGGCCTTGGATGGAGTGGTTAGACCTATTCTGGGTCCATTTTGAAGATACAGCTCACAGGATTTGCTGATGGGTTAGCTATTAGGAGCAGGAGAACGGAGGCGTTGGGGTAACTCCCAGCTGTTGTGGGTTGTCATGATCGAGGGGAAGGAGAGTGTTTCTGGGGATAGGAGGTAGTCTGTGTTCCGCATCCTGAGGAAGGTGCCTTTCCCGGTGGGACTGCTGATATTTGTGTCTGGGAGAACCTTTCACATCTCCTCCCTCAGAAATGCTCAAGTACAAGTATCCCCCACTTTTGAAGCGTTCACAGTAAGACACTGGGCTTTCTTGAAAGAACTATGTTATTACCCAGCTTCAGTAAGAGGAAGAGACCTGAAGAGGCTTTCCCTCTTATGCAAAAATGTGAACAGTGAGAATCGCGTTCAGCATCTGTTTTGGGGAGAAGCACAACAGAGGCAGCGTGCACCCCAACCAGCTCCTTCCGCTGGGAACAGCTATCCACATCCAGCCACCAGCACTTTGAATGGTGTCTGTGAGCCTCTGCTGTGCTTTATCTTCATTTATGCTGGGCCTCCCTTAGAAACTTGTGTCCTGAGGCCTAAGAAAAGCCAAAGAGAAGGAATTTTGGAGTCTGAGCACACTGTCTAATTGTTCCGTGTAAATTAATGGCCATTCCTTCTTGACACCATTTCTGCTGTGCAAGGTTTCTCAGAAGCCCTGTACTTTCAAAGAGCAGGGAAACCTATACCCGATGCTTCAGGGTTAGTTTTAGTCTCCATGCTGGACAGAACATTTCATGACTGTCGGATTTTCTCACTTCAACATTGAGACTTTGACCACCTTCACCCGTTTCTACCACCCCATCCCCGAATCTGGCACCTACCAATCTGCTCTCAGTGTCTATGTGTTCAGTATTTGTTTATTCCTCGTGGAATGTACATGAGAGCATCTGGTATTGGTCTTTCTGTGTCGGAGTTACTTGGCATAAGGCCCCCAAGGTCTGTGTTTCCATGTCTGGTTCTTGTGAATAATGCTGCAGTGAACGTGGGAGTGCATCTGTCTTTTTGAGGCAGTATTTTTGTGTTCTCCGAATCAATACTCAGTAGAGCCATTACTGGGTAATGGGGTAGTTGCATTAATTTTTTCAGGAACCTCCATACCGTTTGTCACAGTGGCTGCACCAATTTCCATTCCCACCAACAATGCTCAGAGTCCTCTCGTCTTCACACCCTTGACCCCACCTGGTGTCTGTCTCTGGGACAATAGGTGTTCCAACACTTGTGAGGGAATAGCCAGTTGTGGGTTTGACTGATGTTTCCCTGACGATATTTAGTGATGTCGAACAACTTTTTCTGTCTGTTGGCACCTGTGAGCTGTCTTTGGAAAGTATCTATTCACATATTCCCCACATTTTTTATACAATTTTTTTTGTTTGTTTGTTTTGATTTGTATGAGTGTTGTGTGTATTTTGGATGTTAGCCTCTTCTCACACATATGATTCGCAGATATTTTTTTTCTTATTGGGTCTGTGGCCTTGTAAGTTTTTGCTGGTTTCTTTTTCCGTGTGGAAGATTTCAGTTGAAGTTGTTCCACCTGTTTATTTTTGCTTTGGTTGCCTTTGCATTTGGTGTCCAATCTGAAGACTCTTTGCCAAAACCAATGTCGAGAGACTTAGTACCTGTGTCTTCTTGGAGGTTTATGGATTCAGGTCTTACGTTCATATCATTCATCCATTAAAAATTTTGTGTGTGGTGTAAGAAAGTGACCCAGTTATATTCTTCTGCATTTAGTGTCCAGTTTGCCTGTTACCGCTCACTGAAGACACAGTCCTTCCCTCATGGCATGTCTTCTGCTGCTGTGTCGTAAGTTAGGATCATCTACGTGTGGGTAAGTTTCTGAGCTTTCTGTTCTGTTCCACTGACCTGGTGTCTGTGTTTATGCCAGTACCATCCTGTTTTGATGACAACAGCTTTGTAATCTAGCTTGAAATCCAACAGTGTGTTGTCTGCACCTTTCTTTCTTCACGTTGCTTTGGGTATTTGGGGTGTTTTATGATTCCATACAAGTTTGAGGACTGTTTTCTATTTGCTCGAATAATGCCACTGGAATTCAGATAGGGATTTCATCACATGTGTCAATTGCTTTGGGTACGATGGACATGTTCACATAATTAACTCTTCCAGTTAAGGAGCATGGCGTATGCTTCCATTTGTGTGTGTTGCCTTCCAAATCTTTGACCCATACATCCTGCCCCCCTCGACACACATGTTTTTCATTTCTTTTCTGCCATGTGTTGAGTGTACTATGTCTTTCTCATTCTTGGTTGCTTTTATTCCTAAATTTTTTTTGATGCAATTGTAAATGGCATTGTTTTTTAATTTCTCTTTGCGAAAGTGTGTCATCAGTATACAGAAATGCAAGAAGTTGGGTCATCTGGGTGGCCCCATAGGTGAAGCGTCTGCCTTCAGCTCAGGTCATGAACCCAGAGTTCTGGGTTCGAGCCCCGTGTTGGGCTCCCCGCTTACAGAGGGTCTGTTTCTCCCTCTTTCTCACACTCCCCCTGCTCGTGCTTTTTCTCTTCCTGTCAAATAAATAAATAAAATTTGAAAATACATAAAGACAACAGGTCTCTGTATATTGACTTTATATCCTGCAGCTTTCTTGAATTTGTTTATTCTAACAGTTTTTTTTTTTTTTGTGGATTCATTCGGGATTTCATGTCATTTGCAAATAGTGACAGTTTTCCTGTATGGATTTCATATCTTTCTTTTTTTAAAATGATGTCACCCTACAGTACTTCATTTGTTTTTGATGTAGTGTTCCATGATTCATTGTTTGCATATAACACCAAGTGCTCATTATGACACATGCCCTCCTTTTTTAAAAAAAGAATTTATTTATTTATTCAACAGATATAGAGACTGCCAGCGAGAGAGGGAACACAAGCAGGGGGAGTGGGAGAGGAAGAAGCAGGCTCACAGCGGAGGAGCCTGTTGTGGGGCTCGATCCCATAATGCCGGGATCACGCCCTGAGCCAAAGTCAGACGCTTAACCGCTGTGCCACCCAGGGGCCCGAACAGGTGCCCTCCTTAATACCCATCACCAGGTTAACCCATTACCCTACCCCTCCCTTTCTGCAACCTTCAGTTTGTTTCCCAGTGTCAATAGTCTCTCATGGTTCATCTCCCCCTCTCATTCCCCCCCATTCACTTTTCCCTTCCTTCTTCTAATGTCCTCCATGCTACTCCTTCCGTTCCACATAGGAGTGAAACCATATGATAATTGTCTTTCTCTGCTTGACTTAATTTCACTTAGCATAATCCCCTCCTGGTCCATCAACGTTGGTGCAAATGGGGGGTATTCATCCTTTCTGATGACTGAGTAATATTCCATTGTATAGATGAACCACATCTTCTTTGTCCAATCATCTGCTGAAGGACATCTTGGCTCCTTCCACAGTTAGGCTATTATGGACATTGCTGCTATGTACATTGGGATACAGGTGCCCCTTCTTTTCATTACTCTGTGTCTATGGGGTAAATACCCAGTAGTTCAATTGGTGGGTCTTAGGATAGCTCTGTTTTTAACGTCTTGAGGAACCTCCATATTGTTTTCAAAAGTGGCTGTACCAGCTTGAATTCTCACGAGTAGTGTAAGAGGGCTCCCCTTTCTTCACATACTCTCTGACTTTTTTTTATTTCTGTCTTGTTAATTTTTTTTCAAGATTTTATTTATTCATTCCACAGAGATAGAGACATCCAGCGAGAGAGGGAACACAAACAGGGGAGTGGGAGAGGAAGAAGCAGGCTCATAACGGAGGAGCCTGATGTGGGGTTTGATCCCATAATGCCAGGATCACGCCCTTAGCCGAAGGCAGAGGCTTAACCTCTGTGCCACCCAGGTGCCCCCTGCCTTGTTAATTTTAACATTTCTAACTGGTGTAAGGTGGTATCTCATTGTCATTTTGATTTGTATTTGCCTGATGGCAAGTGATGTGGAGCATTTTTTCATGTGTCTGTTGGCCATTTGTATGTCTTCTCTGGAGAAGTATCTCTTTGTGTCTTCTGCCCATTTTTTTGATGTCGAGTTTGAGGAGTTCTTTATAGATCTTGGATACCAACCCTTTATCTGTAATATCATTTGCAGATATCTTCTTCAATTCCATAGGTTGCCTTTTTGTTTTTTGATCATTTGCTTTGCCAAGCAGAAGCCTTTTATCCTGATGAAGTGCCAATAGTTCATTTTTTGCTTTTATTTCCTGTGCCTGTAGAGACGTGGCTTGCAAGAAGTTGTTGTGTCCAAGGTTGAAGAGTTCTTTTGATTTTGATATGAGACAGGAATCCATTATCTTATTTTCCTGATTGTATTCGAGTCCTCTGTCTTTCTTGGTGAGTCTAGCTAAGTTTGTCAGTTTTGTTTATCTTTCCAAAAAAGGCTGCTCTCATTTTCATTGTTTTTTTTTTTTGTCTTTTTAGTCTCCGTTGGATTTATTAATGCATTCCTTTTTGTTATTTCCTTATTTCTACTAATTTGGGGCTTTGTTTGTTGTTTTTTTTTTCTACTTATTTACCACATAAAGCAGGTTGTTTATTGGAGAGCATTTTCATGGATTGATGAAGACTTTAATTTCTATGAATGTCCCCCATAAAGCTACTTTTGCTGCATCCCATAAGTTTTTGTAGGTTGTCTTTTTCATCAGTGACCAGGTACTTCTAAAAGTTTTTTGATTTCTTCTTTGACTGTTGGATGTTCAGTAGCATGTTGTTAAATCTCCACATATTTTTTAAGATTATTTTAGTATCTGACAGAGAGTGAGACAGCGAGAGAGGGAACGCAAGCAGGGGGGTGGGAGAGGGAGAAGCAGGCTTCCCACTGAGCAAGGAGCCTGATTTGGGGCTAGATCCCAGGATCCGGGGTCAAGACCTGAGCTGAAAGCACATCCTTAACGATTGAGCCACCCAGGCCCCAAAAATCTCCACCTATTTTTGACTGTCCCATTTTTTTCTTGAGACTGATTTCTAGTTTCATATCATTGTGGTTGGACAAGATTTGAAGCAGAAGGTGAAGAGCGCATTCAGATGAAAGGTTTGTTTCCTGGAGGGTTTTTTGAGGCATACCATGAGTTCAGTGGGGATGGAGGAAGGTTTTGTGAGACGGGGGGTGGGGTTAACCCTCGTTAGAATTACTGACTACTACCATGCAGGCTGTATGCTACCGTTCACACCATAGTCCTGATGGACTTGTACTTCATTAAATATTTTCTAGGAGGTGTAGGCATAGCCTTTACTTAAAGAAAGGTGCCATGTGGGTTCATGGCATTACCCCAGGTCAGCAACCAGGATGTATGGTATTGTGGGGGATCAGAAGCAGGCTTTCTGTGGGAAGCGACAGAAATAGGGTATGGTGAGCTCCATGACCATAGGTGAGGTCCCTAGTGATCCACTGGGTGTTGGGTTCTGTGGATCTGTCTCATCAGGTGCTGTGGAATTCAGGGACACCCTCCTGTCTGTGGATTTGTGTGGAGACAGGTAGACATCAGTGTCTGGCCAGGCACGAGGGTCGCAATGGACCACCACCAGAGGTGCAGCGTGCGGGGGAGCCACTGCTTGGTTTCCCCGAAAGCTGACCAGGGTCTGTGACCGTGATTCCTAGCAGCTGCAAGGGAAGAGGAGGCCGGGGTGGTGCACACTTCCTAGACTTGTGCTCAGGACTAGTCTGGAGCCCACTGAAGTCAGTCACACCTGGCACAGAAGGCACCCAGTCAGTGTAGCTGTGGGCACTGCTCCCATGGCACTTTTGGGCCGGCTCCATGCTGCCACCTCCTGCATTTCATCATCATCTTCAAGGTCATGTGCCTCTGCTCTTGCCCCATGGCCTCCGGGGTATTGTCCGTCCTCCATCTGGCCCTCGTCCCTGGTGCCCTGTGCAGTCCGATGACAGGGTAGCCTTCTCGAGACAAACATCTGGCCCTGATGGAAAACTTCCATGGATCTCTTGTGATGCGAGGATGATGCCCTGCCCTGGAAGGGGGCTGCAGGTCCAAAATCAGGAGAGCCATGTCTCCCTTTTCAGCATGGCCTGCACTCCCCTCAGTCTTCTTCAGGGAAGCTCTCCCCACTTCCTGAGCTGACAGCTCTGAACTTAAAAATGAATGTTATTTTACATATCTCTATGCTTTAGTTCATCCATGGCATGTCTTTCAACCCCGTTAGTGGGTTTTTTTTTTTTTTTAGCAGTTCTGAAGGGCTGTCTGCTCAAGGAGGGGATGACCTGGGCAGGGCAGCTTTCCCTCTCATCTCCCTCAGCATGTCTCTGAGCCCTGGGGCCAGCTGTCCCACTGAGGATTGAGGGACCCGAGCCAGCCCATCCTGAGCCCAGGCTGTGTCAGCTCATAGACTGATGCGTGTCGGAGCGGTGGGCAGATGGCATAGGCCAGGGGCAGGCAGTGTCTCCTTCTCATTCCTTCCCTCCCTTCCTCCCAGAAGTAGCTCAGAGCAGCCTTCAACCCCTGCATCTCCAGATCCCTTGACCTGTGCCTCCTGTGTTCAGCTGGTGACCTTGGAGTTTCGCATGGATTCTACCTCCCGTACCCTCTCCCATAGCAGTTCCTGGATCAGGGGAGGGGTCGGACCCTTGTCTGCTTTTGGTCTTCTTCCTGTCCCGCACCGAGCCCACCGACCGTTTCATCTTCCATGTATGTGCTTGGAAGCAAGCCCATCCACAGGGAACCTATTAGCCAAATGGATCCAGGCAATGAACATTGAAGTAGAGATCCAGAATCCATAATAAACCTGCTCTGAAACCTGTCCCAAAGTCTGTGACTCTCTCACACTGAAACAGAAACAATAATAGCTTTCTGGACTGTGAAGTGATATGTGTCTCTACTTCCAATCTTGAATGCATAGGTGCTGAACCTGGACAGAAAGGGACCATGGCTCCCGTGGGCTGGGATCCACAGTAAGAACGCAGTGAAATCTGAATTTTAGGCATTAAGTGAATAATTATTGTAGAGTGAATCCCAAGTAGGGCTTTTGCACATTGCACAGGAAAAGCTTTTTCAAAGAGGTTTCTGAAAGAAAAATCTTTTTTTAAAATTTATTTTAATTCCATTAGAGCTAACATACAGTGTTACATTCGTTTCAGGTGTACAGTAGAGTGATTCAGTAATTCTATATATTACAAAGTGGTCATCAAGAAAAGTGTCCTCTTAATCCCCTTCATCTATTTCACTCATCCCTCTATCCACCTCCTCTCTGGTAACCATCCGTTCTCTATTGAAAAGAGTTTGTATTTTGGTGTGTCTCCTTTTTCTCTTTTAGTTATTTACTTTTGTTTGTTTTTTAAATTCCCCATTAGAGTGACATCATATGGGATTTGTCTTTCTCTGACTGACAGATTTTAGTTTGGATAATACTCTCTAGCTCCATCCATGTGGCTGCAAATGGCAAGGTTTCATTCTTTTTCAAGCCGAGTAATACTCCATTGTGTGTGTGTGTGTGTGTGTGTGTGTGTGTGTGTGTGTGTGTGTGTGAATACACACATCTATCATCTCATTTGTCAATTTTTCTACAGACACTTGGGTTGCTTCCATATTGTGATATTGTAAATAATAGTGCAAGAAACATAGGGGTGCACGTATCCTTTTTACTTACTGTTTTCCTATTCTTTGGGTAAATACGAGTAGTGTGATTGTTGGATCGTAGGGTAGTTCTATATTTAATTTTTTGAGGAACCTTCATACTGTTTTCCACGGTGGCCACCACAGTTTGCATTCCCACCCACAGTTCACGAGGATTCCCCTTCATCCACATCCTCCCAACACCTGCTCTTTGTTGTGCTTTTGATGTTAGCCATTTTGACAGGTTTGATGTAAGACCTCATTGTCCTTTGGATTTACATTTTCCTGATGATGGGTGATGGTGAACATCTTTTCACGGGACTGTTGGCCATTTGTATTTCTTCTTTGGAGAAATGTCTGTCCATGTCTTCTGCCTATTTTTTAACTGGATTATTTGTTTTTTGGGGGGTCGAGTAGTATCAGTTGTATATGTTTTGGACACTATTCCTTTATTGCATATGATCTTTGCAAATATCATCTCCCTTTGAGTAGGTTGTCTTATGATTTTTACGTTTTCATTGTTCTTCTGCTGTGTGGAAACTTTTTATTTTGCTGTATTCCCAATAGTTTATTTTTGCTTTCATTTCCTTTGCCTCAGGACACAGTCTAGAAAAACGTTGGTATGGTCCATGTCAAGAAGTTGCTGTCTTCCCTCCTGTAGGATTTTTATGGATTCAGGTCTCATATTGAGGTCTTGAAACTTTTTTGTGTTTGTCTGTATTGTGTAAGAAAGCAGTCTAATTTCATTCTTTTGTGCGTAGCTGTCTAGTTTTCCCAACACCATTTGCTGTAGAGACTGTCCTTTTCCCTTTTGATATCGTTGCTTGCTTTGTGGAAGATTCATGGACCACATAATTATGGGTTTCTGTCTGAACTTGTATCGTGTTCCTTTGGTCGCTGTTTCTATTTTTGTGCCGTACTCTCTTGTTAGGATGACTGCAGCTTTGTAGTATAACCTGAAATCTGAAATAGTGAGTCCTCCAGCTTTGTTTTTCTTTTCCACATTGCACTGTCTGTTCGAAATCTTTAGTGGATCCATACAAATGTTTAGGATTCTTTATTCGAGGTCTTTTGTTCTTTAATTTAAATTCAATTAGCCAACTTACAGTACACCATTAGTTTCAGATGTAGTCTTAAATAAATTTTCAGTCGTGTGTAACACCCAGTGCTCATTGTATCATGTGGCCTCCTTAATGCTACTCACCCAGTTACCCCCCCCAACTTCTCCAACAATCATCAGTTTCTTGCGATAGTTAAGAGTCCATCATGGGTTTTCTCCCTCTCTGATGACTTCCCATTCTATTTTCTCTTCCTTCCCCTATGGTCTTCTTCCTTGTTTCTGATATTCCACATAGGAGTGAAAGCATATGATCATTGTCTTTCTTTCATTGACTTATTCCACTCAGCATAATACCCTCCAGCTCCACCCATGTCGGTGTGATGGTAAGTATTCATCCTTTCTGATGGCTGAGTAATATTCCATTATATATATATATGATCCACATCTTCTTTATCCATTCATCTGTCCATGATCATCTGCACTCCTTCCACAGTTTGTCTATTATGGACATTGCTGCTATGAACACTGGGGTGCATGTGTCCCGTCTTCACTACATCTGTCTCTTTGGGGTCGATACCCCGTAGTGCAATTGCTGGGACATAGGGTAGCTTTATTTATAACTTCTTGAGGAAACTCTGTACCATTTTCAAGAGTGGCTGTACCGCACTGCATTCTTACAGGGGTGTAAGAGGGTTCCCGTTTCTCCACATCCTCTCCAAGATGTGTAGTTTCATGTCTTCTTATTTTTAGATATTCGGCCTCGTGTGGTAGGGCATCTATAGAGGTTTAGATTTCCATTTCCCTGAAGCCAAGTGATATGAAGCATTTATGCATGTATCTTTTGGTCACCAGTATGTTGTCATCATTGAAATGACTTCCCATTTTAATCCATCTCAAGACCTAAAGCTGGGTAAGGCACTGAAGCTGGATGATGCCATCGGTTGGAAGTGTGGAGAATTTCAAAAGATCTCCGTGGAGAGCAAGTTTAAAGGTCAGTGTGAACTACTAATTGGATCCGGGGAGATCTCTGAAAGTGGGGGTTGCCTGGGATGGGCTGAGGGGGCCCTCCGATTTTCCTATGAATCCTTGCTTCAGCCCCAAATGGACAGTTTCCTCCTGTGGGGCAGGGTGAGTCCTCTAGTCGTACAGAGGTGAGCCCAATGCCTGGTGCCTTGGAGGCAGGCAAACGGGGAGGGACCCTCAGCAGAAGACCCAGAGTTAGGTTAGGCCTCAAGAGACAGCAGGTCCGAACTGCCCAGTGCTCAGAGAACTCCCAGGCCGAGTGAGATGAGGGCACAAGGGCGGGTGAGTGTGAGCCTGAGGTTCCATCCGGAAGGGCCCACAAAGGTCGGGGTTCAGCAGAAGGAGCTCTCAGGGGGTGCCCCAATTCTCTTGCCCTGAATGCTCTGTTGTGCCCCAAAATGGTACAGTTTACTGTGGGTTGCAGGCTGAGTCCTACGGTGGGTCTTGGGTGTCCCCAATCCGCTGGAGTGGGGTGCCAGGACCCCGGGGAGGGGCCCCTCTGTGGCCAACCTTGGGTAAGGGTTAGTGTTCAGGAGCCCGGCAGGGACAATCTGCAGGCTGTGCGGCGAGCTCTGTGGAGGGCTGAGAGGAGGCCATTGGGGAGGGTGAGCATGGGCCTCAGGGTTGGGGCACGGGGGGCTGCCAAAGGATGGGGATGGGCTCCGGGGGCCTCCCCAAGTTCTCGTGCCCTGTAGGCTCTATAGAGCCCCAAGGGGCACGGTTTCCTGTCGGGTGGCAAGCTGAGTCCTGCGGTGGGGCACAGGTATCCCAATTACCCGGGTCTGTGGTGTAAGGCTCCTGGGGAGGCCCCCAAACCCACGGCAGACCTAGGGCTAGGGATAGGCCCAGGAGCCCCGCAGGCCCGATCTGTTGGCTGTATGGCGAGCTACACGGGCTGAGGTGAGGATGTGGGGAGAGTGAGCATGGGCCTCAGGGTTGGGGTGCGGGAGGCCACCGAAGTTCGCTGGTGGCTCAGGAGGGCCCTCCTGGTTCTCCCGCCCTGAATGCTCTATGGCCTCCCAAGGCACACGGTTTCCTGCAGGGTGGCAAACTGAGTCCTGCTGTGGGGCTCAGGTGTCCCGAATCCCCGCGGCTGCGGCTCCAGGCTCCTGGGGAGGGGCCCCTCCACAGATGAACTATGGTTAGGGTTGGGGCCCAGGAATCCCGCAGGCCAGATCTGCCCACTATGTGGCAAGCTCCGCCCTGGGCTGAGTTGAAGGTGCGGGGTGGGGTGAGCATGGGCTTCACGGTTGAGTTTAGGGATTGCCGAAGTTCGCCGGGGGCTCTGGGGGCCCTCCTGGTTCTTCCGCCCTGAATGCTCTACAGCCTCCCAAGGGGCACAGTTTCCCGCGGGCTGGCAGGCTTTATCCTTCAGTGGGGCTCAAGTGTCCCCAGTCCCTGGGGCTGCGGCACCGGGCCCCAGGGGAGGGGCCCTACCCAGCCGACCTAGGGTCAGGTGTAGGCCCCAGGAACCCGGCAGGTCTGATCTGCCGGCTCTGCGATGAGTTTGGTGGCAACCTGAAGGGAAGGCGTGGGGCGGGATGAGTGTGGGCCTCAGGGTTGGGGTGTAGGGGCCACCGAGGATCCCTGGGGGCTCAGGGGGGCCCTACCAGTTCTCTTGCATGGGATGTTCTGTGGCGCCCCAATGGGCATGGTTTCCTGAGGGGTGGCAGGATGAGTCCCGTGGTGGGGCTCATGTGTACCCAATCCCTGGGGTTAGGGTACAGATTAGGGTATGGGTTGAGGTTAGGGTATGGGTTAAGGTTAGGGTATGGGTTACGGTTAGGGTATGGGTGAGGGTAGGGGTTAGGGTTAGGGTAAGGAGAGGGTACGGGTTAGGGTTGGGTTTTGGGGTTACAGGTTAGAGGTTATGGGTTAGGGTACAGATTAGGGTTTAGGGTACGGGTTAGGGTTTAGGGTTCGGGTTTAGGGTTAGGGTTAGGGTTGGAGTACGGGTTAGGTTTAGGGTATTGGTTAGGTTTAGGGTATGGGTTAGGGTACGCATTAGGGTACGGTTTAGGGTACAGGTTAGGGGACGGTTTAGAGTAAGTGTTGGCGTACGGATTTGGGTACGGCATAGGGTACGGATTAGGGTTAGGGTACGGGTTAGGAAACACGTTAGGGATTGGGATTGGGTACGGTTTAGGGTTAGGGTATGGGTTATGGTACAGATTAGGGTTAGGTATGGGTTAGGGTATGGGTTAGGGTCCAGGTTAGTGATAGGGTACGGGTTAGTTTATGGGTTAGGGTACGGGTTAGGGTATGGGTTAAAGTTAAGGTAAGGGTACTGGTTAGGGTTAGGGTAAGGGTTACAGTTTAGTGTTTAGGGTTACGGTTAGGGTATGGGTTAGGGTTAGGTTATGGGTAGGGTTAGGGTACAGGTTATGGTATGAGTTAGGACATGGGTTAGTGTCAGGTTTTAAGGTTTAGGGTTAAAGTTAGGGTATGGGTTAGGGTACTTGTTAGGGTTACGGTTAGGTTTAGGGTACGGTTTAAGTTACGGGTTAGGGTACAGTTTAGGGTTAGGGTATGGGTTAGAGTACGTTTTAGGGTTACGGTTAGGGTTAGGGTACAGGTTAGGTTTAGGGTTAGGGTACGGGTAGGGTTAGGGTTAGGGTACGGGTTAGGGTTAGGTTTAGGGTTAGGTTACGGGTTATGGGTAGGTTTAGCTGAAGGGGTAGGGTTAGGGGTTAGGGTTAGGGGTTAAGTTTTAGGGTTTAAGGTTAGGTGTTAGGGTTTAGGCTTAGGGTTAGACCCCAGTAGGCCAGCAGGACCGATGCGCCTGCTGTGCGGGGAGCGGAGGAGTGGGACGAGGTGAGGGCGCTGGCGAGCAGGAGTATGGTATCCAGCGTTTTGGCGCAGGAGGCCTTTGAACATTGCTAGAGGCTCGGAGGGCCCTGCCCGTTCTCCCGCCCTAAATGACTAGTGACGCCCCAGCGGGCCGATGTCGACGGGGCGGCAGGGTGAGTCCGGCACTGCAGCTCGGGTGTCCCCAATCCCCGGCTTTGGTCACCAGTCCCCTTGTGAGGGCCCCCTCTGGGGCCAATCTAGTGTTAGGGTTAGCCCCCAGGAGGCCAGCAGGCCCCATATGCCAGCTGTGCGGTGCGCGGAGGGGCGGGCCATGGTGAGGGACTGGCGAGCTGGAAGGTGGTACCCAAAGTTTTGGCGCCGGGGGCCCTCGAATGTCGCCGGGGACTCAGAGGGCCCTGCCCATTCTCCTGCCCCGAATGAGTGGCGGCTCCACTAGCAGCCCGAGTGGTGGCGGGGCGGCAGGGTGGGTCTGGCGCTGAGGCTCGGGGGTCTCCAATGCCAGACGTTGCAGCACGAGGCCCCTTGGGAGAGGCCCCTTGGGGGCCGACCTAGGGTAAAGGTTAGCTCCTGGAGGCTGTAGGCACAATCCGCAGTCTGGGGCGAATGGAGACGCGGTCGAAGATCAGGGCGCTGGCGAGCAGGAGACTGGGCCCCAGCCTTTTGGCGCTGCGGGCCTTCGAAGGTCACTGGGGCAGGGAGGGCCCTGCCCATCCTCCAGCCCTGAATGATCGGCGGTACCCTAGTGGCCCGGGTGTGGGCGGGGCGGAACGGTGAGTCCAGCGTTGTGACTCAGGGGTCCCCAATCCCTGGCGTTCGGCGGCAGTCCCTTTGGGAGGGGCCCCTTGGAGGCCGACCTAGGGTTAGGGTTAGCCCCCAGGAGGCTGGCAGGCTCGATCCACCGGCTCCGTGGCAAATGGAGGGGTGGGCCAAGGTGAGGTCGCTGGCGAGCGGAAGCGTGGGCCCCAACATTTTGGCTCGGTGGGCCTTCGAATGTCGCAGGGGGCTCGGAGGGCCCTGCTCGTTCTCCCGCCATGAAGGACCGGCGACGCCCTTAGCTCCCTGGGTGGCAGCGGGGTGGCAGGGTCAGTCCTGCACTGGTGCTTGGGTTTCCCCAATCCCCAGCGTTGCGGCGCCAGGCCCCTTGGGAGGGGCCCCTCTGGGACTGTCCTAGGGTTAGGTTAACCCCCAGGAGGCCGCAGTCCAGATCCGCCGGCTGTGCAGTGAGCGGAGGGATTGACCGTGGTAGGGCGCAGTCGAGCGGTAGCGTGGTACCCAGCGTTTTGGCGTGGGGGCCTTCTTATTTTACCGGAGGCTCGGAGGGCCCTGCCGGTTATCCCGCCCTGAATGCCCGGCGGCACCCCTAGCGGCCCACGTGGCGGCGGGGCGGCAGGGTGAGCCTGGCGCTGGGGCTTGCAGGTCCCCAATCCCTGCCGTTGCGGCACCAAGCCTCTTGGGAGGGGCCACTCTGGGGCCCACCTAGGGTTACGGTTAGCCCCGAGGAGCCCGGGAGGCAGGATCTGCCAGCTGTGTGGCTAGAGGGGGGGCAGGCCGAGGTGAGGGCGCTGTAGAGCGGGAGCATGGGCCTCAGCGTTTTGGCATGGGGGACCTACGAATGTCGCCAGGGGCTCGGAGGGCCGTGCCCGTTCCCCCACCCTGATTGACCGGCGGTGCCCCAAGTGCCCCGGGTGGCGGCAGAGGGGCAGGTTGAGTACATCGCTGGGGCTTGTGGGTCCCCAATGTCCGGCGTCGCGGTGCCAGGCCCTTTGGGAGTGCCCTTCGGGGGCCGACCTAGGGTTAGGGTTAGCCCCCAGGAGGCCGGCAGTCCGGATACGATGGCTGTGGGGCGAGCGGAGGGGTGGGCCGAGGTGAGGGTGCTGGGGAGCGGGATTGTGGGCCCCTGCATTTTGGCGCTGGAGGCTTCAAATGACACTTGTTTCTCCAGGGCCCTGTCCCTTCTACCGCCCTGAATGACCGGCGGCGCCCCTAGCGGCCCGTGTGGCAGTGTTGTGGAAGGGTGAGTCTGGCTCTGGGGCTTGGAGTCCCAGATCCCAGGCTTAGTGGCACCAGGACCCTTGGGAGGGGCCCTAGGGTTAGGGTTAGCCCCAAGGAGACCGTCAGGCCCAATCCGCACACTGTGCGGCGAGCTGAGGTGCGGGCCCAGGTGAGGGCGCTGGGGAGCAGGAGCGTGGGAACCAGCGTTTTGGCGTGGGGAGCCTTTGAAGGTCACCGGTGGCTCAGAAGGCCCTGCCCTTCTCTCGCTCTCTATGACCGGCTGCGCCCCTAGCGGCCCGGGTGGGTACAGTGCGGCAGGTTGAGTCTGGCTCTGGGGCTCTGAGTCACCAATCCCCAGCATTGCAGAGCCAGGCTTCTTGGGATGTCCCCACAGGGCCGACCTAGGTTTTGGTTAGCTGCCAGGAGCCCGGCAGGCCCTATCCACCAGCTCTGAAGCAAGCGGAGGGGCGGGCCGAGGTGAGGGCACTGGCGAGCAGGATCCTGGGAGCCAACGGTTTTGCACGGGGAGCCTTCAATGGTCAGCGTGGGCTCGGAGGGCCCTGCCCGATCTCCTGCCCTGATTGACCGGCGGGGCCTCTAGTGGCTCGGGTGGCTGAAGGGCAGCAGGGTGAGTCCGGCACATGGGCTCGGGTTCCCCATCCCCAGCGTTGCGACGCCAGGCCCCTTGGGAAGGGCCCCTCGGGGGCCGACCTATGGTTAGGGTTAGCCTCCAGGAGCGCTGCAGGCCTGATACACCACCTGTGGGTCGAGCGGAGAGTTGGGCCGAGATGAGGGTCCTGGTGAACATGAGCCTGGGCCCAAGCGTTTTGGTTCGGTGTGCCTTCGAATGTCGGCAGGGGTTCGGAGGGCCCTGCCAGTTCTCCCACCCTGAATGAATGGCGGCGCCCCTAGCGGCCCATGTGGGGTGGGGCGGCAGCGTGAATCCGGCGCTGGGGCTTGGGGGTCCCCAATCCCTGGCGTTGCGGCGTCTGGCCCCTTAGGAAGGGACCTTCAGGGGCTGTCCTAGGGTTAGTGTTAGTGCCCAGGAGGCCGGCAGGCCCGTGTCGCTGGGTCTGCGAAGAGTGGAGGTGTGGGCCGAGTTGAGGGTGATGCAGAGCGGGAGCGTGATCCCCAGCGTTTTGGCGCCCTGGGCCTTAGAATGTTGCCATGTCTCGAAGGGCCCTGCCTGTTCTCCTGCCCTGAATAACCAGCGGCGCGCTTTGTGGCTCCGTTGGCGGTGGGGTGGCAGGGTGATTCCCGTGCTGCAGCTCAGGTATCCCCAATCCCCGGCGTTGCAGCGCCACGCCGCTTGGGAAGGGCCCCTCGGTGGTCGACCTAGGGTTAGAATTTGCCCCCAGGAGGCAGGCAGGCCTGATCCGCGGGCTGTACTACGAGCGGAGGTGCGGGCCGAGGTGAGGATGCTGGCGAACAGGAGGGTGGGCCCAACCGTTTTGGCGCGGGGGGCCTTCGTAGGTCGCCGGGGGCTCGGAGGGCCCTACACGTTCTCCCGCCCTGAATGACCGGCGGCGCCCCTAGCGGCTCGGCTGCTGGCAGAGTGGTAAGGTTAGTCTGGTGCTGGGGTTCGGGGGTCCCCAATCCCTGCATTGCGGTGCCAGGCCCCTTGGGAAGGGCCCCTCGGTGGTCGACCTAGGGTTAGGGTTAACCCTCAGGAGGCCGGCAGTCCTGATCCACCCATTGGGTGGCGAGCGGAGGGGCGGGATGAAGTGAGGGTGCTGACGAGTGCGAGCCTGGACCCAAGCGTTTTGGTGCGGTGGGCCTTCGAAGGACAAGGGGGGCTCGGAGGCCCCTGCCCGTGCTCACGCCCTGAATGACCAGCGGCGCCTCTAGAGGCCTGGGTGTCAGCGGGGCAGCACTGTCAGTCCGGCGCTGGAGCTCATGGTTCAGCAGTCCCAGGCGTTGAGGCGCCAGGACCCATCGGACGGGTCCCTGGGGGGCCGACCTAGTGTTTGAGTTAGCCCCCAGGAGTCGGGCAGGCCTGATCCGCCCTCTGTCGGGCGAGCGAAGGGGCAGGCCTAGGTGAGGGCGCTGGCGAGCGGGAGCATGGGCCCAAGCGTTTTGGCGCGGGGCGCCTTCAAATGTCACCGTGGGCTAGGAGGGCCCTGCCCGTTCTCATACCCTGTATGACCGGCGGCGCCCCTAGAAGCCCAGATGGTGGCGGAGCGGCAGGTTGAGTCCGACGCTAGGGCTCTGGGGTCCCCAATTACCAGCGTTGTGGCCCCAGACCCCTTGAGAGGGCCCCCTTGGGTGCCGACCTAGGGTTAGGGTTACCCCAGGAGGCCAGTAGGCCCGATCTGCCAGCTGTGCAGTGAGCAGAGGGGCGGGTTGAGATGACGGCGTTGGCGAGCGGGAACGTGGGCCCAAAGTTTTGGAGCGAGGGGCCTTCGAAGGTCACCAGGGGCTCAGAGGGTCCTGCCCGTTCTCCTGCCCTGAATGACCGGGGGTGCCCCTTGTGGCCCGGGTGGCGGTGGGGGGCATGGTGAGTCCGGCGCTGGGGCTCAGGAGTCCCCAATCCCCCTCGTTGCAGCGCCAGGCCCCTTGGGAGGGGCCACTAGGGGGCAGACCTAGGGTTTGGGTTAGCCCCCAGAAGGCCCCCAGGCCTGATCTGCCAGCTGTGTGGCGAGCGGGGGGGAGGGCCGAGGTAAGGGCGCTGGCGAGCCGGAGCTTGGGCCCAAGCGTTTTGGTGCGGGGGTCCTTCGAAGGTCGCCGTGGGCTCGGAGGGCCCTGCCCATTCTCCTGCACTGAATGACCAGCGGCACCCCTAGCGGCCCGGGTGGCGGTGGGGCAGCACGGTGATTCCAGCGCTGGGGCTCGGGGGTCCCTAATACCCGGCGTTGCGGCGCCAGGCCCCTTGGGACGGGCCCCTCGGGGGCTGACCTAGGGTTAGGGTTAGCCCCCAGGAGACTGGAAGGCTCGTTTCACCCATGTGCAGAGAATGGAGGTGTGGGTCCAGGTGAGGTAGCTGGCGAGCGAGAGCGTGGGCCAGAGCATTTGGCTTTGGCTCGGGGTGCCTTCGAAGGTCGTAGGTGGCTCAGAGGGTGCTGCCCGTTCTGTCGCCCTGAAGGACTGGCGACGCCCCTAGCACCCCATGTGGCAGCGGGGCGGCAGGGTGCGTCCGGCGCTGGGACTTGGGGTCCCCAATCCCTGGCATGTGGCGCCAGGCCACTTGGGAGGGGCCCCTTGGGGGTGACCTAGGGATAGGGTTAGCCCCCAGGAAGCCAGCAGGCCCGATCCGCCAGCTCTGCAGCGAGCGGAGGGGTGAGCCGAGGTTAGGGCGCTGGCGAGCAGGAGCGAGGAAGCCAGAGTTTTTGTGCGGGGGGCCTTCGAAGGTCGCAGGGGGATCAGAGGGCCCTGCCCGTTCTCCCTTCCTGAATGACTGCCCACGCCCCTAGCACCCTGGGTGATTGCGGGGTGGCAGAGTGAGTCCAGCACTGGGGCTCGGGGGTCCCAAACCCCTGGCATTGCGGTGCCAGGCTCCTTGGGAGGGGCCTCTCGGGGGCCGACCTAGGGTAAGTGTTAGCCTCCAGGATTCCAGCAGGCCCCTTCCGCTAGCTCTGCGGCAGGCAGAGGGGCAGGCCGAGGTGAGCGCACTAGCGAGAGGGAGTGTAGGCCCAAGCGTTTTGGCGCGGGGGGCTTCAAAGGTCGCCGGGGGCTTGGAGGGCCCTGCCTGTTCTCTCGCCCTGAAAGACTGGCGGCGCCCCTAGCAGCCCGGGTTGCTGGGGGTGGCAGGGTGACTCCGGCGCTGGGCTTGGGTGTCCACAATCCCCGGCGTTGTGGCGCCAGGCCCCTTGGGAGGGGCCCCTCGGGGGCTGACCTAGGGTTAGGGTTCGTCCCCAGGAGGCCGGCAAGCCCAGCGCTAAGTGGCTCTGGCAATGTAACAAAAATGCCATACACTTATCTGTAAGAAATAACAGTGTACAGGAACGCTCTTAGCCCTAACATCATCCTTTGTGAATATGGAAGCCAGCCCCAAAGTGGTCGTGGAAGTCTGACGAAAAGGCTAAGCACTTTTCTCTGAGTCACCACACTATACAGGGAAAGACCAATGTACATCATCTTTCACGAGTAGGAAGCATTAATGAAAAGGTTCTAGAATTTCGAGGACTCTGACCCATCCTTATTGGTAATAAACCACCGTGTACAGGAAAACACCTTCAACTCTCATCAGCCTCCTCAATCCTGATTCCGATTCAACTTTGGGTGTGTAGGACTAGGGAAATGTCCACATCTTATTGCTAAGAAAGAACGATGTCAGGGTAATGCCCTTCAAGTCACATCAGCCTTCCTGAAGACGGAAGCAGGAATCAAGGTGGTTATGTTACCATGAGGTAAGGAAGATGAGCATATAAGTGAGAAACAACAGTGGGCAGGACCTCTCTTCCAAGGAACAGTATCTTTGCTTAATATTGAATCCCTATGGTAAGTGGTTGTGGGCATTTGTGAGGTCAAAATCTTGAGTGTTTTGTAAAACCTCTTGGCCATTCACAGATGAGACTAAGGTAGTTGGGGACTCCTAGGCAGTGATTTGTCCACTGTCAAAAATATGAAAAGATAAAAGAGACAGATGAGGTCTCCTCAGGCATTGTCCTTTATCCTCATCCTCCGTGAGGATGGCCATCTCTGGACAGCTCAGTGGCAGCGTCTCATTCACAATGGGGACATCTGTTCCTCACAGACATCAGGCAGGGAAATGGATTTGGTTCTCTGTGCCAGCCCAGCCACAGCTGAGTGTCACAGCACCCTCTCGTGGGCTCATAAGAGTTTCACTGTCACCAGGCAGGTCATTGTATTTGATAAACCACTGTGAGAGTTTATAATCGCCTTCATCTACAACCTCCTAGAGGCAAATGCAGGTGTCTGGTACCATGTGAAGTCATGTGAAGGCATTGTGAGAAAGTGTCCTTTTGCTTAAGAAAAACATGGCTGGGGCTCCTGGCTGGCTCAGCCAGTTAAGCATGTGCCTTTGGTTCAGGTTATGATCCCAGGGTTCTGGGATCGAGCCCGGGCTCCCTGCTCAGCTGGAAAGGAGGTAGGGAAATAGCTTAGAACCCACAGAGTATGTGAATAAAGGGGAGTGAAATGGAACTTGGTCTGTGTTTTGCTTTAGGGATTGGAAGTTAGTTTTTTCTCAATTGTGATTGTTCTTGAAACAGAAAAGCTGTATTGGTTTTTTTTTTTACCTTTTTTTCTAATAACAATTTTTTATTATGATATGTTAGTCACTATACAGTATTTCCTTAGTTTTTGATGTAGTGTTCCGTGATTCATTATTTGCATATAACACCCAGTGCTCCATGCAATATGTACCTTCCTTAATACCCATCACTGGCCCATCCCAATCCCCCACCCCTCTCCCCTCTGAAGCCCTCAGTTTGTTTCCCAGAGTCCATAGTCTCTCGTGGCTCATTCCCCCTTCTGTTTAGGGTCCATTGTCTAAAGGGACAGACAGTGGAAGTTCACCAAATATAAGATCGAAATTTCATTGTTCATTATAGATGCCGCCAAGTAGTTCCCAGACATTTCATTCTACTCTAGTAATTGATTATACCTGTGCAGGTGCATGTGGAAGATAACTGATGCATGTTTAGTGGTAATAAAACACGCCCCTCAGTAGTAAAATAGTAGAGGATGCACATGTGTAAAATTATTCGACTGCAGCTTCCATGCTTTGCCTTTGGTTCCTTATTATCTATGAATTTGGACAATTTTTGTTCTCTAGGCTTAAAACTCATTGTCAGTATTCAGAGTTTTTCAATGCTGATCTTCTCCTGTATAAGTTACCAAAAACCTAAAATATGTATGAACTTTAAAAAACGCTATATTGAAAATGACAGCAGGGAAGTTCCATTTTGTGAATATTGTGTCAATAGATCTCTATTTTGACATCAGTGTTCATTAGAAATGATGACATTTCATGTGAGTATAAATATCAATGTGAAAAAGAAAAGGTAGGAAGAACCTTGACAGGTGTGTGTGTGTGTGTGTGTGTGTGTGTGTGTGTGTGTGTGTGTAATTGATTTTCAGTGAATGGTTCAGCTTCTTGTAGGGCCTCCGAGAGAGCCCAGGTGAACCTTTCAATGAGTTGGTATCTGTTTTCAGAACATGGGAATCTCTTAGTCCAATAGTCAATCAGGCAAGCTTTGAGGTCCTGAAGAGTTTCAGTCCTCAGAGATGGTGTTGCAGACCCTTGTGAGCAAACCCTAGGTATGCTCAGAGCCCTCATTAGCTGGTACCAACGTGTGACGATTTCAGACAACATTTCCCAAAGAAGTACCTCTTGAGTCTCTGTCCTTGTCAGTTCCCTACACTTCCTTACACTAGTTATGTGTTCAGTGTGTTTCAGGATAATCCCCACATGTGATTTTTGCTATTTCCTACTAGTCCTATCTGATTCTCATCTTCTTCTTTTATGGTAGGGGTTGGGAAGCAACCTGTGTGGTGTAGGAAGGTGTGTGGTAGTTGTCTGCCTTCAGAGGACCGAATGCTGCCTAGAAATTGTACTGTAGTTTGAGGTCAATTGTCCATCCTCTGAGTGTCAGGAATTCCATCACTTTACTTTGATGCTAGTCTGTTCTTCAAGCTTTCCTCAGAAATAAGGACGTCATCCATCTAGGGAATACTGGTTTGTGTGTATGTTTTCATTTTAGGAAAGGCCTTGCTGCTCCTGAAAATAATACTGTAGAGCACCCTTTACTGTTCTTATTGGCCATCAGTCAATCTTTTGTGAAGTATTTGTTTATAAATAGACTTTTAATGGTTGATGAGCAGGAATTCTTTATTGACAAGTCTTTGTCAGTGTGTATATTGCAAATCTGTACTTCCCAGCCTGCGGTTCACTTTTTCATTTTCATATGGTCATAAGATAAGGAGAAATGTCACATTTTTATGAAGTCCCACTGAATTCTTTTAAATGGTTAGTGCACCCTATGTCCTACCCCAAGATTGACAGGTTCTATGGTTTCTTTCAGAAACTGTCCAATGGGAAGCTACAATCCATCTCAAATTTATAAATTGCATTTTTAATTCTAAGGGTATTTATAGACTGTTTTGGATTTTCTATGTACACAATCGTATTATCTGTGAATAGTCACAATTATCCCCTCAATTCTTATACTTTTTGTTTCTCTTGCCTTCTAACACTGGTAGACTCTCCGATGCCACGTTGAATAGAGCAGCATTGTTGAAGATTTTAATATACCTTTCTCAATATCTGACAGAAAAAGCAGACAAAACATTGGTAACAAATGTGACCTAATTGACATATAGGGAACATTCCATAATAAGTGCAGAATACATTATTTTCAAGTGGTCATAGACTCTTTACCCAAATAGATGATAGGTGGGGCCACGAATGAAGTCTACAAATGTTAAACCCTGAAATTAACTAGATTCTATTCTTAGACCACAGGCGAATTGAGCCACAGTCATAGCGAAAAGAAAACCAGGAAGTCCTTCAATGTTTAAAAATTAAATGGAACTTTGCTACATATCCTAAAGGTGAGAGAGGGAATCTCAATGGAAATTCTGAACCTTTTCTACATGAGGGCTCACACACAATGGCACTTTCTTTGTGAAGAGCATAATAATAACCTAGCCAGGAGTTGAGCCTTAAGTCAGAGTTCTGCCTACCCCAGCCACACCTGGCAGCCTTGGCCTGTGGTCCGCCTCAGCTGTGCTTTCTGGTGGCCCTGAGCTAAGGGGGTCAACATGGCCATATGGAAATGGGAAGCTCCCCACTCATAGTGATGGCGGTTCCCCCTCCCCAGCTAACCTTTCTGGTGGCTCTGAGCTAAGGGGGTCAACATGGCCGTATGGAAATTAGAAGCTCCCCACTCTTATTGATGACGTTGCTATCGTATCATCCTCACCAGTCCAACAACATGATTTCTGAGTGAACTATGACACAAGCGTGACTTCTTGGCCTTCCTTCAGGTTTGAAAATCATCTGGTGAGTCATCTATTAGAAATATGGATTCAACATGTGTTCTTTCTTCTGGAAAAGAAATAGAACCAATAGCAATTAGGGCTTCCTGAGCACCTGTCCTTGAGAGACATCATACTGGCTCTTTGTAGCATTCTGCCTCTTAAACTTCTCAACTAGGGTGTAGATATTTGTAGGCACATTTTCAGGTGGTTAGACAGGGACTCGGATGATATGAGTCACAGCGGATTTTAGTGTCAGAAACCTAAGTGGGATCCCCAAATTGACTCCAAATCCCTTGTTGTTCCATACAGGGTACTATTTCCCTCTTATCTCTGGTCTTCTCGATCTGGAAACCTATCAAGTATCAGGATTTTCGTGTCATGTGGACAACTGGAACGAATTCAGCGGGCCTTTCACCTCTGCCCATGGTGATCATTAAGATCATTATCTCAGTGGAGGACCTCTGGGTAAGATACTCAAAGATCCTTAGGAACAGAGACAGTATAATATTTTTCTGGTATTAAAGTTACTGAAACCAACTATCATTTTTAGTCCATTCAGGCTCTGGTATGTTCAGAGGGTGCTGTAAAACAGGTCTGAAATAGTATTTAAAAACACTCAGCTCAGCCTCTTCTACAAAGTGAGCCAATGCTTATAAACATGGCTAAAATATTCCCTTACCTACGATGACTTCCCAGCCATCGTAGTGTTTATATGGTATGACTGTGACTTACATTAGTCAACATTTGCAGAGAAAGAACTTAGTGCATCCAGTGGGCACTTCATGTTGAAATTAGTTTGTGACAACGAGCTACTGTGTTTTATTCTGCAGTACAAATGAATAGTGCCAGACAACTCTAAGGTGTCTAGCAGTTCTACAATTCTGATTTTAAGTGGTCTGTGTGCTTCAGAGATTTGGGCAGGAGAAGGGCAGGAGCCCAGAGACTGTGAACACTTCTGTTACCTGTGCTGACCATGGAGCAGGTAGCCTTCTGTGGGCATCATTTTGATTTCTTGGTACTCTTGTGAAAGGTGCTTTTGTCTCAAATTCCTCCATTTTAGAAGTAATTATAATGATGAAAGTAATTTTATCTTATATCATCTGTGGGCGCTGATCCTGGGCTCCCAGGGAAGTTATCCCTTTACATTTTACCCGGCTCAAAATGACTAGGCAAAACCTCAAAGCATGGGCCTTGTTTCTGCCCCAAGCATGTTGTACATCTGCTTTGAGAAGAAAACAATAACCAAAAATGCCAACATAAAGATAAGAAAAAATAAAGAACCTCTTTGGCTCCCATAAGATTAAAGTCATACTGACATGTACATACTGAAAACATAAGAAAGAGTCTGTCACTTTCTGGAATCTAAGAAGATCCTCATTGTGGTGTGTAACTCTGTATGTAAAACAAAACAGAAAAAAATACATAAGCCTGCCCCAAAAGTTCCTTCCCCGGAGCACTCCCTTCTTGGTGAAGATTGTGTCTCCCAGGCAGCTGTCCTGACTTGGGTTTGAATAAAGGTCTCTTCCTTTCTCTCTAAAATGTTTTTAAAAGTTCATTCATGCAATGTCGACAATAACAGTGTTTTCTATTTAAGTGAGAAATAAATGTTCCACTCTAGTTGCATTGGGAATAGATGAATTGAGGGTTTCTTTAGAAGAGTAAGTCTGCTTTCCAGAAAAGGCAAGGTCATTGGTCTATTGAGAATGAAGATAATTACTGCTAAACAACAAGTATGTGTTGCCCCTTCGCCCAGAAACCGAAGCAGATGTGCAGGCTTTAGGTTAGAGGTGCCTTCTTCTCCCCAGCTGACAGCACTTCTCTGCTCTGGCTCCAAGAAACCCGAGGTTTTGAACGTCACCATCTGAGTCAGCGAGGAAGCTTGTCACAGGACGCCAGTGTTCAGAGAAAGCACAGGTATGTTTGGCAAAATGTCCTATCTATGTCAGGGCTGGAGGTAAAACCTCTCATTATCCCAAAACCTCCTGGGCTTTTCTCTTTTCTCTAGTTGAGCCACAAAGTAAAATTGAAGTAGCTGTCAGCATTCTGGGTTTGGTGCAAGAATTACTTAGTTTCCCTGCAGGTAGAACTTTGCAGGGGATCACAATTTCTCTGTCCATTTATTGCTGACAAATGTATTTTGACCATCTGTTTCCTAGGAACCCTCTTTTATTAGAAAGGGAAGGTGAGATTCACTCTGTGCCTGTTTGTAACATCTAATTTGTTCCTTCATCTAACAGTGTTTATTCAATTGGGCCTAAGATATGGTTGAGTGGCCAGCATCTAGAGTTAGGTGGCTTTATTCATCTGATACAGACTTGGGTGATGTCATTTGACAAAGGTGATGTTTCATCATTGATTAGTTTATTCATCAGAAGAGTTAAAATTAGGGTGGAGGGAAAATTCAAAATTATCCAAAGCGGCCTGTTCCTGTTTAAAAGTTGAGCTTGACTTTCTAGTTTTACTAAATGTATTATCTCGATATTTTGAGGTGCCATATTCTCTCTGTAGTTTCTTTGGTGGTGGAGTCAGAAGGAGAGTCTGGGAATTCTTTTGGATAGTGGCATGTGGTGGCTTCAAGGGGCTTGGCGTCAGGAGCCTTGGGGTGAAGTCTGCAACTGCTTGCCTAAACCTGGGTGCATCTCCCAGAGGTTTTGTTTCCTCTTATGAAATTGCCCGCAGATAATGTTCTGCTTGAAGGGGAACTCTCCCATCCTGTTGGTGGGAATGCAAAGTGGTGCAACCAGTCTGGGAACCAGTGTGGGGGTTCCTCAAAAAGTTAAACATTGAACAACCCCATGATCCAGCAATTGCTCTCCTCGGTATTTACCCAAAGGATACAAAAATGCGGATTCGAAGGGGGAACATGCACCATGATGTTTATAGCAGCATTGTCCAGAGTAGACAAACTATGGAGAGAATCCCAAAGTCCATGCACTGATGAATGGATAAAGCAGATGTGGGATACATATATATAACGGAATATGACCCAGCTTCAAAAAGAATGAAATCTTACCATTTGCAAGGATGTGGATGGACCTAGAGTGTATTAAGCTAAGCAAAATCAGTGAGGAAAGACAAATATCCTATGCTCTCACGCTTGTGGAATTTCAGAAAGAAAACAGAGGAACAGAGTTGAGGGGTGGTGAGAGTGGCAAACAAGGAAATAGACTCAACCTTGGAGAACAAACTGAGTGTTGCTGCAGGACAGGGGCATGGGGGGAAGAGTCAAATCGGTGAGGGGTATTAAGGAGGGCACTTGTGATGAGCACCGGGTACTCCTTGCAGGTGAGGAATCACTAAATCCTACCCCTGAAGCGAATATTCCATGGCATGTGAACTAACTGGAATTTAATAAAAGAAGAAAGGAAAAAGTGTTCTGCTTCATGAAGAGTGAGGTAAAATTGTAGTGATTTGAGCTGTAGTCTTCTATAGATGATATTTGTAAAACACCCTGTTGTAGGATACACTAGTTGCTTATCACATAAGGAGTCCTCAGAAAGCTGCAATGAAAGATTCAGGTCTCAGAGCATGTTCATGTTCCACTGATATGTTACAGTTTGCACAGGTAGGAAAGAAGGTGGAGAGAAAGGCAACAGAAGGGGAAAGTAGGTGTGAACCTTTCATTAGTTAGCGTTATAGCTTTCTCATTAAAGCCTTGCGCCAGTGTGATTTTGGAAGCAGAGAGGTAATCCGGGAGCTTTGCAGGAGATGGGGGAGTTGCAGGTCTGGGTAAAGCTGACAGGGGTCCCAGAGGAGAGATGAATGCATTCTGCAGCAGGGTGTGTTCAGGGTGGGCTCCAGGGGTGGCTGTGGGTCTCCTGAGTGAGAGTTGTGACAGGTGAGGGCTGTGTGCAAGTTCCTGGCTGAGGACAAGGGAGGCACAGGCGGAGAGCTGGCAGAGAACCTTCTTCTGGGCCACCAGCCTCACCCAACACACACAGTCTCATCTTCTGTCCCTGACGCTCCAATTCAGACTTCTCCGAAGGTGAGTGAGAACACATCAAGAGCATTCGAAACAGAAGGGAAAGCATGTGCAATGGCTCTGGGGCAGGAGAATTCCAGGTATGTCCAGGAGCAGCAAGAAGGCCCTGTGGCCACAGGAGACAGCTTAGGACATGAGCTCAGAGAGGTGACAGAGGGTGACAGAAAGCCATTCCAGGGCTATAACCCCATGAGACCCTGTTTCACTGGGCCATCGTGGCTACAGTGTTGAGAACAGATGACAGAGGGTTGAAGATGGCAAGGCAGGTCAATGACGAAGCTTTTCCAGTTACTCAGCCACTGTGGACCAGACAAGTGTCCTTGGATGGAGTGGTTAGACCTATTCTGGGTCTATTTTGAAGATGGAGCTCACAGGATTTGCTGATGGGTTAGCTATTAGAAGCAGGAGAATGGAGGAATTGGGGTAACTCCCAGCTGTTGTGGGTTGTCCTGATTGAGGGGAAGGAGAGGGTTTCTGGGGGTAGGAGGTAGTCCGTGTTCTGCATGCTGAGGAAGGTGCCTTTCCCAGTGGATCTGCTGAGGTTTGTGTCTGGAAGAACCTTTCACATCTCCTCCCTCAGCATTGCTTAAGTACAATTATCCCCCACTTTTTGAACGTTCACAGTAAGACACTGGGCATTCTTGAAAGAACTACGTTTATTACCCAGCTTCAGTAAGAGGAAGATACCTGAAGAGGATTTTCCTCTTATGAAAAAAGGTGAACAGTGAGAATCGCGTTCAGCATCTGTTTTGGGGAAAAGCACAACAGAGGTGGCATGCACCCTAACCAGCTCCTTCTGCTGGGAACCGCTCTCCGCATCCAGCCACCAGCACTTTGAATGGTGTCTGTGAGCCTCTGCTGTGCTTTATCTTCATTTATGCTGGGCCTCCGTTAGAAACTTGTGTCCTGAGGCCTAAGAAAATCAAAGAGAAGGAATTTTGGAGTCTGAGCACACTAAATGTTCCGTGTAAATTAATGGCCATTCCTTCTTGACACCATTTCTGCTGTGCAAGGTTTCTCAGAAGTCCTGTACTTTTGAAGAGCAGGGAAACCTATACCCCATGCTGTGGGGTTAGTTTTAGTCTCCATGCTGGACAGAACATTTCATGACTGTCGGATTTTCTCACTCAAACATTGAGACTTGGACCACCTTCACCCGTTTCTAGCACCCCATCTCCGAATCTGGCACCTACCAATCTGCTCTCAGTATCTATGTGTTCAGTATTTGTTTATTCCACGTGGAATGTACATGAGAGCATCTGGTATTGGTCTTCCTGTGTCTGAGTTACTTGGCATAAGGCCCCCAAGGTCTGTGTTTCCATGTCTGGTTCTTGTGAATAATGCTGCAGTGAATGTGGGAGTGCATCTGTCTTTTTGAGGCAGTATTTTTGTGTTCTCTGAATCAATACTCATTAGAGCCATTACTGGGTCATGGGGTAGTTGTATTTATTTTTTCAGGAACCTCCATACCGTTTGTCACAGTGGCTGCACCAATTTCCATTCCCACCAACAGTGCACAGTGTCTCCTCGTCTGCACACCCATGACCCCACTTTTTGTCTGTCTCTTGGACAATTGCTGTTCCAACAGTTGTGAGGGGATAGCCGATTGTGGGTTTGACTGATGTTTCCCTGACGATGATTAGTGATGTCGAACAACTTTTTCTGTCTGTTGGCACCTGTGTGCCATCTTTGGAAAGTATGTATTCACATATACCCCCCATTTTTATACCTTTTTTTGTTTGTTTGTTTTGATTTGTATGAGTGTTGTGTGTATTTTGGATATTAGCCTCTTCTCACACATATGATTCACAGATATTTTTTTCTTATTCGGTCAGTGGCCTTTTAAGTTTTTGCTGGTTTCTTTTGCCGTGTGGAAGATTTCAGTTTGATGTTGTTCCACTGGTTTATTTTTGCTTTTGTTGTCTTTGCATTTGGTGTCCGATCTGAAGACTCTTTGCCAAAACCAATGTCGAGAGACTTAGTACCTGTGTCTTCTTGGAGGTTTATGGATTCAGATCTTATGTTCAAATCATTCATCCATTAAAAATTTTGTGTCTGGTGTAAGAAAGTGACCCAGCTATATTCTTCTGCATTTAGTGTCCAGTTTGCCTGTTACCGCTCACTGAAGAAACAGTCCTTCCCTCATGGCATATCTTCTGCTGCTGTGTCATAAGTTAGGATCATCTACGTGTGGGTAAGTTTCTGAGCTTTCTGTTCTGTTCCACTGACCTGGTGTCTGTGTTTCTGCCAGTACCATCCTGTTTTGATGACAACAGCTTTGTAATCTACCTTGAAATCCAGGAGTGTGTTGACTGCACCTTTCTTTCTCCAGGTTCCTTTGGGTATTTGGGGTCTTTAGTGACTCCATCCAAGTTTGAGGACTGTTTTCTATTTCCTCGAATAATGCCACTGGAATTCAGATAGGGATTTCATCACATCTGTCGATTGCTTTGGGTACGATGGACATGTTCACATAATTAACTCTTCCAGTTAAGGAGCATGGCGTATGCTTCCATTTGTTTGTGTTGCCTTCCAAATCTTTGACCCATGCATTCCGCCCCCCTCGACAGATATGTTTTTCATTTCTTTTCTGCCATGTGTTGAGTGTACTATGTCTTTCTCATTTTTGGTTACTTTTATTCCTAGATTTTTTTGATGCAATTGTAAATGGCATTGCTTTTTTAATTTCTCTTTACGATATGTGTCATCAGTATACAGAAATGCAAGAAGTTGGGTCATCTGGGTGGCCCCATAGGTGAGGCATCTGCCTTCAGCTCAGGTCATGATCCCAGAGTTCTGGGATTGAGCCCCGTGCTGGGCCCCCGCTTAGCAAGGGTCTGCTTCTCCCTCTTTCTGACACTCCCCCTGCTCGTGGTTTTTCTCTTCCTGTCAAATAAATAAATAAAATCTGAAAAAAAATAAAGACAACAGGTCTCTGTATATTGACATTATATCCTGCAGCTTTCTTGAATTTTTTTATTCTAACAGTTTTTTTTTTTTTTTTTTTTTGTGGAATCTTTCGGGATTTCATGTCATTTGCAAATAGTGACAGTTTTCCTGTATGGATTTCATATCTTTCTCTTTTTTTAAAATGATGTTAGTCACCCTACAGTACTTCATTTGTTTTTGATGTAGTGTTCCATGATTCATTGTTTGCATATAACACCTAGTGCTCATTATGACACGTGCCCTCCTTAATACCCATCACCAGGATAACCCATTCCCCTACCCCTCCCTTTCTGCAACCTTCAGTTTGTTTCCCAGTGTCAATAGTCTCTCATGGTTCATCTCCCCCTCTCATTCCCCCTCTTCACTTTTCCCTTCCTTCTCCTAATGTCCTCCATGCTATTCCTTCCATTCCACATAGGAGTGAAACCATATGATAATTGTCTTTCTCTGCTTGACTTAATTTCACTTAGCATAATCCCCTCCTGGTCCATCCACGTTGGTGCAAATGGTGGGTATTCATCCTTTCTGATGACTGAGTAATATTCCATTGTACAGATGACCACATCATCTTTGTCCATTCATCTGCTGAAGGACATCATGGCTCCTTCCACAGTTTGGCTGTTATGGACATTGCTGCTATGAACATTGGGATACTGGTGCCCCTTCTTTTCATTACTCTGTGTCTATGGGGTAAATACCCAGTAGTACAATTGGTGGGTCGTAGGATATCTCTGTGTTTAACGTCTTGAGGAGCCTCCATATTGTTTTCAAAAGTGGCTGTACCAGCTTGAATTCTCACGAGTAGTGTAAGAGGGTTCCCCTTTCTCCACATCCTCTCTGACTTTTTTTTATTTCCTGTCTTGTTAATTTTTTTCAAGATTTTATTGATTTATTCCACAGAGATAGAGACAGCCAGCGAGAGAGGGAACACAAGCAGGGGGAGTGGGAAAGGAAGAAGCAGGCTCATAATGGAGGAGCCTGATGTGGGGCTCGATCCCATAATGCCAGGATCACGCCCCTAGCCGAAGGCAGACACTTAACTGCTGTGCCACCCAGGTGCCCCCTGCCTTGTTAATTTTAACCGTTCTATCTGGTGTAAGGTGGTATCTCATTGTCGTTTTGATTTGTATTTGCCTGATGGCAAGTGATGTGGAGCATTTTTTCATGTGTCTGTTGGCCATTTGTGTTTCCCCTCTGGAGAAGTATCTCTTTGTGTCTTCTGCCCATTTTTTGGGTGTCGAGTTAGAGGAGTTCTTTATAGATCTTGAATACCAGCCCTTTATCTGTAATATCATTTGCAGATATCTTCTTCGATTCCATAGATTGCCTTTTTGTTTTGTTGATCGTTTGCTTTGCCGAGCAGAAGCTTTGTATCCTGATGAAGTGCCAATAGTTCATTTTTGCTTTTATTTCCTTTGCCTTTAGAGACGTGGCTTGCAAGAAGTTGTTGTGTCCAAGGTTGAAGAGTTCTTTTGATTTTGATATGAGACAGGAATCCATTATCTTCCTTTCCTGATTGTATTGGAGTCCTCTGTCTTTCTTGGTGAGTCTAGCTAAGTTTGTCAGTTTTGTTTATCTTTCCAAAAAAGGCAGCTCTCATTTTCATTGTTTTTTTTTTTTTTTTGTCTTTTTAGTCTCCTTTGGATTTATTTATGCATTCCTTTTTGTTATTTCCTTATTTCTACTAATTTGGGGCTTTGTTTGTTGTTTTTTTTTCTACTTCTTTACCACATAAATCAGGTTGTTTATTGGAGAGCATTCTCATGGATTGATGAAGACTTGAATTTCTACGAATGTCCCCCATAAAGCTACTTTTGCTGCATCCCATAAGTTTTTGTAGGTTGTCTTTTGCATCAGTGTCAAGGTACTTCTAAAATTTTTTTGTTTTCTTCTTTGACTGTTGGTTGTTCAGTAGCATGTTGTTAAGTCTCCACATATTTTTTTAAGATTATTTGAGTATCTGACAGAGAGTGAGACTGCGAGAGAGGGAACGCAAGCAGGGGGTTGGGAGAGGGAGAAGCGGGCTTCCCACTGAGCAAGGAGCCTGATTGGGGCTAGATCCCAGGATCCTGGGATCACGACCTGAGCTGAAAGCAGATCCTTAACGACTGAGCCACCCAGGCCCCCCAATCTCCACCTATTTTTGACTGTCCCATTTTTTTCTTGAGACTGATTTCTAGTTTCATATCATTGTGGTTGGACAAGATTTGAAGCAGAAGGTGAAGAGCGCATTCAGATGAAAGGTTTGTTTCCTGGAGGGTTTTTTGAGGCATACCATGAGTTCAGTGGGGATGGAGGAAGGTTTTGTGAGACGGGGGTTGGGGTTAACCCTTGTTAGAATTACTGACTACTACCATGCAGGCTGTGTGCTACTGTTCACACCATAGTCCTGATGGACTTGTACTTCATTAGAAATATTTTCTAGGAGGTGTAGGCATAGCCTTCTCTAAAAGAAAGGTACCATGTGGGTTTATGGCATGACCCCAGGTCAGCAACCAGGATGTATGGTATTGTGGGGGATCAGAACCAGGCTTTCTGTGGGAAGTGACAGAAATGGGGTATGGTGAGCTCCATGACCATAGGTGAGGTCCCGAGTGACCCACTGGGTGTTGGGTTCTGTGGATCTGTCTCATCAGGTGCTGTGGAATTCAGGGACACCCTCCTGTCTGTGGATTTGTGTGGAAACAGGTAGACATCAGTGTCTGGCCTGGCATGAGGGTCGCACTGGACCGCCACCAGAGGTGCAGCGTGCGGGGGAGCCACTGCTTGGTTTCCCCGAAAGCTGACCAGGGTCTGTGACCGTGATTCCTAGCAGCTGCAAGGGGAGAGGAGGCCGGGGTGGTGCACACTTCCTAGACTTGTGGTCAGGACTAGTCTGGAGCCCACTGAAGTCAGCCACACCTGACACAGAAGGCACCCAGTTAGTGTAGCTGTGGGCACTGCTCCCATGTTACTTTCAGGCTGGCTCCGTGCTGCCACCTCCTGCTTTTCATCATCATCTTCAAGGTCATGTGCCTCTGTTCTTGCCCCATGGCCTCTGGAGTATTGTCCGTCCTCCATCTGGCCCTCGTCCCTGGTGCCCTGTGCAGTCCGATGACAGGGTAGCCTTCTCGAGACAAACATCTGGCCCTGATGGAACACTTCCATGGATCTCGTGTGATGCGAGGTTGATACCCTGCCCTGGAAGGGGGCTGCAGGTCCCCAATCAGGAGAGCCATGTCTCCCTTTTCAGCATGGCCTCCCCTCCCCTCAGTCTTCTTCAGGGAAACTCTCCCCACTTCCTGAGATGACAGCTCTGAACTTAAAAATGAATGTTATTTTACATATCTCTATGCCTTAGTTCATCCATGGCATGTCTTTCAACCCCGTTAGTGGTTTTTTTTTTAGCAGTTCTGAAGGGCAGTCTGCTCAAGGAGGGGATGACCTGGGTGGGGCAGCTTTCCCTCTCATCTCCCTCAGCATGTCTCTGAGCCCTGGGGCCAGCTGTCCCACTGAGGATTGAGGGACCCGAGACAGCCCATCCTGAGCCCAAGCTGTGTCAGCTGTGTAGACTGATGCGTGTCGGAGCGGTGGGCAGCTGGCATGGGCCAGGAGCAGGCAGTGTCTCCTTCTCATTCCTTCCCTCCCTTCCTCCCAGAGGTAGCTCAGAGCAGCCTTCAACCGCTGCATCTCCAGATCCCTTGACCTGTGCCTCCTGTGTTCAGCTGGTGACCTTGGAGTTTCGCATGAATTCTCCCACCTGTACCCTTTCCCGTAGCAGTTCCTGGATCAGGGAAGGGGTCTGACCCTTGTCTGATTTTGGTCTTCTTCCTGTCCCGCAGCAAGCCCACCCACCTTTGCATCTTCCATGTATGTGCTTGGAAGCAAGCCCATCCACAGGAAACCTATTAGCCAAAGGGATCCAGGCAATGAACATTGAAGTAGAGATCCAGGATCCATAATAAACCTGCTCTGAAACCTGTCCCAAAGTCTGTGACTCTCTCACACTGAAACAGAAACAATAATAGCTTTCTGGACTGTGAAGTGACATGTGTCTCTACTTCCAATCTTGAATGCATAGGTGCTGAGCCTGGACTGAAAAGGACCATGGCTCCCGCGGGCTGGGATCCACGATAAGAACTCAGTGAAATCTGAATTTGAGGCATGAAGTGAATAATTATTGTAGAGTGAATCCTCCCAAGTAGGGCTTATGCACATTGCACAGGAAAAGATTTTTCAAAGAGGTTCCTGAAAGAAAAATCTTTTACAAAAATTTATTTTAATTCCAGTAGAGCTAACATACAGTGTTACATTTGTTTCAGGTGTACAATAGAATGATTCAGTAATTATATATTACTAGTGGTCATCAAGAAAAGCGTCCTCTTAATCCCCTTCATCTATTTCACTCATCCCTCTATCCACCTCCTCTCTGGTAACCATCCGTTTGTTCTCTATTGTTAAGAGTTTGTATTTTGGTGTATCTCCTTTTTCTCTTTTAGTTATTTATTTTTGTTTGTTTCTTAAGTTCCCCATTAGAGTGACATCGTATGGGATTTTTCTTTCTCTGCCTGATTTTAGTTAGGATAATACTCTCTAGCTCCATCCATGTGTCTGCAAATGGCAAGGTTTCATTCTTTTTCAAGCCGAGTAATACTCCATTGTGTGTGTGTATGTGTGTCTGTGTGTGTGTGTGTGTCCGTGTGTGTGTGTGTGTGTGAATACACACATCTATCATCTCATTTGTCAATTTTTCTACAGACACTTGGGTTGCTTCCATATTGTGATATTGTAAATAATGGTGCAAGAAACATAGGGGTGCACGTATCCTTTTACGTTACTGTTTTCCTATTTTTGTGTAAATAGGAGTAGTGTGATTGTTGGATCATAGGGTAGTTCTATATTTAATTTTTTGAGGAACCTTCGTACTGTTTTCCATGGTGGCCACCACAGTTTGCATTCCCACCCACAGTTCGCGAGGATTCCCCTTTATCCACATCCTCCCAACACCTGCTCTTTGTTGTGCTTTTGATGTTAGCCATTCTGACAGGTTTGAGGTATTACCTCATTGTCCTTTGGATTTACATTTTCCTGATGATGGGTGATGGTGAACATCTTTTCACGGGACTGTTGGCCATTTGTATTTCTTCTTTGGAGAAATGTCTGTCCATGTCTTCTGCCTATTTTTTAACTGGATTATTTGTTTTTTTGGGGGTCGAGTAGGATCAGTTCTATATGTTTTGGACACTATCCCTTCATTGCATATGATCTTTGCAAATATCTTCTCCCTTTGAGTAGGTTGTCTTATTATTTTTACGTTTTCATTGTTCTTCTGCTGTGTGGAAACTTTTTATTTTACTGTATTCCCAATAGTTTATTTTTGCTTTCATTTCCTTTGTCAGGACACAGTCCAGAAAAACGTTGGTATGGTCCATGTCAAGAAGTTACTGTCTTCCCTCCTGTAGGATTTTTATGGATTCAGGTCTCATATTGAGGTCTTGAAACTGTTTTGTGTTTGTCTGTATTGTGTAAGAAAGCAGTTTAATTTCATTCTTTTGTGCGTAGCTGTCTAGTTTTCCCAACACCATTTGTTGTAGAGACTGTCCTTTTCCCTTTTGATATCGTTGCTTGCTTTGTGGAAGATTCATGGACCACATAATTGTGGGTTTCTGTCTGAACTTGTATCCTGTTCCTTTGGTCGCTGTGTCTATTTCTGTGCCATACTGTCTTGTTAGGATGACTGCAGCTTTGTAGTATAACCTGAAATCTGAAATTGTGAGTCCTCCAGCTTTGTTTTTCTTTTCCACATTGCACTGGCTGTTCGGAATCTTTAGTGGTTCCATACAAATGTGTAGGATTGTTTATTCAAGGTCTTTTGTTCTTTAATTTAAATTCAATTAGCCAACTTACAGTACATCATTAGTTTCAGATGTAGTCTTCAATCAATTTTCAGTTGTGTGTAACACCCAGTGCTCATTGTATCGTGTGACCTCCTTAATGCTACTCACCCTGTTACCCCCCCCCCCCCAACTTCTCCTCCAACAATCATCAGTTTCTTGTGATAGTTAAGAGTCCATCATGGGTTTTCCCCCACTCTGATGACTTCCCATTCTATTTTCCCTTCCTCCCCCTATGGTCTTCTTCCTTGTTTCTGATATTCCACATAGGAGTGAAAGCATATGATCATTGTCTTTCTTTCATTGACTTATTCCACTCAGCATAATACCCTCCAGCTCCACCCAGGTCAGTGTGATGGTAAGTATTCATCCTTTCTGATGGCTGAGTAATATTCCATTATATATATGATCCACATCTTCTTTATCCATTCATCTATCCATGGTCATCTGCACTCCTTCCACAGCTTGTCTATTATGGATATTGCTGCTATGAACACTGTGGTGCATGTGTCCCATCTTCAGTACCTGTCGCTTTGGGGTAAATACCCAGTAGTGCAATTGCTGGGACATAGGGTAGCTTTATTTATAACTTCTTGAGGAAACTCCGTACCATTTTCAGGAGTGGCTGTACCGGACTGCATTCGTATAGGAGTGTAAGAGGTTTCCCGTTTCTCCACATCCTCTCCAACATGTATAGTTTCATGTCTTCTTATTTTTAGATATTTGGCCTCGTGTGATATGGCATGTATAGGGGTTTAGATTTGCATTTCCCTGAAGCCAAGTGATATGAAGCATTTATGCATGTATCTTTTGGTCACCAGTACGTCGTCATCAGTGAAGTGACTTCCCATTTTAATCCATCTCAAGAGCTAAAGCTGGGTAAAGCACTGAAGCTGGATAATGCCATCAGTTGGAATTTTGGAGAATTTCAAAAGATCTCCGTGGAGAGCAAGTTCAGTGTGAAGCTACTAATTGGATCTGGGGACATCTCTGAAAGTGGGGTTGCCTGGGATGGGCTGAGGGGGACCCTCTGATTTTCCTATGAATCCTTGCTGCAGCCCCAAATGGACAGTTTCCTGCTGTGGGGCAGGCTGAGTCTTCTAGTCGTGCAGAGGTGAGCCCAATGCCTGGTGCCTTGGAGGCAGGCAAACGGGGAGGGACCCTCAGCAGAAGACCCAGGGTTAGGTTAGGCCTCAAGGACAGCAGGTCTGAACTGCCCAGTGCTCAGAGAGCTCCCAGGCCGAGTGAGATGAGGGCACAAGGGCAGGTGAGTGTGAGCCTTGGGGTTTCATCCGGAAGGGCCCACAAAGGTCGGGGTTCACCAGAAGGGGCTCTCAGGGGGTGCCCCAATTCTCTTGCCCTGACTGCTCTGTTGTGCACCAAAATGGTACAGTTTACTGTGGGCTGCAGGCTGAGTCCTACGGTGGGGCTTGGGTGTCCCCAATCCCCCGGACTGTGGTGCCAGGACCCTGGGGAGGGGCCCCTCTGTGGCCAACCTAGGGTAAGGGTTAGGGTCCCGGAGCCCGGCAGGGACAATCTGCAGGCTGTGAGGTGAGCTTTGTGGAGGGCTGAGAGGAGGCCATGGGGGAGGGTGAGCATGGGCCTCAAGGTTGGGGCACGGGGGGCTGCCAAATGTGGGGACGGGCTCTGAGGGCCTCCCCAAGTTCTCATGCCCTGTAGGCTCCATAGAGCCCCAAGGGGCAATGTTTCCTGTCAGGTGGCAAGCTGAGTCCTCTGGTGGGGTACAGGTATCCCAATTCCCCGGGGCTGCGGTGTAAGGCTCCTGGGGAGGCCCCCACACCTGTGGCCTACCTATGGCTAGGGTTAGGCCCCAGGAGCCCCGCAGGCCCGATCTGCTGGCTGTATGGCTAGCTACACGGGCTGAGGTGAGGGTGTGGGGAGGGTGAGCGTGGGACTCAGGGTTGGGGTGTGGGAGGCCGCCAAAGTTCGCTGGTGGCTCAGGAGTGCCCTCCTGGTTCTCCCGCCCTGAATGCTCTATGGCCTCCCAAGGCGCATGGTTTCCTGTGGGGTGGCAGACTGAGTCCTGCTGTGGGGCTCAGGTGTCCCGAATCCCCGTGGCTGCGGCTCCAGGCTCCTGGGGAGGGGCCCCTCCACAGATGAACTAGGGTTAGGGTTGGCGCCCAGGAACCCCGCAGGCCAGATCTGCCCACTATGTGGCGATCTCTGCCATGGGCTGAGGTGAGGGTGCGGGCTGGGGTGAGCATGGACTTCAAGGTTGGGTTTAGGGATCACCAAAGTTCGCCGGGGGCTCTGGGGGCCCTCCTGGTTCTCCCGCCCTGAATGCTCTATAGCCTCCCAAGGGGCACGGTTTCCTGTGGGCTGGCAGGCTTTGTCCTGCAGTGGGGCTCAGGTGTCCCCAGTCCCTGGGGCTACGGCACCGGGCCCCAGGGGAGGGGCCCTACCCAGCTGACCTAGGGTCAGGTGTAGGCCCCAGGAACCCGGCAGGCCTGATCTGCCGGCTCTGCGATGAGCTCGGTGGCAAGCTGAAGGGAAGGCATGGGGTGGGATGAGCGTGGGCCTCAGGGTTGGGGTGTATGGGGCCGCCGAGGATCGCTGGGGGCTCAGGGGGGCACTACCAGTTCTCCTGCATGGGATGCTCTGTGGCGCCCCAAGGGGCATGGTTTCCTGAGGGCTGGCAGGTTGAGTCCCGTGGTGGTGCTCAGGTGTACCCAATCCCCGGGGTTAGGGTATGGATTACGGTATGGGTTCAGGTTAGGGTATGGGTTACGGTTAGGGTATGGGTGAGGGTAGAGGTTAGAGTTAGGGGAAGGAGAGGGTACGGGTTAGGGTTGGGTTTAGGGGTTACAGGTTAGAGGTTATGGGTTAGGGTACAGATTAGGGTTTAGGGTACGGGTTAGGGTTTAGGGTTTGGGGTTAGGGTTGGGGTTAGGGTTGGAGTACGGGTTAGGTTTAGGGTATGGGTTAGGGTTAGGGTACGAGTTAGGGTACGCATTAGGGTATAGTTTAGGGTACGTGTTAGGGTACGGTTTAGGGTAAGTGTTGTCGTACGGATTTGGGTACGGTTTAGGGTATGGGTTAGGGTTAGGGTACGGGTTAGGGTTAGGTTACAGTTTAGGGTTATGGTACAGGTTAGGTTACGGTTTAGGGTTAGGGTTAGGGTACGGGTTAGGGAACGGGTTAGGGATAGGTATAGGGTACGGTTTAGGGTTAGGGTATGGGTTAGGGTACAGGTTAGGGTACAGGTTAGGGTTAGGTATGGGTTAGGGTATGGGTTAGGGTCCGGGTTTGGGATAGTGTACGGGTTAGGGTATGGGTTAGTGTACAGGTTAGGGTATGGGTTAAGGTTAAGGTAGGGTACTGGTTAGGGTAGGGTACGGGTTACGGTTTAGGGTTTAGGGTTACAGTTAGGGTACGGGTTAGGGTTAGGTTATGGGTTGGGTTAGGGTACAGGTTATGGTACGATTTAGGGTATGGGTTAGGGTCAGGGTTTAGGGTTTAGGGTTAAGGTTAGGGTACAGGTTAGGGTACGGGTTAGGATTAGGTTTAGGGTTAGTTTACGGGTTAGGGGTAGGGTTAGCTGAAGGGGTAGCGTTAAGGGTAGGGTTAGGGTTTGGGGTTAGTGGTTAAGGTTAGGGTTTATTGTTTAGGGCTTCGGGATTAGGGTTAGGGTTTAGGGTTTAGTGTTAATGTTAGGGTTTAGGGTTTAAGGATTAGGGCTTATGGTTAGATTTTGGGTAGGGTTAGGGGTTAAGGTTTAGGGTTTAAGGTTAGGGGTTAGGGTTTAGAGTTAGGGTTAGACCTCAGTAGGCCAGCAGGACCAATGTGCCGGCTGTGCGGCGAGCAGAGGAGTGGGCCGAGGTGAGGGCGCTGGCTAGCGGGAGTATGGTATCCAGCGTTTTGGCGCAGGGGCCTTTGAACGTCGCTAGAGGCTCAGAAGGCCCTGCCCGTTCTAACACCCTGAATAACCGGTGTGCCCCTAGCGGCTCCGTTGGCGGTGGGGCAGCAGAGTGAGTCCCACACTGCGGCTCGGGTAATCCCAACACCCGGTGTTGCAGTGCCAGGCCCCTTGGGAAGGGCTCCTCGTGAGCCAACCTAGGGTTAGATTTAGACCCCATTACGCCGGCAGGCATGATCCTCTGGCTAGGCGGCTAGAGGTGGGTGGGCCGAGGTAAAGGTGCTGGGGAGCGGGATGGTGGGCCCCTGCATTTTGGCGCGGGAGGCTTCAAATGTCGCCAGTTTCTCCAGGGCCCTGTCTGTTCTCCCACCCTGAATGACCGGCGGCGCCCCTAGCGGCCCAGGTGGCAGCGATGTGGGAGGTTGAGTCTGGCTCTGGGGCTTGGGGTACCAGATCCCCGGCGTAGTGGCACCAGGACCCTTGGGAGGGGCCCCTGGGGCGACGACCTAGGGTGAAGATTAGCCCCAAAAAGACCGTCAGGCCCAATCCGCACACTGTGCGGCGAGTGGAGATGCGGGCCGAGGTGAGGGCGCTGGGGAGCAGGAAAGTGGGCCCAAGCGTTTTAGCGCAGGAGGTCTTCGAAGGTCGCAAGGGGCTCAGAGGGCCCTGCTCCTTCTCCCTCCTTGAATGATCGGCGGCGCCCTTACTGGCCCAGTTGGCGGCAGGGTGGCAGGTAGAGTCTGGCGCTGGGGCTCGGGTGTCCCCAATCCCCGGCGTTGCGGTGCAAGGCCCCTTGGGAGGGGCCCCTCCTGGGCCGACCAAATGTTAGAGTTAGCCCCCAGGATGCGGGCAGGCCTGATCTGCCGGGTGTGCGGCAAGCGGAAGGGCGGGCCGAGATGTGGGTGCTAGCGAGCAGGAGTGTGGGCCCAAGCGTATTCGCAAGTTGGACCTTCGAAGGTCTCCAGGGGCTCGAAGGGCCCTGCCTGTTCTCCCGCACTGAATGACCGGCAGTGCCCATAGCGGCTCGGGTGGCGTCGGGGCGGCAGGGTGAGTCTGGCGCTGGAGCTCAGGGGTCCCCAATCCCTGGCATTGCTGCGCCAGGCCCCTTGGGAGGTTCCCCTCGGGGGCCAATCTAGGGTTAGGGTTAGCCCCCAGGAGGCCCGCAGGCCTGATCAGCTGGCTGTGCGGCCAGCAGAGGGGCTGGCTGAGGTGAGGGCGCTGGTGAGCGGAAGCATGGGCCCAAGCATTCTGGCGCCAGGGGCCTTAGAAGTTCACTGGGACTGGGAGGGCCCTGTCCATTCTCCCACCCTGAATGAACCGGCGGTGCCCTAGCTGCCTAGGTGCCGGCGGGGCAGCAGGGTGAGCCCTGCACTGGGGCTGGGGGTCATCAATCCCCAGTGTTGCGTCGACAGTCCCCTTGGGAGGGGCCCCTGGGGGGCCAACCTAGGGTTAGGGTTAGCTCCGAGGAGGCCGGCAGGCCCGATCTGCCAGCTGTGTGGCGAGCGGAGGGGCAGGCCGATGTGAGGGCGCTGAAGAGCAGGAGCGTGGGCCCAAGCGTTTTGGCGCGGGAAGCCTTCGAAGGTCGCCGGGGGATCGGAGGACCCTGCCCGTTTTCCCGCCCTGAATGACCTGCGGCGCCCCTGGGGCCCGGGTGGCGGCAGGGCGACAGGGTGAGTCCGTCGCTGGGGTTGGGGGGTTCCCAATCCCCGGTGTTGCGGCACCAGGCCCCTTTGCAGGGGCCCCTCGGAGGCTGACCTAGGGTTATGGTTAGCCCCCAGGAGGCCGCAGGCCCAATCCACCGGCTGTGCGGTGAGCAGAGGGGAGGGCCGAGGTGAGGGCGCTGGCGAGCGGTAGCTTAGGCCCATGAGTTTTGGCGCGGGGGGCCTTCGAAGGTCGCCGGGGCTCAAGAAGCCCTGCCCGTTCTCCCGCACTGAATGTCCGGCGGTGCCCCTAGCGGCTCAGTTGCCGGCGGGGGAGCATGGTGAGTCGGATGCTGGGGCTAGCGGTCCGCAAACCCAGGTGTTGCGGTGCCAGGCCCGTTGGGAGGGGCCTCTCGGGGGCCGACGAAGGGATAGGGTTAGCCCCCAGGAGGCTGGCGGGCCCTATCCGCCGGCTGTGCGGCGAGCGGAGGGGCGGGCCTAGGTGAGGGCACTGGCTACCGGGAGAGTGGGCGCAAGCTTTCTGGCGCGGGGGGCCTTCGAAAGAGGCCGGGGGCTCCAAGGGCCCTTCCCGTTCTCCCGCCCTGAATGACCGGTGGCGCCCCTAGCGTCCCGGGTGGCGGCGGGGCGGCAGGGTGAGTCTGGAGTAGGGCTCAGGGGTCCAAATGCCCCGGCGAGGCGGCGCCTGGCCCCTTGGGAGGGGTCCCTCGGGGGCCGACCTAGGGTTGAGGTTAGCCCAAAGGAGGCCGGGGCCCGATCCGCCGGCTGTGCAGAGAACGGAGGGGCGGGGCGAGGTGAGGGCGCTGGCGAGGGGGAGCGTGAGCCCAAGCGTTTTGGCGCGGGGGGCCTTCGAATGTCGCCAGAGGCTCTGAGGGCCCTGCCCCTTGTCCCGCCCTGAATGACCGGCAGCGCCCCTAGTGGCCCATGTGGCAGCGGGGCAGCCGGTTGTGTCCAGCGCTGGAGCTTGGGGTTCTCCAATCCCCGGTGTTGCGGCTCTAGGCCCCTTGCTGGGGCCCCTAGGGGACCGACCTATGGTTAGATTTAGCCCCCAGGAGGCCGGAAGCCCGATCCGCCAACTCTGCGGCAAACGGAGAGGCCGGCGGAGGTGAGGCCGCTGGCGAGCGGGAGCGTGGGCTCAGGCGTTTTGGCGCGGGGGTCCTTCGAAAGTCGCTGGGGGCTTGGAGGGCCCTGTACGTTCTTCTGCCCTGAATGACCGGCGGCTCCCCTAGCGGCCCGGGTGGAGGAGGGGTGTTAGGGTGACTTGGGCGCTGGGGCTTGGGGGTCCCCAATCCTCGGCGTTGGGGCGCCAGGCCCCTTTGGAAGGGCTCTAGGGGGCCGACCAAGGGTTATTGTTAGCCCCCAGGGGGCCAGCAGGCCAGATCCGCCGGCTGTGAGGCGAGCGGAGGGGTGGACCCAGGTGAGGGCGCTTGAGAGCAAGAATGTGGACCCAAGCGTTTTGGCACGGGGGGCCTTCGAAGGTCATCGGGGGTTCGGAGGGCCCAACCCGTCCTCCTGCCCTGAATGACCAGCGGCGCTACTAGCGGCCCGGGGGGGCGGAGCGGCAGGGTGAGCCCAGCACTGGGGCTTGGGGGTCCCCAATCCCCGGCGTTGCGGGGGCAGACCCTTGGTAGTGGCCCCTCGGGGGCCGACCTAAGGTTACAGTTAGCCCCCAGGAGGCCGGCAGGCCCGATGTGCCAGCTGTGCGGCGAGCAGAGGGGAGGGCCGAGGTGAGGGCGCGGGCGAGCGGGAGCTAGGCCGAAGCGTTTTGGCGCGGGAAGCCTTCGAAGGTCGCCGGGGGATCGGAGGACCCTGCCCGTTTTCCCGCCCTGAATGACCTGCGGCGCCCCTGGGGCCCGGGTGGCGGCAGGGCGACAGGGTGAGTCCGTCGCTGGGGTTGGGGGTTCCCAATCCCCGGTGTTGCGGCACCAGGCCCCTTTGCAGGGGCCCCTCGGAGGCTGACCTAGGGTTATGGTTAGCCCCCAGGAGGCCGCAGGCCCAATCCACCGGCTGTGCGGTGAGCAGAGGGGAGGGCCGAGGTGAGGGCGCTGGCGAGCGGTAGCGTAGGCCCATGAGTTTTGGCGCGGGGGGCCTTCGAAAGTCGCCGGGGCTCAAGAAGCCCTGCCCATTCTCCCGCACTGAATGTCCGGCGGTGCCCCTAGCGGCTCAGTTGCCGGCGGGGGAGCATGGTAAGTCGGATGCTGGGGCTAGCGGTCCGCAAACCCAGGTGTTGCGGTGCCAGGCCCGTTGGGAGGGGCCTCTCGGGGGCCGACGAAGGGATAGGGTTAGCCCCCAGGAGGCTGGCGGGCCCTATCCGCCGGCTGTGCGGCGAGCGGAGGGGCGGGCCGAGGTGAGGGCACTGGCTACCGGGAGAGTGGGCGCAAGCTTTCTGGCGCGGGGGGCCTTCGAAAGAGGCCGGGGGCTCCAAGGGCCCTTCCCGTTCTCCCGCCCTGAATGACCGGTGGTGCCACTAGCGGCCTGTGTGGCGGCGGGGCAGCACGGTGAGTCCAGCACTGTGGCTCGTGGGTCTCCAATGCCCGGCATTGCCGCTCCAGGCACCTTGGGATGAGCCCCTCCGAGGGTGAGCTAGGGTTAGGGTTAGCCCCCAGGAGGCCGGCAGGCCCAATCTGCCAGCTGTGTGGCGAGCGGAGGGGCAGGCCGAGGTGAGGGCGCTGAAGAGCAGGAGCAGGGCCCAAGCGTTTTGGTGCGGGGGCCTTTGAAGGTCACCAGGGGCTCGGAGGACCCTGCCCGTTCTCCCGCCCTGAATGACCTGCGGCGCCCCTGGGGCCTGGGTGGCGGCAGGGCGACAGGGTGAGTCCGTCGCTGGGGTTGGGGGGTTCCCAATCCCCGGTGTTGTGGCACCAGGCCCCTTTGCAGGGGCCCCTCGGAGGCTGACCTAGGGTTATGGTTAGCCCCCAGGAGGCCGCAGGCCCAATCCACCGGCTGTGCGGTGAGCAGAGGGGAGGGCCGAGGTGAGGGCGCTGGCGAGCGGTAGCGTAGGCCCATGAGTTTTGGCGCGGGGGGCCTTTGAAGGTCACCAGGGGCTCGGAGGACCCTGCCCGTTCTCCCGCCCTGGATGACCGGCGGTGCCCCTAGAGGCCCGGGTGGCAGCGGGGCGGGAGGGTGAGTCTGGCGCTGGGGCTTGTGGGTCCGGAATCCCGGGCATTGCGGCACCAGGCCCCTTGGGAGGGGCCCCTCGAGGGATAGAGCTAGGGTTAGGTTTAGCCCCCAGGGGACCGTCAGGCCCAATCCGCCGGTTGTGGAGGGAGCGGAGGGTGGGCTGAAGTGATGGTGCTGGCGAGCGGGAGCGTGGGCCCAAGGGTTTTGGCGCGGAGGGCCTTCAAACGGCGCTGGGGGCTCCGAGGGCCCTGTCCGTTGTTCTGCCCTGAATGACCGACAGCTCTCCTACCGGCCCGGGTGGCGGCGGGGCGGCACAGTGCGTCCGGCGCTGGGACTCGGGGGTCACCAATTCCAGGCATTGCAGCGATAGGCCCCTTGGGAGGGGCCCCTTGGGGGCCGACCTAGGGTTCGGGTTAGCCCCCAGGAGCCTGGCAGGCCCTATCCGCCGGCTCTGCCACATGCGGAGGGGCTAGCCGAGGTGAGGGCGCTGGCGAGCGGGAGCATGGCCCCAAGCGTTTTGTCGCGGGGGACCTTCGAAGGTCGCCGGGGGCCCGGGGGGCCCTGCCCGTTCTAACGCCCTGAATGAGGACGGCGCCCCTAGCGGGCCGGGTGGTGAGGAGCGGCAGAGTGCGTCCGGCGGTGGGGTTCGGGTGTCCCCAATCCCCAGCGTGGCGGCGCCAGGCCCCTTGGGAGGGGCTCCTCTGGGGCCGACCTAGGTTTAGGGTTAGCCCAAAGGAGGCCGGCAGGCCCAAACCGCCGGCTGTGCGGCGAGCAGAGGGGCGGGCCGAGGTGAGGGCGCTGGCGAGGGGGAGCGTGGGCCCAGGGTTTTGGCACAGGGGGCCTTGGATTGTCACTGGGGGCTTGGAGGGCCCTGCCCATTCTCACACACTAAATGACCGGTGGCGCCCCTGTCGGCCAGGGTGAGGGCGTGTCGGCAGGATGAGTCTGGAGCTGGGGCTCAGTGGTCCCCGATCCCCGGCGCGGTGGCTCCAGGCACTTGGGAGGGGTCCCTCGGGGGCCGACATATGGTGAGTGTTAGCCCAAAGGAGGCCGGCGGGCCCAATCCGCCGGCTGTGCAGCGAGCGGAGGGGTGGGCCGACGTTAATGCGCTGGCAAATGGGAGCGTGGGCCCAAGCGTTTTGGCATGGGGGGCCTTCGAAGCTCACCGGGGGCTCGGAGGGCCCAGCAAGTTCTCCCGCCCTGAATGCCCGGCGGCTCCCTAGCGGCCAGGGTGGCGGCGGGGAGGCAGGGTGAGTCCGGAGCTCGGGCTCGGGGGTCCCCAATACCCGGCATGGCATTGCCAGGCCGCTTGGGAGGGGTCCCTCGGGGGCCGAGCTAGGGTTATCGTTAGCCCAAAGGAGGCCAGCAGGCCCGATTGGCCGGCTGTGCGGCGAGGGGAGGGGTGAGCCGAGGTGAGGGCGCTGGCGAGCGGGAGCTTAGGCCCAAGCGTTTTGGTGCGGGGGGCCTTCGAAGGTCATCGGGGGCTCGGAGGGCCCTGCCAGTACTCCCTCCCTGAATGACCGGTGGCGCCCCTAGCGTCCCGGGTGGCGGCGGGGCGGCAGGGTGAGTCTGGAGTAGGGCTCAGGGGTCCAAATGCCCCGGCGAGGTGGCGCCTGGCCCCTTGGGAGGGGTCCCTCGGGGGCCGACCTAGGGTTGAGGTTAGCCCAAAGGAGGCCGGGGCCCGATCCGCCGGCTGTGCAGAGAACGGAGGGGCGGGGCGAGGTGAGGGCGCTGGCGAGCGGGAGCGTGAGCCCAAGCGTTTTGGCGCGGGGGGCCTTCGAATGTCGCCAGAGGCTCTGAGGGCCCTGCCCCTTGTCCCGCCCTGAATGACCGGCAGCGCCCCTAGTGGCCCATGTGGCAGCGGGGCAGCCGGTTGTGTCCAGCGCTGGAGCTCGGGGTTCTCCAATCCCCGGTGTTGCGGCTCTAGGCCCCTTGCTGGGGCCCCTAGGGGACCGACCTATGGTTAGATTTAGCCCCCAGGAGGCCGGAAGCCCGATCCGCCAACTCTGCGGCAAGCGGAGAGGCCGGCGGAGGTGAGGCCGCTGGCGAGCGGGAGCGTGGGCTCAGGCGTTTTGGCGCGGGGGTCCTTCGAAAGTCGCTGGGGGCTTGGAGGGCCCTGTACGTTCTTCTGCCCTGAATGACCGGCGGCTCCCCTAGCGGCCCGGGTGGAGGAGGGGTGTTAGGGTGACTTGGGCGCTGGGGCTTGGGGGTCCCCAATCCTCGGCGTTGGGGCGCCAGGCCCCTTTGGAAGGGCTCTAGGGGGCCGACCAAGGGTTATTGTTAGCCCCCAGGGGGCCAGCAGGCCAGATCCGCCGGCTGTGAGGCGAGCGGAGGGGTGGACCCAGGTGAGGGCGCTTGAGAGCAAGAATGTGGACCCAAGCGTTTTGGCACGGGGGGCCTTCGAAGGTCATCGGGGGTTCGGAGGGCCCAACCCGTCCTCCTGCCCTGAATGACCAGCGGCGCTACTAGCGGCCCGGGGGGGCGGAGCGGCAGGGTGAGCCCAGCACTGGGGCTTGGGGGTCCCCAATCCCCGGCGTTGCGGGGGCAGACCCTTGGTAGTGGCCCCTCGGGGGCCGACCTAAGGTTACAGTTAGCCCCCAGGAGGCCGGCAGGCCCGATGTGCCAGCTGTGCGGCGAGCGGAGGGGAGGGCCGAGGTGAGGGCGCGGGCGAGCGGGAGATAGGCCGAAGCGTTTTGGCGCGGGAAGCCTTCGAAGGTCGCCGGGGGATCGGAGGACCCTGCCCGTTTTCCCGCCCTGAATGACCTGCGGCGCCCCTGGGGCCCGGGTGGCGGCAGGGCGACAGGGTGAGTCCGTCGCTGGGGTTGGGGGGTTCCCAATCCCCGGTGTTGCGGCACCAGGCCCCTTTGCAGTGGCCCCTCGGAGGCTGACCTAGGGTTATGGTTAGCCCCCAGGAGGCCGCAGGCCCAATCCACCGGCTGTGCGGTGAGCAGAGGGGAGGGCCGAGGTGAGGGCGCTGGCGAGCGGTAGCTTAGGCCCATGAGTTTTGGCGCGGTGGGCCTTCGAAGGTCGCCGGGGCTCAAGAAGCCCTGCCCGTTCTCCCGCACTGAATGTCCGGCGCTGCCCCTAGCGGCTCAGTTGCCGGCGGGGGAGCATGGTGAGTCGGATGCTGGGGCCAGCGGTCCGCAAACCCAGGTGTTGCGGTGCCAGGCCCGTTGGGAGGGGCCTCTCGGGGGCCGACGAAGGGATAGGGTTAGCCCCCAGGAGGCTGGCGGGCCCTATCCGCCGGCTGTGCGGCGAGCGGAGGGGCGGGCCGAGGTGAGGGCACTGGCTACCGGGAGAGTGGGCGCAAGCTTTCTGGCGCGGGGGGCCTTCGAAAGAGGCCGGGGGCTCCAAGGGCCCTTCCCGTTCTCCCGCCCTGAATGACCGGTGGTGCCACTAGCGGCCTGTGTGGCGGCGGGGCAGCACGGTGAGTCCAGCACTGTGGCTCGTGGGTCTCCAATGCCCGGCATTGCCGCTCCAGGCACCTTGGGATGAGCCCCTCCGAGGGTGAGCTAGGGTTAGGGTTAGCCCCCAGGAGGCCGGCAGGCCCAATCTGCCAGCTGTGTGGCGAGCGGAGGGGCAGGCCGAAGTGAGGGCGCTGAAGAGCAGGAGCAGGGCCCAAGCGTTTTGGTGCGGGGGCCTTTGAAGGTCACCAGGGGCTCGGAGGACCCTGCCCGTTCTCCCGCCCTGAATGACCTGCGGCGCCCCTGGGGCCTGGGTGGCGGCAGGGCGACAGGGTGAGTCCGTCGCTGGGGTTGGGGGGTTCCAATCCCCGGTGATGCGGCACCAGGCCCCTTTGCAGGGGCCCCTCGGAGGCTGACCTAGGGTTATGGTTAGCCCCCAGGAGGCCGCAGGCCCAATCCACCGGCTGTGCGGTGAGCAGAGGGGAGGGCCGAGGTGAGGGCGCTGGCGAGCGGTAGCGTAGGCCCATGAGTTTTGGCGCGGGGGGCCTTTGAAGGTCACCAGGGGCTCGGAGGACCCTGCCCGTTCTCCCGCCCTGGATGACCGGCGGTGCCCCTAGAGGCCCGGGTGGCAGCGGGGCGGGAGGGTGAGTCTGGCGCTGGGGCTTGTGGGTCTGGAATCCCGGGCATTGCGGCACCAGGCCCCTTGGGAGGGGCCCCTCGAGGGATCGAGCTAGGGTTAGGTTTAGCCCCCAGGGGACCGTCAGGCCCAATCCGCCGGTTGTGCAGGGAGCGGAGGGTGGGCTGAAGTGATGGTGCTGGCGAGCGGGAGCGTGGGCCCAAGGGTTTTGGCGCGGAGGGCCTTCAAACGGCGCTGGGGGCTCCGAGGGCCCTGTCCGTTGTTCTGCCCTGAATGACCGACAGCTCTCCTACCGGCCCGGGTGGCGGCGGGGCGGCACAGTGCGTCCGGCGCTGGGACTCGGGGGTCACCAATCCCAGGCATTGCAGCGATAGGCCCCTTGGGAGGGGCCCCTTGGGGGCCGACCTAGGGTTCGGGTTAGCCCCCAGGAGGCTGGCAGGCCCTATCCGCCGGCTCTGCCACATGCGGAGGGGCTAGCCGAGGTGAGGGCGCTGGCGAGCGGGAGCATGGCCCCAAGCGTTTTGTCGCGGGGGACCTTCGAAGGTCGCCGGGGGCCCGGGGGGCCCTGCCCGTTCTAACGCCCTGAATGAGGACGGCGCCCCTAGCGGGCCGGGTGGTGAGGAGCGGCAGAGTGCGTCCGGCGGTGGGGTTCGGGTGTCCCCAATCCCCAGCGTGGCGGCGCCAGGCCCCTTGGGAGGGGCTCCTCTGGGGCCGACCTAGGTTTAGGGTTAGCCCAAAGGAGGCCGGCAGGCCCAAACCGCCGGCTGTGCGGCGAGCAGAGGGGCGGGCCGAGGTGAGGGCGCTGGCGAGGGGGAGCGTGGGCCCAGGGTTTTGGCACAGGGGGCCTTGGATTGTCACTGGGGGCTTGGAGGGCCCTGCCCATTCTCACACACTAAATGACCGGTGGCGCCCCTGTCGGCCAGGGTGGCGGCGTGTCGGCAGGATGAGTCTGGAGCTGGGGCTCAGTGGTCCCCGATCCCTGGCGCGGTGGCTCCAGGCACTTGGGAGGGGTCCCTCGGGGGCCGACATATGGTGAGTGTTAGCCCAAAGGAGGCCGGCGGGCCCAATCCGCCGGCTGTGCAGCGAGCGGAGGGGTGGGCCGACGTTAATGCGCTGGCAAATGGGAGCGTGGGCCCAAGCGTTTTGGCATGGGGGGCCTTCGAAGCTCACCGGGGGCTCGGAGGGCCCAGCAAGTTCTCCCGCCCTGAATGCCCGGCGGCTCCCTAGCGGCCAGGGTGGCGGCGGGGAGGCAGGGAGAGTCCGGAGCTCGGGCTCGGGGGTCCCCAATACCCGGCATGGCATTGCCAGGCCGCTTGGGAGGGGTCCCTCGGGGGCCGAGCTAGGGTTATCGTTAGCCCAAAGGAGGCCAGCAGGCCCGATTGGCCGGCTGTGCGGCGAGGGGAGGGGTGAGCCGAGGTGAGGGCGCTGGCGAGCGGGAGCTTAGGCCCAAGCGTTTTGGTGCGGGGGGCCTTCGAAGGTCATCGGGGGCTCGGAGGGCCCTGCCAGTACTCCCTCCCTGAATGACCGGTGGCGCCCCTAGCGTCCCGGGTGGCGGCGGGGCGGCAGGGTGAGTCTGGAGTAGGGCTCAGGGGTCCAAATGCCCCGGCGAGGCGGCGCCTGGCCCCTTGGGAGGGGTCCCTCGGGGGCCGACCTAGGGTTGAGGTTAGCCCAAAGGAGGCCGGGGCCCGATCCGCCGGCTGTGCAGAGAACGGAGGGGCGGGGCGAGGTGAGGGCGCTGGCGAGCGGGAGCGTGAGCCCAAGCGTTTTGGCGCGGGGGGCCTTCGAATGTCGCCAGAGGCTCTGAGGGCCCTGCCCCTTGTCCCGCCCTGAATGACCGGCAGCGCCCCTAGTGGCCCATGTGGCAGCGGGGCAGCCGGTTGTGTCCAGCGCTGGAGCTCGGGGTTCTCCAATCCCCGGTGTTGCGGCTCTAGGCCCCTTGCTGGGGCCACTAGGGGACCGACCTATGGTTAGATTTAGCCCCCAGGAGGCCGGAAGCCCGATCCGCCAACTCTGCGGCAAGCGGAGAGGCCGCCGGAGGTGAGGCCGCTGGCGAGCGGGAGCGTGGGCTCAGGCGTTTTGGCGCGGGGGTCCTTCGAAAGTCGCTGGGGGCTTGGAGGGCCCTGTACGTTCTTCTGCCCTGAATGACCGGCGGCTCCCCTAGCGGCCCGGGTGGAGGAGGGGTGTTAGGGTGACTTGGGCGCTGGGGCTTGGGGGTCCCCAATCCTCGGCGTTGGGGCGCCAGGCCCCTTTGGAAGGGCTCTAGGGGGCCGACCAAGGGTTATTGTTAGCCCCCAGGGGGCCAGCAGGCCAGATCCGCCGGCTGTGAGGCGAGCGGAGGGGTGGACCCAGGTGAGGGCGCTTGAGAGCAAGAATGTGGACCCAAGCGTTTTGGCACGGGGGGCCTTCGAAGGTCATCGGGGGTTCGGAGGGCCCAACCCGTCCTCCTGCCCTGAATGACCAGCGGCGCTACTAGCGGCCCGGGGGGGCGGAGCGGCAGGGTGAGCCCAGCACTGGGGCTTGGGGGTCCCCAATCCCCGGCGTTGCGGGGGCAGACCCTTGGTAGTGGCCCCTCGGGGGCCGACCTAAGGTTACAGTTAGCCCCCAGGAGGCCTGCAGGCCCGATGTGCCAGCTGTGCGGCGAGCAGAGGGGAGGGCCGAGGTGAGGGCGCGGGCGAGCGGGAGCTAGGCCGAAGCGTTTTGGCGCGGGAAGCCTTCGAAGGTCGCCGGGGGATCGGAGGACCCTGCCCGTTTTCCCGCCCTGAATGACCTGCGGCGCCCCTGGGGCCCGGGTGGCGGCAGGGCGACAGGGTGAGTCCGTCGCTGGGGTTGGGGGTTCCCAATCCCCGGTGTTGCGGCACCAGGCCCCTTTGCAGGGGCCCCTCGGAGGCTGACCTAGGGTTATGGTTAGCCCCCAGGAGGCCGCAGGCCCAATCCACTGGCTGTGCGGTGAGCAGAGGGGAGGGCCGAGGTGAGGGCGCTGGTGAGCGGTAGCTTAGGCCCATGAGTTTTGGCGCGGTGGGCCTTCGAAGGTCGCCGGGGCTCAAGAAGCCCTGCCCGTTCTCCCGCACTGAATGTCCGGCGGTGCCCCTAGCGGCTCAGTTGCCGGCGGGGGAGCATGGTGAGTCGGATGCTGGGGCTAGCGGTCCGCAAACCCAGGTGTTGCGGTGCCAGGCCCGTTGGGAGGGGCCTCTCGGGGGCCGACGAAGGGATAGGGTTAGCCCCCAGGAGGCTGGCGGGCCCTATCCGCCGGCTGTGCGGCGAGCGGAGGGGCGGGCCGAGGTGAGGGCACTGGCTACCGGGAGAGTGGGCGCAAGCTTTCTGGCGCGGGGGGCCTTCGAAAGAGGCCGGGGGCTCCAAGGGCCCTTCCCGTTCTCCCGCCCTGAATGACCGGTGGTGCCACTAGCGGCCTGTGTGGCGGCGGGGCAGCACGGTGAGTCCAGCACTGTGGCTCGTGGGTCTCCAATGCCCGGCATTGCCGCTCCAGGCACCTTGGGATGAGCCCCTCCGAGGGTGAGCTAGGGTTAGGGTTAGCCCCCAGGAGGCCGGCAGGCCCAATCTGCCAGCTGTGTGGCGAGCGGAGGGGCAGGCCGAGGTGAGGGCGCTGAAGAGCAGGAGCAGGGCCCAAGCGTTTTGGTGCGGGGGCCTTTGAAGGTCACCAGGGGCTCGGAGGACCCTGCCCGTTCTCCCGCCCTGAATGACCTGCGGCGCCCCTGGGGCCCGGGTGGCGGCAGGGCGACAGGGTGAGTCCGTCGCTGGGGTTGGGGGGTTCCCAATCCCCGGTGTTGCGGCACCAGGCCCCTTTGCAGGGGCCCCTCGGAGGCTGACCTAGGGTTATGGTTAGCCCCCAGGAGGCCGCAGGCCCAATCCACCGGCTGTGCGGTGAGCAGAGGGGAGGGCGGAGGTGAGGGCGCTGGCGAGCGGTAGCGTAGGCCCCTGAGTTTTGGCGCGGGGGGCCTTTGAAGGTCACCAGGGGCTCGGAGGACCCTGCCCGTTCTCCCGCCCTGGATGACCGGCGGTGCCCCTAGAGGCCCGGGTGGCAGCGGGGCGGGAGGGTGAGTCTGGCGCTGGGGCTTGTGTGTCCGGAATCCCGGGCATTGAGGCACCAGGCCCCTTGGGAGGGGCCCCTCGAGGGATCGAGCTAGGGTTAGGTTTAGCCCCCAGGGGACCATCAGGCACAATCCGCCGGTTGTGCAGGGAGCGGAGGGTGGGCTGAAGTGATGGTGCTGGCGAGCGGGAGCGTGGGCCCAAGGGTTTTGGCGCGGAGGGCCTTCAAACGGCGCTGGGGGCTCCGAGGGCCCTGTCCGTTGTTCTGCCCTGAATGACCGACAGCTCTCCTACCGTCCCGGGTGGCGGCGGGGCGGCACAGTGCGTCCGGCGCTGGGACTCGGGGGTCACCAATCCCAGGCATTGCAGCGATAGGCCCCTTGGGAGGGGCCCCTTGGGGGCCGACCTAGGGTTCGGGTTAGCCCCCAGGAGGCTGGCAGGCCCTATCCGCCGGCTCTGCCACATGCGGAGGGGCTAGCCGAGGTGAGGGCGCTGGCGAGCGGGAGCATGGCCCCAAGCGTTTTGTCGCGGGGGACCTTCGAAGGTCGCCGGGGGCCCGGGGGGCCCTGCCCGTTCTAACGCCCTGAATGAGGACGGCGCCCCTAGCGGGCCGGGTGGTGAGGAGTGGCAGAGTGCGTCCGGCGGTGGGGTTCGGGTGTCCCCAATCCCCAGCGTGGCGGCGCCAGGCCCCTTGGGAGGGGCTCCTCTGGGGCCGACCTAGGTTTAGGGTTAGCCCAAAGGAGGCCGGCAGGCCCGAACCGCCGGCTGTGCGGCGAGCAGAGGGGCGGGCCGAGGTGAGGGCGCTGGCGAGGGGGAGCGTGGGCCCAGGGTTTTGGCACAGGGGGCCTTGGATTGTCACTGGGGGCTTGGAGGGCCCTGCCCATTCTCACACACTAAATGACCGGTGGCGCCCCTGTCGGCCAGGGTGGCGGCGTGTCGGCAGGATGAGTCTGGAGCTGGGGCTCAGTGGTCCCCGATCCCCGGCGCGGTGGCTCCAGGCACTTGGGAGGGGTCCCTCGGGGGCCGACATATGGTGAGTGTTAGCCCAAAGGAGGCCGGCGGGCCCAATCCGCCGGCTGTGCAGCGAGCGGAGGGGTGGGCCGACGTTAATGCGCTGGCAAATGGGAGCGTGGGCCCAAGCGTTTTGGCATGGGGGGCCTTCGAAGCTCACCGGGGGCTCGGAGGGCCCAGCAAGTTCTCCCGCCCTGAATGCCCGGCGGCTCCCTAGCGGCCAGGGTGGCGGCGGGGAGGCAGGGAGAGTCCGGAGCTCGGGCTCGGGGGTCCCCAATACCCGGCATGGCATTGCCAGGCCGCTTGGGAGGGGTCCCTCGGGGGCCGAGCTAGGGTTATCGTTAGCCCAAAGGAGGCCAGCAGGCCCGATTGGCCGGCTGTGCGGCGAGGGGAGGGGTGAGCCGAGGTGAGGGCGCTGGCGAGCGGGAGCTTAGGCCCAAGCGTTTTGGTGCGGGGGGCCTTCGAAGGTCATCGGGGGCTCGGAGGGCCCTGCCAGTACTCCCTCCCTGAATGACCGGTGGCGCCCCTAGCGTCCCGGGTGGCGGCGGGGCGGCAGGGTGAGTCTGGAGTAGGGCTCAGGGGTCCAAATGCCCCGGCGAGGTGGCGCCTGGCCCCTTGGGAGGGGTCCCTCGGGGGCCGACCTAGGGTTGAGGTTAGCCCAAAGGAGGCCGGGGCCCGATCCGCCGGCTGTGCAGAGAACGGAGGGGCGGGGCGAGGTGAGGGCGCTGGCGAGCGGGAGCGTGAGCCCAAGCGTTTTGGCGCGGGGGGCCTTCGAATGTCGCCAGAGGCTCTGAGGGCCCTGCCCCTTGTCCCGCCCTGAATGACCGGCAGCGCCCCTAGTGGCCCATGTGGCAGCGGGGCAGCCGGTTGTGTCCAGCGCTGGAGCTCGGGGTTCTCCAATCCCCGGTGTTGCGGCTCTAGGCCCCTTGCTGGGGCCCCTAGGGGACCGACCTATGGTTAGATTTAGCCCCCAGGAGGCCGGAAGCCCGATCCGCCAACTCTGCGGCAAGCGGAGAGGCCGGCGGAGGTGAGGCCGCTGGCGAGCGGGAGCGTGGGCTCAGGCGTTTTGGCGCGGGGGTCCTTCGAAAGTCGCTGGGGGCTTGGAGGGCCCTGTACGTTCTTCTGCCCTGAATGACCGGCGGCTCCCCTAGCGGCCCGGGTGGAGGAGGGGTGTTAGGGTGACTTGGGCGCTGGGGCTTGGGGGTCCCCAATCCTCGGCGTTGGGGCGCCAGGCCCCTTTGGAAGGGCTCTAGGGGGCCGACCAAGGGTTATTGTTAGCCCCCAGGGGGCCAGCAGGCCAGATCCGCCGGCTGTGAGGCGAGCGGAGGGGTGGACCCAGGTGAGGGCGCTTGAGAGCAAGAATGTGGACCCAAGCGTTTTGGCACGGGGGGCCTTCGAAGGTCATCGGGGGTTCGGAGGGCCCAACCCGTCCTCCTGCCCTGAATGACCAGCGGCGCTACTAGCGGCCCGGGGGGACGGAGCGGCAGGGTGAGCCCAGCACTGGGGCTTGGGGGTCCCCAATCCCCGGCGTTGCGGGGGCAGACCCTTGGTAGTGGCCCCTCGGGGGCCGACCTAAGGTTACAGTTAGCCCCCAGGAGGCCGGCAGGCCCGATGTGCCAGCTGTGCGGCGAGCGGAGGGGAGGGCCGAGGTGAGGGCGCGGGCGAGCGGGAGCTAGGCCGAAGCGTTTTGGCGCGGGAAGCCTTCGAAGGTCGCCGGGGGATCGGAGGACCCTGCCCGTTTTCCCGCCCTGAATGACCTGCGGCGCCCCTGGGGCCCGGGTGGCGGCAGGGCGACAGGGTGAGTCCGTCGCTGGGGTTGGGGGGTTCCCAATCCCCGGTGTTGCGGCACCAGGCCCCTTTGCAGGGGCCCCTCGGAGGCTGACCTAGGGTTATGGTTAGCCCCCAGGAGGCCGCAGGCCCAATCCACCGGCTGTGCGGTGAGCAGAGGGGAGGGCCGAGGTGAGGGCGCTGGCGAGCGGTAGCGTAGGCCCATGAGTTTTGGCGCGGTGGGCCTTCGAAGGTCGCCGGGGCTCAAGAAGCCCTGCCCGTTCTCCCGCACTGAATGTCCGGCGGTGCCCCTAGCGGCTCACTTGCCGGCGGGGGAGCATGGTGAGTCGGATGCTGGGGCTAGCGGTCCGCAAACCCAGGTGTTGCGGTGCCAGGCCCGTTGGGAGGGGCCTCTCGGGGGCCGACGAAGGGATAGGGTTAGCCCCCAGGAGGCTGGCGGGCCCTATCCGCCGGCTGTGTGGCGAGCGGAGGGGCGGGCCGAGGTGAGGGCACTGGCTACCGGGAGAGTGGGCGCAAGCTTTCTGGCGCGGGGGGCCTTCGAAAGAGGCCGGGGGCTCCAAGGGCCCTTCCCGTTCTCCCGCCCTGAATGACCGGTGGTGCCACTAGCGGCCTGTGTGGCGGCGGGGCAGCACGGTGAGTCCAGCACTGTGGCTCGTGGGTCTCCAATGCCCGGCATTGCCGCTCCAGGCACCTTGGGATGAGCCCCTCCGAGGGTGAGCTAGGGTTAGGGTTAGCCCCCAGGAGGCCGGCAGGCCCAATCTGCCAGCTGTGTGGCGAGCGGAGGGGCAGGCCGAGGTGAGGGCGCTGAAGAGCAGGAGCAGGGCCCAAGCGTTTTGGTGCGGGGGCCTTTGAAGGTCACCAGGGGCTCGGAGGACCCTGCCCGTTCTCCCGCCCTGAATGACCTGCGGCGCCCCTGGGGCCCGGGTGGCGGCAGGGCGACAGGGTGAGTCCGTCGCTGGGGTTGGGGGGTTCCCAATCCCCGGTGTTGCGGCACCAGGCCCCTTTGCAGGGGCCCCTCGGAGGCTGACCTAGGGTTATGGTTAGCCCCCAGGAGGCCGCAGGCCCAATCCACCGGCTGTGCGGTGAGCAGAGGGGAGGGCGGAGGTGAGGGCGCTGGCGAGCGGTAGCGTAGGCCCATGAGTTTTGGCGCGGGGGGCCTTTGAAGGTCACCAGGGGCTCGGAGGACCCTGCCCGTTCTCCCGCCCTGGATGACCGGCGGTGCCCCTAGAGGCCCGGGTGGCAGCGGGGCGGGAGGGTGAGTCTGGCGCTGGGGCTTGTGGGTCCGGAATCCCGGGCATTGAGGCACCAGGCCCCTTGGGAGGGGCCCCTCGAGGGATCGAGCTAGGGTTAGGTTTAGCCCCCAGGGGACCATCAGGCACAATCCGCCGGTTGTGCAGGGAGCGGAGGGTGGGCTGAAGTGATGGTGCTGGCGAGCGGGAGCGTGGGCCCAAGGGTTTTGGCGCGGAGGGCCTTCAAACGGCGCTGGGGGCTCCGAGGGCCCTGTCCGTTGTTCTGCCCTGAATGACCGACAGCTCTCCTACCGTCCCGGGTGGCGGCGGGGCGGCACAGTGCGTCCGGCGCTGGGACTCGGGGGTCACCAATCCCAGGCATTGCAGCGATAGGCCCCTTGGGAGGGGCCCCTTGGGGGCCGACCTAGGGTTCGGGTTAGCCCCCAGGAGGCTGGCAGGCCCTATCCGCTGGCTCTGCCACATGCGGAGGGGCTAGCCGAGGTGAGGGCGCTGGCGAGCGGGAGCATGGCCCCAAGCGTTTTGTCGCGGGGGACCTTCGAAGGTCGCCGGGGGCCCGGGGGGCCCTGCCCGTTCTAACGCCCTGAATGAGGACGGCGCCCCTAGCGGGCCGGGTGGTGAGGAGCGGCAGAGTGCGTCCGGCGGTGGGGTTCGGGTGTCCCCAATCCCCAGCGTGGCGGCGCCAGGCCCCTTGGGAGGGGCTCCTCTGGGGCCGACCTAGGTTTAGGGTTAGCCCAAAGGAGGCCGGCAGGCCCGAACCGCCGGCTGTGCGGCGAGCAGAGGGGCGGGCCGAGGTGAGGGCGCTGGCGAGGGGGAGCGTGGGCCCAGGGTTTTGGCACAGGGGGCCTTGGATTGTCACTGGGGGCTTGGAGGGCCCTGCCCATTCTCACACACTAAATGACCGGTGGCGCCCCTGTCGGCCAGGGTGGCGGCGTGTCGGCAGGATGAGTCTGGAGCTGGGGCTCAGTGGTCCCCGATCCCCGGCGCGGTGGCTCCAGGCACTTGGGAGGGGTCCCTCGGGGGCCGACATATGGTGAGTGTTAGCCCAAAGGAGGCCGGCGGGCCCAATCCGCCGGCTGTGCAGCGAGCGGAGGGGTGGGCCGACGTTAATGCGCTGGCAAATGGGAGCGTGGGCCCAAGCGTTTTGGCATGGGGGGCCTTCGAAGCTCACCGGGGGCTCGGAGGGCCCAGCAAGTTCTCCCGCCCTGAATGCCCGGCGGCTCCCTAGCGGCCAGGGTGGCGGCGGGGAGGCAGGGAGAGTCCGGAGCTCGGGCTCGGGGGTCCCCAATACCCGGCATGGCATTGCCAGGCCGCTTGGGAGGGGTCCCTCGGGGGCCGAGCTAGGGTTATCGTTAGCCCAAAGGAGGCCAGCAGGCCCGATTGGCCGGCTGTGCGGCGAGGGGAGGGGTGAGCCGAGGTGAGGGCGCTGGCGAGCGGGAGCTTAGGCCCAAGCGTTTTGGTGCGGGGGGCCTTCGAAGGTCATCGGGGGCTCGGAGGGCCCTGCCAGTACTCCCTCCCTGAATGACCGGTGGCGCCCCTAGCGTCCCGGGTGGCGGCGGGGCGGCAGGGTGAGTCTGGAGTAGGGCTCAGGGGTCCAAATGCCCCGGCGAGGTGGCGCCTGGCCCCTTGGGAGGGGTCCCTCGGGGGCCGACCTAGGGTTGAGGTTAGCCCAAAGGAGGCCGGGGCCCGATCCGCCGGCTGTGCAGAGAACGGAGGGGCGGGGCGAGGTGAGGGCGCTGGCGAGCGGGAGCGTGAGCCCAAGCGTTTTGGCGCGGGGGGCCTTCGAATGTCGCCAGAGGCTCTGAGGGCCCTGCCCCTTGTCCCGCCCTGAATGACCGGCAGCGCCCCTAGTGGCCCATGTGGCAGCGGGGCAGCCGGTTGTGTCCAGCGCTGGAGCTCGGGGTTCTCCAATCCCCGGTGTTGCGGCTCTAGGCCCCTTGCTGGGGCCCCTAGGGGACCGACCTATGGTTAGATTTAGCCCCCAGGAGGCCGGAAGCCCGATCCGCCAACTCTGCGGCAAGCGGAGAGGCCGGCGGAGGTGAGGCCGCTGGCGAGCGGGAGCGTGGGCTCAGGCGTTTTGGCGCGGGGGTCCTTCGAAAGTCGCTGGGGGCTTGGAGGGCCCTGTACGTTCTTCTGCCCTGAATGACCGGCGGCTCCCCTAGCGGCCCGGGTGGAGGAGGGGTGTTAGGGTGACTTGGGCGCTGGGGCTTGGGGGTCCCCAATCCTCGGCGTTGGGGCGCCAGGCCCCTTTGGAAGGGCTCTAGGGGGCCGACCAAGGGTTATTGTTAGCCCCCAGGGGGCCAGCAGGCCAGATCCGCCGGCTGTGAGGCGAGCGGAGGGGTGGACCCAGGTGAGGGCGCTTGAGAGCAAGAATGTGGACCCAAGCGTTTTGGCACGGGGGGCCTTCGAAGGTCATCGGGGGTTCGGAGGGCCCAACCCGTCCTCCTGCCCTGAATGACCAGCGGCGCTACTAGCGGCCCGGGGGGGCGGAGCGGCAGGGTGAGCCCAGCACTGGGGCTTGGGGGTCCCCAATCCCCGGCGTTGCGGGGGCAGACCCTTGGTAGTGGCCCCTCGGGGGCCGACCTAAGGTTACAGTTAGCCCCCAGGAGGCCGGCAGGCCCGATGTGCCAGCTGTGCGGCGAGCGGAGGGGAGGGCCGAGGTGAGGGCGCGGGCGAGCGGGAGCTAGGCCGAAGCGTTTTGGCGCGGGAAGCCTTCGAAGGTCGCCGGGGGATCGGAGGACCCTGCCCGTTTTCCCGCCCTGAATGACCTGCGGCGCCCCTGGGGCCCGGGTGGCGGCAGGGCGACAGGGTGAGTCCGTCGCTGGGGTTGGGGGGTTCCCAATCCCCGGTGTTGCGGCACCAGGCCCCTTTGCAGGGGCCCCTCGGAGGCTGACCTAGGGTTATGGTTAGCCCCCAGGAGGCCGCAGGCCCAATCCACCGGCTGTGCGGTGAGCAGAGGGGAGGGCCGAGGTGAGGGCGCTGGCGAGCGGTAGCGTAGGCCCATGAGTTTTGGCGCGGGGGGCCTTCGAAGGTCGCCGGGGCTCAAGAAGCCCTGCCCGTTCTCCCGCACTGAATGTCCGGCGGTGCCCCTAGCGGCTCAGTTGCCGGCGGGGCAGCATGGTGAGTCGGATGCTGGGGCTAGCGGTCCGCTAACCCAGGTGTTGCGGTGCCAGGCCCGTTGGGAGGGGCCTCTCGGGGGCCGACGAAGGGATAGGGTTAGCCCCCAGGAGGCTGGCGGGCCCTATCCGCCGGCTGTGCGGCGAGCGGAGGGGCGGGCCGAGGTGAGGGCACTGGCTACCGGGAGAGTGGGCGCAAGCTTTCTGGCGCGGGGGGCCTTCGGAAGAGGCCGGGGGCTCCAAGGGCCCTTCCCGTTCTCCCGCCCTGAATGACCGGTGGTGCCACTAGCGGCCTGTGTGGCAGCGGGGCAGCACGGTGAGTCCAGCACTGTGGCTCGTGGGTCTCCAATGCCCGGCATTGCCGCTCCAGGCACCTTGGGATGAGCCCCTCCGAGGGTGAGCTAGGGTTAGGGTTAGCCCCCAGGAGGCCGGCAGGCCCAATCTGCCAGCTGTGTGGCGAGCGGAGGGGCAGGCCGAGGTGAGGGCGCTGAAGAGCAGGAGCAGGGCCCAAGCGTTTTGGTGCGGGGGCCTTTGAAGGTCACCAGGGGCTCGGAGGACCCTGCCCGTTCTCCCGCCCTGAATGACCTGCGGCGCCCCTGGGGCCCGGGTGGCGGCAGGGCGACAGGGTGAGTCCGTCGCTGGGGTTGGGGGGTTCCCAATCCCCGGTGTTGCGGCACCAGGCCCCTTTGCAGGGGCCCCTCGGAGGCTGACCTAGGGTTATGGTTAGCCCCCAGGAGGCCGCAGGCCCAATCCACCGGCTGTGCGGTGAGCAGAGGGGAGGGCGGAGGTGAGGGCGCTGGCGAGCGGAAGCGTAGGCCCCTGAGTTTTGGCGCGGGGGGCCTTTGAAGGTCACCAGGGGCTCGGAGGACCCTGCCCGTTCTCCCGCCCTGGATGACCGGCGGTGCCCCTAGAGGCCCGGGTGGCAGCGGGGCGGGAGGGTGAGTCTGGCGCTGGGGCTTGTGGGTCCGGAATCCCGGGCATTGAGGCACCAGGCCCCTTGGGAGGGGCCCCTCGAGGGATCGAGCTAGGGTTAGGTTTAGCCCCCAGGGGACCATCAGGCACAATCCGCCGGTTGTGCAGGGAGCGGAGGGTGGGCTGAAGTGATGGTGCTGGCGAGCGGGAGCGTGGGCCCAAGGGTTTTGGCGCGGAGGGCCTTCAAACGGCGCTGGGGGCTCCGAGGGCCCTGTCCGTTGTTCTGCCCTGAATGACCGACAGCTCTCCTACCGTCCCGGGTGGCGGCGGGGCGGCACAGTGCGTCCGGCGCTGGGACTCGGGGGTCACCAATCCCAGGCATTGCAGCGATAGGCCCCTTGGGAGGGGCCCCTTGGGGGCCGACCTAGGGTTCGGGTTAGCCCCCAGGAGGCTGGCAGGCCCTATCCGCCGGCTCTGCCACATGCGGAGGGGCTAGCCGAGGTGAGGGCGCTGGCGAGCGGGAGCATGGCCCCAAGCGTTTTGTCGCGGGGGACCTTCGAAGGTCGCCGGGGGCCCGGGGGGCCCTGCCCGTTCTAACGCCCTGAATGAGGACGGCGCCCCTAGCGGGCCGGGTGGTGAGGAGCGGCAGAGTGCGTCCGGCGGTGGGGTTCGGGTGTCCCCAATCCCCAGCGTGGCGGCGCCAGGCCCCTTGGGAGGGGCTCCTCTGGGGCCGACCTAGGTTTAGGGTTAGCCCAAAGGAGGCCGGCAGGCCCGAACCGCCGGCTGTGCGGCGAGCAGAGGGGCGGGCCGAGGTGAGGGCGCTGGCGAGGGGGAGCGTGGGCCCAGGGTTTTGGCACAGGGGGCCTTGGATTGTCACTGGGGGCTTGGAGGGCCCTGCCCATTCTCACACACTAAATGACCGGTGGCGCCCCTGTCGGCCAGGGTGGCGGCGTGTCGGCAGGATGAGTCTGGAGCTGGGGCTCAGTGGTCCCCGATCCCCGGCGCGGTGGCTCCAGGCACTTGGGAGGGGTCCCTCGGGGGCCGACATATGGTGAGTGTTAGCCCAAAGGAGGCCGGCGGGCCCAATCCGCCGGCTGTGCAGCGAGCGGAGGGGTGGGCCGACGTTAATGCGCTGGCAAGCGGGAGCGTGGGCCCAAGCGTTTTGGCATGGGGGGCCTTCGAAGCTCACCGGGGGCTCGGAGGGCCCAGCAAGTTCTCCCGCCCTGAATGCCCGGCGGCTCCCTAGCGGCCAGGGTGGCGGCGGGGAGGCAGGGAGAGTCCGGAGCTCGGGCTCGGGGGTCCCCAATACCCGGCATGGCATTGCCAGGCCGCTTGGGAGGGGTCCCTCGGGGGCCGAGCTAGGGTTATCGTTAGCCCAAAGGAGGCCAGCAGGCCCGATTGGCCGGCTGTGCGGCGAGGGGAGGGGTGAGCCGAGGTGAGGGCGCTGGCGAGCGGGAGCTTAGGCCCAAGCGTTTTGGTGCGGGGGGCCTTCGAAGGTCATCGGGGGCTCGGAGGGCCCTGCCAGTACTCCCTCCCTGAATGACCGGTGGCGCCCCTAGCGTCCCGGGTGGCGGCGGGGCGGCAGGGTGAGTCTGGAGTAGGGCTCAGGGGTCCAAATGCCCCGGCGAGGCGGCGCCTGGCCCCTTGGGAGGGGTCCCTCGGGGGCCGACCTAGGGTTGAGGTTAGCCCAAAGGAGGCCGGGGCCCGATCCGCCGGCTGTGCAGAGAACGGAGGGGCGGGGCGAGGTGAGGGCGCTGGCGAGCGGGAGCGTGAGCCCAAGCGTTTTGGCGCGGGGGGCCTTCGAATGTCGCCAGAGGCTCTGAGGGCCCTGCCCCTTGTCCCGCCCTGAATGACCGGCAGCGCCCCTAGTGGCCCATGTGGCAGCGGGGCAGCCGGTTGTGTCCAGCGCTGGAGCTCGGGGTTCTCCAATCCCCGGTGTTGCGGCTCTAGGCCCCTTGCTGGGGCCCCTAGGGGACCGACCTATGGTTAGATTTAGCCCCCAGGAGGCCGGAAGCCCGATCCGCCAACTCTGCGGCAAGCGGAGAGGCCGGCGGAGGTGAGGCCGCTGGCGAGCGGGAGCGTGGGCTCAGGCGTTTTGGCGCGGGGGTCCTTCGAAAGTCGCTGGGGGCTTGGAGGGCCCCGTACGTTCTTCTGCCCTGAATGACCGGCGGCTCCCCTAGCGGCCCGGGTGGAGGAGGGGTGTTAGGGTGACTTGGGCGCTGGGGCTTGGGGGTCCCCAATCCTCGGCGTTGGGGCGCCAGGCCCCTTTGGAAGGGCTCTAGGGGGCCGACCAAGGGTTATTGTTAGCCCCCAGGGGGCCAGCAGGCCAGATCCGCCGGCTGTGAGGCGAGCGGAGGGGTGGACCCAGGTGAGGGCGCTTGAGAGCAAGAATGTGGACCCAAGCGTTTTGGCACGGGGGGCCTTCGAAGGTCATCGGGGGTTCGGAGGGCCCAACCCGTCCTCCTGTCCTGAATGACCAGCGGCGCTACTAGCGGCCCGGGGGGGCGGAGCGGCAGGGTGAGCCCAGCACTGGGGCTTGTTGGTCCCCAATCCCCGGCGTTGCGGGGCAGACCCTTGGTAGTGGCCCCTCGGGGGCCGACCTAAGGTTACAGTTAGCCCCCAGGAGGCCGGCAGGCCCGATGTGCCAGCTGTGCGGCGAGCGGAGGGGAGGGCCGAGGTGAGGGCGCTGGCGAGTGGTAGCGTAGGCCCATGAGTTTTGACGCGGGGGGCCTTTGAAGGTCACCAGGGGCTCGGAGGACCCTGCCCGTTCTCCCGCCCTGGATGACCGGCGGTGCCCCTAGAGGCCCGGGTGGCAGCGGGGCGGGAGGGTGAGTCTGGCGCTGGGGCTTGTGGGTCCGGAATCCCGGGCATTGAGGCACCAGGCCCCTTGGGAGGGGCCCCTCGAGGGATCGAGCTAGGGTTAGGTTTAGCCCCCAGGGGACCGTCAGGCCCAATCCGCCGGTTGTGCAGGGAGCGGAGGGTGGGCTGAAGTGATGGTGCTGGCGAGCGGGAGCGTGGGCCCAAGGGTTTTGGTGCGGAGGGCCTTCAAACGGCGCTGGGGGCTCCGAGGGCCCTGTCCGTTGTTCTGCCCTGAATGACCGACAGCTCTCCTACCGGCCCGGGTGGTGGCGGGGCGGCACAGTGCGTCCGGCACTGGGACTCGGGGGTCACCAATCCCAGGCATTGCAGCGATAGGCCCCTTGGGAGGGGCCCCTTGGGGGCCGACCTAGGGTTCGGGTTAGCCCCCAGGAGGCTGGCAGGCCCTATCCGCCGGCTCTGCCACATGCGGAGGGGCTAGCCGAGGTGAGGGCGCTGGCGAGCGGGAGCATGGCCCCAAGCGTTTTGTCGCGGGGGACCTTCGAAGGTCGCCGGGGGCCCGGGGGGCCCTGCCCGTTCTAACGCCCTGAATGAGGACGGCGCCCCTAGCGGGCCGGGTGGTGAGGAGCGGCAGAGTGCGTCCGGCGGTGGGGTTCGGGTGTCCCCAATCCCCAGCGTGGCGGCGCCAGGCCCCTTGGGAGGGGCTCCTCTGGGGCCGACCTAGGTTTAGGGTTAGCCCAAAGGAGGCCGGCAGGCCCGAACCGCCGGCTGTGCGGCGAGCAGAGGGGCGGGCCGAGGTGAGGGCGCTGGCGAGGGGGAGCGTGGGCCCAGGGTTTTGGCACAGGGGGCCTTGGATTGTCACTGGGGGCTTGGAGGGCCCTGCCCATTCTCACACACTAAATGACCGGTGGCGCCCCTGTCGGCCAGGGTGGCGGCGTGTCGGCAGGATGAGTCTGGAGCTGGGGCTCAGTGGTCCCCGATCCCCGGCGCGGTGGCTCCAGGCACTTGGGAGGGGTCCCTCGGGGGCCGACATATGGTGAGTGTTAGCCCAAAGGAGGCCGGCGGGCCCAATCCGCCGGCTGTGCAGCGAGCGGAGGGGTGGGCCGACGTTAATGCGCTGGCAAGCGGGAGCGTGGGCCCAAGCGTTTTGGCATGGGGGGCCTTCGAAGCTCACCGGGGGCTCGGAGGGCCCAGCAAGTTCTCCCGCCCTGAATGCCCGGCGGCTCCCTAGCGGCCAGGGTGGCAGCGGGGAGGCAGGGTGAGTCCGGAGCTCGGGCTCGGGGGTCCCCAATACCCGGCATGGCATTGCCAGGCCGCTTAGGAGGGGTCCCTCGGGGGCCGAGCTAGGGTTATCGTTAGCCCAAAGGAGGCCAGCAGGCCCGATTGGCCGGCTGTGCGGCGAGGGGAGGGGTGAGCCGAGGTGAGGGCGCTGGCGAGCGGGAGCTTAGGCCCAAGCGTTTTGGTGCGGGGGGCCTTCGAAGGCCCTGCCAGTACTCCCTCCCTGAATGACCGGTGGCGCCCGTAGCGTCCCGGGTGGCGGCGGGGCGGCAGGGTGAATCTGGAGTAGGGCTCAGGGGTCCAAATGCCCCGGCGAGGCGGCGCCTGGCCCCTTGGGAGGGGTCCCTCGGGGGCCGACCTAGGGTTGAGGTTAGCCCAAAGGAGGCCGGGGCCCGATCCGCCGGCTGTGCAGAGAACGGAGGGGCGGGGCGAGGTGAGGGCGCTGGCGAGCGGGAGCGTGAGCCCAAGCGTTTTGGCGCGGGGGGCCTTCGAATGTCGCCAGAGGCTCTGAGGGCCCTGCCCCTTGTCCCGCCCTGAATGACCGGCAGCGCCCCTAGTGGCCCATGTGGCAGCGGGGAAGCCGGTTGTGTCCAGCACTGGAGCTCGGGGTTCTCCAATCCCCGGTGTTGCGGCTCTAGGCCCCTTGCTGGGGCCCCTAGGGGACCGACCTATGGTTAGATTTAGCCCCCAGGAGGCCGGAAGCCCGATCCGCCAACTCTGCGGCAAGCGGAGAGGCCGGCGGAGGTGAGGCCGCTGGCGAGCGGGAGCGTGGGCTCAGGCGTTTTGGCGCGGGGGTCCTTCGAAAGTCGCTGGGGGCTTGGAGGGCCCTGTACGTTCTTCTGCCCTGAATGACCGGCGGCTCCCCTAGCGGCCCGGGTGGAGGAGGGGTGTTAGGGTGACTTGGGCGCTGGGGCTTGGGGGTCCCCAATCCTCGGCGTTGGGGCACCAGCCCCTTTGGAAGGGCTCTAGGGGGCCGACCAAGGGTTATTGTTAGCCCCCAGGGGGCCAGCAGGCCAGATCCGCCGGCTGTGAGGAGAGCGGAGGGGTGGACCCAGGTGAGGGCGCTTGAGAGCAAGAATGTGGACCCAAGCGTTTTGGCACGGGGGGCCTTCGAAGGTCATCGGGGGTTCGGAGGGCCCAACCCGTCCTCCTGCCCTGAATGACCAGCGGCGCTACTAGCGGCCCGGGGGGGCGGAGCGGCAGGGTGAGCCCAGCACTGGGGCTTGGGGGTCCCCAATCCCCGGCGTTGCGGGGGCAGACCCTTGGTAGTGGCCCCTCGGGGGCCGACCTAAGGTTACAGTTAGCCCCCAGGAGGCCGGCAGGCCCGATGTGCCAGCTGTGCGGCGAGCGGAGGGGAGGGCCGAGTTGACGGCGCGGGCGAGTGGGAGCTAGGCCGAAGCGTTTTGGCGCGGGACGCCTTCGAAGGTCGCCGGGGGATCGGAGGACCCTGCCCGTTTTCCCGCCCTGAATGACCTGCGGCGCCCCTGGGGCCTGGGTGGCGGCAGGGCGACAGGGTGAGTCCGTCGCTGGGGTTGGGGGGTTCCCAATCCCCGGTGTTGCGGCACCAGGCCCCTTTGCAGGGGCCCCTCGGAGGCTGACCTAGGGTTATGGTTAGCCCCCAGGAGGCCGCAGGCCCAATCCACCGGCTGTGCGGTGAGCAGAGGGGAGGGCCGAGGTGCGGGCGCTGGCGAGCGGTAGCGTAGGCCCATGAGTTTTGGCGCGGGGAGCCTTTGAAGGTCACCAGGGGCTCGGAGGACCCTGCCCGTTCTCCCGCCCTGGATGACCGGCGGTGCCCCTAGAGGCCCGGGTGGCAGCGGGGCGGGAGGGTGAGTCTGGCGCTGGGGCTTGTGGGTCCGGAATCCCGGGCATTGCGGCACCAGGCCCCTTGGGAGGGGCCCCTCGAGGGATCGAGCTAGGGTTAGGTTTAGCCCCCAGGGGACCGTCAGGCCCAATCCGCCGGTTGTGCAGGGAGCGGAGGGTGGGCTGAAGTGATGGTGCTGGCGAGCGGGAGCGTGGGCCCAAGGGTTTTGGCGCGGAGGGCCTTCAAACGGCGCTGGGGGCTCCGAGGGCCCTGTCCGTTGTTCTGCCCTGAATGACCGACAGCTCTCCTACCGGCCCGGGTGGCGGCGGGGCGGCACAGTGCGTCCGGCGCTGGGACTCGGGGGTCACCAATCCCAGGCATTGCAGCGATAGGCCCCTTGGGAGGGGCCCCTTGGGGGCCGACCTAGGGTTCGGGTTAGCCCCCAGGAGGCTGGCAGGCCCTATCCGCCGGCTCTACCACATGCGGAGGGGTAGCCGAGGTGAGGGCGCTGGCGAGCGGGAGCATGGCCCCAAGCGTTTTGTCGCGGGGGACCTTCGAAGGTCGCCGGGGGCCCGGGGGGCCCTGCCCGTTCTAACGCCCTGAATGAGGACGGCGCCCCTAGCGGGCCGGGTGGTGAGGAGCGGCAGAGTGCGTCCGGCGGTGGGGTTCGGGTGTCCCCAATCCCCAGCGTGGCGGCGCCAGGCCCCTTGGGAGGGGCTCCTCTGGGGCCGACCTAGGTTTAGGGTTAGCCCAAAGGAGGCCGGCAGGCCCGAACCGCCGGCTGTGCGGCGAGCAGAGGGGCGGGCTGAGGTGAGGGCGCTGGCGAGGGGGAGCGTGGGCCCAGGGTTTTGGCACAGGGGGCCTTGGATTGTCACTGGGGGCTTGGAGGGCCCTGCCCATTCTCACACACTAAAGGACCGGTGGCGCCCCTGTCGGCCAGGGTGGCGGCGTGTCGGCAGGATGAGTCTGGAGCTGGGGCTCTGTGGTCCCCGATCCCCGGCGCGGGGGCTCCAGGCACTTGGGAGGGGTCCCTCGGGGGCCGACATATGGTGAGTGTTAGCCCAAAGGAGGCCGGCGGGCCCAATCCGCCGGCTGTGCAGCGAGCGGAGGGGTGGGCCGACGTTAATGCGCTGGCAAATGGGAGCGTGGGCCCAAGCGTTTTGGCATGGGGGGCCTTCGAAGCTCACCGGGGGCTCGGAGGGCCCAGCAAGTTCTCCCGCCCTGAATGCCCGGCGGCTCCCTAGCGGCCAGGGTGGCGGCGGGGAGGCAGGGTGAGTCCGGAGCTCGGGCTCAGGGGTCCCCAATACCCGGCATGGCATTGCCAGGCCGCTTGGGAGGGGTCCCTCGGGGGCCGAGCTAGGGTTATCGTTAGCCCAAAGGAGGCCAGCAGGCCCGATTGGCCGGCTGTGCGGCGAGGGGAGGGGTGAGCCGAGGTGAGGGCGCTGGCGAGCGGGAGCTTAGGCCCAAGCGTTTTGGTGCGGGGGGCCTTCGAAGGTCATCGGGGGCTCGGAGGGCCCTGCCAGTACTCCCTCCCTGAATGACCGGTGGCGCCCCTAGCGTCCCGGGTGGCGGCGGGGCGGCAGGGTGAGTCTGGAGTAGGGCTCAGGGGTCCAAATGCCCCGGCGAGGCGGCGCCTGGCCCCTTGGGAGGGGTCCCTCGGGGGCCGACCTAGGGTTGAGGTTAGCCCAAAGGAGGCCGGGGCCCGATCCGCCGGCTGTGCAGAGAACGGAGGGGCGGGGCGAGGTGAGGGCGCTGGCGAGCGGGAGCGTGAGCCCAAGCGTTTTGGCGCGGGGGGCCTTCGAATGTCGCCAGAGGCTCTGAGGGCCCTGCCCCTTGTCCCGCCCTGAATGACCGGCAGCGCCCCTAGTGGCCCATGTGGCAGCGGGGCAGCCGGTTGTGTCCAGCGCTGGAGCTCGGGGTTCTCCAATCCCCGGTGTTGCGGCTCTAGGCCCCTTGCTGGGGCCCCTAGGGGACCGACCTATGGTTAGATTTAGCCCCCAGGAGGCCGGAAGCCCGATCCGCCAACTCTGCGGCAAGCGGAGAGGCCGGCGGAGGTGAGGCCGCTGGCGAGCGGGAGCGTGGGCTCAGGCGTTTTGGCGCGGGGGTCCTTCGAAAGTCGCTGGGGGCTTGGAGGGCCCTGTACGTTCTTCTGCCCTGAATGACCGGCGGCTCCCCTAGCGGCCCGGGTGGAGGAGGGGTGTTAGGGTGACTTGGGCGCTGGGGCTTGGGGGTCCCCAATCCTCGGCGTTGGGGCGCCAGGCCCCTTTGGAAGGGCTCTAGGGGGCCGACCAAGGGTTATTGTTAGCCCCCAGGGGGCCAGCAGGCCAGATCCGCCGGCTGTGAGGCGAGCGGAGGGGTGGACCCAGGTGAGGGCGCTTGAGAGCAAGAATGTGGACCCAAGCGTTTTGGCACGGGGGGCCTTCGAAGGTCATCGGGGGTTCGGAGGGCCCAACCCGTCCTCCTGCCCTGAATGACCAGCGGCGCTACTAGCGGCCCGGGGGGGCGGAGCGGCAGGGTGAGCCCAGCACTGGGGCTTGGGGGTCCCCAATCCCCGGCGTTGCGGGGGCAGACCCTTGGTAGTGGCCCCTCGGGAGCCGACCTAAGGTTACAGTTAGCCCCCAGGAGGCCGGCAGGCCCGATGTGCCAGCTGTGCGGCGAGCGGAGGGGAGGGCCGAGGTGAGGGCGCGGGCGAGCGGGAGCTAGGCCGAAGCGTTTTGGCACGGGAAGCCTTCGAAGGTCGCCGGGGGATCGGAGGACCCTGCCCGTTTTCCCGCCCTGAATGACCTGCGGCGCCCCTGGGGCCCGGGTGGCGGCAGGGCGACAGGGTGAGTCCGTCGCTGGGGTTGGGGGGTTCCCAATCCCCGGTGTTGCGGCACCAGGCCCCTTTGCAGGGGCCCCTCGGAGGCTGACCTAGGGTTATGGTTAGCCCCCAGGAGGCCGCAGGCCCAATCCACCGGCTGTGCGGTGAGCAGAGGGGAGGGCCGAGGTGAGGGCGCTGGCGAGCGGTAGCGTAGGCCCATGAGTTTTGGCGCGGGGGGCCTTCGATGGTCGCCGGGGCTCAAGAAGCCCTGCCCGTTCTCCCGCACTGAATGTCCGGCGGTGCCCCTAGCGGCTCAGTTGCCGGCGGGGGAGCATGGTGAGTCGGTTGCTGGGGCTAGCGGTCCGCAAACCCAGGTGTTGCGGTGCCAGGCCCGTTGGGAGGGGCCTCTCGGGGGCCGACGAAGGGATAGGGTTAGCCCCCAGGAGGCTGGCGGGCCCTATCCGCCGGCTGTGCGGCGAGCGGAGGGGCGGGCCGAGGTGAGGGCACTGGCTACCGGGAGAGTGGGCGCAAGCTTTCTGGCACGGGGGGCCTTCGAAAGAGGCCGGGGGCTCCAAGGGCCCCTCCCGTTCTCCCGCCCTGAGTGACCGGTGGTGCCACTAGCGGCCTGTGTGGCGGCGGGGCAGCACGGTGAGTCCAGCACTGTGGCTCGTGGGTCTCCAATGCCCGGCATTGCCGCTCCAGGCACCTTGGGATGAGCCCCTCCGAGGGTGAGCTAGGGTTAGGGTTCGCCCCCAGGAGGCCGGCAGGCCCGATCTGCCAGCTGTGTGGCAAGCGGAGGGGCAGGCCGAGGTGAGGGCGCTGAAGAGCAGGAGCGTGGGCCCAAGCGTTTTGGTGCGGGGGCCTTTGAAGGTCACCAGGGGCTCGGAGGACCCTGCCCGTTCTCCCGCCCTGAATGACCTGCGGCGCCCCTGGGGCCTGGGTGGCGGCAGGGCGACAGGGTGAGTCCGTCGCTGGGGTTGGGGGGTTCCCAATCCCCGGTGTTGCGGCACCAGGCCCCTTTGCAGGGGCCCCTCGGAGGCTGACCTAGGGTTATGGTTAGCCCCCAGGAGGCCGCAGGCCCAATCCACCGGCTGTGCGGTGAGCAGAGGGGAGGGCCGAGGTGAGGGCGCTGGCGAGCGGTAGCGTAGGCCCATGAGTTTTGGCGCGGGGGGCCTTTGAAGGTCACCGGGGACTCGGAGGACCCTGCCCGTTCTCCCGCCCTGGATGATCGGCGGTGCCCCTAGAGGCCCGGGTGGCAGCGGGGCGGGAGGGTGAGTCTGGCGCTGGGGCTTGTGGGTCCGGAATCCCGGGCATTGAGGCACCAGGCCCCTTGGGAGGGGCCCCTCGAGGGATCGAGCTAGGGTTAGGTTTAGCCCCCAGGGGACCGTCAGGCCCAATCCGCCGGTTGTGCAGGGAGCGGAGGGTGGGCTGAAGTGATGGTGCTGGCGAGCGGGAGCGTGGGCCCAAGGGTTTTGGCGCGGAGGGCCTTCAAACGGCGCTGGGGGCTCTGAGGGCCCTGTCCGTTGTTCTGCCCTGAATGACCGACAGCTCTCCTACCGGCCCGGGTGGCGGCGGGGCGGCACAGTGCGTCCGGCGCTGGGACTCGGGGGTCACCAATCCCAGGCATTGCAGCGATAGGCCCCTTGGGAGGGGCCCCTTGGGGGCCGACCTAGGGTTCGGGTTAGTCCCCAGGAGGCTGGCAGGCCCTATCCGCCGGCTCTGCCACATGCGGAGGGGCTAGCCGAGGTGAGGGCGCTGGCGAGCGGGAGCATGGCCCCAAGCGTTTTGTCGCGGGGGACCTTCGAAGGTCGCCGGGGGCCCGGGGGGCCCTGCCCGTTCTAACGCCCTGAATGAGGACGGCGCCCCTAGCGGGCCGGGTGGTGAGGAGCGGCAGAGTGCGTCCGGCGGTGGGGTTCGGGTGTCCCCAATCCCCAGCGTGGCGGCGCCAGGCCCCTTGGGAGGGGCTCCTCTGGGGCCGACCTAGGTTTAGGGTTAGCCCAAAGGAGGCCGGCAGGCCCGAACCGCCGGCTGTGCGGCGAGCAGAGGGGCGGGCCGAGGTGAGGGCGCTGGCGAGGGGGAGCGTGGGCCCAGGGTTTTGGCACAGGGGGCCTTGGATTGTCACTGGGGGCTTGGAGGGCCCTGCACATTCTCACACACTAAATGACCGGTGGCGCCCCTGTCGGCCAGGGTGGCGGCTTGTCGGCAGGATGAGTCTGGAGCTGGGGCTCAGTGGTCCCCGATCCCCGGCGCGGTGGCTCCAGGCACTTGGGAGGGGTCCCTCGGGGGCCGACATATGGTGAGTGTTAGCCCAAAGGAGGCCGGCGGGCCCAATCCGCCGGCTGTGCAGCGAGCGGAGGGGTGGGCCGACGTTAATGCGCTGGCAAATGGGAGCGTGGGCCCAAGCGTTTTGGCATGGGGGGCCTTCGAAGCTCACCGGGGGCTAGGAGGGCCCAGCAAGTTCTCCCGCCCTGAATGCCCAGCGGCTCCCTAGCGGCCAGGGTGGCGGCGGGGAGGCAGGGTGAGTCCGGAGCTCGGGCTCGGGGGTCCCCAATACCCGGCATGGCATTGCCAGGCCGCTTGGGAGGGGTCCCTCGGGGGCCGAGCTAGGGTTATCGTTAGCCCAAAGGAGGCCAGCAGGCCCGATTGGCCGGCTGTGCGGCGAGGGGAGGGGTGAGCCGAGGTGAGGGCGCTGGCGAGCGGGAGCTTAGGCCCAAGCGTTTTGGTGCGGGGGGCCTTCGAAGGTCATCGGGGGCTCGGAGGGCCCTGCCAGTACTCCCTCCCTGAATGACCGGTGGCGCCCCTAGCGTCCCGGGTGGCGGCGGGGCAGCAGGGTGAGTCTGGAGTAGGGCTCAGGGGTCCAAATGCCCCGGCGAGGCGGCGCCTGGCCCCTTGGGAGGGGTCCCTCGGGGGCCGACCTAGGGTTGAGGTTAGCCCAAAGGAGGCCGGGGCCCGATCCGCCGGCTGTGCAGAGAACGGAGGGGCGGGGCGAGGTGAGGGCGCTGGCGAGCGGGAGCGTGAGCCCAAGCGTTTTGGCGCGGGGGGCCTTCGAATGTCGCCAGAGGCTCTGAGGGCCCTGCCCCTTGTCCCGCCCTGAATGACCGGCAGCGCCCCTAGTGGCCCATGTGGCAGCGGGGCAGCCGGTTGTGTCCAGCGCTGGAGCTCGGGGTTCTCCAATCCCCGGTGTTGCGGCTCTAGGCCCCTTGCTGGGGCCCCTAGGGGACCGACCTATGGTTAGATTTAGCCCCCAGGAGGCCGGAAGCCCGATCCGCCAACTCTGCGGCAAGCGGAGAGGCCGGCGGAGGTGAGGCCGCTGGCGAGCGGGAGCGTGGGCTCAGGCGTTTTGGCGCGGGGGTCCTTCGAAAGTCGCTGGGGGCTTGGAGGGCCCTGTACGTTCTTCTGCCCTGAATGACCGGCGGCTCCCCTAGCGGCCCGGGTGGAGGAGGGGTGTTAGGGTGACTTGGGCGCTGGGGCTTGGGGGTCCCCAATCCTCGGCGTTGGGGCGCCAGGCCCCTTTGGAAGGGCTCTAGGGGGCCGACCAAGGGTTATTGTTAGCCCCCAGGGGGCCAGCAGGCCAGATCCGCCGGCTGTGAGGCGAGCGGAGGGGTGGACCCAGGTGAGGGCGCTTGAGAGCAAGAATGTGGACCCAAGCGTTTTGGCACGGGGGGCCTTCGAAGGTCATCGGGGGTTCGGAGGGCCCAACCCGTCCTCCTGCCCTGAATGACCAGTGGCGCTACTAGCGGCCCGGGGGGGCGGAGCGGCAGGGTGAGCCCAGCACTGGGGCTTGGGGGTCCCCAATCCCCGGCGTTGCGGGGGCAGACCCTTGGTAGTGGCCCCTCGGGGCCGACCTAAGGTTAAAGTTAGCCCCCAGGAGGCCGGCAGGCCCGATGTGCCAGCTGTGCGGCGAGCGGAGGGGCGGGCCGAGGTGAGATCGCTGGCGAGCGGGAGCTTGGCTGAAGCGTTTTGGCGCGGGAAGCCTTCGATGGTCGCCGGGGGATCGGAGGACCCTGCCCGTTTTCCCGCCCTGAATGACCTGCGGCGCCCCTGGGGCCCGGGTGGCAGCAGGGCAACAGGGTGAGTCCATCGCTGGGGTTGGGGGTTCCCAGTCCCCGGTGTTGCGGCACCAGGCCCCTTTGCAGGGGCCCCTCGGAGGCTGACCTAGGGTTATGGTTAGCCCCCAGGAGGCCGCAGGCCCAATCCACCGGCTGTGCGGTGAGCAGAGGGGAGGGCCGAGGTGAGGGCGCGAGCGGTAGCGTAGGCCCATGAGTTTTGGCGTGGGGGGCCTTCGAAGGTCGCCGGCGCTCAAGAAGCCCTTCCCGTTCTCCCGCACTGAATGTCCGGCGGTGCCTCTAGCGGCTCAGTTGCCGGCGGGGGAGCATGGTGAGTCTGGTGCTGGGGCTCAGGAGTCCCCAATCCCCGTCGTTGCGGCGCCAGGCCCCTTGGGAGGGGCCACTAGGGGGCCGACCTAGGGTTTGGGTTAGCCTCCAGAAGGCCCACAGGCCCGATTCACCATCTGTGCGGCGAGCGGAGGGGAGGGCCGAGGTAAGGGCGCTGGGGAGCAGTAGCGTGGGCCCAAGCGTTTTGGTGCTGGGGGCCTTCGAAGGTCGCCGGTGGCTTGGAGGGCCCTGGCCATTCTCCCTCCCTGAATGAACTGCGGCGCCCCTAGCGGCCCAGGTGGCGGTAGGGCGGGAGGGTCAGCTGGGCGCTGGGGCTCAGGAGTCCCCAGTCCCCAGTGTTGAGGCAATAGGAACCTGGGATGGGCCCCTCGGGGGCCCACCAAAGGTTAGGTTAACACCCAGGAGGCTGGCAGTCCTGATCCACTGGCTGTGCAGCGAGCAGAGGGGCGGAACGAGGTGAGGGCGCAGGCGAGTGGGAGCATGGGCCAAAGCATTTTGGCACAGGGGGCCTTTGAAGGTCGCCAGGGGCTTGGAGGGATCTGCCCGTACTCCCTCCCTGAATGACCGACGGTGTTCCTAGTGGCCTGGGTGGTGGCAGAGCAACACGGTGAGTCCGGCGCTGGGGTTCGGGGGTCCCCAATCCCAGGCATTGCGGTGCCAGGCCCCTTTGGAAGGGCCCCTCAGGGGCCAACCTAGGGTTATGGGTAGCCCCAGGAGTCGGGCAGGCCTCATCCACCAGCTCTGCAGCAAGCGGAGGGACGGGCCGAGGTGAGGGCACTGAGGAGCAGGAGCATGGGCTCAAGCGTTTTGGATGGGGGGGCCTTGGAAGGTCGCCGTGGGCTCGGAGGGCCCTGCCTGTTCTCCCACACTGAATGACCAGCGACACCCCTAGCGGCCCGGGTGGTGGAGGGGCAGCAGGGTGAGTCCGGCGCTGGGGCTCGGGGGTCCCCAACCCGGCGTTGCGGTCCCAGGCCCCTTGGGAGGGGCCCCTCAGCGGCCGACCTAGGGTTAGGGTTAGCCCCCTGGAGGCCGGGAGGCCCGATCTGCCAGTTGTGTGGGGAGCGGAGGGGCCGGCCGAGGTGAGGGCGCTGACTAGTGGGAGCGTGGGCGCAAGCATTGTGGCGCAGGGGGCCTTCGAAGGTCGCCAGTGGCTCAGAGGGCCCTGTCCTTTGTTCCGGCCTGAATGACCTACAGCGCTCCTAGCGGCACGGGTGGTGGCGGAGCGGAAGTGTGAGTCCGGCGCTGAGGCTTGCGGGTCCAGAATCCCTGGCTTGTGGCGCCAGGCCCCTTGGGAGAGGCCCCTCGGGGGCCGACCTAGGGTTAGGGTTAGCTCCTAGGAATCCGGCAGGCCCATATGCCGGCTGTGCAGCGAGCGGAGGGGCGGGACTTGGCGAGGGCGCTGGTGAGCAGGAACATGGGCCCAAGCATTTTGGCGCAGGGGGCCTCTAATGGTCGCCGTGGCTCGGAGGGCCCTCCCCGTTCTCCCGCCCTGACTGACCGGAAGCGGCCCTAGAGGCCCGGGTGGCGGTGGGGTGGCAATGTGAGTCTGGCGCTGCGGCTCAGGGGTCACCAATTTCCGGCGTTGCAGCGCCAAGCCCCTTGGCAGGAATGACTCGGGGGCTGACCTAGGGTTAGGGTTAGACCTCAGAAGGCCGGCAGGCCTGAAACGCCAGCTGTGCGTAAAGCAGATGGGCGGGCCGAGGTGAGGGCGCTGGTGAGCGGGAGCGTGGGCCCACGCGTTTTGGCACGGGAGGGCTACGAAGGCCGCAGGGGCCTGGGAGGTCCCTGCCTGTTCTCCCTCCCTGAATGACCGGCGTCACCTGCAGCGGCCCTGGTGGCGGCGGGGCTACAGGTTGAGTCCGGTGCTGGGGGTCGGGGGTTCCCAATCCCCAGCATTGTGCCACCAGGCCCCTTGGAAGGGGCCCCTCGGGGGCTGACCTAGGGTTAGGGTCAGCCCCCAGGAGGCCGGCAGGCCCGGGAGCCTGGGCCCAAACGTTTTGGCGCAGGGGGCCTTTGATGTCGCCGGGGGCTAGGAGGGCCCTGCCTGTTCTCCCGCCCTGAATGACCGGCTGCACCCCTAGCGGCCCGAATGGCAGCGGGGCGGCAGGGTGACTCCGGCGCTGCAGCTTGGTCCCCAATCCCCGGCGTTGCAGCGCCAGGCCCCTTGGCAGGGGCCCCTCGGGTCTGACCTAGGGTTAGGGTTAGCCCCCAGGAGGCCGGCAGGCCCAATCCTCCAGCTGTGCAGGAGCAGAGGGGTGGGATGAGATGAGGGCACTGGCAAGCGGGAAGGTGGGGCCAAGCATTTTGGCGCGAGGGGCCTTCAAAGGTTGCCAGGGGCTCGGAGGGCCCTGCCTGTTCTCCTGACCTGAATGACTGACGGCGCCCTTCGTGGCCCGTTTAGCAGCGGGGCGGCAGGGAGAGTCTGGTGCTGGGGCTCGGGGGTCCCCAATCCCCGGCGTTGCAGCGCCAGGCCCTTTGGGATGGGCCCCTAGGGGGCCTACCTAGGGTAGGGTTAGCCGCCAGGAGGCTAGGATGCCTGATCTGCCGGCTGTGCGGCGAGCGGAGGGGCAGGCTGAGGTAAGGGCGATGGCAAGCGGGACCATGGGCCCTAGTGCTTTGGTGCAGGGGGCCTTCGAAGGTCGTTGGGGGCTCAGAGGGCCCTGCCCATTCTCCCGCACTGAATGACCGGCAGTGCCCCTAGTGGCCCGGGTGGCGGCGGGGGGCATGGTGAGTCCGGCGCTGGGGCTCGGGAGTCCCCTTTCCCCGTCGTTGTGGCACCAGGCCCCTTGGGAGGGGCCACTAGGGCCGACCTAGGTTTAGGGTTAGCCCCCAGAAGGCCCACAGGCCCGATCCGCCAGCTGTGAGGCGAGCGGAGGAGAGGGCCGAGGTAAGGGCGCTGGCCAGCGGGAGCGTGGGGCCAAGCGTTTTGGTGCGGGGGGCCTTCGAAGGTCACCGGTCGCTCGGAGGGCCCTGCCCGTTCTCCCTCCCTGAATGAATGGCGGCGCCCCTAGCGGCCCAGGTGGCGGTAGGGCAGGAGGGTGAGTCCGGCACTGGGGCTCGGGAGTCCCCAATCCCAGGCATTGCGGTGCCAGGCCCCTTCAGAGGGGCATCTCAGGGGACAACCTAGGGTTCTGGAGGAGTGCAGGCCTCATCTGCTGGCTCTGTGGCGAGCGGAGGGGCGGGCCGAAGTGAGGGCACTGAGGAGCAGGAGCGTGGTCTCAAGTGTTTTGGATGCGGGGGCCTTCGAAGTTCGCCAGGGGCTCGGAGGGCCCTGCCCATTCTCCCGCCCTGAATGACCAGCGGCACCCCTAGCGGCCCGGGTGGTGATGGGGTGGCAGGGAGACTCCGGCGCTGGGGATCGGGGCTCCTTAATACCCGGCGTTGTGGCCTCAGGTCCCTTGGGATGGGACCCTCGGAGGCCGACCTAGGGTTAGGGTTAGCCCCCAGGAGGCTGGCAGGCTCGTTCCGCCCATGTGCGGTGAATGGAGGTGTGGGTTGAGGTGAGGTAGCTGGCGAGTGGGGGCGTGGGCCAGAGCATTTAGGCTTTGGCTTGGGGTGCCTTCGAAGGTTGCAGGAGGCTTAGAGGGTCCTGCCCGTTCTGTCGCCCTGAAGGACTGGTGATGCCCCTAGTGCCCCATGTGGCGGCAGGGCGGCAGGGTGCATCCGGTGGTGGGACTCGGGGGTCCCCAATCCCTGGCATGCGGCGCCAGGCCACTTGGGAGGGGCCCCTCGGGTGCAACCTAGGCATAGGGTTAGCCCCCAGGAAGCCAGCAGGCCCGATCCGCCAGCTCTGCAGCGAGAGGAGGGGTGGGCCGAGGTTAGGGCGCTGGGGAGCAGGAGCAAGGGAGCCAGAGTTTTTGTGCGGGGGGCCTTTGAAGGTCGAAGGGGGATCGGAGGGCCTTGCCCGTTCTCCCTTCTTGAATGACTGGCAACGCCCGTAGCGCCCTGGGTGCTTGCGGGGTGGCATAGTGAGTCCAGCACTGGGGCTCGGGGGTCCCAAATCCCCAGCATTGTGGTGCCAGGCTCCTTGGGAGGGGCCCCTCGGGGGCCGACCTCGGGTTAGGGTTCTTCCACAGGAGGCCGGCAAGCCCGGCGCTAAGTGGCTCTGACAATGTAACAAAAATGCCATACACTTATCTGAAAGAAATAACAGTGTACAGGAACCCTCTTAGCCCTAACATCATCCTTTGTGAATATGGAAGCCAGCCCCAAAGTGGTCGTGGAAGTCTGACGAAAGGGCTAAGCACTTTTCTCTGAGTCACCACACTGTACAGGGAAAGAGCAATGTACATCATCATTCACGAGTAGGAAGCATGAATGGAAGGTTCTGGAATTTCGAGGACTCTGACCCATCCTTATTGGTAATAAACCACCGTGTACAGGAAAACACCTTCAACTCTCATCAGCCTCCTCAATCCTGATTCCGATTCAACTTTTGGTGTGTAGGACTAGGGAAATGTACACATCTTATTGCTAAGAAAGAACGATGTCAGGGTAATGCCCTTCAAGTCACCTCAGCCTTCCTGAAGACGGAAGCAGGAATCAAGCTGGTTATGTTACCATGAGGTAAGGAAGATGAGCATATAAGTGAGAAACAACAGTGGGCAGGACCTCTCTTCCAACGAACATTATCTTTGCTTAATGTTGAATCCCTATGGTAAGTGGTTGTGGGCATTTGTGAGGTCAAAATCTGAAGTGTTTTGTAAAACCTCTTGGTCATTCACAGATGAGACTAAGGTAGTTGGGGACTCCTAGGCAGTGATTTGTCCACTGTCAAAAATATGAAAAGATAAAAGAGACAGATGAGGTCTCCTCAGGCATTGTCCTTTATCCTCATCCTCCGTGAGGATGGCCATCTCTGGACAGCTCAGTGTCAGAGTCTCATTCACATTGGGGGCATCTGTTCCTCACAGACATCAGGCAGGGAAATGGATTTGGTTCTCTGTGCCAGCCCAGCCACAGCTGAGTGTCACAGCACCCTCTCGTGGGCTCATAAGAGTTTCACTGTCACCAGGCAGGTCATTGTATTTGATAAACCACTGTGAGAGTTTGCAATTGCCTTCACCTGCAACCTCCAGAGGCAAATGCAGATCTCTGGTACCATGTGAAGTCATGTGAAGGCTTTGTGAGAAAGTGTCCTTTTGCTTAAGAAAAACATGGCTGGGGCTCCTGGCTGGCTCAGCCAGTTAAGCATGTGCCTTTGGCTCAGGTTATGATCCCAGGGTTCTGGAATCGAGCCGAGGGTCCCTGCTCAGCAGGAAAGGAGTAGGGAAATAGCTTAGAACCCACAGAGAATGTGAATAAAGGGGAGTGAAATGGAACTTGGTCTGTGTTTTGCTTTAGGGATTGGAAGTTAGTTTTTTCTCAATTGTGATTGTTCTTGAAACAGAACAGCTGTATTGTTTTTTTTTTTTTACCTTTAATTTTTTTCTAGTAACAATTTTTTATTATTATATGTTAGTCACTATACAGTATTTCTTTAGTTTTTGATGTAGTGTTCCGTGATTCATTATTTGCATATAACACCCAGTGCTCCATGCAATATGTACCTTCCTTAATACCCATCACTGGCCCATCCCAATCCCCCACCCCTCTCCCCTCTGAAGCCCTCAGTTTGTTTCCCAGAGTCCATAGTCTCTCGTGGCTCATTCCCCCTTCTGTTTAGGGTCCATTGTCTAAAGGGACAGACAGTGGAAGTTCACCAAATATAAGATCGAAATTTCATTGTTCATTATAGATGCCGCCAAGTAGTTCCCAGACATTTCATTCTACTCTAGTAATTGATTATACCTGTGTAGGTGCACGTGAAAGATAACTGATGAATGTATACTGGTAATAAAACACGCCCCACAGTAGTAGAATAATAGAGAATGCACATGTGTAAAATTATTCGACTACGGCTTCCATGCTTTCCCTTTGGTTCCTTGTTATCTATGAAATTGGACAATTTTTGTTCTCTAGGCTTAAAACTCATTGTCAGTATTCAGAGTTTTTCAATGCTGATCTTCTCCTGTATAAGTTACTAAAAACCTAAAATATGTATGAACTTTAAAAAATGCTATATTGAAAATTATAGCAGGGAAGTTCCATTTTGTGAATATTGTGTCAATGGATCTCTATTTTGCCATCAGTGTTCATTAGAAATGATGACATTTCATGTGAGTATAAATATCAATGTGAAAAAGAAAAGGTAGGAAGAACCTTGAATGTTTAAGTAATTGCTGAAATGACAGGTGTGTGTGTGTGTGTGTGTGTGTGTGTGTGTGTAATTGATTTTCAGTGAATGGTTCAGCTACTTGCAGGGCCTCCGAGAGAGCACAGGTGAACCTTTCAATGAGTTGGTATCTGTTTTCAGAACATGGGAATCTCTTAGTCCAATAGTCAATCAGGCAAGCTTTGAGGTCTTGAAGAGTTTCAGTCCTCAGCGATGGTGTTGCAGACCCTTGTGAGCAAACCCTAGGTATGCTCAGAGCCCTCATTAGCTGGTACCAACGTGTGACGATTTCAGACAGCATTTCCCAAAGAAGTACCTCTTGAGTCTCTGTTCTTGTCAGTTCCCTACACTTCCTTACACTAGTTATGTGATCAGTGTGTTTCAGGATAATCCCCACATGTGATTTTTGCTATTTCCTACTAGTCCTATCTGTTTCTCATCTTGTTCTTTTATGGTAGGGGTTGGGAAGCAACCTGTGTGGTGTAGGAAGGGGTGTGGTAGTTGTCTGCCTTCAGAGGACCAAATGATGCCTAGAAATTGTACTGTAGTTTGAGGTCAATTGTCCATCCTCTGAGTGTCAGGAATTCCATCACTTTACTTTGATGCTAGTCTGTTCTTCAAGCTGTCCTCAGAAATAAGGACGTCATCCATCTAGGGAATACTGGTTTGTGTGTATGTTTTCATTTTAGGAAAGGCCTTGCTGTGCCTGAAAATAATACTGTAGAGCACCCTTTCCTGTTCTTATTGGCCATCAGTCAATCTTTTGTGAAGTATTCGTTTATAAATAGACTTTCTATGGTTGATGAGCAGGAATTCTTTATTGACAAGTCTTTGTCAGTGTGTGTATTGCAAATCTTTACTTCCCAGCCTGCGGTTCACTTTTTCATTTTCTTATGGTCATAAGATAAGGAGAAATGTCACATTTTTATGAAGTCCCACTGAATTCTTTTAAATGGTTTGTGCACCCTATGTCTTACCCCAAGACTGACAGGTTCTACGTTTCCGTTCAGAAACTGTCCAATGGGAAGCTACAATCCATTTTCTCTGTCCATTTATTGCTTACAAATTTCACATTTTTATGAAGTCCCACTGAATTCTTTTAAATGGTTAGTGCACCCTATGTCCTACCCCAAGATTGACAGGTTCTACGTTTTCTTTCAGAAACTGTCCAATGGGAAGCTACAATCCAATTTCTCTGTCCATTTATTGCTTACAAATGTATTTTGACCATCTGTTTCCTAGGAAACCTCTTTTGTTATTATTATTATTATTATTATTATTATTATTTTAAATTGCATTTTTAATTCTAAAAGGGTATTTATAGACTGTTTTGAATTTTCTATGTACACAATCGTGTTATCTGTGAATAGTCACTATTATCCCCTCAATTCTTATCCTTTTTGTTTCTCTTGCCTTAAAACACTGGTAGATTCTCCGATGCCACGTTGAATAGAGCAGCATTGTTTAAAGATTTTCATATACCTTTCTCAATATCTGACAGAAAAAGCAGACAAAACATTGGTAACAAATGTGACCAAATTGACATATAGGGAACATTCCATAATAAGTGCAGAATACGTTATTTTCAAGTGATCATAGACTCTTTACCCAAATAGATGATAGGTGGGGCCACGAATCAAGGCTACAAATGTTAAACCCTGAAATTAACTGGATTCTATTCTTAGACCAGAGGGGAATTGAGTCACAGTCATAGCGAAAAGAAAACCAGGAAGTCCTTCAATGTTTAAAAATTAAATGGAACTTTGCTACATATCCTAAAGGTCAGAGAAGGAATCTCATTGGAAATTCTGAACCTTTTATACATGAGGGCTCACACACAATGGCACTTTCTTTGTGAAGAGCATAATAATAACCTAGACAGGAGTTGAGCCTTAAGTCAGAGTTCTGCCTGCCCCAGCCACACCTGGCAGCCTTGGCCTGTGGTCCCCCTCAGCTGTCCTTTCTGGTGGCCCTGAGCTAAGGGGGTCAACATGGCCATATGGAAATGGGAAGCTCCCCACTCATAGTGATGGCAGTGCCCCCTCCCCAGCTGCCCTTTCTGGTGGCTCTGAGCTAAGGGGGTCAACATGGCCGTATGGAAATTAGAAGCTCCCCACTCTTAGTGATGACGTTGCTATCTTATCATCCTCACCAGTCCAACAACATGATTTCTGAGTGAACTATGACACAAGAGCGACTTCTTGGCCTTCCTTCAGGTTTGAAAATCATCTGGTGAGTCATCTATTAGAAATAGGATTCAACATGTGTTCTTTCTTCTGGAAAAGAAATAGACCCAATAGCAATTATGGCTTCCTGAGCACCTGTTCTTGAGAGACATCATACTGGCTCTTTGTAGCATTCTGCCTCTTAAACTTCTCAACTAGGGTGTAGATATTTGTAGGCACATTTTCAGGTGGTTAGACAGGGACTCGGATGATATGAGTCACAGAGGATTTTAGTGTCAGAAACCTAAGTGGGATCCCCAAATTGACTCCAAATCCCTTGTTGTTCCATAGAGGGTACTATTTCCCTCTTATCTCTGGTCTTCTCGATCTGGAAACCAATCAAGTATCAGGATTTTCTTGTCATGTGGACAACTGGAACGAATTCAGCGGGCCTTTTCACCTCTGCCCATGGTGATCATTAAGATCATTATCTCAGTGGAGGACCTCTGGGTAAGATATTCAAAGATCCTTAGGGATACAGACAGTATAATATTTTTCTGGTATTAAAGTTCCTGAAACCAACTATCTTTTTTAGTCGATTCAGGCTCTGGTATGTTCAGAGGGTGCTGTAAAACAGGTCTGAAATAGTATTTAAAAACACTCAGCTCAGCCTCTTCTACAAAGTGAGCCAATGCTTATAAACATGGCTAAAATATTGCCTTACCTACGATGACCTCCCAGCCATCATAGTGTTTATATGGTATGACTGTGACTTACATTAGTCAACATTTGCAGAGAAAGAACTTAGTGCATCCAGGGGGCACTTCATGTTGAAATTAGTTTGTGACAACGAGCTACTGTGTTTTATTCTGCAGTCCAAGGGAATGGTGCCAGACATCTCTAAGGTGTCTAGCAGTTTTACAATTCTGATTTTAAGTGGTCTGTGTGCTTCAGCGATTTGGGCAGGAGAAGAGCAGGAGTCCAGAGACTGTGAACACTTCTGTTACCTGTGCTGACCATGGAGCAGGTAGCCTTCTGTGGGCATCATTTTGATTTCTTGGTACTCTTGTGAAAGGTGCTTTTGTCTCAAATTCCTCCTTTTTAGGAGTAATTATAATGATGAAAGTAATTTTTATCTTATATCATCTGTGGGCCCTGATCCTGGGCTCCCAGGGAAGCTATCCTTTAACATTTTAACTGGCTCAAAATGATTGGGCAAAAACTCAAAGCATGAGCCCTATTTCTGCCCCAAGTACATGTTGTACATCTGCTTCAAGAATAAAACAATAACCAAAAATGACAACATGAAAATAAGAAAAAATAAAGAACCTCTTTGGCTCCCATAAGATTAAAGTCATACTGACATGTACATACTGAAAATGCATGAAATCATTGCATTTCCTAAAGCCCAAGCCTTGGAGGGTCTGAGAACCACTGACATTGCCCAGAACCAGGCACACCCCAGCAGGGAGGGGTGGTGCAGAAAGGGAAGGGGCAGGACTCTGAGGGAGGTCTGCAGCTAGAGGGGTCCCTGGAAGGGGCCAGGTGTGTGTGGGGAGCCCGGCCCAGGACCCCAACCATGCCTGTGCTGGGTGTTGGGTAGAGGAGGCGCCTCTTGGACTCCCTGCACTTTCAGGGTTCCAGGGGCTTGAGGGCGGGTTGCCTGGCATCCCAGGGGCTGGGGCACCACCCTCCCTGACCAATCACCCCTTGGGGGTGGAGCTACGTCTCTGTGGGCTGTTCCAGAGTTGCAGTGGGGTGCAGACCTGGGGCAGAAGAAGGGGCACTGGGAGAGAGAGAGTTGCCCTGTGGAGGTCCCAGCTGCTGAGTGAGCAGAATGCACCAGGGGCGGGGGAGTTCGGGGGTAGGGTGCAACCCAGGTGGGAGGCAGGGTTCTCGAAGGGCACTTGGAGAGGGTTCATTGTGGGGACTCAGGTGAGTTTTCTTTTCCTCTTTAAAGTCTCTTCTGCCCCATGTCCTCAACTGGCCTTATTCCCCATACCCGTGAACTCCAGGGCGCCCAATCACCTGAGCTTTTGTGGGATGGGTTGCAGAATTTCAGGGTTTCCCCTGTTCCCTGGAAAAGTGTGGGTAAGGACCTCACAGAGTCCCCACCTTCAGTGATGTGTCCCCCTGTTCTCTGACACAGTGCAGGTGATGCATCTTGAGCAGTACCCCGAGTTCAGCAGGGTGTGCCCTGGTCCCCCAGGCACAGGTGTGGCAGTAGCAAGCCCCAGAGCCATACCCAACTTCAGCATTATGCCCCGTGTGCCCCCAGGTTAGTGGTCATTGGCTGTTGGAATCATGCAGGAAAATTCTCCAGGTGGGGGCCTGGAAGCGGGTGTAAACCAGACCCCACTCTAGTTGCACTGGGAATAGACAAATTGAGGGTTTCCTTAGAAGAGTAAGTCTGCTTTCCAGAAAAGGCAAGGTCATTGGTCTATTGAGAATGAAGATAATTACTGCTAAACAAGAAGTATGTGTTGCCCCTTTGCCCAGAAACCGAAGCAGGTGTGCAGGCTTTAGGTCAGAGGTGCCTTCTTCTCCACAGCTGACAGCACTTCTCTGCTCTGACTCCAAGACACCCGAGGTTTTGAACGTCAGTATCGGAGTCAGCGAGGCAGCTTGTCACTGGACGCCAGTGTTCAGAGAAAGCACAGGTATGTTTGGCAAAATGTCCTAACTATGTCAGGGCTTTAGGTAAAACCTCTCATTATCCCAAAACCTCCTGGGCTTTTCTCTTTTCTCTAGTTGAGCCACAAAGTAAAATTGAAGTAACTGTCAGCATTCTGGGTTTGGTGCAAGAATTACAATTTTCCCTGCTGGTAGAACATTGCAGGGGATCACAATTTCTCTGTCCATTTATTGCTTACAAATGTATTTTGACCATCTGTTTCCTAGGAACCCTCTTTTATTAGAAAGGGAAGGTGAGATTCACTCTGTGCCTGTTTGTAACATCTAATTTGTTCCTTCATCTAACAATCTTTATTCAATTGAGCCTAAGACATGTTTGAGTGGCCAGCATCTAGAGTTAGGTGGCTTTTTTCATCTGATACAGACTTGGATGATGTCATTTGACAAAGGTGATGTTTCATCATTGATTAGTTTATTCATCAAAAGAGTTAAAATTAGGGTGGAGGGAAAATTGAAAATTTTCCAAAGCGGCCTGTTCCTGTTTAAAAGTTGAGCTTGACTTTCTAGTTTTACTAAATGTATTATCTCGATATTTTGAGGTGCCATATTCTCTCTGTAGTTTCTTTGGTGGTGGAATCAGAAGGAGAGTCTGGGAATTCTTTTGGATAGTGGCATGCTGGTGGCTTCAAGGGGCTTGGCGTCAGGAGCCTTGGGTGAAGTCTGCAACTGCTTGTCTGACCCTAGGAGAATCTCCCAGAGGTTTTGTTTCCTCTTATGAAATTGCCGGCAGATAATGTTCTGATTAAAGGGGAACCCTCCCATCCTGTTGGTGGGAATGCAAAGTGGTGCAGCCAGTCTGGGAAACAGTGTGGGGGTTCCTCAAAAAGTTAAACATTGAACAACCCCATGATCTAGCAATTGCTCTCCTAGGTATTTACCCAAAGGATACAAAAATGCAGATTTAAAGGGGGAACCTGAACCATGATGTTTATAGCAGAAATGTCCACAGTAGCCAAACTATGGAGAGAATCCCAACATCCATGCACTGATGAATGGATAAAGAAGATGTGGGATACATATATATAATGGAATATGACCCAGCTTCAAAAAGAATGAAATCTTACCATTTGCAAGGATGCGGATGGATCTAGAGTGTATTAAGCTAAGCAAAATCAGTGAGGAAAGACAAATATCCTATGCTCATACGCTTGTGGAACTTCGGAAAGAAAACAGATGAACAGAGTGGAGGGGCGATGAGAGAGGCAAACAAGGAAATAGACTCAACCTTGGAGAACAAACTGAGTGTTACTGCAGGACAGGGGCATGGGGGGAAGAGTTAAATGGGTGAGAGGTATTAAGGAGGGTGTTTGTGATGAGCATCGGGTACTGTATGCAGGTGAGGAATCGCTAAATCCTACCCCTGAAGCAAATGTTCCATGGCATGTGACTAACTGGAATTTAAGTAAGAGAAGAAAGGAAAAAGTGTTCTGCTTCATGAAGAGTGAGGTAAACTTGTAGTAATTTGGGCTGTACTATTCTATAGATGAGAGTTGTTAAACACCCTGTTGTAGGATACACTAGTTGCTTATCACATAAGGAGTCTTCAGAAAGCTGCAATGAAAGATTCAGGTGTCAGAGTATGTTCATGTTCCACTGATATGTTACAGTTTGCACAGGTAGGAAAGAAGATGGAGAGAAAGGCAACAGAAGGGGAAAGTAGGTGTGAACCTTTCATTACTTAGCATTATAGCTTTCTCATGAAAGCCTTGCGCCAATGTGATTATGGAAGCAGAGGGGAATCCGGGAAATTTGCAGGAGATGGGGGAGTTCCAGATCTGGGTAAAGCTGACAAGGGTCCCAGAGGAGAGCTGAATGCATTCTGCAGCAGGGTGTGGGCGGGGTGGGCTCCAGGGGTGGCTGTGGGTCTCCTGGGTGAGAGTTGTAACAGGTGAGGGCTGTGTGCAAGTTCCTGGCTGAGGACAAGTGAGGCACAGGTGGAGAGCTGGCAGAGAACTTTCTTCTGGGCCACCAGCCTCACCCAACACACAGCTTCATCTTCTGTCCCTGTCACTCCAATTCAGACTTCTCCGAAGGTGAGTGAGAACACATCAAGAGCATTCGAAACAGAAGGGAAAGCATGTGGAAAGGCTCTGGGGCAGGAGAATTCCAGGTATGTCCAGGAGCAGCAAGAAGGCCCTGTGGCCACAGGAGACAGCTTAGGACATGAGCTCAGAGAGGTGACAGATGGTGACAGAAAGCCATTCCAGGGCTATAACCCCATGAGACCCTGTTTCACTGGGCCATCGTGGCTACAGTGTTGAGAACAGATGACAGAGGGTTGAAGATGGCAAGGCAGGTCAATGACGAAGCTTTTCCAGGAACTCAGGCACTGTGGTCCAGACAGGTGGCCTTGGATGGAGTGGTTAGACCTATTCTGGGTCCATTTTGAAGATGGAGCTCACAGGATTTGCTGATGGGCTAGCTATTAGGAGCAGGAGAACAGAGGAATTGGGGTAACTCCCAGCTGTTGTGGGTTGTCCTGATCGAGGGGAAGGAGTGGGTTTTTCGGGTGGTAGGAGGTAGTCCGTGTTCTGCATGCTGAGGAAGGTGCCTTTCCCAGTGGATCTGCTGAGGTTTGTGTCTGAGAGAACCTTTCACTTCTCCTCCCTCAGCAATGCTCAAGTACAAGTATCCCCCACTTTTTAAACGTTCACAGTAAGTCACTTGGTTTTCTTGAAATAACTACGTAATTACCCATCTTCAGTAAGAGGAAGAGACCTGAAGAGGATTTTCCTCTTATGAAAAAAGGTGAACTGTGAGAATCGCGTTCATCATCTGTTTTGGGGAGAAGCTCCTTCCGTTGGGAACCGCTCTCCGCATCCAGCCACCAGCACTTTGAATGGTGTCTGTGAGCCTCTATTGTGCTTTATCTTCATTTATGCTGGGCCTCCGTTAGGTACTTGTGTCCTGAGGCCTAAGAAAAGCCAAAAGAAGGAATTTTGGGGTCTGAGCACACTGTCTAATTGTTCCGTGTAAATTAATGGCCATTCCTTCTTGACACCATTTCTGCTGTGCAAGGTTTCTCAGAAGCCCTGCACTTTCAAAGAGCAGGGAAACCTATACCCCATGCTGCGGGGTTAGTTTTAGTCTCCATGCTGGACAGAACATTTCATGACTGTCAGATTTTCTCACTCAAACATTGAGACTTTGACCACCTTCACCCATTTCTACCACCCCATCCCCGAATCTGGCACCTACCAATCTGCTATCAGTATCTATGCATTCAGTATTTGTTTATTCCACGTGGAATGTACATGAGAGCATCTGGGATTGGTCTTTCTGTGTCTGAGTTACTTGGAATAAGGTCCCCAAGGTCTGTGTTTCCAGGTCTGATTCTTGTGAATAATGCTGCAGTGAACGTGGGAGTGCATCTGTCTTTTTGAGGCAGTATTTTTGTGTTCTCCGAATAAATACTGAGTAGAGCCATTACTGTGCCATGTGGTAGTTGCATTTATTTTTTCAGGAACCTCCATACCATTTGTCACAGTGGCTGCACCAATTTCCATTCCCACCAACAGTGCACAGTGTCTCCTCTGCAAACCCTTGACCCCAACTGGTGTCTGTCTCTGGACAATTGGTGATCCAACTGTTGTGAGGGGATAGCCGATTGTGGGTTTGACTGATGTTTCCCTGACGATTTTTAGTGATGTCTAACAACTTTCTCTGTCTGTTGGCACCTGTGTGCCATCTTTGGAAAGTATCTATTCACATATTCCCCACGTTTTTTTATACAGTTTTTTTTTTGTTTCTTTTGATTTGTATGAGTGTTGTGTGTATTTTTTATATTAGCCTCTTCTCACACATATGATTCGCAGATATTTTTTTCTTATTGGGTCAGTGGCCTTTTAAGTTTTTGCTGGTTTCTTTTGCCGTGTGGAAGATTTCAGTTTGATATTGTTCCACTTGTTTATTTTTGCTTTTGTTGCCTTTGCATTTGGTGTCCGATCTGAAGACTCTTTGCCAAAACCAATGTCGAGAGACTTAGTACCTGTGTCTTCTTGGAGGTTTATGGATTCAGGTCTTATGTTCAAATCATTCATCCATTAAAAATTTTGTGTGTGGTGTAAGAAAGTGGCCCAGTTATATTCTTCTGCATTTACTGTCCAGTTTGCATGTTACCGCTCACTGAAGAGACGGTCCTTCCCTCATGGCATATCCTCTGCTGCTCTGTCGTAAGTTAGGATCATCTACGTGTGGGTAAGTTTCTGAGCTTTCTGTTCTGTTCCACTGAACTGGTGTCTGTGTTTATGCCAGTACCATCCTGTTTTGATGACAACAGCTCTATAATCTAGCTTGAAATCCAGGAGTGTGTTGACTGCACCTTTCTTTCTCCAGGTTGCTTTGGGTATTTGGGGTCTTTTGTGATTCCATACAAGTTTGAGGACTGTTTTCTATTTGCTCGAATAATGCCAGTGGAATTCAGATAGGGATTTCATCATATCTGTCGATTGCTTTGGGTACGATGGACATGTTCACATAATTAAATCTTCCAGTTAAGGAGCATGGCGTATGCTTCCATTTGTTTGTGTTGCCTTCCAAATCTTTGACCCATACATTCTGCCCCCCTCGACACACATGTTTTTCATTTCTTTTCTGCCATGTGTTGAGTGTACTATGTCTTTCGCATTTTTGGTTACTTTTATTCCTAGATTTTTTTTTGATGCAATTGTAAATGGCATTGCTTTTTTAATTCCTCTTTGCGAACGTGTGTCATCAGTATACAGAAATGCAAGAAGTTGGGTCACCTGGGTGGCCCCATAGGTGAAGCGTGTGCCTTCAGCTCAGGTCATGATCCCAGAGTCCTGGATCGAGCCCCATTTTGGGCTCCCCGCTTAGCGAGGGTCTGCTTCTCCCTCTTTCCTACACTCCCCCTGCATGTGCTTTTTCTCTTCCTCTCAAATAAATAAATAAAATCTGAAAAAAAATAAAGACAACAGGTCTCTGTATATTGACTTTATATCCTGCAGCTTTCTTGCATTTGTTTAAACTAACTGTTTGTGTGTGTGTGTGTGTGTGGAATCTTTCGGGATTTCATGTCATTTGCAAATAGTGACAGTTTTCCTGTATGGATTTCATATCTTTCTCTTTTTTTAAAATGATGTTAGTCACCCTACAGTACTTCATTTGTTTTTGATGAAGTGTTCCATGATTCATTGTTTGTATATAACACCTAGTGCTCCTTATGACACGTGCCCTCCTTAATACCCATCACCAGGATAACCCATTCCCCTACCCCTCCCTTACTGCAACCTTCAGTTTGTTTCCCAGTGTCAACAGTCTCTCATGGTTCCTCTCCCCCTCTCATTCCCCCCCTTCACTTTTCCCTTCCTTCTTCTAATGTCCTCCATGCTATTCCTTCCATTCCACATAGGAGTCAAACCTTATGATAATTCTCTTTCTGTGCTTGCCTTAATTTCACTTAGCATAATCCCCTCCTGGTCAATTCACCTTGGTGCAAATGGTGGGTATTCATCCTTTCTGATGACTGAGTAATATTCCATTGTATAGATGAACCACATCTTCTTTGTCCATTCATCTGCTGAAGGACATCTTGGCTCCTTATACAGTTTGGCTATTATGGACATTGCTGCTATGAACATTGAGATACAGGTGCCCCTTCTTTTCATTACTCTGTGTCTATGGGGTAAATACCCAGTAGTGCAATTGTTGGGTCATAGGATAGCTCTGTGTTTAATGTCTTGCGGAACATCCATATTGTTCAAAAGTGGTTATACCAGTTGAATTCTCACGAGTAGTGTAAGAGGGCTCCCCTTTCTCCACATCATCTCTGACTTTTTGTAATTTCCTGTCTTGTTAATTTTTTTCTCAAGATTTTATTTATTTATTTGATAGAGATAGAGACAGCCAGCGAGAGAGGGAACACAAGCAGGGGGAGTGGGAGAGGAAGAAGCAGGCTCATAGCGGAGGAGCCTGATGTGGGGCTCGATCCCATAATGCCAGGATCACGCCCTTAGCCGAAGGCAGATCCTTAACCTCTGTGCCACCCAGGTGCCCCCTGCCTTGTTAATTTTAACCATTCTAACTGGTGTAAGGTGGTATCTCATTGTCGTTTTGATTTGTATTTGCCTGATGGCAAGTGATGTGGAGCATTTTTTCATGTGTCTGTTGGCCATTTGTATGTCTTCTCTAGAAGTATCTCTTTGTGTCTTCTGCCCATTTTTTGGGTGTCGAGTTTGAGGAGTTCTTTATAGATCTTGGATACCAGCCCTTTATCTGTAATATCATTTGCAGATATCTTCTTCTTTTCCATAGGTTGCCTTTGTGTTTTGTTGATCGTTTGCTTTGCTGTGCAGAAGGTTTTTATCTTGATGAAGTGCCAATAGTTCATTTTTGCTTTTATTTCCTTTGCCTTTAGAGACATGGCTTGCAAGAAGTTGTTGTGTCCAAGGTTGAAGAGATCTTTTGATTTGGATATGATACAGGAATCCATTATCTTTCTTTCCTGAATGTATTCGATTCCTCTGTCTTTCTTGGTGAGTCTAGCTAAGTTTGTCAGTTTTATTTATCTTTCCAAAAAAGGCACCTTTCAATTTCATTGTTTTTGTTTTTGTTTTTTTTTTGGTCTTTTTAGTCTCTGTTGGATTTATTTATGCATTCCTTTTTGTTATTTCCTTATTTCTACTATATTGGGTCTTTGTTGTTTTATTTTTTACTTCTTTACCACATAAATCAGGTTGTTTATTGGAGACCCTTCTCATGGATTGATGAAGACTTGAGTTTCTATGAATGTCCCCCATAGAGCTACTTTTGCTGCATCCCATAAGTTTTTGTAAGTTGTCTTTTTCATCAGTGTCAAGGTACTTCTAAAATCTTTTTTGATTTCTTCTTTGACTGTTGGTTGTTCGGTAGCATGTTTTTAATTCTCCACATATTTTTTTGAGATTATTTAAGTATCTGACAGAGAGTGAGACAGTGAGAGAGGGAACGCAAGCAGGGGGGGTGAGAGAGGGAGAAGCGGGCTTCCCACTGAGCAAGGAGCCTGATTCCAACCTAAATCCCAGGATCCTGGGATCGGGACCTGAGCTGAAGGCAGATCCTTAACAACTGATCCACCCAGGCTCCCCAATCTCCACCTATTTTTGACTGTCCCATTTTTTTCTTGAGACTGATTTCTAGTTTCATATCTTTGTGGTTGGACAAGATTTGAAGCATAAGGTGAAGAGCATTCAGATTAAAAGTTTGTTTCCTGGAGGGATTTCTGAGGGCAGACCATGAGTTCTGTGGGGACGGAGGAAGGTTTTGTGAGACGGGGGTGGGGTTAACCCTTGTTAGAATTACTGACTACTACCATGCAGGCTGTGTGCTACTGTTCACACCGTAGTCCTGATGGACTTGTACTTCATTAGGAATATTTTCTAGGAGGTTTAGGCATAGCCTTCTCTTAAAGAAAGGTGCCATGTGGGTTCATGGCATGACCCCAGGTCAGCAACCAGCATGTATGGTATTGTGGGGGATGAGAAACAGGCTTTCTGTGGGAAGTGACAGAAATAGTTTATGGTGAGCTCCATGACCATAGGTGAGGTCCCGAGTGACCCACTGGGTGTTGGGTTCTGTGGATCTGTCTCATCAGGTGCTGTGGAATTCAGGGACACCCTCCTGTCTGTGGATTTGTGTGGAGACAGGTAGACATCAGTGTTTGGCCAGGCACAAGGGTCGCACTGGACCACCACCAGAGGTGCAGCGTGTGCGGGAGCCACTGCTTGCTTTCCACGAAAGCTGACCAGGGTCTTTGACCGTGATTTCTAGCAGCTGCAAGGGGAGAGGAGGCCGGGGGTGGTGCACACTTCCTAGAGTTGTGGTCAGGACTAGTCTGGAACCCACTGAAGTCAGCCACACTGGGCACAGAAGGCCCCCAGTCAGTGTAGCTGTGGGCACTGCTCCCATGGTACTTTCGGGCCGGCTCCATGCTGCCACCTCCTGCTTTTCATCATCATCTTCAAAGTCATGTGCCTCTGCTCTTGCCCCATGGCCTCCGGGGTATTGTCCGTCCTCCATCTGGCCCTCGTCCCTGTTGCCCTGTGCAGTCCGATGCCAGGATAGCCTTCTCGAGACAATCATCTGGCCCTGATGGAACACTTCCATGGATCTCGTGTGATGCAAGGATGAAGCCCTGCCCTGGAAGGGGGCTGCAGGTCCCCAATCAGGAGAGCCATGTCTCCCTTTTCAGCATGGCCTGCCCTCCCCTCAGTCTTCTTCAGGGAAGCTCTCCCCACTTCCTGAGATGACAGCTCTGAACTTAAAAATGAATGTTATTTTACATATCTCTATGCCTTAGTTCATCCATGGCATGTCTTTCAAACCCGTTAGTGGGGTTTTTCTTTAGCAGTTCTGAAGGGCTGTCTGCTCAAGGAGGGGATGACCCGGGTGGGGCAGCTTTCCCTCTCATCTCCCTCAGCATGTCTCTGAGCCCTGGGGCCAACTGTGCCACTGAGGATTGAGGGACCCGAGCCAGCTCATCCTGAGCCCAGGCTCTGTCAGCTGTGTAGACGGATGCGTGTCAGAGTGGTGGGCAGCGGCATGGGCCAGGGGCAGGCAGTGTCTCCTCATTCCTTCCCTCCCTTCCTCGCAGATATAGCTCAGAGCAGCCTTCAACCCCTGCATCTCCAGATCCTTTGACCTGTGCCTCCTGTGTTCAGCTGGTGACCTTGGAGTTTTGCATTGATTCTACCTCCCATACCCTCTCCTGTAGCAGTTCCTGGATCAGGGGAGTGGTGGGACTCTTGTCTGCTTTTGATCTTCTTCCTGTCCCACACCAAGCCCACCCACCTTTGCATCTTCCATGTAAGTGCTTGGAAGCAAGCCCATCCACAGGGAACCTATTAGCCAAATGGATCCAGGCAAAGAACATTGAAGTAGAGATCCAGGATCCATAATAAACCTGCTCGGAAACTTGTCCCAAAGTCTGTGACTCTCTCACACTGAAACAGAAACAATAATAGCTTTCTGGACTGTGAAGTGACATGTGTCTCTACTTCTAATCTTAAATGCATAGGTGCTGAGCCTGGACTGAAAAGGACCATGGCTCCCGTGGGCTGGGATCCACAGTAAGAACTCAGTGAAATCTGAATTCAAGGCATAGAGTGAATAATTATTGTAGAGTGAATCCTCCCAAGTAGGGCTTATGAACAATGCACAGGAAAAGCTTTTTCAAAGAGGTTTCTGAAAGAAAAATCTTTTTTTAAAAATTTATTTTAATTCCAGTAGAGCTAACCTACAGTGTTACATTCGTTTCAGGTGTACAATAGAGTGATTCAGTAATTCTATATATTACTCAGTGGTCATCAAGAAAAGTGTCCTCTTAATCTGCTTCATCTATTTGACTCATCCCTCTATCCACCTCCTCTCTGGTATCCATCCGTTTGTTCTCTATTGTTAAGAGTTTGTATTTTGCCACACCCATACTCAGGCAACCCTGTTTGGGTAGAGTTGCCCTGTCCCCTGCGAGGGGGGATTGGTGTGGGAACGCTGTGAGCCAGTATTTCCAGGCTTTTGTTCCCTGGCATCTTTCTCTGGCGGTCTGCTGTGCCTCTTCTGAGAGTCAGAGCAGCAGAGGCTGAATTGTCACAGAACAGAGGGATTGCGGCATGTTCTTCACGGATGTTCTGGCCACTTTAACTCCGTTACTGTTGGTGCTGCTCAACCCCATAGCGTCCCTGGATGTGTGCTCCACACCTGGTGTCCCTGCCCTCACTTCCAGGGCAGGTGCATCTCTGTCCTTTGTGTTTCTAAGGCCACCAGCCACCAGCCGCCCCCTGGAGCTCCCAGATCTCCAGGTCTCAGTCTGGATCCTGTGAGCACACCAGGATTACGGAGTTTCCTGAGAAGCCTGGTGGCATACCACCTCCTTCAGGGTCTCAGTCTGCTGTTTCCTGGGTGCCAACCACGAGTTCGCCCGCTGCCCCATTCAGGTGGCCCACCAGCCGCCAGCCGCCCCGCGTGCTCCCGGGTCTCTGGGTCTGTCTATTCCCGGTGAGCACACTGGGATTCCGGAGTTCCGTGAGAAGCCTGGTGGTGGGCGCACCTGGTTCAGGGTCTCAGTCTGCTGTTTCCTGGGTTCTGACCATGAATCTGCCCTCTCCCCTGTGCAGGTGGCCTGCCAGCCTCCAGTGGACCCGCACGCGCTCCAGGAGCTCTCATTCTCATTCTGGATCCCATGAGCACACTGGGATTCCTGTGTTCTGGGAGATGCCTAGTGGTGTGCTCTCTGGGCTCACCAGTCTCAGTCCTCTCTCTAGGGGTGCCTTCTGTGAATCTGCCAGCTCCCCTGTGCAGGTGGCTGCTACTTCCTGGCGCCCAAATGCGGTGGCTCCCTCCCCCTTCCTTTTATCTTCCAGTATCTGTGCCAGGTTTCAGGACTCCCCGCTTCCTACCTCAATACGCAGCGCTGGAGATGTTCATTTGTAGAGATCCAGATATATCTTCCTGCCTCTCAGGCTGATTCCGTGGTTGTTTAGGCTGGCCTGCTACCTATCCAGCAGGACTCAGGGGATCTGCGGAAAAAGGAGTCCCCTACTCCTCCACCATCTTAACTCCTCTCTTGTACCTGAAATAGTATTTAAAAACACTCAGCTCAGCCTCTTCTACAAAGTGAGCCAATGCTTATAAACCTGGCTAAAATATTGCCTTACCTACGTTGACTTCCCAGCCATCCTAGTGTTTAAATGGTGTGACTGTGACTTACATTAGTCAACATTTGCAGAGAAAGACCTTAGTGCATCCAGGGGGCACTTCATGTTGAAATTAGTTTGTGACAACGAGCTACTGTGTTTTATTCTGCAGTCCAAGGGAATGGTGCCAGACATCTCTAAGGTGTCTAGCAGTTCTACAATTCTGATTTTAAGTGGTCTGTGTGCTTCAGAGATTTGGGCAGGAGAAGGGCAGGAGTCCAGAGACTGTGAACACTTCTGTTACCTGTGCTGACCATGGAGCAGGTAGCCTTCTGTGGGCATCATTGTCATTTCTTGGTACTCTTGTGAAAGGTGCTTTTGTCTCAAATTCCTCCATTTAGTAGTCATTATAATGATGAAAGTAATTTTTATCTTATATCATCTGTGGGCCCTGATCCTGGGCTCCCAGGGAAGCTATCCTTTAACATTTTAACTGGCTCAAAATGATTGGGCAAAAACTCAAAGCATGGGCCCTATTTCTGCCCCAAACACATGTTGTACATCTGCTTTGAGAAGAAAACAACCAAAAATGCCAACATGAAGATAAGAAAAAATAAAGAACCTCTTTGGCTCCCATAAGATTAAAGTCATACTGACATGTACATACTGAAAATGCATGAAACCATTGCATTTCCTAAAGCCAAAGCCTTGGAGGGTCTGAGAGCCACTGACCTTGCCCAGAACCAGGCACACCCCAGCAGGGAGGGCTGGTGCAGAAAGGGAAGGGGCAGGACTCTGAGGGTGGTCTGCAGCTAGAGGGGTCCCTAGAAGGGGCCAGGTGTGTGTGGGTGCCCTGGCCCACGACCCCACCCATTCCTGTGCCGGGTGTTGGGTAGAGGAGGCGCCTCTTGGGGCCCCTGCACTTTCAGGGTTCCAAGGGCTTGAGGGCGGGTTGCCCAGCATCCAAGGGGCTCAGGCACCAACCTCCCCAACCATTCACTGCTTGGGGGTGGAGATGTCTCTGTGGGCAGTCCCAGATTTGCAATGGGTTGCAGAATTGGGGCAGAAGAAGGGGCACTGAGAGAGAGAGAGTTGCCCTGTGGAGATCCCTGCTGGTGAGTGAGCAGCTTGCACTGGGGTGGAGGTCTGGGGGTAGGGTGTGCCCCAGGTGGGAGGCAAGGTTTTGGAAGGGCACGTGGAGAGGGTTCATTGTGGGTACTCAGGTGAGTTTTCTTTTTCCCTTTAAAGTCTCTTCTGCCCCATGTCCTCAACTGACCTTATTCCCCATACCCGGGAGCTCCAGGGCACCCACTCACCTGAGCTTTTGTGGGATGGGTTGCAGAATTTCAGCGTTTCACCTGTTCCCCTGGAAGAGTGCGGGTAACGACCTCACACAATCCCCACTTTCAGTTCTCTGACACAGTGCAGGTGATGCATCTTGAGCAGTACCCTGAGTTCAGCAGGGTGTGTCCTGGTCCCCCAGGCACAGATGTGGCAGTAGCAAGCCCCAGGGCCATCCCCCAACTTCAGCATTATGCCCCGTGTGCACCTGGGTAGTGGTAATTGGCTATTAGAATCATGCAGGAATATCCTCCAGGTGGGGGCCTGGAGGCGTGCGTAAACCAGACCCCACTCTAGTTGCATTGGGAATAGACGAATTGAGGGTTTCTTTAGAAGAGTAAGTCTGCTTTCCAGAAAAGGCAAGGTCATTGGTCTATTGAGAATGAAGATAATTACTGATAAACAACAAGTATGTGTTGCCCCTTCGCCCAGAAACCGAAGCAGGTGTGCAGGCTTTAGGTCAGAGGTGCCTTCTTCTCCCCACCTGACAGCAATTCTCTGCTCTGGCTCCAAGAAACCCGAGGTTTTGAACGTCAGCATCAGAGTCAGCGAGGCAGCTTGTCACAGGACGCCAGTGTTCAGAGAAAGCACAGGTATGTTTGGCAAAATGTCCTATCTATGTCAGGGCTGGAGGTAAAACCTCTCATTATCCCAAAACCTCCTGGACTTTTCTCTTTTCTCTAGTTGAGCCACAAAGTAAAATTGAAGTAGCTGTCAGCATTCTGGGTTTGGTGCAGGAATTACTTAGTTTCCCTGGAGGTAGAACGTTGCAGGGGATCACAATTTCTCTGTCCATTTATTGCTTACAAATGTATTTTGACCATCTGTTTCCTAGGAACCCTCTTTTATTAGAAAGGGAAGGTGAGATTCACTCTGTGCCTGTTTGTAACATCTAATTTGTTCCTTCATCTAACAGTGTTTATTCAATTGGGCCTAAGATATGGTTGAGTGGCCAACATCTAGAGTTAGGTGACTTTTTTCATCTGATACAGACTTGGATGATGTCATTTGACAAAGTTGATGTTTCATCATTGATTAATTTATTCATCAGAAGAGTTAAAATTAGGGTGGAGGGAAAATTGAAAATTTTCCAAAGCGGCCTGTTCCTGTTTAAAAGTTGAGCTTGACTTTCTAGTTTTACTAAATGTATTATCTCGATATTTTGAGGTGCCATATTCTCTCTGTAGTTTCTTTGGTGGTGGAGTCAGAAGGAGAGTCTGGGAATTCTTTTGGATAGTGGCATGCTGGTGGCTTCAAGGGGCTTGGCGTCAGGAGCCTTGGGGTGAACTCTGCAACTGCTTGTCTGACCCTAGGTGCATCTCCTAGAGGTTTTGTTTCCTCTTATGAAATTGCTGGCAGATAATGTTCTGCTTAAAGGGGAAGCCTCCCATCCTGTTGGTGGGAATGCAAAGTGGTGCAGCCAGTCTGGGAAACAGTGTGGGGGTTCCTCAAAAAGTTAAAAATTGAACAACCCCATGATCCAGCAATTGCTCTTCTAGGTATTTACCCAAAGGATACAAAAATGTGGATTCGAAATGGGTACATGCACCATGATGTTTATAGCAGAAATGTCCACAGTAGCCAAACTATAGAGAGAATCCCAACGTCCATGCACTGATGAATGGGTAAAACAGATGTGGGATACATATATATACACTGGAATATGACCCAGATTCAAAAAGAATGAAAACTTACCATTTGCAAGGATGTGGATGGACCTAGAGTGTATTAAGCTAAGCAAAATCATTGAGGAAAGACAAATATCCTATGCTCTCATGCCTGTGGAACTTCAGAAAGAAAACAGATGAACAGAGTTGAGGAGTGATGAGAGAGGCAAACAAGGAAATAGACTCAACCTTGGAGAACAAACTGAGTGTTGCTGCAGGACAGGGACATGGGGGGAAGAGTTAAATGGGTGAGGGGTATTAAGGAGGGCACTTGTGATGAGCACCGAGTTCTGTATGCAGGTGAGGAATCACTAAATCCTACCCCTGAAGCGAATATTCCATGGCATGTGAACTAACTGGAATTTAAGTAAGAGGAGAAAGGTAAAAGTGTTCTGCTTCATGAAGAGTGAGGTAAAATTGTAGTGATTTGGGCTGTACTATTCTATAGATGAGAGTTGTAAATCACCCTGTTGTAGGATACACTAGTTGCTTATCACATAAGGAGTCCTCAGAAAGCTGCAATGAAAGATTCAGGTCTCAGAGCATGTTCATGTTCCACTGATATGTTACAGTTTGCACAGGTAGGAAAGAAGGTGGAGAGAAAGGCAACAGAAGGGGAAAGTAGGTGTGAACCTTTCATTAGTTAGCGTTATAGCTTTCTCATGAAAGCCTTGCGCCAGTGTGATTTTGGAAGCAGAGAGGTAATCCGGGAGCTTTGCAGGAGATGGGGGAGTTCCAGGACTGGGTAAAGCTGACAGGGGTTCCAGAGGAGAGCTGAATGCATTCTGCAGCAGGGTGTGGGCAGGGTGGGCTCCAGGGGTGGCTGTGGGTCTCCTGGGTGAGAGTTGTGACAGGTGAGGGCTGTGTGCAAGTTCCTGGCTGAGGACAAGTGAGGCACAGGCGGAGAGCTGGCAGAGAACCTTCTTCTGGGCCACCAGCCTCACCTAACACACACAGCCTATTCTTCTGTCCCTGTCACTCCAATTCAGACTTCTCCGAAGGTGAGTGAGAACACATCAGGAGCATTCTGAACAGAAGGGAAAGCATGTGCATAGCTCTGGGGCAGGAAAATTCCAGCTATGTCCTGGAGTAGCAAGATGGCCCTGTGGCCACAGGAGACAGCTTAGGACATGACCTCAGAGAGGTGACAGAAAGCCATTCCAGGGCTATAACCCCATGAGACCCTGTTTCACTGGGCCATCGTGGCTACAGTGTTGAGAACAGATGACAGAGGGTTGAAGATGGCAAGGCAGGTCAATGACGAAGCTTTTCCAGGAACTCAGGCACTGTGGTCCAGACAGGTGGCCTTGGATGGAGTGGTTAGACCTATTCTGGGTCCATTTTGAAGATGGAGCTCACAGGATTTGCTGATGGGTTAGCTATTAGGAGCAGGAGAACAGAGGAATTGGGGTAACTCCCAGCTGTTGTGGGTTGTCCTGATCGAGGGGAAGGAGAGGGTTTCTCGGGTGGTAGGAGGTAGTCCGTGTTCCACATGCTGAGGAAGGTGCCTTTCCCAGTGGATCTGCTGAGGTTTGTGTCTGGGAGAACCTTTCACATCTCCTCCCTCAGCAATGCTCAAGTACAAGTATCCCCCACTTTTTAAACGTTCACAGTAAGACACTGGGCTTTCTTGAAAGAACTACGTTATTACCCAGCTTCAGTAAGAGGAAGAGACCTGAAGAGGATTTCCCTCATGAAAAAAGGTGAACAGTGAGAATCGCGTTCAGCATCTGTTTTGGGGAGAAGCACGACAGAGGCGTCGTGCACCCCAACCTGCTCCTTCCGCTGGGAACTGCTCTCCGCATCCAGCCACCAGCACTTTGAATGGTGTCTGTGAGCCTCTGCTCTGCTTTGTCTTCATTTATGCTGGGCCTCCATTAGAAACTTGTGTCCTGAGGCCTAAGAAAAGCCAAAGAGAAGGAATTTTTGAGTCTGAGGACACTATCTAATTGTGCCGTGTAAATTAATGGCCATTCCTTCTTGAACACCATTTCTGCTGTGGAAGGTTTCTCAGAAGCCCTGTACTTTCAAAGAGCAGGGAAACCTATACCCCATGCTGCGGGGTTAGTTTTAGTCTCCATACTGGATGGAACATTTCATGACTGTCGGATTTTCTCACTCAAACATTGAGACTTTGACCACCTTCACCCATTTCTAACACCCCATCCCCGAATCTGGCACCTACCAATCTGCTATCAGTATCTATGCATTCAGTAATTGTTTATTCCACGTGGAATGTACATGAGAGCATCTGGGATTGGTCTTTCTGTGTCTGAGTTACTTGGAATAAGGCCCCCAAGGTCTGTGTCTCCATGTCTGGTTCTTGTGAATAATGCTGCAGTGAACGTGGAAGTGCATCTGTCTTTTTTAGGCAGTATTTTTGTGTTCTCCAAATCAATACTCAGTAGAGCCATTAATGGGTCATGTGGTAGTCGCATTTATTTTTTCAGGAACCTCCATACCGTTTGTCACAGTGGCTGCACCAATTTCCATTCCCACCAACAGTGCACAGTGTCTCCTCCTCTGCACACCCTTGACCCCACCTGGTGTCTGTCTCTGGGACAATTGCTGTTCCAACTGTTGTGAGTGGATAGCCGATTGTGGGTTTGACTGATGTTTCCCTGATTATGATGAGTGATGTCTAACAACTTTCTCTGTCTGTTGGCACCTGTGTGCCATCTTTAGAAAGTATCTATTCACATATTCCCCACATTTTTTATACAATTTTTTTGTTTTGATTTGTATGAGTGTTGTGTGTATTTTGGATATTAGCCTCTTCTCACACATATGATTCGCAGATATTTTTTTTCTTATTGGGTCAGTGGCCTTTTAAGTTTTTGCTGGTTTCTTTTGCCGTGTGGAAGATTTCAGTTTGATGTTGTTCCACTTGTTTATTTTTGCTTTTGTTGCCTTTGCATTTGGTGTCCGATCTGAAGACACTTTGCCAAAACTAATGTCGAGAGACTTAGTACCTGTGTCTTCTTGGAGGTTTATGGATTCAGGTCTTATGTTCAAATAATTCATCCATTAAAAATTTTGTGTGTGGTGTAAGAAAGTGGACCAGTTATATTCTTCTGCATTTAGTGTCCAGTTTGCCTGTTACCGCTCACTGAAGAAACAGTCCTTCCTTCATGGCATATCTTCTGCTGCTGTGTCGTAAGTTAGTATCATCTACGTGTGGGTAAGTTTCTGAGCTTTCTGTTCTGTTCCACTGACCTGGTGTCTGTGTTTCTGCCAGTACCATCCTGTTTTGATGACAACAGCTTTGTAATCTAGCTTGAAATCCAGGAGTGTGTTGACTGCACATTTCTTTCTCCAGGTTGCTTTGGGTATTTGGGGTCTTTTGTGATTCCATACAAGTTTGAGGACTGTTTTCTATTTGCTCGAATAATGCCGTTGGAATTCAGATAGGGATTTCATCATATCTGTCGATTGCTTTGGGTACGATGGACATGTTCACATAATTAAATCTTCCAGTTAAGGAGCATGGCGTAAGCTTCCATTTGTTTGTGTTGCCTTCCAAATCTTTGACCCATACATCCTGCCCCCCTCGACACACATGTTTTTCATTTCTTTTCTGCCATGTGTTGAGTGTACTATGTCTTTCTCATTTTTGGTTACTTTTATTCCTAGATTTTTTTTTTGATGCAATTATAAATGGCATTGCTTTTTGAATTTCTCTTTGCAAAAGTGCGTCATCAGTATGCAGAAATGCAAGAAGTTGGGTCACCTGGGTGGCCCCATAGGTGAAGCTTCTGCCTTCATCTCAGGTCATGAACTCAGAGTTCTGACATTGAGCCCTGTGTTGGGCTCCCCGTTTAGCGAGGGTCTGCTTCTCCCTCTTTTGGACACTCCCCCTACCCTTGCTTTTACTCTTCCTCTCAAATAAATAAATAAAATATGAAAAAAAAAGAGAACAGGTCTCTGTATATTGACTTTATATCCTGCAGCTTTCTAGAATTTGTTTATTCTAACAGTTTTGTGTGTGTGTGTGTGTGTGTGTGTAATCTTTTGGGATTTCATGTCATTTGCAAATAGTGACATTTTTCCTGTATGAATTTCATATCCTTCTATTTTTTTAAAATGATGTTAATCACCCTACAGTACTTCATTTGTTTTTGATGAAGTGTTCCATGATTCATTGTTTGCATATAACACCTAGTGCTCATTATGACACGTGCCCTCCTTCTTTTTAAAGAATTTATTTATTTATTCGATAGATAGAGACAGCCAGCGAGAGAGGGAACTCAAGCAGGGGGAGTGGGAGAGGAAGAAGCAGGCTCACAGCGGAGGAGCCTGTTGTGGAGTTCGATCCCCTAATGCCGGGATCACGCCCTGAGCCGAAGGCAGATGCTTAACCGCTGTGCCACCCAGGTGCCCCAACACGTGCCCTCCTTAATACCCATCACCAGGATAACCCATTCCCCTACCCTCCCTTTCTGCAACCTTCAGTTTGTTTCCCAGTGTCAGTAGTCTCTCATGTTTCATTTCCCCTCTCATTACCTCACTTCACTTTTCCCTTCCTTCTTCTAATATCCTCCATGCTATTCCTTCCATTCCACATAGGAGTGAAACCATATGATAATTGTCTTTCTCTGCTTGCTTTAATTTCACTTAGCATAATCCCCTCCTGGTCCATGCACGTTTGTGCAAGTGGTGGGTATTCATCCTTCTGACGACTGAGTAATAGTCCATTGTATAGATGAACCACATCTTCTTTGTCCATTCATCTGCTGAAGGACATCTTGGCTCCTTCCACAGTTTGGCTATTATGGACATTGCAGCTATGAACATTGGGATACAGGTGCCGCTTCTTTTCATTACTCTGTGTCTATGGGGTAAATACCCAGTAGTGCAATTGGTGGGTCGTAGGATATCTCTGTGGTTAACGTCGTGAGGAACATCCATATTGTTTTCAAAAGTGGCTGTACCAGCTTGAATTCTCACGAGTAGTGTAAGAGGGCTCCCCTTTCTCCACATCCTCTCTGACATTTTTTTTTCTGTCTTGTTAATTTTTTTTCAAGATTTTATTTATTTATTCCACAGAGATAGAGACAGCCAGCGAGAGAGGGAACACAAGCAGGGGTAGTGGGAGAGGGAGAAGCAGCATCATAACGGAGGAGCCTGATGTGGGGCTCGATCCCATAATGCCAGGATCATGCCCTGAGCCGAAGTCAGACGCTTAACCGCTGTGCCACCCAGGTGCCCCCTGCCTGGTTAATTTTAACCATTCTATCTAGTGTAAGGTGGTATCTCATTGTCGTTTTGATTTGTATTTGCCTGATGGCAAGTGATGTGGAGCATTTTTTCATGTGTCTGTTGGCCATTTGTATGTCTTCTCTGGAGAAGTATCTCTTTGTGCCTTCTGCCCATTTTTTGGGTGTCGAGTTTGAGGAGTTCTTTATAGATCTTGGAAACCAGCCCTTTATCTGTAATATCATTTGCAGATATCTTCTTCGATTCCATAGGTTGCCTTTTTGTTTTTTGATCATTTGCTTTGCCAAGCAGAAGCTTTTTATCCTGATGAAGTGCCAATAGTTCATTTTTGCTTTTATTTCCTTTGCCTTTAGAGACGTGGCTTGCAAGAAGTTGTTGTGTCCAAGGTTGAAGAGTTCTTTTGATTTTGATATGAGACAGGAATCCATTATCTTATTTTCCTGATTATATTCGAGTCCTCTGTCTTTCTTGGTGAGTCTAGCTAAGTTTGTCGGTTTTGTTTATCTTTCCAAAAAAGGCCGCTCTCATTTTCATTGTTTTTTTTTTTTTTGTCTTTTTAGTATCCATTGGATTTATTTATGCATTCCTTTTTGTTATTTCCTTATTTCTACTAATTTGGGGCTTTGTTTGTTGTTTTTTTTTCTACTTCTTTACCACATAAATCAGGTTGTTTATTGGAGACCATTCTCATGGAATGATGAAGACTTGAATTGCTATGAATGTCCCCCATAAAGCTACTTTTGCTGCATCCCATAAGTTTTTGTAGGTTGTCTTTTTCATCAGTGTCAAGGTACTTCTAAAATTTTTTTGATTTCTTCTTTGACTGTTGGTTGTTCAGTAGCATGTTGTTAAATCTCCACATATTTTTTTAAGATTATTTAAGTATCTGACAGAGAGTGAGACAGCGAGACAGTGAACACAAGCAAGGGGGTGGGAGAGGGAAAAGTGGGCTTCCCACTGAGCAAGGAGCCTGATATGGGGCTAGATCCCAGGATCCTGGGATCAAGACCAGAGATGAAAGCAGTTCCTTAACGACTGAGCCACCCAGGCCCCAAAAATCTCCACCTATTTTTGACTGTCCCATTTTTTTCTTTAGACTGATTTCTAGTTTCATATCTTTGTGGTTGGACAAGGTTTGAAGCAGAAGGTGAAGAGAGCATTCAGATGAAAGGTTTGTTTCCTGGAGGGCTTTCTGAGGGCAGACCATGAGTTAAGTGGGGATGGAGGAAGTTTTTGTGAGACAGGGAGTGGGGTTAACCGTTGTTAGAATTACTGACTACTACCATAAAAGCTGTGTGCTACTGTTCACACCATAGTCCTGATGGACTTGTACTTCATTAGAAATATTTTCTAGGAGGTGTAGGCATAGCCTTCACTTAAAGAAAGGTGCTATGTGGGTTCATGGCATGACCCCAGGTCAGCAACCAGGATGTATGGTATTGTGGGGGATCATAACCAGGCTTTCTGTAGTAAGTGACAGAAATAGGGTATGGTGAGCTCCATGACCATAGGTGAGGTCCCGAGTGATCCAATGGGTGTTGGTTTCTGTGGATCTGTCTCATCATGTGCTGTGGAATTCAGGGACACCCTCCTGTCTGTGGATTTGTATGGAGACAGGTAGACATCAGTGTCTTGCCAGGCACAAGGGTCGCACTGGACCAACACCAGAGGTGCAGCGTGTGCGGGAGCCACTGCTTGCTTTCCACGAATGCTGACCAGGGTCTGTCAACGTGATTCCTAGCAGCTGCAAGGGGAGAGGAGGACGGGGGTGGTGCACACTTCCTAGAGTTGTGGTCAGGACTACTCTGGAGCCCACTGACGTCAGCCACACCTGGCACAGAAGACACCCATTCAGTGAAGCTGTGGGCGCTGCTCCCATGATACTTTTGGGACGGCTCCATGCTGCCACCTCCTGCTTTTCATCATCATCTTCAAGGTCCTGTGCCTCTGCTCTTACCCATGGCCTCCGGGGTATTGTCCGTCCTCCATCTGGCCCTCGTCCCTTGTGCCCTGTGCAGTCCAATGCCAAGGTAGCCTTCTCGAGACAAACATCTGGCCCTGATGGAACACTTCCATGGATCTCTTTTGATGTGAGGATGATGCCCTGCCCTGGAAGGGGGCTGCAGGTCCCCAATCAGGAGAGCCATGTCTCCCTTTTCAGCATGGCCTGCCCTCCCCTCAGTCTTCTTCAGGGAAGCTCTCCCCACTTCCTGAGATGACAGCTCTGAACTTAAAAATGAATGTTATTTTACATATCTCTATGCTTTAGTTCATCCATGGCAAGTCTTTCAACCCCGTTAGTGGGTTTTTTTAGCAGTTCTGAAGGGCTGTTTGCTCAAAGAGGGGGTGACCAGGGTGGGGCAGCTTTCCCTCTCATCTCCCTCAGCATGTCTCTGAGCCCTGGGGACAGCTGTCCCACTGAGGATTGAGGGACGCGAGCCAGCCCATCCTGAGCCCAGGCTGTGTCAGCTGTGTCGACTGATGCGTGTCGGAGCGGTGGGCAGCTGGCATGGGCCAGGAGCAGGCAGTGTCTCCTTCTCATTCCATCCCTCCCTTCCTCCCAGAGGTAGCTCAGAGCAGCCTTCAACCGCTGCATCTCCAGATCCCTTGACCTGTGCCTCCTGTGTTCAGCTGGTGACCTTGGAGTTTCGCATGAATTCTCCCACCTGTACCCTCTCCCATAGCAGTTCCTGGATCAGGGGAGGGGTCGGACCCTTGTATGTTTTTGGTCTTCTTCCTGTCCCACACCAAGCCCACCCACCTTTGCATCTTCCATGTAAGTGCTTGGAAGCAAGCCCATCCACAGGGAACCTATTAGCCAAATGGATCCAGGCAATGAACATTGAAGTAGAGATCCAGGATCCATAATAAACCTGCTCTGAAACCTGTCCCAAAGTCTGTCACTCTCACACTGAAACAGAAACAATAATAGCTTTCTGGAATGTGAAGTGACATGTGTCTCTACTTCCAATCTTGAATGCATAGGTGCTGAGCCTTGACAGAAAAGGACCATGGCTCCCGTGGGCTGGAATCCACGGTAAGAACTCAGTGAAATATGAATTTGAGGCATGGAGTGAATAATTACTGTAGAGTGAATCCTCCCAAGTAGGGCTTATGCACAGTGCACAGGAAAAGCTTTTTCAAAGAGGTTCCTGAAAGAAAAATCTTTTTTAAAATTTATTTTAATCCCAGTAGAGCTAACATACAGTGTTACATTCATTTCAGGTGTACAAGAGAGTGATTAATAATTCTATATATTACTCAGTGGTCATCAAGAAAAGCGTCCTCTTAATCCCCTTCATCTATTTCACTCAACCCTCTATCCACCTCCTCTCTGGTAACCATCCGTTTGTTCTCTATTGTTAAGAGTTTGTATTTTGGTGTGTCTCCTTTTTCTCTTTTAGTTACTTATTTTGTTTGTTTTGTAAATTCCCCATTAGAATGACATCGTATGGGATTTGTCTTTCTCTGACTGACTGATTTTAGTTAGGATAATACTCTCTAGCTCCATCCATGTGTCTGCAAATGGCAAGGTTTCATTCTTTTTCAAGCCGAGTAATACTCCATTGTGTGTGTCTGTGTGTGTGTGTGTGTGTGTGTGTGTGTGTGAATACACACACCTATCATCTCATTTGTCAATTTTTCTACAGACACTTGGGTTGCTTCCATATTGTGATATTGTAAATAATGGTGCAAGAAACATAGGGGTGCACGTATCCTTTTACGTTACTGTTTTCCTATTCTTTGGGTAAATACGAGTAGTGTGATTGTTGGATCGTAGGGTAGTTCTATATTTAATTTTTTGAGGAACCTTCATACTGTTTTCCACGGTGGCCAACACAGTTTGCATTCCCACCCACAGTTCGCTAGGATTCCCCTTTATCCACATCCTCCCAAAACCTGCTCTTTGTTGTGCTTTTGATGTTAGCCATTCTGACAGGTTTGAGGTATTACCTCATTGTCCTTTGGATTTACATTTTCCTGATGATGGGTGATGGCGAACATCTTTTCACGGGACTGTTGGCCATTTGTATTTCTTCTTTGGAGAAATGTCTGTCCATGTCTTCTGCCTATTTTTTAACTGGAGTATTTGTTTTTTGGGGGGTCGAGTAGTATCAGTTGTATATGTTTTGGACACTATCCCTTTATTGCATATGATCTTTGCAAATATCTTCTCCCTTTGAGTAAGTTGTCTTATTATTTTTACGTTTTCATTGTTCTTCTGCCATGTGGAAGCTTTTTATTTTGCTGTATTCCCAATAGTTTATTTTTGCTTTCATTTCCTTTGCCTCAGGACACAGTCTAGAAAAACGTTGGTATGGTCCATGTCAAGAAGTTACTGTCTTCCCTCCTGTAGGATTTTTATGGATTCAGGTCTCATATTGAGGTCTTGAAACTGTTTTCTGTTTGTCTGTATTGTGTAAGAAAGCAGTCTAATTTCATTCTTTTGTGCATAGCTGTCTAGTTTTCCCAACACCATTTGTTGTAGAGACTGTCCATTTCCCTTTTGATATCGTTGCTTGCTTTGTGGAAGATTCACGAACCACATAATTGTGGGTTTCTGTCTGAACTTGTATCCTGTTCCTTTGGTCGCTGTGTCTATTTTTGTGCCGTACTGTCTTGTTAGGATGACTGCAGCTTTGTAGTATAACCTGAAATCTGAAATTGTGAGTCCTCCAGCTTTGTTTTTCTTTTCCACATTGCACTGGCTGTTTGGAATCTTTAGTGGTTCCATATAAATGTGTAGGATTGTTTATTCGAGGTCTTTTGTTCTTTAATTTAAATTCAATTAGCCAACTTACAGTACATCATTCGTTTCAGATGTAGTCTTCAATAAATTTTCAGTCATGTGTAGCACCGAGTGCTCATTGTATCGTGTGACCTCCTTAATGCTACTCACCCAGTTACCCCCCCCCCCAACTTCTCCTCCAACAATCATCAGTTTCTTGCGATAGTTAAGCATCCATTATGGGTTTTCTCCCTCTCTGATGACTTCCCATTCTATTTTCCCTTCCTTGTCCTATGGTCTTCTTCCTTGTTTCTGATATTCCACATAGGAGTGAAAGCATATGATCATTGTCTTTCTTTCATTGGCTTATTCCACTCAGCATAATACCCTCCAGCTCCACCCAGGTCGGTGTGATGGTAAGTACTCATCCTTTCTGATGGCTGAGTAATATTCCATTATATATATGATCCACATCTTCTTTATCCATTCATCTATCCATGGTCATCTGCACTCCTTCCACAGCTTGTCTATTATGGTTATTGCTTCTATGAACACTGGGGTGCATGTGTCCCGTCTTCACTACCTCTGTCTCTTTGGGGGTAAATAGCCAGTAGTGCAATTGCTGGGACATAGGGTAACTTTATTTATAACTTCTTGAGGAAACTCCGTACCATTTTCAAGAGTGGCTGTACCGGACTGCATTCGTACAGGGGTGTAAGAGGGTTCCTGTTTCACCACATCCTCTCCAACATGTATAGTTTCATGTCTTCTTATTTTTAGATATTCAGCCTCGTGTGATATGGCATCTATAGGGGTTTAGATTTGCATTTCCCTAAAGCCAAGTGATATGAAGCATTTATGCATGTATCTTTTGGTCACCAGTACGTCGTCATCAGTGAAGTGACTTCCCATTTTAATCCATCTCAAGACCTAAAGCTGGGTAAGGCACTGAAGCTGGATGATGCCATCGGTTGGAAGTGTGGAGAATTTCAAAAGATCTCCGTGGAGAGCAAGTTCCAAGTTCAGTGTGAAGCTACTAATTGGATCCGGGGAGATCTCTGAAATTGGGGGTTGCCTGGGATGGGCTGAAGGGGGCCCTCCGATTTTCCTATGAATTCTTGCTGCAGCCCAAAATGGACAGTTTCCTGCTGTGGGGCAGGCTGAGTCCTCTAGTCGTGCTGAGGTGAGCCCAATGCCTGGTGCCTTGGAGGCAGGCAAACGGGGAGGGACCCTCAGCAGAAGACCCAGGGTTAGGTTAGGCCTCAAGAGACAGCAGATCTGAACTGCCCAGTGCTCAGAGAACTCTCATGCCGAGTGAGATGAGGGCACAAGGGCGGGTGAGTGTGAGCCTTGGGGTTTCATCTGGAAGGGCCCACAAAGGTCGGGGTTCACCAGAAGGGGCTCTCAGGGGGTGCCCCAAATCTCTTGCCCTGAATGCTCTGTTGTGTCCCAAAATGGTACAGTTTACTGTGGGTTGCAGGCTGAGTCCTGCGGTGGGGCTTTGGTGTCCCCATCCCCTGGAGTTGGTTGCCAGGACCCTGGGGAGGGGCCCCTCTCTGCCCAACCTAGGGTAAGGGTTAGGGTCCCGGAGCCCAGCAGGGACAATCTGCAGGCTGTTAGGCGAGCTCTGTGGAGGGCTGAGAGGAGGCCATGGGGGAGGGTGAGCATGGGCCTCAGGGTTGGGGCATGGGGGGCTGCCAAAGGATGGGGATGGGCTCCGGGGGCCTCCCCAAGTTCTCGTGCCCTGTAGGCTCCTTAGAGCCCCAAGGGGCAATGTTTCCTGTCGGGTGGCAAGCTGAGACCTGCAGTGGGGCACAGGTATCCCAATTCCCCGGGGCTGCGGTGTAAGGCTCCTGGGGAGGCCCCCATACCCACGGCCGACCTAGGGCTAGGGTTAGGTCCAGGAGCCCCACAGGCCCGATTTGCTGGCTGTATGGCGAGCTACACGGGCTGAGGTGAGGGTGTGGGGAGGGTGAGCATGGGCCTCAGGGTTCCGGTGTGGGAGGCCGCCGAAGTTCGCTGGTGGCTCAGGAGGGCCCTCCTGGTTCTCCCGCCCTGAATGCTCTATGGCCTCCCAAGGGGCACGGTTTCCTGCGGGGTGGCAGACTGAGTGCTGCTGTGGGGCTCAGGTGTCCCAAATGCCCGCAGCTGCGGCTCCAGGCTCCTGGGGAGGGGCCCCTCCACAGATGAACTAGGGTTAGGGTTGGCGCCCAGGAACCCCGCAGGCCAGATCTGCCCACTATGTGGCGAGCTCCGCCATGGGCTGAGGTGAGGGTGTGGGGTGGGGTGAGCATGGGCTTCAAGGTTGGGTTTAGGGATTGCCGATGTTCGCTGGGGGCTCTGGGGGCCCTCCTGGTTCTCCCGCCCTGAATGCTCTACAGCCTCCCAAGGGGCACGGTTTCCTGCGGGCTGACAGGCTTTGTCCTGCAGTGGGGCTCAGGTGTCCCCAGTCCCTGGGGCTGCGGCACCGGGCCCCAGGGGAGGGGCCCTACCCAGCTGACCTAGGGTCAGTTCTAGGCCCCAGGAACCCGGCAGGCCTGATCTGCTGGCTCTGCGACGAGCTCGGTGGCAAGCTGAAGGGAAGGTGTGGGGCGGGATTAGCGTGGGCCTCAGGGTTGGGGTGTATGGGGCCGCCGAGGATTGCTGGGGGCTCAGGGGGGCCCTACCAGTTTTCCTGCATGGGATGCTCTGTGGCGCCCCAAGGGGCATGGTTTCCTGAGGGGTGGCAGGCTGAGTCCCATGGTGGGGCTCAGGTTTACTAATCCCCGGGGTTAGGGTACGGTTTAGGGTATGGGTTAAGGTTAGGGTATGGGTTACGGTTAGGGTATGATTGAGGGTAAGGGTTAGGGTTAGGGTAAGGAGAGGGTACGGGTTAGGGTTGGGTTTAGGGGTTACAGTTTAGAGGTTACGAGTTAGGGTACAGATTAGGGTTTAGGGTAAGGGTTAGGGTTTAGGGTTAGGGTTAGGGTTGGAGTACGGGTTAGGTTTAGGATACGGGTTAGGGTTAGGGTATGGGTTAGTGTACACATTAGGGTACAGTTTAGGGTACGGGTTAGGGTACGGTTTAGGGTAAGTGTTGGTGTACGGATTTGGGTACGGCTTAGGGTACGGGTTAGGGTTAGGGTTAGGGTACGGGTTAAGGTACAGATTAGAGTATGTGTTAGGGTTACGTTTAGGGTTAGGGTACAGGTTAGGGTAGGATTAGGGTTAGGTTTAGGGTTAGGTTACGGGTTAGGGGTAGGGTTAGCTGAAGGGGTAGGTTTAGGGGTAGGGTTAGGGGTATGGTAGGGCCGGGTAGGGTTAGGGTTTAGGGTTAGGGTTTGGGGTTTGGAGTTAGTGGTTAAGGTTAGGGTTTAGAGTTTAAGGTTTCGTGATTAGGGTTAGGGGTTAGGGTTTAGGGTTTAGTGTTAATGTTAGGGTTTAGGGTTTAAGGATTAGGGTTTATTGTTAGGTTTAGAGTAGGGTTGTGGTTAGGGTAAGGGTTAGAGGTTAGAGTTAGGGTTAGGTTTAGGGGTTAAGGTTTAGGGTTTAAGGTTAGGGGTTAGGGTTTAAGGTTAGGGTTAGCCCCAGTAGGCCAGCAGGACCCATGTGCCAGTTGTGCGGGGAGTGGAGGAGTGGGATGAGGTGAGTGCGCTGCCGAGCAGGAGTATGGTATCTAGCGTTTTGGCGCAGGGGGCCTTTGAAAGTCGCTAGAGGCTCGGAGGGCCCTGTCCGTTCTCCCGCCCTGAATGACCGGCGGCGCCCCTAGCGCCTGGGTGGTGGCAGGTTGGCAGTGTGAGTCTGGCTTTGCGGTTTGGGGGTCCCCAATGCCATGCATTGCAGCGCAAGGCCCCTTGGGAGGGGCCCCTCTGGGACCATCCTAGGGTTACTGTTAGCACCCAGGATTCCAGTAGACATTATCTGCCAGCTGTGCGGCCGAGGTGAGGGCGCCGGCGAACTGGAGCGTGGGCCCAAGCATTTTGTCACGGGGGGCCTTGGAAGGTCGCTGGGGTCTCGAGGGCCCTGCCTGTTCTCCCACCCTGAATGAACAGTAATGCCCCAGTGTGCCCGGTGTCAGCGGGGCGGCACGGAGAGTATGGTGCTAGGGCTCGGGGGTCCCCAATCCCTGGCGTTGCTGCGCCAGGCCCCTTGGGAGGTTCCCCTTGGGGGCCAACCTAAGGTTAGGGTTAGCCCCCAGGAGGCTGGCAGACCTGATCAGCTGGCTGTGCGTCGAGCAGAGGGGCGGGTCGAAGTGAGGGCGCTGCTTAGCGGGAGCATGGGCCCAAGCATTTTGGAACATGGGCCCTTAGAAGTTCACCAGGACTCAGAGGGCCCTGCCCATTCTCCCGCCCTGAATGACCAGTGGCGCCCCTAGTGGCCTGGGTGCCAGCGGGGCAGCAGGGTGAGTCCAGCGCTGGGGCTTAGGGGTCATCAATCCCCGGTGTTGCGGCGACAGGCCCCTTGGGAGGGGCCCCTTGGGGGCCAACCTAGGGTTAGGTTTAGCCCCCAGTAGCCCGGCAGGCCCGATCCACCTGCTGAGTGGCGAGCAGTGGGGCGGGCCGAGGTGAGTGCGCTGGCGAGCGGGAGCGTGGTCCCAAGCGTTTTGGAGCAGGGGGCCTTCGAAAGTCACTGGGGGCTTGGAGGGCCCTGCTCGTTCCCTCACCTGGATGACCGGCGGCGCCCCTAGCGGCCCGGGTGATGGCGGGGCGGCAGGATGAGTCCAGTGCTGAGGCTCGGGCTTCCCTATACCCGACGTTGCAGTGCGAGGCCCCTTGGGAAGGGCCCCTCTGGGGCCAAGGTAGGGTTAGAGTTAGCCCTCAGGAGGCCGTCAGGCTCGATCCACCATCTTGAGGTGAATGGAGTCGCGGTCCGAGGTGAGGCCGCTGGCGAGCGGAGCGTGGGCCCCAGCGTTTTGGTGCTGGGGCCTTCAAAGTTCACCGGGGCTCAGAGGGCCCTGCCCGTTCTCCCGCCCAAAACGATCTGTGGCGCCCTAGCACCACTGGTGTCAGCGGGGCAGCAGGGTGAGTCCGGCATTACGACTCGAGGGTCCCCAATCCCCGGCGTTGTGGCGGCAGGCCCCTTCAGAGGGGCCCCTCTGGGGCCAACCTAGGATTAGAGTTAGCCCCCAGGAGGCCGGCAGGCCTGATCTGCCAGCTGTGCAGAGGGCGGAGGGGCAGGCTGAGGTGAAGGCGCTGGCGAGCTCCAGCGTGGGCCCCAGCATTTTGGCGCGGATGGCCTTCAAAATTGACCGGAGTCTCGAGGGCCCTGCCCATTCTCCCACCCTGAAGGACCAGTGATGCCCCAGAGAGCCTGATGTCGACAGGACGGCAGGGTGAGTCCGGCGCTGCGGCTCGGCTGTCCCCAATCCCCGGCTTTGGTCACAAGTCCCCTTGGGAGGGGCCCCTCTGGGCCAACCTAGGGTTAGGGTTAGCCCCCAGGAGGCCGGCAGGCCCGATATGCCAGCTAGACTGTGAGAGGAGGGGCGGGCCAAAGTAAAGGTGCTGGCGAGCAGGAGCCTGGGCACCAGCGTTTTGACTTGGGGCTTTCAAAGGTCGCCGGGGTCTCGAGGGCCCTGCCTGTTCTCCCACCCTGCATGAACGGCGGTGCCCCTAGCGGCCCGGGTGGTGAGGGGTGGCAGGGTGAGTCAGGCCCTGAGGCTCAGGTATCTCCAATCCCCAGCGATGCGGCGCCAGGCCCCTTGGGAGGGGCCCCTCGGATGACAACTTAGGGTTAGGTTTAGCCCCTAGGAACTCGGCAGTTCCTATTCGCCAGCTGTGTGGAGAGTGGAGTGGCGGACCTAGGTGAGGGTGCTGGTGTTTGGGAGCGTGGGCCCAGGCATTTTGGCGCGGGGGGGATTCGAAGGACACCGTGTATCGGAGGGCCCTGCCCGTTCTCCCGCCCTGAATGAACGGCAGCACCCCAAGCCCCTGGGTGGTGGCTGGGTGGCAGGGTGAGTCAGGTGCTGAGGCTCAGGGTCCCCAATCCCCTGTGTTGCAGCGCCAGGCCCCTTGGGAGGGGCCCCTCAGGGGTCGATCTAGGGTTACGGTTAGCCCCCCGGATGCCGGTGGACCCGATCAGCGTCTGTGCGGCACGCAGCAGGGTGGGCCGAGGTGAGGGCGCTGGCGAGCCTGAGCATGAGCCCAAGCATTTTAGCGTGGGGGGCTTTCGAAGGTCAGTGGGGGCTCGGAGGGACCTGCCCGTTCTCCCGCTCTGAATGACCAGCGGGGTCCCTAGTGGCTCAGGTGGCTGAAGGGCAGCAGGGTGAGTCTGGCACTTGGGCTCGGTTGCCCCATCCCCGGCGTTGGGGCGCCAGGCCACTTGAGAAGGGCCCCTCAGGGGCCGACCTACAGTTAGGGTTAGCCCCCAGGAGGCCGGCAGGCCCTATACACCGCCTGTGCGTGGAGCGGAGAGTTGGGCCGAGGTGAGGGTGCTGGTGAACATGAGCCTGGGCACAAGCATGTTGGTTCTGGGAGCCATTGAAGGTGGGTGGGGGTTCGGAGGCCCCTGCCAGTTCTCCCGCCGAGAATGAATGGCGGCGCCCCTAGCGGCCCGTGTGGGGCGGGATTGCAGGGTGCACCCGGCACTGGGGCTTGGGGGTCGCCAATCCCTGGTGTTGCACCGCAAGGCTCCTTAGGAAGGGACCCTCAGGGGCCGTCCTAGGGTTAGGGTTAGCGCCCAGGAGGCCGGCAGGCCCGAGTCGCCGGCTGTGCGAGTAGCGGAGGTGTGGGCTGAGTTGAGGGGGATGCAGAGCGGGAGCGTGGGCCCCAGCGTTTTGGCGCCCTGGGCCTTCGAATGTGCCATGTCTCGGAGGGCCCTGCCCATTCTCCTGCTCTGAATAACCAGTGACACCCCTAGCGGCTCTGTTGGCAGTGGGGTGGCAGGGTGAATCCCCCGCTGTGGCTCAGGGATCCCCAATCCCTGGTGTTGCGGTGCCAGGCCCCTTGGGAGGGGCTCCTCCTGGGCCGACTTAGGGTTAGAGTTAGCCCCCATGAGGATGGCAGGCCCGATCCTCTGGCTGGGCGGCGAGAGGTGGGTGGGCCGAGCTAAAGGCGCTGGGGAGCGGGATTGTGGGCCCCTGCATTTTGACGCTGGAGGCTTCAAATGTCCCGGTTTCTCCAGGGCTCTGTCCATTCTCCCGCCCTGAATGACCGGCGGCGCCCCTCGCGGCCCGGGTGGCAGCGTTGTGGGAGGGTGAGTCTGGCTCTGGGGCTTGGGGTCCCAGATCCCCAGTGTAGTGGCACCAGGACCCTTGGGAGGAGCCCCTGGGGCGCCGACCTAGGGTTAGGGTTAGCCCCAAGGAGACCTTCAGGCCCAATCCGCACACTGTGCGGCGAGCGGAGGTGCAAGCCCAGGTGAGGGCGCTGGGGAGGGGGAGCGTGGGCACCAGTGTTTTGGCACGGGGAGCCTTTGAATGTCACTGGTGGCTCAGAAAGCCCTGCCCTTCTCTCGCCCTCTATGACCTGCGGCGCCCCTAGCGGCCCGGGTGGGGACAGTGCGGCAGGGTGAGTCTGGCTCTGGGGCTCTGAGTCACCAATCCCCAGCATTGCAGAGCCAGGCCTCTGGGGATGTCCCCACAGGGCCAACCTAGGGTTTTGGTTAGCTGCCAGAAGCCCAGCAGGCCCTATCCACCAGCTCTGAAGCAAGCAGAGGGGCGGGACGAGGCGAGGGCGCTGGTGAGCAGGATCCTGGGAGCCAACGTTTTTGCGCAGGGAGCCTTCAAAGGTCAGCGTGGGCTCGGAGGGCCCTGCCCGATCTGCCCTGATTGACCGGCGGGGCCTCTAGCGGCTCCAGTGGCTGAAGGGCAGCAGGGTGAGTCCAGCACATGGGCTCAGGATCCCCATCCCCAGCGTTGTGATGCCAGGCCCCTTGGGTAGAGCCCCTCGGGGGCCGACCTATGGTTAGGGTTAGCCTCAAGGAGCCCCACAGGCCCGATACACCACCTGTGCGTCGAGCAGAGAATTGAGGCGAGGTGAGGGTGGTGGTGAACATGAGCCTGGGTCCAAGCTTTTTGGTTCGGTGCGCCTTCGAATGTCGGCAGGGGTTCGGAGGGACCTCCAGTTCTCCCACCCTGAATGAATGGCGGCGCCCCTAGCAGCATGTGTGGGGCGGGCGGCAGCATGCATCTGGCGCTGGGGCTTGGGGGTCCCCAATCCCTGGTGTTGCGTCACCAGGCCCCTTAGGAAGGGACCTTCAAGGGCTGTCCTAGGGTTAGGGTTAGCGCCCAGGAGGCCGGCAGGCCCGAGTCGCTGGCTCTGCGAAGAGCGGAGGTGCGGGCCAAGTTGAGGGTGATGCAGAGTGGGAGCGTGGTCCCCAGCGTTTTTGCACCCTGGGCTTTTGAATGTTGCCATGTCTCAGAGGGCCCTGCCCATTCTCCTGCCCTGAATAACCAGCGGCACGCTTTGCGGCTCCGTTGGAGGTGGGGCGGCAGTGTGAGTTCCGCACTGCGGCTCAGGGATCCCCAATCCCCAGCATTGAGGGGCCAGGCCCCTTGGGAGGGGCTCCTCATGGGCGGACCTAGGGTTAGAGTTAGCACCCAGGAGGCCGGCAGGCCCAATCCTCTGGCTGGACGGCGAGAGGTGCACGGGCCGAGGTAAAGACTCTGGCGAGCAGGAGCGTGGGCCCCTGCATTTTGGCGCAGGAGGCTTCAAATGTCGATGGTTTCTCCAGGGCCCTGTCCGTTCTCCCACCCTGAATGAGCGGCGGCTCCCCTAGCGGCCTGGGTGGGAACAGTGCGGCAGGGTGAGTCTGGCTCTGGGGCTCTGAGTCACCAATCCCCAGCGTTGCAGAGCTAGGCCCCTTGGGTTGTGCCCCATGGGGCCGACCTAGGATTTCAGTTAGCCCCCAGGATCCTGGCAGGCACTATCCACTGGCTCTGCAGCAAGCGGAGGGGCGGGCTGAGGTGAGGGCGCTGGCGAGCAGGAGGATGGGAACCAATGTTTTTGCACGGGGGGGCTTCGAAGGTCAGCGGGGGCTCCGAGGGCCCTGCCCATTCTCCCGCCCTGATTGACCAGTGGTCTCTAGCAGCTCAGGTGGCTGAAGGTCAGCAGGGTGAGTCTGGCACTTGGACTCGGGGTCCCCATCCCCAGTGTTGTGATGCCAGGCCCCTGGGAAGTGCCCCTAGGGGGCCGAACTATGGTTAGGGTTAGCCCCCAGGAGGCCGGCAGGCCCGATACACCACCTGGGCGTTGAGCGGAGAGTTGGGCTGAGGTGAGGGTTCTGGTGAATATGAGCCTGGGCCCAAGCATTTTGGTTCGGGGTGCCTTCGAAAGTTGGTGGGGATTCGGAGGGCCCTGTCCATCCTCCCATGGTGAATGAATGGCGGCGCCCCTAGCGGCCTGGGTGGGGAGGGGCGGCAGGGTGCATCCGGCACTGGGGCTTGGGGGTCCCCAATCCCCGGCGTTGTGGCACCAGGCCCCTTGGGAGGGGCCCTTCGGGGCCCAACCTAGGGTTAGGTTTAGCCCCTAGGAGGCCAGCAGGCCCTATTTGCCAGCTGTGTGAAGAGAGGAGTGGCAGACCTACGTGAGGGCGCTGGTGAGTGGGAGGGTGGGCCTGGGCATTTTGGCGCGGGAGGCCTTCGAAGTTCACCGTGTCTCGGAGGGCCCTGCCCCTTCTCCCGCCCTGAATGAACGGCAGCACCCCAAGCCTCCGAGTGGCGGCTGGGCGGCAGGTGAGTCAGGTGCTGGCGCTCGGGGTCCCCAATCCCCGGCGTTGTGGCGCGAGGCCCCTTGGGAGGGCCCCCTCAGGTGCTGACCTAGGGTTAGGGTTACCCCCAGGAGGCCAGGAGACCCAATCTCCCGGCTGTGCGGTGAGCGGAGGGGCGGGTTGAGATGAGGGTATTGGCGAGCGGGAAAGTGGGCCCAAAGTTTTGGAGCGAGGGGCCATCGAAGGTCACCAGGGGCTCAGAGGGTCCTGCCTGTTCTCCCGCCCTGAATGACCGGGGGTGCCCCTTGTGGCCCAGGTGGCGGTGGGGGGCATGGTGAGTCCGGCGCTGGGGCTCAGGAGTCCCCAATCCCCATCGTTGAGGCTCCAGGCACCTTGGGAGGGGCCACTAGGGGGCCGACCTAGGGTTTGGGTTAGCCCCCAGAAGGCCCGCAGGCCCAGTCAGCCAGCTGTGCGGCGAGCGGGGGGGAGGGCCGAGGTAAGGGCGCTGGCCAGCGGGAGCGTGGGCCCAAGCATTTTGGTGCGGGGGGCCTTCGAAAGTCGCCGGTGACTTGGAGGGCCCTTGCCATTCTCCCTCCCTGAATGAAAGCGGCGCCCCTAGCGGCCCAGGTGGCGGTAGGGCAGGAGGGTGAGTTGGGCGCTGGGGCTCGGGAGTCCCCAATCCCCGGTGTTGCGGCAATAGGAACCTGGGATGGGCCCCTCGGGGGCCCACCAACGGTTAGGGTAACACCCAGGAGGCTGGCAGTCCAGATCCACCGGCTGTGCAGCGAGCGGAGGGGCAGACCGAGGTGAGGGTGCAGGCGAGCGGGAGCATGGGCCCAAGCGCTTTGGCACGGGGGGGCCTTCGAAGGTCGCCAGGGGCTCGGAGGGATCTGCCCATTCTCCCTCCCTGAATGACCGACGGTGCTCCTAGGGGCCCGGCTGGTGGCGGGGCAACATAGTGAGTCTGGCACTGGGGCTTGAGGGTCCCCAATCCCAGGCATTGCGGTGCCAGGCCCCTTCGGAGGGGCCCCTCAGGGGCCAACCTAGGGTTATGTGTAGCCCCAGGAGGAGGGCAGTCCTCATCCCCCAGCTCTGCAGGGAGTGGAGGAGTGGGCCAAGGTGAGGGTGCTGAGGATGGGGAGCATAGGCTCAAGCGTTTTGGATGTGGGGGCCTTCGAAGGTCGCCGTGGGCTTGGAGGGCCCTGCCGTTCTCCCGCACTGAATGACCAGGGACACCCTAGCGGCCCGGGTGGTGGTGGGGCAGCACGGTGAGTCCGGCGCTGGGGCTCGGCAGTCCCTGATACCCAGCGCTGCGGCGCCAGGCCCCTTGGGACGGGCCCCTCGGGGACTGACCTAGGGTAGGGTTAGCCCCCAGGAGACTGGCAGGCTCGTTCCGCCCATGTGCAGTGAATGGAGGTGTGGGTCGAGGTGAGGTAGCTGGTGATCGGGAGCGTAGGCCATAGCATTTGGCTTTGGCTCGGGGTGCCTTCGAAGATTGCAGGTGGCTCAGAGGGTCCTGCCCATTCTGTCGCCCTGAAGGACTGGCGACGCCCCTAGCACCCCAGGTGGCGGCGGGGTGGCAGGGTGCGTCTGGCGCTGGGACTTGGGGGTCCCCAATCAATGGCATGCCGCGCCAGGCCACTTGGGAGGGGCCCCTCGGGGGCGACCTAGGGATAGGGTTAGCCCCCAGCAAGCCAGCAGGCCTGATCCGCCAGCTCTGCAGCAAGCTTAGGCATGGGCCGAGGTTAGGGCGCTGGCGAGCAGGAGCATGGGAGCCATAGTTTTTGCACGGGGGGCCTTCGAAGGTCGCAGGGGGATCGGAGGGCCCTGCCCGTTCTCCCTTCCTGAATGACTGGCAACGCCCCTAGCGCCCTGGGTGCTTGCGAGGTGGCAGAGTGAGTCCAGCACTGGGGCTCGGGGGTCCCAAATCCCCGGCATTGCGGTGCCAGGCCCCTTCGGAGGGGCCCCTCAGGGGACAACCTAGGCCCCTCAGGGGACACCCTAGGAGGGCAGGCCTCATCCGCCGGCTCTGCGGCGAGCGGAGGGGAGGGCCGAGGTGAGGGCGCTGAGGAGCCGGAGCGAGGGCTCAAGTGTTTAGGATGGGGGGCCTTCGAAGATTGCCATGGGCTCGGAGGGCCCTGCCCATTCTCCCGCCCTGAATGACCAGCGGCGCCCCCAGCGGCCGGGTTGGCGGCGGGGCAGCAGGGTGAGTCCGGCGCTGGGGCTTGGGTGTCAGCAATCCCAGGCGTTGTGGCACCAGGCCCCATCGGACGGGCCCCTCGGGGGCCGACCTACGGTTAGGGTTAGCCCCCAGGAGGCTGGCAGGCCTGATCCGCCAGCTGTGAGGTGAGTGGAGGGGCAGGCCGAGGTAAGGGCACTGGCAAGCGGGAGCGTGGGCCGAAGCATTTTGTCGCTGGGGGCCTTCAAAAGTCTCCGGGGGCTCAGAGGGCCCTGCCCATTCTCCCACACTGAATGACTGGCGGCGCCCCTAGCGGCCCGGGTAGCAGTGGGGCGGCAAGGTGAGTCCGGCGCTGCGGCTCGGGGGTCACCAATCTCCAGCGTGCAGCGCCAGGCCCCTTGGGATGTACGCCTCGGGGGCTGTCCTAGGGTTAGGGTTAGACCTCAGGAGGCTGGCAATCCCGAAATGTCAGTTGTGCGGCGAGCGGATCAGTGTTCTGAGGTGAGGGCGCTGGCGAGGGGGACCATGGGAGCATTTTGGGGCGGGGCACTTTCGAATGTCGCCTTGGGCTCGAAGGGCCCTGCCTGTTCTCCCACACTGAATGAAGGGCGGCTCCCCTAGCAGCCCGGGTGGCGACGGGACGACAAAATGAGTCCTCGCTGGGGCTCTGGGGTCCCCAATCCCCGGCATTGTGGGGCCAGGCCCCTTAGTAGGGGCCCCACGGGGGCCGACATAGGGTTAGTGTTAGCCCCCAGGAGGCCGGCAGGCCCGGGAGTGTGGGCCCAAATGTTTTGGTGCAGGGGGACTTCGAATGTCACCGGGGGCTAGGAGGGCCCTGCCCATTCTCCCGCCCTGAATGACAGGCTGTACCCCTAGCGGCCCGAATGGCGGCGGGGCGGCAGGGTGAGTCCAGCACTGCAGCTTGGGTGTCCCCAATCCCCGCGTTGCGGCGCCAGGCCCCTTGGCAGGGGCCCCTTGGGTCTGACCTAGGGTTAGGGTTAGCCCCCAGGAGGCCGGCAGGCCCGATCCTCCGGCTGTGCACGAGCGGACGGGTGGGATGAGATGAGGGCGCTGGCGAGCGGGAAGGTGGGCCCAAGCATTTTGGCATAAGGGGCCTTCAAAGGTTGCCAGGGGCTCGGAGAGCCCTGCCTGTTCTCCTGCCCTGAATGACCGACAGTGCCCCTCGCGGCCCGTTTAGCAGCGGGGCGGCAGGGAGAGTCTGGCGTTGGGGCTCGGGGGTCCCCAATCCCCGGTGTTGCAGCGCCAGGCCCTTTGGGATGGGCCCCTAGGGGGCCTACCTAGGGTTAGGGTTAGCCACAAGGAGGATAGGATGCCTGATTCGCCGGCTGTGTGGCGAGCGGAGGGGCAGGCCGAGGTAAGGGCGATGGGAGCGGGAGCATGGGCCCTAGTGCTTTGGTGCAGGGGGCCTTCGAAGGTTGCCCTTCGCTGGGAGGGTCTTGCGCGTTCTCCCGCCCTGAATGACCGGCGGTGCCCCTAGTGGCCCGGGTGGCGGCGGGGGGCATGGTGAGTCCAGCGCTGGGGCTCAGGAGTCCCCTTTCCCCGTCGTTGCAGCGCCAGGCCCCTTGGGAGGGGCCACGAGGGGGCCAACCTAGCTTTAGGGTTAGCCCCCAGAAGGCCCCCAGGCCCGATCCGTCAGCTGTGCGGCGAGCGGAGGGGAGGGCCGAGGTAAGGGTGCTGGCCAGCGGGAGCATGGGCCCAAGCATTTTGGTGCGGGGGGCCTTCGAAGTCGCCGGTCGCTGGGAGGGCCCTGCCCGTTCTCCCTTCCTGAATGAACGGCGGTGCCCCTAGCGGCCCAGGTGGCGGTAGGGCGGGAGGATGAGTCTGGCGCTGAGGCTCCGGAGTCCCCAATCCCCAGTGTTGCGGCAATAGGAACCTGGGATGGGCCCCTTGGGGGCCCACCAAAAGTTAGGGTAACACCCAGGAAGCCTGCAGTCCCGATCCACTGGCTCTACAGTGAGCGGAGGGGCGGACCGAGATGAGGGCGCAGGTGAGCGGGAGCATGGGCCCAAGCGTTTTGGCGCGGGGGGCCTTCGATGGTCACCAGGGGCTTGGAGGGATCTGCCCATTCTCCCTCCCTGAATGACCGACGGTGCTCCTGGCGGCCCGGGTGGCGGTGGGGCGATAAGGTGAGTCCGGCGCTGGGGCTCGGGGGTCCCCAATCCCAGGCATTGCAGTGCCAGGCCCCTTCGGAGGGGCCCCTCAGGGGACAACCTAGGGTTCTGGGTAGCCCCCAGGAGGAGGGCAGGCCTCATCCGCAGGCTCTGCGGCGAGTGGAGGGGCGGGCCGAGGTGAGGGTGCTGAGGAGCGGGAGCATGGGATCAAGCATTTTGGATGGGGGGGCCTTCGAAGGTCCCGCGGGCTCGGAGGCCCCTGCCCGTTCTCCCGCCCTGAATGACCAGTGGCACCCCTAGCATCCCGGTTGGCGGCGGGGCGGCAGGGTGAGTATGGCGCTGGGGATCGGGGCTCCCTAATACCCGGTGTTGCGGCCTCAGGCCCGTTGGGACGGGCCCCTTGGGGGCCGACTTAGGGTTAGGGTTAGCCCCCAGTAGGCTGGCAGGCTCGTGCCGCCCATGTGCGGTGAATGGAGATGTGGGTCGAGGTGAGATAGCTGGCAAGCAGGGGCGTGGGCCAGAATATTTTGGCTTTGGCTCAGGGTGCATTTGAAGGTCGCAGGTGGCTTGGAGCGTCCTGCCAGTTCTGTCGCCCTGAAGGACTGGTGACGCCCCTAGTGCCCCATGTGGCGGCCGGGCGGCAGGGTGCTTCCAGTGCTGGGACTTGGGGGTCCCCAATCCCTGGCATGCGGTGCCAGGCCACTTGGGAGAGTCCCCTTAGGGGCGACCTAGGGATAGTTTTAGCCCCCAGGAAGGCAGCAGGCCCGATCCACCAGCTCTGCAGCGAGAGGAGGGGTGGGCCGAGGTTAGGGCGCTGGGGAGCAGGAGCGTGGGAGCCAGAGTTTTTGCGCGGGGGGCCTTTGAAGGTAGCAGGGGAATCAGAGGGCCCTGCCTGTTCTCCCTTCTTGAATGACTGGCAACACCCCTAGCACCCTGGGTGCTTGTGGGGTGGCAGAGTGAGTCCAGCACTGGGGCATGGGGGTTCAAAATTCCCCGGCATTGCGCTGCCAGGATCCTTGGGAGGGGCCCTTCGGGGGCCGACCTAGGTTAAGTTTTAGGCCCCAGGAGTCCAGCAGGCCCCTTCTGCCAGCTCTGCGGCAGGCGGAGGGGCAGGCCGAGGTGAGGGCACTGGCGAGAGGGAGTGTGGGCCCAAGCATTTTGGCGTGGGGGGCCTTCGAAGGTCACCGGGGGCTTGGAGGGCCCTGCCCATTCTCTCGCCCTGAAAGACTGGCGGCGCCCCTAGCAGCCTGGGTTGCTGCGGGGCGGCAGGGTGACTCCGGCGCTGGGCTCGGGGGTCCCCAATCCCCGGCGTTGTGGCACCAGGCCCCTTGGAGGGGCCCCTCGGGGGCCGACTAGGGTTAGGGTTCGTCCCCAGGAGGCCGGCAAGCCCAACGCTAAGTGGTTCTGGCAATGTAACAAAAATGCCATACACTTATCTGTAAGAAATAACAGTGTACAGGAACCCTCATAGCCCTAACATCATCCTTTGTGAATATGGAAGCCAGCCCCAAAGTGGTCGTGGAAGTCTGACGAACGCGCTAAGCACTTTTCTCTGAGTCCGACCACAATATACAGGGAAAGACCAATGTACATCATCTTTCACGAGTAGGAAGCATTAATGAAAATGTTCTGGAATTTCGAGGACTCTGACCCATCCTTATTGGTAATAAACCACCGTGTACAGGAAAACACCTTCAACTCTCATCACCTCCTCAATCCTGATTCCGATTCAACTTTGGGTGTGTAGGACTAGGGAAATGTCCACATCTTATTGCTAAGAAAGAACGATGTCAGGGTAATGCCCTTCAAGTCACCTCAGCCTTCCTGAAGACGGAAGCAGGAATCAAGGTGGTTATGTTACCATGAGGTAAAGAAGATGAGCATATAAGTGAGAAACAACAGTGGGCAGGACCTCTCTTCCAAGGAACATTATCTTTGCTTAATGTTGAATCCCTATGGTAAGTGGTTGTGGGCATTTGTGAGGTCAAAATCTTAAGTGTTTTGTAAAACTTCTTGGCCATTCACAGATAAGACTAAGGTAGTTGGGGACTCCTAGGCAGTGATTTGTCCACTGTCAAAAATATGAAAAGATAAAAGAGACAGATGAGGTCTCCTCAGGCATTGTCCTTTATCCTCATCCTCTGTGAGGATGGCCATCTCTGGACAGCTCAGTGGCAGGGTCTCATTCACAGTGGGGGCATCTGTTCCTCACAGACATCAGGCAGGGAAATGGATTTGGTTCTCTGTGCCAGCCCAGCCACAGCTGAGTGTCACAGAACCCTCTCGTGGGCTCATAAGAGTTTCACTGTCACCAGGCAGGTCATTGTATTTGATAAACCACTGTGAGAGTTTGCAATTGCCTTCATCTGCAACCTCCTAGAGGCACATTCAGATCTCTGGTACCATGTGAAGTCATGTGAAGGCATTGTGAGAAAGTGTCCTTTTGCTTAAGAAAAACATGGCTGGGACTCCTGGCTGTCTCACCAGTTAAACATGTGCCTTTGGCTCAGGTTATGATCCCAGGGTTCTGGGATCGAGCCCGGGCTCCCTGCTCAGCAGGAAAGGAGGTTGGGAAATAGCTTAGAACCCACAGAGAATGTGAATAAAGGGGAGTGAAATGGAACTTGGTCTGTGTTTGGCTTTAGGGATTGGAAGTTAGTTTTTTCTCAATTGTGATTGTTCTTGAAACAGAACAGCTGTATTTTTTTTACCTTTAATTTTTTTCTAATAATTTTTTATTATGATATGTTAGTCACTATACAGTATTTCCTTAGTTTTTGATGTAGTGTTCCGTGATTCATTATTTGCATATAATACCCAGTTCTCCATGCAATATGTACCTTCCTTAATACCCATCACTGGCCCATCCCAATCCCCCACCCCTCTCCCCTCTGAAGCCCTCAGTTTGTTTCGCAGAGTCCATAGTCTCTCGTGGTTCATTCCCCCTTCTGTTTAGGGTCCATTGTCTAAAGGGACAAACAGTGGAAGTTCACCAAATATAAGATCGAAATTGAATTGTTCATTATAGATGCCACCACGTAGTTCCCAGACATTTCATTCTACTGTAGTAATTCATTATACCTGTGCAGGTGCACGTGGAAGACAATTGATGCATGCAGAGTGGTAATAAAACACGCCCCTCAGTAGTAGAATAATAGGGGATGCATATGTGTAAAATTATTCGACTACAGCTTCCATGCTTTCCCTTTGGTTCCTTATTATCTATGAAATTGGACAATTCTTGTTCTCTAGGCTTAAACCTCATTGTCAGTATTTAGAGTTTTTCAATGCTGATCTTCTCCTGCATAAGTTACCAAAAACCTAAAATATGTATGAACTTTAAAAAACGCTATATTGAAAATGACAGCAGGGAAGTTCCATTTTGTGAATATTGTGTCAATGGATCTCTATTTTGACATCAGTGTTCATTAGAAATGATGACATTTCATGTGAGTATAAATATCAATGTGAAAAAGGAAAGGTAGGAAGAACCTTGAATGTTTAAGTAATTGGTGAAATGACAGGTGTGTGTGTGTGTGTGTGTGTGTGTGTGTGTGTGTGTGTGTGTGTAATTGATTTTCAGTGAATGGTTCAGCTACTTGTAGGGCCTCCGAGGGAGCCCAGGTGAACCTTTCAATGAGTTGGTATCTGTTTTCAGAACATGGGAATCTCTTAGTCCAATAGTCAATCAGGCAAGCTTTGAGGTCTTGAAGAGTTTCAGTCCTCAGCGATGGTGTTGCAGACCCTTGTGAGCAAACCCTAGGATATGCTCAGAGCCCTCATTAGCTGGTACCAACGTGTGACGATTTCAGACAGCATTTCCCAAAGAAGTACCTCTTGAGTCTCTGTTCTTGTCAGTTCCCTACACTTCCTTACACTAGTTATGTGATCAGTGTGTTTCAGGATAATCCCCACATGTGATTTTTGCTATTTCCTACTAGTCCTATCTGTTTCTCATCTTCTTCTTTTATGATAGGGGTTAGGAAGCAACCTGTGTGGTGTAGGAAGGGGTGTGGTAGTTGTCTGCCTTCAGAGGACCGAATGATGCCTAGAAATTGTACTGTAGTTTGAGGTCAATTGTCCATCCATCCTCTGAGTGTCAGGAATTCCATCACTTTACTTTGATGCTAGTCTGTTCTTCAAGCTGTCCTCAGAAATAAGGACGTCATCCATCTAGGGAATACTAGTTTGTGTGTATGTTTTCATTTTAGGAAAGGCCTTGCTGTTCCTGAAAATAATACTGTAGAGCACCCTTTCCTGTTCATATTGGCCATCAGTCAATCTTTTGTGAAGTATTTGTTAATAAATAGACTTTTTATGTTTGATGAGCAGGAATTCTTTATTGACAAGTCTTTGTCAGTGTGTGTATTGCAAATCTGTACTTCCCAGCCTGCGGTTCACCTTTTCATTTTCTTGTGGTCATAAGATAAGGAGAAATGTCACATTTTTATGAAGTCCCACTGAATTCTTTTAAATGGTTAGTGCACCCTATGTCTTACCCCAAGATTGACAGTTTCTACATTTTCTTTCAGAAACTGTCCAATGGGAAGCACAATCCATCTCAAATTTATAAATTGCATTTTTAATTCTAATAGGGTATATAGACTGTTTTGGATTTTCTATGTATACAATCGTATTATCTGTGAATAGTCACAATTATCCCCTCAATTCTTATACTTTTTGTTTCTCTTGCCTTCTAACACTGGTAGACTCTCCGATGCCACGATGAATAGAGCAGCATTGTTTGAAGATTTTAATATACCTTTCTCAATATCTGACAGAAAAAGCAGACAAAACATTGGTAACAAATGTGACCTAATTGACATATAGGGAACATTCCATAATAAGTGCAGAATATATTATTTTCAAGTGGTCATAGACTCTTTACCCAAATAGATGATAGGTGGGGCCATGAATCAAGGCTACAAATGTTAAACCCTGAAATTAACTAGGTTCTATTCCTAGACCACAGGGGAATTGAGCCACAGTCTTAGCGAAAAGAAAACCAGGAAGTCTTTCAATGTTTAAAAATTAAATGGAACTTTGCTACATATCCTAAAGGTCAGAGAGGGAATCTCAATGGAAATTCTGAACCTTTTCTACATGAGGGCTCACACACAATGGCACTTTCTTTGTGAAGAGCATAATAATAACCTAGCCAGGAGTTGAGCCTTAAGTCAGAGTTCTGCCTGCCCCAGCCACACCTGGCAGCCTTGGCCTGTGGTCCCCCTCAGCTGTCCTTTCTGGTGGCCCTGAGCTAAGGGGGTCAACATGGCCATATGGAAATGGGAAGCTCCCCACTCATAGTGATGGCAGTGCCCCCTCCCCAGCTGCCCTTTCTGGTGGCTCTGAGCTAAGGGGGTCAACATGGCCGTATGGAAATTAGAAGCTCCCCACTCTTAGTGATGACGTTGCTATTGTATCGTCCTCACCAGTCCAACAACATGATTTCTGAGTGAACTATGACACAAGAGCGACTTCTTGGCCTTCCTTCAGGTTTGAAAATCATCTGGTGAGTCATCTATTCGAAATATGGATTCAACATGTGTTCTTTCTTCTGGAAAAGAAATAGACCCAATAGCAATTATGGCTTCCTGAGCACCTGTCCTTGAGAGACATCATACTGGCTCTTTGTAGCATTCTGCCTCTTAAACTTCTCAACTAGGGTGTAGATATTTGTAGGCACATTTTCAGGTGGTTAGACAGGGACTCGGATGATATGAGTCACAGAGGATTTTAGTGTCAGAAACCTAAGTGGGATCCCCAAATTGACTCCAAATCCCTTGTTGTTCCATACAGGGTACTATTTCCCTCTTATCTCTGGTCTTCTCGATCTGGAAACCTATCAAGTATCAGGATTTTCTTGTCATGTGGACAACTGGAACGAATTCAGCGGGCCTTTTCACCTCTGCCCATGGTGATCATTAAGATCATTATCTCAGTGGAGGACCTCTGGGTAAGATACTCAAAGATCCTTAGGAATAGAGACAGTATAATATTTTTCTGGTATTAAAGTTACTGAAACCAACTATCTTTCTTAGTCCGTTCAAGCTCTGGTATGTTCAGAGGGTGCTGTAAAACAGGTCTGAAATAGTATTTAAAAACACTCAGCTCAGCCTCTTCTACAACGTGAGCCAATGCTTATAAACATGGCTAAAATATTCCCTTACCTACGATGACTTCCCAGCCATCCTAGTGTTTATATGGTATGACTGTGACTTACATTAGTCAACATTTGCAGAGAAAGAACTTAGTGCATCCAGGGGGCACTTCATGTTGAAATTAGTTTGTGACAACGAGCTACTGTGTTTTCTTCTGCAGTCCAAGGGAATGGTGCCAGACATCTCTAAGGTGTCTAGCAGTTCTACAATTCCGATTTTAAGTGGTCTGTGTGCTTCAGAGATTTGGGCAGGAAAAGGGCAGGAGTCCAGAAACTGTGAACACTTCTGTTACCTGTGCTGACCATGGAGCAGGTAGCCTTCTGTGGGCATCATTTTGATTTCTTGGTACTATTGTGAAAGGTGCTTTTGTCTCAAATTCCTCCTTTTTAGGAGTAATTATAATGATGAAAGTAATTTTTATCTTATATCATCTGTGGGCCCTGATCCTGGGATCCCAGGGAAGCTATCCTTTAACATTTTACCTGGCTCAAAATGACTAGGCAACACCTCAAAGCATGGGCCTTGTTTCTGCCCCAAGCACGTTGTACATTTGCTTTGAGAAGAAAACAATAACCAAAAATGCCAACATAAAGATAAGAAAAAATAAAGAACCTCTCTGGCTCCCATAAGATTAAAGTCATACTGACATGTACATAGTGAAAACATAAGAAAGAGTCTGTCACTTTCTGGAATCTAAGAAGATCCTCATTGTGGTGTGTAACTCTGTATGTAAAACAAAACAGAAAAAAATATATACGCCTGCCCCAAAAGTTCATTCCCCGGAGCACTCCCTTCTTGGTGAAGATTGTGTCTGCCAGGCAGCTGTCCTGACTTGGGTTTGAATAAAGGTCTCTTCCTTTCTCTCTAAAATGTTTTTAAAAGTTCATTCACGCAATGTCGACAATAACAGTGTTTTCTATTTAAGTGAGAAATAAATGTTCCACTCTAGTTGCATTGGGAATAGATGAATTGAGGGTTTCTTTAGAAGAGTAAGTCTGCTTTCCAGAAAAGGCAAGGTCATTGGTCTATTGAGAATGAAGATAATTACTGCTAAACAACATATATGTGTTACCCCTTCGCCCAGAAACCGAAGCAGATGTGCAGGCTTTAGGTCAGAGGTGCCTTCTTCTCCCCACCTGACAGCAATTCTCTGCTCTGGCTCCAAGAAACCCGAGGTTTTGAACATCACCATCTGAGTCAGTGAGGCAGCTTGTCACAGGACGCCAGTGTTCAGAGAAAGCGCAGGTATGTTTGGCAAAATGTCCTAACTATGTCAGGGCTGGAGGTAAAACCTCTCATTATCCCAAAACCTCCTGGGCTTTTCTCTTTTCTCTAGTTGAGCCACAAAGTAAAATTGAAGTAGCTGTCAGCATTCTGGGTTTGGTGCAAGAATTACTTAGTTTCCCTGCAGGTAGAACGTTGCAGGGGATCACAATTTCTCTGTCCATTTATTGCTTACAAATGTATTTTGACCATCTGTTTCCTAGGAACCCTCTTTTATTAGAAAGGGAAGGTGAGATTCACTCTGTGCCTGTTTGTAACATCTAATTTGTTCCTTCATCTAACAGTGTTTATTCAATTGGGCCTACGATATGGTTGAGTGGCCAGCATCTAGACTTAGGTGGCTTTATTCATCTGATACAGACTTGGGTGATGTCATTTGACAAAGGTGATGTTTCATCATTGATTAGTTTATCCATCAGAAGAGTTAAAGTTAGGGTGGAGGGAAAATTCAAAATTATCCAAAGCGGCCTGTTCCTGTTTAAAAGTTGAGCTTGTCTTTCTAGTTTTACTAAATGTATTATCTCGATATTTTGAGGTGCCATATTCTCTCTGTAGTTTCTTTGGTGGTGGAGTCAGAAGAAGAGTCTGGGAATTCTTTGGGATAGTGGCATGCTGGTGGCTTCAAGGGGCTTGGCGTCAGGAGCCTTGGGGTGAAGTCTGCAACTGCTTGCCTGACCCTGGGTGCATCTCCCAGAGGTTTTGTTTCCTTTTATGAAATTGCCGGCAGATAATGTTCTGCTTGAAGGGGAACCCTCCCATCCTGTTGGTGGCAATGCAAAGTGGTGCAGCCAGTCTGGGAACCAGTTGGGGGTTCCTCAAAAAGTTAAACATTGAACAACCCCATGATCCAGCAATTGCTCTCCTAGGTATTTACCCAAAGGATACTAAATTGCAGATTCAAAGGGGGAACATGCACCATGATGTTTATAGCAGCAATGTCCACAGTAGCCAAACTATGGAGAGAATCCCAAAGTCCATGCACTGATGAATGGATAAAGCAAATGTGGGATACATATATATATATATAATGGATTATGACCCAGCTTCAAAAAGAATGAAATCTTACCATTTGCAAGGATGTGGATGGATCTAGAGTGTATTAAGCTAAGCAAAATCACTGAGGAAAGACAAATATCCTATGCTCTCACGCTTGTGGAATTTCAGAAAGAAAACAGAGGAACAGAGTTGAAGCGTGATGAGAGAGGCAAACAAGGCAATAGACTCAACCTTGGAGAACAAACTGAGTGTTGCTGCAGGACAGGGGCATAGGGTAAGAGTTAAATGGGTGAGGGGTATTAAGGAGGGCACTTGTGATGAGCACTGGGTACTCGATGCAGGTGAGGAATCACTAAATCCTACCCCTGAAGCGAATATTCCATCGCATGTGAACTAACTGGAATTTAATAAAAGAAGAATGGAAAAAGTGTTCTGCTTCATGAAGAGTGAGGTAAAATTGTAGTGATTTGGGCTGTAGTCTTCTCTAGATGATAGTTGTAAAACACCCTGTTGTAGGATACACTAGTTGCTTATCACATAAGGAGTCCTCAGAAAGCTGCAATGAAAGATTCACGTCTCAGACCATGTTCATGTTCCACTGATATGTTACAGTTTGCACAGGTAGGAAAGAAGGTAGAGAGAAAGGCAACAGAAGGGGAAAGGAGGTGTGAACCTTTCATTACTTAGTGTTATAGCTTTCTCATGAAAGCCTTGCGCCAGTGTGATTTTGGAAGCAGAGAGGTAATCCGGGAGCTTTGCAGGAGACGGGGGAGTTCCAGGTCTGGGTAAAGCTGACAGGGGTCCCAGAGGAGAGATGAAAGCATTCTACAGTAGGGTGTGGGCAGGGTGGGCTCCAGGGGTGGCTGTGGGTCTCCTGGGTGAGAGTTGTGACAGGTGAGGGCTGTGTGCAAGTTCCTGGCTGAGGACAAGTGAGGCACAGGCGGAGAGCTGGCAGAGAACCCTCTTCTGGGCCACCAGCCTCACCCAACACACACAGCCTCAACTTCTGTCTCTGACACTCCAATTCAGACTTCTCCGAAGGTGAGTGAGAACACATCAAGAGCATTCTGAACAGAAGGGAAAGCATGTGCAAAGGCTCTGGGGCAGGAGAATTCCAGGTATGTCCAGGAGCAGCAAGAAGGCCCTGTGGCCACAGGAGACAGCTTAGGACATGAGCTCAGAAAGGTGACAGAGGGTGACAGAAAGCCATTCCAGGGCTATAACCCCATAAGACCCTGTTTCACTGGGCCATCCTGGCGACAGTGTTGAGAACAGATGACAGAGGGTTGAAGATGGCAAGGCAGGTCAATGACGAAGCTTTTCCAGGTACTCAGGCACTGTGGACCAGACAGGTGGCCTTGGATGGAGTGGTTAGACATATTCTGGGTCCATTTTGAAGATACAGCTCACAGGATTTGCTGATGGGTTTGCTATTAGGAGCAGGAGAATGGAGGAATTGGGGTAACTCCCAGCTGTTGTGGGTTGTCCTGATCTAGGGGAAGGAGAGGGTTTCTGGGGGTAGGAGGTAGTCCGTGTTCCGCATGCTGAGGAAGGTGCCTTTCCCGGTGGGTCTGCTGAGGTTTTTGTCTGGGAGAACCTTTCACATATCCTCCCTCAGCAATGCTTAAGTACAAGTATCCCCCACTTTTTAAACGTTTACAGTAAGACACTGGGCATTCTTGAAAGAACTACGTTTATTACCCAGCGTCAGTAAGAGGAAGATACCTGAAGAGGATTTCCCTCTTATGAAAAAAGGTGAACAGTGAGAATCGCGTTCAGCATCTGTTTGGGGGAGAAGCAGGACAGAGGAGGCGTGCACCCTAACCAGCTCCTTCCGCTTGGAACCGCACTCCGCATCCAGCCACCAGCACTTTGAATTGTGTCTGTGAGCCTCTGCTGTGCTTTATCTTCATTTATGCTGGTCCTCCGTTAGAAACTTGTGTCGTGAGGCCTAAGAAAAGCCAAAGAGAAGGAATTTTGGAGTCTGAGGACACTGTCTAATTGTTCCGTGTAAATTAATGGCCATTCCTTCTTGACACCATTTCTGCTGTGCAAGGTTTCTCAGAAGCCCTGTACTTTCAAAGAGCAGGGAAACCTATACCCCATGCTGTGGGGTTAGTTTTAGTCTCCATGCTGGACAGAACATTTCATGACTGTCGGATTTTCTCACTCAAACATTGAGACTTTGACCGCCTTCACCCGTTTCTACCACCCCATCCCCGAATCTGGCACCTACAAATCTGCTCTCAGTATCCATGTGTTCAGTATTTGTTTATTCCATGTGGAATGTACATGAGAGCATCCGGTATTGGTCTTTCTGTGTCTGAGTTACTTGGCATAAGGCCCCCAAGGTCTGTGTTTCCATGTCTGGTTCTTGTGAATAATGCTGCAGTGAACGTGGGAGTGCATCTGTCTTTTTGAGGCAGTATTTTTGTGTTCTCTGAATCAATACTCAGTAGAGCCATTACTGGGTCATGGGGTAGTTGTATTTATTTTTTCAGGAACCTCCATACCGTTTGTCACAATGCCTGCACCAATTTCTATTCCCACCAACAGTGCACAGTGTCTCTTCGTCTGCACACCCATGACCCCACTTTTTGTCTGTCTCTGGGACAATTGGTGTTCCAGCAGTTGTGAGGGGATAGCTTATTTTGGGTTTGACTGATGTTTCCCTGACGATGATTAGTGATGTCGAACAACTTTTTCTGTCTGTTGGCACCTGTGTGCCATCTTTGGAAAGTATCTATTCACATATTCCCCCCATTTCTTATACCGTTTTTTTTTTATTGTTTTGATTTGTATGAGTGTTGTGTGTATTTTGGATATTAGCGTCTTCTCACACATGATTCACAGATATTTTTTCTTATTGGGTCAGTGGCCTTTTAAGTTTTTGCTGGTTTCTTTTGCCGTGTGGAAGATTTCAGTTTGATGTTGTTCCACTTGTTTATTTTTGCTTTTGTTGCCTTTGCATTTGGTGTCTGATCTGAAGACTCTTTGCCAAAACTAATGTCGAGAGACTTAGTACCTGTGTCTTCTTGGAGGTTTATGGATTCAGGTCTTATGTTCAAATCATTCATCCATTAAAAATTTTGTGTGTGGTGTAAGAAAGTGACCCAGTTATATTCTTCTGCATTTAGTGTCCAGTTTGCCTGTTACCGCTCACTGAAGGGACAGTCCTTCCCTCATGGCATATCTTCTGCTGCTGTGTTGTAAGTTAGGATCATCTACGTGTGGGTAAGTTTCTGAGCTTTCTGTTCTGTTCCACTGACCTGGTGTCTGTGTTTATGCCAGTACCATCCTGTTTTGACGACAACAGCTTTGTAATCTAGCTTGAAATCCAGGAGTGTGTTGACTGCACCTTTCTTTCTCCAGGTTGCATTGGGTATTTGGGGTCTTTAGTGACTCCATACAATTTTAAGGACTATTTTCGATTTCCTCGAATAATGCCACTGGAATTCAGATAGGGATTTCATCACATCTGTCAATTGCTTTGGGTACGATGGACATGTTCACATAATTAACTCTTCCAGTTAAGGAGCATGGCGTATGCTTCCATTTGTTTGTGTTGCCTTCTAAATCTTTGACCCATACATTCCGCCCCCCTCGACACACATGTTTTTCGTTTCTTTTCTGCCATGTGTTGAGTGTACTATGTCTTTCTCATTTCTGGTTACTTTTATTCCTAGATTATTTTTGATGCAATTGTAAATGGCATTGTTTTTTAATTTCTCTTTGCGATAGTGTGTCATCAGTATACAGAAATGCAAGAAGTTGGGTCATCTCGGTGGCCCCATAGGTGAAGCGTCTGCCTTCAGGTCAGGTCATGATCTCAGAGTTATGGGATTGAGCCCCGTGTTGGGCCCCCGCTTTCAAGGGTCTGCTTCTCCCTCTTTCTGACACTCTCCCTGCTCGTGCTTTTTCTCTTCCTCTCAAATAAATAAATAAAATCTGAAAAGAAATAAAGACAATAGGTCTCTGTATATTGACATTATATCCTGCAGCTTTCTTGAATTTGTTTATTCTAACAGTTTTTTGTGTGTGTGTGTGTGTGTGTGTGTGGAATCTTTCGGGATTTCATGTCATTTGCAAATAGTGACAGTTTTCCTGTATGGATTTCATATCTTTCTCTTTCTTTAAAATGATGTTAGTCACCCTACAGTACTTCATTTGTTTTTGATGTAGTGTTCCATGATTCATTGTTTGCATATAACACCTAGTGCTCATTATGACACGTGCCCTCCTTAATACCCATCACCAGGATAACCCATTCCCCTACCCTCCCTTTCTGCAACCTTCAGTTTGTTTCCCAGTGTCAGTAGTCTCTCATGGTTCATGTCCCCCTCTCATTCCCCCTCTTCACTTTTCCTCTCCTTCTCCTAATGTCCTCCATGCTATTCCTTCCATTCCACATAGGAGTGAAACCATATGATAATTGTCTTTCTCTGCTTGACTTAATTTCACTTAGCATAATCCCCTCCTGATCCATCCACGTTGGTGCAAATGGTGGGTATTCATCCTTTCTGATGACTGGGTAATATTCCATTGGACAGATGAACCACATCATCTTTGTCCATTCATCTGCTGAAGGACATCTTGGCTCCTTCCACAGTTTGGATATTATGGACATTGCTGCTATGAACATTGGGATACTGGTGCCCCTTCTTTTCATTACTGTGTGTCTATGGGGTAAATACCCAGTAGTGCAATTTGTGGGTCGTAGGATAGCTCTGTGTTTAACGTCTTGAGGAGCCTCCATATTGCTTTCAAAAGTGGCTGTACCAGCTTGAATTCTCATGAGTAGTGTAAGAGGGTTCCCCTTTCTCCACATCACCTCTGACTTTCTTTTATTTCCTGTCTTGTTAATTTTTTTTCAAGATTTTATTTATTTATTCCACAGAGATAGAGAAAGCCAGCGAGAGAGGGAACACAAGCATGGGGAGTGGGAGAGGAAGAAGCAGGCTCATAGTGGAGGAGCCTGATGTGGGGCTCGATCGCATAATGCCAGGATCACGCCCTTAGCTGAAGGCAGACACTTAACCGCTGTGCCACCCAGGTGCCCCCTGCCTTGTTAATTTTAACCATTCTAACTGGTGTAAGGTGGTATCTCATTGTCGTTTTATTTGTATTTGCCTGATGGCAAGTGATGTGATGCATTTTTTCATGTGTCTGTTGGCCATTTGTATGTCTTCTCTGGAGAAGTATCTCTTTGTGTCTTCTGCCCATTTTTTGGGCGTTGAGTTAGAGAAGTTCTTTATAGATCTTGGATACCAGCCCTTTCTCTGTAATATCATTTGCAGATATCTTCTTCGATTCCATAGGTTGCCTTTTTGTTTCGTTGATCGTTTGCTTTGCCGAGCAGAAGCTTTTTATCCTGATGAAGTGCCAATAGTTCATTTTTGCTTTTATTTCCTTTGCCTTTAGAGACGTGGCTTGCAAGAAGTTGTTGTGTCCAAGGTTGAAGAGTTCTTTTGATTTTGATATGAGACAGGAATCCAGTATCTTATTTTCCTGATTGTATTTGAGTCTTCTGTCTTTGTTGGTGAGTCTAGCTAAGTTTGTCAGTTTTGTTTATCTTTCCAAAAAGGCAGCTTTCATTTTCATTGTTTATTTTTTTGTCTTTTTAGTCTCCATTGGATTTCTTTATGCATTCCTTTTTCTTATTTCCTTATTTCTACTAATTTGGGGCTTTGTTTGTTGTTTTTTTTTTTCTACTTCTTTACCATATAAATCAGGTTGTTTATTGGAGAGCATTCTCATGGATTGATGAAGACTTGAATTTCTATGAATGTCCCCCATAAAGCTACTTTTGCTGCATCCCATAAGTTTTTGTAGTTTGTCTTTTGCATCAGTGTCAAGGTACTTCTAAAAATTTTTTTGATTTCTTCTTTGACTGTTGGTTGTTCAGTAGCATGTTGTTAAGTCTCCACATATTTTTTTAAGATTATTTGAGTATCTGACAGAGAGTGAGACAGCGAGAGGGAACGCAAGCAGGGGGTAGGGAGAGGGAGAAGCGGGCTTCAAACCGAGCAAGGAGCCTGCTTCGGGGCTAGATCTCAGGATCCTGGAATCACGACCTGAGCTGAAAGCAGATCCTTAACGACCGAGCCACCCAGGCCCCCCAATCTCCACCTATTTTTGACTGTCCCATTTTTTTCTTGAGACTGATGTCTAGTTTCATATCATTGCGGTTGGACAAGATTTGAAGCAGAAGGTGAAGAGAGCATTCAGATGAAAGGTTTCTTTCCTGGAGGGTTTTCTGAGGGCAGACCATGAGTTCACTGGGGATGGAGGATGGTTTTGTGAGACGGGGGTTGGGGTTAACCCTTGTTAGAATTACTGACTACTACCATGCAGGCTGTGTGCTACTGTTCACACCATAGTCCTGATGGACTTGTACTTCATTAGAAATATTTTCTAGGAGGTGTAGGCATAGCCTTCTCTAAAAGAAAGGTGCCATGTGGGTTTATGGAATGACCCCAGGTCAGCAACCAGGATGTATGGTATTGTGGGGGATCAGAAACAGGCTTTCTGTGGGAAGTGACAGAAATGGGGTATGGTGAGCTCCATGACCATAGGTGAGGTCCCGAGTGACCCACTGGGTGTTGGGTTCTGTGGATCTGTCTCATCAGGTGCTGTGGAATTCAGGGACACCCTCCTGTCTGTGGATTTGTATGGAGACAGGTAGGCATCAGTGTCTGGCCAGGCACGAGGGTCGCACTGGACCACCACCAGAGGCGCAGCGTGCGGGGGAGCCACTGCTTGGTTTCCACGAAAGCTGACCAGGGTCTGTGAGTGTGATTCCTAGCAGCTGCAAGGGGAGAGGAGGCCGGAGGTGGTGCACACTTCCTAGAGTTGTGGTCAGGACTAGTCTGGAACCGACTGAAGTCAGCCACACCTGGCACAGAAGGCACCCAGTCAGTGTAGCTGTGGGCACTGCTCCGATGGTACTTCAGGCTGGCTCAATGCTGCCACCTCCTGCTTTTCATCATCATCTTCAAGGTCATGTGCCTCTCCTCTTGCCCCATGGCCTCCGGGGTATTGTCCGTCCTCCATCTGGCCCTCGTCCCTGGTGCCCTGTGCAGTCCGATGCCAGGTAGCCTTCTCGAGACAAACATCTGGCCCTGATGGAATACTTCCATGGATCTCGTGTGATGCGAGGTTGATGCCCTGCCCTGGAAGAGGGCTGCAGTTTCCCAATCAGGAGAGCCATGTCTCCCTTTTCAGCATGGCCTCCCCTCCCCTCAGTCTTCTTCAGGGAAACTCTCCCAATTCCTGAGACAACAGCTCTGAACTTAAAAATGAATGTTATTTTACATATCTCTATGCCTTAGTTCATCTATGGCATGTCTTTCAACCCCGTTAGTGGTTTTTTTTTTTAGCAGTTCTGAAGGGCTGTCTGCTCAAGGAGGGGATAACCTGGGTGGGGCAGCTTTCTCTCTCATCTCCCTCAGCATGTCTCTGAGCCCTGGGGACAGCTGTCCCACTGAGGATTGAGGGACCCGAGACAGCCCATCCTGAGCCCAGGCTGTGTCAGCTCATAGACTGATGCGTGTCGGAGCGGTGGGCAGATGGCATGGGCCAGGGGTAGGCAGTGTCTCCTTCTCATTCCTTCCCTCCCTTCCTCCCAGAGGTAGCTCAGAGCAGCCTTCAACCCCTGCATCTCCAGATCCTTTGACCTGTGCCTCATGTGTTCAGCTGGTGACCTTGGAGTTTCGCATGGATTCTACCTCCCGTACCCTCTCCCGTAGCAGTTCCTGGATCAGGGGAGGGTTCCGACCCTTGTCTGTTTTTGATCTTCTTCCTGTCCCGCACCAAGCCCACCCACCTTTGCATCTTCCATGTATGTGCTTGGAAGCACGCCCATCCACAGGGAACCTATTAGCCAAATGGATCCAGGCAATGAACATTGAAGTAGAGATCCAGGATCCATAATAAACCTGCTCTGAAACCTGTCCCAAAGTCTGTGACTCTCTCACACTGAAACAGAAACAATAATAGCTTTCTGGACTGTGAAGTGACATGTGTCTCTACTTCCAATCTTGAATGCATAGGTGGTGAGCCTGGACAGAAAAGGACCATGGCTCCCGTGGGCTGGGATCCACGGTAAGAGCTCAGTTAAATATGAATTTGAGGCATGGAGTGAATAATTATTGTAGAGTGAATCCTCCCAAGTAGGGCTTATGCACATTGCACAGGAAAAGTTTTTTCAAAGAGGTTCCTGAAAGAGAAATATTTTTAAAAAATTTATTTTAATTCCAGTAGAGCTAACATACAGGGTTACATTCGCTTCAGGTGTACAATAGAGTGATTCAGTAATTCTATATATTACTCAGTGGTCATCAAGAAAAGCGTCCTCTTAATCCCCTTCATCTATTTCACTCATCCCTCTATCCACCTCCTCTCTGGTAACCATCCGTTTGTTCTCTATTGTTAAGAGTTTGTATTTTGGTGCGTCTCCTTTTTCTCTTTTAGTTATTCATTTTTGTTTGTTTCTTCAATTCCCCATAAGAGTGACATCGTATGGGATTTGTCTTTCTCTGACTGACTGATTTTATTTAGGATAATACTCTCTAGCTCCATCCATGTGTCTGCAAATGGCAAGGTTTCATTCTTTTTCAAGCCGAGTAATACTCCATTGTGTGTGTGTGTGTGTGTGTGTGTGTGTGTGTGTGTGTGTGTGTGAGTACACACATCTATCATCTCATTTGTCAATTTCTCTACAGACACTTGGGTTGCTTCCATATTGTGATATTGTAAATAATGGTGCAAGAAACATAGGGGTGCACGTATCCTTTTACGTTACTGTTTTCCTATTCTTTGGGTAAATACGAGTAGTGTGATTGTTGGATCGTAGGGTAGTTCTATATTTAATTTTTTGAGGAACCTTCATACTGTTTTCCACGGTGGCCACCACAGTTTGCATTCCCACCCACAGTTCGCTAGGATTCCCCTTTATCCACATCCTCCCAACACCTGCTCTTTGTTGTGCTTTTGATGTTAGCCATTCTGACAGGTTTGAGGTATTACCTCATTGTCCTTTGGATTTACATTTTCCTGATGATGGGTGATGGTGAACATCTTTTCACGGGACTGTTGGCCATTTGTATTTCTTCTTTGGAGAAATGTCTGTCCATGTCTTCTGCCTATTTTTTAACTGGAGTATTTATTTTTTGGGGGGTCGAGTAGTATCAGTTGTATATGTTTTGGACACTATCCCTTCATTGCATATGATCTTTGCAAATATCTTCTCCCTTTGAGTAGGTTGTCTTATTATTTTTACATTTTCATTGTTCTTCTGCCATGTGGAAACTTTTTATTTTACTGTATTCCCAATAGTTTATTTTTGCTTTCATTTCCTTTGCCTCAGGACACAGTCTAGAAAAACGTTGGTATGGTCCATGTCAAGAAGTTACTGTCTTCCCTCCTGTAGGATTTTTATGGATTCAGGTCTCATATTGAGGTCTTGAAACTGTTTTGTGTTTGTCTTTATTGTGTAAGAAAGCAGTCTAATTTCATTCTTTTGTGCGTAGCTGTGTAGTTTTCCCAACACCATTTGTTGTAGAGACTGTCCTTTTCCCTTTTGATATCGTTGCTTGCTTTGTGGAAGATTCATGGACCATATAATTGTGGGTTTCTGTCTCAACTTGTATCCTGTTCCTTTGGTCGCTGTGTCTATTTTTGTGCTGTACTGTCTTGTTAGGATGACTGCAGCTTTGTAGTATAACCTGAAATCTGAAATTGTGAGTCCTCCAGCTTTGTTTTTCTTTTCCACATTGCACTGGCTGTTTGGAATCTTTAGTGGTTCCATATAAATGTTTAGGATTGTTTATTCGAGGTCTTTTGTTCTTTAATGTAAATTCAATTAGCCAACTTACAGTACACCATTAGTTTCAGATGTAGTCTTCAATAAATTTTCAGTCGTGTGTAACACCCAGTGCTCATTGTATCGTGTGACCTCCTTAATGCTACTCACCCAGTTACCCCCCCCAACTTCTCCTCCAACAATCATCAGTTTCTTATGATAGTTAAGAGTCCATCATGGGTTTTCTCCCTCTCTGATGACTTCCCATTCTATTTTCCCTTCCTTCCCCTATGGTCTTCTTCCTTGTTTCTGATATTCCACATAGGAGTGAAAGCATATGATCATTGTCTTTCTTTCATTGGCTTATTCCACTCAGCATAATACCCTCCAGCTCCACTCAGGTCGGTGTGATGGTAAGTATTCATCCTTTCTGATGGCTGAGTAATATTCCATTATATATATGATCCACATCTTCTTTATCCATTCATCTATCCATGGTCATCTGCACTCCTTCCACAGCTTGTCTATTATGGATATTGCTGCTATGAACTCTGTGGTGCATGTGTCCCGTCTTCACTACCTGTCTCTTTGGGGTAAATACCCACTAGTGCAATTGCTGGGATATAGGGTAGCTTTATTTATAACTTCTTGAGGAAACTCCGTACCATTTTCAAGAGTGGCTTCACTGAACTGCATTCATACAGGGGTGTAAGAGGGTTCCCGTTTCTCCACATCCTCTCCAACATGTATAGTTTCATGTCTCCTTTTTTTTAGATATTTGGCCTCGTGTGATATGGCATGTATAGGGGTTTAGATTTGCATTTCCCTTAAGCGAGGTGATATGAAGCATTTATGCATGTATCTTTTGGTCACCAGTACTTCGTCATCAGTGAAGTGACTTCACATTTTAATCCATCTCAAGAGCTAAAGCTGGGTAAGGCACTGAACCTGGATAATGCCATCAGTTGGAAGTGTGGAGAATTTCAAAAGATCTCCGTGGAGAGCAAGTTCCAAGTTCAGTGTGAAGCTACTAATTGGATCCAGGGACATCTCTGAAAGTGGGGGTTGCCTGGGATGGGCTGAAGGGGGACCCTCTGATTTTACTATGAATCCTTGCTGCAGCCCCAAATGACAGTTTCCTGCTGTGGGGCAGGCTGAGTCCTCTAGTCGTGCAGAGGTGAGCCCAATGCCTGGTGCCTTGGAGGCAGGCAAACGGGGAGGGACCCTCAGCAGAAGACCCAGGGTTAGGTTAGGCCTCAAGGACAGCAGGTCTGAACTGCCCAGTGCTCAGAGAACTCTCATGCCGAGTGAGATGAGGGCACAAGGGCGGGTGAGTGTGAGCCTTGGGTTTCATCCGGAAGGGCCCACAAAGGTCGGGGTTCACCAGAAAGGGCTCTCAGGGTGTGCCCCAATTCTCTTGCCCTGACTGCTCTTTGTGCACCAAAATGGTACAGTTTACTGTGGGCTGCAGGCTGAGTCCTACGGTGGGGCTTGGGTGTCCCCAATCCCCCGGAGTGTGGTGCCAGGACCCTGGGGAGGGGCCCCTCTCTGCCCAACCTAGGGTAAGGGTTAGGGTCCAGGAGCCCGGCAGGGACAATCTGCAGGCTGTGCGGTGAGCTTTGTGGAGGGCTGAGAGGAGGCCATGGGGGTGGGTGAGCATGGGCCTCAGGGTTGGGGCACGGGGGGCTGCCAAAGGTGGGGACGGGCTCCGAGGGCCTCCCCAAGTTCTTGTGCCCTGTAGGCTCCATAGAGCCCCAAGGGGCAATGTTTCCTATCGGGTGGCAAGCTGAGCCCCCGGTGGGGTATAGGTATCCCAATTCCCTGGGGCTGTGGTGTAAGGCTCCTGGGGAGACCCCCACACCCGCGGCCGACCTAGGGCTAGGTTTAGGCCCCAGGAGCCCCGCAGGCCCGATCTGCTGGCTGTATGTCGAGCTACACGGGCTGAGGTGACGGTGTGGGGAGGGTGAGCATGGGCCTCAGGGTTGGGGTGTGGGAGGCCGCCGAAGGTCGCTGGTGGCTCAGGAGTGCCCTCCTGGTTCTCCCGCCCTGAATGCTCTATGGCCTCCCAAGGCACACGGTTTCCTGTGTGGTGGCAGACTGAGTCCTGCTGTGGGGCTCAGGTGTCCTGAATCCCCGTGGCTGTGGCTCCAGACTCCTGGGGAGGGGCCCCTCCACAGATGAACTAGGGTTAGGGTTGGGGCCCAGGAACCTCACAGGCCAGATCTGCCCACTATGTGGCAAGCTCCTCCGCGGGCTGAGGTGAGGGTGCAGGGTTGGGTGAGCATGGGCTTCAAGGTTGGGTTTAGGGATCACTGAAGTTCCCCGGGGGCTCTGGGGGCCCTCCTGGTTCTCCCGCCCTGAATGCTCTACAGCCTCCCAAGGGGCACGGTTTCCTGCGGGCTGGCAGGCTTTGTCCTGCAGTGGGGCTCAGGTGTCCCCAGTCCCTGGGGCTGCGGCACCGGGCCCCAGGGGAGGGGCCGTACCCAGCCGACCTAGGGTCAGGTCTAAGCCCCAGGAACCCGGCAGGCCTGATCTGCCGGCTCTGCGATGAGCTCGGTGGCAAGCTGAACGGAAGGTGTGGGGCAGGATGAGCGTGGGCCTCAGGGTTGGGGTGTATGGGGCCGCCGAGGATCGCTGGGGGCTCAGGGGGGCATTACCAGTTCTCCTGCATGGGATGCTCTGTGGCGCCGCAAGGGGCATGGTTTCCTGAGGGGTGGCAGGCTGAGTCCCGTGGTGGGGCTCAGGTGTACCCAACCCCGGGGGTTAGGGTACGGATTAGGGTATGGGTTAAGGTTAGGGTATGGGTTACGGTTAGGGTATGGGTGAGGGTAGGGGTTAGAGTTAGGGGAAGGAGAGGGTACGGGTTAGGGTTGGGTTTAGGGGTTACAGGTTAGAGGTTATGCGTTAGGGTACAGATAAGGGTTTAGGGTACGGGTTAGGGTTTAGGGTTTGGGGTTAGGGTGGGGTTAGGGTTGGAGTATGGGTTACGTTTAGGGTATGGGTTAGGGTTAGGGTACGGGTTAGGATACGCATTAGGGTACGGTTTAGGGTACGTGTTAGGGTACGGCTTAGGGTAAGTGTTGGCGTACGGATTTGGGTACGGTTTAGGGTACGGGTTAGGGTTAGGGTATGGGTTAGGGTTAGGGTACAGTTTAGGGTTATGGTACAGGTTGGGTTACGGTTTAGGGTTGGGGTTAGGGTACGGGTTAGGGAACGGGTTAGGGATAGGTATAGGGTATGGTTTAGGGTTAGGGTATGGGTTAGGGTACGGGTTAGGGTACAGGTTAGGGTTAGGTATGGGTTAGGGTATGGGTTAGGGTCCGGGTTTGGGATAGGGTACGGGTTATGGTATGGGTTAGTGTACGGGTTAGGGTATGGGTTAACGTTAAGGGAAGGATACTGGTTAGGGTTAGGGTACGGGTTACGGTTTAGGGTTTAGGGTTATAGTTAGGGTACGGGTTAGGGTTAGGTTACGGGTTGGGTTAGGGTACGGGTTATGGTATGAGTTAAGGTATGGGTTAGGGTCAGGGTTTAGGGTTTAGGGTTAAGGTTAGGGTTCAGGTTAGGGTACGGGTTAGGTTTAGGTTTAGGGTTAGTTTACAGGTTAGGGGTAGGGTTAGCTGAAGGGGTAGCTTTAAGGGGAGGGTTAGGGTTTGGGGTTTGGGGTTAGTGGTTAAGGTTAGGGTTTATTGTTTAGGGCTTCGGGATTAGGGTTAAGGTTTATGGTTTAGTGTTAATGTTAGGGTTTAGGGTTTAAGGATTAGGGTTTAGGGTTAGATTTAGGGTAGGGTTAGGGTTAGGGCAAGGGTTAGGGGTTATGGTTAGGGTTAGGGTTAGGGGTTAAGGTTTAGGGTTTAAGGTTAGGGGTTAGGGTTAGACCTCAGTAGGCCAGCAGGCCCGATGCACCGTCTGTGCGGCAAGCAGAGGAGTGGGCCTAGGTGAGGGTCCCGGCGAGCGGGAGTATGGTATCCAGCGTTTTGGAGTAGGGTCCTTTGAACGTCGCTAGAGGCTCGGAGGGCCCTGCCCGTTCTCCCGCCCTGAATTACCGGCGATGCCCCTAGCGGCTCCATTCACGGTTGGGCAGCAGGGTGAGTCCCACGCTGCGGCTCGGTGATCCCCAATCCCCGGCGTTGCAGTGCCAGGCCCCTTGGGAAGGGCTCCTTGTGGGCCGACCTAGGGTTAGATTTAGCCCCCATGAGGCCAGCAGGCGTGATCCTCTGGCTAGGCGGCTAGAGGTGGGCGGGCCAAGGTGGAGGTGCTGGGGAGCGTGATGGTGGGCCCCAGCATTTTGGGGTGGGAGGCTTCAAATGTCGCCGGTTTCTCCACGGCCCTGTCCGTTCTCCCACCCTGAATGACCGGTGGTGCCCCTAGCGGCCCGGGTGGCTGCACTGTGGAGGGTGAGTACAGCTCTGGGGCTTGGGGTACCACATCCCCGGCGTAGTGGCACCAGGACCCTTGGGAGGGGCCCCTGGGGCGACAACCTAGGGTTAAGGTTAGCCCCAAAAAGACCGTCAGGCCCAATCCGCACACTGTGCGGCGAGTGGAGGTGCGGGCCGAGGTGAGGGCGCTGGGGAGAGGAAAAGTGGGCCCAAGCATTTTAGCGCAGGAGTTCTTCGAAGGTCGCCGGGGGCTCAGAGGGCCCTGCCCCTTCTCCCTCCTTGAATGATCGGCGGCGCCCCTACTGGCCCAGTTGGCGGCAGGGCGGCAGGGAGAGTCTGGCACTGGGGCTCGGGTGTCCCCAATCCCCGGTGTTGTGGTGCAAGGCCCCTTGGGAGGGGCCCCTCGTGGGCCGACCAAGTGTTAGAGTTAGCCCCCAGGATGCCAGCAGGCCTGATCTGCCAGGTGTGCGGCAAGCGGAGGGGCGGGCTGAGATGTGGGTGCTAGTGAGCAGGAGTGTGGGCCCAAGCGTATTTGCAAGTTGGCCTTCGAAGGTCGCCAGGGGCTCGAAGGGCCCTGCCTGTTCTCCCGCACTGAATGACCAGCAGCGCCCCTAGCAGCTCGGGTGGCGTCGGGGCAGCAGGGTGAGTCCGGCGCTGGAGCTCAGGGGTCCCCAGTCCCTGGCATTGCTGCGCCAGGCCCCTTGGGAGGTTCCCCTCGGGGGCCAACCTAGGGTTAGGGTTAGCCCCCAGGAGGCTGGCAGGCCCAATCCGCTGGCTGTGCAGCCAGCAGAGGGGCTGGCTGAGGTGAGGGCGCTGGTCAGCGGGAGCATGGGCCCAAGCATTCTGGCTCCTGGGGCCTTAGAAGTTCACTGGGACTGGGAGGGCCCTGTCCATTCTCCCGCCCTGAATGACCGGTGGTGCCCTAGCGGCCTGGGTGCCGGCGGGGATGCAGGGTGAGTCCGGCGCTGGGGCTGGGGGTCATCAATCCCCGGTGTTGTGGCGACAGGCCCCTTGGGAGGGGCCCTTTGGGGGCCAACCTAGGGTTAGGGTTAGCCCCCAGGAGGCCGGTAGGCCTGATCCGACAGCTGTGTGTTGAGCAGAGGGCGGGCCAAGGTGAGCAAGCTGGCGAGCAGGAACATGGGCCCAAGCGATTTGGTACGGGGGGCCTTCGAAGGTCGCCGGGGGCTCAGAGGGCCCTGCCCATTCTACCGACCTGAATGAGTGGCGGCGTCCCTAGCGGCCGGGTTGGCAGCAAGGCGGCAGGGTTTGTCTGGCGCTGGTGCTGGGGGTCCCCAAGCACCGGTGTGGCAGTGCCAGGTCCCTTGGGAGGAGCCCCCAGGAGGCCGACATGCACAATCCGCTGGCTGTGCAGTTTGCAGAGGTGCAGGCCGAGGTGATGGCGCTGGCGAGCGGGAGCATCGGCCCAGGAGTTTTGGCGCGGGGTCCTTCAAAGGTCGACGGAGGCTTGGAAGGCCCTGCATGTTCTCCCTCCGTGAATGACCGGCGGCGCCCCTAGCGGCCTGGGTGGTGCCGGGGCGGCAGGGTGAGTCCGGCGCTGGGGCTGGGGGTCATCAATCCCCGGTGTTGTGGCGACAGGCCCCTTGGGAGGGGCCCCTCGGGGGCCGACCTGGAATAGGTTTAGCCCCCAGGAGGCAGGCAGGCCTGATCCCCCGGCTGAGCGGGGTGTGGAGCGGTGGGCCAAGGTGAGGGTGCTGGGGAGCGGGTGCGTGCGCCCAAGCGTTTTGGCGCAGGGTAACTTCAAATGTTGCCGGGGTCTCTGAGGGCCCTGCTCATTCTCCCGCGCTGAATGACCGGTGGTGCCAATAGCAGCCCAGATGGACGCAGGGCGGCAGGGTTAGTCCAGACCTGGGGCTCGGGGGTCCCCAATCCGTGGCGTGGTGACGCCAGGCCCCTTGGGAGGGGCCCCTCAGGGGTTGACCTAGGGTTAGGGTTAGCCCTCAGGAGGCCGGCAGGCCCAATCCGCCAGCTGTGCAGCAAGCAGTGGGGTGGGCCGAGGTGAGGGCACTGGGGAGCAAGAGCATGGGCCTAAGCCTTTTGGTGCGGGGGGCCTTCGAATGTCGCCAATGTTTCGGAGGGCCCTACCCGTTCTCCCAACCTGAATAACCGGCGGCACCCCTAGTGTCCCGGTTGGCGGTGGGGTGGCAGTGTGAGTGTGGCGAAGGGGCTCCGGGGACCCCAGTCCCCAGCGAGGCGGCACCAGGCACCTTGGGAGGGGGCCCACCGGGGCTGACCTAGGTGTAGAGTTAGCCCCAAGGGGGCCGGCAGGCCAGATCTGCCAGCTGTGCGGTGAGCGGAGGGGTGGGCCGAGGTGAGGGCACTGGCGAGTGGGAGCGTGGGCCCAAGAGTTTTGGCAAGGGGGCTTTCGAAGTTTGCTGGGGGCTCGGAGGGCACTGCACGTTCTCCCGCACTGAATGACCGGCGGCACCCCTAGAGGCCAGGGTGGAGGCGGGGCTGCAGGGTGAGTCTGGCGCTAGGGCTAGGGCATCCCCAATCCCTGGCGTGGCGACATCAGGCCCCTTGGGAGGGGCCCCTTGGGGGCCGACGTAGGGTTTGGAGTTAGTTCCCAGGAGGCCGACAGGCCCGATCCACCAGCTGTGTGGAGAGTGGAGTGGTGGGCCAAGGTGAGACGCAGCGGCAGGGTGAGTCCACAGCTGGGGCTTGGGGGTCTCAATCACTGGCGTGATGGCGCCAGGCACTTGGGAGGGGTCCCTTGGGGGCTGACCTAGGGTTAGTGTTAGCTCAAAGGAGGCCAGCAGGCCCGATACGCTGGCTGTGTGGAGAGCGGAGTGGTGGGCCAAGGTGAGGGCTCTGGGGAGCGGGATCGTTGGCTGAAGCGTTTTTGCACGGGGGGCCTTCCAATGTCATCAGGGGCTCGGAGATCCCAGCCCGTTCTCCCGCCCTGAATGACCGGCGCCGCCCCTAGCAGCCCGGGTGGTGGTATGGTGGCAGGGTGAGTCTGGCGCTGCTGCTGAGCGTGCCCAAGCACAGGAGTGGCGGCTCCAGGACCCTTGTGAGGGGCCCCTCGGGGGCTGACACAGGGTTTGTGTTAGCCCCCAGGATTTCGGCAGGCCTGATCTGCCAGCTTTGCGGCGTGCAGAGGGGCAGGCCGAGGTGAGAGTGCTGGCAAGCGGGAGCGTGGGCCCAGGCGTTTTGGCGTGGGGGCCTTCAAAGATCGAGGGTGGCTCAGAAGGCCCTGTACGTTCTCCAGCCCAGAATGACCAGCAGCGCCCCTAGTGGCCCGGGTGGTGGCAGGGCAGCAGGCTGCATCTGGCGTTGTGGCTCAGGAGTCCCCAATCCTTGGTGTGGCAGCGCCAGGCCCCTCGGACGGGCCCCTCTGGGGCCGACCTAGGGTTAGTGTTAGCTCCTAGGAGGCCGACAGGCCCGATCCGCCAGTGGTGCGGCGAGCGGAGGGGTGGGCCGAAGTGAAGGCGCTGGCGAGCGGGAGCGTGGGCCCAAGCGTTTGGCGCGGGGGGCCTTTAAAGATCGCCAGGAGCTCATAGAGCACTGCCCTTTCTCCCGCCCTGAATGATCTGCGGCGCCCCAGGCGGCCCGCAAGGCGGCGGGGCAGCTGGGTGAGTCTGGCGCTGGGACTCAGGGGTCCTCAATCCCCGGTGTTGTGGCGCCAGGCCGCTATGGAGGGGCCCCTCGGGGGCCGACCTAGGGTTAGGGTTAGCCCCCAGGAGGCCTGCAGGCCCAATCCGCCGGCTGTGTGGTGAGCAGAAGGGCGGGCCGAGGTGAGGGCGCTGGGCAGCAGGAGTGTGGGCCCAAGCGTTTTGGCGCAGGGGGATTTCAAATGTCGCCAGGAGCTCGGAGGGCCCTGCCCGTTCTCCCATCCTGAATGACTGGTGGCGCCCCTAGAGGCCTGGGTGGCGGCGGGGCAGCAGGGTAAGTCCTGCGCTGGGGCTCGAGGGTTTCCAATCGCCGGCGTGGCGGCGCCAGTCCCCTTCGTAGGGGCCCCTCGGGCCCGATGTAGGGTTAGGGTTAGCCCCCAGGAGGCCGGCAGGACCGATCTGCCAGCTGAGTGGCAAGCGGAGGGGAGGGCCAAGGTGAGGGTAATGGCGAGCGGGAGCGTGGGCCCTAGCATTTTGGCACAGGGGGCCTTCAAAGGTCGCCAGGGGCTCGGAGGGCCCTTCCCGTTCTCCAATCCTGAATGACCTGAGGCGCCCCTAGCGGCCTGGGTGGTGGCGTGGCGGCAGAGTGAGTCCGGCACTGGGGCTCGGGCATCCCCAATCCCTGGCATGGTGACGCCAGGCCCCTTGGGAGGGACTCGTCTGGGGCCGACCTAGGTTTAGGGTTAGCCCAAAGGATGCTGGCAGGCCCGATCTGCTGGCTGTGCAGCAAGCGTAGGGGCGGGCCGACGTGAATGCGCTGGCGAGCGGGAGCGTAGGCCCAAGCGTTTTGGACCGGGGGTCCTTCGAAGGTCACCGGGCCTTGGATGGCCCTTCCCGTTCTTCCGCTCTGAATGAGGACGGCGCCCCTAGTGGGCCGGGTCACGGAGGGGCGGCAGGGTGAGTCCGGTGATGGTGCTTGGGGGACCCCAATCCCCGGCGTAGCTGCGCCAGGCACCTTGGGTGGAGCCCCTCGTGGGCCGACCTAGGGTTAGGTTTAGACCCTAGGAGGCCGGCAGGCCCGATTCGTCGGCTGTGCGGTGAGCGGTGGGGCGGGCCAAGGTGAGGGTGCTGGAGAGTGGGAGCGTGGGCCCAAGCGTTTTGGCACGGGGGGCCTTCGAAAGTCGTCGGGGGCTCGGAGGGCCCTGCCCATTCTCCCGCCCTGAATGATCGGCGGCACCACTAGCAGCCCGGTGGGGGCGGGGTGGAAGGGTGAGCCTGGCACTGGGGCTCGAGGTTCCCCAATCCCCAGCGTTGCAGCGATAGGACCCTTGGGATGGGCCCCTCGGGGGCTGACCTTTGGATAGGGTTAGCCCCCAGTTGGCTGGCAGGCCCTATCTGCCGGCTGTGCAACGATCGAGGGGCGGGCTGAGGTGAGCACGCTGGCAAGCGGGAGCATGGGCACAAGCATTTTGGCGCAGGGGTCCTTCGAATGTCACCGGGGGCTCAGAAGGCCCTGCCCGTTCTCCCGCCCTGAATGACCGGTGGCACCCCTAGTGGCCGGTGTGATGGCAGGCCAGCAGGGTGAGTCTGGAGCTGGGGCTCGGGGGTCCCCAATCCCCGGCGTGGCAGCGCCAGGCACTTGGGAGTGGTTCCTCGGGGGCTGACATATGGTTAGTGTTAGCCCAAAGGAGGCCGGCCGGCCTGATCCGCCGGCTGTGCAGCGAGCAGAGGGGTGGGCTGACGTTAATGCGCTGGCAAGCGGGAGCGTGGGCCCAAGCGTTTTGGCATGGGGGGCCTTCGAAGCTCACCAGGGGCTCGGAGAGCCCAGCAAGTTCTCCCGCCCTGAATGCCCGGCGGCGCACTAGCGGCCAGGGTGGTGGCGGGGAGGCAGGGTGAGTCCAGAGCTCGGGCTCGGGGGTCCCCAATACCCGGCGTGGCATTGCCAGGCCCCTTGGGAGGGGTCCCTCGGGGGCCGAGCTAGGGTTTTCGTTAGCCCCAAGGAGGCCGGCAGGCCCGATCCGCCGCCTCTACAGCATGCAGAGGGGCTGGCCGAGGTGAGGGCACTGGCGAGCGGGACCGTGGACCCTAGGGTTTTGGCGCCAGGAGACTTCGAATATCGGCGGGGGCTCAGAGGGCCTTGCCCGTTCTCCCTCCCTGAATGAACGGCGGCGCTCCTAGCAGCCTGGGTGGCGCCGGGGTGGCAGGGTGTGTCCGGCGGTGGGGCTTGGGGATCCCAAATCCCTGGCGTGGTGGCGCCAGGCCCCTTGGGAGGGGCCCCTCTGGGGCCGACCTAGCGTTAGGGTTAGCCCCCAGGAGGCTGGCAGACCCGATCCGCCGGCTCTGCCGCATGCGGAAGGGCTAGCCGAGGTGAGGGCGCTGGTGAGCGGGAGCATGGGCCCAAGCGTTTTGTCGCGGGGGACCTTCGAAGGTTGCCGGGGGCTCCGCAGGCCCTGCCCGTTCTAACGCCCTGAATGAGGACGGCGCCCCTAGCGGGCCGGGTGGTGAGGAGCGGCAGCGTGCGTCCGGCGGTGGGGTTCAGGTGTCCCCAATCCCCAGCATGGCGGCGCCAGGCCCCTTGGGAGGGGCTCCTCTGGGGACGACCTAGGTTTAGGGTTAGCCCATAGGAGGCCAGCAGGCCCGAACCGCCGGCTGTGCGGTGAGCAGAGGGGCGGGCCAAGGTGAGGGCGCTGGCAAGCGGGAGCGTGGGCCCAGGCGTTTTGGCATGGAGGGCCTTCCTTTTTCGCTGGGGGCTTGTAGGGCCCTGCCCATTCTCACACCCTAAATGACCGGTGGCGCCCCTAGCGGCCAGAGTGGCGGCGTGTCAGCAGGATGAGTCTGGAGCTGGGGCTCAGTGGTCCCCGATCCCCGGCGTGGTGGCTCCAGGCACTTGGGAGGGGTCTCTCGGGGGCCGACCTAGGGTTAGGGTTAGCCCAAAGGAGGCCGGGGCCCGATCCGCCCACTGTGTGGCGAGGGGAGGGGTGAGCCGAGGTGAGGGCGCTGGTGAGCAGGAGCTTAGGCCCAAGCGTTTTGGTGCGGGGGGCCTTCGAAGGTCATCGTGGGCTCAGAGGGCCCTGCTGGTACTCCCTCCCTGAATGACCGGTGGCGCCCCTAGCATCCCGGGTGGCGGTGGGGCGGCAGGGTGAGTCTGGAGTAGGGCTCAGGGATCCAAATGCCCCGGCGTGGTGGCGCCTGGCCCCTTGGGAGGGGTCCCTCGGGGGCTGACCTAGGGTTAGGGTTAGCCCAAAGGAGGCCGGGGCCTGATCCGCCGGCTGTGCAGAGAACGGACGGGTGGGGCGAGGTGAGGGCGCTGGCGAGCGGGAGCATGAGCCCAAGCGTTTTGGCGTGTCGGGCCTTCGAATGTCACCGGGGGCTCAGAGGGCCCTGTCCGTTCCCCAGCCCCGAATGAGGACGGTGCCCCTAGCGAGCCGGGTCGCAGCGGGGCAGCAGGGTGAGTTCAGCCCTGGTGCTTGGGGGTCCCCAATCACCCACGTGGCGGTGCCAGGCCCCTTGGGATGGGCCCCTCGGGATCCGACCTCGGGTTAGGGTTAGCCCCAGGAGGCCGGCAGTCCCGATCTGCCAGCTGTGCAGTGAGCGGAGGGGCGGGCTGAGGAGAGGGTGCTGGCGAGCAGGAGCGTAGGCCCAAGTGTTTTGGCGCGGGGGGCCTTTGAAGGTCACTGGGGGCTTGGAGGGCCCTGCCCGTTCTCCCGCCCTAAATAACTGGTAGCATCCCTAGCAGCCCGGGTGGCGGCAGGGCGGCAGGGTAAGTAATGCGCTGGGGCTCGAGGGTCCCCAATCCCCGGCGTGGCATCGCCAGGCCCCTTGGGAGGGGCCCCTCGTGAGCAGACCTAGAGTTAGGGTCAGTTCCCAGGAGGCTGGCAGGCCCGATCCGCTGTCTGTGCGGCAAGAGGGGGGGTGGGATGAGGTGAGCACGCTGGCATGCGGGACCGTGGGCCCAAGCGTTTTGGCGCAGGGGGCCTTCGCAGGTCACCGGGGGCTCACAGGGCCCTGGCCGCTTTCCCGCCCTGAATGACCAGCAGCGCCCCTAGCGCCCCGGGTCGTGGTGGGGCGGCAGGGTGAGTCCAGCGCTGGTGCTCGAGGGTCCCCATGCCCCAGCGTGGCGGAGCCAGGCCCCTTGGGAGGGGCCCCTCGGGGGCTGACGTAGGGTTTGGTTTAGCCCCCAGGAGGCTGGCAGGCCTGATCCGCTGGCTGTGTGGCATGCGGAGGGGCTAGTCTAGGTGAGGGCGCTGGCGAGCGGTTCTGTGGGTCCAAGCGTTTTGGCGCGGGGGTCTTCAAATGTCGCCCGGGGCTCTGAGGGCCCTGCCCGTTCTCCCGCCCTGAATGAGGACAGCGCCCCTAGCGGGCCGGGTCACAGCGCGGAGGCAGGGTGAGACTGCCGCTGGTGCTCGGGGGTCCCCAAGCCCCGGCGTGGTGGAGCCAGGCCCCTTGGGAGGGGCCCCTCGGGCGCCGACGTAGGGTTTGTGTTAGCTCCAGGAGGCCGGCAGGACCTATCCGTCGGCTGTACTGTGAGCGGAGGGTGGGTCGATGTGAATGCACTGGCGAGTGGGAGCATGGGCCCAAGCATTTTGGCGAGCGGGCATTCGAAGCTTGCCGGGGGCTCGGAGAGCCCTGCCCGTTCTAACGCCCTGAATGACCGGCGGCGCCCCTAGCAGCCCGGGTGGTGGCGGGGCGGCAGGGTGAGTCAGTCGATGGGGCTCAGGGGACCCCAATCCCAGGTGTGGTGGCGCCAGGCACCTTGGGAGGGGCCCCTTGGGGGCCAACCTAGGTTTAGGGTTAGCCCCCAGGAGGCCTGCAGGCCCGATCCGCCAGCTGTGTGGCAAGTGGAGGGACGGGCCGAGGTGAGGGCGCTTGCGAACGGGAGCTTGGGCCCAAGCGTTTTGGCGCGGTGGGCCTTCAAAAGTCGCCGGGGGCTCGGAGGGCCCTACACGTTCCCCAGCCCCGAATGAGGACGGTGCCCCTAGTGAGCCGGGTCGCAGCAGGGCGGCAGGGTGACTTCGGCCCTGGTGCTCGGGGGTCCCCAATCACCCGCGTGGCGGCACCAGGCCCCTTGGGATGGGCCCCTCGGGAGCCGACCTAGGGTTAGGGTTAGCCCCAGGAGGCCGGCAGTCCCGATCTGCCGGCTGTGCAGCGAGCGGAGGGGCGGGCTGAGGAGAGGGTGCTGGCGAGCAGGAGCATAGGCCCAAGCGTTTTGGAGCGGGGGTCTTCGAAGGTCGCCGGGGCTCGGAGAGCCCTGCCCGTTCTCCCACCCTAAATAACCGGCGGCGCCCCTAGCAGCCTGGGTGGTGGCAGGGCAGCAGGGTAAGTAATGCACTGGGCTTGAGGGTCCCCAATCCCCGGCGTGACATTGCCATGCCCCTTGGGAGGGACCCCTCGTGAGCAGACCTAGAGTTAGGGTTAGTTCCCAGGAGGCTGGCAGGCACAATCCGCTGTCTGTGCGGCGAGAGGGGGGGCGGACCGAGGTGAGGGCGCTTACTAGCAAGAAGCGTGGGCCCAAGCGTTTTGGTGTGGGGGCCTTCAAAGGTCACCAGGGGCTCGGAGGACCCTGCCCGTTCTCCCGCCCTGGATGACCGGCGGTGCCCCTAGAGGCCCAGGTGGCAGCGGGGCGGGAGGGTGAATCCGGCGCTGGGGCTTGTGGGTCCCAAATCCCTGGCGTTGCGGCACCAGGCCCCTTGGGAGGGGCCCCTCAAGGGCCGACCTAGGGTTAGGGTTAGCCCCCAGGAGACCGTCAGGCCCAATCCGCCAGCTGTGCAGCGAGCGGAGGGTGGGCCGAAGTGATGGTGCTGGCGAGCGGGAGCGTGGGCCCAAGGGTTTTGGTGCAGAGGGCCTTCAAATGGCGCCGGGGGCTCGGAGGGCCCTGTCCGTTGTTCTGCCCTGAATGACCGACGGATCTCCTACCGGCCCGGGTGGCGGCGGGGCGGCACGGTGAGTCCAGCGCTGGGACTCGGGGGTCACCAATCCCAGGCATTGCAGCGATAGGCCCCTTGGGAGGGGCCCCTTGGGGGCCGACCTGGTGTTTGGGTTAGCCCCCAGAAGGCCGGCAGGCCCAATCCGCCAGCTCGCGGCGAGCGGAGGGGCGGCTGAGGTAAGGCGCTAGGGAGCAGGAGCATGGGCCCAAGCTTTTTGGCACGGGGGGCCTACTAAGGTCGCAGGGGCCTCGGAGGACCCTGCCCGTTCTCCAGCCCTGAATGATGGGCGACGCCCCTAGTGGCCCAGGTGGTGGCGGGGCAGCAGGGTGAGTCCGGAGCTGGGGCTGTGGGGGCCCAATCCCTGGTGTTGCGGTGCCAGGTCCCTTGGGAGGGGCCCCTCGGGGGCCGACCCAGGGTTAGCGTTAGCCCCCAGGAGGCCAGCCGACCCGATCCGCCAGCTTGTGGTGAGCGGACGGGGGGTCGAGGTACGGGCGCTGCGAGCGGAAGCGTGGACCCAAGTTCCTTGGTGCGGGGGGCCTTCGAAGGTCGCCGGGGGCTCGGAGGGCCCTGCCCGTTCTCCCGCCCTTAATGTCCGGTGTTGCCCCTACCGACCCAGTTGGCAGAAGGGCGGCAGGGTGAATCCGGCGCTGGGGCTGGGAGGTACCCTATCCCCGGCGTTGTGGGTCCAGGCCACTTAGGAGGGGACCTTAGGGGGCCGACCTATGTTTAGGGTTAGCCCCCAGGTGGCTGACAGGCACTATCCGCCTCCTGTGCGGCAAGCAGAGGGCCTGGCCGAAGTGAGGGTGCTGGCGAACGGGAGCATGGGCCCAAGCGTTTTGGCTCTGGGGGCCTTCAAAAGTCACCGATAGCTCGGAGGGCCCTACATGTCCTCCCGCACTGAATGACCAGCGGCACCCCTACCGGCCCGGTTGGCGGTGGGGCAGCAGGGTGAATCCGGCGCTGGGGCTCAGGGATCCCCAACCCCCGGCGTTGTGGTGCTAGGCCCCTGGGGAGGGGCCCCTAAGGGGCCGACCTAGGGTTACGGTTAGCCCCAAGGAGGCCGGCAGGCCGATCTGCTGGCTGTGCAGAGAGCGGAGGGGCAAACCGAGGTGAGGGCTCTGGTGAGCGGGTGCGTGAGCCCAAGCGTTTTGGCGAGGGGGTCTTCGAAGTTCGCCGGGGGCTCGAGGGCCCTGCCCATTCTCCCGCCCTCAATGACCTGCGGCGCCCCTAGCTGCCCGGATGTCGGAGGGGTGGCAGGGTGAGTCCGGCGCTGGGGCTTGGGGGTCCCCCATCCCCAGTTTGCGGCGCCAGGCCCCTTGGGTGGGGGCCCTCGGGGACAGACCTAGGGATAGGGTTAGCCCCCAGTAGGCCGGCAGGCCCGATCCACCCGCTGTGCGGCGAGCGGAGGGGCGGGCTGAGGTGAGGGCGCTGGCGAGCAAGAGCTTGGGCCCAAGCGTTTTTTCGCGGAGGGCTTCGAAGGTCGCTGGGGCCTCGGAGGGCGCTGCCCGTTTTCCTGCCCTTAATGAACGACAGCGCCCCTAGTCGCCAGGGTGGTGGCAGGGGGGCAGGTTAAGTCCAGCGCTGGGGATCGGGGGTCCCCCATCCCCGGCGTTGCGGCGCCAGGGCCCTTGGGAGGGGTCCGTCGATGGCCGACCTAGGCTTAGGGAGATTCCCCAGGAGGACGGCAGGCCCGATCCGCCAGCTCTGCGGCAAGCGGAGGGGCAAGCTGAGGTGAGGGCACTGGGGAGCGGGAGCGTGGGCCCAAGCGTTTTGGCGCGGGGGGCCTTCGATGGTCGCCGTGAGCTCTGATGGCCCTGCCCGTTCCCCCGCCCTTAATGACCGGCGGCACCCTAGCGGCCAGGGTGGCGGTGGGGAGGCAGCGTGAGTCCGGAGCTGGGGCTCAGGATTCCCCAAGCCCCGGCGTGGCGGTGCCAGGCCCCTTGGTGGGGCCCCTCGGGGGCCGAAGTAGGGTTTGGGGTTATCTCCCAGGAGTCCGGCAGGCCCGATCTGCCCACTGTGCGATGGGCGGAGGTGCGGGTCGAGTTGAGGGCGATGGCGAGCGGGAGCGTGGGCCCCAGTGTTTTGGTGCCCTGAGCCTTCGAATGTTGCCATGGCTCGGAGGGCCCTGCCCGTTCTCCCGCCCTGAATGACCGGCGGCGCCCCTAGGGGCCAGTAGGGGAGGGGCGGTAGAGTGCGTCTGGCACTGTGGCTCAGGGGTCCCCAATCCCCGACGTTGTGGCACCAGGCCTTTGGAAGGGGCCCCTCGGGGTCCGACCTAGGGTTAGGGTTAGCCCCCAGGAAGCAGGCTGGCCTGATCCGCTAGATGTTCGGTGAGCGGAAGGGCGACCTGAGAAGAGGGCGCTGGTGAACGGGAGCGTGGGCCCAAATGTTTTGGTGCGGGAGGCCTTCTAAGGTCAGCGGGGGCTCAGAGGGCCCTGCCCTTTCTTCCGCCCTGAAATTCTGGCAACGCCCCTAGCGGCCTGGGTGGTGGTGGGGCAGCAGGGTGAGTCCGGCGCTGGGCCTGGGGTTCCCCAATCCCCGGCATTGCGATGCCAGGCCCATTAGGAGGGGCCCCATGGGGACAGACCTAGGGTTAGGGTTACACCCAGAAGCCCGGCAGGCGGGATCTGCCAGCTGTGTGGCGAGAGGAGGGGTGGGTCGAAGTGAGTGCGCTGACAAACAGGAGCGTGAGCCCAAGCGTTTTGGCGCGGGGGGCCTTCAAAGGTCACTGGGGGCTCGGAGGGGCCTGCCAGTTCTGCCGCCCTGAATGACCGAGGGTGCCCCTAGCAGCCCGGGTGATGGCGCGGGGGCAGGGTGAGTTCGCAGCCGGGGCTCGGGTTCCCCGATCCCTGGCGTTGCGGCGCCAGTCCCCTTGGGAGGGGCCCCTCTGGGGCCCAGCTTGGGTTAAGGTTAGCCCCCAGGAGGGTGGCAGGCGCGATCCGCCAGCTCTGCGGCGATTGGAGTGGTGTGCTGAGGTGAGGTCGCTGGCGACCAGGAGCGTCGGCCCAAGCGTTTTGGCGCGGATGGCCTTCGTAGTCGCCAGAGGCTCGGAGGGCGCTGCCCGTTCTCCCGCCCTGAATGACCGGCGGTGCCCGTAGTGGCCCGGTTGGCGACGGGACGGCAAGGTGAGTCCAGCACTGGGGGGGGGTCCCCAATCCCCGGCGTGGCTGCACCGGACACTTGGAAGTGGTCCCTCGGGGGCTGACCTAGGGTAGGGTTAGCCCAAAGGAGGCCGGCAGGCCCGATCCTCCAGCTGTGCGGCGAGCAGAGGGGCAGGTTGAGATGAGCGATTTGTCGAGTGGGAACATGGGCCCAAAGTTTCGGCGTGAGGGGCCTTCGAATTTTGCCAGGGACTCAGAGGGTCCTGCCCGTTCTTCTGTCCTGAATGACCGATGGCGCTCCTCACGGCACTGGTGGCAGCGGGGCGGCAGGTTGAGTCCGGTGCTGGGTCTCGGGGGTCCCCAATGCCCGGCTTTGCGGTGCCAGGCCCCTTGGGAAGGGCCATTTGGGGGCAGACCTAGGGTTAGGGTTAGCCCCCAGGAGGCCCACAGGCCCGATCCACCGGCTGTGCAGTGAGCGGAGGGGTGGTCCGAGGTGAGGGCGCAGGTGAGCAGGAGCTTGGGCCCAATCGTTTTGGCGCGGGGGGTCTTCGAAGGTCGCCAGGGGCTCGGAGGGCCCTGCCCATTTTCCTGCCCTGAATGACTGACGGCACTCCTAGCAGCCCAGTTGGCGGTGGGGCGGCAAGGTGAATCCTGCGCTGGGGCTCGGGGTCAGCAATCCCAGGCGATGTGGCGCCAGGCCCCACCCATCGGAGGGGCCCCTCGGTGGCCGACCTACGGTTAGGTTTAGCCACCAGAAGGCAGGCTGGCCCGATCCGCCAGCTATCCGGTGAGCGGAGGGGCAGGCCAAGGTGAGGGCGCTGGCGAGCGGGAGCCTGGGCTCAAGCGTTTTGGCGCAGGGGCCCTTTGAAGGTCGCCGGGGGCTCCAAGGGCCCTGCCCGTTTTCCAGCCTTGAATATCCGGCCGCACCCCTAGCAGCCCAGGTGGCGGCAGGACGGCAGGGTGAGTCCGGCGCTGGGGCATGGGGGTCCCCAATCCCCGGCGTTGTGGTGCCAGGCCCCTTTGGAGGGGCCCTTTGGGGACCGAACTAGTGTTAGGGTTAGCCCCCGGGAGGCCGGCAGACCCTATCCGCCAGGTGTGCGTCGAGTGGAGTGGCGGGCCGAGGTGAAGGAGCTGGCAAGCGGGAGTGAGGGCCCAAGCGTTTTGGCGTGGGGGGACTTCGATGGTCGGCAGGGGCTCGGAGGGCCCTGCCCGTTTTCCCGCCCTGAATGATCGGCGGCGCCCCTACCAGCCCGGGTGGCAGCGGGGCAGTAGGGTGAGTCCAGCGCTGGGGATCGTGGATTCCCAATCCCCAGCGTTGCGGCGCCAGGCCCCTTGGGAAGGGCCCCTAGTGGGCTGAACTAGGGATACCAATAGTCCCCAGGAGGCCAGCAGGCCCAATCCGCTGGCTATGCGACTAGCGGAGGGGGGGGGCGAGGTGAGGGTGCTGGCGAGCGGGAGCATGGGCCCAAGCGTTTTGGCGAGGGGGGCCTTCGAAAGTCGCAGGGGGCTCAGAGGGCCCTGCCCATTCTCCCGCCCTGAATGACTGACAGCGCTCCTAGCGGCCAGGGTGGCGGTGGGTCAGCAGGGTGAGTCCAGTGCTGAGGCTTGGGCGTCCTGAATCCCTGGCTTGCGGCACCAGGCCCCTTGGGAGGGGCCCCTCGGGCGCCGACTTAGCGTTAGGGTTAGCTCCCAGGAGTCGGCAGGCCCGTATGCCGGCTGTGCAGCGAGCGGAGGGGTGGGCCGAGGCAAGGGTGCTGGCGAGCAGGAACATGGGCCCAGGCGTTTGGCGCAGGGGGGCTTCGATGGTCGCTGTGGGCTCGGAGGGCCCTGCCCGTTCTCCCGTCCTGACTGACTGGCAGCGGCCCTAGAAGCCCGGGTGGCGGTGGGGTGGCAATGTGAGTCCGGCGCTGCGGCTCGGGGGTCACCAATCTCCGGCATTGTGGCACCAAGCGCCTTGGGAGGTACGCCTCGGGGGCTGACCTAGGGTTAGAGTTAGACCTCAGGAGGCCGGCAGGCCCAAAACGCCAGCTGTGTGGCGAGCAGATGGGCGAGCCGAGGTGAGGGCGCTGGCGAACGGGAGCGTGGGCCCAAGCATTTTGGCGCGGGGGGCCTACGAAGGCCCCAGGGGCCTCGGAGGTCCCTGCCTGTTCTCCCTCCCTGAATGACCGGCGGCACCTGTAGCGGCCCGGGTGGTGGCGGGGCTGCAGGGTGAGTCTGGCGCTGGGGCTCGGGGGTCCCCAATCCCCGGTGTTGCAGCAATAGGAACCTGGGATGGCCCACTCGGGGGCCCACCAACGGTTAGGGTAACACCCAGGAGGCCGGCAGTCCCGATCCACTGGCTCTGCAGCGAGCGGAGGGGCGGACCGAGGTGAGGGCGCAGGCGAGCGGGAGCAAGGGCCCAAGCGTTTTGGCGCGGGGGGCCTTCGAAGGTCACCAGGGGCTCGGAGGGATCTGCCCATTCTCCCTCCCTGAATGACCGACGGTACTCCTAGCGACCCAGGTGGCGGCGGGGCGAGACCTTCAGTCCGGCGCTGGGGCTCGGGGGTCCCCAATCCCAGGCATTGCGGTGCCAGGCCCCTTTGGAGTGGCCCCTCAGGGGCCAACCTAGGGTTATGGGTAGTCCCCAGATGGAGGGCAGGCCTCGTCCACCGGCTCTGCGGCGAGCAGAGGGGCGGGCCGAGGTGAGGGCGCTGAGGAGCAGGAGCGTGAGCTCAAGCATTTTGAATGGGGCGGCCTTCGAAGGTCGCCGCGGGCTCGGAGGGCCCTGCCCGTTCTCCCGCCCTGAATGACCAGCGGCACCCTTAGCGGCCCGGGTGTCAGCGTGGCGGCAGAGTGAATCCGGCGCTGGGGCTAGGGGGTCCCTAATACCTGGCGTTGCCCCGCCAGGCCCTTTGGGACGGGCCCCTCGGTGGCCAACCTAGGGTTAGGGTTAGCCCCCAGGAGGCTGGCAGGCTCGATCAGCCCATGTGCAGTGAATGGAGGTGTGGGTCGAGGTGAGATAGCTGGCGAGCGGGAGCGTGGGCCAGAGCATTTTGGCTTTGCCTTGGGGTGCCTTCAAAAGTCACAGGTGGCTCGGAGGGTCCTGCCCGTTCTGTCGCCCTGAAGGACTGGCAACGCCCCTAGCTCCCCATGTGGCGGTGGGGCGGCAGGGTGCATCCGGCGCTGGGACTTGGGGGTCCCCAATCAATGGCATGCGGCGCCAGGCCACTTGGGAGGGGCCCCTCGGTGGTGACCTAGGGTTAGGGTTAGACCCCAGGAAGCCAGCAGGCCCGATCCGCCAGCTCTGCACCGAGCGTAGGGGTGGGCCGAGGTTAGGGCGCTGGCGAGCAGAAGCGAGGGAGCCAGAGTTTTTGCGCAGGGGGCCTTCGAAGGTCACAGGGGGATCGGAGGGCCCTGCCCATTCTCCCTTCCTGAATGACTGGCAACGCCCCTAGCGCCATGGGTGCTTGCGGGGTGGCAGAGTGAGTCCAGCACTGGGGCTTGGGTTCCCAAATCCCCGGCATTGTGGTGCCAGGCTCCTTGGGAGGGGGCCCTCGGGGGCCGACCTAGGGTTAGAGTTAGCCCCCATAAGGCCGGCAGGCCAGATCCTCTGGCTGGGCGGTGAGAGGTGGGCGGGCCGAGGTAAAGGCGCTGGGGTGCGGAATTGTGGGCCCCTGCATTTTGGGGTGGGAGGCTTCAAATGTCGCCGGTTTCTCCAGGGCCCTGTCAGTTCTCCGGCCCTGAATGACCGGAGGCGCCCCTCGCGGCCCGGGTGGCAGCGTTGTGGGAGGGTGAGTCTGGCTTTGGGGCTTGGGCTTCCAGAACCCTGGCGTAGTGGCACCAAAACCCTTCGGAGGGGCCCCTGGGGGGCCGACCTAGGGTTAGGGTTAGCGCCCAGGAGACCGTCAGGCCCAACCGCACACTGTGCGGCGAGCTGAGGTGCGGCCCGAGGTGAAGGCGCTGGGGAGCGGGAGCGTGGGCACCAGCGTTTTGGCACGGGGAGCCTTTGAAGGTCACCGGGGACTCAGAAGGCCCTGCCTTTCTCTCGCCCTCTATGACCCGCGGCGCCCCTAGCGGCCCAGGTGGGGACAGTGTGGCAGGGTGAGTCCTGCTCTGGTGCTCTGAGTCACCAATTCCCAGCATTGCAGAGCCAGGCCGCTTGGGATGTCCCCTCAGGCCCGACCTAGGGTTTTGGTTAGCTGCCAGGAGCCCGGCCGGCCCTATCCACTGGCTCTGAAGCAAGCGGTGGGTTGGGCCTAGGTGAGGGCGCTGGGGAGCAGGATCCTGGGAGCCAACGTTTTTGCGCGGGGAGCCTTCAAAGGTCAGCGTGGGCTCGGAGGGCCCTGCCCGATCTCTTGCCCTGATTGACCGGCGGGGCCTCTAGTGGCTCGGGTGGCTGAAGGGCAGCAGGGTGAGTGCGGCACGTGAGCTCGCGGTCCCCATCCCCAGCATTGCGACGCCAGGCCCCTTGGGAAGGGCCCCTCGGTGGCCGACCTATGGTTAGGGTTAGCCTCCAGGAGGCCAGCAGGCCCGATACACCGCCTGTGCGTCGAGCGGAGAGTTGGGCCGAGGTGAGGGTGCTGGTGAACATTAGCCTGGGCCCAAGCCGTTTGGTTCGGGGCGCCTTCGAAGGTCGGCGGGGGTTCGAAGGGCCCTGCCTGTTCTCCCACCCTGAATGAATGGCGGCGCCCCTAGCGGCACGTGTGGGGCGGGGTGGCGGGGTGCATCCAGCGCTGGGGCTTGGGGGTTCCCAATCCCCGGCGTTGCGGCGCCAGGCCCCTTAGGAAGCAACGCTCGGGGCCATCCTAGAGTTAGGGTAAGCGCCCAGGAGGCCTGCAGGCCCGATCCGCCGGCTGTGCGAGGAGTGGAGATGCAGGCCGAGTTGAGGGCGATGGCGAGCGGGAGCGTGGGCCCCAGCGTTTTGGCGTCCTGGGCCTTTGAATGTTGCCATGGCTCGGAGGGCCCTGCCCTTTCTCCTGCCCTGAATACCCAGCAACGCCCCTAGCGGCTCGGTTGGCGGTGGGGCGGCAGGGTGAATCCCAGGCTGCGGCTCGGGGATCCCCAATCCCCGGCGTTGTGGTGCCAGGCCCCTAGGGAGGGGCTCCTCGTGGGCCGACCCAGGGTTAGAGTTAGCCCCCATAAGGCCGGCAGGCCAGATCCTCTGGCTGGGCGGTGAGAGGTGGGCGGGCCGAGGTAAAGGCGCTGGGGTGCGGGATTGTGGGCCCCTGCATTTTGGGGTGGGAGGCTTCAAATGTCGCCGGTTTCTCCAGGGCCCTGTCAGTTCTCCGGCCCTGAAGGACCGGAGGCGCCCCTCGCGGCCCGGGTGGCAGCATTGTGGGAGGGTGAGTCTGGCTTTGGGGCTTGGGCTTCCAGAACCCTGGCGTAGTGGCACCAAAACCCTTCAGAGGGGCCCCTCGGTGGCCGACCTATTGTTAGGGTTAGCCTCCAGGAGGCCAGCAGGCCCGATACACCGCCTGTGCGTCGAGTGGAGAGTTGGGCCGCGGTGTGGGTGCTGGTGAACATGAGCCTGGGCCCAAGCCTTTTGGTTCGGGGCGCCTTCGAAGGTCGGCGGGGGTTCGAAGGACCCTGCCCGTTCTCCCACCCTGAATGAATGGCGGCGCCCCTAGTGGCACGTGTGGGGCGGGGCGGCAGGGTGCATCCAGCGCTGGGGCTTGGGGGTTCCCAATCCCCGGCGTTGTGGCGCCAGGCCCCTTAGAAAGCGACGCTCGGGGCCGTCCTAGGGTTAGGGTTAGCGCCCAGGAGGCCTGCAGGCCCGATCTGCCGGCTGTGCGAGGAGTGGAGATGCAGGCCGAGTTGAGGGCGATGGCGAGCGGGAGCGTGGGCCCCAGCGTTTTGGCGCCCTGGGCGTTTGACTGATGCCATGGCTCGGAGGGCCCTGCCCGTTCTCCTTCCCTGAATAAGCAGCGGCGCCCTTAGCAGCTCCCTTGGCGGTGGAGCGGCAGGGTGAGTCCATGCTGCGGCTCGGGGATCCCCAATCCCCAGCGTTGCGGGGCCAGGCCTCTTGGGAGGGGCTCCTCGTGGGCGGACCTAGGTTTAGAGTTAGCACCCAGGAGGCCAGCAGGCCCAATCCTCTGGCTGGGCGGCGAGAGGTGGGCGGCCCGAGGTAAAGGCGCTGGCGATCAGGAGCTTGGGCCCCTGCATTTTGGCGCAGGAGGCTTCAAATATCGCCAGTTTCTCCAGGTCCCTGTCCCTTCTCCCGCCCTGAATGAGCGGCGGTGCCCCAAGCTGCCCGGGTGGTGATGGTGCTGCAGGGTGAGTCTGGCTCTGTGGCTCTGAGTCACCAATCCCCAGCGTTGCAGAGCCAGGCCCCTTGGGTTGTGCCCCACGGGTCCTACCCAGGATTTCAGTTAGCCCCCAGGAGCCTGGCAGGCACTATCCACTGGCTCTGCAGCAAGCGGAGGGGCTGGCCTGGCTGAGGGCGCTGGGGAGCAGGAGGAATGGAGCCAATTTTTTTGCGCGGGGGGTCTTTGAAGGTCAGCGGGGATTCCGGGGGCCCTGCCCATTCTCCCACCCTGATTGACCAGTGGTCTCTAGCGGCTCGGGTGGCTGAAGGGCAGCAGGGTGAGACCGGCACTAGGGCTCGGGGTCCCCATCCGCAGCGTTGTGACACCAGGCCCCTGGGAAGTGCCCCTCGGGGGCCGAACTATGGTTAGGGTTAGCCCCCAGGAGGCTGGCAAGCCCGATACACCACCTGGGCATCGAGAAGAGAGTTGGGCTGAGGTGAGGGTGCTGGTGAATATGAGCCTGGGCCCAAGTGTTTTGATTTGGGGCGCCTTTGAAAATTGGCGGGGATTCGGAGGGCCCTGTCCATCCTTCCAAGGTGAATGAACAGCGGCGCCCCTAGCGGCCCAGGTGGGGAGGGGCGGCAGGGTGCATCGGGCGCTGGGGCTTGGGGGTCCCCAATCCCTGGCGTTGCGGCACCAGGCCCCTTGGGAGGGGCCCTTCGGGGGCCAACCTAGAGTTAGGTTTAGCCCCTAGGAGGCAAACAGGCCCTATTCGCCAGCTGTGTGGAGAGCAGAGTGGCAGACCTAGGTGAGGGCGCTGGTGATTGGGAGGGTGGGCCTGGGCGTTTTGGCCTGGGGGGCCTTTGAAGGTCCCCATGTCTCGGAGGGCCCTGCCCGTTCTCCTGCCCTGAATGAACGGCAGCACCCCAAGCCCCCGATTGTCGGCTGGGCGGCAGGTGAGTCAGGTGCTGAGGCTTGGGGTCCCCAATCCCCGGCATTGTGGCGTCAGGCCCCTTGGGAGGGGCCCCTCGGGTCCGACCTAGGGTTAGGGTTAGCCCCCAGGTGGCTGGCAGGCCCGATCCGCCTGCTGTGCGGGGAGCGGAGGGGCGGGCCGAGGTGAGGGCGCTGGGGAGTGGAAGCATGGGCACCAGTGTTTTGGCTCCAGGAGCCTTTGAAGGTCACCGGGAACTCGGAAGGACCTGCCACTTCTCTCACTCTGAATGACCGGCGGCGCCCCTAGCTGCCCAGGTGGCGACAGTGTGGAAGGGTGAGTCCGGCTCTGGGGCTCTGAGTCACCAATCCCAAGCATTGCAGAGCCAGAACCCTTGGGATGTGCCCCACAGGGCTGACCTAGGTTTTCAGTTAGCCCCCAGGAGCCCGGCAGGCACTATCCACTGGCTCTGCAGCAAACGGAGGGGCGGGCCGAGGTGAGGGCGCTGGGGAGCGGGAGCGTGGGCACCAGCATTTTGGCGAGGTGAGCCTTTGAAGGTCACCGGGGACTCCGAAGGCCCTTCCCTTCTCTCGCCCTGAATGACCGGCGGTGCCCCTAGAGGCCCGGGTGGCGACAGTGCGGCAGAGTGAGTCTGGCTCTGGGGTCTGAGTCACCAATCCCCAGCGTTGCAGAGCCAGGCCCCTTGGGATGTGCCCCACGGGGCCAACCTAGGGTTTTCATTAGAACCAAGAGCCCGGCAGGCCCTATCCAATGGGTCTGAATCAAGGGGAGAGTTGGGCCAAGGTGAGGATGCTGGTGATCATGAGCCTGGGCCCAAGCGTTTTGGTTCAGAACAACTTCAAAGGTCGGCGGGGGTTCAAAGGGCTCTGCCCGTTCTCCCACCCTGCACGAACGGCGGCGCCCCTAGCAGCCCGGGTCGTGAGGGGTGGCAGGGTGAGTCAGGCCCTGCGGCTCAGGTATCTCCAATCCCCAGCGATGCGGCGCCAGGCCCCTTGGGAGGGGCCCCTTGGATGACAACTTAGGTTTAGGTTTACCCCCTAGGATCTCGGCAGGTCCTATTCGCCAGCTGTGTGGAGAGTGGAGTGGCGGACCCAGGTGAGGGCACTGGTGTTTGGGAGCGTGGGCTCGGGCGTTTTGAGCGGGGGGGATTCGAAGTTCACCGTGTCTCGGAGGGCCCTGCCCGTTCTCCCGCCCTGATTGAATGGCAGCACCCCAAGCCCCTGGGTGGCGGCTGGGTGGCAGGGTGAGTCGGGTGCTGAGGCTCAGGGTCCCCAATCCCCGGCGTTGCAACGCCAGGCCCCTTGGGATGGGCCCCTCGGGGGTCGATCTAGGGTTACAGTTAGCCCCCCGGAGACCGGTGGACCCGATCAGCGTCTGTGCGGCACACGGCAGGGTGGGCCGAGGTGAGGGCGCTGGCGAGCCTGAGCATGAGCCCAAGCGTTTTAGCGTGGGGGGCCTTCGAAGGTCGGTGGTGGCTTGGAGGGACCTGCCCATTCACCCGCTCTGAATGACCAGCAGGGCCCCTAGTGGCTCAGGTGGCTGAAGGGCAGCAGGGTGAGTCCAGCACTTGGGCTCAGTTGCCCCATCCCCGGCGTTGGGGCGCCAGGCCACTTGAGAAGGGCCCCTCGGGGGCCGACCTACAGTTACGGTTAGCACCCAGGAGGCTGGCAGGCCCTATACACCGCCTGTGCGTGGAGCGGAGAGTTGGGCCGAGGTGAAGACGCTGGTGAACATGAGCCTGGGCACAAGCATTTTGGTTCTGGGCGCCATCGAAGGTGGGTGGGGGTTCGGAGGCCCCTGCCAGTTCTCCCACCCAGAATGAATGGCGGCGCCCCTAGCGGGCCCTGTGGGGCAGGGTGGCAGGGTGCACTCGGCCCTGGGGCTTGGGGGTCGCCAATCCCCGGCATTGCGCTGCAAGACTCCTTAGGAAGGGACCCTCAGGGGCCGTCCTAGGGTTAGGGTTAGTGCCCAGGAGGCTGGCAGGCCCGATCCGCCGGCTGTGCGAGGAGTGGAGGTGTGGGCTGAGTTGAGGGGGATGCAGAGCGGGAGCGTGGGCCCCAGCGTTTTGGCACCCTGGGCCTTCGAATGTTGCCATGTCTCGAAGGGCCCTGCCCATTCTCCTGCCCTGAATAACCAGCGGCGCCCCTAGCGGCTCCATTGGCAGTGGGGCTGCAGGGTGAGTCCTGAGCTGCGGCTCAGGGATCCCCAATCCCCAGCATTGTAGGGCCAGGCCTCTTGGGAGGGGCTTCTCATGGGCCGACCTAGGGTCAGAGTTAGCACCCAGGAGGCCAGCAGGCCCAATCCTCTGGCTGGGCGGCAAGAGGTGGGCGGGCCGAGGTAAAGGCGCTGGTGAGTGGGAGCATGGGCCCCTGCATTTTGGCGCGGGAGGCTTCAAATGTCGCCGGTTTCTCCAGGGCCCTGTCCATTCTCCCGCCCTGAATGAGCGGCCACGCCCCTAGCGGCCGGGGGTGGCGGCGTTGCGGCAGCGTGAGTCTGGTTCTGGGGCTTGGGGTCCCAGATCCCTGGCGTATAGGCACCAGAATCCTTGGGAGGGACCCTGGAGGGCCGACCTATGGTTAGGGTTAGCCCACACAAGGCCGGCAGGCCGGATCCGCCCTCTGTGCAGGGAGCAGAGGGGCGGGCCAAGGTGAGGGCGCTGGGGAGCGGGAGCGTGGGCACCAGGGTTTTGGCGCGGAGAGCCTTCGAAGGTCGCCAGTGGCTCGGAGGACCCTGTCCATTCTTGTGCCCTGAATGACCAGCGGCGCCCCTAGTGGCCCGAGTGGCAGCAGGGAGGCAGGGTGAGTCTGGCGATGGGGCCTATGGTCCTAGTCCCAGGCTTGGTGGCGCCAGGCCCCTTGGGAGGGGCCCCTCTGGTTCCTGCCTAGCTTTAGGGTTACCCCCAGGAGTCCGGCGGCCTGATCCGCTGGCTGTGCATTGAGCGGAGGGGCGGGCCGACGTGAATGCGCTGGCGAGCGGGAGTGTGGGCCCAAGCGTTTTGGCGCGGGGAGCCTTCGAAGGTCACCGGGGGCTCAGAGGGCCCTGCCTATTCTCTCGCCCTGTGAGGATGTTGCCCCTACCGGGCCGGGTCATGGCGGGGTGGCAGGGTGAGTCTGGAGCTAGGGCTCGTGGGTCCCCAATCCCCAGCGTGGTGTCACCAGGCACTTGGGAGTGGTACCTTGGGGGCCTACCTAGGGTTAGGGTTAGCCCAAAGGAGGCCGGCAGGCCCATTCTGCCAGCTGTGCGGCGAGAGGAGTGGTGGGCAGAGGTGAGGGTGCTGGCGAGCGGGAGCGTGGGCCCAAGCGTTTTGGCGTGGGGAGCCTTCGAAAGTCGCCGGGGGCTCAGAGATCCATGCCCCTTCTCCCGCCCTAAATGAGTGGCGGTGCCCCTAGCAGCCCGGGTGGCGGTGGGGCGGCTGGGTGAGTCTGGTGCTCATGCTCGTGGGTCCCCAATCCCCGGCGTGGCGGAGCCAGGACCCTTGGAAAGGGCCCCTCGGGGGCCGACCTAGGTTTAGGGTTAGCCCCCAGGAGCCCAGCAGGCCCTGTCCGCCAGCTGTGTGTTCGAGCGGAGGGGCGGGCTGAGGTGAGGGCAATGGTGAGCGGGAGCGTGGGCCCAAGCCTTTTGGCACAGGGGGCCTTCGAAGGTCACGGGGGGCTCAGAGGGCCCTACCCCTTCTCCTGCCCCGAAGGACCGGCAGCGCCCCTAGCAACCCGGGTGGCAGCGGGGTGGCAGTGAAAGTCCAGCACTGGGGCTGGATTGTCCCCAATCCCCGGCGTGATGGCGCCAGTCCCCTTGGGAGGGGCTCCTCAGGGGCTGAACTAGGGTTAGGGTTAGCCCCCAGGAGGCTGGCAGGCCCGATCTGACGGCTGTGTGGCGAGCGGAGGGTGGGTCCCAGGTGAGGGCAATGGTGAGCGGGAGCGTGGGCCCTAGCATTTTGGCGTGGGTTGCCTTCGAAGGTCGCAGGGGGCACGGAGGGCCCTGCAAGTTCTCCCACTCTGAATGAGGATGGCGACCCTAGCGGGCCGGGTCTCGGCAGGGCAGCAGGGTGAGTCCGGCGTTGGTGTTCGGGGGTCCCCAATCCCCAGCGTGTTGGTGCCAGACCCCTTCGGAGGGGCCCCTTGACAGCCAACCTAGGGTTAGGGTTAGACCCCAGGAGGCCGCCAGGCCCGATCTGCTGGTTGTGCGGCTTGCGGAGGGGCTGGCCGAGGTGAGGGCACTGGTGAGCAGAAGCGTGGGCCGAAGCATTTTGGCACGGGGGGCCTTCAAATGTCACCGGTGGCTCGGATGGCCCTGCCCATTCTCCCGCCCTGAATGACCGGCGGTGCCCATAGTGACCCGGGTGGCAGCGGGGGCATGGTGAGTCCGGCGCTGGGGCTCAGGAGTCCCCTTTCCCCGTCGTTGCGGCACCAGGCCCCTTGGGAGGGGCCACTAGGGGGCCGACATAGGTTTAGGGTTAGCCCCCAGAAGGCCCACAGGCCGGATCCGCCAGCTGTGCGGCGAGCGGAGGGGAGGGCCGAGGTAAGGGCGCTGGCCAGCGGGAGCGTGGGGCCAAGCGTTTTGGTGTGGGGGGCCTTCGAAGGTCGCAGGTCGCTAGGAGGGCCCTGCCTGTTCTCCCTCCCTGAATGAACGGCGGCGCCCCTAGCGGCCCAGGTGGCGGTAGGGCGGGAGGGTGAGTCCGGCGCTTGGGCTCGGGATTCCCCAATCCCTGGTGTTGCGGCAATAGGAACCTGGATGGGCCCCTCGGGGGCCCACCAATGGTTAGGGTAACACCCAGGAGGGCTGCAGTCCAGATCCACTGGCTCTACAGCGAGTGGAGGGGCGGACCGAGGTGAGGGCGCAGGCGAGCGGGAGCATGGGCCCAAGCATTTTGGCACTGGGGGCCTTCGAATGTCACCAGGGGCTCGGAGGAATCTGCCCGTTCTCCCTCCCTGAATGACCGACGGTGCTCCTAGCGGCCCGGGTGGCGGGGGGGGCGACATGGTGAGTCCGGCGCTGGGGCTCGGGGGTCCCCAATCCCAGGCATTGCGGTGCCAGGCCCCTTCGGAGGGGCACCTAAGGGGACAACCTAGGGTTCTGTGTAGCCACCAGGAGGAGTGCAGGCCTCATCCGCCGGCTCTGTGGCGAGCGGAGGGGTGGGCCGAGGTGAGGGCGCTGAGGAGCAGGAGCGTGGGCTCGAGCGTTTTGGATGGGGGGGCCTTCGAAGTTCGCCACGGGTAAAGAGGGCCCTGCCCGTTCTACCGCCCTGAATGACCAGCGGCACCCCTAGCGGCCCGGGTGGTGATGGGGCGGCAGGGAGACTCCGGCGCTGGGGATCGGGGCTCCCTAATACCCGGCGTTGCAGCCTCAGGCCCCTTGGGACGGGCCCCTCGGTGGCAGACCTAGGGTTAGGGTTAGCCCCCAGGAGGCTGCCAGGCTCGTTCCGCCCATGTGCGGTGAATGGAGGTGTGGGTTGAGGTGAGGTAGCTGGCGAGTGGGGGCATGGGCCAGAGCATTTACGCTTTGGCTTGGGGTGCCTTCGAAGGTCGCAGGAGGCTTGGAGGGTCCTGCCCGTTCTGTCGCCCTGAAGGACTGGTGACGCCCCTAGTGCCCCATGTGGCGGCAGGGTGGCACGGTGCATCCGGCGGTGGGACTTGGGGGTCCCCAATCCCTGGCATGCAGCGCCAGGCCACTTGGGAGGGGCCCTTCGGGGGCAACTTGGCATAGGGTTAGCCCCCAGGAAGCCCGCAGGCCCGATCCGCCAGCTCTGCCGCGAGAGGACGGGTGGGCCGAGGTTAGGGCGCTGGGGAGCAGGAGCGAAGGAGCCAGAGTTTTTGCACAGGGGCCTTTGAAGGTCACAGGGGGATCGGAGGGCCTTGCCCGTTCTCCCTTCTTGAATGACTGGCAACACCCGTAGCGCCCTGGGTGCTTGCGGGGTGGCAGAGTGAGTCCAGCACTGGGGCTCGGGGGTCCCAAATCCCCGGCATTGTGGTGCCAGGCTCCTTGGGAGGGGCCCCTCGGGGGCCGACCTCGGGTTAGGGTTCTTCCACAGGAGGCCGGCAAGCCCGGCGCTAAGAGGCTCTGGCAATGTAACAAAAATGCCATACACTTATCTGAAAGAAATAACAGTGTACAGGAACCCTCTTAGCCCTAACATCATCCTTTGTGAATATGGAAGCCAACCCCAAAGTGCTCGTGGAAGTCTGACGAAAGGGCTAAGCACTTTTCTCTGAGTTACCACACTGTACAGGGAAAGACCAATGTACATCATCTTTCACGAGTAGGAAGCATTAATGAAAACGTTCTGGAATTTCGAGGACTCTGACCCATCCTTATTGGTAATAAACCATCGTGTACAGGAAAACACCTTCAACTCTCATCAGCCTCCTCAATCCTGATTCCGATTCAACTTTGGGTGTGTAGGACTAGGGAAATGTCCACATCTTATTGCTAAGAAAAACGATGTCAGGGTAATGCCCTTCAAGTCACCTCAGCCTTCCTGAAGACGGAAGCAGGAATCAAGGTGGTTATGTTACCATGAGGTAAGGAAGATGAGCATATAAGTGAGAAACAACAGTGGGCAGGACCTCTCTTCCAACGAACAGTATCTTTGCTTAATGTTGAATCCCTATGGTAAGTGGTTGTGGGCATTTGTGAGGTCAAAATCTTAAGTGTTTTGTAAAACCTCTTGGTCATTCACAGATGAGACTAAGGTAGTTGGGGACTCCTAGGCAGTGATTTGTCCACTGTCAAAAATATGAAAAGATAAAGGAGACAGATGAGGTCTCCTCAGGCATTGTCCTTTATCCTCATCCTCCGTGAGGATGGCCATCTCTGGACAGCTCAGTGGCAGGGTCTCATTCACAGTGGGGGCATCTGTTCCTCACAGACATGAGGCAGGGAAATGGATTTGGTTCTCTGTGCCAGCCCAGCCACAGCTGAGTGTCACAGCACCCTCTCGTGGGCTCATAAGAGTTTCACTGTCACCAGGCAGGTCATTGTATTTGATAAACCACTGTGAGAGTTTGCAATGGCCTTCATCTGCAACCTCCTAGAAGCAAATGCAGGTCTCTGGTACCATGTGAAGTCATGTGAAGGCATTGTGAGAAAGTGTCCTTTTGCTTAAGGAAAACATGACTGGGGCTCCTGGCTGACTCAGCCAGTTAAGCATGTGCCTTTGGCTCAGGTTATGATCCCAGGGTTCTGGGATCGAGCCCGGGCTCCCTGCTCAGCAGGAAAGGAGGTAGGGAAATAGCTTAAAACCCACAGAGAATGTGAATAAACGGGAGTGAGATGGAACTTGGTCTGTGTTTTGCTTTAGGGATTGGAAGTTAGTTTTTTCTCAATTGTGATTGTTCTTGAAACTGAAAAGCTGTATTGGTTTTTTTTTTTTTACCTTTAATTTTTTTCTAATAATAATTTTTTATTTTGATATGTTAGTCACTATACAGTATTTCCTTAGTTTTTGATGTAGTGTTCCCTGATTCATTATTTGCATATAACACCCAGTGCTCCATGCAATATGTACCTTCCTTAATACCCATCACTGGCCCATCCCAATCCCCCACCCCTCTCCCCTCTGAAGCCCTCAGTTTGTTTCCCAGAGTCCATAGTCTCTCGTGGTTCATTCCCCCTTCTGTTTAGGGTCCATTGTCTAAAGGGACAGACAGTGGAAGTTCACCAAATATAAGATCGAAATTTCATTGTTCATTATAGATGCCGCCAAGTAGTTCCCAGACATTTCATTCTACTGTAGTAATTCATTATACCTGTGCAGGTGCACGTGGAACACAATTGATGCATGTAGAGTGGTAATAAAACATGCCCCTCAGTAGTAGAATAATAGAGGATGCACATGTGTAAAATTATTCGACTACAGCTTCCATGCTTTCCCTTTGGTTCCTTATTATCTATGAAATTGGACAATTTTTGTTCTCTAGGCCTAAAACTCATTGTCAGTATTCAGAGTTTTTCAATGCTGATCTTCTCCTGTAAAAGTTACCAAAAACCTAAAATATGTATGAACTTTAAAAAATGCTATATTGAAAATTACAGCAGGGAAGTTCAATTTTGTGAATATTGTGTCAATGGATCTCTATTTTGACATCAGTGTTCATTAGAAATGATGACATTTCATGTGAGTATAAATATCAATGTGTAAAAGAAAAGGTAGGAAGAACCTTGAATGTTTAAGTAATTGGTGAAATGACAGGTGTGTGTGTGTGTGTGTGTGTGTGTGTGTGTGTGTGTGTGTGTGTAATTGATTTTCAGTGAATGGTTCAGCTTCTTGTAGGACCTCCGAGAGAGCCCAGGTGAACCTTTCAATGGGTTGGTATCTGTTTTCAGAACATGGGAATCTCTTAGTCCAATAGTCAATCAGGCAAGCTTTGAGGTCTTGAAGAGTTTCAGTCCTCAGCGATGGTGTTGCAGACCCTTGTGAGCAAACCCTAGGGTATGCTCAGAGCCCTCATTAGCTGGTACCACGGTGTGACGATGTCAGACAGCATTTCCCAAAGAAGTACCTCTTGAGTCTCTGTCCTTGTCAGTTCCCTACACTTCCTTACACTAGTTATGTGATCAGTGTGTTTCAGGATAATCCCCACATGTGAGTTTTGCTATTTCCTACTAGTCCTATCTGTTTCTCATCTTCTTCTTTTATGGTAGGGGTTGGGAAGCAACCTGTGTGGTGTAGGAAGGGGTGTGGTAGTTGTCTGCCTTCAGAGGACCGAATGATGCCTAGAAATTGTACTGTAGTTTGAGGTCAATTGTCCACCCTCTGAGTGTCAGGAATTCCATCACTTTACTTTGATGCTAGTCTGTTCTTCAAGCTTCCTCAGAAATAAGGACGTCATCCATCTAGGGAATACTGGTTTGTGTGTATGTTTTCATTTTAGGAAAGGCCTTGCTGTTCCTGAAAATAATACTGCAGAGCACCCTTTCCTGTTCTTATTGGCCATCAGTCAATCTTTTTTGAAATATTCGTTTATAAATAGACTTTCTATGGTTGATGAGCAGGAATTCTTTATTGACAAGTCTTTGTCAGTGTGTGTATTGCAAATCTTTACTTCCCAGAATGCGGTTCACTTTTTCATTTTCTTATGGTCATAAGATAAGGAGAAATGTCACATTTTTATGAAGTCCCACTGAATTCTTTTAAATGGTTAGTGCACCCTATGTCCTACCCAAAGATTGACAGGTTCTACGTTTTCTTTCAGAAACTGTCCAATGGGAAGCTACAATCCATCTCAAATTTATAAATTGCATTTTTAATTCTAATAGGGTATTTATAGACTGTTTTGGATTTTCTATGTACACAATCGTATTATCTGTGAATAATCACAATTATCCCCTCAATTCTTATACTTTTTGTTTTTCTTGCCTTCTAACACTGGTAAATTCTCCGATGCACCGTTGAATAGAGCAGCATTGTTTGAAGATTTTAATATACCTTTCTCAATATCTGACAGAAAAAGCAGACAAAACATTGGTAAAAAATGTGACCTAATTGACATATAGGGAACATTCCATAATAAGTGCAGAATACATTATTTTCAAGTGGTCATAGACTCTTTACCCAAATAGATGATAGGTGGGGCCACGAATCAAGTCTACAAATGTTAAACCCTGAAATTAACTAGATTCTATTCTTAGACCACAGGGGAATTGAGCCACAGTCATAGAGAAAAGAAAACCAAGAAGTCCTTCAATGTTTAAAATTAAATGGAACTTTTCTACATATCCTAAATGTCAGAGAGGGAATCTCAATGGAAATTCTGAACCTTTTCTACATGAGGGCTCACACACAATGATACTTTATTTGTGAAGAGCATTATAATAATCTAGATAGGAGTTGAGCCTTAAGTCAGAGTTCTGCCTGCCCCAGCCACACCTGGCCGCATTGGCCTGTGGTCCCCCTCAGCTGTCCTTTCTGGTGGCCCTGAGCTAAGGGGGTCAACATGGCCATATGGAAATGGGAAGCTCCCCACTCATAGTGATGACGGTGCCCCCTTCCCAGCTGCCCTTTTTTGGTGGCTCTGAGCTAAGGGGGTCAACATGGCCGTATGGAAATTAGAAGCTCCCCACTCTTAGTGATGACGTTGCTATCGTATCATACTCACCAGCCCAACATGATTTCTGAGTGAACTATGACACAAGAGTGACTTCTTGTCCTTCCTTCAGGTTTGAAAATCATCTGGTGAGTCATCTATTAGGAATGTGGATTCAACATGTGTTCTTTCTTCTGGAAAAGAAATAGACCCAATAGCAATTTTGGCTTCCTGAGCACCTGATCTTGAGAGACATCATACTGGCTCTTTGTAGCATTCTGCCTCTTAAACTTCAAACTAGGTATAGATATTTTTAGGCACATTTTCAGGTGGTTAGACAGGGACTCGGATGATATGAGTCACAGAGGATTTTAGTGTCAGAAACCTAAGTGGGATCCCCAAATTGACTCCAAATCCCTTGTTGTTCCATACAGGGTACTATTTCCCTCTTATCTCTGGTCTTCTCGATCTGGAAACCTATCAAGTATCAGGATTTTCTTGTCATGTGGACAACTGGAACAAATTCAGTGGGCCTTTTCACCTCTGCCCATGGTGATCATTAAGATCATTATCTCAGTGGAGGACCTCTGGGTAAGATACTCAAAGATCCTTAGGGATAGAGACAGTATAATATTTTTCTGGTATTAAAGTTACTGAAAACAACTATCTTTTTTAGTCGATTCAGGCTCTGGTATGTTCAGAGGGTGCTGTAAAACTGGTCTGAAATAGTGTTTAAAAACACTCAGCTCAGCCTCTTTACAACAGGAGCCAATGCTTATAAACATGGCTAAAATATTGTCTTATCTATGATGACTTCACAGCCATCGTAGTGTTTATATGGTATGACTGTGACTTACATTAGTCAACATTTGCAGAGAAAGAACTTAGGGCATCCAGGGGGCACTTCATGTTGAAATTAGTTTGTGACAACGAGCTACTGTGTTTTATTCTGCAGTCCAAGGGAATGGTGCCAGACATCTCTAAGGTGTCTAGCAGTTCTACAATTCTGATTTTAAGTGGTCTGTGTGCTTCAGCGATTTGGGCAGGAGAAGGGCAGGAGTCCAGAGACTGTGAACATTTCTGTTACCTGTGCTGACCATGGAGCAGGCAGGCTTTTGTGGGTATCATTTTGATTTCTTGGTACTCTTGTGAAAGGTGTTTTTGTCTCAAATTCCTCCATTTAGGAGTAATTACAATGATAAAAGGAATTTTTATCTTATATCATCTTTGGGCCCTGATCCTGGGCTCCCAGGGAAGCTATCCTTCAACATTTTACCAGCTCAAAATGGCTGGGCAAAAACCTCAAAGCATGGGCCCTATTTCTACCCCAAGCACATGTTGTACATCTGCTTCGAGGAGAAAACAATAACCAAAAAATGCCAACATAAATATAAGAAAAAATAAAGAACCTCTTTGGCTCCCATAAGATTAAGGTCATACTGACATGTACATACTGAAAACATAAGAAAGAATCTGTCACTTTCTGTATCTAAGAAGATCCTCATTGTGGTGTGTAACTCTGTATGTAAAACAAAACAGAAAAAAATATATAAGCCTGCCCCAAATGTTCCTTCCCCGGAGCACTCCCTTCTTGGTGAAGATTGTGTCTCCCAGACAGTTGTCCTGACTTGGGTTTGAATAAAGGTCTCTTCCTTTCTCTCTAAAATGTTTTTAAAAGTTCATTCAAGCAGTGTCGACAATAACAGTGTTTTCTATTTAAGTGAGAAATAAATGTTTCACTCTAGTTGCATTGGGAATAGACGAATTGAGGGTTTCTTTAGAAGAGTAAGTCTGCCTTCCAGAAAAGGCAAGCTCATTGGTCTATTGAGAATGAAGATAATTACTGCTAAACAACAAGTATGTGTTGCCCCTTCGCCCAGAAACCAAAGCAGGTGTGCAGGCTTTAGGTCAGAGGTGCCTTCTTCTCCCAGCTGACAGCACTTCTTGCTCTGGCTCCAAGACACCCGAGGTTTTGAAGGTCAGCATCAGAGTCAGCGAGGCAGCTTGTCACGGGACGCCAGTGTTTAGAGAAAGCACAGGTATGTTTAGCAAAATGTCCTAACTATGTCAGGGCTGGAGGTAAAACCTCTCATTATCCCAAAACCTCCTGGGCTTTTCTCTTTTCTCTAGTGGAGCCACAAAGTAAAATTGAAGTAGCTGTCAGCATTCTGGGTTTGGTGCAAGAATTACTTAGTTTCCGTGCTGGTAGAACTTTGCAGGGAATCACAATTTCTCTGTCCATTTATTGCTTACAAATGTATTTTGACCATCTGTTTCCTAAGAACCCTCTTTTATTAGAAAGGGGAGGTGAGATTCACTCTGTGCCTGTTTGTAACATCTAATTTCTTCCTTCATCTAACAGTGTTTATTCAGTTGGGCCTAAGATATGGTTGAGTGGCCAGCATCTAGGGTTAGGTGGCTTTTTTTCATCTGATACAGACTTGGATGATGTCATTTGACAAAGGTGATGTTTCATCATTGATTAGTTTATTCATCAGAAGAGTTAAAATTAGGGTGGTGGGAAAATTGAAAATTATCCAAGGCGGCCTATTCCTGTTTAAAAGTTGAGCTTGACTTTCTAGTTTTACTAAATGTATTATCTCAATATTTTGAGGTGCCATATTCTCTCTGTAGTTTCTTTGGCGGTGGAGTCAGAAGGAGAGTCTGGGAATTCTTTTGAATAGTGGCATGCTGGTGGCTTCAAGGGGCTTGGCGTCAGGAGCCTTGGGGTGAAGTCTGCAACTGCTTGCCTGACCCTGGGTGCATCTCCCAGAGGTTTTGTTTCCTCTTATGAAATTGCGGGCAGATAATGTTCTGCTTAAAGGGGAACCCTCCCATCCTGTTGGTGGGAATGCAAAGTGGTGCAGCCAGTCTGGGAAACAGTGTGGGGGTTCCTCAAAAAGTTAAACATTGAACAACCACATGATCCAGCAATTGCTCTCCTAGGTATTTACCCAAAGGATACAGAAATGCAGATTCAAAGGGGGAACATGCACTATGATGTTTATAGCACCAATGTCCACAGTAGCCAAACTATGGAGAGAAACCCAAAGTCCATGCACTGATGATTGGATAAAGCAGATGTGGGATACATATATATATATATGTATATATATAATGGATTATGACCCAGCTTCAAAAAGAATGAAATCTTACCATTTGCAAGGATGTGGATGGATCTAGAGTATATTAAGCTAAGCAAAATCAGTGAGGAAAGACAAATATCCTATCTCTCACACTTGTGGAATTTCAGACAGAAAATAGATGAACAGAGTTGAGGGGTGATGAGAGAGGCAAACAAGGAAATAGACTCAACCTTGGAGAAGAAACTGAGTGTTGCTGCAGGACAGGGACATGGGAGGAAGAGTTAAATGGGTGAGGGGTATTAAGGAGGGCACTTGTGATGAGCACTGGGTACTGTATGCAGATGAGGAATCACTAAATCCTACCCCTGAAGCGAATATTCCATGGCATGTGAACTAACTGGAATATAAGTAAGAGAAGAAAGCAAAAAAGTGTTCTGCTTCATGAAGAGTGAGGTAAAATTGTAGTGATTTGGCTGTACTATTCTATAGAGGATAGATGGAAAACACCCTGTTGTAGGATACACTAGTTTCTTATCACATAAGGAGTCCTCAGAAAGCTGCAATGAAGGATTCAGATCTCAGAGCATGTTCATGTTCCACTGATATGTTACAGTTTGCACAGGTAGGAAAGAAGGTGGAGAGAAAGGCAACAGAAGGGGAAAGTAGGTGTGAACCTTTCATTAGTTAGCATTATAGCTTTCTCATGAAAGCCTTGCGCCAGTGTTATTTTGGAAGAAGAGGAGGAATCCGGGAGCTTTGCAGGAGACAGGGGAGTTCCAGGTCTGGGTAAAGCTGACAGGGGTCTCAGAGGAGAGCTGAATGCATTCTGCAGCAGGGTGTGGGCAGGGTGGGCTCCAGGGGTGGATATTAGTCTCCTGGATGAGAGTTGTGGCAGGTGAGTGCTGTGTGCAAGTTCCTGGTTGAGGACAAGTGAGGCACAGGCGGAGAGCTGGCAGAGAACCTTCTTCTGGGCCACCAGCCTCACCCAACACACAGCCTCATCTTCTGTCCCTGTCACTCCAATTCACACTTCTCGAAAGGTGAGTGAGAACACATGAAGAGCATTCTGAAGAGAAGGGAAAGCATGTGCAAAGTCTCTGGGGCAGGAGAATTCCTGTTATGTCCAGGAGCAACAAGAAGACCCTGTGGCCACAGGAGACAGCTTAGGACATGAGCTCAGAGAGGTGAAAGAGTGTGACAGAAAGCTATTCCAGGGCTATAACCCCTTGAGATGCTGTTTCACTGGGCCATCCTGGCTACAGTGTTGAGAACAGATGACAGAGGGTTGAAGATGGCAAGGCAGGTCAATGACGAAGCTTTTCCAGGAACTCAGGCACTTGGGACCAGACAGGTGGCCTTGGATGGAGTGGTTAGAACTATTCTGGGTCCATTTTGAAGATGGAGCTCACAGGATTTGCTGATGGGTTAGCTATTAGGAGCAGGAGAACAGAGGAATTGGGGTAACTCTCAGGTGTTGTGGGTTGTCCTGATCGAGAGGAAGGAGAGGGTTTCTCAGGGGGTAGGAGGTAGTCCGTGTTCTGCATGGTGAGGAAGGTGCCTTTCCCGGTGGATCTGCTGAGGTTTGTGTCTGGGAGAACCTTTCACATCTCCTCCCTCAGCAATGCTCAAGTACAAGTATACCCCACTTTTTAAACGTTCACAGTAAGACACTGGGCTTTCTTGAAAGAACTATGTTATTACCCAGCTTCAGTAAGAGGAAGAGACCTGAAGAGGATTTCCCTCTTATGAAAAAAGGTGAACAGTGAGAATCGTGTTCAGCATCTGTTTTGGGGAGAAGCACAACAGAGGCGGCGTGCACCCCAACCAGCTCCTTCCTCTGGGAACCGCTCTCCGCATCCAGCCACCAGCACTTTGAATTGTGTCTGTAAGCTTCTGCTGTGCTTCATCATCATTTATGCTGGGCCTCTGTTAGAAACTTGTGTGCTGAGGCCTATGAAAAGCCAAAGAGAAGGAATTTTGGAGTCTGAGCACACTGTCTAATTGTTCGTTTAAATTAATGGTCATTCCTTCTTGACACCATTTCTGCTGTGCAAGGTTTCTCAGAAGCCCTGTACTTTCAAAGAGCAGGGAAACCTATACCCCATGCTGCGGGATTAGTTTTAGTCTCCATGCCTGACAGAACATTTCATGACTGTAGGATTTTCTCACTCAAACATTGAGACTTTGACCACCTTCACCCGTTTCTACCACCCCATCCCCAAATCTGGCACCTACCAACCTGCTCTCAGTATCTATGCGTTCAGTATTTGTTTATTCCACGTGGAATGTACATGAGAGCATCTGGTATTGGTCTTTGTGTGTCTGAGTTACTTGGCATAAGGCCCCCAAGGTCTGTGTTTCCATGTCTGGTTCTTGTGAATAATGCTGCAGTGAACGTGGGAGTGCATCTGTCTTTTTGAGGCAGCATTTTTGTGTTCTTCAAATCAATACTCAATAGAGCCATTACTGAGTCATGGGGTAGTTGTATTTATTTTTTCAGGAACCTCCATACCGTTTGTCACAGTGGCTGCACCAATTTCCACTCCCACCAACAGTGCACAGTGTCTCCTCGTCTGCACACCCTTGACCCCACCTGGTGTCTGTCTCTGGGACAATTGCTGTTCCAACAGTTGTGAGAGGATAGCCGATTGTGGGTTTGACTGATGTTTCTCTGACGATGATTAGTGATGTCGAACAACTTTTTCTGTCTGTTGGCACCTGTGTGCCATCTTTGGAAAGTATCTATTCACATATTCCTCCCATTTTTTATATAGTTTTTTTTTTTGTTTTGATTTGCATGAGTGTTGTGTGTATTTTGGATATTAGCCTCTTCTCACACATATGATTCGCAGATATTTTTTTCTTATTGGGTCAGTGGCCTTTTAAGTTTTTGCTGGTTTCTGTTGCTGTGTGGAAGATTTCAGTTTAATGTTGTTCCACTTGTTTATTTTTGCTTTTGGTGCCTTTGCATTTGGTGTCCGATCTGAAGACTCTTTGCCAAAACCAATGTCGAGAGACTTAGTACCTGTGTCTTCTTGGAGGTTTATGGATTCAGGTCTTATGTTCAAATCATTCATCCATTAAAAATTTTGTGTGTGGTGTAAGAAAGTGACCCAGTTATATTCTTCTGCATTTAGTGTCCATTTGCCTGTTACCGCTCACTGAAGAGACAGTCCTTCCCTCATGGCATATCTTCTGCTGCTGTGTCGTAAGTTAGGATCATCTACATGTGGGTAAGTTTCTGAGCTTTCTGTACTGTTCCACTGACCTGGTGTCTGTGTTTATGCCAGTACCATCCTGTTTTGATGACAACAGCTTTATAATCCTGCTTGAAATCCAGGAGTGTGTTGACTGCACCTCTTTCTCCAGGTTGCTTTGTGGATTTGGTGTCTTTTGTGATTCCATATAAGTTTGAGGACTGTTTTCTATTTCCTTGAATAATGACACAGGAATTCAGATAGGCATTTCATCACATCTGTCGATTGCTTTGGGTACGATGGACGTGTTCACATAATTAAATCTTCCAGTTAAGGAGCATGGCGTATGCTACCATTTGTTTGTGTTGCCTTCCAAATCTTTGACCCATACATTCTGCCCCCCTCGACACACATATTTTTCATTTCTTTTCTGCCATGTGTTGAGTGTACTATGTCTTTCTCATTCTTGGTTACTTTTATTCCTAGATTTTTTTTATGGAATTGTAAATGGCGTTGCTTTTTTAATTTCTCTTTGCGAAAGTGTGTCATCAGTATACAGAAATGCAAGAAGTTGGGTCATCTGGGTGGCTCCATAATGGAAGCGTCTACCTTCAGCTCAGGTCATGATCCCAGAGTTCTGGGATCGAGCCCCGTGTTGGGCTCCCTGCTTAGCAAGGGTCTGCTTTTCCCTCTTTCTGACACTCCCCCTGTTCGTGCTTTTTCTCTTCCTGTCAAATAAATAAATAAAATTTGAAAAAAATAATGACAACAGGTCTCTGCATATTGACTTTATATCCTGCAGCTTTCTTGAATTTTTTTATTCTAACAGGTTTTTTTTTGTGGAATCTTTCGAGATTTCATGTCATTTGCAAATTGTGCCAGTTTTTCTGTATGGATTTCATATCTTTCTCTTTTTTAAAAATTGTTATTCACCCTACAGTACTTCATTTGTTTTTGATGTAGTGTTCCATGATTCATTGTTTGCATATAACACCTAGTGCTCATTATGACAAGTGCCCTCCTTTTTTTTTAATAATTTATTTATTTATTCAACAGAGATAGAGACAGCCAGCGAGAGAGGGAACCCAAGTAGGGGGAGTGGGAGAGGAAGAAGCAGGCTCACAGCAGAGAGCCTGTTGTGGGACTCGATCCCATAACGCCAGGATCATGCCCTGAGCTGAAGGCAGACGCTTAACCGGTGTTCCACCCAGGTGCCCCCTGCCTTGTTAATTTTAACCATTCTAACTGGTGTAAGGTGGTATCTCATTGTCGTTTTGATTTGTATTTGCCTGATGGCAAGTGATGTGGAGCATTTTTTCATGTGTCTGTTGGCCACTTGTATGTCTTCTCTGGAGAAGAATCTCTTTGTGTCTTCTGCCCATTTTTTGGGTGTCGAGTTTGAGGAGTTCTTTATAGATCTTGGATACCAGCCCATTATCTGTAATATCATTTGCAGATATCTTCTTCAATTCCATAGGTTGCCTTTTTGTTTTGTTGATCGTTTGCTTTGCCGAGCAGAAGTTTTTATCCTGATGAAGTGCCAATAATTCATTTTTGCTTTTATTTCCTTTGCCTTTAGAGATGTGGCTTGCAAGAAGTTATTGTGTCCAAAGTTGAAGAGTTCTTTTGATTTTGATATGATACAGGAATCCATTATCTTTCTTTCCTGATTGTATTCGAGTCCTCTGTCTTTCTTGGTGAGTCTACCTAAGTTTGTCAGTTTGTTTTTCTTTCCAAAAAAGGCAGCTCTCATTTTCATTGTTTTTTTTTTTTTTGTCTTTTTCATCTCTGTTGGATTTATTTATGCCTTCCTTTTTGTTATTTCCTTATTTCTACTAATTTGGGGCTTTGTTGGTTGTTTTTTTTTTTTAATTCTTTACCACATAAATCAGGTTGTTTATTGGAGAGCATTCTCATGGATTGATGAAGACTTGAATTTCTATGAATATCCCCCATAAAGCTACTTTTGCTGCATCCCATAAGTTTTTATAGGTTGTCTTTTTCATCAGTGTCAAGGTACTTCTAAAATTTTTTTGATTTCTTCTTTGACTGTTGGTTCAGTAGCATGTTGTTAAATCTCCACATATTTTTTTAAGATTATTTAAGTATCTGACAGAGAGTGAGACAGCGAGAGAGGGAACGCAAGCAGCGGGGTGGGAGAGGGAGAAGCGGGCTTCCCACTGAGCAAGGAGCCTGATTCGGGGCTAGATCCCAGGATCCTGGGATCACGACCTGAGCTGAAAGCACATCCTTAACGACTGAGCCACCCAGGCCCCAAAAATCTCCACCTATTTTTGACTGTCCCATTTTTTTCTTGAGACTGATTTCTAGTTTCATATCATTGTGGTTGGACAAGATTTGAAGCAGAAGGTGAAGAGAGCATTCAGATGAAAGGTTTGTTTCCTGGAGGGTTTTCTGTGGGCAGACCATGAGTTCAGTGGGCAGGAGGAAGGTTTTATGAGATGGGGGGTGGGGATAACCCTTGTTAGAATTACTGACTACTACCATGCAGGCTGTGTGCTACCGTTCACACCATAGTCCTGATGGACTTGTACTTCATTAGAAATATTTTCTAGGAGGTGTAGGCATAGCCTTCACTTAAAGAAAGATGCCATGTGTGTTCATGGCATGACCCCAGGTCAGCAACCAGGATGTATGGTATTGTGGGGGATCAGAACCAGGCTTTCTGTGGGAAGTGACAGAAATAAGGTATGGTGAGCTCCATGACCATAGGTGAGGTCCCGAGTGTCCCACTTGGTGTTGGGTTCTATGGATCTGTCTCATCAGGTGCTGTGGAATTCAGGGACACCCTCCTGTCTGTGGATTTGTGTGGAGACAGGTAGACATCAGTGTCTGGCCAGGCACGAGGGTTGCACTGGACCACCACCAGTGGTGCAGCGTGAGGGGGAGCCACTGCTTGGTTTCCAGGAAAGCTGACCAGGGTCTGTGACCATGATTCCTAACAGCTGCAAGGGGAGAGGCTGCCGGGGGTGGTGCACACTTCCTAGAGTTGTGGTCAGGACTAGTCTGGAGCACAAAAAGTCAGCCACACCGGGCACAGAAGGCACCCAGTCAGTGTAGCTGTGGGCACTGCTCCCATGGTACTTTCGGGCCAGCTCAATGCAGCCACCTCCTGCTTTTCATCATCATCTTCAAGGTCATGTGCCTCTGCTCTTGCCCCATGGCTTCCGGGGTATTGTCCGTCCTCCATCTGGCCCTTGTCCCTCGTGCCCTGTGCAGTCCGATGCCAGGGTAGCCTTCTTGAGACAAATATCTGGCCCTGATGGAACACTTCCATGGATCTCCTGTGATGCGAGGATGATGCCCTGCCCTGGAAGGGGGCTGCTGGTCCCCAATCAGTAGAGCCATGTCTCCCTCTTCAGCATGGCCTGCCCTCCCCTCAGTCTTCTTCAGGGAAGCTCTCCCCACTTCCTGAGATGACAGCTCTGAACTTAAAAATGAATGTTATTTTACATATCTCTATGCCTTAATTCATCCATGGCATGTCTTTCAACCCCGTTAGTGGGTTTTTTCTTTTTTAGCAGTTCTGAAGGGCTGTCTGGTCAAGGAGGGGATGACCTGGGTGGGGCAGCTTTCCCTCTCATCTCCCTCAGCATGTCTCTGAGCCCTGGGGCCAGCTGTCCCAGTGAGGATTGTGGAACCCGAGCCAGCCCATCCTGAGCCCAGGCTGTGGCAGCTCATAGACTGATGCATGTTGGTGGGCAGGTGGCATGGGCCAGGGGTAGGCAGTGTCTCCTTCTCATTCCTTCCCTCCCTTCCTCCCAGAGGTAGCTCAGAGCAGCCTTCAACCCCTGCATCTCCAGATCCCTTGACTTATGCCTCCTGTGTTCAGCTGGTGACCTTGGAGTTTTGCATGGATTCTACCTCCCGTACCCTCTCCCGTAGCAGTTCCTGGATCAGGGGAGAGGTCGGACCCTTGTCTGTTTTTGGTCTTCTTCCTGTCCCGCACCAAGCCCACTCACATTTGCATCTTCCATGTATGTGCTTGGAAGCAAGCCCATCCATAGGGAACCTATTACCCAAATGGATCCAGGCAATGAACATTGAAGTAGAGATCCAGGATCCATAATAAACCTGCTCGGAAACCTGTCCCAAAGTCTGTGACTCTCTCACACTGAAACAGAAACAATAATAGCTTTCTGGACTGTGAAGTGACATGTGTCTCTACTTCCAATCTTGAATGCATAGGTGCTGAGCCTGGACTGAAAAGGACCATGGCTCCCGTGGGCTGGAATCCATGGTAAGAACTCAGTGAAATCTGAATTTGAGGCATGGAGTGAATAATTATTGTAGAGTGAATCCTCCCAAGTAGGGCTTATGCACATTGCACAGGAAAAGCTTTTTCAAAGAGGTTCCTGAAAGAAAAATCTTGTTTAAAATTTATTTTAATTCCAGTAGAGCTAACATACAGTGTTACATTCGTTTCAGGTGTACAATAGAGTGATTCAGTAATTCTATATACTACTCAGTGGTCATCAAGAAAAGCGTCCTCTTAATCCCCTTCATCTATTTCACTCATCCCTCTATCCACCTCCTCTCTGTTAACCATCCGTTTCTTCTCTATTGTTAAGAGTTTGTATTTTGGTGTGTCTCCTTTTTCTCTTTTAGTTATTTATTTTTGTTTGTTTCTTAAATTCCCCATTAGAGTGACATCGTATGGTATTTGTCTTTCTCTGACTGACTGATTTTAGTTAGGATAATACTCTCTAGCTCCATCCATGTGTCTGCAAATGGCAAGGTTTCATTCTTTTTCAAGCCGAGTAATACTCCATTGTGTGTGTGTGTGTGTGTGTGTGTGTGTGTGTGTGTGTGAATACTCACATCTATCCTCTCATTTGTCAATTTTTCTACAGACACTTGGGTTGCTTCCATATTGTGATATTGTAAATAATGGTGCAAGAAACATAGGGGTGCACGTATCCTTTTAAGTTACTCTTTTCCTATTCTTTGGGTAAATACGAGTAGTGTGATTGTTGGATCGTAGGGTAGTTCTATATTTAATTTTTTGAGGAACCTTCATACTGTTTTCCACGGTGGCCACCACAGTTTGCATTCCCACCCACAGTTTGCGAGGATTCCCCTTTATCCACATCCTCCCAACACCTGCTCTTTGTTGTGCTTTTGATGTTAGCCATTCTGACAGGTTTGAGATATTACCTCATTGTCCTTTGGATTTACATTTTCCTGATGATGGGTGATGGTGAACATCTTTTCACGGGACTGTTGGCCATTTGTATTTCTTCTTTGGAGAAATGTCTGTCCATGTCCTCTGCCTATTTTTTAACTGGATTATTTGTTTTTTGGGGGGTCGAGTAGTATCAGTTGTATATGTTTTGGACACTATCCCTTTATTGCATATGATCTTTGCAAATATCTTCTCCCTTTGAGTAAGTTGTCTTATTATTTTTACATTTTCATTGTTCTTCTGCCGTGTGGAAACTTTTTATTTTGCTGTATTCCCAATAGTTTATTTTTGCTTTCATTTCCTTTGCCTCAGGTCACAGTCTAGAAAAACGTTGGTATGGTCCATGTCAAGAAGTTACTGTCTTCCCTCCTGTAGGATTTTTATGGATTCAGGTCTCATATTGAGGTCTTGAAACTGTTTTGTGTTTGTCTTTATTGTGTAAGAAAGCAGTCTAATTTCATTCTTTTGTGCGTAGCTGTCTAGTTTTCCCAACACCATTTGTTGTAGAGAATGTCCTTTTCCCTTTTGATATCGTTGCTTGCTTTGTGGAAGATTCATGGACCACATAATTGTGGGTTTCTGTCTGAACTTGTATCCTGTTCCTTTGGTCGCTGTGTCTATTTTTGTGCCGTACTGTCTTGTTAGGATGACTGCAGCTTTGTAGTATAACGTGAAATCTGAAATTGTGAGTCCTCCAGCTTTGTTTTTCTTTTCCACATTGCACTGGCTGTTCGGAATCTTTAGTGGTTCCATACAAATGTTTAGGATTGTTTATTCGAAGTCTTTTGTTCTTTAATTTAAATTCAGTTAGCCAACTTACAGTACATCATTAGTTTCAAATGTAGTCTTCAATAAATTTTCAGTTGTGTGTAACACCCAGTGCTCATTGTATCGTGTGACCTCCTTAATGCTACTCACCCAGTTACATCCCCCCCAACTTCTCCTCCCACATTCATCAGTTTCTTGCGATAGTTATGAGTCTATCATGGGTTTTCTCCCTCTCTGATGACTTCCCATTCTATTTTCCCTTCCTTCCCCTATGGTCTTCTTCCTTGTTTCTGATATTCCACATAGGAGTGAAAGCATATGATCATTGTCTTTCTTTCATTGACTTATTCCACTCAGCATAATACCCTCCAGCTCCACCCAGGTCGGTGTGATGGTAAGTATTCATCCTTTCTGATGGCTGAGTAATATTCCATTATATATATGATCCACATCTTCTTTATCCATTCATCTATCCATGCTCATCTGCACTCCTTCCACAGTTTGTCTATTATGGATATTGCTGCTATGAACACTGGGGTGCATGTGTCCCTTCTTCACTACCTCTGTCTCTTTGGGGTAAATACCCAGTAGTGCAATTCCTGGGACATAGGGTAGCTATATTTATAACTTCTTGAGGAAACTCTGTACCATTTTCAATAGTGGTTGTACCGGACTGCATTCGTATAGGGGTGTAAGAGGGTTCCCATTTCTCCACATCCTCTCCAACATGTATAGTTTCATGTCTTCTTATTTTTAGATATTCGGCCTCGTGTTATATGGCATTTATAGGGGTTTAGATTTGCATTTCCCTAAAGCCAAGTGATATGAAGCATTTCTGCATGTATCTTTTGGTCACCAGTACGTCGTCATCAGTGAAGTGACTTCCCATTTTAATCCATCTCAAGACCTAAAGCTGGGTAAGGCTCTGAAGCTGGATGATGCCATTGGTTGGAAGTGTGGAGAATTTCAAAAGATCTCCATGGAGAGCAAGTTTAAAGGTCAGTGTGAAGCTACTAATTGGATCCGGGGAGATCTCTGAAAGTGGGGGTTGCCTGGGATGGGCTGAGGGGGGCCCTCCGATTTTCCAATGAATCCTTTCTACAGCCCCAAATGGACAGTTTCCTGCCGTGGGGCAGGCTGATTCCTCTAGTCGTGCAGAGGTGAGCCCAATGCCTGGTGCCTTGGAGGCATGCAAACGGGGAGGGACCCTCAGCTGAGGACCCAGGGTTAGGTTAGACCTCAAGAGACAGCAGGTCCGAACTGCCCAGTGCTCAGAGAACTCCCCGGCCGAGTGACATGACGGCACAATGGCCGGTGAGTGTGAGCCTTGGGGTTTCATCTGGAAGGGCCCACAAAGTTCAGGGTACACCTGAAGGGGCTCTCAGCGGGTGCCCCAATTCTCTTGCCCTGAATGCTCTGTTGTTCCCCAAAATGGTGGAGTTAACTGTGGGCTGCAGGCTGAGTCCTACGGTGGGGCTTGGGTGTCCCCAATCCCCCGGAGTGTGGTGCCAGGACCCTAGGGAGGGACCCCTCTGTGGCCAACCTAGTGTAAGGGTTAGGGTCCAGGAGCCCAGCAGGGACAATCTGCAAGCTGTGCGGCGAGCTCTGTGGAGGGCTGAGAGGAGGCCATGGGCGAGGGTGAGAATGGGCCTCAGGGTTGGGGAACGGGGGGGGGGGGGCTGCCAAAGGTAGGGATGGGCTCCGGGGGCCTCCCCAAGTTCTCGTGCCCTGTAGGCTCCGTAGAGCCCCAAGGGGCACGTTTTCCTGTCGGGTGGCAAGCTGAGTCCTGCGGTGGGGCACAGATATCCCAATTCCCCAGGTCTGCGGTGTAAGGCTCCTGGGGAGACCCCCAAACCTGCGGCCAGGCTAGGGCTAGCGTTAGGCCCCAGGAGCCCCTCAGGCCCAATCTGCTGGCTGTATGTCGAGCTACACAGGCTTAGGTGAGGGTGTGGGGAGGGTGAGCATGGGCCTCAGGGTTGGGGTGCGGGTGGCCGCCGATGTTCACTGGTGGCTCAGGAGGGCCCTCCTGGTTCTCCCGCCCTGAATGTTCTATGGCCTCCCAAGGTGCACGGTTTCCTGGAGGGTGGCAGACTGAGTCCTGCTGTGGGGCTCAGGTGTACTGAGTCCCCGCAACTGTGGCTCCAGGCTCCTGGGGAGGGGCCCCTCCACAGATGAACTAGGGTTATGGTTGGGGCCCAGGAACCCCGCAGGCCAGATCTGCCCACTATGTGGTGAGCTCTGCCGCGGGCTGAGGTGAGGGTGCGGGGTGGGGTGAGCATGGGCTTCAAGGTTGAGTTTAGGGATCGCCGAAGTTCGCCGGGGGCTCTGGGGGCCCTCCTGGTTCTCCCACCCTGAATGCTCCACAGCCTCCCAAGGGGCACGGTTTCCTGCGGGCTGGCAGGCTTTGTCCTGCAATGGGACTCAGGTGTCCCCAGTCCCTGGGGCTGCGGCACCGGGCCCCAGGGGAGGGGCCCTACCCAGCCGAACTAGGGTCAGGTCTAGGTCCCAGGAACCCGGCAGGCCTGATCTGCCGGCTCTGCGACGAGCTCAGTGGCAAGCTGAAGGGAAGGCGTGGGGCGGGATGAGCGTGGGCCTCAGGGTTGGGGTGTAGGGGGTCGCCGAGGATCACTGGGGGCTCAGGGGGGCCCTACCAGTTCTCATGCAGGGGATGCTCTGTGGCGCCCCAAGGGGCATGGTTTCCTGAGGGGTGGCAGGCTGAGTCCCGTGGTGGGGCTCAGGTGTACCCAATCCCCGGGGTTAGGGTACGGATTAGGGTATGGGTTAAGGTTAGGGTATGGGTTACGGTTAGGGTATGGGTGAGGGTAGGGGTTAGGGATAGGGTAAGGAGAGGGTACTGATTAGGGTTGGGTTTAGGGGTTACAGGTTGGAGGTTATGGGTTAGGGTACAGATTAGGGTTTAGGGTATGGGTTAGGGTTTAGGGTTTCGGTTTAGGGTTAGGGTTAGGGTTGGAGTACGGGTTAGGTTTAGGGTACGGGTTAGGGTTAGGGTACGGGTTAGGGTGCGCATTAGGGTACAGTTTAGGGTACAGGTTAGGGTACGGTTTAGGGTAAGTGTTGGCGTACCGATTTGTGTATGGTTTAGGGTACGGATTAGGGTTAGGGTACAGTTTAGGGTTATGGTACAGGTTAGGTTACGGTGTAGGTTTAGGGTTAGGGTACGGGTTAGGGAACGTGTTAGGGATAGGTATAGGGTACGGGTTAGGGTTAGGGTATGGGTTAGTGTCTGAGTTAGGGATAAGGGACGGGTTAGGGTATGGGTTATGGTACGGGTTAGGGTATGGGTTAAGGTTAAGGTAAAGGTACTGGTTAGGGTTAGGGTACGGGTTACGGTTTAGGGTTTAGGGTTACAGTTAGGGTATGGGTTAGGGTTAGGTTTCGGGTAGGGTTAGGGTACGGGTTATGGTACGAGTTAGGGTATGGGTTAAGGTCAGGATTTAGGGTTAAGGTTAGGGTTCGGGTTAGGGTACTTGTTAGGGTTACGGTTAGGTTTAGGGTATGGTTTAAGTTACAGGTTAGGGTACAGTTTACGGTTAAGGTTAGGGTACGGGTTAAGGGTACGGGTTAGAGTACGTGTTAGGGTTATGGTTAGGGTTAGGGTACAGGTTAGGGTTAGGGTTAGGGTACGGGTTAGAGTTAGGGTTAGAGTATGGGTTAGGGTCCGGGTTAGTGTTAGGTTTAGGGTTAGGTTAGGGTTAGGGTAAGGATTAGGGGTTAGGGTTAGGTTTAGGTTAGGGGTTAAGGTTTAGGGTTTAAGGTTAGGCGTTAGGGTTTAGGGTTAGGGTTAGACCCCAGTAGGCCAGCAGGACTGATGCGCCGGCTGTGCGGCGAGCGGAGGAGTGGGCCGAGGTGAGGGTGCTGGCGAGTGGGAGTATGGTATCCAGTGTTTTGGCGCCGGGGGCCTTTTAACGTCGCTAGAGGCTCGGAGGGCCCTGCCCTTTCTCCCGCCCTGAATGACCAGTGGAGCCCCTAGCAGCCCGGGTGGTGGCGGGGTGGCAGTGTGAGTCTGGCACTGCGGTTTGGGGGTCCCCAATGCCGTGTGTTGTAGCGCAAGGCCCTTTGGGAGTGGCCCCTCTGGGCCATCCTAGGGTTAGTGTTAGCAACCAGGAGTCCAGCAGGCATGATCCACCATCTGTGTGGTAGCGGAGGACTGGATCAAGGTGAAGGCGCCGGCGTGCTGGAATGTGAGCCCAAGAATTTTGGCACGGGGGGCCTCTGAAGGTCTCTGGGGGCTAGGAGGGCCTTGCCCGTTCTCCCACCCTGAATGAACGGCGGCGCCCCTAGTAGCCCGGGTGGCGGCGGGTCGGCAAAGTGAGTCCTGGCTGGGGCTCGGGGGTCCCCAATCCCAAGCGTTGCGGCACCAGGACCCTTGGGAGGGGCCCCATGGGGTCCGACCTAGGGTTAGGGTTAGCCCCCAGGAGGCCGGCAGGCCCGATCTGCCCGCTGTGCATGGAGTGGAGGGGCGGGCCAAGGTGAGGGTGCTGGGGAGCGGGAGCTTGGGAGCCCACGTTTTTGCGTGGGGGGCCTTCGAAGGTCAGCGGGGGCTCGGAGGTCCCTGCCCGTTCTCCTGTCCTGATTGACCGGTGGTCCCCTAGTGGCTTGGGTGCCTGAAGGGCAGCAGGGTGAGTCCGGCACTTGAACACGGGGTCCCCATCCCCAGCGTTGTGACGCCAGGCCCCTTGGGAAGGGCCCCTCGGGGGCGGACCTATGGTTAGGGTTAGCCCCCAGGAGCCACGCAGGCCGGATACACCACCTGTGCATCGAGCGGAGAGTTGGGCCGAGGTGAGGGTGCTGGTGAACATGAGCCTGGGCCCAAGCGTTTTTGTTCTGGGCGCCTTTGAAGGTCGGCGGGGGTTCAGAGGGCCCTGCCAGTTCTCCCACTCTGAATGAATGGCGGCGCCCCTAGCGGCCCGTGTGGGGTGGAGCGGCAGCGTGCATCCGGCGCTGGGGCTTGGGGGTCCCCAATCCCAGGCGTTGTGGCTCCAGGCCTCTTAGGATGAGACCCTCAGGGGCCGTCCTAGGGTTAGGGTTAGCGCCCAGGAGGCCGGCAGGCCCGAGTCGCTGGCTGTGCGAGGAGCGGAGGTGTGGGCCGATTTGAGGGTGCTGGTGAACATGAGCCTGGGCCCAAGTGTTTTGATTCGGGGAGACTTGGAACATAGGTGGGGGCTCGGAGATCCCTGCCCCTTCTCCCACCCTGAATGAACGGTGGCGCCCCTAGCGGCCCGTGTGGGGCGGAGCAGCAGCGTGCATCTGGCGCTGGGGCTTGGGGGTCCCCAATCCCCGGCGTTGTGGCGCCAGGCCCCTTGGGAGAGGCCCCTCTGGTGCAACCTAGGGTTAGGTTTAGCCCCCAGGAGGCCAGCAGGCCCTATTCGCCAGCTGTGTGGAGAGTGGAGTGGCGGACCGAGGAGAGGGCGCTGGTGAGTGGGAGGGTGGGCCTGGGTGTTTTTGCGCGGGGGGGGCCTTCGAAGGTCGCTGTGTCTCCAAGGGCCCTGCCTGTTCTCCCGACCTGAATGAACGGCAACACCCCAGGCCCCCAGGTGGCGGCTGGGCAGCAGGGTGAGTCAGGTGCTGAGGTTCGGGGTCCCCAATCCCCGGCGTTGCGTCGCCAAGCCCCTTGGGAGGGGACCCTTGGGGATCATGTAGGGTTATGGTTAACCCCAGGAGGCCGGTGGACCTGATCAGCTGCTGTGCGACACGCAGAGGTTTGGGACGAGGTGAGGGCACTGGCGAGACTGAGCATGAGCAAAGAGTTAGTGTCTGCGGGGGCTCCGAGGACCTGCCCGTTCTCCCGCTCAGAATGACCGGTGGGGCCCCTAGCGGCAGGGGTGGATGAAGGGCAGCAGGGTGAGTCCACACTTGGGCTTGGGGTCCCCATCCCCGGCGTTGCGGCACAAGGCCACTTGGGAAGGGCCCCTCGGGGGCCGACCTACAGTTAGGTTTAGCCCCCAGGAGGCCAGCAGTCCCGGTACACCACCTGGGCGTCGAGCGGAGAGTTGCGTTAAGGTGAGGGTGCTGGTGAACATGAGCCTGGGCCCAAGCGTTTTGGTTCGGGGCGCCTTCGAAGGTGGGCGGGGGTTCGGAGGGCCCTGGCAGTTCTCCCACCATGAGTGAATGGCGGCGCCCCTGGCGGCCCGTCTGAGGCGGGGCGGCAGGGTGCATCCGGTGCTGGGGCTTGTGGGTCCCCAATCCCTGGCGTTGCGATGCCAGGCCCCTTGGGAAGGGCCCATCGGGGGCCGACCTATGCTTAGGGTTAGCCCCCAGGAGGCCAGCAGGCCTGATCGGCTGGCTGTGCGGTGTGCGGAGACGTGGTCCGAGGTGAGGGCACTGGCGAGCGGGAGCGTGGGCCCGGGCGTTTTGGCGCGGTGGGCCTTTGAAGGTCGCCGTATCTCAGAGCGCCCTGCCCATTCTCCCACCCTGAATGAACGGCAGCACCCCAAGCCCCCGGGTGGTGGCTGGGCGCCAGGGTGAGTCCTGTGCTGAGCCTTGGGGTCCCCAATCCCCACTGTTGCGGAGTCAGGCCCCTTGGGAGGGGCTCCTCCTGGGCCGACCTAGGGTTAGAGTTAGCACCCAGGAGGCCGGCAGGCCCAATCCTCTGGTTGGGCGGCGAGAGGTGCGTGGGCCCAGGTAAAGGCTCTGGCGAGCAGAAGCATGGGTCCCTGTATTTTGGCGCAGGAGGCTTCAAATGTTGCTGGTTTCTCCAGGGCCCTGTCAGTTCTCCCGCCCTAAATGACTGGCGGCGCCCCTAGTGGCCCGGGTGGCAGCGTTGTGGGAGGGTGAGTCTGGCTCTGGGGCTAGGGGTCCCAGATCCCCGGTGTAGTGGCACCAGGACCCTTGGGAGGGGCCCCTGGGGGGCCGACGTAGGGTTAGGGTTACCCCAAGGAGACCATGAGGCCTAATCCGCACGCTGTGAGGTGAGCAGAGGTGTGGGCTGAGGTGAGGGCACTGGGGAGCGGGAGCGTGGGCAGCAGCGTTTTGGCGCGGGGAGCCTTTGAAGGTCACTGGTGGCTTGGAAGGCCCTGCCCTTCTCTCACCCTCTATGACCGGCGGCGCCCCTAGCGGCCTGGGTGGGGACAGTGCGGCAGGGTGAGTCTGGCTCTGGGGCTCTGAGTCACCAATCCCTAGCGTTGCAGAGCTAGGACGCTTGGGATGTCCCCACAGGGCTGACCTAGGGTTTTGGTTAGCTGCCAGGAGCCCGGCAGGCCCTATCCACCGGCTCTGAAGCAAGCGGAGGGGCGGGCCGAGGTGAGGGCGCTGGTGAGCAGTATTCTGGGAGCCAACGTTTTTGCGCGGGGAGCCTTCAAAGGTCAGCGTGGGCTCGGAGGGCCCTGCCCGATCTCCTGCCCTGATTGACTGGCGGGGCCTCTAGTGGCTCGGGTGGCTGAAGGGCAGCAGGGTGAGTCCGGCACATGGGCTCGGGGTCCCCATACCGAGCGTTGCGACGCCAGGCCCCTTGGGAAGGGCCCCTCGGGGGCCGACCTATGGTTAGGGTTAGCCTCCTGGAGCCCCGCAGGCCCGATACACCACCTGTGCATCGAGGGGAGAGCTGGGCCGAGGTGAGAGTGCTGGTGAACATGAGCCTGGGCCCAAGCATTTTGGTTCCGGGCGCCTTCGAAGGTGGGCGGGGGTTCGGAGGGCCCTGCCAGTTCTCCCACCATGAGTGACTGGCGGCGCCCCTAGCAGCCCGTCTGAGGCGGGGCGGCAGGGTGCATCCGGTGCTGGGGCTTGTGGGTCCCCAATCCCCGGCGTTGCGATGCCAGGCCCCTTGGGAAGGGCCCCTCGGGGGCCGACCTATGCTTAGGGTTAGCCCCCAGGAGGCCAGCAGGCCTGATCGGCTGGCTGTGCGGTGTGCGGAGACACGGTCCGAGGTGAGGGCGCTGGCGAGCGGAAGCGTGGACCCGGGCGTTTTGGCGCGGTGGGCCTTTGAAGGTCGCCCTGTCTCAGAGAGCCCTGCCCATTCTCCCACCCTGAATGAACGGCAGCATCCCAAGCCCCCGGGTGGTGGCTGGGCGACAGGGTGAGTCCTGTGCTGAGCCTTGGGGTCCCCAATCCCCACTGTTGCGGCGCCAGGCCCCTTGAGAGGGGCTCCTCCTGGGCCGACCTAGGGTTAGAGTTAGCACCCAGGAGGCCGGCAGGCCCAATCCTATGCCTGGGCGGTGAGAGGTGCGCGGGCCCAGGTAAAGGCTCTGGCGAGCAGAAGCATGGGTCCCTGCATTTTGGCGCGGGAGTCTTCAAATGTTGCTGGTTTCCTTAGGGCCCTGTCAGTTCTCCCGCCCTGAATGACCGGCGGCGCCCCTCGCGGCCCGGGTGGCAGCGTTGTGGGAGGGTGAGTCTGGCTCTGGGGCTTCGGGTCCCAGATCCCAGGCGTACGGGCACCAGGACCCTTGGGAGGGGCCCCTGGGGGGCCGACCTAGGGTTAGGGTTAGCCCCAAGGAGACCGTGAGGCCCAATCCGCACGCTGTGAGGCGAGCAGAGGTGTGGGCCGAGGTGAGGGCACTGGGGAGTGGGAGCGTGGGCACCAGCGTTTTGGGGCGGGGAGCCTTTGGAGGTCACCGGTGGCTTGGAAGGCCCTGACTTTCTCTCACCCTCTATGACCAGCGGCGCCCCTAGCGGCCTGGGTGGGGACAGTGCGGCAGGGTGAGTCTGGCTCTGGGGCTCTGACTCACCAATCCCCAGCGTAGCAGAGCCAGGCCCCTTGGGATGTCCCCTCAGGGCCGACCTAGGGTTTTGGTTAGCTGCCAGGAGCCCGGCAGGCCCTATCCACCGGCTCTGAAGCAAGCGGAGGGGCGGGCCGAGGTGAGGGCGCTGGCGAGCAGGATCCTGGGAGCCAACGTTTTTGCGCGGGGAGCCTTCAAAGGTCAGCGTGGGCTCGGAGGGCCCTGCCCGATCTCCTGCCCTGATTGACCGGCGGGGCCTCTAGCGGCTCGGGTGGCTGAAGGGCAGCAGGGTGAGTCCGGCACATGGGCTCGAGGTCCCCATCCCCAGCGTTGCGACGCCAGGCCCCTTGGGAAGGGCCCCTCGGGGACCGATCTATGGTTAGGGTTAGCCTCCTGGAGCCCCGCAGGCCCGATACACCACCTGTGCGTCGAGGGGAGAGCTGGGCCGAGGTGAGGGTGCTGGTGAACATGAGCCTGGGCCCGAGGGTTTTGGTTCGGTGCGCCTTCGAATGTCGGCAGAGGTTCGGAGGGCCCTCCAGTTCTCCCACCCTGAATGAATGGCGGCGCCCCTAGCGGCCCGTGTGGGGCGGGGCGGCAGCGTGCATCCGGCGCTGGGGCCTGGGGGTCCCCAATCCCCGGCGTTGTGGCTCCAGACCCCTTAGGAAGGGAGCTTCAGGGGCTGTCCTAGGGTTAGGGTTAGCGCCCAGGAGGCCGGCAGGCCCGAGTCGCCGGCTGTGCGAGGAGCGGAGGTGCGGGCCAGGTTGAGGGCGATGCCCAGCAGGAGGGTGGTCCCCAGCATTTTGGCGCCCTGGGCCTTCGAATGTTGCCATGGCTCGGAGGGCCCTGCCCTTTCTCCTGCCCTGAATAACCAGCGACGCCCCTAGCGGCTCTGTGGGCAGTGGGGCAGCAGGGTGAGTCCCGCGCTGCGGCTCGGGGATCCCCAATCCCCAGCGTTGCGGGGCCAGGCCCCTTGGGAGGGGCTCCTCGTGGGCCGACCTAGGGTTAGAGTTAGCACCCAGGAGGCCGGCAGGCCCAATCCTCTGGCTGGGCGGCGAGAGGTGGGTGGGCATAGGTAAAGGCGCTGGCGAGCGGGAGCCTGGGCCCCTGCATTTTGGCGCGGGAGGCTTCAGATGTCTCCGGTTTCTCCAGGGCCCTGTCCCTTCTCCCGCCGTGAATGACTGGCGGCGCCCCTTGTGGCGTGGGTGGCGGGGTTGCGGCAGGGTGAGTCTGGCTCTGGGGCTTGGGGTCCCCGATCCCTGGTGTAGCGGCACCAGGACCCTTGGGAGGGGCCCCTGGGGGGCCGACCTAGGGTTCGGATTAGCCCCCAGGAGGCCAGCAGGCCCTATCTGCCCGCTGTGTGGCGAGTAGAAGGGCGGGCCGAGGTGAGGGCGCTGGGGAGTGGGAGCGTGGGCACCAGCGTTTTGGTGCGGGGAGCCTTTGAAGGTCACCATTGGCTCAGAAGTCCCTGCCCCTTCTCTCTCCCTGAATGACCGGCGGCGCCCCTAGCGGCCCAGGTGGCGATAGTGCGGCAGGGTGAGTCCGGCTCTGGGGCTCTGAGTCACCAATCCCCAGCGTTGCAGAGCCAGGCCCCTAGGGATGTGCCCCACGGGGCCCACCTAGGGTTTTGGTTAGCCCCCAGGAGCCTGGCAGGCCCTATCCACCGGCTCTGAATCAAGCGGAGGGGCGGGCCGAGGTGAGGGCGCTGGGAGCAGGAGCATGGGAGCCAAGGTTTTTGTACGTGGGGCCTTTGAAGGTCAGCGCGGGCTCGGAGGTCCCTGCCCATTTTCTTGTCCTGATTGACCCGTGGTCCCCTAGCGGCTTGGGTGGCTGAATGGCAGCAGGGTGAGTCCGGCACTTGGGCACGGGGTCCCCATCCCCAGCGTTGCGACGCCAGGCCCCTGGGGAAGGGCCCCTCGGGGGCCGACCTATGGTTAGGGTTAGCCCCCAGGAGCCACGCAGGCCCGATACACCACCTGTGCATCGAGAGGACAGTTGGGCCGAAGTGAGGGTGCTGGTGAACATGAGCCTGGACCCAAGCGTTTTGGTTCTGGGTGCCTTCGAAGGTCAGCGGGGGTTCGGAGGGCCCTGCCAGTTCTCCCTCCCCGAATGAATGGCGGCGCCACTAGCGGCCCGTGTGGGGCGGGGCGGCAGCGTGCATCCGGCGCTGGGGCTTGGGGGTACCCAATGCCCGGCGTTGCGGTGCCAGGCCCCTTAGGAAGGGACCCTCAGGGGCCGCCCTAGGGTTCTAGTTAGCGCCCAGGAGGCCGGCAGGCCCGAGTCGCCGGCTGTGCAAGGAGCGGAGGTGCGGGCCGAGTTGAGGGTGCTGGTGAACATGAGCCTGGGCCCAAGCGTTTTGATTCGGGGTGCCTTCAAATGTAGGTGGGGGCTCGGAGGGCCCTACCCGTTCTCCAGCCCTGAATGACCGGCGGCACCCCTCGCGGCCTGGGTGGCGGCAGGGTGGCAGGGTGAGTCCGGCGCTGGGGCTCAGGGGTCCACAATCCCCGGTGTTGCGGTGCCAGGACCCTTGGGAGGGGCCCTCGGGGGTCGATCTAGGGTTACGGTTAGCCCCCAGGAAGCCGGTGGACCCGATCAGCGGCTGTGCAGCACGCGGAGGGTTGGGCCGAGGTGAGGGCGCTGGCGAGACTGAGCATGAGCCCAAGTGTTTTGGTGCGGGGCGCCTTCGAAAGTAGGTGGGGGCTCGGAAGGACCTGCCCGTTCTCCCGCTCTGAATGACCGGTGGGGCCCCTAGAGGCTCCGGGGCCTGAAGGGCAGCAGGTTGAGACCGGCACTTGGGTTGGGGTGTCCATTCCCGGCGTTGTGGCGCCAGGCCACTTGGGAAGGGCCCCTCCGTGGCCGACCTACAGTTAGGGTTAGCCCTCAGGAGGCCAGCAGGCCCGATACACCACCTGTGCGTCGAGGGGAGAGTTGGGTGATCTGAGGGTGCTGGTGAACATGAGCCTAGGCCCAAGCGTTTTGGTTCAGGGCGCCTTCGCAGGTGGGTGGGCGTTCGAAGGGCCCTGCCCGTTCTCCCACCCTGAATGAATGGCGGCGCCCCTAGCGCCCCGTGTGGGGCGGGGCGGCAGGGTGCATCCAGCGCTGGGGCTTGGGGGTTCCCAATCCTTGGCGTTGCGGTGCCAGGCCCCTTAGGAAAGGACCCTCAGGGGCCGTCCTAGGGTTAGGATTAGCGCCCAGGAGGCCGGCAGGCCCCATCCGCCAGCTGTGCGAGGAGTGGAGATGCGGGCCCAGTTGAGGCCAATGGCAAGCGGGAGCATGGTCCCCAGCGTTTTGGTGTCCTGGGCCTTCGAATGTTGCCATGGGTCGGAGGGCCGTGCCCGTTCTCCTGCCCTGAATAACCAGCGACGCCCCTAGCGGCTCCGTTGGCGGTGGGGTGGCAGGGTGAATCCCACGCTGCGGCTCGGGGATCCCCAATCTCCAGCGTTGCGGTGCCAGGCACCTTGGGAGGGGCTCCTCATGGGCCGACCTAGGGTTAGAGTTAGCCCCCGTGAGGCCTGCAGGCCCGATCCTCTGGATGGGCGGCGAGAGGTGGGCGGGCCGAGGTAAAGGCGCTGGGGAGTGGGATTGTGGGCCCCTGCAATTTGGCGCGGGAGGCTTCAAATGTCGCCGGTTTCTCCAGGGCCCTGTCAGTTCTCCCGCCCTGAATGACTGGCGGCGCCCCTAGCGGCCTGGGTGGCAGCGTTGTGGGAGGGTGAGTCTGGCTCTGGGGCTTGGGGTCCCAGATCCCCGGCGTAGTGGCACCAGGACCCTTGGGAGGGGCCCCTGGGGGGCCGACCTCGGGTCAGGGTTAACCCCAAGGAGACCGTGAGGCCCAATCCGCACGCTGTGAGGCGAGCAGAGGTGTGGGCCGAGGTGAGGGCACTGGGGAGCGGGAGCGTGGGCACCAGCGTTTTGGCGCGGGGAGCCTTTGGAGGTCACCGGTGGCTTGGAAGGCCCTGCCCTTCTCTCGCCCTCTATGACCGGCGGCGCCCCTAGCGGCCTGGGTGGGACAGTGCGGCAGGGTGAGTCTGGCTCTGGGGCTCTGAGTCACCAACCCCCAGCGTTGCAGAGCCAGGCGCCTTGGGATGTCCTCACAGGGCCAACGTAGGGTTTTGGTTAGCTGCCAGGAGCCCGGCAGGCCCTATCCACCGGCTCTGAAGCAAGCGGAGGGGCGGGCCGAGGTGAGGGCGCTGGCGAGCAGGATCCTGGGAGCCAACGTTTTTGCGCGGGGAGCCTTCAAAGGTCAGCGTGGGCTCGGAGGGCCCTGCCCGATCTCCTGCCCTGATTGACCGGCGGGGCCTCTAGCGGCTCGGGTGGCTGAAGGGCAGCAGGGTGAGTCCGGCACATGGGCTCGAGGTCCCCATCCCCAGCGTTGCGACGCCAGGCCCCTTGGGAAGGGGCCCTCGGTGGCCGACCTATGGTTAGTGTTAGCCTCCAGGAGGCCAGCAGGCCCGATACACCGCCTGTGCGTCGAGCGGAGAGTTGGGCCGCGGTGAGGGTGCTGGTGAACATGAGCCTGGGCCCAAGGCGTTTGGTTCGGGGCGCCTTCGAAGGTCGGCGGGGGTTCGAAGGGCCCTGCCCGTTCTCCCACCCTGAATGAATGGCGGCGCCCCTAGTGGCACGTGTGGGGCGGGGCGGCAGGGTGCATCCAGCGCTGGGGCTTGGGGGTTCCCAATCCCCGGCGTTGCGGCGCCAGGCCCCTTAGGAAGCGACGCTCGGGGCCGTCCTAGAGTTAGGGTTACCGCCCAGGAGGCCTGCAGGCCCAATCCACCGGCTGTGCGAGGTGTGGACATGCAGGCCGAGTTGAGGGCGATGGCGAGCGGGACCGTGGGCCCCAGCGTTTTGGCGTCCTGGGCCTTTGAATGTTGCCATGGCTCGGAGGGCCCTGCCCTTTCTCCTGCCCTGAATGCCCAGCAACGCCCCTAGCGGCTCCGTTGGCAGTGGGGCCGCAGGGTGAATCCCAGGCTGCGGCTCGGGGATCCCCAATCCCCGGCATTGTGGTGCCAGGCCCCTAGGGAGGGGCTCCTCGTGTGCCGACCCAACGTTAGAGTTAGCCCCCATAAGGCCGGCAGGCCAGATCCTCTGGCTGGGCAGTGAGAGGTGGGCGGGCCGAGGTAAAGGCGCTGGGGTGCGGGATTGTGGGCCCCTGCATTTTGGGGTGGGAAGCTTCAAATGTCGCCGGTTTCTCCAGGGCCCTGTCAGTTCTCCCGCCCTGAAGGACCGGAGGCGACCCTCGCGGCCCGGGTGGCAGCGTTGTGGGAGGGTGAGTCTGGCTTTGGGGCTTGGGCTTCCAGAACCCTGGCGTAGTGGCACCAAAACCCTTCGGAGGGGCCCCTGGGGGGCCGACCTAGGGTTAGGGTTAGCCCCCAGGAGACCGTCAGGCCCAACCGCACACTGTGCGGCGAGCTGAGGTGCGGCCCGAGGTGAAGGCGCTGGGGAGAGGGATCCTGGGCACCAGCGTTTTGGCACGGGGAGCCTTTGAAGGTCACCGGGGACTCAGAAGGCCCTGCCCTTCTCTCGCCCTCTATGACCCGCGGCGCCCCTAGCGGCCCAGGTGGGGACAGTGCGGCAGGGTGAGTCCGGCTCTGGGGCTCTGAGTCACCAATTCCCAGCATTGCAGAGCCAGGCCGCTTGCGATGTCCCCTCAGGGCCCACCCAGGGTTTTGGTTAGCTGCCAGGAGCCTGGCAGGCCCTATCCACCGGCTCTGAAGCAAGCGGTGGGGTGGGCCTAGGTGAGGGCGCTGGGGAGCAGGATCCTGGGAGCCAACGTTTTTGCGCGGGGAGCCTTCAAAGGTCAGCGTGGGCTCGGAGGGCCCTGCCCGATCTCTTGCCCTGATTGACCGGCGGGGCCTCTAGTGGCTCGGGTGGCTGAAGGGCAGCAGGGTGAGTGCGGCACGTGAGCTCGGGGTCCCCATCCCCAGCGTTGCGACGCCAGGCCCCTTGGGAAGGGCCCCTCGGTGGCCGACCTATGGTTAGGGTTAGCCTCCAGGAGGCCAGCAGGCCCGATACACCGCCTGTGCGTCGAGCGGAGAGTTGGGCCGAGGTGAGGGTGCTGGTGAACATGAGCCCGGGCCCAAGCCTTTTGGTTCGGGGCGCCTTCGAAGGTCGGCGGGGGTTCGAAGGGCCCTGCCCCTCCTAACACCCTGAATGAATGGCGGCACCCCTAGCGGCCTGTATGGGTTGGGGTGGCAGCGTGCATCCGGCGCTGGGGCTTGGGGGCTCCCAATCCCAGGCGTTGCGGCGCCAGGCCCCTTAGGAAGGGACCTTCAGGGGCTGTCCTAGGGTTAGGCTTAGCTCCCAGGAGGCTGGCAGGCCCGAGTCGCTGGCTCTGCGAAGAGCGGAGGTGCGGGCCGAGTTGAGGGTGATGCAGAGCGGGAGCGTGGTCCCCAGCGTTTTGGCGCCCTGGGCCTTCGACTGTTGCCATGGCTCAAAGGGCCCTGCCCGTTCTCCTGCCCTGAATAACCAGCGGCGCCCTTAGCAGCTCCCTTGGCGGTGGAGCGGCAGGGTGAGTCCATGCTGCGGCTCGGGGATCCCCAATCCCCAGCGTTGCGGGGCCAGGCCTCTTGGGAGGGGCTCCTCGTGGGCGGACCTAGGTTTAGAGTTAGCACCCAGGAGGCCAGCAGGCCCAATCCTCTGGCTGGGCGGCGAGAGGTGGGCGGCCCGAGGTAAAGGCGCTGGCGATCGGAAGCGTGGGCCCCTGCATTTTGGCGCAGGAGGCTTCAAATATCGCCGGTTTCTCCAGGGCCCTGTCAGTTCTCCCGCCCTGAATGACCGGCGGCGCCACTAGCGGCCCGGGTGGCAACGTTGCGGCAGGGTGAGTCTGGCTCTGGGTCTTGGGGTCCCTGATCCCCAGTGTAGCGGCACCAGGACCCTTGGGAGTGGCCCCTGGGTGGCTGACCTAGGGTTAGGGTTAGCCCCCAGGAGACCGTCAGGCCCAACCGCACACTGTGCGGCGAGCTGAGGTGCGGCCCGAGGTGAAGGCGCTGGGGAGCGGGACTGTGGGCACCAGCGTGTTGGCACGGGGAGCCTTTGAAGGTCACCGGGGACTCAGAAGGCCCTGCCCTTCTCTAGCCCTCTATGACCCGCGGCGCCTCTAGCGGCCCAGGTGGGGACAGTGCGGCAGGGTGAGTATGGCTCTGGGGCTCTGAGTCACCAATCCCCAGCATTGCAGAGCCAGGCCGCTTGAGATGTCCCCTCAGGTCCGACCTAGGGTTTTGGTTAGCTGCCAGGAGACCGGCAGGCCCTATCCACCGGCTCTGAAGCAAGCGGTGGGGTGGGCCTAGGTGAGGGCGCTGGCGAGCAGGATCCTGGGAGCCAACGTTTTTGCGCGGGTAGCCTTCAAAGGTCAGCGTGGGCTCGGAGGGCCCTGCCCGATCTCTTGCCCTGATTGACCGGCGGGGCCTCTAGTGGCTCGGGTGGCTGAAGGGCAGCAGGGTGAGTGCGGCACGTGAGCTCGGGGTCCCCATCCCCAGCGTTGCGAAGCCAGGCCCCTTGGGAAGTGCCCCGCGGTGGCCAACCTATGTTTGGGTTAGCCTCCAGGAGGCCAGCAGGCCCGATACACCGCCTGTGCGTCGAGCGGAGAGTTGTGCCGCGGTGAGGGTGCTGGTGAACATGAGCCTGGGCCCAAGCCTTTTGGTTCGGGGCGCGTTCGAAGGTCAGCGAGGGTTCTAAGGGCCCTGCCCCTTCTCCCACCCTGAATGAATGGTGGCGCCCCTAGCGGCACATGTGGGCCGGGGCGGCAGGGTGCATCCAGTGCTGGGGCTTGGGGATTCCCAATCCCAGGTGTTGCGGCGCCAGGCCCCTTAGGAAGCGATGCTCGGGGCTGTCCTAGGGTTAGGGTTAGCGCCCAGGAGGCCTGCAGGCCCGATCCACCGGCTGTGCGAGGAGTGGAGATGCAGGCCGAGTTGAGGGCGATGGCGAGCGGGAGCGTGGGCCCCAGCGTTTTGGCATCCTGGGCCTTTGAATGTTGCCATGGCTCGGAGGGCCCTGCCCTTTCTCCTGCCCTGAATACCCAGCAACGCCCCTAGTGGCTCAGTTGGCGGTGGGGCGGCAGGGTGAATCCCAGGCTGTGGCTCGGGGATCCCCAATCCCCGGCTTTGTGGTGCCAGGCCCCTTGGGAGGGGCTCCTCGTGGGCCGACCCAGGGTTAGAGTTAGCCCCCATAAGGCCGGCAGGCCAGATCCTCTGGCTGGGCGGTGAGAGGTGGGCGGGCCGAGGTAAAGGCGCTGGGGTGCGGGATTGTGGGCCCCTGCATTTTGGGGTGGGAGGCTTCAAATGTCACCGGTTTCTCCGGGGCCCTGTCAGTTCTCCTGCCCTGAAGGACCGGAGGCGCCCCTCGCGGCCCGGGTAGCAGCGTTGTGGGAGGGTGAGTCTGGCTTTGGGGCTTGGGCTTCCAGAACCCTGGCTTAGTGGCACCAAAACCCTTCAGAGGGGCCCCTGCAGGGCCGACCTAGGGTTAGGGTTAGCCCCCAGGAGACCATCAGGCCCAACCGCACACTGTGCGGCGAGCTGAGGTGAGGCCCGAGGTGAAGGCGCTGGGGAGAGGGATCCTGGGCACCAGCGTTTTGGCAAGGGGAGCCTTTGAAGGTCACCGGGGACTCAGAAGGCCCTGCCCTTCTCTCGCCCTCTATGACCCGCGGCGCCCCTAGCGGCCCAGGTGGGGACAGTGCGGCAGGGTGAGTCTGGCTCTGGGGCTCTGAGTCACCAATTCCCAGCATTGCAGAGCCAGGCCGCTTGCGATGTCCCCTCAGGGCCCACCCAGGGTTTTGGTTAGCTGCCAGGAGCCCGGCAGGCCCTATCCACCGGCTCTGAAGCAAGCGGTGGGGTGGGCCTAGGTGAGGGCGCTGGCGAGCAGGATCCTGGGAGCCAACGTTTTTGCGCGGGGAGCCTTCAAAGGTCAGCGTGGGCTCGGAGGGCCCTGCCTGATCTCTTGCCCTGATTGACCGGCGGGGCCTCTAGCGGCTCGGGTGGCTGAAGGGCAGCAGGGTGAGTGCGGCACGTGAGCTCGGGGTTCCCATCCCCAGCGTTGCGACGCCAGGCCCCTTGGGAAGGGCCCCTCGGTGGCCGACCTATGGTTAGGGTTAGCCTCCAGGAGGCCAGCAGGCCCGATACACCGCCAGTGCGTCGAGCGCAGAGTTGGGCCGAGGTGAGGGTGCTGGTGAACATGAGCCCGGGCCCAAGCCTTTTGGTTCGGGGCGCCTTCGAAGGTCGGCGGGGGTTCGAAGGGCCCTGCCCGTCCTCCCACCCTGAATGAATGGCGGCACCCCTAGCGGCCTGTATGGGTTGGGGTGGCAGCGTGCATCCGGCGCTGGGGCTTGGGGGCTCCCAATCCCAGGCGTTGCGGCGCCAGGCCCCTTAGGAAGGGACCTTCAGGGGCTGTCCTAGGGTTAGGCTTAGCTCCCAGGAGGCTGGCAGGCCCGAGTCGCTGGCTCTGCGAAGAGCGGAGGTTCGGGCCGAGTTGAGGGTGATGCAGAGCGGGAGCGTGGTCCCCAGCGTTTTGGCGCCCTGGGCCTTCGGCTGTTGCCATGGCTCAAAGGGCCCTGCCCGTTCTCCTGCCCTGAATAACCAGCGGCGCCCTTAGCAGCTCCCTTGGCGGTGGAGCGGCAGGGTGAGTCCATGCTGTGGCTTGGGGATCCCCAATCCCCAGCGTTGTGGGGCCAGGCCTCTTGGGAGGGGCTCCTCGTGGGCGGACCTAGGTTTAGAGTTAGCACCCAGGAGGCCAGCAGGCCCAATCCTCTGGCTGGGCGGCGAGAGGTGGGCGGCCCGAGGTAAAGGCGCTGGCGATCGGGAGCGTGGGCCCCTGCATTTTGGCGCAGGAGGCTTCAAATATCGCCGGTTTCTCCAGGGCCCTGTCAGTTCTCCCGCCCTGAATGACCGGTGGCGCCACTAGCGGCCCGGGTGGCAACGTTGCGGCAGGGTGAGTCTGGCTCTGGGTCTTGGGGTCCCTGATCCCCAGTGTAGCGGCACCAGGACCCTTGGGAGTGGCCCCTGGGTGGCTGACCTAGGGTTAGGGTTAGCCCCCAGGAGACCGTCAGGCCCAACCGCACACTGTGCGGCGAGCTGAGGTGCGGCCCGAGGTGAAGGCGCTGGGGAGCGGGAGCGTGGGCCCCAGCGTTTTGGCGTCCTGGGCCTTTGAATGTTGCCATGGCTCGGAGGGCCCTGCCCTTTCTCCTGCCCTGAATCCCCAGCAACGCCCCTAGCGGCTCCGTTGGCGGTATGGCGGCAGGGTGAATCCCAGGCTGCAGCTCGGGGATCCCCAATCCCCGGCGTTGTGGTGCCAGGCCCCTTGGGAGGGGCTCCTCGTGGGCGGACCTAGGTTTAGAGTTAGCACCCAGGAGGCCAGCAGGCCCAATCCTCTGGCTGGGTGGCGAGAGGTGGGCGGCCCGAGGTAAAGGCGCTGGCGATCAGGAGCGTGGGCCCCTGCATTTTGGTGCAGGAGGCTTCAAATATCGCCAGTTTCTCCAGGGCCCTGTCCCTTCTCCCGCCCTGAATGACGGGCGGCGCCACTGGAGCCCGGGTGGCGACGTTGCGGCAGGGTGATTCTGGCTCTGGGTCTTGGGGTCCCTGATCCCCAGTGTAGCGGCACCAGGACCCTTGTGAGGGGCCCCTGGGTGGCTGACCTAGGGTTAGGGTTAGCCCTCAGGAGGCCGGCAGGTGGGATCCGGCCACTGTCCGGGGAGCGGAGGGCGGGTCCGAGGTGAGGGCTTTGGGGAGCGGGAGCGTGGGCACCAGCGTTTGGCCACGGGGAGCCTTTGAAGGCCACCGGGGGCTCGGAAGGCCCTGCCCCTTCTCTCGCCCTGAATGACCCGCAGTGCTCCTAGCGGCCCGTGTGGCGGCGTTGCGGTAGGGTGAGTGTGGCTCTGGGGCTTGAGGTTCCCGATCCCCGGCGAAGCGGCACCAGGATCCTTGGAAGGGCCCCTGGGTGGCCAACCTAGGGTTAGGATTAGCACCCGGGAGGCCGGCAGGCGGGATCCGCCTGCTGTGCGTGGAGCGGAGGGGCAGTTCAAGGTGAGGGCGCTGGCGAGCAAGAGCCTGGGCCCAAGCGTTTTGGCACCGGGGGCCTTCGAATGTGTCCGGGGACTCGGCGGGCCCTGCCCATTCTCCTCCCTGAATGACCGGCGGCGCCCCTAGCAGCCCAGGTGGCGGCGGGGCAGCATGTAAGTCCGGGCATAGGGCTCAGGGGTCCCCAGTCCACCGCGTTGCGGCGCCAGGCCCCTTGGGAGGGGCCCCTCGGAGGCTGACCTAGGGTTAGGTTTAGCCCCTAGGATGCCGGCAGGCCCTATTCGCCAGCTGTGTGGAGACTGGAGTGGCGGACCGAGGTGAGGGCACTGGTGAGCGGGAGCGTGGGCCCGGGTGTTTTGGCGCGGGGGGCCTTTGAAGGTCGCTGTGTCTTGGAGGGCCCTGCCCGTGCTCCCGCCCTGAATGAGCGGCACCACCCCAAGCCCCCGGGTGGCGGCTGGGTGGCAGGGTGAGTCCAGTGCTGAGGCTCAGGGTTCCCCAATCCCCAGTGTTTCGGCGCCAGATCCCTTGGGAGGGGCCCCTCGAGGGTCTATCTAGGATTACGGTTAGCCCCCAGGAGACCGGTGGACCCGATCTGCGGCTGTGTGGCACGTGGAGGGTTAGGCCGAGGTGAGGTCGCGGCGAGACTGAGCGTGAGCCCAAGCGTTTTAGTGTGGGGGGCCTTCGAAGGTCGATGGGGGCTCGGAGGGACCTGCCCGTTCTCCCGCTCTGAGTGACCGGCGGGGCCCCTAGAGGCTCCGGTGCCTGAAGGGCAGCAGGGTGAGTCCGGCACTTGGGTTGGGGTCCGTATTCCCGGCGTTGTGGCGCCAGGCCACTTGGGAAGGGCCCCTCTGTGGCCGACCTACAGTTAGGGTTAGCCCCCAGGAGGCCAGCAGGCCCGATACACCGCCTGTGCATCCAGCGGAGAGTTGGGCCGAGGTGAGTGTGCTGGTGAACATGAGCCCGGGCCCAAGCCTTTTGGTTCGAGGCGCCTTCGAAGGTCGGCGGGGGTTCGAAGGGCCCTGCCCGTTCTCCCACCCTGAATGAATTGCGGCGCCCCTAGCGGCTAGTGTGGGGCGGGGCGGCAGGGTGTATCCAGCGCTGGGGCTTGGGGGTTCCCAATCCCCTGAGTTGTCGCGCCAGGCCCCTTAGGAAGCGACCCTCGGGGCCATCCTAGGGTTAGGGTTAGTGCCCAGGAGGCCTGCAGGCCCGATCCGCCTGCTGTGCGAGGAGTGGAGATGCAGCCCGAGTTGAGGGCGATGGCGAGCGGGAGCATGGGCCCCAGCGTTTTGGCGTCCTGGGCCTTTGAATGTTGCCATGGCTCGGAGGGCCCTGCCCTTTCTCCTGCCCTGAATACCCAGCAACGCCCCTAGGGGCTCCTTTGGCGGTGGGGCGGCAGGGTGAATCCCAGGCTGCGGCTCGGGGATCCCCAATCCCAGGCGTTGTGGTGCCAGGCCCCTTGGGAGGGGCTCCTCATGTGCCGACCCAACGTTAGAGTTAGCCCCCATAAGGCCGGCAGGCCAGATCCTCTGGCTGGGCGGTGAGAGGTGGGCGGGCCGAGGTAAAGGCGCTGGGGTGCGGGATTGTGGGCCCCTGCATTTTGGGGTGGGAGGCTTCAAATGTCACCGGTTTCTCCGGGGCCCTGTCAGTTCTCCCGCCCTGAAGGACAGGCGGCGCCCCTCGCGGCCCGGGTGGCAGCGTTGTGGGAGGGTGAGTCTGGCTTTGGGGCTTGGGGTTCCAGATCCCTGGCGTAGTGGTACCAAAACCCTTCGGAGGGGCCCCTGGGGGGCCGACCTAGGGTTAGGGTTAGCCCCCAGGAGACCATCAGGCCCAACTGCACACTGTGCGGCGAGCTGAGGTGCGGCCCGAGGTGAAGGCGCTGGGGAGCGGGAGTGTGGGCACCAGCGTTTTGGCAAGGGGAGCCTTTGAAGGTCACCGGGGACTCAGAAGGCCCTGCCCTTCTCTAGCCCTCTATGACCCGCGGCGCCCCTAGCGGCCCAGGTGGGGACAGTGCGGCAGGGTGAGTCTGGCTCTGGGGCTCTGAGTCACCAATCCCCAGCATTGCAGAGCCAGGCCCCTTGGGATGTCCCCTCAGGCCCGACCTAGGGTTTTGGTTAGCTGCCAGGAGCCCGGCAGGCCCTATCCACCGGCTCTGAAGCAAGCGGTGGGGTGGGCCTAGGTGAGGGCGCGGGCGAGCAGGATCCTGGGAGCCAACTTTTTTGCACGGGGAGCCTTCAAAGGTCAGCGTGGGCTCGGAGGGCCCTGCCCGATCTCTTGCCCTGATTGACCGGCGGGGCCTCTAGTGGCTCGGGTGGCTGAAGGGCAGCAGGGTGAGTGCGGCACGTGAGCTCGGGGTCCCCATCCCCAGCGTTGCGACGCCAGGCCCCTTGGGAAGGGCCCCTCGGTGGCCGACCTATGGTTAGGGTTAGCCTCCAGGAGGCCAGCAGGCCCGATACACCGCCTGTGCGTCGAGCGGAGAGTTGGGCCGAGGTGAGGGTGCTGGTGAACATGAGCCCGGGCCCAAGCCTTTTGGTTCGGGGCGCCTTCGAAGGTCGGCGGGGGTTCGAAGGGCCCTGCCCGTCCTCCCACCCTGAATGAATGGCGGCACCCCTAGCAGCCTGTATGGGTTGGGGTGGCAGCGTGCATCCGGCGCTGGGGCTTGGGGGCTCCCAATCCCTGGCGTTGCGGCGCCAGGCCCCTTAGGAAGGGACCTTCAGGGGCTGTCCTAGGGTTAGGCTTAGCCCCCAGGAGGCTGGCAAGCCCGATACACCACCTGGGCATCGAGAAGAGAGTTGGGCTGAGGTGAGGGTGCTGGTGAATATGAGCCTGGGCCCAAGTGTTTTGATTTGGGGCGCCTTTGAAAATTGGCGGGGATTCGGAGGGCCCTGTCTATCCTTCCAAGGTGAATGAACAGCGGCGCCCCTAGCGGCCCAGGTGGGGAGGGGCGGCAGGGTGCATCGGGCGCTGGGGCTTGGGGGTCCCCAATCCCTGGCGTTGCGGCACCAGGCCCCTTGGGAGGGGCCCTTCGGGGGCCAACCTAGAGTTAGGTTTAGCCCCTAGGAGGCAAACAGGCCCTATTCGCCAGCTGTGTGGAGAGCAGAGTGGCAGACCTAGGTGAGGGCGCTGGTGAGTGGGAGGGTGGGCCTGGGCGTTTTGGCCTGGGGGGCCTTTGAAGGTCCCCATGTCTCGGAGGGCCCTGCCCGTTCTCCTGCCCTGAATGAACGGCAGTACCCCAAGCCCCCGATTGTCGGCTGGGCGGCAGGTGAGTCAGGTGCTGAGGCTTGGGGTCCCCAATCCCCGGCATTGTAGCGTCAGGCCCCTTGGGAGGGGCCCCTCGGGTCCGACCTAGGGTTAGGGTTAGCCCCCAGGTGGCTGGCAGGCCCGATCCGCCTGCTGTGCGGGGAGCGGAGGGGCGGGCCGAGGTGAGGGCGCTGGGGAGTGGAAGCATGGGCACCAGTGTTTTGGCTCCAGGAGCCTTTGAAGGTCACCGGGAACTCGGAAGGACCTGCCACTTCTCTCACTCTGAATGACCGGCGGCGCCCCTAGCTGCCCAGGTGGCGACAGTGTGGAAGGGTGAGTCCGGCTCTGGGGCTCTGAGTCACCAATCCCAAGCATTGCAGAGCCAGAACCCTTGGGATGTGCCCCACAGGGCTGACCTAGGTTTTCAGTTAGCCCCCAGGAGCCCGGCAGGCACTATCCACTGGCTCTGCAGCAAACGGAGGGGCGGGCCGAGGTGAGGGCGCTGGGGAGCGGGAGCGTGGGCACCAGCATTTTGGCGAGGTGAGCCTTTGAAGGTCACCGGGGACTCCGAAGGCCCTTCCCTTCTCTCGCCCTGAATGACCGGCGGTGCCCCTAGAGGCCCGGGTGGCGACAGTGCGGCAGGGTGAGTCTGGCTCTGGGGTCTGAGTCACCAATCCCCAGCGTTGCAGAGCCAGGCCCCTTGGGATGTGCCCCACGGGGCCGACCTAGGGTTTTCATTAGAACCAAGAGCCCGGCAGGCCCTATCCAATGGGTCTGAATCAAGGGGAGAGTTGGGCCAAGGTGAGGATGCTGGTGATCATGAGCCTGGGCCCAAGCGTTTTGGTTCAGAACACCTTCAAAGGTCGGCGGGGGTTCAAAGGGCTCTGCCCGTTCTCCCACCCTGCACGAACGGCGGCGCCCCTAGCAGCCCGGGTCGTGAGGGGTGGCAGGGTGAGTCAGGCCCTGCGGCTCAGGTATCTCCAATCCCCAGCGATGCGGCGCCAGGCCCCTTGGGAGGGGCCCCTTGGATGACAACTTAGGTTTAGGTTTACCCCCTAGGATCTCGGCAGGTCCTATTCGCCAGCTGTGTGGAGAGTGGAGTGGCGGACCCAGGTGAGGGCACTGGTGTTTGGGAGCGTGGGCTCGGGCGTTTTGAGCGGGGGGGATTCGAAGTTCACCGTGTCTCGGAGGGCCCTGCCCGTTCTCCCGCCCTGATTGAATGGCAGCACCCCAAGCCCCTGGGTGGCGGCTGGGTGGCAGGGTGAGTCGGGTGCTGAGGCTCAGGGTCCCCAATCCCCGGCGTTGCAACGCCAGGCCCCTTGGGATGGGCCCCTCGGGGGTCGATCTAGGGTTACAGTTAGCCCCCCGGAGACCGGTGGACCCGATCAGCGTCTGTGCGGCACACGGCAGGGTGGGCCGAGGTGAGGGCGCTGGCGAGCCTGAGCATGAGCCCAAGCGTTTTAGCGTGGGGGGCCTTCGAAGGTCGGTGGTGGCTTGGAGGGACCTGCCCATTCACCCGCTCTGAATGACCAGCAGGGCCCCTAGTGGCTCAGGTGGCTGAAGGGCAGCAGGGTGAGTCCAGCACTTGGGCTCAGTTGCCCCATCCCCGGCGTTGGGGCGCCAGGCCACTTGAGAAGGGCCCCTCGGGGGCCGACCTACAGTTACGGTTAGCACCCAGGAGGCTGGCAGGCCCTATACACCGCCTGTGCGTGGAGCGGAGAGTTGGGCCGAGGTGAGGACGCTGGTGAACATGAGCCTGGGCACAAGCATTTTGGTTCTGGGCGCCATCGAAGGTGGGCGGGGGTTCGGAGGCCCCTGCCAGTTCTCCCACCCAGAATGAATGGCGGCGCCCCTAGCGGGCCCTGTGGGGCAGGGTGGCAGGGTGCACTCGGCCCTGGGGCTTGGGGGTCGCCAATCCCCGGCATTGCGCTGCAAGACTCCTTAGGAAGGGACCCTCAGGGGCCGTCCTAGGGTTAGGGTTAGTGCCCAGGAGGCTGGCAGGCCCGATCCGCCGGCTGTGCGAGGAGTGGAGGTGTGGGCTGAGTTGAGGGGGATGCAGAGCGGGAGCGTGGGCCCCAGCGTTTTGGCACCCTGGGCCTTCGAATGTTGCCATGTCTCGAAGGGCCCTGCCCATTCTCCTGCCCTGAATAACCAGCGGCGCCCCTAGCGGCTCCATTGGCAGTGGGGCTGCAGGGTGAGTCCTGAGCTGCGGCTCAGGGATCCCCAATCCCCAGCATTGTAGGGCCAGGCCTCTTGGGAGGGGCTTCTCATGGGCCGACCTAGGGTCAGAGTTAGCACCCAGGAGGCCAGCAGGCCCAATCCTCTGGCTGGGCGGCAAGAGGTGGGCGGGCCGAGGTAAAGGCGCTGGTGAGTGGGAGCATGGGCCCCTGCATTTTGGCGCGGGAGGCTTCAAATGTCGCCGGTTTCTCCAGGGCCCTGTCCATTCTCCCGCCCTGAATGAGCGGCCACGCCCCTAGCGGCCCAGGTGGCGGCGTTGCGGCAGCGTGAGTCTGGTTCTGGGGCTTGGGGTCCCAGATCCCTGGCGTATAGGCACCAGAATCCTTGGGAGTGACCCTGGAGGGCCGACCTATGGTTAGGGTTAGCCCACACAAGGCCGGCAGGCCGGATCCGCCCTCTGTGCAGGGAGCAGAGGGGCGGGCCAACGTGAGGGCCCTGGGGAGCGGGAGCGTGGGCACCAGGGTTTTGGCGCGGAGAGCCTTCGAAGGTCGCCAGTGGCTCGGAGGACCCTGTCCATTCTTGCGCCCTGAATGACCAGCGGCGCCCCTAGTGGCCCGAGTGGCAGCAGGGAGGCAGGGTGAGTCTGGCGATGGGGCCTATGGTCCTAGTCCCAGGCTTGGTGGCGCCAGGCCCCTTGGGAGGGGCCCCTCTGGCTCCTGCCTAGCTTTAGGGTTACCCCCAGGAGTCCGGCGGCCTGATCCGCTGGCTGTGCATTGAGCGGAGGGGCGGGCCGACGTGAATGCGCTGGCGAGCGGGAGTGTGGGCCCAAGCGTTTTGGCGCGGGGAGCCTTCGAAGGTCACCGGGGGCTCAGAGGGCCCTGCCTATTCTCTCGCCCTGTGAGGACGTTGCCCCTACCGGGCCGGGTCATGGCGGGGTGGCAGGGTGAGTCTGGAGCTAGGGCTCGTGGGTCCCCAATCCCCAGCGTGGTGTCGCCAGGCACTTGGGAGTGGTACCTTGGGGGCCTACCTAGGGTTAGGGTTAGCCCAAAGGAGACCGGCAGGCCCATTCTGCCAGCTGTGCGGCGAGAGGAGTGGTGGGCAGAGGTGAGGGTGCTGGCGAGCGGGAGCGTGGGCCCAAGCGTTTTGGCGTGGGGGGCCTTCGAAAGTCGCCGGGGGCTCAGAGATCCATGCCCCTTCTCCCGCCCTAAATGAGTGGCGGTGCCCCTAGCAGCCCGGGTGGCGGTGGGGCGGCTGGGTGAGTCTGGTGCTCATGCTCGTGGGTCCCCAATCCCCGGCGTGGCGGAGCCAGGACCCTTGGAAAGGGCCCCTCGGGGGCCGACCTAGGTTTAGGGTTAGCCCCCAGGAGCCCAGCAGGCCCTATCCGCCAGCTGTGTGTTCGAGCGGAGGGGCGGGCTGAGGTGAGGGCAATGGTGAGCGGGAGCGTGGGCCCAAGCCTTTTGGCACAGGGGGCCTTCGAAGGTCACGGGGGGCTCAGAGGGCCCTACCCCTTCTCCTGCCCCGAAGGACCGGCAGCGCCCCTAGCAACCCGGGGTGGCGGCGGGGTGGCAGTGAAAGTCCAGCACTGGGGCTGGATTGTCCCCAATCCCCGGCGTGATGGCGCCAGTCCCCTTGGGAGGGGCTCCTCAGGGGCTGAACTAGGGTTAGGGTTAGCCCCCAGGAGGCTGGCAGGCACGATCTGACGGCTGTGTGGCGAGCGGAGGGTGGGTCCCAGGTGAGGGCAATGGTGAGCGGGAGCGTGGGCCCTAGCATTTTGGCGTGGGTTGCCTTCGAAGGTCGCAGGGGGCACGGAGGGCCCTGCAAGTTCTCCCACTCTGAATGAGGATGGCGACCCTAGCGGGCCGGGTCTCGGCAGGGCAGCAGGGTGAGTCCGGCGTTGGTGTTCGGGGGTCCCCAATCCCCAGCGTGTTGGTGCCAGACCCCTTCGGAGGGGCCCCTTGACAGCCAACCTAGGGTTAGGGTTAGACCCCAGGAGGCCGCCAGGCCCGATCTGCTGGTTGTGCGGCTTGCGGAGGGGCTGGCCGAGGTGAGGGCACTGGTGAGCAGAAGCGTGGGCCGAAGCATTTTGGCACGGGGGGCCTTCAAATGTCACCGGTGGCTCGGATGGCCCTGCCCATTCTCCCGCCCTGAATGACCGGCGGTGCCCATAGTGACCCGGGTGGCAGCGGGGGCATGGTGAGTCCGGCGCTGGGGCTCAGGAGTCCCCTTTCCCCGTCGTTGCGGCACCAGGCCCCTTGGGAGGGGCCACTAGGGGGCCGACATAGGTTTAGGGTTAGCCCCCAGAAGGCCCACAGGCCGGATCCGCCAGCTGTGCGGCGAGCGGAGGGGAGGGCCGAGGTAAGGGCGCTGGCCAGCGGGAGCGTGGGGCCAAGCGTTTTGGTGTGGGGGGCCTTCGAAGGTCGCAGGTCGCTAGGAGGGCCCTGCCTGTTCTCCCTCCCTGAATGAACGGCGGCGCCCCTAGCGGCCCAGGTGGCGGTAGGGCGGGAGGGTGAGTCCGGCGCTTGGGCTCGGGATTCCCCAATCCCTGGTGTTGCGGCAATAGGAACCTGGATGGGCCCCTCGGGGGCCCACCAATGGTTAGGGTAACACCCAGGAGGGCTGCAGTCCAGATCCACTGGCTCTACAGCGAGTGGAGGGGCGGACCGAGGTGAGGGCGCAGGCGAGCGGGAGCATGGGCCCAAGCATTTTGGCACTGGGGGCCTTCGAATGTCACCAGGGGCTCGGAGGAATCTGCCCGTTCTCCCTCCCTGAATGACCGACGGTGCTCCTAGCGGCCCGGGTGGCGGGGGGGCGACATGGTGAGTCCGGCGCTGGGGCTCGGGGGTCCCCAATCCCAGGCATTGCGGTGCCAGGCCCCTTCGGAGGGGCACCTAAGGGGACAACCTAGGGTTCTGTGTAGCCACCAGGAGGAGTGCAGGCCTCATCCGCCGGCTCTGTGGCGAGCGGAGGGGTGGGCCGAGGTGAGGGCGCTGAGGAGCAGGAGCGTGGGCTCGAGCGTTTTGGATGGGGGGGCCTTCGAAGTTCGCCACGGGTAAAGAGGGCCCTGCCCGTTCTACCGCCCTGAATGACCAGCGGCACCCCTAGCGGCCCGGGTGGTGATGGGGCGGCAGGGAGACTCCGGCGCTGGGGATCGGGGCTCCCTAATACCCGGCGTTGCAGCCTCAGGCCCCTTGGGACGGGCCCCTCGGTGGCAGACCTAGGGTTAGGGTTAGCCCCCAGGAGGCTGCCAGGCTCGTTCCGCCCATGTGCGGTGAATGGAGGTGTGGGTTGAGGTGAGGTAGCTGGCGAGTGGGGGCATGGGCCAGAGCATTTACGCTTTGGCTTGGGGTGCCTTCGAAGGTCGCAGGAGGCTTGGAGGGTCCTGCCCGTTCTGTCGCCCTGAAGGACTGGTGACGCCCCTAGTGCCCCATGTGGCGGCAGGGTGGCACGGTGCATCCGGCGGTGGGACTTGGGGGTCCCCAATCCCTGGCATGCAGCGCCAGGCCACTTGGGAGGGGCCCTTCGGGGGCAACTTGGCATAGGGTTAGCCCCCAGGAAGCCCGCAGGCCCGATCCGCCAGCTCTGCCGCGAGAGGACGGGTGGGCCGAGGTTAGGGCGCTGGGGAGCAGGAGCGAAGGAGCCAGAGTTTTTGCACAGGGGCCTTTGAAGGTCACAGGGGGATCGGAGGGCCTTGCCCGTTCTCCCTTCTTGAATGACTGGCAACACCCGTAGCGCCCTGGGTGCTTGCGGGGTGGCAGAGTGAGTCCAGCACTGGGGCTCGGGGGTCCCAAATCCCCGGCATTGTGGTGCCAGGCTCCTTGGGAGGGGCCCCTCGGGGGCCGACCTCGGGTTAGGGTTCTTCCACAGGAGGCCGGCAAGCCCGGCGCTAAGAGGCTCTGGCAATGTAACAAAAATGCCATACACTTATCTGAAAGAAATAACAGTGTACAGGAACCCTCTTAGCCCTAACATCATCCTTTGTGAATATGGAAGCCAACCCCAAAGTGCTCGTGGAAGTCTGACGAAAGGGCTAAGCACTTTTCTCTGAGTTACCACACTGTACAGGGAAAGACCAATGTACATCATCTTTCACGAGTAGGAAGCATTAATGAAAACGTTCTGGAATTTCGAGGACTCTGACCCATCCTTATTGGTAATAAACCATCGTGTACAGGAAAACACCTTCAACTCTCATCAGCCTCCTCAATCCTGATTCCGATTCAACTTTGGGTGTGTAGGACTAGGGAAATGTCCACATCTTATTGCTAAGAAAAACGATGTCAGGGTAATGCCCTTCAAGTCACCTCAGCCTTCCTGAAGACGGAAGCAGGAATCAAGGTGGTTATGTTACCATGAGGTAAGGAAGATGAGCATATAAGTGAGAAACAACAGTGGGCAGGACCTCTCTTCCAACGAACAGTATCTTTGCTTAATGTTGAATCCCTATGGTAAGTGGTTGTGGGCATTTGTGAGGTCAAAATCTTAAGTGTTTTGTAAAACCTCTTGGTCATTCATAGATGAGACTAAGGTAGTTGGGGACTCCTAGGCAGTGATTTGTCCACTGTCAAAAATATGAAAAGATAAAGGAGACAGATGAGGTCTCCTCAGGCATTGTCCTTTATCCTCATCCTCCGTGAGGATGGCCATCTCTGGACAGCTCAGTGGCAGGGTCTCATTCACAGTGGGGGCATCTGTTCCTCACAGACATCAGGCAGGGAAATGGATTTGGTTCTCTGTGCCAGCCCAGCCACAGCTGAGTGTCACAGCACCCTCTCGTGGGCTCATAAGAGTTTCACTGTCACCAGGCAGGTCATTGTATTTGATAAACCACTGTGAGAGTTTGCAATGGCCTTCATCTGCAACCTCCTAGAAGCAAATGCAGGTCTCTGGTACCATGTGAAGTCATGTGAAGGCATTGTGAGAAAGTGTCCTTTTGCTTAAGGAAAACATGACTGGGGCTCCTGGCTGACTCAGCCAGTTAAGCATGTGCCTTTGGCTCAGGTTATGATCCCAGGGTTCTGGGATCGAGCCCGGGCTCCCTGCTCAGCAGGAAAGGAGGTAGGGAAATAGCTTAAAACCCACAGAGAATGTGAATAAACGGGAGTGAGATGGAACTTGGTCTGTGTTTTGCTTTAGGGATTGGAAGTTAGTTTTTTCTCAATTGTGATTGTTCTTGAAACTGAAAAGCTGTATTGGTTTTTTTTTTTTTACCTTTAATTTTTTTCTAATAATAATTTTTTATTTTGATATGTTAGTCACTATACAGTATTTCCTTAGTTTTTGATGTAGTGTTCCCTGATTCATTATTTGCATATAACACCCAGTGCTCCATGCAATATGTACCTTCCTTAATACCCATCACTGGCCCATCCCAATCCCCCACCCCTCTCCCCTCTGAAGCCCTCAGTTTGTTTCCCAGAGTCCATAGTCGCTCGTGGTTCATTCCCCCTTCTGTTTAGGGTCCATTGTCTAAAGGGACAGACAGTGGAAGTTCACCAAATATAAGATCGAAATTTCATTGTTCATTATAGATGCCGCCAAGTAGTTCCCAGACATTTCATTCTACTGTAGTAATTCATTATACCTGTGCAGGTGCACGTGGAAGACAATTGATGCATGTAGAGTGGTAATAAAACACGCCCCTCAGTAGTAGAATAATAGAGGATGCACATGTGTAAAATTATTCGACTACAGCTTCCATGCTTTCCCTTTGGTTCCTTATTATCTATGAAATTGGACAATTTTTGTTCTCTAGGCCTAAAACTCATTGTCAGTATTCAGAGTTTTTCAATGCTGATCTTCTCCTGTAAAAGTTACCAAAAACCTAAAATATGTATGAACTTTAAAAAATGCTATATTGAAAATTACAGCAGGGAAGTTCAATTTTGTGAATATTGTGTCAATGGATCTCTATTTTGACATCAGTGTTCATTAGAAATGATGACATTTCATGTGAGTATAAATATCAATGTGTAAAAGAAAAGGTAGGAAGAACCTTGAATGTTTAAGTAATTGGTGAAATGACAGGTGTGTGTGTGTGTGTGTGTGTGTGTGTGTGTGTGTGTGTGTGTAATTGATTTTCAGTGAATGGCTCAGCTTCTTGTAGGACCTCCGAGAGAACCCAGGTGAACCTTTCAATGAGTTGGTATCTGTTTTCAGAACATGGGAATCTCTTAGTCCAATAGTCAATCAGGCAAGCTTTGAGGTCTTGAAGAGTTTCAGTCCTCAGCGATGGTGTTGCAGACCCTTGTGAGCAAACCCTAGGGTATGCTCAGAGCCCTCATTAGCTGGTACCACGGTGTGACGATGTCAGACAGCATTTCCCAAAGAAGTACCTCTTGAGTCTCTGTCCTTGTCAGTTCCCTACACTTCCTTACACTAGTTATGTGATCAGTGTGTTTCAGGATAATCCCCACATGTGAGTTTTGCTATTTCCTACTAGTCCTATCTGTTTCTCATCTTCTTCTTTTATGGTAGGGGTTGGGAAGCAACCTGTGTGGTGTAGGAAGGGGTGTGGTAGTTGTCTGCCTTCAGAGGACCGAATGATGCCTAGAAATTGTACTGTAGTTTGAGGTCAATTGTCCACCCTCTGAGTGTCAGGAATTCCATCACTTTACTTTGATGCTAGTCTGTTCTTCAAGCTGTCCTCAGAAATAAGGACGTCATCCATCTAGGGAATACTGGTTTGTGTGTATGTTTTCATTTTAGGAAAGGCCTTGCTGTTCCTGAAAATAATACTGCAGAGCACCCTTTCCTGTTCTTATTGGCCATCAGTCAATCTTTTGTGAAATATTCGTTTATAAATAGACTTTCTATGGTTGATGAGCAGGAATTCTTTATTGACAAGTCTTTGTCAGTGTGTGTATTGCAAATCTTTACTTCCCAGAATGCGGTTCACTTTTTCATTTTCTTATGGTCATAAGATAAGGAGAAATGTCACATTTTTATGAAGTCCCACTGAATTCTTTTAAATGGTTAGTGCACCCTATGTCCTACCCAAAGATTGACAGGTTCTACGTTTTCTTTCAGAAACTGTCCAATGGGAAGCTACAATCCATCTCAAATTTATAAATTGCATTTTTAATTCTAATAGGGTATTTATAGACTGTTTTGGATTTTCTATGTACACAATCGTATTATCTGTGAATAATCACAATTATCCCCTCAATTCTTATACTTTTTGTTTTTCTTGCCTTCTAACACTGGTAAATTCTCCGATGCACCGTTGAATAGAGCAGCATTGTTTGAAGATTTTAATATACCTTTCTCAATATCTGACAGAAAAAGCAGACAAAACATTGGTAAAAAATGTGACCTAATTGACATATAGGGAACATTCCATAATAAGTGCAGAATACATTATTTTCAAGTGGTCATAGACTCTTTACCCAAATAGATGATAGGTGGGGCCACGAATCAAGTCTACAAATGTTAAACCCTGAAATTAACTAGATTCTATTCTTAGACCACAGGGGAATTGAGCCACAGTCATAGAGAAAAGAAAACCAAGAAGTCCTTCAATGTTTAAAATTAAATGGAACTTTTCTACATATCCTAAATGTCAGAGAGGGAATCTCAATGGAAATTCTGAACCTTTTCTACATGAGGGCTCACACACAATGATACTTTATTTGTGAAGAGCATTATAATAATCTAGATAGGAGTTGAGCCTTAAGTCAGAGTTCTGCCTGCCCCAGCCACACCTGGCCGCATTGGCCTGTGGTCCCCCTCAGCTGTCCTTTCTGGTGGCCCTGAGCTAAGGGGGTCAACATGGCCATATGGAAATGGGAAGCTCCCCACTCATAGTGATGACGGTGCCCCCTTCCCAGCTGCCCTTTTTTGGTGGCTCTGAGCTAAGGGGGTCAACATGGCCGTATGGAAATTAGAAGCTCCCCACTCTTAGTGATGACGTTGCTATCGTATCATACTCACCAGCCCAACATGATTTCTGAGTGAACTATGACACAAGAGTGACTTCTTGTCCTTCCTTCAGGTTTGAAAATCATCTGGTGAGTCATCTATTAGGAATGTGGATTCAACATGTGTTCTTTCTTCTGGAAAAGAAATAGACCCAATAGCAATTTTGGCTTCCTGAGCACCTGATCTTGAGAGACATCATACTGGCTCTTTGTAGCATTCTGCCTCTTAAACTTCAAACTAGGTATAGATATTTTTAGGCACATTTTCAGGTGGTTAGACAGGGACTCGGATGATATGAGTCACAGAGGATTTTAGTGTCAGAAACCTAAGTGGGATCCCCAAATTGACTCCAAATCCCTTGTTGTTCCATACAGGGTACTATTTCCCTCTTATCTCTGGTCTTCTCGATCTGGAAACCTATCAAGTATCAGGATTTTCTTGTCATGTGGACAACTGGAACAAATTCAGCGGGCCTTTTCACCTCTGCCCATGGTGATCATTAAGATCATTATCTCAGTGGAGGACCTCTGGGTAAGATACTCAAAGATCCTTAGGGATAGAGACAGTATAATATTTTTCTGGTATTAAAGTTACTGAAAACAACTATCTTTTTTAGTCGATTCAGGCTCTGGTATGTTCAGAGGGTGCTGTAAAACTGGTCTGAAATAGTGTTTAAAAACACTCAGCTCAGCCTCTTTACAACAGGAGCCAATGCTTATAAACATGGCTAAAATATTGTCTTATCTATGATGACTTCACAGCCATCGTAGTGTTTATATGGTATGACTGTGACTTACATTAGTCAACATTTGCAGAGAAAGAACTTAGGGCATCCAGGGGGCACTTCATGTTGAAATTAGTTTGTGACAACGAGCTACTGTGTTTTATTCTGCAGTCCAAGGGAATGGTGCCAGACATCTCTAAGGTGTCTAGCAGTTCTACAATTCTGATTTTAAGTGGTCTGTGTGCTTCAGCGATTTGGGCAGGAGAAGGGCAGGAGTCCAGAGACTGTGAACATTTCTGTTACCTGTGCTGACCATGGAGCAGGCAGGCTTTTGTGGGTATCATTTTGATTTCTTGGTACTCTTGTGAAAGGTGTTTTTGTCTCAAATTCCTCCATTTAGGAGTAATTACAATGATAAAAGGAATTTTTATCTTATATCATCTTTGGGCCCTGATCCTGGGCTCCCAGGGAAGCTATCCTTCAACATTTTACCAGCTCAAAATGGCTGGGCAAAAACCTCAAAGCATGGGCCCTATTTCTACCCCAAGCACATGTTGTACATCTGCTTCGAGGAGAAAACAATAACCAAAAAATGCCAACATAAATATAAGAAAAAATAAAGAACCTCTTTGGCTCCCATAAGATTAAGGTCATACTGACATGTACATACTGAAAACATAAGAAAGAATCTGTCACTTTCTGGATCTAAGAAGATCCTCATTGTGGTGTGTAACTCTGTATGTAAAACAAAACAGAAAAAAATATATAAGCCTGCCCCAAATGTTCCTTCCCCGGAGCACTCCCTTCTTGGTGAAGATTGTGTCTCCCAGACAGTTGTCCTGACTTGGGTTTGAATAAAGGTCTCTTCCTTTCTCTCTAAAATGTTTTTAAAAGTTCATTCACGCAGTGTCGACAATAACAGTGTTTTCTATTTAAGTGAGAAATAAATGTTTCACTCTAGTTGCATTGGGAATAGACGAATTGAGGGTTTCTTTAGAAGAGTAAGTCTGCCTTCCAGAAAAGGCAAGCTCATTGGTCTATTGAGAATGAAGATAATTACTGCTAAACAACAAGTATGTGTTGCCCCTTCGCCCAGAAACCAAAGCAGGTGTGCAGGCTTTAGGTCAGAGGTGCCTTCTTCTCCCAGCTGACAGCACTTCTTGCTCTGGCTCCAAGACACCCGAGGTTTTGAAGGTCAGCATCAGAGTCAGCGAGGCAGCTTGTCACAGGACGCCAGTGTTTAGAGAAAGCACAGGTATGTTTAGCAAAATGTCCTAACTATGTCAGGGCTGGAGGTAAAACCTCTCATTATCCCAAAACCTCCTGGGCTTTTCTCTTTTCTCTAGTGGAGCCACAAAGTAAAATTGAAGTAGCTGTCAGCATTCTGGGTTTGGTGCAAGAATTACTTAGTTTCCGTGCTGGTAGAACTTTGCAGGGGATCACAATTTCTCTGTCCATTTATTGCTGACAAATGTATTTTGACCATCTGTTTCCTAAGAACCCTCTTTTATTAGAAAGGGGAGGTGAGATTCACTCTGTGCCTGTTTGTAACATCTAATTTCTTCCTTCATCTAACAGTGTTTATTCAGTTGGGCCTAAGATATGGTTGAGTGGCCAGCATCTAGGGTTAGGTGGCTTTTTTTCATCTGATACAGACTTGGATGATGTCATTTGACAAAGGTGATGTTTCATCATTGATTAGTTTATTCATCAGAAGAGTTAAAATTAGGGTGGTGGGAAAATTGAAAATTATCCAAGGCGGCCTATTCCTGTTTAAAAGTTGAGCTTGACTTTCTAGTTTTACTAAATGTATTATCTCAATATTTTGAGGTGCCATATTCTCTCTGTAGTTTCTTTGGTGGTGGAGTCAGAAGGAGAGTCTGGGAATTCTTTTGAATAGTGGCATGCTGGTGGCTTCAAGGGGCTTGGCGTCAGGAGCCTTGGGGTGAAGTCTGCAACTGCTTGCCTGACCCTGGGTGCATCTCCCAGAGGTTTTGTTTCCTCTTATGAAATTGCCGGCAGATAATGTTCTGCTTAAAGGGGAACCCTCCCATCCTGTTGGTGGGAATGCAAAGTTGTGCAGCCAGTCTGGGAAACAGTGTGGGGGTTCCTCAAAAAGTTAAACATTGAACAACCACATGATCCAGCAATTGCTCTCCTAGGTATTTACCCAAAGGATACAGAAATGCAGATTCAAAGGGGGAACATGCACTATGATGTTTATAGCACCAATGTCCACAGTAGCCAAACTATGGAGAGAAACCCAAAGTCCATGCACTGATGATTGGATAAAGCAGATGTGGGATACATATATATATATGTATATATATAATGGATTATGACCCAGCTTCAAAAAGAATGAAATCTTACCATTTGCAAGGATGTGGATGGATCTAGAGTATATTAAGCTAAGCAAAATCAGTGAGGAAAGACAAATATCCTATCTCTCACACTTGTGGAATTTCAGACAGAAAATAGATGAACAGAGTTGAGGGGTGATGAGAGAGGCAAACAAGGAAATAGACTCAACCTTGGAGAAGAAACTGAGTGTTGCTGCAGGACAGGGACATGGGAGGAAGAGTTAAATGGGTGAGGGGTATTAAGGAGGGCACTTGTGATGAGCACTGGGTACTGTATGCAGATGAGGAATCACTAAATCCTACCCCTGAAGCGAATATTCCATGGCATGTGAACTAACTGGAATATAAGTAAGAGAAGAAAGCAAAAAAGTGTTCTGCTTCATGAAGAGTGAGGTAAAATTGTAGTGATTTGGGCTGTACTATTCTATAGAGGATAGATGGAAAACACCCTGTTGTAGGATACACTAGTTTCTTATCACATAAGGAGTCCTCAGAAAGCTGCAATGAAAGATTCAGATCTCAGAGCATGTTCATGTTCCACTGATATGTTACAGTTTGCACAGGTAGGAAAGAAGGTGGAGAGAAAGGCAACAGAAGGGGAAAGTAGGTGTGAACCTTTCATTAGTTAGCATTATAGCTTTCTCATGAAAGCCTTGCGCCAGTGTTATTTTGGAAGAAGAGGAGGAATCTGGGAGCTTTGCAGGAGACAGGGGAGTTCCAGGTCTGGGTAAAGCTGACAGGGGTCCTAGAGGAGAGCTGAATGCATTCTGCAGCAGGGTGTGGGCAGGGTGGGCTCCAGGGGTGGATATTAGTCTCCTGGATGAGAGTTGTGGCAGGTGAGTGCTGTGTGCAAGTTCCTGGTTGAGGACAAGTGAGGCACAGGCGGAGAGCTGGCAGAGAACCTTCTTCTGGGCCACCAGCCTCACCCAACACACAGCCTCATCTTCTGTCCCTGTCACTCCAATTCACACTTCTCGAAAGGTGAGTGAGAACACATGAAGAGCATTCTGAAGAGAAGGGAAAGCATGTGCAAAGTCTCTGGGGCAGGAGAATTCCTGTTATGTCCAGGAGCAACAAGAAGACCCTGTGGCCACAGGAGACAGCTTAGGACATGAGCTCAGAGAGGTGAAAGAGTGTGACAGAAAGCTATTCCAGGGCTATAACCCCTTGAGATGCTGTTTCACTGGGCCATCCTGGCTACAGTGTTGAGAACAGATGACAGAGGGTTGAAGATGGCAAGGCAGGTCAATGACGAAGCTTTTCCAGGAACTCAGGCACTTGGGACCAGACAGGTGGCCTTGGATGGAGTGGTTAGAACTATTCTGGGTCCATTTTGAAGATGGAGCTCACAGGATTTGCTGATGGGTTAGCTATTAGGAGCAGGAGAACAGAGGAATTGGGGTAACTCTCAGGTGTTGTGGGTTGTCCTGATCGAGAGGAAGGAGAGGGTTTCTCAGGGGGTAGGAGGTAGTCCGTGTTCTGCATGGTGAGGAAGGTGCCTTTCCCGGTGGATCTGCTGAGGTTTGTGTCTGGGAGAACCTTTCACATCTCCTCCCTCAGCAATGCTCAAGTACAAGTATACCCCACTTTTTAAACGTTCACAGTAAGACACTGGGCTTTCTTGAAAGAACTATGTTATTACCCAGCTTCAGTAAGAGGAAGAGACCTGAAGAGGATTTCCCTCTTATGAAAAAAGGTGAACAGTGAGAATCGTGTTCAGCATCTGTTTTGGGGAGAAGCACAACAGAGGCGGCGTGCACCCCAACCAGCTCCTTCCTCTGGGAACCGCTCTCCGCATCCAGCCACCAGCACTTTGAATTGTGTCTGTAAGCTTCTGCTGTGCTTCATCATCATTTATGCTGGGCCTCTGTTAGAAACTTGTGTGCTGAGGCCTATGAAAAGCCAAAGAGAAGGAATTTTGGAGTCTGAGCACACTGTCTAATTGTTCGTTTAAATTAATGGTCATTCCTTCTTGACACCATTTCTGCTGTGCAAGGTTTCTCAGAAGCCCTGTACTTTCAAAGAGCAGGGAAACCTATACCCCATGCTGCGGGATTAGTTTTAGTCTCCATGCCTGACAGAACATTTCATGACTGTAGGATTTTCTCACTCAAACATTGAGACTTTGACCACCTTCACCCGTTTCTACCACCCCATCCCCGAATCTGGCACCTACCAACCTGCTCTCAGTATCTATGCGTTCAGTATTTGTTTATTCCACGTGGAATGTACATGAGAGCATCTGGTATTGGTCTTTCTGTGTCTGAGTTACTTGGCATAAGGCCCCCAAGGTCTGTGTTTCCATGTCTGGTTCTTGTGAATAATGCTGCAGTGAACGTGGGAGTGCATCTGTCTTTTTGAGGCAGCATTTTTGTGTTCTTCAAATCAATACTCAATAGAGCCATTACTGAGTCATGGGGTAGTTGTATTTATTTTTTCAGGAACCTCCATACCGTTTGTCACAGTGGCTGCACCAATTTCCATTCCCACCAACAGTGCACAGTGTCTCCTCGTCTGCACACCCTTGACCCCACCTGGTGTCTGTCTCTGGGACAATTGCTGTTCCAACAGTTGTGAGAGGATAGCCGATTGTGGGTTTGACTGATGTTTCTCTGACGATGATTAGTGATGTCGAACAACATTTTCTGTCTGTTGGCACCTGTGTGCCATCTTTGGAAAGTATCTATTCACATATTCCTCCCATTTTTTATATAGTTTTTTTTTTGTTTTGATTTGCATGAGTGTTGTGTGTATTTTGGATATTAGCGTCTTCTCACACATATGATTCGCAGATATTTTTTTCTTATTGGGTCAGTGGCCTTTTAAGTTTTTGCTGGTTTCTGTTGCTGTGTGGAAGATTTCAGTTTAATGTTGTTCCACTTGTTTATTTTTGCTTTTGTTGCCTTTGCATTTGGTGTCCGATCTGAAGACTCTTTGCCAAAACCAATGTCGAGAGACTTAGTACCTGTGTCTTCTTGGAGGTTTATGGATTCAGGTCTTATGTTCAAATCATTCATCCATTAAAAATTTTGTGTGTGGTGTAAGAAAGTGACCCAGTTATATTCTTCTGCATTTAGTGTCCATTTGCCTGTTACCGCTCACTGAAGAGACAGTCCTTCCCTCATGGCATATCTTCTGCTGCTGTGTCGTAAGTTAGGATCATCTACATGTGGGTAAGTTTCTGAGCTTTCTGTACTGTTCCACTGACCTGGTGTCTGTGTTTATGCCAGTACCATCCTGTTTTGATGACAACAGCTTTATAATCCTGCTTGAAATCCAGGAGTGTGTTGACTGCACCTCTTTCTCCAGGTTGCTTTGTGGATTTGGTGTCTTTTGTGATTCCATATAAGTTTGAGGACTGTTTTCTATTTCCTTGAATAATGACACAGGAATTCAGATAGGCATTTCATCACATCTGTCGATTGCTTTGGGTACGATGGACATGTTCACATAATTAACTCTTCCAGTTAAGGAGCATGGCGTATGCTACCATTTGTTTGTGTTGCCTTCCAAATCTTTGACCCATACATTCTGCCCCCCTCGACACACATATTTTTCATTTCTTTTCTGCCATGTGTTGAGTGTACTATGTCTTTCTCATTCTTGGTTACTTTTATTCCTAGATTTTTTTTATGGAATTGTAAATGGCATTGCTTTTTTAATTTCTCTTTGCGAAAGTGTGTCATCAGTATACAGAAATGCAAGAAGTTGGGTCATCTGGGTGGCTCCATAATGGAAGCGTCTACCTTCAGCTCAGGTCATGATCCCAGAGTTCTGGGATCGAGCCCCGTGTTGGGCTCCCTGCTTAGCAAGGGTCTGCTTTTCCCTCTTTCTGACACTCCCCCTGTTCGTGCTTTTTCTCTTCCTGTCAAATAAATAAATAAAATTTGAAAAAAATAATGACAACAGGTCTCTGCATATTGACTTTATATCCTGCAGCTTTCTTGAATTTTTTTATTCTAACAGGTTTTTTTTGTGGAATCTTTCGAGATTTCATGTCATTTGCAAATTGTGCCAGTTTTTCTGTATGGATTTCATATCTTTCTCTTTTTTTAAAATTGTTATTCACCCTACAGTACTTCATTTGTTTTTGATGTAGTGTTCCATGATTCATTGTTTGCATATAACACCTAGTGCTCATTATGACAAGTGCCCTCCTTTTTTTTTAAGAATTTATTTATTTATTCAACAGAGATAGAGACAGCCAGCGAGAGAGGGAACCCAAGTAGGGGGAGTGGGAGAGGAAGAAGCAGGCTCACAGCAGAGAGCCTGTTGTGGGACTCGATCCCATAACGCCAGGATCATGCCCTGAGCTGAAGGCAGACGCTTAACCGGTGTTCCACCCAGGTGCCCCCTGCCTTGTTAATTTTAACCATTCTAACTGGTGTAAGGTGGTATCTCATTGTCGTTTTGATTTGTATTTGCCTGATGGCAAGTGATGTGGAGCATTTTTTCATGTGTCTGTTGGCCATTTGTATGTCTTCTCTGGAGAAGAATCTCTTTGTGTCTTCTGCCCATTTTTTGGGTGTCGAGTTTGAGGAGTTCTTTATAGATCTTGGATACCAGCCCTTTATCTGTAATATCATTTGCAGATATCTTCTTCAATTCCATAGGTTGCCTTTTTGTTTTGTTGATCGTTTGCTTTGCCGAGCAGAAGTTTTTATCCTGATGAAGTGCCAATAATTCATTTTTGCTTTTATTTCCTTTGCCTTTAGAGATGTGGCTTGCAAGAAGTTATTGTGTCCAAAGTTGAAGAGTTCTTTTGATTTTGATATGATACAGGAATCCATTATCTTTCTTTCCTGATTGTATTCGAGTCCTCTGTCTTTCTTGGTGAGTCTACCTAAGTTTGTCAGTTTGTTTTTCTTTCCAAAAAAGGCAGCTCTCATTTTCATTGTTTTTTTTTTTTTGTCTTTTTCATCTCTGTTGGATTTATTTATGCCTTCCTTTTTGTTATTTCCTTATTTCTACTAATTTGGGGCTTTGTTGGTTGTTTTTTTTTTTTTAATTCTTTACCACATAAATCAGGTTGTTTATTGGAGAGCATTCTCATGGATTGATGAAGACTTGAATTTCTATGAATATCCCCCATAAAGCTACTTTTGCTGCATCCCATAAGTTTTTATAGGTTGTCTTTTTCATCAGTGTCAAGGTACTTCTAAAATTTTTTTGATTTCTTCTTTGACTGTTGGTTCAGTAGCATGTTGTTAAATCTCCACATATTTTTTTAAGATTATTTAAGTATCTGACAGAGAGTGAGACAGCGAGAGAGGGAACGCAAGCAGCGGGGTGGGAGAGGGAGAAGCGGGCTTCCCACTGAGCAAGGAGCCTGATTCGGGGCTAGATCCCAGGATCCTGGGATCACGACCTGAGCTGAAAGCACATCCTTAACGACTGAGCCACCCAGGCCCCAAAAATCTCCACCTATTTTTGACTGTCCCATTTTTTTCTTGAGACTGATTTCTAGTTTCATATCATTGTGGTTGGACAAGATTTGAAGCAGAAGGTGAAGAGAGCATTCAGATGAAAGGTTTGTTTCCTGGAGGGTTTTCTGTGGGCAGACCATGAGTTCAGTGGGCAGGAGGAAGGTTTTATGAGATGGGGGGTGGGGATAACCCTTGTTAGAATTACTGACTACTACCATGCAGGCTGTGTGCTACCGTTCACACCATAGTCCTGATGGACTTGTACTTCATTAGAAATATTTTCTAGGAGGTGTAGGCATAGCCTTCACTTAAAGAAAGATGCCATGTGTGTTCATGGCATGACCCCAGGTCAGCAACCAGGATGTATGGTATTGTGGGGGATCAGAACCAGGCTTTCTGTGGGAAGTGACAGAAATAAGGTATGGTGAGCTCCATGACCATAGGTGAGGTCCCGAGTGTCCCACTTGGTGTTGGGTTCTATGGATCTGTCTCATCAGGTGCTGTGGAATTCAGGGACACCCTCCTGTCTGTGGATTTGTGTGGAGACAGGTAGACATCAGTGTCTGGCCAGGCACGAGGGTTGCACTGGACCACCACCAGTGGTGCAGCGTGAGGGGGAGCCACTGCTTGGTTTCCAGGAAAGCTGACCAGGGTCTGTGACCATGATTCCTAACAGCTGCAAGGGGAGAGGCTGCCGGGGGTGGTGCACACTTCCTAGAGTTGTGGTCAGGACTAGTCTGGAGCACAAAAAGTCAGCCACACCGGGCACAGAAGGCACCCAGTCAGTGTAGCTGTGGGCACTGCTCCCATGGTACTTTCGGGCCAGCTCAATGCAGCCACCTCCTGCTTTTCATCATCATCTTCAAGGTCATGTGCCTCTGCTCTTGCCCCATGGCTTCCGGCGTATTGTCCGTCCTCCATCTGGCCCTTGTCCCTCGTGCCCTGTGCAGTCCGATGCCAGGGTAGCCTTCTTGAGACAAATATCTGGCCCTGATGGAACACTTCCATGGATCTCCTGTGATGCGAGGATGATGCCCTGCCCTGGAAGGGGGCTGCTGGTCCCCAATCAGTAGAGCCATGTCTCCCTCTTCAGCATGGCCTGCCCTCCCCTCAGTCTTCTTCAGGGAAGCTCTCCCCACTTCCTGAGATGACAGCTCTGAACTTAAAAATGAATGTTATTTTACATATCTCTATGCCTTAATTCATCCATGGCATGTCTTTCAACCCCGTTAGTGGGTTTTTTCTTTTTTAGCAGTTCTGAAGGGCTGTCTGGTCAAGGAGGGGATGACCTGGGTGGGGCAGCTTTCCCTCTCATCTCCCTCAGCATGTCTCTGAGCCCTGGGGCCAGCTGTCCCAGTGAGGATTGTGGAACCCGAGCCAGCCCATCCTGAGCCCAGGCTGTGGCAGCTCATAGACTGATGCATGTTGGTGGGCAGGTGGCATGGGCCAGGGGTAGGCAGTGTCTCCTTCTCATTCCTTCCCTCCCTTCCTCCCAGAGGTAGCTCAGAGCAGCCTTCAACCCCTGCATCTCCAGATCCCTTGACTTATGCCTCCTGTGTTCAGCTGGTGACCTTGGAGTTTTGCATGGATTCTACCTCCCGTACCCTCTCCCGTAGCAGTTCCTGGATCAGGGGAGAGGTCGGACCCTTGTCTGTTTTTGGTCTTCTTCCTGTCCCGCACCAAGCCCACTCACATTTGCATCTTCCATGTATGTGCTTGGAAGCAAGCCCATCCATAGGGAACCTATTACCCAAATGGATCCAGGCAATGAACATTGAAGTAGAGATCCAGGATCCATAATAAACCTGCTCGGAAACCTGTCCCAAAGTCTGTGACTCTCTCACACTGAAACAGAAACAGTAATAGCTTTCTGGACTGTGAAGTGACATGTGTCTCTACTTCCAATCTTGAATGCATAGGTGCTGAGCCTGGACTGAAAAGGACCATGGCTCCCGTGGGCTGGAATCCATGGTAAGAACTCAGTGAAATCTGAATTTGAGGCATGGAGTGAATAATTATTGTAGAGTGAATCCTCCCAAGTAGGGCTTATGCACATTGCACAGGAAAAGCTTTTTCAAAGAGGTTCCTGAAAGAAAAATCTTGTTTAAAATTTATTTTAATTCCAGTAGAGCTAACATACAGTGTTACATTCGTTTCAGGTGTACAATAGAGTGATTCAGTAATTCTATATACTACTCAGTGGTCATCAAGAAAAGCGTCCTCTTAATCCCCTTCATCTATTTCACTCATCCCTCTATCCACCTCCTCTCTGGTAACCATCCGTTTCTTCTCTATTGTTAAGAGTTTGTATTTTGGTGTGTCTCCTTTTTCTCTTTTAGTTATTTATTTTTGTTTGTTTCTTAAATTCCCCATTAGAGTGACATCGTATGGTATTTGTCTTTCTCTGACTGACTGATTTTAGTTAGGATAATACTCTCTAGCTCCATCCATGTGTCTGCAAATGGCAAGGTTTCATTCTTTTTCAAGCCGAGTAATACTCCATTGTGTGTGTGTGTGTGTGTGTGTGTGTGTGTGTGTGTGAATACTCACATCTATCCTCTCATTTGTCAATTTTTCTACAGACACTTGGGTTGCTTCCATATTGTGATATTGTAAATAATGGTGCAAGAAACATAGGGGTGCACGTATCCTTTTAAGTTACTCTTTTCCTATTCTTTGGGTAAATACGAGTAGTGTGATTGTTGGATCGTAGGGTAGTTCTATATTTAATTTTTTGAGGAACCTTCATACTGTTTTCCACGGTGGCCACCACAGTTTGCATTCCCACCCACAGTTTGCGAGGATTCCCCTTTATCCACATCCTCCCAACACCTGCTCTTTGTTGTGCTTTTGATGTTAGCCATTCTGACAGGTTTGAGATATTACCTCATTGTCCTTTGGATTTACATTTTCCTGATGATGGGTGATGGTGAACATCTTTTCACGGGACTGTTGGCCATTTGTATTTCTTCTTTGGAGAAATGTCTGTCCATGTCCTCTGCCTATTTTTTAACTGGATTATTTGTTTTTTGGGGGGTCGAGTAGTATCAGTTGTATATGTTTTGGACACTATCCCTTTATTGCATATGATCTTTGCAAATATCTTCTCCCTTTGAGTAGGTTGTCTTATTATTTTTACATTTTCATTGTTCTTCTGCCGTGTGGAAACTTTTTATTTTGCTGTATTCCCAATAGTTTATTTTTGCTTTCATTTCCTTTGCCTCAGGTCACAGTCTAGAAAAACGTTGGTATGGTCCATGTCAAGAAGTTACTGTCTTCCCTCCTGTAGGATTTTTATGGATTCAGGTCTCATATTGAGGTCTTGAAACTGTTTTGTGTTTGTCTTTATTGTGTAAGAAAGCAGTCTAATTTCATTCTTTTGTGCGTAGCTGTCTAGTTTTCCCAACACCATTTGTTGTAGAGAATGTCCTTTTCCCTTTTGATATCGTTGCTTGCTTTGTGGAAGATTCATGGACCACATAATTGTGGGTTTCTGTCTGAACTTGTATCCTGTTCCTTTGGTCGCTGTGTCTATTTTTGTGCCGTACTGTCTTGTTAGGATGACTGCAGCTTTGTAGTATAACGTGAAATCTGAAATTGTGAGTCCTCCAGCTTTGTTTTTCTTTTCCACATTGCACTGGCTGTTCGGAATCTTTAGTGGTTCCATACAAATGTTTAGGATTGTTTATTCGAAGTCTTTTGTTCTTTAATTTAAATTCAGTTAGCCAACTTACAGTACATCATTAGTTTCAAATGTAGTCTTCAATAAATTTTCAGTTGTGTGTAACACCCAGTGCTCATTGTATCGTGTGACCTCCTTAATGCTACTCACCCAGTTACATCCCCCCCAACTTCTCCTCCCACATTCATCAGTTTCTTGCGATAGTTATGAGTCTATCATGGGTTTTCTCCCTCTCTGATGACTTCCCATTCTATTTTCCCTTCCTTCCCCTATGGTCTTCTTCCTTGTTTCTGATATTCCACATAGGAGTGAAAGCATATGATCATTGTCTTTCTTTCATTGACTTATTCCACTCAGCATAATACCCTCCAGCTCCACCCAGGTCGGTGTGATGGTAAGTATTCATCCTTTCTGATGGCTGAGTAATATTCCATTATATATATGATCCACATCTTCTTTATCCATTCATCTATCCATGCTCATCTGCACTCCTTCCACAGTTTGTCTATTATGGATATTGCTGCTATGAACACTGGGGTGCATGTGTCCCTTCTTCACTACCTCTGTCTCTTTGGGGTAAATACCCAGTAGTGCAATTCCTGGGACATAGGGTAGCTATATTTATAACTTCTTGAGGAAACTCTGTACCATTTTCAATAGTGGTTGTACCGGACTGCATTCGTATAGGGGTGTAAGAGGGTTCCCATTTCTCCACATCCTCTCCAACATGTATAGTTTCATGTCTTCTTATTTTTAGATATTCGGCCTCGTGTTATATGGCATTTATAGGGGTTTAGATTTGCATTTCCCTAAAGCCAAGTGATATGAAGCATTTCTGCATGTATCTTTTGGTCACCAGTACGTCGTCATCAGTGAAGTGACTTCCCATTTTAATCCATCTCAAGACCTAAAGCTGGGTAAGGCTCTGAAGCTGGATGATGCCATTGGTTGGAAGTGTGGAGAATTTCAAAAGATCTCCATGGAGAGCAAGTTTAAAGGTCAGTGTGAAGCTACTAATTGGATCCGGGGAGATCTCTGAAAGTGGGGGTTGCCTGGGATGGGCTGAGGGGGGCCCTCCGATTTTCCAATGAATCCTTTCTACAGCCCCAAATGGACAGTTTCCTGCCGTGGGGCAGGCTGATTCCTCTAGTCGTGCAGAGGTGAGCCCAATGCCTGGTGCCTTGGAGGCATGCAAACGGGGAGGGACCCTCAGCTGAGGACCCAGGGTTAGGTTAGGCCTCAAGAGACAGCAGGTCCGAACTGCCCAGTGCTCAGAGAACTCCCCGGCCGAGTGACATGACGGCACAATGGCCGGTGAGTGTGAGCCTTGGGGTTTCATCTGGAAGGGCCCACAAAGTTCAGGGTACACCTGAAGGGGCTCTCAGCGGGTGCCCCAATTCTCTTGCCCTGAATGCTCTGTTGTTCCCCAAAATGGTGGAGTTAACTGTGGGCTGCAGGCTGAGTCCTACGGTGGGGCTTGGGTGTCCCCAATCCCCCGGAGTGTGGTGCCAGGACCCTAGGGAGGGACCCCTCTGTGGCCAACCTAGGGTAAGGGTTAGGGTCCAGGAGCCCAGCAGGGACAATCTGCAAGCTGTGCGGCGAGCTCTGTGGAGGGCTGAGAGGAGGCCATGGGCGAGGGTGAGAATGGGCCTCAGGGTTGGGGAACGGGGGGGGGCTGCCAAAGGTAGGGATGGGCTCCGGGGGCCTCCCCAAGTTCTCGTGCCCTGTAGGCTCCGTAGAGCCCCAAGGGGCACGTTTTCCTGTCGGTTGGCAAGCTGAGTCCTGCGGTGGGGCACAGATATCCCAATTCCCCAGGTCTGCGGTGTAAGGCTCCTGGGGAGACCCCCAAACCTGCGGCCAGGCTAGGGCTAGCGTTAGGCCCCAGGAGCCCCTCAGGCCCAATCTGCTGGCTGTATGTCGAGCTACACAGGCTTAGGTGAGGGTGTGGGGAGGGTGAGCATGGGCCTCAGGGTTGGGGTGCGGGTGGCCGCCGATGTTCACTGGTGGCTCAGGAGGGCCCTCCTGGTTCTCCCGCCCTGAATGTTCTATGGCCTCCCAAGGTGCACGGTTTCCTGGAGGGTGGCAGACTGAGTCCTGCTGTGGGGCTCAGGTGTACTGAGTCCCCGCAACTGTGGCTCCAGGCTCCTGGGGAGGGGCCCCTCCACAGATGAACTAGGGTTATGGTTGGGGCCCAGGAACCCCGCAGGCCAGATCTGCCCACTATGTGGTGAGCTCTGCCGCGGGCTGAGGTGAGGGTGCGGGGTGGGGTGAGCATGGGCTTCAAGGTTGAGTTTAGGGATCGCCGAAGTTCGCCGGGGGCTCTGGGGGCCCTCCTGGTTCTCCCACCCTGAATGCTCCACAGCCTCCCAAGGGGCACGGTTTCCTGCGGGCTGGCAGGCTTTGTCCTGCAATGGGACTCAGGTGTCCCCAGTCCCTGGGGCTGCGGCACCGGGCCCCAGGGGAGGGGCCCTACCCAGCCGAACTAGGGTCAGGTCTAGGTCCCAGGAACCCGGCAGGCCTGATCTGCCGGCTCTGCGACGAGCTCAGTGGCAAGCTGAAGGGAAGGCGTGGGGCGGGATGAGCGTGGGCCTCAGGGTTGGGGTGTAGGGGGTCGCCGAGGATCACTGGGGGCTCAGGGGGGCCCTACCAGTTCTCATGCAGGGGATGCTCTGTGGCGCCCCAAGGGGCATGGTTTCCTGAGGGGTGGCAGGCTGAGTCCCGTGGTGGGGCTCAGGTGTACCCAATCCCCGGGGTTAGGGTACGGATTAGGGTATGGGTTAAGGTTAGGGTATGGGTTACGGTTAGGGTATGGGTGAGGGTAGGGGTTAGGGATAGGGTAAGGAGAGGGTACTGATTAGGGTTGGGTTTAGGGGTTACAGGTTGGAGGTTATGGGTTAGGGTACAGATTAGGGTTTAGGGTATGGGTTAGGGTTTAGGGTTTCGGTTTAGGGTTAGGGTTAGGGTTGGAGTACGGGTTAGGTTTAGGGTACGGGTTAGGGTTAGGGTACGGGTTAGGGTGCGCATTAGGGTACAGTTTAGGGTACAGGTTAGGGTACGGTTTAGGGTAAGTGTTGGCGTACCGATTTGTGTATGGTTTAGGGTACGGATTAGGGTTAGGGTACAGTTTAGGGTTATGGTACAGGTTAGGTTACGGTGTAGGTTTAGGGTTAGGGTACGGGTTAGGGAACGTGTTAGGGATAGGTATAGGGTACGGGTTAGGGTTAGGGTATGGGTTAGTGTCTGAGTTAGGGATAAGGGACGGGTTAGGGTATGGGTTATGGTACGGGTTAGGGTATGGGTTAAGGTTAAGGTAAATGTACTGGTTAGGGTTAGGGTACGGGTTACGGTTTAGGGTTTAGGGTTACAGTTAGGGTATGGGTTAGGGTTAGGTTTCGGGTAGGGTTAGGGTACGGGTTATGGTACGAGTTAGGGTATGGGTTAAGGTCAGGATTTAGGGTTAAGGTTAGGGTTCGGGTTAGGGTACTTGTTAGGGTTACGGTTAGGTTTAGGGTATGGTTTAAGTTACAGGTTAGGGTACAGTTTACGGTTAAGGTTAGGGTACGGGTTAAGGGTACGGGTTAGAGTACGTGTTAGGGTTATGGTTAGGGTTAGGGTACAGGTTAGGGTTAGGGTTAGGGTACGGGTTAGAGTTAGGGTTAGAGTATGGGTTAGGGTCCGGGTTAGTGTTAGGTTTAGGGTTAGGTTAGGGTTAGGGTAAGGATTAGGGGTTAGGGTTAGGTTTAGGTTAGGGGTTAAGGTTTAGGGTTTAAGGTTAGGCGTTAGGGTTTAGGGTTAGGGTTAGACCCCAGTAGGCCAGCAGGACTGATGCGCCGGCTGTGCGGCGAGCGGAGGAGTGGGCCGAGGTGAGGGTGCTGGCGAGTGGGAGTATGGTATCCAGTGTTTTGGCGCCGGGGGCCTTTTAACGTCGCTAGAGGCTCGGAGGGCCCTGCCCTTTCTCCCGCCCTGAATGACCAGTGGAGCCCCTAGCAGCCCGGGTGGTGGCGGGGTGGCAGTGTGAGTCTGGCACTGCGGTTTGGGGGTCCCCAATGCCGTGTGTTGTAGCGCAAGGCCCTTTGGGAGTGGCCCCTCTGGGCCGTCCTAGGGTTAGTGTTAGCAACCAGGAGTCCAGCAGGCATGATCCACCATCTGTGTGGTAGCGGAGGACTGGATCAAGGTGAAGGCGCCGGCGTGCTGGAATGTGAGCCCAAGAATTTTGGCACGGGGGGCCTCTGAAGGTCTCTGGGGGCTAGGAGGGCCTTGCCCGTTCTCCCACCCTGAATGAACGGCGGCGCCCCTAGCAGCCCGGGTGGCGGCGGGTCGGCAAAGTGAGTCCTGGCTGGGGCTCGGGGGTCCCCAATCCCAAGCGTTGCGGCACCAGGACCCTTGGGAGGGGCCCCATGGGGTCCGACCTAGGGTTAGGGTTAGCCCCCAGGAGGCCGGCAGGCCCGATCCGCCCGCTGTGCATGGAGTGGAGGGGCGGGCCAAGGTGAGGGTGCTGGGGAGCGGGAGCTTGGGAGCCCACGTTTTTGCGTGGGGGGCCTTCGAAGGTCAGCGGGGGCTCGGAGGTCCCTGCCCGTTCTCCTGTCCTGATTGACCGGTGGTCCCCTAGTGGCTTGGGTGCCTGAAGGGCAGCAGGGTGAGTCCGGCACTTGAACACGGGGTCCCCATCCCCAGCGTTGTGACGCCAGGCCCCTTGGGAAGGGCCCCTCGGGGGCCGACCTATGGTTAGGGTTAGCCCCCAGGAGCCACGCAGGCCGGATACACCACCTGTGCATCGAGCGGAGAGTTGGGCCGAGGTGAGGGTGCTGGTGAACATGAGCCTGGGCCCAAGCGTTTTTGTTCTGGGCGCCTTTGAAGGTCGGCGGGGGTTCAGAGGGCCCTGCCAGTTCTCCCACTCTGAATGAATGGCGGCGCCCCTAGCGGCCCGTGTGGGGTGGAGCGGCAGCGTGCATCCGGCGCTGGGGCTTGGGGGTCCCCAATCCCAGGCGTTGTGGCTCCAGGCCTCTTAGGATGAGACCCTCAGGGGCCGTCCTAGGGTTAGGGTTAGCGCCCAGGAGGCCGGCAGGCCCGAGTCGCTGGCTGTGCGAGGAGCGGAGGTGCGGGCCGATTTGAGGGTGCTGGTGAACATGAGCCTGGGCCCAAGTGTTTTGATTCGGGGAGACTTGGAACATAGGTGGGGGCTCGGAGATCCCTGCCCCTTCTCCCACCCTGAATGAACGGTGGCACCCCTAGCGGCCCGTGTGGGGCGGAGCAGCAGCGTGCATCTGGCGCTGGGGCTTGGGGGTCCCCAATCCCCGGCGTTGTGGCGCCAGGCCCCTTGGGAGAGGCCCCTCTGGTGCAACCTAGGGTTAGGTTTAGCCCCCAGGAGGCCAGCAGGCCCTATTCGCCAGCTGTGTGGAGAGTGGAGTGGCGGACCGAGGAGAGGGCGCTGGTGAGTGGGAGGGTGGGCCTGGGTGTTTTTGCGCGGGGGGGGCCTTCGAAGGTCGCTGTGTCTCCAAGGGCCCTGCCTGTTCTCCCGACCTGAATGAACGGCAACACCCCAGGCCCCCAGGTGGCGGCTGGGCAGCAGGGTGAGTCAGGTGCTGAGGTTCGGGGTCCCCAATCCCCGGCGTTGCGTCGCCAAGCCCCTTGGGAGGGGACCCTTGGGGATCATGTAGGGTTATGGTTAACCCCAGGAGGCCGGTGGACCTGATCAGCTGCTGTGCGACACGCAGAGGTTTGGGACGAGGTGAGGGCACTGGCGAGACTGAGCATGAGCAAAGAGTTAGTGTCTGCGGGGGCTCCGAGGACCTGCCCGTTCTCCCGCTCAGAATGACCGGTGGGGCCCCTAGCGGCAGGGGTGGATGAAGGGCAGCAGGGTGAGTCCACACTTGGGCTTGGGGTCCCCATCCCCGGCGTTGCGGCACAAGGCCACTTGGGAAGGGCCCCTCGGGGGCCGACCTACAGTTAGGTTTAGCCCCCAGGAGGCCAGCAGTCCCGGTACACCACCTGGGCGTCGAGCGGAGAGTTGGGTTAAGGTGAGGGTGCTGGTGAACATGAGCCTGGGCCCAAGCGTTTTGGTTCGGGGCGCCTTCGAAGGTGGGCGGGGGTTCGGAGGGCCCTGGCAGTTCTCCCACCATGAGTGAATGGCGGCGCCCCTGGCGGCCCGTCTGAGGCGGGGCGGCAGGGTGCATCCGGTGCTGGGGCTTGTGGGTCCCCAATCCCTGGCGTTGCGATGCCAGGCCCCTTGGGAAGGGCCCCTCGGGGGCCGACCTATGCTTAGGGTTAGCCCCCAGGAGGCCAGCAGGCCTGATCGGCTGGCTGTGCGGTGTGCGGAGACGTGGTCCGAGGTGAGGGCACTGGCGAGCGGGAGCGTGGGCCCGGGCGTTTTGGCGCGGTGGGCCTTTGAAGGTCGCCGTATCTCAGAGCGCCCTGCCCATTCTCCCACCCTGAATGAACGGCAGCACCCCAAGCCCCCGGGTGGTGGCTGGGCGCCAGGGTGAGTCCTGTGCTGAGCCTTGGGGTCCCCAATCCCCACTGTTGCGGAGTCAGGCCCCTTGGGAGGGGCTCCTCCTGGGCCGACCTAGGGTTAGAGTTAGCACCCAGGAGGCCGGCAGGCCCAATCCTCTGGTTGGGCGGCGAGAGGTGCGTGGGCCCAGGTAAAGGCTCTGGCGAGCAGAAGCATGGGTCCCTGTATTTTGGCGCAGGAGGCTTCAAATGTTGCTGGTTTCTCCAGGGCCCTGTCAGTTCTCCCGCCCTAAATGACTGGCGGCGCCCCTAGTGGCCCGGGTGGCAGCGTTGTGGGAGGGTGAGTCTGGCTCTGGGGCTAGGGGTCCCAGATCCCCGGTGTAGTGGCACCAGGACCCTTGGGAGGGGCCCCTGGGGGGCCGACGTAGGGTTAGGGTTACCCCAAGGAGACCATGAGGCCTAATCCGCACGCTGTGAGGTGAGCAGAGGTGTGGGCTGAGGTGAGGGCACTGGGGAGCGGGAGCGTGGGCAGCAGCGTTTTGGCGCGGGGAGCCTTTGAAGGTCACTGGTGGCTTGGAAGGCCCTGCCCTTCTCTCACCCTCTATGACCGGCGGCGCCCCTAGCGGCCTGGGTGGGGACAGTGCGGCAGGGTGAGTCTGGCTCTGGGGCTCTGAGTCACCAATCCCTAGCGTTGCAGAGCTAGGACGCTTGGGATGTCCCCACAGGGCTGACCTAGGGTTTTGGTTAGCTGCCAGGAGCCCGGCAGGCCCTATCCACCGGCTCTGAAGCAAGCGGAGGGGCGGGCCGAGGTGAGGGCGCTGGTGAGCAGTATTCTGGGAGCCAACGTTTTTGCGCGGGGAGCCTTCAAAGGTCAGCGTGGGCTCGGAGGGCCCTGCCCGATCTCCTGCCCTGATTGACTGGCGGGGCCTCTAGCGGCTCGGGTGGCTGAAGGGCAGCAGGGTGAGTCCGGCACATGGGCTCGGGGTCCCCATACCGAGCGTTGCGACGCCAGGCCCCTTGGGAAGGGCCCCTCGGGGGCCGACCTATGGTTAGGGTTAGCCTCCTGGAGCCCCGCAGGCCCGATACACCACCTGTGCGTCGAGGGGAGAGCTGGGCCGAGGTGAGAGTGCTGGTGAACATGAGCCTGGGCCCAAGCGTTTTGGTTCCGGGCGCCTTCGAAGGTGGGCGGGGGTTCGGAGGGCCCTGCCAGTTCTCCCACCATGAGTGACTGGCGGCGCCCCTAGCAGCCCGTCTGAGGCGGGGCGGCAGGGTGCATCCGGTGCTGGGGCTTGTGGGTCCCCAATCCCCGGCGTTGCGATGCCAGGCCCCTTGGGAAGGGCCCCTCGGGGGCCGACCTATGCTTAGGGTTAGCCCCCAGGAGGCCAGCAGGCCTGATCGGCTGGCTGTGCGGTGTGCGGAGACGCGGTCCGAGGTGAGGGCGCTGGCGAGCGGAAGCGTGGACCCGGGCGTTTTGGCGCGGTGGGCCTTTGAAGGTCGCCCTGTCTCAGAGAGCCCTGCCCATTCTCCCACCCTGAATGAACGGCAGCATCCCAAGCCCCCGGGTGGTGGCTGGGCGACAGGGTGAGTCCTGTGCTGAGCCTTGGGGTCCCCAATCCCCACTGTTGCGGCGCCAGGCCCCTTGAGAGGGGCTCCTTCTGGGCCGACCTAGGGTTAGAGTTAGCACCCAGGAGGCCGGCAGGCCCAATCCTATGCCTGGGCGGTGAGAGGTGCGCGGGCCCAGGTAAAGGCTCTGGCGAGCAGAAGCATGGGTCCCTGCATTTTGGCGCGGGAGTCTTCAAATGTTGCTGGTTTCCTTAGGGCCCTGTCAGTTCTCCCGCCCTGAATGACCGGCGGCGCCCCTCGCGGCCCGGGTGGCAGCGTTGTGGGAGGGTGAGTCTGGCTCTGGGGCTTCGGGTCCCAGATCCCAGGCGTACGGGCACCAGGACCCTTGGGAGGGGCCCCTGGGGGGCCGACCTAGGGTTAGGGTTAGCCCCAAGGAGACCGTGAGGCCCAATCCGCACGCTGTGAGGCGAGCAGAGGTGTGGGCCGAGGTGAGGGCACTGGGGAGTGGGAGCGTGGGCACCAGCGTTTTGGGGCGGGGAGCCTTTGGAGGTCACCGGTGGCTTGGAAGGCCCTGACTTTCTCTCACCCTCTATGACCAGCGGCGCCCCTAGCGGCCTGGGTGGGGACAGTGCGGCAGGGTGAGTCTGGCTCTGGGGCTCTGACTCACCAATCCCCAGCGTAGCAGAGCCAGGCCCCTTGGGATGTCCCCTCAGGGCCGACCTAGGGTTTTGGTTAGCTGCCAGGAGCCCGGCAGGCCCTATCCACCGGCTCTGAAGCAAGCGGAGGGGCGGGCCGAGGTGAGGGCGCTGGCGAGCAGGATCCTGGGAGCCAACGTTTTTGCGCGGGGAGCCTTCAAAGGTCAGCGTGGGCTCGGAGGGCCCTGCCCGATCTCCTGCCCTGATTGACCGGCGGGGCCTCTAGCGGCTCGGGTGGCTGAAGGGCAGCAGGGTGAGTCCGGCACATGGGCTCGGGGTCCCCATCCCCAGCGTTGCGACGCCAGGCCCCTTGGGAAGGGGCCCTCGGTGGCCGACCTATGGTTAGTGTTAGCCTCCAGGAGGCCAGCAGGCCCGATACACCGCCTGTGCGTCGAGCGGAGAGTTGGGCCGCGGTGAGGGTGCTGGTGAACATGAGCCTGGGCCCAAGGCGTTTGGTTCGGGGCGCCTTCGAAGGTCGGCGGGGGTTCGAAGGGCCCTGCCCGTTCTCCCACCCTGAATGAATGGCGGCGCCCCTAGGGGCACGTGTGGGGCGGGGCGGCAGGGTGCATCCAGCGCTGGGGCTTGGGGGTTCCCAATCCCCGGCGTTGCGGCGCCAGGCCCCTTAGGAAGCGACGCTCGGGGCCGTCCTAGAGTTAGGGTTACCGCCCAGGAGGCCTGCAGGCCCAATCCACCGGCTGTGCGAGGTGTGGACATGCAGGCCGAGTTGAGGGCGATGGCGAGCGGGACCGTGGGCCCCAGCGTTTTGGTGTCCTGGGCCTTTGAATGTTGCCATGGCTCGGAGGGCCCTGCCCTTTCTCCTGCCCTGAATGCCCAGCAACGCCCCTAGCGGCTCCGTTGGCAGTGGGGCCGCAGGGTGAATCCCAGGCTGCGGCTCGGGGATCCCCAATCCCCGGCATTGTGGTGCCAGGCCCCTAGGGAGGGGCTCCTCGTGTGCCGACCCAACGTTAGAGTTAGCCCCCAAAAGGCCGGCAGGCCAGATCCTCTGGCTGGGCAGTGAGAGGTGGGCGGGCCGAGGTAAAGGCGCTGGGGTGCGGGATTGTGGGCCCCTGCATTTTGGGGTGGGAAGCTTCAAATGTCGCCGGTTTCTCCAGGGCCCTGTCAGTTCTCCCGCCCTGAAGGACCGGAGGCGACCCTCGCGGCCCGGGTGGCAGCGTTGTGGGAGGGTGAGTCTGGCTTTGGGGCTTGGGCTTCCAGAACCCTGGCGTAGTGGCACCAAAACCCTTCGGAGGGGCCCCTGGGGGGCCGACCTAGGGTTAGGGTTAGCCCCCAGGAGACCGTCAGGCCCAACCGCACACTGTGTGGCGAGCTGAGGTGCGGCCCGAGGTGAAGGCGCTGGGGAGAGGGATCCTGGGCACCAGCGTTTTGGCACAGGGAGCCTTTGAAGGTCACCGGGGACTCAGAAGGCCCTGCCCTTCTCTCGCCCTCTATGACCCGCGGCGCCCCTAGCGGCCCAGGTGGGGACAGTGCGGCAGGGTGAGTCCGGCTCTGGGGCTCTGAGTCACCAATTCCCAGCATTGCAGAGCCAGGCCGCTTGCGATGTCCCCTCAGGGCCCACCCAGGGTTTTGGTTAGCTGCCAGGAGCCTGGCAGGCCCTATCCACCGGCTCTGAAGCAAGCGGTGGGGTGGGCCTAGGTGAGGGCGCTGGCGAGCAGGATCCTGGGAGCCAACGTTTTTGCGCGGGGAGCCTTCAAAGGTCAGCGTGGGCTCGGAGGGCCCTGCCCGATCTCTTGCCCTGATTGACCGGCGGGGCCTCTAGTGGCTCGGGTGGCTGAAGGGCAGCAGGGTGAGTGCGGCACGTGAGCTCGGGGTCCCCATCCCCAGCGTTGCGACGCCAGGCCCCTTGGGAAGGGCCCCTCGGTGGCCGACCTATGGTTAGGGTTAGCCTCCAGGAGGCCAGCAGGCCCGATACACCGCCTGTGCGTCGAGCGGAGAGTTGGGCCGAGGTGAGGGTGCTGGTGAACATGAGCCCGGGCCCAAGCCTTTTGGTTCGGGGCGCCTTCGAAGGTCGGTGGGGGTTCGAAGGGCCCTGCCCGTCCTCCCACCCTGAATGAATGGCGGCACCCCTAGCGGCCTGTATGGGTTGGGGTGGCAGCGTGCATCCGGCGCTGGGGCTTGGGGGCTCCCAATCCCTGGCGTTGCGGCGCCAGGCCCCTTAGGAAGGGACCTTCAGGGGCTGTCCTAGGGTTAGGCTTAGCTCCCAGGAGGCTGGCAGGCCCGAGTCGCTGGCTCTGCGAAGAGCGGAGGTGCGGGCCGAGTTGAGGGTGATGCAGAGCGGGAGCGTGGTCCCCAGCGTTTTGGCGCCCTGGGCCTTCGACTGTTGCCATGGCTCAAAGGGCCCTGCCCGTTCTCCTGCCCTGAATAACCAGCGGCGCCCTTAGCAGCTCCCTTGGCGGTGGAGCGGCAGGGTGAGTCCATGCTGCGGCTCGGGGATCCCCAATCCCCAGCGTTGCGGGGCCAGGCCTCTTGGGAGGGGCTCCTCGTGGGCGGACCTAGGTTTAGAGTTAGCACCCAGGAGGCCAGCAGGCCCAATCCTCTGGCTGGGCGGCGAGAGGTGGGCGGCCCGAGGTAAAGGCGCTGGCGATCGGAAGCGTGGGCCCCTGCATTTTGGCGCAGGAGGCTTCAAATATCGCCGGTTTCTCCAGGGCCCTGTCAGTTCTCCCGCCCTGAATGACCGGCGGCGCCACTAGCGGCCCGGGTGGCAACGTTGCGGCAGGGTGAGTCTGGCTCTGGGTCTTGGGGTCCCTGATCCCCAGTGTAGCGGCACCAGGACCCTTGGGAGTGGCCCCTGGGTGGCTGACCTAGGGTTAGGGTTAGCCCCCAGGAGACCGTCAGGCCCAACCGCACACTGTGCGGCGAGCTGAGGTGCGGCCCGAGGTGAAGGCGCTGGGGAGCGGGACTGTGGGCACCAGCGTGTTGGCACGGGGAGCCTTTGAAGGTCACCAGGGACTCAGAAGGCCCTGCCCTTCTCTCGCCCTCTATGACCCGCGGCGCCTCTAGCGGCCCAGGGGGGACAGTGCGGCAGGGTGAGTATGGCTCTGGGGCTCTGAGTCACCAATCCCCAGCATTGCAGAGCCAGGCCGCTTGAGATGTCCCCTCAGGTCCGACCTAGGGTTTTGGTTAGCTGCCAGGAGCCCGGCAGGCCCTATCCACCGGCTCTGAAGCAAGCGGTAGGGTGGGCCTAGGTGAGGGCGCTGGCGAGCAGGATCCTGGGAGCCAACGTTTTTGCGCGGGGAGCCTTCAAAGGTCAGCGTGGGCTCGGAGGGCCCTGCCCGATCTCTTGCCCTGATTGACCGGCGGGGCCTCTAGTGGCTCGGGTGGCTGAAGGGCAGCAGGGTGAGTGCGGCACGTGAGCTCGGGGTCCCCATCCCCAGCGTTGCGACGCCAGGCCCCTTGGGAAGTGCCCCGCGGTGGCCAACCTATGTTTGGGTTAGCCTCCAGGAGGCCAGCAGGCCCGATACACCGCCTGTGCATCGAGCGGAGAGTTGGGCCGAGCTGAGTGTGCTGGTGAACATGAGCCCGGGCCCAAGCCTTTTGTTTCGGGGCGCCTTCGAAGGTCAGCGGGGTTCGAAGGGCCCTGCCCTTTCTCCCACCCTGAATGAATGGCGGCGCCCCTAGCGGCAAGTGTGGGGCGGGGCGGCAGGGTGTATCCAGCGCTGGGGCTTGGGGGTTCCCAATCCCCGGCGTTGCGGCGCCAGGCCCCTTAGGAAGCGACCCTCGGGGCCTTCCTAGGGTTAGGGTTAGCGCCCAGGAGACCGGCAGACCCGATCCGCAGGCTGTGCGAGGAGAGGAGATGCAGGCCGAGTTGAGGGCGATGGCGAGCGGGAGCTGGGCCCCAGCGTTTTGGCGTCCTGGGCCTTTGAATGTTGCCATGGCTCGGAGGGCCCTGCCCTTTCTCCTGCCCTGAATCCCCAGCATCGCCCCTAGCGGCTCCGTTGGCGGTGGGGCGGCAGGGTGAATCCCAGGCTGCGGCTCGGGGATCCCCAATCCCTGGCGTTGTGGTGCCAGGCCCCTTGGGAGGGGCTCCTCGTGGGCCGACCCAGGGTTAGAGTTAGCCCCCATAAGGCCGGCAGGCCAGATCCTCTGGCTGGGCGGTGAGAGGTGGGCGGGCCGAGGTAAAGGCGCTGGGGTGCGGGATTGTGGGCCCCTGCATTTTGGGGTGGGAGGCTTCAAATGTCGCCGGTTTCTCCAGGGCCCTGTCAGTTCTCCCGCCCTGAAGGACCGGAGTCGCCCCTCGTGGCCCGGGTGGCAGCGTTGTGGGAGGGTGAGTCTGGCTTTGGGGTTTGGACTTCCAGATCCCTGGCGTAGTGGTACCAAAACCCTTCGGAGGGGCCCCTGGGGGGTCGACCTAGGGTTAGGGTTAGCCCCAGGAGAACGTCAGGCCCAATCGCACACTGTGCGGCGAGCTGAGGTTCGGCCCGAGGTGAAGGCGCTGGGGAGCGGAATCCTGGGCACCAACGTTTTGGCACAGGGAGCCTTTGAAGGTCACCAGGGACTCAGAAGGCCCTGCCCTTCTCTCGCCCTCTATGACCCGCGGCGCCCCTAGCGGCCCAGGTGGGGGCAGCGCGGCAGGGTGAGTCCGGCTCTGGGGCTCTGAGTCACCAATTCCCAGCATTGCAGAGCCAGGCCGCTTGCGATGTCCCCTCAGGGCCCACCCAGGGTTTTGGTTAGCTGCCAGGAGCCCGGCAGGCCCTATCCACCGGCTCTGAAGCAAGTGGTGGGGTGGGCCTAGGTGAGGGCGCTGGCGAGCAGGATCCTGGGAGCCAACGTTTTTGCGCGGGGAGCCTTCAAAGGTCAGCGTGGGCTCGGAGGGCCCTGCCCGATCTCTTGCCCTGATTGACCGGCGGGGCCTGTAGTGGCTCGGGTGGCTGAAGGGCAGCAGGGTGAGTGCGGCACGTGAGCTCGGGATCCCCATCCACAGCGTTGCGACGCCAGGCCCTTGTGAAGGGCCCCTCGGTGGCCGACCTATGGTTAGGGTTAGCCTCCAGGAGGCCAGCAGGCCCGATACACCGCCTGTGCGTCGAGCGGAGAGTTGGGCCGAGGTGAGGGTGCTGGTGAACATGAGCCCGGGCCCAAGCCTTTTGGTTCGGGGCGCCTTCGAAGGTCGGCGGGGGTTCGAAGGGCCCTGCCCGTCCTCCCACCCTGAATGAATGGCGGCACCCCTAGCGGCCTGTATGGGTTGGGGTGGCAGCGTGCATCCGGCGCTGGGGCTTGGGGGCTCCCAATCCCTGGCGTTGCGGCGCCAGGCCCCTTAGGAAGGGACCTTCAGGGGCTGTCCTAGGGTTAGGCTTAGCTCCCAGGAGGCTGGCAGGCCCGAGTCGCTGGCTCTGCGAAGAGCGGAGGTGCGGGCCGAGTTGAGGGTGATGCAGAGCGGTAGCGTGGTCCCCAGCATTTTGGCGCCCTGGGCCTTCGACTGTTGCCATGGCTCAAAGGGCCCTGCCCGTTCTCCTGCCCTGAAGACCAAGCGGCGCCCTTAGCAGCTCCCTTGGCGGTGGAGCGGCAGGGTGAGTCCATGCTGCGGCTCGGGGATCCCCAATTCCCAGTGTTGCGGGGCCAGGCCTCTTGGGAGGGGCTCCTCGTGGGCGGACCTAGGTTTAGAGTTAGCACCCAGGAGGCCAGCAGGCCCAATCCTCTGGCTGGGCGGCGAGAGGTGGGCGGCCCGAGGTAAAGGCTCTGGCGATCGGGAGCGTGGGCCCCTGCATTTTGGTGCAGGAGGCTTCAAATATCGCCAGTTTCTCCAGGGCCCTGTCCCTTCTCCCGCCCTGAATGACGGGCGGCGCCACTAGCGCCCGGGTGGCGACGTTGGGGCAGGGTGATTCTGGCTCTGGGTCTTGGGGTCCCTGATCCCCAGTGTAGCGGCACCAGGACCCTTGTGAGGGGCCCCTGGGTGGCTGACCTAGGGTTAGGGTTAGCCCTCAGGAGGCCGGCAGGTGGGATCCGGCCACTGTCCGGGGAGCGGAGGGCGGGTCCGAGGTGAGGGCGTTGGGGAGCGGGAGCGTGGGCACCAGTGTTTGGCCACGGGGAGCCTTTGAAGGCCACCGGGGGCTCGGAAGGCCCTGCCCCTTCTCTCGCCCTGAATGACCCGCAGTGCTCCTAGCGGCCCGCGTGGCGGCGTTGCGGTAGGGTGAGTGTGGCTCTGGGGCTTGAGGTTCCCGATACCTGGCGAAGCGGCACCAGGATCCTTGGAAGGGCCCCTGGGTGGCCGACCTGGGGTTACGGTTAGCACCCGGGAGGCCGGCAGGCCGGATCCGCCTGCTGTGCGTGGAGCGGAGGGGCAGGCCAAGGTGAGGGCGCTGGCGAGCAAGAGCCTGGGCCCAAGGGTTTTGGCACCGGGGGCCTTCGAATGTCTCCGGGGACTCAGCGGGCCCTGCCCATTCTCCTCCCTGAATGACCGGCGGCGCCCCTAGCAGCCCAGGTGGCGGCGGGGCGGCATGGAAGTCCGGGCATAGGGCTCGAGGGTCCCCAGTCCACCGCGTTGCGGCGCCAGGCCCCTTGGGAGGGGCCCCTCGGAGGCTGACCTAGGGTTAGGTTTAGCCCCTAGGATGCCGGCAGGCCCTATTCGCCAGCTGTGTGGAGACTGGAGTGGCGGACCGAGGTGAGGGCACTGGTGAGCGGGAGCGTGGGCCCGGGTGTTTTGGCGCGGGGGGCCTTTGAAGGTCGCTGTGTCTTGGAGGGCCCTGCCCGTGCTCCCGCCCTGAATGAACGGCACCACCCCAAGCCCCCGGGTGGCGGCTGGGTGGCAGGGTGAGTCCAGTGCTGAGGCTCAGGGGTCCCCAATCCCCAGTGTTTCGGCGCCAGATCCCTTGGGAGGGGCCCCTCGGGGGTCTATCTAGGGTTACGCTTAGCCCCCAGGAGGCCGGTGGACCCGATCTGCGGCTGTGTGGCACGCGGAGGGTTAGGCCGAGGTGAGGTCGCGGCGAGACTGAGCGTGAGCCCAAGCGTTTTAGTGTGGGGGGCCTTCGAAGGTCGATGGGGGCTCGGAGGGACCTGCCCGTTCTCCCGCTCTGAGTGACCGGCGGGGCCCCTAGAGGCTCCGGTGCCTGAAGGGCAGCAGGGTGAGTCCGGCACTTGGGTTGGAGTCCGTATTCCCGGCGTTGTGGCGCCAGGCCACTTGGGAAGGGCCCCTCTGTGGCCGACCTACAGTTAGGGTTAGCCCCCAGGAGGCCAGCAGGCCCGATACACCGCCTGTGCATCGAGCGGAGAGTTGGGCCGAGCTGAGTGTGCTGGTGAACATGAGCCCGGGCCCAAGCCGTTTGGTTCAGGGCGCCTTCGAAGGTCGGCGGGGGTTCGAAGGGCCCTGTCCTTTCTCCCACCCTGAATGAATTGCGGCGCCCCTAGCGGCTAGTGTGTGGCGGGGCGGCAGGGTGTATCCAGCGCTGGGGCTTGGGGGTTCCCAATCCCCTGAGTTGTGGCGCCAGGCCCCTTAGGAAGCGACCCTCGGGGCCATCCTAGGGTTAAGGTTAGCGCCCAGGAGGCCTGCAGGCCCGATCCGCCCGCTGTGCGAGGAGTGGAGATGCAGCCCGAATTGAGGGCGATGGCGAGCGGGAGCGTGGGCCCCAGCGTTTTGGCGTCCTGGGCCTTTGAATGTTGCCATGGCTCGGAGGGCCCTGCCCTTTCTCCTGCCCTGAATCCCCAGCAACGCCCCTAGCGGCTCCGTTGGCGGTGGGGCGGCAGGGTGAATCCCAGGCTGCGGCTCGGGGATCCCCAATCCCCGGCGTTGTGGTGCCAGGCCCCTTGGGAGGGGCTCCTCGTGTGCCGACCCAACGTTAGAGTTAGCCCCCATAAGGCCGGCAGGCCAGATCCTCTGGCTGGGCGGTGAGAGGTGGGCGGGCCGAGGTAAAGGCGCTGGGGTGCGGGATTGTGGGCCCCTGCATTTTGGGGTGGGAGGCTTCAAATGTCACCGGTTTCTCCGGGGCCCTGTCAGTTCTCCCACCCTGAAGGACCGGCGGCGCCCCTCGGGGCCCGGGTGGCAGCGTTGTGGGAGGGTGAGTCTGGCATTGGGGCTTGGGGTTCCAGATCCCTGGCGTAGTGGTACCAAAACCCTTCGGAGGGGCCCCTGGGGGGCCGACCTAGGGTTAGGGTTAGCCCCCAGGAGACCATTAGGCCCAACCGCACACTGTGCGGCGAGCTGAGGTGCGGCCTGAGGTGAAGGCGCTGGGGAGCGGGAGCGTGGGCACCAGCGTTTTGGCACGGGGAGCCTTTGAAGGTCACCGGGGACTCAGAAGGCCCTGCCCTTCTCTCGCCCTCTATGACCCGCGGCGCCCCTAGCGGCCCAGGTGGGGACAGTGCGGCAGGGTGAGTCTGGCTCTGGGGCTGTGAGTCACCAATCCCCAGCATTGCAGAGCCAGGCCCCTTGGGATGTCCCCTCAGGCCCGACCTAGGGTTTTGGTTAGCTGCCAGGAGCCCGGCAGGCCCTATCCAACGGCTCTGAAGCAAGCGGTGGGGTGGGCCTAGGTGAGGGAGCGGGCGAGCAGGATCCTGGGAGCCAACGAACGTTTTTGCGCGGGGAGCCTTCAAAGGTCAGCGTGGGCTAGGAGGGCCCTGCCCGATCTCTTGCCCTGATTGACCGGCGGGGCCTGTCGTGGCTCGGGTGGCTGAAGGGCAGCAGGGTGAGTGCGGCACGTGAGCTCGGGATCCCCATCCACAGCGTTGCGACGCCAGGCCCCTTGTGAAGGGCCCCTCGGTGGCCGACCTATGGTTAGGGTTAGCCTCCAGGAGGCCAGCAGGCCCGATACACCGCCTGTGCGTCGAGTGGAGAGTTGGGCCGCGGTGTGGGTGCTGGTGAACATGAGCCTGGGCCCAAGGGTTTTGGTTCGGGGCGCCTTCGAAGGTCGGCGGGGGTTCGAAGGACCCTGCCCGTTCTCCCATCCTGAATGAATGGCGGCGCCCCTAGGGGCACGTGTGGGGCGGGGCGGCAGGGTGCATCCAGCGCTGGGGCTTGGGGGTTCCCAATCCCCGGCGTTGCAGCGCCAGGCCCCTTAGGAAGCGACGCTCGGGGCCGTCCTAGGGTTAGGGTTAGCGCCCAGGAGGCCTGCAGGCCCGATCCGCCGGCTGTGCAAGGAGTGGAGATGCAGGCCGAGTTGAGGGCGATGGCGAGCGGGAGCGTGGGCCCCAGCGTTTTGGCGCCCTGGGCGTTTGACTGATGCCATGGCTCGGAGGGCCCTGCCCGTTCTCCTTCCCTGAATAAGCAGCGGCGCCCTTAGCAGCTCCCTTGGCGGTGGAGCGGCAGGGTGAGTCCATGCTGCGGCTCGGGGATCCCCAATCCCCAGCGTTGCGGGGCCAGGCCTCTTGGGAGGGGCTCCTCGTGGGCGGACCTAGGTTTAGAGTTAGCACCCAGGAGGCCAGCAGGCCCAATCCTCTGGCTGGGCGGCGAGAGGTGGGCGGCCCGAGGTAAAGGCGCTGGGGATCGGGAGCTTGGGCCCCTGCATTTTGGCTCAGGAGGCTTCAAATATCGCCAGTTTCTCCAGGTCCCTGTCCCTTCTCCCGCCCTGAATGAGCGGCGGCGCCCCAAGCGGCCCGGGTGGTGATGGTGCTGCAGGGTGAGTCTGGCTCTGTGGCTCTGAGTCACCAATCCCCAGCGTTTCAGAGCCAGGCCCCTTGGGTTGTGCCCCACGGGTCCTACCTAGGATTTCAGTTAGCCCCCAGGAGCCTGGCAGGCACTATCCACTGGCTCTGCAGCAAGCGGAGGGGCTGGCCGGGCTGAGGGCGCTGGGGAGCAGGAGGAATGGAGCCAATTTTTTTGCGCGGGGGGTCTTTGAAGGTCAGCGGGGATTCCGGGGGCCCTGCCCATTCTCCCACCCTGATTGACCAGTGGTCTCTAGCGGCTCGGGTGGCTGAAGGGCAGCAGGGTGAGACCGGCACTTGGGCTCGGGGTCCCCATCCGCAGCGTTGTGACACCAGGCCCCTGGGAAGTGCCCCTCGGGGGCCGAACTATGGTTAGGGTTAGCCCCCAGGAGGCTGGCAAGCCCGATACACCACCTGGGCATCGAGAAGAGAGTTGGGCTGAGGTGAGGGTGCTGGTGAATATGAGCTTGGGCCCAAGTGTTTTGATTTGGGGCGCCTTTGAAAATTGGCGGGGATTCGGAGGGCCCTGTCCATCCTTCCAAGGTGAATGAACAGCGGCGCCCCTAGCGGCCCAGGTGGGGAGGGGCGGCAGGGTGCATCGGGCGCTGGGGCTTGGGGGTCCCCAATCCCTGGCGTTGCGGCACCAGGCCCCTTGGGAGGGGCCCTTCGGGGGCCAACCTAGAGTTAGGTTTAGCCCCTAGGAGGCAAACAGGCCCTATTCGCCAGCTGTGTGGAGAGCAGAGTGGCAGACCTAGGTGAGGGCGCTGGTGAGTGGGAGGGTGGGCCTGGGCGTTTTGGCCTGGGGGGCCTTTGAAGGTCGCCATGTCTCGGAGGGCCCTGCCCGTTCTCCTGCCCTGAATGAACGGCAGTACCCCAAGCCCCCGATTGTCGGCTGGGCGGCAGGTGAGTCAGGTGCTGAGGCTTGGGGTCCCCAATCCCCGGCATTGTGGCGTCAGGCCCCTTGGGAGGGGCCCCTCGGGTCCGACCTAGGGTTAGGGTTAGCCCCCAGGTGGCTGGCAGGCCCGATCCGCCTGCTGTGCGGGGAGCGGAGGGGCGGGCCGAGGTGAGGGCGCTGGGGAGTGGAAGCATGGGCACCAGTGTTTTGGCTCCAGGAGCCTTTGAAGGTCACCGGGAACTCGGAAGGACCTGCCACTTCTCTCACTCTGAATGACCGGCGGCGCCCCTAGCTGCCCAGGTGGCGACAGTGTGGAAGGGTGAGTCCGGCTCTGGGGCTCTGAGTCACCAATCCCAAGCATTGCAGAGCCAGAACCCTTGGGATGTGCCCCACAGGGCTGACCTAGGTTTTCAGTTAGCCCCCAGGAGCCCGGCAGGCACTATCCACTGGCTCTGCAGCAAACGGAGGGGCGGGCCGAGGTGAGGGCGCTGGGGAGCGGGAGCGTGGGCACCAGCATTTTGGCGAGGTGAGCCTTTGAAGGTCACCGGGGACTCCGAAGGCCCTTCCCTTCTCTCGCCCTGAATGACCGGTGGTGCCCCTAGAGGCCCGGGTGGCGACAGTGCGGCAGGGTGAGTCTGGCTCTGGGGTCTGAGTCACCAATCCCCAGCGTTGCAGAGCCAGGCCCCTTGGGATGTGCCCCACGGGGCCGACCTAGGGTTTTCATTAGAACCAAGAGCCCGGCAGGCCCTATCCAATGGGTCTGAATCAAGGGGAGAGTTGGGCCAAGGTGAGGATGCTGGTGATCATGAGCCTGGGCCCAAGCGTTTTGGTTCAGAACACCTTCAAAGGTCGGCGGGGGTTCAAAGGGCTCTGCCCGTTCTCCCACCCTGCACGAACGGCGGCGCCCCTAGCAGCCCGGGTCGTGAGGGGTGGCAGGGTGAGTCAGGCCCTGCGGCTCAGGTATCCAATCCCCAGCGATGCGGCGCCAGGCCCCTTGGGAGGGGCCCCTTGGATGACAACTTAGGTTTAGGTTTACCCCCTAGGATCTCGGCAGGTCCTATTCGCCAGCTGTGTGGAGAGTGGAGTGGCGGACCCAGGTGAGGGCACTGGTGTTTGGGAGCGTGGGCTCGGGCGTTTTGAGCGGGGGGGATTCGAAGTTCACCGTGTCTCGGAGGGCCCTGCCCGTTCTCCCGCCCTGATTGAATGGCAGCACCCCAAGCCCTTGGGTGGCGGCTGGGTGGCAGGGTGAGTCGGGTGCTGAGGCTCAGGGTCCCCAATCCCCGGCGTTGCAACGCCAGGCCCCTTGGGATGGGCCCCTCGGGGGTCGATCTAGGGTTACAGTTAGCCCCCCGGAGACCGGTGGACCCGATCAGTGTCTGTGCGGCACACGGCAGGGTGGGCCGAGGTGAGGGCGCTGGCGAGCCTGAGCATGAGCCCAAGCGTTTTAGCGTGGGGGGCCTTCGAAGGTCGGTGGTGGCTTGGAGGGACCTGCCCATTCACCCGCTCTGAATGACCAGCGGGGCCCCTAGTGGCTCAGGTGGCTGAAGGGCAGCAGGGTGAATCCAGCACTTGGGCTCAGTTGCCCCATCCCCGGCGTTGGGGCGCCAGGCCACTTGAGAAGGGCCCCTCGGGGGCCGACCTACAGTTACGGTTAGCACCCAGGAGGCTGGCAGGCCCTATACACCGCCTGTGCGTGGAGCGGAGAGTTGGGCCGAGGTGAGGACGCTGGTGAACATGAGCCTGGGCACAAGCATTTTGGTTCTGGGCGCCATCGAAGGTGGGCGGGGGTTCGGAGGCCCCTGCCAGTTCTCCCACCCAGAATGAATGGCGGCGCCCCTAGCGGGCCCTGTGGGGCAGGGTGGCAGGGTGCACTCGGCCCTGGGGCTTGAGGGTCGCCAATCCCCGGCATTGCGCTGCAAGACTCCTTAGGAAGGGACCCTCAGGGGCCGTCCTAGGGTTAGGGTTAGTGCCCAGGAGGCTGGCAGGCCCGATCCGCCGGCTGTGCGAGGAGTGGAGGTGTGGGCTGAGTTGAGGGGGATGCAGAGCGGGAGCGTGGGCCCCAGCGTTTTGGCACCCTGGGCCTTCGAATGTTGCCATGTCTCGAAGGGCCCTGCCCATTCTCCTGCCCTGAATAACCAGCGGCGCCCCTAGCGGCTCCATTGGCAGTGGGGCTGCAGGGTGAGTCCTGAGCTGCGGCTCAGGGATCCCCAATCCCCAGCATTGTAGGGCCAGGCCTCTTGGGAGGGGCTTCTCATGGGCCGACCTAGGGTCAGAGTTAGCACCCAGGAGGCCAGCAGGCCCAATCCTCTGGCTGGGCGGCAAGAGGTGGGCGGGCCGAGGTAAAGGCGCTGGTGAGTGGGAGCATGGGCCCCTGCATTTTGGCGCGGGAGGCTTGAAATGTCACCGGTTTCTCCAGGGCCCTGTCCGTTCTCCCGCCCTGAATGAGCGGCCACGCCCCTAGCGGCCCGGGTGGCGGCGTTGCGGCAGCGTGAGTCTGGTTCTGGGGCTTGGGGTCCCAGATCCCTGGCGTATAGGCACCAGAATCCTTGGGAGGGACCCTGGAGGGCCGACCTATGGTTAGGGTTAGCCCACACAAGGCCGGCAGGCCGGATCCGCCCTCTGTGCAGGGAGCAGAGGGGCGGGCCAAGGTGAGGGCGCTGGGGAGCGGGAGCGTGGGCACCAGGGTTTTGGCGCGGAGAGCCTTCGAAGGTCGCCAGTGGCTCGGAGGACCCTGTCCATTCTTGCGCCCTGAATGACCAGCGGCGCCCCTAGTGGCCCGAGTGGCAGCAGGGAGGCAGGGTGAGTCTGGCGATGGGGCCTATGGTCCTAGTCCCAGGCTTGGTGGCGCCAGGCCCCTTGGGAGGGGCCCCTCTGGTTCCTGCCTAGCTTTAGGGTTACCCCCAGGAGTCCGGCGGCCTGATCCGCTGGCTGTGCATTGAGCGGAGGGGCGGGCCGACGTGAATGCGCTGGCGAGCGGGAGTGTGGGCCCAAGCGTTTTGGCGCAGGGAGCCTTCGAAGGTCACCGGGGGCTCAGAGGGCCCTGCCTATTCTCTCGCCCTGTGAGGACGTTGCCCCTACCGGGCCGGGTCATGGCGGGGTGGCAGGGTGAGTCTGGAGCTAGGGCTCGTGGGTCCCCAATCCCCAGCGTGGCGTCGCCAGGCACTTGGGAGTGGTACCTTGGGGGCCTACCTAGGGTTAGGGTTAGCCCAAAGGAGGCCGGCAGGCCCATTCTGCCGGCTGTGCGGCGAGAGGAGTGGTGGGCAGAGGTGAGGGTGCTGGCGAGCGGGAGCGTGGGCCCAAGCGTTTTGGCGTGGGGGGCCTTCGAAAGTCGCCGGGGGCTCAGAGATCCATGCCCCTTCTCCCGCCCTAAATGAGTGGCGGTGCCCCTAGCAGCCCGGGTGGCGGTGGGGCGGCTGGGTGAGTCTGGTGCTCATGCTCGTGGGTCCCCAATCCCCGGCGTGGCGGAGCCAGGACCCTTGGAAAGGGCCCCTCGGGGGCCGACCTAGGTTTAGGGTTAGCCCCCAGGAGCCCAGCAGGCCCTGTCCGCCAGCTGTGTGTTCGAGCGGAGGGGCGGGCTGAGGTGAGGGCAATGGTGAGCGGGAGCGTGGGCCCAAGCCTTTTGGCACAGGGGGCCTTCGAAGGTCACGGGGGGCTCAGAGGGCCCTACCCCTCCTCCTGCCCCGAAGGACCGGCAGCGCCCCTAGCAACCCGGGTGGCGGCGGGGTGGCAGTGAAAGTCCAGCACTGGGGCTGGATTGTCCCCAATCCCCGGCGTGATGGCGCCAGTCCCCTTGGGAGGGGCTCCTCAGGGGCTGAACTAGGGTTAGGGTTAGCCCCCAGGAGGCTGGCAGGCCCGATCTGACGGCTGTGTGGCGAGCGGAGGGTGGGTCCCAGGTGAGGGCAATGGTGAGCGGGAGCGTGGGCCCTAGCATTTTGGCGTGGGTTGCCTTCGAAGGTCGCAGGGGGCACGGAGGGCCCTGCAAGTTCTCCCACTCTGAATGAGGATGGCGACCCTAGCGGGCCGGGTCTCGGCAGGGCAGCAGGGTGAGTCCGGCGTTGGTGTTCGGGGGTCCCCAATCCCCAGCGTGTTGGTGCCAGACCCCTTCGGAGGGGCCCCTTGACAGCCAACCTAGGGTTAGGGTTAGACCCCTGGAGGCCGCCAGGCCCGATCTGCTGGTTGTGCGGCTTGCGGAGGGGCTGGCCGAGGCGAGGGCACTGGTGAGCAGAAGCGTGGGCCGAAGCATTTTGGCACGGGGGGCCTTCAAATGTCACCGGTGGCTCGGATGGCCCTGCCCATTCTCCCGCCCTGAATGACCGGCGGTGCCCATAGTGACCCGGGTGGCAGCGGGGGCATGGTGAGTCCGGCGCTGGGGCTCAGGAGTCCCCTTTCCCCGTCGTTGCGGCACCAGGCCCCTTGGGAGGGGCCACTAGGGGGCCGACATAGGTTTAGGGTTAGCCCCCAGAAGGCCCACAGGCCGGATCCGCCAGCTGTGCGGCGAGCGGAGGGGAGGGCCGAGGTAAGGGCGCTGGCCAGCGGGAGCGTGGGGCCAAGCGTTTTGGTGTGGGGGGCCTTCGAAGGTCGCAGGTCGCTAGGAGGGCCCTGCCTGTTCTCCCTCCCTGAATGAACGGCGGCGCCCCTAGCGGCCCAGGTGGCGGTAGGGCGGGAGGGTGAGTCCGGCGCTTGGGCTCGGGATTCCCCAATCCCTGGTGTTGCGGCAATAGGAACCTGGATGGGCCCCTCGGGGGCCCACCAATGGTTAGGGTAACACCCAGGAGGGCTGCAGTCCAGATCCACTGGCTCTACAGCGAGTGGAGGGGCGGACCGAGGTGAGGGCGCAGGCGAGCGGGAGCATGGGCCCAAGCATTTTGGCACTGGGGGCCTTCGAATGTCACCAGGGGCTCGGAGGAATCTGCCCGTTCTCCCTCCCTGAATGACCGACGGTGCTCCTAGCGGCCCGGGTGGCGGGGGGGGCGACATGGTGAGTCCGGCGCTGGGGCTCGGGGGTCCCCAATCCCAGGCATTGCGGTGCCAGGCCCCTTCGGAGGGGCACCTAAGGGGACAACCTAGGGTTCTGTGTAGCCACCAGGAGGAGTGCAGGCCTCATCCGCTGGCTCTGTGGCGAGCGGAGGGGTGGGCCGAGGTGAGGGCGCTGAGGAGCAGGAGCGTGGGCTCGAGCGTTTTGGATGGGGGGGCCTTCGAAGTTCGCCACGGGTAAAGAGGGCCCTGCCCGTTCTACCGCCCTGAATGACCAGCGGCACCCCTAGCGGCCCGGGTGGTGATGGGGCGGCAGGGAGACTCCGGCGCTGGGGATCGGGGCTCCCTAATACCCGGCGTTGCAGCCTCAGGCCCCTTGGGACGGGCCCCTCGGTGGCAGACCTAGGGTTAGGGTTAGCCCCCAGGAGGCTGCCAGGCTCGTTCCGCCCATGTGCGGTGAATGGAGGTGTGGGTTGAGGTGAGGTAGCTGGCGAGTGGGGGCATGGGCCAGAGCATTTACGCTTTGGCTTGGGGTGCCTTCGAAGGTTGCAGGAGGCTTGGAGGGTCCTGCCCGTTCTGTCGCCCTGAAGGACTGGTGACGCCCCTAGTGCCCCATGTGGCGGCAGGGTGGCACGGTGCATCCGGCGGTGGGACTTGGGGGTCCCCAATCCCTGGCATGCAGCGCCAGGCCACTTGGGAGGGGCCCTTCGGGGGCAACTTGGCATAGGGTTAGCCCCCAGGAAGCCCGCAGGCCCGATCCGCCAGCTCTGCCGCGAGAGGACGGGTGGGCCGAGGTTAGGGCGCTGGGGAGCAGGAGCGAAGGAGCCAGAGTTTTTGCACAGGGGCCTTTGAAGGTCACAGGGGGATCGGAGGGCCTTGCCCGTTCTCCCTTCTTGAATGACTGGCAACACCCGTAGCGCCCTGGGTGCTTGCGGGGTGGCAGAGTGAGTCCAGCACTGGGGCTCGGGGGTCCCAAATCCCCGGCATTGTGGTGCCAGGCTCCTTGGGAGGGGCCCCTCGGGGGCCGACCTCGGGTTAGGGTTCTTCCACAGGAGGCCGGCAAGCCCGGCGCTAAGAGGCTCTGGCAATGTAACAAAGATGCCATACACTTATCTGAAAGAAATAACAGTGTACAGGAACCCTCTTAGCCCTAACATCATCCTTTGTGAATATGGAAGCCAACCCCAAAGTGCTCGTGGAAGTCTGACGAAAGGGCTAAGCACTTTTCTCTGAGTTACCACACTGTACAGGGAAAGACCAATGTACATCATCTTTCACGAGTAGGAAGCATTAATGAAAACGTTCTGGAATTTCGAGGACTCTGACCCATCCTTATTGGTAATAAACCATCGTGTACAGGAAAACACCTTCAACTCTCATCAGCCTCCTCAATCCTGATTCCGATTCAACTTTGGGTGTGTAGGACTAGGGAAATGTCCACATCTTATTGCTAAGAAAAACGATGTCAGGGTAATGCCCTTCAAGTCACCTCAGCCTTCCTGAAGACGGAAGCAGGAATCAAGGTGGTTATGTTACCATGAGGTAAGGAAGATGAGCATATAAGTGAGAAACAACAGTGGGCAGGACCTCTCTTCCAACGAACAGTATCTTTGCTTAATGTTGAATCCCTATGGTAAGTGGTTGTGGGCATTTGTGAGGTCAAAATCTTAAGTGTTTTGTAAAACCTCTTGGTCATTCACAGATGAGACTAAGGTAGTTGGGGACTCCTAGGCAGTGATTTGTCCACTGTCAAAAATATGAAAAGATAAAGGAGACAGATGAGGTCTCCTCAGGCATTGTCCTTTATCCTCATCCTCCGTGAGGATGGCCATCTCTGGACAGCTCAGTGGCAGGGTCTCATTCACAGTGGGGGCATCTGTTCCTCACAGACATGAGGCAGGGAAATGGATTTGGTTCTCTGTGCCAGCCCAGCCACAGCTGAGTGTCACAGCACCCTCTCGTGGGCTCATAAGAGTTTCACTGTCACCAGGCAGGTCATTGTATTTGATAAACCACTGTGAGAGTTTGCAATGGCCTTCATCTGCAACCTCCTAGAAGCAAATGCAGGTCTCTGGTACCATGTGAAGTCATGTGAAGGCATTGTGAGAAAGTGTCCTTTTGCTTAAGGAAAACATGACTGGGGCTCCTGGCTGACTCAGCCAGTTAAGCATGTGCCTTTGGCTCAGGTTATGATCCCAGGGTTCTGGGATCGAGCCCGGGCTCCCTGCTCAGCAGGAAAGGAGGTAGGGAAATAGCTTAAAACCCACAGAGAATGTGAATAAACGGGAGTGAGATGGAACTTGGTCTGTGTTTTGCTTTAGGGATTGGAAGTTAGTTTTTTCTCAATTGTGATTGTTCTTGAAACTGAAAAGCTGTATTGGTTTTTTTTTTTTTACCTTTAATTTTTTTCTAATAATAATTTTTTATTTTGATATGTTAGTCACTATACAGTATTTCCTTAGTTTTTGATGTAGTGTTCCCTGATTCATTATTTGCATATAACACCCAGTGCTCCATGCAATATGTACCTTCCTTAATACCCATCACTGGCCCATCCCAATCCCCCACCCCTCTCCCCTCTGAAGCCCTCAGTTTGTTTCCCAGAGTCCATAGTCTCTCGTGGTTCATTCCCCCTTCTGTTTAGGGTCCATTGTCTAAAGGGACAGACAGTGGAAGTTCACCAAATATAAGATCGAAATTTCATTGTTCATTATAGATGCCGCCAAGTAGTTCCCAGACATTTCATTCTACTGTAGTAATTCATTATACCTGTGCAGGTGCACGTGGAAGACAATTGATGCATGTAGAGTGGTAATAAAACACGCCCCTCAGTAGTAGAATAATAGAGGATGCACATGTGTAAAATTATTCGACTACAGCTTCCATGCTTTCCCTTTGGTTCCTTATTATCTATGAAATTGGACAATTTTTGTTCTCTAGGCCTAAAACTCATTGTCAGTATTCAGAGTTTTTCAATGCTGATCTTCTCCTGTAAAAGTTACCAAAAACCTAAAATATGTATGAACTTTAAAAAATGCTATATTGAAAATTACAGCAGGGAAGTTCAATTTTGTGAATATTGTGTCAATGGATCTCTATTTTGACATCAGTGTTCATTAGAAATGATGACATTTCATGTGAGTATAAATATCAATGTGTAAAAGAAAAGGTAGGAAGAACCTTGAATGTTTAAGTAATTGGTGAAATGACAGGTGTGTGTGTGTGTGTGTGTGTGTGTGTGTGTGTGTGTGTGTGTGTGTAATTGATTTTCAGTGAATGGTTCAGCTTCTTGTAGGACCTCCGAGAGAGCCCAGGTGAACCTTTCAATGGGTTGGTATCTGTTTTCAGAACATGGGAATCTCTTAGTCCAATAGTCAATCAGGCAAGCTTTGAGGTCTTGAAGAGTTTCAGTCCTCAGCGATGGTGTTGCAGACCCTTGTGAGCAAACCCTAGGGTATGCTCAGAGCCCTCATTAGCTGGTACCACGGTGTGACGATGTCAGACAGCATTTCCCAAAGAAGTACCTCTTGAGTCTCTGTCCTTGTCAGTTCCCTACACTTCCTTACACTAGTTATGTGATCAGTGTGTTTCAGGATAATCCCCACATGTGAGTTTTGCTATTTCCTACTAGTCCTATCTGTTTCTCATCTTCTTCTTTTATGGTAGGGGTTGGGAAGCAACCTGTGTGGTGTAGGAAGGGGTGTGGTAGTTGTCTGCCTTCAGAGGACCGAATGATGCCTAGAAATTGTACTGTAGTTTGAGGTCAATTGTCCACCCTCTGAGTGTCAGGAATTCCATCACTTTACTTTGATGCTAGTCTGTTCTTCAAGCTTCCTCAGAAATAAGGACGTCATCCATCTAGGGAATACTGGTTTGTGTGTATGTTTTCATTTTAGGAAAGGCCTTGCTGTTCCTGAAAATAATACTGCAGAGCACCCTTTCCTGTTCTTATTGGCCATCAGTCAATCTTTTGTGAAATATTCGTTTATAAATAGACTTTCTATGGTTGATGAGCAGGAATTCTTTATTGACAAGTCTTTGTCAGTGTGTGTATTGCAAATCTTTACTTCCCAGAATGCGGTTCACTTTTTCATTTTCTTATGGTCATAAGATAAGGAGAAATGTCACATTTTTATGAAGTCCCACTGAATTCTTTTAAATGGTTAGTGCACCCTATGTCCTACCCAAAGATTGACAGGTTCTACGTTTTCTTTCAGAAACTGTCCAATGGGAAGCTACAATCCATCTCAAATTTATAAATTGCATTTTTAATTCTAATAGGGTATTTATAGACTGTTTTGGATTTTCTATGTACACAATCGTATTATCTGTGAATAATCACAATTATCCCCTCAATTCTTATACTTTTTGTTTTTCTTGCCTTCTAACACTGGTAAATTCTCCGATGCACCGTTGAATAGAGCAGCATTGTTTGAAGATTTTAATATACCTTTCTCAATATCTGACAGAAAAAGCAGACAAAACATTGGTAAAAAATGTGACCTAATTGACATATAGGGAACATTCCATAATAAGTGCAGAATACATTATTTTCAAGTGGTCATAGACTCTTTACCCAAATAGATGATAGGTGGGGCCACGAATCAAGTCTACAAATGTTAAACCCTGAAATTAACTAGATTCTATTCTTAGACCACAGGGGAATTGAGCCACAGTCATAGAGAAAAGAAAACCAAGAAGTCCTTCAATGTTTAAAATTAAATGGAACTTTTCTACATATCCTAAATGTCAGAGAGGGAATCTCAATGGAAATTCTGAACCTTTTCTACATGAGGGCTCACACACAATGATACTTTATTTGTGAAGAGCATTATAATAATCTAGATAGGAGTTGAGCCTTAAGTCAGAGTTCTGCCTGCCCCAGCCACACCTGGCCGCATTGGCCTGTGGTCCCCCTCAGCTGTCCTTTCTGGTGGCCCTGAGCTAAGGGGGTCAACATGGCCATATGGAAATGGGAAGCTCCCCACTCATAGTGATGACGGTGCCCCCTTCCCAGCTGCCCTTTTTTGGTGGCTCTGAGCTAAGGGGGTCAACATGGCCGTATGGAAATTAGAAGCTCCCCACTCTTAGTGATGACGTTGCTATCGTATCATACTCACCAGCCCAACATGATTTCTGAGTGAACTATGACACAAGAGTGACTTCTTGTCCTTCCTTCAGGTTTGAAAATCATCTGGTGAGTCATCTATTAGGAATGTGGATTCAACATGTGTTCTTTCTTCTGGAAAAGAAATAGACCCAATAGCAATTTTGGCTTCCTGAGCACCTGATCTTGAGAGACATCATACTGGCTCTTTGTAGCATTCTGCCTCTTAAACTTCAAACTAGGTATAGATATTTTTAGGCACATTTTCAGGTGGTTAGACAGGGACTCGGATGATATGAGTCACAGAGGATTTTAGTGTCAGAAACCTAAGTGGGATCCCCAAATTGACTCCAAATCCCTTGTTGTTCCATACAGGGTACTATTTCCCTCTTATCTCTGGTCTTCTCGATCTGGAAACCTATCAAGTATCAGGATTTTCTTGTCATGTGGACAACTGGAACAAATTCAGTGGGCCTTTTCACCTCTGCCCATGGTGATCATTAAGATCATTATCTCAGTGGAGGACCTCTGGGTAAGATACTCAAAGATCCTTAGGGATAGAGACAGTATAATATTTTTCTGGTATTAAAGTTACTGAAAACAACTATCTTTTTTAGTCGATTCAGGCTCTGGTATGTTCAGAGGGTGCTGTAAAACTGGTCTGAAATAGTGTTTAAAAACACTCAGCTCAGCCTCTTTACAACAGGAGCCAATGCTTATAAACATGGCTAAAATATTGTCTTATCTATGATGACTTCACAGCCATCGTAGTGTTTATATGGTATGACTGTGACTTACATTAGTCAACATTTGCAGAGAAAGAACTTAGGGCATCCAGGGGGCACTTCATGTTGAAATTAGTTTGTGACAACGAGCTACTGTGTTTTATTCTGCAGTCCAAGGGAATGGTGCCAGACATCTCTAAGGTGTCTAGCAGTTCTACAATTCTGATTTTAAGTGGTCTGTGTGCTTCAGCGATTTGGGCAGGAGAAGGGCAGGAGTCCAGAGACTGTGAACATTTCTGTTACCTGTGCTGACCATGGAGCAGGCAGGCTTTTGTGGGTATCATTTTGATTTCTTGGTACTCTTGTGAAAGGTGTTTTTGTCTCAAATTCCTCCATTTAGGAGTAATTACAATGATAAAAGGAATTTTTATCTTATATCATCTTTGGGCCCTGATCCTGGGCTCCCAGGGAAGCTATCCTTCAACATTTTACCAGCTCAAAATGGCTGGGCAAAAACCTCAAAGCATGGGCCCTATTTCTACCCCAAGCACATGTTGTACATCTGCTTCGAGGAGAAAACAATAACCAAAAAATGCCAACATAAATATAAGAAAAAATAAAGAACCTCTTTGGCTCCCATAAGATTAAGGTCATACTGACATGTACATACTGAAAACATAAGAAAGAATCTGTCACTTTCTGTATCTAAGAAGATCCTCATTGTGGTGTGTAACTCTGTATGTAAAACAAAACAGAAAAAAATATATAAGCCTGCCCCAAATGTTCCTTCCCCGGAGCACTCCCTTCTTGGTGAAGATTGTGTCTCCCAGACAGTTGTCCTGACTTGGGTTTGAATAAAGGTCTCTTCCTTTCTCTCTAAAATGTTTTTAAAAGTTCATTCACGCAGTGTCGACAATAACAGTGTTTTCTATTTAAGTGAGAAATAAATGTTTCACTCTAGTTGCATTGGGAATAGACGAATTGAGGGTTTCTTTAGAAGAGTAAGTCTGCCTTCCAGAAAAGGCAAGCTCATTGGTCTATTGAGAATGAAGATAATTACTGCTAAACAACAAGTATGTGTTGCCCCTTCGCCCAGAAACCAAAGCAGGTGTGCAGGCTTTAGGTCAGAGGTGCCTTCTTCTCCCAGCTGACAGCACTTCTTGCTCTGGCTCCAAGACACCCGAGGTTTTGAAGGTCAGCATCAGAGTCAGCGAGGCAGCTTGTCACGGGACGCCAGTGTTTAGAGAAAGCACAGGTATGTTTAGCAAAATGTCCTAACTATGTCAGGGCTGGAGGTAAAACCTCTCATTATCCCAAAACCTCCTGGGCTTTTCTCTTTTCTCTAGTGGAGCCACAAAGTAAAATTGAAGTAGCTGTCAGCATTCTGGGTTTGGTGCAAGAATTACTTAGTTTCCGTGCTGGTAGAACTTTGCAGGGAATCACAATTTCTCTGTCCATTTATTGCTTACAAATGTATTTTGACCATCTGTTTCCTAAGAACCCTCTTTTATTAGAAAGGGGAGGTGAGATTCACTCTGTGCCTGTTTGTAACATCTAATTTCTTCCTTCATCTAACAGTGTTTATTCAGTTGGGCCTAAGATATGGTTGAGTGGCCAGCATCTAGGGTTAGGTGGCTTTTTTTCATCTGATACAGACTTGGATGATGTCATTTGACAAAGGTGATGTTTCATCATTGATTAGTTTATTCATCAGAAGAGTTAAAATTAGGGTGGTGGGAAAATTGAAAATTATCCAAGGCGGCCTATTCCTGTTTAAAAGTTGAGCTTGACTTTCTAGTTTTACTAAATGTATTATCTCCATATTTTGAGGTGCCATATTCTCTCTGTAGTTTCTTTGGCGGTGGAGTCAGAAGGAGAGTCTGGGAATTCTTTTGAATAGTGGCATGCTGGTGGCTTCAAGGGGCTTGGCGTCAGGAGCCTTGGGGTGAAGTCTGCAACTGCTTGCCTGACCCTGGGTGCATCTCCCAGAGGTTTTGTTTCCTCTTATGAAATTGCGGGCAGATAATGTTCTGCTTAAAGGGGAACCCTCCCATCCTGTTGGTGGGAATGCAAAGTTGTGCAGCCAGTCTGGGAAACAGTGTGGGGGTTCCTCAAAAAGTTAAACATTGAACAACCACATGATCCAGCAATTGCTCTCCTAGGTATTTACCCAAAGGATACAGAAATGCAGATTCAAAGGGGGAACATGCACTATGATGTTTATAGCACCAATGTCCACAGTAGCCAAACTATGGAGAGAAACCCAAAGTCCATGCACTGATGATTGGATAAAGCAGATGTGGGATACATATATATATATATGTATATATATAATGGATTATGACCCAGCTTCAAAAAGAATGAAATCTTACCATTTGCAAGGATGTGGATGGATCTAGAGTATATTAAGCTAAGCAAAATCAGTGAGGAAAGACAAATATCCTATCTCTCACACTTGTGGAATTTCAGACAGAAAATAGATGAACAGAGTTGAGGGGTGATGAGAGAGGCAAACAAGGAAATAGACTCAACCTTGGAGAAGAAACTGAGTGTTGCTGCAGGACAGGGACATGGGAGGAAGAGTTAAATGGGTGAGGGGTATTAAGGAGGGCACTTGTGATGAGCACTGGGTACTGTATGCAGATGAGGAATCACTAAATCCTACCCCTGAAGCGAATATTCCATGGCATGTGAACTAACTGGAATATAAGTAAGAGAAGAAAGCAAAAAAGTGTTCTGCTTCATGAAGAGTGAGGTAAAATTGTAGTGATTTGGGCTGTACTATTCTATAGAGGATAGATGGAAAACACCCTGTTGTAGGATACACTAGTTTCTTATCACATAAGGAGTCCTCAGAAAGCTGCAATGAAAGATTCAGATCTCAGAGCATGTTCATGTTCCACTGATATGTTACAGTTTGCACAGGTAGGAAAGAAGGTGGAGAGAAAGGCAACAGAAGGGGAAAGTAGGTGTGAACCTTTCATTAGTTAGCATTATAGCTTTCTCATGAAAGCCTTGCGCCAGTGTTATTTTGGAAGAAGAGGAGGAATCCGGGAGCTTTGCAGGAGACAGGGGAGTTCCAGGTCTGGGTAAAGCTGACAGGGGTCTCAGAGGAGAGCTGAATGCATTCTGCAGCAGGGTGTGGGCAGGGTGGGCTCCAGGGGTGGATATTAGTCTCCTGGATGAGAGTTGTGGCAGGTGAGTGCTGTGTGCAAGTTCCTGGTTGAGGACAAGTGAGGCACAGGCGGAGAGCTGGCAGAGAACCTTCTTCTGGGCCACCAGCCTCACCCAACACACAGCCTCATCTTCTGTCCCTGTCACTCCAATTCACACTTCTCGAAAGGTGAGTGAGAACACATGAAGAGCATTCTGAAGAGAAGGGAAAGCATGTGCAAAGTCTCTGGGGCAGGAGAATTCCTGTTATGTCCAGGAGCAACAAGAAGACCCTGTGGCCACAGGAGACAGCTTAGGACATGAGCTCAGAGAGGTGAAAGAGTGTGACAGAAAGCTATTCCAGGGCTATAACCCCTTGAGATGCTGTTTCACTGGGCCATCCTGGCTACAGTGTTGAGAACAGATGACAGAGGGTTGAAGATGGCAAGGCAGGTCAATGACGAAGCTTTTCCAGGAACTCAGGCACTTGGGACCAGACAGGTGGCCTTGGATGGAGTGGTTAGAACTATTCTGGGTCCATTTTGAAGATGGAGCTCACAGGATTTGCTGATGGGTTAGCTATTAGGAGCAGGAGAACAGAGGAATTGGGGTAACTCTCAGGTGTTGTGGGTTGTCCTGATCGAGAGGAAGGAGAGGGTTTCTCAGGGGGTAGGAGGTAGTCCGTGTTCTGCATGGTGAGGAAGGTGCCTTTCCCGGTGGATCTGCTGAGGTTTGTGTCTGGGAGAACCTTTCACATCTCCTCCCTCAGCAATGCTCAAGTACAAGTATACCCCACTTTTTAAACGTTCACAGTAAGACACTGGGCTTTCTTGAAAGAACTATGTTATTACCCAGCTTCAGTAAGAGGAAGAGACCTGAAGAGGATTTCCCTCTTATGAAAAAAGGTGAACAGTGAGAATCGTGTTCAGCATCTGTTTTGGGGAGAAGCACAACAGAGGCGGCGTGCACCCCAACCAGCTCCTTCCTCTGGGAACCGCTCTCCGCATCCAGCCACCAGCACTTTGAATTGTGTCTGTAAGCTTCTGCTGTGCTTCATCATCATTTATGCTGGGCCTCTGTTAGAAACTTGTGTGCTGAGGCCTATGAAAAGCCAAAGAGAAGGAATTTTGGAGTCTGAGCACACTGTCTAATTGTTCGTTTAAATTAATGGTCATTCCTTCTTGACACCATTTCTGCTGTGCAAGGTTTCTCAGAAGCCCTGTACTTTCAAAGAGCAGGGAAACCTATACCCCATGCTGCGGGATTAGTTTTAGTCTCCATGCCTGACAGAACATTTCATGACTGTAGGATTTTCTCACTCAAACATTGAGACTTTGACCACCTTCACCCGTTTCTACCACCCCATCCCCGAATCTGGCACCTACCAACCTGCTCTCAGTATCTATGCGTTCAGTATTTGTTTATTCCACGTGGAATGTACATGAGAGCATCTGGTATTGGTCTTTCTGTGTCTGAGTTACTTGGCATAAGGCCCCCAAGGTCTGTGTTTCCATGTCTGGTTCTTGTGAATAATGCTGCAGTGAACGTGGGAGTGCATCTGTCTTTTTGAGGCAGCATTTTTGTGTTCTTCAAATCAATACTCAATAGAGCCATTACTGAGTCATGGGGTAGTTGTATTTATTTTTTCAGGAACCTCCATACCGTTTGTCACAGTGGCTGCACCAATTTCCATTCCCACCAACAGTGCACAGTGTCTCCTCGTCTGCACACCCTTGACCCCACCTGGTGTCTGTCTCTGGGACAATTGCTGTTCCAACAGTTGTGAGAGGATAGCCGATTGTGGGTTTGACTGATGTTTCTCTGACGATGATTAGTGATGTCGAACAACATTTTCTGTCTGTTGGCACCTGTGTGCCATCTTTGGAAAGTATCTATTCACATATTCCTCCCATTTTTTATATAGTTTTTTTTTTGTTTTGATTTGCATGAGTGTTGTGTGTATTTTGGATATTAGCGTCTTCTCACACATATGATTCGCAGATATTTTTTTCTTATTGGGTCAGTGGCCTTTTAAGTTTTTGCTGGTTTCTGTTGCTGTGTGGAAGATTTCAGTTTAATGTTGTTCCACTTGTTTATTTTTGCTTTTGTTGCCTTTGCATTTGGTGTCCGATCTGAAGACTCTTTGCCAAAACCAATGTCGAGAGACTTAGTACCTGTGTCTTCTTGGAGGTTTATGGATTCAGGTCTTATGTTCAAATCATTCATCCATTAAAAATTTTGTGTGTGGTGTAAGAAAGTGACCCAGTTATATTCTTCTGCATTTAGTGTCCATTTGCCTGTTACCGCTCACTGAAGAGACAGTCCTTCCCTCATGGCATATCTTCTGCTGCTGTGTCGTAAGTTAGGATCATCTACATGTGGGTAAGTTTCTGAGCTTTCTGTACTGTTCCACTGACCTGGTGTCTGTGTTTATGCCAGTACCATCCTGTTTTGATGACAACAGCTTTATAATCCTGCTTGAAATCCAGGAGTGTGTTGACTGCACCTCTTTCTCCAGGTTGCTTTGTGGATTTGGTGTCTTTTGTGATTCCATATAAGTTTGAGGACTGTTTTCTATTTCCTTGAATAATGACACAGGAATTCAGATAGGCATTTCATCACATCTGTCGATTGCTTTGGGTACGATGGACATGTTCACATAATTAACTCTTCCAGTTAAGGAGCATGGCGTATGCTACCATTTGTTTGTGTTGCCTTCCAAATCTTTGACCCATACATTCTGCCCCCCTCGACACACATATTTTTCATTTCTTTTCTGCCATGTGTTGAGTGTACTATGTCTTTCTCATTCTTGGTTACTTTTATTCCTAGATTTTTTTTATGGAATTGTAAATGGCATTGCTTTTTTAATTTCTCTTTGCGAAAGTGTGTCATCAGTATACAGAAATGCAAGAAGTTGGGTCATCTGGGTGGCTCCATAATGGAAGCGTCTACCTTCAGCTCAGGTCATGATCCCAGAGTTCTGGGATCGAGCCCCGTGTTGGGCTCCCTGCTTAGCAAGGGTCTGCTTTTCCCTCTTTCTGACACTCCCCCTGTTCGTGCTTTTTCTCTTCCTGTCAAATAAATAAATAAAATTTGAAAAAAATAATGACAACAGGTCTCTGCATATTGACTTTATATCCTGCAGCTTTCTTGAATTTTTTTATTCTAACAGGTTTTTTTTGTGGAATCTTTCGAGATTTCATGTCATTTGCAAATTGTGCCAGTTTTTCTGTATGGATTTCATATCTTTCTCTTTTTTTAAAATTGTTATTCACCCTACAGTACTTCATTTGTTTTTGATGTAGTGTTCCATGATTCATTGTTTGCATATAACACCTAGTGCTCATTATGACAAGTGCCCTCCTTTTTTTTTAAGAATTTATTTATTTATTCAACAGAGATAGAGACAGCCAGCGAGAGAGGGAACCCAAGTAGGGGGAGTGGGAGAGGAAGAAGCAGGCTCACAGCAGAGAGCCTGTTGTGGGACTCGATCCCATAACGCCAGGATCATGCCCTGAGCTGAAGGCAGACGCTTAACCGGTGTTCCACCCAGGTGCCCCCTGCCTTGTTAATTTTAACCATTCTAACTGGTGTAAGGTGGTATCTCATTGTCGTTTTGATTTGTATTTGCCTGATGGCAAGTGATGTGGAGCATTTTTTCATGTGTCTGTTGGCCATTTGTATGTCTTCTCTGGAGAAGAATCTCTTTGTGTCTTCTGCCCATTTTTTGGGTGTCGAGTTTGAGGAGTTCTTTATAGATCTTGGATACCAGCCCTTTATCTGTAATATCATTTGCAGATATCTTCTTCAATTCCATAGGTTGCCTTTTTGTTTTGTTGATCGTTTGCTTTGCCGAGCAGAAGTTTTTATCCTGATGAAGTGCCAATAATTCATTTTTGCTTTTATTTCCTTTGCCTTTAGAGATGTGGCTTGCAAGAAGTTATTGTGTCCAAAGTTGAAGAGTTCTTTTGATTTTGATATGATACAGGAATCCATTATCTTTCTTTCCTGATTGTATTCGAGTCCTCTGTCTTTCTTGGTGAGTCTACCTAAGTTTGTCAGTTTGTTTTTCTTTCCAAAAAAGGCAGCTCTCATTTTCATTGTTTTTTTTTTTTTGTCTTTTTCATCTCTGTTGGATTTATTTATGCCTTCCTTTTTGTTATTTCCTTATTTCTACTAATTTGGGGCTTTGTTGGTTGTTTTTTTTTTTTAATTCTTTACCACATAAATCAGGTTGTTTATTGGAGAGCATTCTCATGGATTGATGAAGACTTGAATTTCTATGAATATCCCCCATAAAGCTACTTTTGCTGCATCCCATAAGTTTTTATAGGTTGTCTTTTTCATCAGTGTCAAGGTACTTCTAAAATTTTTTTGATTTCTTCTTTGACTGTTGGTTCAGTAGCATGTTGTTAAATCTCCACATATTTTTTTAAGATTATTTAAGTATCTGACAGAGAGTGAGACAGCGAGAGAGGGAACGCAAGCAGCGGGGTGGGAGAGGGAGAAGCGGGCTTCCCACTGAGCAAGGAGCCTGATTCGGGGCTAGATCCCAGGATCCTGGGATCACGACCTGAGCTGAAAGCACATCCTTAACGACTGAGCCACCCAGGCCCCAAAAATCTCCACCTATTTTTGACTGTCCCATTTTTTTCTTGAGACTGATTTCTAGTTTCATATCATTGTGGTTGGACAAGATTTGAAGCAGAAGGTGAAGAGAGCATTCAGATGAAAGGTTTGTTTCCTGGAGGGTTTTCTGTGGGCAGACCATGAGTTCAGTGGGCAGGAGGAAGGTTTTATGAGATGGGGGGTGGGGATAACCCTTGTTAGAATTAATGACTACTACCATGCAGGCTGTGTGCTACCGTTCACACCATAGTCCTGATGGACTTGTACTTCATTAGAAATATTTTCTAGGAGGTGTAGGCATAGCCTTCACTTAAAGAAAGATGCCATGTGTGTTCATGGCATGACCCCAGGTCAGCAACCAGGATGTATGGTATTGTGGGGGATCAGAACCAGGCTTTCTGTGGGAAGTGACAGAAATAAGGTATGGTGAGCTCCATGACCATAGGTGAGGTCCCGAGTGTCCCACTTGGTGTTGGGTTCTATGGATCTGTCTCATCAGGTGCTGTGGAATTCAGGGACACCCTCCTGTCTGTGGATTTGTGTGGAGACAGGTAGACATCAGTGTCTGGCCAGGCACGAGGGTTGCACTGGACCACCACCAGTGGTGCAGCGTGAGGGGGAGCCACTGCTTGGTTTCCAGGAAAGCTGACCAGGGTCTGTGACCATGATTCCTAACAGCTGCAAGGGGAGAGGCTGCCGGGGGTGGTGCACACTTCCTAGAGTTGTGGTCAGGACTAGTCTGGAGCACAAAAAGTCAGCCACACCGGGCACAGAAGGCACCCAGTCAGTGTAGCTGTGGGCACTGCTCCCATGGTACTTTCGGGCCAGCTCAATGCAGCCACCTCCTGCTTTTCATCATCATCTTCAAGGTCATGTGCCTCTGCTCTTGCCCCATGGCTTCCGGCGTATTGTCCGTCCTCCATCTGGCCCTTGTCCCTCGTGCCCTGTGCAGTCCGATGCCAGGGTAGCCTTCTTGAGACAAATATCTGGCCCTGATGGAACACTTCCATGGATCTCCTGTGATGCGAGGATGATGCCCTGCCCTGGAAGGGGGCTGCTGGTCCCCAATCAGTAGAGCCATGTCTCCCTCTTCAGCATGGCCTGCCCTCCCCTCAGTCTTCTTCAGGGAAGCTCTCCCCACTTCCTGAGATGACAGCTCTGAACTTAAAAATGAATGTTATTTTACATATCTCTATGCCTTAATTCATCCATGGCATGTCTTTCAACCCCGTTAGTGGGTTTTTTCTTTTTTAGCAGTTCTGAAGGGCTGTCTGGTCAAGGAGGGGATGACCTGGGTGGGGCAGCTTTCCCTCTCATCTCCCTCAGCATGTCTCTGAGCCCTGGGGCCAGCTGTCCCAGTGAGGATTGTGGAACCCGAGCCAGCCCATCCTGAGCCCAGGCTGTGGCAGCTCATAGACTGATGCATGTTGGTGGGCAGGTGGCATGGGCCAGGGGTAGGCAGTGTCTCCTTCTCATTCCTTCCCTCCCTTCCTCCCAGAGGTAGCTCAGAGCAGCCTTCAACCCCTGCATCTCCAGATCCCTTGACTTATGCCTCCTGTGTTCAGCTGGTGACCTTGGAGTTTTGCATGGATTCTACCTCCCGTACCCTCTCCCGTAGCAGTTCCTGGATCAGGGGAGAGGTCGGACCCTTGTCTGTTTTTGGTCTTCTTCCTGTCCCGCACCAAGCCCACTCACATTTGCATCTTCCATGTATGTGCTTGGAAGCAAGCCCATCCATAGGGAACCTATTACCCAAATGGATCCAGGCAATGAACATTGAAGTAGAGATCCAGGATCCATAATAAACCTGCTCGGAAACCTGTCCCAAAGTCTGTGACTCTCTCACACTGAAACAGAAACAGTAATAGCTTTCTGGACTGTGAAGTGACATGTGTCTCTACTTCCAATCTTGAATGCATAGGTGCTGAGCCTGGACTGAAAAGGACCATGGCTCCCGTGGGCTGGAATCCATGGTAAGAACTCAGTGAAATCTGAATTTGAGGCATGGAGTGAATAATTATTGTAGAGTGAATCCTCCCAAGTAGGGCTTATGCACATTGCACAGGAAAAGCTTTTTCAAAGAGGTTCCTGAAAGAAAAATCTTGTTTAAAATTTATTTTAATTCCAGTAGAGCTAACATACAGTGTTACATTCGTTTCAGGTGTACAATAGAGTGATTCAGTAATTCTATATACTACTCAGTGGTCATCAAGAAAAGCGTCCTCTTAATCCCCTTCATCTATTTCACTCATCCCTCTATCCACCTCCTCTCTGGTAACCATCCGTTTCTTCTCTATTGTTAAGAGTTTGTATTTTGGTGTGTCTCCTTTTTCTCTTTTAGTTATTTATTTTTGTTTGTTTCTTAAATTCCCCATTAGAGTGACATCGTATGGTATTTGTCTTTCTCTGACTGACTGATTTTAGTTAGGATAATACTCTCTAGCTCCATCCATGTGTCTGCAAATGGCAAGGTTTCATTCTTTTTCAAGCCGAGTAATACTCCATTGTGTGTGTGTGTGTGTGTGTGTGTGTGTGTGTGTGTGTGTGTGAATACTCACATCTATCCTCTCATTTGTCAATTTTTCTACAGACACTTGGGTTGCTTCCATATTGTGATATTGTAAATAATGGTGCAAGAAACATAGGGGTGCACGTATCCTTTTAAGTTACTCTTTTCCTATTCTTTGGGTAAATACGAGTAGTGTGATTGTTGGATCGTAGGGTAGTTCTATATTTAATTTTTTGAGGAACCTTCATACTGTTTTCCACGGTGGCCACCACAGTTTGCATTCCCACCCACAGTTTGCGAGGATTCCCCTTTATCCACATCCTCCCAACACCTGCTCTTTGTTGTGCTTTTGATGTTAGCCATTCTGACAGGTTTGAGATATTACCTCATTGTCCTTTGGATTTACATTTTCCTGATGATGGGTGATGGTGAACATCTTTTCACGGGACTGTTGTCCATTTGTATTTCTTCTTTGGAGAAATGTCTGTCCATGTCCTCTGCCTATTTTTTAACTGGATTATTTGTTTTTTGGGGGGTCGAGTAGTATCAGTTGTATATGTTTTGGACACTATCCCTTTATTGCATATGATCTTTGCAAATATCTTCTCCCTTTGAGTAGGTTGTCTTATTATTTTTACATTTTCATTGTTCTTCTGCCGTGTGGAAACTTTTTATTTTGCTGTATTCCCAATAGTTTATTTTTGCTTTCATTTCCTTTGCCTCAGGTCACAGTCTAGAAAAACGTTGGTATGGTCCATGTCAAGAAGTTACTGTCTTCCCTCCTGTAGGATTTTTATGGATTCAGGTCTCATATTGAGGTCTTGAAACTGTTTTGTGTTTGTCTTTATTGTGTAAGAAAGCAGTCTAATTTCATTCTTTTGTGCGTAGCTGTCTAGTTTTCCCAACACCATTTGTTGTAGAGAATGTCCTTTTCCCTTTTGATATCGTTGCTTGCTTTGTGGAAGATTCATGGACCACATAATTGTGGGTTTCTGTCTGAACTTGTATCCTGTTCCTTTGGTCGCTGTGTCTATTTTTGTGCCGTACTGTCTTGTTAGGATGACTGCAGCTTTGTAGTATAACGTGAAATCTGAAATTGTGAGTCCTCCAGCTTTGTTTTTCTTTTCCACATTGCACTGGCTGTTCGGAATCTTTAGTGGTTCCATACAAATGTTTAGGATTGTTTATTCGAAGTCTTTTGTTCTTTAATTTAAATTCAGTTAGCCAACTTACAGTACATCATTAGTTTCAAATGTAGTCTTCAATAAATTTTCAGTTGTGTGTAACACCCAGTGCTCATTGTATCGTGTGACCTCCTTAATGCTACTCACCCAGTTACATCCCCCCCAACTTCTCCTCCCACATTCATCAGTTTCTTGCGATAGTTATGAGTCTATCATGGGTTTTCTCCCTCTCTGATGACTTCCCATTCTATTTTCCCTTCCTTCCCCTATGGTCTTCTTCCTTGTTTCTGATATTCCACATAGGAGTGAAAGCATATGATCATTGTCTTTCTTTCATTGACTTATTCCACTCAGCATAATACCCTCCAGCTCCACCCAGGTCGGTGTGATGGTAAGTATTCATCCTTTCTGATGGCTGAGTAATATTCCATTATATATATGATCCACATCTTCTTTATCCATTCATCTATCCATGCTCATCTGCACTCCTTCCACAGTTTGTCTATTATGGATATTGCTGCTATGAACACTGGGGTGCATGTGTCCCTTCTTCACTACCTCTGTCTCTTTGGGGTAAATACCCAGTAGTGCAATTCCTGGGACATAGGGTAGCTATATTTATAACTTCTTGAGGAAACTCTGTACCATTTTCAATAGTGGTTGTACCGGACTGCATTCGTATAGGGGTGTAAGAGGGTTCCCATTTCTCCACATCCTCTCCAACATGTATAGTTTCATGTCTTCTTATTTTTAGATATTCGGCCTCGTGTTATATGGCATTTATAGGGGTTTAGATTTGCATTTCCCTAAAGCCAAGTGATATGAAGCATTTCTGCATGTATCTTTTGGTCACCAGTACGTCGTCATCAGTGAAGTGACTTCCCATTTTAATCCATCTCAAGACCTAAAGCTGGGTAAGGCTCTGAAGCTGGATGATGCCATTGGTTGGAAGTGTGGAGAATTTCAAAAGATCTCCATGGAGAGCAAGTTTAAAGGTCAGTGTGAAGCTACTAATTGGATCCGGGGAGATCTCTGAAAGTGGGGGTTGCCTGGGATGGGCTGAGGGGGGCCCTCCGATTTTCCAATGAATCCTTTCTACAGCCCCAAATGGACAGTTTCCTGCCGTGGGGCAGGCTGATTCCTCTAGTCGTGCAGAGGTGAGCCCAATGCCTGGTGCCTTGGAGGCATGCAAACGGGGAGGGACCCTCAGCTGAGGACCCAGGGTTAGGTTAGGCCTCAAGAGACAGCAGGTCCGAACTGCCCAGTGCTCAGAGAACTCCCCGGCCGAGTGACATGACGGCACAATGGCCGGTGAGTGTGAGCCTTGGGGTTTCATCTGGAAGGGCCCACAAAGTTCAGGGTACACCTGAAGGGGCTCTCAGCGGGTGCCCCAATTCTCTTGCCCTGAATGCTCTGTTGTTCCCCAAAATGGTGGAGTTAACTGTGGGCTGCAGGCTGAGTCCTACGGTGGGGCTTGGGTGTCCCCAATCCCCCGGAGTGTGGTGCCAGGACCCTAGGGAGGGACCCCTCTGTGGCCAACCTAGGGTAAGGGTTAGGGTCCAGGAGCCCAGCAGGGACAATCTGCAAGCTGTGCGGCGAGCTCTGTGGAGGGCTGAGAGGAGGCCATGGGCGAGGGTGAGAATGGGCCTCAGGGTTGGGGAACGGGGGGGGGGCTGCCAAAGGTAGGGATGGGCTCCGGGGGCCTCCCCAAGTTCTCGTGCCCTGTAGGCTCCGTAGAGCCCCAAGGGGCACGTTTTCCTGTCGGTTGGCAAGCTGAGTCCTGCGGTGGGGCACAGATATCCCAATTCCCCAGGTCTGCGGTGTAAGGCTCCTGGGGAGACCCCCAAACCTGCGGCCAGGCTAGGGCTAGCGTTAGGCCCCAGGAGCCCCTCAGGCCCAATCTGCTGGCTGTATGTCGAGCTACACAGGCTTAGGTGAGGGTGTGGGGAGGGTGAGCATGGGCCTCAGGGTTGGGGTGCGGGTGGCCGCCGATGTTCACTGGTGGCTCAGGAGGGCCCTCCTGGTTCTCCCGCCCTGAATGTTCTATGGCCTCCCAAGGTGCACGGTTTCCTGGAGGGTGGCAGACTGAGTCCTGCTGTGGGGCTCAGGTGTACTGAGTCCCCGCAACTGTGGCTCCAGGCTCCTGGGGAGGGGCCCCTCCACAGATGAACTAGGGTTATGGTTGGGGCCCAGGAACCCCGCAGGCCAGATCTGCCCACTATGTGGTGAGCTCTGCCGCGGGCTGAGGTGAGGGTGCGGGGTGGGGTGAGCATGGGCTTCAAGGTTGAGTTTAGGGATCGCCGAAGTTCGCCGGGGGCTCTGGGGGCCCTCCTGGTTCTCCCACCCTGAATGCTCCACAGCCTCCCAAGGGGCACGGTTTCCTGCGGGCTGGCAGGCTTTGTCCTGCAATGGGACTCAGGTGTCCCCAGTCCCTGGGGCTGCGGCACCGGGCCCCAGGGGAGGGGCCCTACCCAGCCGAACTAGGGTCAGGTCTAGGTCCCAGGAACCCGGCAGGCCTGATCTGCCTGCTCTGCGACGAGCTCAGTGGCAAGCTGAAGGGAAGGCGTGGGGCGGGATGAGCGTGGGCCTCAGGGTTGGGGTGTAGGGGGTCGCCGAGGATCACTGGGGGCTCAGGGGGGCCCTACCAGTTCTCATGCAGGGGATGCTCTGTGGCGCCCCAAGGGGCATGGTTTCCTGAGGGGTGGCAGGCTGAGTCCCGTGGTGGGGCTCAGGTGTACCCAATCCCCGGGGTTAGGGTACGGATTAGGGTATGGGTTAAGGTTAGGGTATGGGTTACGGTTAGGGTATGGGTGAGGGTAGGGGTTAGGGATAGGGTAAGGAGAGGGTACTGATTAGGGTTGGGTTTAGGGGTTACAGGTTGGAGGTTATGGGTTAGGGTACAGATTAGGGTTTAGGGTATGGGTTAGGGTTTAGGGTTTCGGTTTAGGGTTAGGGTTAGGGTTGGAGTACGGGTTAGGTTTAGGGTACGGGTTAGGGTTAGGGTACGGGTTAGGGTGCGCATTAGGGTACAGTTTAGGGTACAGGTTAGGGTACGGTTTAGGGTAAGTGTTGGCGTACCGATTTGTGTATGGTTTAGGGTACGGATTAGGGTTAGGGTACAGTTTAGGGTTATGGTACAGGTTAGGTTACGGTGTAGGTTTAGGGTTAGGGTACGGGTTAGGGAACGTGTTAGGGATAGGTATAGGGTACGGGTTAGGGTTAGGGTATGGGTTAGTGTCTGAGTTAGGGATAAGGGACGGGTTAGGGTATGGGTTATGGTACAGGTTAGGGTATGGGTTAAGGTTAAGGTAAAGGTACTGGTTAGGGTTAGGGTACGGGTTACGGTTTAGGGTTTAGGGTTACAGTTAGGGTATGGGTTAGGGTTAGGTTTCGGGTAGGGTTAGGGTACGGGTTATGGTACGAGTTAGGGTATGGGTTAAGGTCAGGATTTAGGGTTAAGGTTAGGGTTCGGGTTAGGGTACTTGTTAGGGTTACGGTTAGGTTTAGGGTATGGTTTAAGTTACAGGTTAGGGTACAGTTTACGGTTAAGGTTAGGGTACGGGTTAAGGGTACGGGTTAGAGTACGTGTTAGGGTTATGGTTAGGGTTAGGGTACAGGTTAGGGTTAGGGTTAGGGTACGGGTTAGAGTTAGGGTTAGAGTATGGGTTAGGGTCCGGGTTAGTGTTAGGTTTAGGGTTAGGTTAGGGTTAGGGTAAGGATTAGGGGTTAGGGTTAGGTTTAGGTTAGGGGTTAAGGTTTAGGGTTTAAGGTTAGGCGTTAGGGTTTAGGGTTAGGGTTAGACCCCAGTAGGCCAGCAGGACTGATGCGCCGGCTGTGCGGCGAGCGGAGGAGTGGGCCGAGGTGAGGGTGCTGGCGAGTGGGAGTATGGTATCCAGTGTTTTGGCGCCGGGGGCCTTTTAACGTCGCTAGAGGCTCGGAGGGCCCTGCCCTTTCTCCCGCCCTGAATGACCAGTGGAGCCCCTAGCAGCCCGGGTGGTGGCGGGGTGGCAGTGTGAGTCTGGCACTGCGGTTTGGGGGTCCCCAATGCCGTGTGTTGTAGCGCAAGGCCCTTTGGGAGTGGCCCCTCTGGGCCGTCCTAGGGTTAGTGTTAGCAACCAGGAGTCCAGCAGGCATGATCCACCATCTGTGTGGTAGCGGAGGACTGGATCAAGGTGAAGGCGCCGGCGTGCTGGAATGTGAGCCCAAGAATTTTGGCACGGGGGGCCTCTGAAGGTCTCTGGGGGCTAGGAGGGCCTTGCCCGTTCTCCCACCCTGAATGAACGGCGGCGCCCCTAGCAGCCCGGGTGGCGGCGGGTCGGCAAAGTGAGTCCTGGCTGGGGCTCGGGGGTCCCCAATCCCAAGCGTTGCGGCACCAGGACCCTTGGGAGGGGCCCCATGGGGTCCGACCTAGGGTTAGGGTTAGCCCCCAGGAGGCCGGCAGGCCCGATCCGCCCGCTGTGCATGGAGTGGAGGGGCGGGCCAAGGTGAGGGTGCTGGGGAGCGGGAGCTTGGGAGCCCACGTTTTTGCGTGGGGGGCCTTCGAAGGTCAGCGGGGGCTCGGAGGTCCCTGCCCGTTCTCCTGTCCTGATTGACCGGTGGTCCCCTAGTGGCTTGGGTGCCTGAAGGGCAGCAGGGTGAGTCCGGCACTTGAACACGGGGTCCCCATCCCCAGCGTTGTGACGCCAGGCCCCTTGGGAAGGGCCCCTCGGGGGCGGACCTATGGTTAGGGTTAGCCCCCAGGAGCCACGCAGGCCGGATACACCACCTGTGCATCGAGCGGAGAGTTGGGCCGAGGTGAGGGTGCTGGTGAACATGAGCCTGGGCCCAAGCGTTTTTGTTCTGGGCGCCTTTGAAGGTCGGCGGGGGTTCAGAGGGCCCTGCCAGTTCTCCCACTCTGAATGAATGGCGGCGCCCCTAGCGGCCCGTGTGGGGTGGAGCGGCAGCGTGCATCCGGCGCTGGGGCTTGGGGGTCCCCAATCCCAGGCGTTGTGGCTCCAGGCCTCTTAGGATGAGACCCTCAGGGGCCGTCCTAGGGTTAGGGTTAGCGCCCAGGAGGCCGGCAGGCCCGAGTCGCTGGCTGTGCGAGGAGCGGAGGTGCGGGCCGAGTTGAGGGTGCTGGTGAACATGAGCCTGGGCCCAAGTGTTTTGATTCGGGGAGACTTGGAACATAGGTGGGGGCTCGGAGATCCCTGCCCCTTCTCCCACCCTGAATGAACGGTGGCGCCCCTAGCGGCCCGTGTGGGGCGGAGCAGCAGCGTGCATCTGGCGCTGGGGCTTGGGGGTCCCCAATCCCCGGCGTTGTGGCGCCAGGCCCCTTGGGAGAGGCCCCTCTGGTGCAACCTAGGGTTAGGTTTAGCCCCCAGGAGGCCAGCAGGCCCTATTCGCCAGCTGTGTGGAGAGTGGAGTGGCGGACCGAGGAGAGGGCGCTGGTGAGTGGGAGGGTGGGCCTGGGTGTTTTTGCGCGGGGGGGGCCTTCGAAGGTCGCTGTGTCTCCAAGGGCCCTGCCTGTTATCCCGACCTGAATGAACGGCAACACCCCAGGCCCCCGGGTGGCGGCTGGGCAGCAGGGTGAGTCAGGTGCTGAGGTTCGGGGTCCCCAATCCCCGGCGTTGCGTCGCCAAGCCCCTTGGGAGGGGACCCTTGGGGATCATGTAGGGTTATGGTTAACCCCAGGAGGCCGGTGGACCTGATCAGCTGCTGTGCGGCACGCGGAGGTTTGGGACGAGGTGAGGGCACTGGCGAGACTGAGCATGAGCAAAGAGTTAGTGTCTGCGGGGGCTCCGAGGACCTGCCCGTTCTCCCGCTCAGAATGACCGGTGGGGCCCCTAGCGGCAGGGGTGGATGAAGGGCAGCAGGGTGAGTCCACACTTGGGCTTGGGGTCCCCATCCCCGGCGTTGCGGCACAAGGCCACTTGGGAAGGGCCCCTCGGGGGCCGACCTACAGTTAGGTTTAGCCCCCAGGAGGCCAGCAGTCCCGGTACACCACCTGGGCGTCGAGCGGAGAGTTGGGTTAAGGTGAGGGTGCTGGTGAACATGAGCCTGGGCCCAAGCGTTTTGGTTCGGGGCGCCTTCGAAGGTGGGCGGGGGTTCGGAGGGCCCTGCCAGTTCTCCCACCATGAGTGAATGGCGGCGCCCCTGGCGGCCCGTCTGAGGCGGGGCGGCAGGGTGCATCCGGTGCTGGGGCTTGTGGGTCCCCAATCCCCGGCGTTGCGATGCCAGGCCCCTTGGGAAGGGCCCCTCGGGGGCCGACCTATGCTTAGGGTTAGCCCCCAGGAGGCCAGCAGGCCTGATCAGCTGGCTGTGCGGTGTGCGGAGACGTGGTCCGAGGTGAGGGCACTGGCGAGCGGGAGCGTGGGCCCGGGCGTTTTGGCACGGTGGGCCTTTGAAGGTCGCCGTATCTCAGAGCGCCCTGCCCATTCTCCCACCCTGAATGAACGGCAGCACCCCAAGCCCCCGGGTGGTGGCTGGGCGCCAGGGTGAGTCCTGTGCTGAGCCTTGGGGTCCCCAATCCCCACTGTTGCGGAGTCAGGCCCCTTGGGAGGGGCTCCTCCTGGGCCGACCTAGGGTTAGAGTTAGCACCCAGGAGGCCGGCAGGCCCAATCCTCTGGCTGGGCGGCGAGAGGTGCGTGGGCCCAGGTAAAGGCTCTGGCGAGCAGAAGCATGGGTCCCTGTATTTTGGCGCAGGAGGCTTCAAATGTTGCTGGTTTCTCCAGGGCCCTGTCAGTTCTCCTGCCCTAAATGACTGGCGGCGCCCCTAGTGGCCCGGGTGGCAGCGTTGTGGGAGGGTGAGTCTGGCTCTGGGGCTTGGGGTCCCAGATCCCCGGTGTAGTGGCACCAGGACCCTTGGGAGGGGCCCCTGGGGGGCCGACGTAGGGTTAGGGTTACCCCAAGGAGACCATGAGGCCTAATCCGCACGCTGTGAGGTGAGCAGAGGTGTGGGCTGAGGTGAGGGCACTGGGGAGCGGGAGCGTGGGCAGCAGCGTTTTGGGGCGGGGAGCCTTTGAAGGTCACTGGTGGCTTGGAAGGCCCTGCCCTTCTCTCACCCTCTATGACTGGCGGCGCCCCTAGCGGCCTGGGTGGGGACAGTGCGGCAGGGTGAGTCTGGCTCTGGGGCTCTGAGTCACCAATCCCCAGCGTTGCAGAGCTAGGACGCTTGGGATGTCCCCTCAGGGCTGACCTAGGGTTTTGGTTAGCTGCCAGGAGCCCGGCAGGCCCTATCCACCAGCTCTGAAGCAAGCGGAGGGGCGGGCCGAGGTGAGGGCGCTGGTGAGCAGTATTCTGGGAGCCAACGTTTTTGCGCGGGGAGACTTCAAAGGTCAGCGTGGGCTCGGAGGGCCCTGCCCGATCTCCTGCCCTGATTGACTGGCGGGGCCTCTAGCGGCTCGGGTGGCTGAAGGGCAGCAGGGTGAGTCCGGCACATGGGCTCGGGGTCCCCATACCGAGCGTTGCGACGCCAGGCCCCTTGGGAAGGGCCCCTCGGGGGCCGACCTATGGTTAGGGTTAGCCTCCTGGAGCCCCGCAGGCCCGATACACCACCTGTGCGTCGAGGGGAGAGCTGGGCCGAGGTGAGAGTGCTGGTGAACATGAGCCTGGGCCCAAGCGTTTTGGTTCCGGGCGCCTTCGAAGGTGGGCGGGGGTTCGGAGGGCCCTGCCAGTTCTCCCACCATGAGTGAATGGCGGCGCCCCTAGCGGCCCGTCTGAGGCGGGGCGGCAGGGTGCATCCGGTGCTGGGGCTTGTGGGTCCCCAATCCCCGGCGTTGCGATGCCAGGCCCCTTGGGAAGGGCCCCTCGGGGGCCGACCTATGCTTAGGGTTAGCCCCCAGGAGGCCAGCAGGCCTGATTGGCTGGCTGTGCGGTGTGCGGAGACGCGGTCCGAGGTGAGGGCGCTGGCGAGCGGAAGCGTGGACCCGGGCGTTTTGGCGCGGTGGGCCTTTGAAGGTCGCCCTGTCTCAGAGAGCCCTGCCCATTCTCCCACCCTGAATGAATGGCAGCATCCCAAGCCCCCGGGTGGTGGCTGGGCGCCAGGGTGAGTCCTGTGCTGAGCCTTGGAGTCCCCAATCCCCACTGTTGCGGCGCCAGGCCCCTTGAGAGGGGCTCCTTCTGGGCCGACCTAGGGTTAGAGTTAGCACCCAGGAGGCCGGCAGGCCCAATCCTATGCCTGGGCGGTGAGAGGTGCGCGGGCCCAGGTAAAGGCTCTGGCGAGCAGAAGCATGGGTCCCTGCATTTTGGCGCGGGAGTCTTCAAATGTTGCTGGTTTCCTTAGGGCCCTGTCAGTTCTCCCGCCCTGAATGACCGGCGGCGCCCGTAGCGGCCCGGGTGGCAGCGTTGTGGGAGGGTGAGTCTGGCTCTGGGGCTTCGGGTCCCAGATCCCAGGCGTACGGGCACCAGGACCCTTGGGAGGGGCCCCTGGGGGGCCGACGTAGGGTTAGGGTTAGCCCCAAGGAGACCGTGAGGCCCAATCCGCACGCTGTGAGGCGAGCAGAGGTGTGGGCCGAGGTGAGGGCACTGGGGAGCGGGAGCGTGGGCACCAGCGTTTTGGCGCGGGGAGCCTTTGGAGGTCACCAGTGGCTTGGAAGGCCCTGACTTTCTCTAACCCTCTATGACCAGCGGCGCCCCTAGCGGCCTGGGTGGGGACAGTGCGGCAGGGTGAGTCTGGCTCTGGGGCTCTGACTCACCAATCCCCAGCATAGCAGAGCCAGGCCCCTTGGGATGTCCCCTCAGGGCCGACCTAGGGTTTTGGTTAGCTGCCAGGAGCCCGGCAGGCCCTATCCACCGGCTCTGAAGCAAGCGGAGGGGCGGGCCGAGGTGAGGGCGCTGGCGAGCAGGATCCTGGGAGCCAACGTTTTTGCGCGGGGAGCCTTCAAAGGTCAGCGTGGGCTCGGAGGGCCCTCCAGTTCTCCCACCCTGAATGAATGGCGGCGCCCCTAGCGGCCCGTGTGGGGTGGGGCGGCAGCGTGCATCCGGCGCTGGGGCCTGGGGGTCCCCAATCCCCGGAGTTGCGGCTCCAGGCCCCTTAGGAAGGGAGCTTCAGGGGCTGTCCTAGGGTTAGGGTTAGCGCCCAGGAGGCCGGCAGGCCCGAGTCGCCTGCTGTGCGAGGAGCGGAGGTGCGGGCCAGGTTGAGGGCGATGCCCAGCAGGAGGGTGGTCCCCAGCATTTTGGCGCCCTGGGCCTTCGAATGTTGCCATGGCTCGGAGGGCCCTGCCCTTTCTCCTGCCCTGAATAACCAGCGACGGCCCTAGCGGCTCCGTTGGCAGTGGGGCGGCAGGGTGAGTCCCGCGCTGGGGCTTGGGGATCCCCAATCCCCAGCGTTGCGGGGCCAGGCCCCTTGGGAGGGGCTCCTCGTGGGCCGACCTAGGGTTAGAGTTAGCACCCAGGAGGCCGGCAGGCCCAATCCTCTGGCTGGGCGGCGAGAGGTGGGTGGGCATAGGTAAAGGCGCTGGCGAGCGGGAGCCTGGGCCCCTGCATTTTGGCGCGGGAGGCTTCAGATGTCTCCGGTTTCTCCAGGGCCCTGTCCCTTCTCCCGCCGTGAATGACTGGCGGCGCCCCTTGTGGCATGGGTGGCGGGGTTGCGGCAGGGTGAGTCTGGCTCTGGGGCTTGGGGTCCCCGATCCCTGGTGTAGCGGCACCAGGACCCTTGGGAGGGGCCCCTGGGGGGCCGACCTAGGGTTCGGATTAGCCCCCAGGAGGCCAGCAGGCCCTATCTGCCCGCTGTGTGGCGAGTAGAAGGGCGGGCCGAGGTGAGGGCGCTGGGGAGTGGGAGCGTGGGCACCAGCGTTTTGGTGTGGGGAGCCTTTGAAGGTCACCATGGGCTCAGAAGTCCCTGCCCCTTCTCTCTCCCTGAATGACCAGCGACGCCGCTAGCGGCTCCGTTGGCGGTGGGGTGGCAGGGTGAATCCCACGCTGCGGCTCGGGGATCCCCAATCCCCGTTGTTGCAGCGCCAGGCCCCTTGGGAGGGGCCCCTTGGGTGCGACCTAGTGTTAGGGTTAGCACCCAGGAGGCCGGCAGGCCCGATTCGCCAGCTGTACGGCGAGCGGAGTGTCGGGCGGAGGTGAGGCCACTGGCAAGCAGGAGCCCGGGCCCAGGAGTTTTCGCGGGGGGGTCCTTCGAAGGTTGCCGAGTGCTCGAAGTGCCGTACACGTTCTTCCGCCCTGAATGACAGGCGGCTACCCTAGCGGCCCAGTTAGAGGAGGGGTGGTAGGGTGAGTCTGGCGCTGGGGCTCGGGGTCCCCAGTCCTCGGCGTTGGGGTGCCAGTCCCCTTCGGAAGGGCTCTAGGGGGCCGACCAAGCATTACTGTTAGCCCACAGGAGGCCGGCAGACCCAATCCACCGGCTGTGCGGCGAGCGGAGGGGCGGACCGAGGTGAGGGCACTGGGGAACGGAAGTGTTGGGTGAAGCGTTTTGCCTGGGGGGGCTTTCGAAGGTCGTTGGGGACTTGGAGGGCCCTGCCTGTTCTTCCTCCCTAAATGACCATAGGGGCCCCTAGCGGCCCCGGTGGCAGTGGAGCAGCAAAGTGAGTCCGGAGCTGCTGCTCGGGGGTCACCAATCCCCAGCATTGCAGCCCCAGGCCTCTTGGGAGGGCCCCCTCAGGTGCCGACCTAGGGTTAGGGTTACCCCCAGGAGGCCGGGAAGCCCGGTCTGCCGGCTGTGTGGCGAGCGGAGGGGCAGGTTGAGATGAGGGCGTTGGCGAGTGGGAATGTGGGACCAAAGTTTTAGAGGGAGGGTCCTAGAAGGTCGCCAGGGGCTCAGAGGGTCCTGCCCGTTCTCCCTCCCTGAATGACCGACGGTGCCCCTCACAGTACTGGTGGCAGCGGGGCAGCAGGGTGAGTCTGGCACTGGGTCTCGGGGGTCCCCAATGCCCGGCGTTGTGTCGCCAGGACCTTGGGAAGGGCCATTTGGGGGTCGACCTTGGGTTAAGTTAGCCCCCAGGAGGCCCACAGGCCCGATCCGCCAGCTATGCGGCGAGCGGAGGGGTGGTGCAAGGTATGGGCACAGGCGAGCAGGAGCTTGGGCCCAATCGTTTTGGCACGGGGGTCTTCGAAGGTCACCAGGGCCTTGGAGGGCCCTGCCTGTTTTCCCGCCCTGAATGACTGATGGTGCTCCTAGCAACCGGGGTGGCGGCGGGGTGCCACGGTTAGTCCCGCGCTGGGGCTCGGGGTCAGCAATCCCAGCCGTTGTGGCGCCAGGCCCCATCAGAGGGGCCCCTCGGGGGCTGACCTAGGGTTAGGTTTAGCCACCAGAAGCCCGGCGGGCCTGATCCACTGGCTATCCGGTGAGCGGAGGGGCAGGACAAAGTGAGGGCGCTGGCATGCGGGAGCCTGGGTTCAAGCGTTTTGGCGCGGGGTATCTTTGAAGTTTGCCGGGGGCTCAAAGGGCCCTGCCCGTTTTCCAGCCTTGAATATCCAGCGGCAACCCTAGCGGCCCGGGTGGCGGCGGGGCGGCAGGGTGAGTCCGGCGCTGGGGCACGGGGTTCCCCAATCCCCGGCGTTATGGCGCCAGGCCCCTTGGGAGGGGCCCTTTGAGGACAGAACTAGGGTTAGGGTTAGCCCCCAGTAGGCCAGCAGGCCCTATCCGCCAGCTGTGCGTTGAGCGGAGGGGTGGGCCGAGGTGAGGGCTCTGGAGAGCGGGAGCGAGGGCCCAAGCGTTTTGGCGTGGGGGGACTTCGATGGTTGCCGGGGGCTCGGAGGGCCTTGCCCATTCTGTCGCCGTGAATGACCGGCGGCGCCCCTACCAGCCCGGGTGGCAGCGGGGCAGTAGGGTGAGTCTGGCGCTGGGGATCGGGGGTTCCCGATCCCCAGCATTGCTGCGCCAGGCCCCTTGGGAAGGGCCCCTAGTGGGCCAAGCTAGGAATAGGGATAGTCCCCAGGAGGCCGGCAGGCCCGATCCGCTGGCTGTGAGTCTAGCGGAGGGACGGGCCAAGGTGAGGGCGCTGGCGCGTGGGAGCATGGGCCCAAGCGTTTTGGCGCGGGGGGCCTTCGAAAGTTGCCTGGGGCTCAGAGGGCCCTGCCCCTTCTCCCGCCCTGAATGACCAATGGCACCCCTAGCGGACCGTGTGGCAACGGGGCAGCAGGGTGACTCTGGCGCTGGGGCTTGGGGGTCCACAATCCCTGGCGTTGCGGCGCCAGGTGCCTTGGGAGGGGCCCCTCATGGGCTGACCTATGGTTAGGGTTAGCCCCCAGGAAGCCAGCAGGCCTGATCGGCCAGCTTTGCGGTGAGCGGAGGGGCAGGCCGAGGTGAGGGCGCTGACAAGTGGGAGTGTGGGCACAAGCGTTTTGTTGAGGGGGGCCTTCAAAGGTCGCCCGTGGCTCGGAGGGCCCTTCCTGTTCTCACGCCCTGAATGACCGATGGTGCCGCTAGCGGCCCGTGTGGCGGGGGGGCGGCATGGTGAGTCCGGCTCTGTGGCTCAGGGGTCAGCAATCCCAGGCGTTGTCGTGCCAGGCCCCATTGGACTGGCCCCTCGGGGGACGACCTAGGGTTAGGGTTAGCCCCCAGGAGGCCGGCAGGTCCCATCCGCCAGCTGTGCGGCGAGTGGAGGGGTGGGCCGAGTGAGGGCGCTGGCGAGCGGGAGCGTGGGCCGAAGCATTTTGTCGCGGGGGTCCTTCAAAGGTCTCCAGGGGCTCAGAGGGCCCTATCTGTTCTCCCGCCCTGAATGACAATTGGCTCCCCTAGTGGCCCGGGTGTGGCGGGGCAGCAAGGTGAGTCCGGCGCTGGGGCTCAGGAGTCCTCAATCCCTGGCGTTGCAGCGCCATGCCCCTTGGGATGGGCCCCTAGGGGGCCTACCTAGGGTTAGGGTTATCCACCAGGAGTCTGGGAGGCCCAATCCGCCAGCTGTGCGGCGAGCGGAGTGGCGGACTGAGGTAAGGGCACAGGTGAGCGGGAGCGTGGGCCCAAAGCGTTTTGGTGCGGGGGGCCTTCAAAAGTCTCCGGTGGCTCGGAGGGCCCTGCCCGTTCTCCCTCCCTGAATGACTGGCGGTGCCCCTAGCGGCCCAGGGGGCGGTAGGGCGGGAGGGTGAGTCTGGCGCTGGGGCTCGGGAGTCCCCTATCCCAGGTATTGTGGCAATAGGAACCTGGGATGGGCCCCTCGGGGGCCCACCAAAGGTTAGGGTAACACCCAGGAGGCTGGCAGTCCCGATCCACAAGCTGTGCAGCGAGCGGAGGGGCGGACCGAGATAAGGGCACAGGGAGCTGGAGCATGGGCCCAAGCGTTTTGGCACGGGGGGGCCTTCGAAGGTCGCCAGGGGCTCGGAGGGATCTGCCCGTACTCCCTCCCTGAATGACCGACAGTGCTCCTAGCGGCCCGGGTGGCGGCAGGGCAACACAGTGAGTCCAGCGCTGGGGTTCGGGGGTCCCCAATACCCAGGGTTGCGGCGCCAGGCCCCTTGGGATGGGCCCCTCGAGGGCCGACCTAGGGTTAGGCTTAGGCCCCAGGAGGTCGGCAGTCCCTATCATCCGGGTGTGCAGCGAAGGGTGGGCCGAGGTGAGGGCGCTAGCAAGTGGGAGCGTGTGTCCAAACGTTTTGGCGCGGGGGGCCTTCAAAGGTCGCCGGAGGCTCGGAGGGCCCTGCCCGTTCTCCCGCCCTGAATGACCGGCGGCACCCCTAGTGGCCCGGGTAGCAGCGGGGTGACACGGTGAGTCTGGCACTGGGGCACGGGGGTCCCCAATGCCCTGTGTTGCGGAGCCAGTCCCCTTGGGATATGCCCCTCGGGGGCCGACCTATGGTTAGGGTTAGCCCCTAGGAGTCCAGCGGGCCTGATCCGCCCGCTGTTTGGAGAGCGGAGGGGCGGGCCGAGGTGAGGGCGCTGGCGAGCGGCAGCATTGGCCCAAGCGTTTTGGCATGGGGTCCTTCGAAAGTCGCTGGGGGCTCGGAGGGCCCCGCCCGTACTCCCACCCTGAATGACCGGCAGCGCCACTAGCGGCCCGCGTGGCGGCAGGGTGGCACGGTTAGTCCAGCGCTGGGGCTCGGGTGTCAGCAATCCCAGGCGTTGTGGCGCCAGGCCCCATTGGACGGGCCCCTCGAGGGCCGACCTAGGGTTAGGGTTAGCCCACAGGAGGCCTGCAGGCCTCATCAGCCGGTTGTGCGGTGAGCGGAGGGGAGGGCCAAGGTGATGGTGCTGGCGATGGGGAAGTTGGGCCCAAGCGTTTTAGCGAGGGAGGTATTCGAAGGTTGCCTGGGGCTCAGAGGGCCCTGCCCCTTCTCCCTCCTTGAATGACCGGTGGTGCCCCTACCATCCCACTTGGCGGTGGGGCAGCAGGGAGAGTCTGGCGCTGGGGCTCGGGTGTCCCCAATCCCCGGTGTTGCGGCGCAAGGCTCCTTGGGCGGGGCCCCTCGTGGGCCGACCAAGTGTTAGGGTTAGCCCCCAGGATGCCGACAGGCCTGATCTACAGCCTGTGCGGCAAGTGGAGGAGTGGGCTAAGATGTGGGTGCTGGGGAGCAGGAGCGTGGGCCCAAGCATTTTCGCAAGTGCGGCCTTCAAATGTCGCCAGGGGCTTGAAGGTCCCTGCCTGTTCTCCCGCACTGAATGACTGGTGGCGCCCCTAGCGGCTCCGGTGGTGTCGGGTCGGCAGGGTGAGTCCAGCGCTGGAGCTCGGGGTCCCCAAAATCCGGCGTTGCTGCGCCAGGCCCCTTGGGAAGGCCCGCTCGGGGGTCGACCTAGGGTTAGGGTTACCCCCAGGAGGCCAGTAGGCCCGATCTGCCAGCTGTGCGACGAGCGGAGGGGCGGGCTGAGATGAGAGCACTGGCCAGCGGGGAATGTGGGCCCAAGCATTTTGGCACGAGGCGCCTTCAAAGGTCACCAGGGGCTTGGAGGGCCCTGCCCATTCTCCTGCTCTGAATGACCGACGGCATCCCTTGTGGCCCGGTTGGCAGTGGGGCGGCAGGGAGAGTGTGGCACTGGGGCTCGGGGTTCCCCAATCCCCGGCTTTGCGGCGCCAGGGCCTTTGGGAGGGACCCCTTGGGGACGGACCTAGGGTTAGGTTTAGCCCCCGGGAGGCCGGCAGGCCCGATCTGCCGGCTGTGTGGCGAGCGGAGGGGCGGGCCGAGATGAGGGTGCTGGCGAGCGGGAACATGGGCCCAAGCGTTTTGGCGCGAGTAGCCTTCGAAGGTCGCCAGGGGCTAAGGGGGCCTTGCCCGTTCTCCCTCCCTGAATGACCAGCAGCGCCTCTACCAGCCCGGTTGGTGGCGGGGAAGCAAGGTGAGTCCGGTGCTGGGGCTCAGGGGTCCACAATCCCCGGCATTGCAGCAGCAGGTGCCTTGGGAGGGGCCCCTCGTGGGCCAATCTAGGGTTAGGGTTAGCCCCCAGGAGACCGTCAGGCCAGATCAGCCAGCTTTGCGGTGAGTGGAGGGGCGGGCTGAGGTGAGGGCGCTGACAAGCGGTAGCGTGGGCACAAGCGTTTTGATGCGGGGTGCCTTCGAAGGTCGCCCGTGGCTCGGAGGGCCCTGCCTGTTCTCACGCCCTGAATGACCGGCGGTGCAGCTAGGGGCCTGGGTGGCAGTGGGGCGGCACAGTGAGTCTGGCGCTGGGGCTCAGTTGTCCCCAATCCCTTGTGTTGCGGCTCCAGGCCCCTTGGGATGGGCCCCTAGGGGGCCTACATGGGGTTAGGGTTAGCCCCCAGGAGGCTGGGAGGCCCAATCCGCTGGCTGTGCGGTGAGCGGAGGGGCAGGCCGAGGTAAGGGCGATGGCGAGTGGGAGCGTGGTCCCAAGCGCTTTGGCACGGGGGGCCTTCGAAAGTCGCTGGGGGCTTGGAGGGCCCTGCCGTTCTCCCGCCCTGAATGACCGGTGGTGCCCCTTGTGGCCCAGGTGGCGGTGGGGGCATGGTGAGTCTGGCGCTGGGGCTCAGGAGTCCCCAATACTCGTCATTGCGGTGCCAGGCCCCTTGGGAGGGGCCACTAGGGGGTAGGCCTAGGGTTCGGGTTAGCCCCCAGAAGGCCCGCAGGCCCGATCCGCCAGCTGTGCGGCGAGTGGAGGGGAGGGCCGAGGTAAGGGCGCTGGCGAGTGGGAGCGTGGGCCGAAGCGTTTTGTCGTGGGGAGCCTTCAAAGGTCTCCGGGGGCTCAGAGGGCCCTACCCGTTCTCCCGCACTGAATGACCGGCGGCTCCCCTAGCAGCCTGGGTGGTGGCGGAGCTGCAGGGTGAGTCCGGCGCTGGGGCTCGGGAGTCCTCAATCCCTGGCGTTGCAGCGCCATGCCCCTTGGGATGGGCCCCTAGGGGGCCTACCTAGGGTTAGGGTTATCCACCAGGAGTCTGGGAGGCCCGATCCGTCAGCTGTGCGGCGAGCGGAGTGGCGGACTGAGGTAAGGGCACAGGTGAGCGGGAGCGTGGGCCCAAAGCGTTTTAGTGTGGGGGGCCTTCAAAAGTCGCCGGTGGCTTGGAGGGCCCTGCCCGTTCTCCCTCCCTGAATGACTGGCGGTGCCCCTAGCGGCCCAGGGAGCGGTAGGGCGGGAGGGTGAGTCCGGCGCTGGGGCTCGGGGGTCCCCTATCCCCGGTATTGTGGCAATAGGAACCTGGGATGGGCCCCTCGGGGGCCCACCAAAGTTAGGGTAACACCCAGGAGGCTGGCAGTCCCGATCCACAAGCTGTGCAGCGAGCGGAGGGGCGGACCGAGGTAAGGGCACAGGGAGCGGGAGCATGGGCCCAAGGGTTTTGGCGTGGGGGGGCCTTCGAAGGTCGCCAGGGGCTCGGAGGGATCTGCCCGTACTCCCTCCCTGAATGACCGACAGTGCTCCTAGCGGCCCGGGTGGCGGCGGGGCAACACAGTGAGTCCAGCGCTGGGGTTCAGGGGTCCCCAATACCCGGGGTTGCGGCGCCAGGCCTCTTGGGATGGGCCCCTGGAGGGCCGACCTAGGGTTAGGCTTAGGCCCCAGGAGGTCGGCAGTCCCTATCAGCCGGGTGTGCAGCGAAGGGGTGGGCCGAGGTGAGGGCGCTGGCGAGTGGGAGCGTGGGCCGAAGCGTTTTGTCGTGGGGAGCCTTCAAAGGTCTCTGGGGGCTCAGAGGGCCCTACCGGTTCTCCCGCACTGAATGACCGGCGGCTCCCCTAGCGGCCCGGGTGGTGGCTGAGCTGCAGGGTGAGTCCAGCGCTGGGGCTCAGTAGTCCCAAATCCCGGCGTTGCTGCGCCAGGCCCTTTGGGATGGGCCCCTGGGGGGCCTACCTAGGGTTAGGGTTAGCCCCCAGGAGGCTGGGAGGCCTGATCCGTGGGCTGTACGGCGAGAGGAGGGTCAGGCCGAGGTAAGGGCGATGGTGAATGGGAGCGTGTTCCCAAGCGCTTTGAGGCAGGGGGCCTTCGAAAGTCGCTGGGGGCTCGGAGGGCCCTGCCGTTCTCCCGCCCTGAATGACTGGTGGTGCCCCTTGTGGCCCAGGTGGCGGTGGGAGGCATGGTGAGTCCGGCGCTGGGGCTCAGAAGTCCCCAATCCTCCTCATTGCGGCGCCAGGCCCCTTGGGAGGGGCCACTAGGGAGTCGACCTAGGGTTCAGGTTAGCCCCCAGAAGGCCCACAGGCCCCATCCGCCATCTGTGTGGCGAGCTGAGGGGATGGCCGAGGTAAGGGCGCTGGCGAGCAGGAGCGTGGGCCCTAGCGTTTTGGTGCGGGGGGCCTTCGAAGGTCGCTGGAGTCTTGGAGGGCCCTGCCCCTTCTCCCTCCCTGAATGACCGGCGGTGCCCCTAGCGGTCCAGGTGGCGGTAGGGCAGGAGGGTGAGTCGGGCGCTGGGGCTCGGGATTCCCAAATTCCCCGTGTTGGGGCAATAGGAACCTGGGATGGGCCCCTCGGGGGCCCACCAAAGGTTAGGGTAACACCCAGGAGGATGGCAGTCCCAATCCACTGGCTGTGCTGTGAGCGGAGGGGCGGACCGAGGTGAGGGCATAGGCGAGCGGGAGCATGGGCCCAAGCGTTTTGGCGCGGGGGGCCTTCGAATGTCACCAGGGGCTTGGAGGGATCTGCCTGTGCTCCCTCCATGAATGACCGACAGTGCTCCTAGCGGCCCAGGTGGCGGCGGGACAACATGATGAGTCCGGCACTGGGACTCGGGGGTCCCCAATCCCAGGCATTGCGGTGCCAAGCCCCTATGGAGGGGCCCCTCAGGGGCAAACCTAGGGTTATGGATAGCCTCCAGGAGGAGGGCAGGCCTCATCCACCAGCTCTGCACCGTGCGGGGGGTGGGCCGAGGTGAGGGCGCTGGCAAGCAGGAGCGTGGGAGCCAGAGTTTTTTCGCGGGGGGCCTTCGAACGTTGCAGGGGGATAGGAGGGCCCTGCCCGTTCTCACTTCCTGAATGACTGGCAACGCCCCTAGCGCCCTGGGTGCTTGTGGGGTGGCAGAGTGAGTCCAGCACTGGGGCTCGGGGTTCCCAAATCCCCGGCATTGCGGTGCCAGGCTCCTTGGGAGGGGCCTCTCGGGGGCCGACCTAGGGTAAGTGTTAGCCCCCAGGAGTCCAGCAGGCCCGTTCCCCCAGCTCTACAGCAGGCGGAGGGGCAGGCCGAGGTGAAGGTGCTGGCGAGAGGGAGTGTGGGCCCAAGCGTTTTGGCGCGGGGGGCCTTTGAATGTCGCCGGGGCTTGGAGGGCCCTGCCCATTCTCTCGCCCTGAATGACTGGCGGCGCCCTTAGCAGCCCGGGTTGCTGTGGGGCGGCAGGGAGACTTAGGCGCTGGCCTCAGCGGTCCCCAATCCCTGGCGTTGTGGTGCCAGGCCCCTTGGGAGGGGCCCCTTGGGGGCTGACTAGGGTTAGGGTTTGTCCCCAGGAGGACGGCAAGCCCAGCGCTAAGTGGTTCTGGCAATGTAACAAAAATGCCATACACTTATCTGTAAGAAATAACAGTGTACAGGAACCCTCTTAGCCCTAACATCATCCTTTCTGAATATGGAAGCCAGCCCCAAGGTGGTCCTGGAAGTCTGACGAAAGGGCTAAGCACTTTTCTCTGAGTCTCCACACTATGCAGGGAAAGACCAAAGTACATCATCTTTCAGGAGTAGGAAGCATTAATGAAAAGGTTCTGGAATTTCGAGGACTCTGACCCATCCTTATTGGTAATAAACCACCCTGTACAGGAAAACACCTTCAACTCTCATCAGCCTCCTCAATCCTGATTCCAATTCAACTTTGGGTGTGTAGGACTAGGGAAATGTCCACATCTTATTGCTAAGAAAGAACGATGTCAGGGTAATGCCCTTCAAGTCACCTCAGCCTTCCTGAAGATGGAAGCAGGAATCAAGGTGGTTATGTTACCATGAGGTAAGGAAGATGAGCATATAAGTGAGAAACAACAGTGGGCAGGAACTCTCTTCCAACGAACAGTATCTTTGCTTAATGTTGAATCCCTATGGTAAGTGGTTGTGGCCATTTGTGAGGTGAAAATCTTAAGTGTTTTGTAAAACCTCTTGGTCATTCACAGATGAGACTAAGGTAGTTGGGGACTCCTAGGCAGTGATTTGTCCACTGTCAAAAATATGAAAAGATAAAAGAGACAGATGAGGTCTCCTCAGGCATTGTCCTTTATCCTCATCCTCCGTGAGGATGGTCATCTCTGGACAGCTCAGTGACAGGGTCTCATTCACAGTGGGGGCATCTGTTCCTCACAGACATCAGGCAGGGAAATGGATTTGGTTCTCTGTGCCAGCCCAGCCACAGCTGAGTGTCACAGCACCCTCTCGTGGGCTCATAAGGGTTTCACTGTCACCAGGCAGGTCATTGTATTTGATAAACCACTGTGAGAGTTTGCAATTGCCTTCATCTGCAACCTCCTAGAAGCAAATGCAGGTCTCTGGTACCATGTGAAGTCATGTGAAGGCATTGTGAGAAAGTGTCCTTTTGCTTAAGAAAAACACGGAGCTGGGGCTCCTGGCTGGCTCAGCCAGTTAAGCATGTGCCTTTGGCTCAGGTTATGATCCCAGGGTTCTGGGATTGAGCCCGGGCTCCCTGCTGAGCAGGAAAGGAGGTAGGGAAATAGCTTAGAACCCACAGAGAATGTGAATAAAGGGGAGTGAAATGGAACTTGGTCTGTGTTTTGCTTTAGGGATTTAAGTTAGTTTTTTCTCAATTGTGATTGTTCTTGAAACAGAAAAGCTGTATTGGTTTTTTTTACCTTTATTTTTTTTCTACTAATAATTTGTTATTATGATATGTTAGTCACTATACAGTATTTCCTTAGTTTTTGATGTAGTGTTCCATGATTCATTATTTGCATATAACACCCAGTGCTCCATGCAATATGTACCTTCCTTAATACCCATCACTGGCCCATCCCAATCCCCCACCCCTCTCCCCTCTGAAGCCCTCAGTTTGTTTCCCAGAGTCCATAGTCTCTCGTGGTTCATTCCCCCTTCTGTTTAGGGTCCATCATCTAAAGGGACAGACAGTGGAAGTTCACCAAATATAAGATAGAAATTTCATTGTTCATTATAGATGCCGCCAAGTAGTTCCCAGACATTTCATTCTACTGTAGTAATTCATTATACCTGTGAAGGTGCACGTGGAAGACAATTGATGCATGCATAGTGGTAATAAAACACGCCCCTCAGTAGTAGAATAAGAGAGGATGCATATGTGTAAAATTATTCGACTACAGCTTCCATGCTTTCCCTTTGGTTCCTTATTATCTATGAAATTGGACAATTTTTGTTCTCTAGGCTTAAAACTCATTGTCAAGTATTCAGAGTTTTTCAATGCTGATCTTCTCCTGTATAAGTTACCAAAAACCTAAAATATGTATGAACTTTAAACGCGCTATATTGAAAATGACAGCAGGGAAGTTCCATTTTGTAAATATTGTGTCAATGGATCTCTATTTTGACATCAGTGTTCATTAGAAATGATGACATTTCATGTGAGTATAAATATCAATGTGAAAAAGAAAAGGTAGGAAGAACCTTGAATGTTTAAGTAATTGCTGAAATGACAGGTGTGTGTGTGTGTGTGTGTGTGTGTGTGTGTGTAATTGATTTTCAGTGAATGGTTCAGCTCCTTGTAGGGCTTCCGAGAGAGCCCAGGTGAACCTTTCAATGAGTTGGTATCTGTTTTCAGAACATGGGAATCTCTTAGTCCAATAGTCAATCAGGCAAGCTTTGAGGTCTTGAAGAGTTTCAGTCCTCAGCGATGGTGTTGCAGAACCTTGTGAGCAAACCCTAGGGTATGGTCAGAGCCCTCATTAGCTGGTACCAAGGTGTGACGATTTCAGACAGCATTTCCCAAAGAAGTACCTCTTGAGTCTCTGTCCTTGTCAGTTCCCTACACTTCCTTACACTAGTTATGTGATCAGTGTGTTTCAGGATAATCCCCACATGTGATTTTTGCTATTTCCTACTAGTCCTATCTGTTTCTCATCTTCTTCTTTTATGGTAGGGGTTGGGAAGCAACCTGTGTGGTGGAGGAAGGGGTGTGCTAGTTGTCTGCCTTCAGAGGAACAAATGATGCCTAGAAATTGTACTGTAGTTTGAGGTTAATTGTCCATCCTCTGAGTGTCAGGAATTCCATCACTTTACTTTGATGCTAGTCTGTTCTTCAAGCTGTCCTCAGAAATAAGGACGTCATCCATCTAGGGAATACTGGTTTGTTTGTATGTTTTCATTTTAGGAAAGGCTTTGCTGTTCCTGAAAATAATACTGTAGAGCACCCTTTCCTGTTCTTATTGGCCATCAGTCAATCTTTTGTGAAGTATTCGTTTATAAATAGACTCTATGGTTGATGAGCAGGAATTCTTTATTGACAAGTCTTTGTCAGTGTGTGTATTGCAAATCTTTACTTCCCAGCCTGCGGTTCACTTTTTCATTTTCTTATGGTCATAAGATAAGGAGAAATGTCACATTTTTATGAAGTTCCACTGAATTCTTTTAAATGGTTAGTGCACCCTATGTCCTACCCCAAGATTGACAGGTTCTACGTTTTCTTTCAGAAACTGTCCAATGGGAAGCTACAATCCATTTTCTCTGTCCATTTATTGCTTACAAATGTCACATTTTTATGAAGTCCCACTGAATTCTTTTAAATGGTTAGTGCACCCTATGTCATACCCCAAGATTGACAGGTTCTACGTTTTCTTCAGAAACTGTCCAATGGGAAGCTACAATCCAATTTCTCTGCCCATTTATTGCTTACAAATGTATTTTGACCATCTGTTTCCCAGGAAACCTCTTTTATTATTATTATTATTATTATTATTATTATTATTATTATTATTATTTTAAATTGCATTTTTAATTCTAATATGATATTTAAACACTGTTTTTGATTTTCTATGTACACAATCGTATTATCTGTGAATAGTCACAATTATCCCCTCAATTCTTATCCTTTTTGTTTCTCTTGCCTTAAAAAACTGGTAGATTCTCTGATGTCACAATAAATAGAGCATCATTGTTTGAAGATTTTAATATACCTTTCTCAATATCTGAAAGAAAAAGCAGACAAAACATTGGTAACAAATGTGACCTAATTGACATATAGGGAACATTCCATAATAAGTGCAGAATACATTATTTTCAAGTGGTCATAGACTCTTTACCCAAATAGATGATAGGTGGGGCCAAGAATCAAGTCTACAAATGTTAAACCCTGAAATTAACTAGATTCTATTCTTAGACCACTGCGGAATTGAGCCACAGTCATAGCGAAAAGAAAATCAAGAAGTCCTTCAATGTTTAAAATTAAATGGAACTTTGCTACATATCCTAAAGGTCAAAGAGGGAATCTCAATGGAAATTCTGAACCTTTTCTACATGAGGGCTCACACACAATGGCACTTTCTTTGTGAAGAGCATTATAATAACCTAGACAGGAGATGAGCCTTAAGTCAGAGTTCTGCCTGCCCCAGCCACACCTGGCAGGCTTGGCCTGTGGTCCCCCTCAGCTGTCCTTTCTGGTGGTCCTGAGCTAAGGGGGTCAACATGGCCATATGGAAATGGGAAGCTGCCCACTCATAATGATGACGGTGCCCACTACCCAGCTGCCCTCTCTGGTGGCTTTGAGCTAAGGGGGTCAACATGGCCGTATGGAAATTAGAAGCTCCCCACTCTTAGTGATGACGTTGCTATCGTATCATCCTCACCAGTCCAACAACATGATTTCTGAGTGAACTATGACACAAGAGTGACTTCTTGGCATTCCTTCAGGTTTGAAAATCATCTGGTGAGTCATCTATTCGAAATATGGATTCAACATGTGTACTTTATTCTGGAAAAGCAATAGACCCAATAGCAATTATGGCTTCCTGAGATCTTGTTCTTGAGAGACATCATACTGGCTCTTTGTAGCATTCTGCCTCTTAAACTTCCCAACTAGGGTGTAGATATTTTTAGGCACATTTTCAGACGGTTAGAAAGGGACTCGGATGATATGAGTCACAGAGGATTTTAGTGTCAGAAACCTAAGTGGGATCCCCAAACTGACTCCAAATCGCTTGTTGTTCCATACAGGGTACTATTTCCCTCTTATCTCTGGTCTTCTCAATCTGGAAACCTATCAAGTATCAGGATTTTCTTGTCATGTGGACAACTGGAACGAATTCAGCGGGCCTTTTCACATCTGCCCATGGTGATCATTAAGATCATTATCTCAGTGGAGGACCTCTGGGTAAGATACTCAAAGATCCTTAGGAATAGAGACAGTATAATATTTTTCTGGTATTAAAGTTACTGAAACCAACTATCTTTTTTAGTCCATTCAGGCTCTGGTATGTTCAGAGGGTGCTGTAAAACAGGTCTGAAATAGTATTTAAAAACACTCAGCTCAGCCTCTTCTACAAAGTGAGCCAATGCTTATAAATATGGCTAAAATATTCCCTTACCTACGATGACTTCCCAGCCATCGTAGTGTTTATATGGTATGACTGTCACTTACATTAGTCAACATTTGCAGAGAAAGAACTTAGTGCATCCAGGGGGCACTTCATGTTGAAATTAGTTTCTGACAACGAGCTATTGTGTTTTATTCTGCAGTCCAAGGGAATGGTGCCAGACATCTCTAAGGTGTCTAGCAGTTCTACAATTCTGATTTTAAGTGGTCTGTGTGCTTCATAGATTTGGGCAGGAGAAGGGCAGGAGTCCAGAGACTGTGAACACTTCTGTTACCTGTGCTGACCATGAAGCAGGTAGCCTTCTGTGGGATTCATTTTGAATTCTTGGTACTGTTGTGAAAGGTGCATTTGTCTCAAATTCCTCCATTTAGGAGTAATTATAATGATGAAAGTAATTTTTATCTTATATCATCTGTGGACCCTGATCCTGGGCTCCCAGGGAAGCTATCCTTTAACATTTTACCCGGCTCAAATTGATTGGGCAAAACCTCAAAGCATGGGCCCTATTACTATCCCAAGCACATGTTGTACATCTGCTTCGAGAAGAAAACAATAACCAAAAATGCCAACATAAAGATAAGAAAAAATAAAGAACCTCTTTGGCTCCCATAAGATTAAAGTCATACTGACATGTACATACTGAAAACATAAGAAAGAGTCTGTCACTTTCTAGAATCTAAGAATATCCTCATTGTGGTGTGTAACTCTGTACTTAAAAGAAAACAGAAAAAAATATATAAGCCTGCCCCAAATGTTCCTTCCCCGGAGCACTCCCTTCTTGGTGAAGATTGTGTCTCCCAGGAAGCTGTCCTGACTTGGGTTTGAATAAAGGTCTCTTCCTTTCTCTCTAAAATGTTTTTAAAAGTTCATTCACACAATGTCGATAATAACAGTGTTTTCTATTTAAGTGAGAAATAAATGTTCCACTCTAGTTTTATTGGGAATAGACGAATTTAGGGTTTCTTTAGAAGAGTAAGTCTGCCTTCCAGAAAAGGCAAGGTCATTGGTCTATTGAGAATGAAGATAATTACTGCTAAACAACAAGTATGTGTTGCCCCTTCGCCCAGAAACCGAAGCAGGTGTGCAGGCTTTAGGTCAGAGGTGACTTCTTGTCCCCAGCTGACAACACTTCTCTGGTCTGGCTCCAAGACCCCCAAGGTTTTGAACGTCAGCATTGGAGTCAGCGAGGCAGCTTGTCACAGGACGCCAGTGTTCAGAGAAAGCACAGGTATGTTTGGCAAAATGTCCTATCTATGTCAGGGCTGGAGGTAAAACCTCTCATTATCCCAAAACCTCCTGGGCTTTTCTCTTTTCTCTAGTTGAGCCACAAAGTAAAATTGAAGTAGCTGTCAGCATTCTGGGTTTGGTACAAGAATTACTTAGTTTCCCTGCAGGTAGAACTTTGCAGGGGATCACAATTTATCTGTCCATTTATTGCTTACAAATGTATTTTGACCATCTGTTTCCTAGGAACCATCTTTTATTAGAAAGGGGAGGTGAGATTCACTCTGTGCCTGTTTGTAACATCTAATTTGTTCCTTCATCTAACAGTGTTTATTCAATTGGGCCTAAGATATGGTTGAGTGGCAAGCATCTAGAGTTAGGTGGCTTTTTTTCATCTGATACAGACTTGGATGATGTCATTTGACAAAGGTGATGTTTCATCATTGATTAGTTTATTCATCAGAAGAGTTAAAATTAGGGTGGAGGGAAAATTCAAAATTATCCAAAGCGGCCTGTTCCTGTTTAAAAGTTGAGCTTGACTTTCTAGTTTTACTAAATGTATTATCTCGATATTTTGAGGTGCCATATTCTCTCTGTAGTTTCTTTGGTGGTGGAGTCAGAAGGAGAGTCTGGGAATTCTTTTGGATAGTGGCATGCTGGTGGCTTCAAGGGGCTTGGCGTCAGGAGCCTTGGGGTGAAGTCTGCAACTGCTTGCCTGACCCTGGGTGCATCTCACAGAGGTTTTGCTTCATCTTATGAAATTGCCAGCAGATAATGTTCTGCTTAAAGGGGAACACTCCCATCCTGTTGGTGGCAATGCAAAGTGGTGCAGCCAGTCTGGGAAACAGTGTGGGGGTTCCTCAAAAAGTTAAACATTGAAGAATACCATGATCCAGCAATTGCTCTCCTAGGTATTTACCCAAAGGATACAAAAATGCAGATTCAAAGGGGGTACATGCACCATGATGTTTATAGCAGCAATGTCCACAGTAGCCAAACTATGGAGAGAATCCCAAAGTCTATGCACTGATGAATGGATAAAGCAGAAGTGGGATACATATATATAATGGAATATGACCCAGCTTCAAAAAGAATGAAATCTTACCCTTTGCAAGGATGTGGATGGACCTAGAGTGTATTAAGCTTAGCAAAATATTTGAGGAAAGAGAAATATCCTATGCTCTCATGCTTGTGGAATTTCAGAAAGAAAACAGATGAACAGAGTGGAGGGGTGATGAGAGAGGCAAACAAGGAAATAGACTCAAACTTGGAGAACAAACTGAGTGTTGCTGCAGGACAGGGGCATGGGGGGAAGAGTTAAATGGGTGAGGGGTATTAAGGAGGGCACTTGTGATGAGCACCGGGTACTGTATGCAGGTGAGGAATCACTAAATCCTACCCCTGAAGCGAATATTCCATGGCATGTGAACTAACTGGAATTTAAGTAAAAGAAGAAAGGAAAAAGTGTTCTGCTTCATGAAGAGTGAGGTAAAATTGTAGTGATTTGGGCTGTACTATTCTATAGATGAGAGATGTGAAACACCCTGTTGTAGGATACACTAGTTACTTATCACATAAGGAGTCCTCAGAAAGCTGCAATGAAAGATTCAGGTCTCAGAGCATGTTCATGTTCCAATGATATTTTACAGTTTGCACAGGTAGGAAAGAAGGTGGAGAGAGAGGTAACAGAAGGGGAAAGCAGGTGTGAACCTTTCATTTGTTAGCATTATAGCTTTCTCATGAAAGCTTTATGTCAGTGTGATTTTGGAAGCAGAGGGGGAATCCGGGAGCTTTGCAGGAGACAGGGGGGAGTTCCAGGTCTGGGTAAAGCTGACAGGGGTCCTAGAGGAGAGCTGAATGCATTCTGCAGCAGGGTGTGTTCAGGGTGGGCTCCAGGGGTGGCTGTGGGTCTCCTGGGTGAGAGTTGTGACAGGTGAGGGCTGTGTGCAAGTTCCTGGCTGAGGACAAGTGAGGCACTGGCTGAGAGCTGGCAGAGAACCTTCTTCTGGGCCGCCATCCTCACCCAACACACAGCCTCATCTTCTGTTCCTGTCACTCCAATTCAGACTTCTCCGAAGTTGAGTGAGAACACATCAAGAGCATTCTTAACAGAAGGGAAAGCATGTGCAAAGGCTCTGGGGCAGGAGAATTTCAGGTATGTCCAGGAGCAGCAAGAAGGACCTGTAGCCACAGGAGACAGCTTAGGACATGACCTCAGAGAGGTGTCAGAAAGCCATTCCAGGGCTATAACCCCATGAGACCCTGTTTCACTGGGCCATCGTGGCTACAGTGTTGAGAACAGATGACAGAGGGTTGAAGATGGCAAGGGAGGTCAATGACGAATCTTTTCCAGGATCTCAGGCACTGTGGACCAGACAGGTGGCCTTGGATGGAGTGGTTAGACATATTCTGGGTCCATTTTGAAGATGGAGCTCGCAGGATTTGCTGATGGGTTAGCTATTAGGAGCTGGAGAACGGAGGAATTGGGGTAAATCCCATCTGTTGTGGGTTTTCCTGATCGAGGGGAAGGAGAGGTTTTCTCAGGGGGTAGGAGATAGTCCGTGTTCCGCATGCTGAGGAAAGTGCCTTTCCCGGTGGATCTGCTGAGGTTTGTGTCTGGGAGTACCTTTCACATCTCCTCCCTCAGCAATGCTCAAGTACAAGTATCCCCCACTTTTTAAACGTTCACAGTAAGACACTGGGCTTTCTTGAAAGAACTATGTTATTACCCATCTTCAGTAAGAGGAAGAGACCTGAAGAGGATTTCCCTCTTATGAAAAAAGGTGAACAGTGAGAATAGCGTTCAGCATCTGTTTTGGGGAGAAGCACGACAGAGGCGGCGTGCACCCCAACCAGGTCCTTCCGCTGGGATCCGCTCTCCGCATCCAGCCACCAGCATTTTGAATGGTGTCTGTGAGCCTCTGCTTCTGCTTTATCTTCATTTATGCTGGGCCTCCGTTAGAAACTTGTGTCCTGAGGCCTAAGAAAAGCCAAAGAGAGGAATTTTGGAGTCTGAGCACACTGTCTAATTGTTCCGTGTAAATTAATGGTCATTCCTTCTTGACACCATTTCTGCTGTGCAAGGTTTCTCAGAAGCCCTGTACTTTCAAAGAGCAGGGAAACCTATACCCCATGCTGCAGGGTTAGTTTTAGTCTCCATGCTGGACTGAACATTTCATGACTGTCGGATTTTCTCACTCAAACATTGAGACTTTGACCACCTTCACCCGTTTCTAGCACCCCATCTCCGAATCTGGCACCTACCAATCTGCTCTCAGTATCTATGCGTTCAGTATTTGTTTATTCCTCGTGGAATGTACATGAGAGCATCTGGTATTGGTCTTTCTGTGTCTGAGTTACTTGGCATAAGGACCCCAAGGTCTGTGTTTCCATGTCTGGTTCTTGTGAATAATGCTGCACTGAATGTGGGAGTGCATCTGTCTTTTTGAGGCAGTATTTTTGTGTTCTCCAAATCAATACTCTGTAGAGCCATTACTGGGTCATGTGGTAGTTGTATTTATTTTTTCAGGAACCTCCATACCGTTTGTCACAATGGCTGCACCAATTTCCATTCCCACCAACAGTGCACAGTGTCTCCTTGTCTGCACACCCTTGACCCCACCTGGTGTCTGTCTCTGGGAAAATTGCTGTTCCAACAATTGTGAGGGGATAGCCGATTGTGGGTTTGATGATGTTTCCCTGTCGATATTAAGTGATGTCGAATAACTTTCTCTGTCTGTTGGCACCTGTGTGCCATCTTTGGAAAGTATCTATTCACATATTCTCCCATTTTTTAATACAGATTTTTTTTTTGTTTTGATTTGTACGGGTGTTGTGTGTATTTTGGATATTAGCCTCTTCTCACACATATGATTCGCAGATATTTTTTCTTATTGGGTCAGTGGCCTTTTAAGTTTTTGCTGGTTTCTTTTGCCAAGTGGAAGATTTCAGTTTGAAGTTGTTCCACTTGTTTATTTTTGCTTTTGTTTCTTTGCGTTTGGTGTCGGATCTGAAGACTCTTTGCCAAAACCTATGTCGAGAGACTTAGTACCTGTGTCTTCTTGGAGGTTTATGGATTCAGGTCTTATTTTCAAATCATTCATCCATTAAAAATTTTGGTGGTGTAAGAAATTGACCCAGTTATATTCTTCTGCCTTTAGTGTCCAGTTTGGCTGTTACCGCTCACTGTAGACACAGTCCTTCCCTCATGGCATATCTTCTGCTGCTGTGTCATAAGTTAGGATCATCTACGTGTGGGTAAGTTTGTGAGCTTTCTGTTCTGTTCCACTGACCTTGGGTCTGTGTTTATGCCAGTACCATCCTGTTTTGATGACAACATCTTTGTAATCTAGCTTGAAATCCAGGAGTGTGTTGACTGCACCTTTCTTTCTTCAGGTTGCTTTGCGTTTTTGGGGCCTTTTGTGATTCCATACAAGTTTGAGGACTGTTATCTATTTCCTTGAATAATGCCACTGGAATTCAGATAGGGATTTCATCACATCTGTCGATTGCTTTGGGTACGATGGACATGTTCACATAATTAACTCTTCCAGTTAAGGAGCATGGCGTATGCTTCCATTTGTTTGTGTTGCCTTCCAAATCTTTGAACCACACATTCTGCCCCCCTCGACACACATGTTTTTCATTTCTTTTCTGCCATGTGTTGAGTGTACTATGTCTTTCGCATTTTTGGTTACTTTTATTCCTAGATTTTTTTTGATGCAATTGTAAATGGCATTGTTTTTTAATTTCTCTTTGCCAAAGTGTGTCATCAGTATACAGAAATGCAAGAAGTTGGGTCATCTGGGTGGCCCCATAGGTGACGTGTCTGCCTTCAGCTCAGGTCATGATCCCAGAGTTCTGGGATTGAGCCCCGTGTAGGGCTCCCCGCTTATCGAGGGTCTGCTTCTCCCTCTTTCTGACACTACCCCTGCATGTGCTTTTTCTCTTCCTCTCAAATAAATAAATAAAATCTGAAAAAAAGTAAAGACAACAGGTCTCTGTATATTGACTTTATATCCTGCAGCTTTCTTGAATTTGTTTAAATTAACAGTTTTTTTTTTGTGGAATCTTTCGGGATTTCATGTCATTTGCAAATAGTGACAGTTTTCCTGTATGGATTTCATATCTTTCTCCTTTTTTAAAATGATGTTAGTCACCCTACAGTACTTCATTTGTTTTTGATGAAGTGTTCCATGATTCATTGCTTGCATATAACCCCTAGTGCTCATTATGACACGTGCCCTCCTTAATACCCATCACCAGGATTACCCATTCCCCTACCCTCCCTTTCTGCAACCTTCAGTTTGTTTCCCAGTGTCAATAGTCTCTCATGGTTCATCTCCCCCTCTCATTCCCCCCCCTTCACTTTTCCCTTCCTTCTTCTAATGTTACATGCTATTCCTTCCATTCCACATCGGAGTCAAACTTTATGATAATTGTCTTTCTCTGCTTGACTTAATTTCACTTAGCATAATCCCCTCCTGGTCCATCCACCTTGGTGCAAATGGTGGGTATTCATCCTTTCTGATGACTGAGTAATATTCCATTGTATAGATGAACCACATCTTCTTCGTCCATTCATTTGCTGAAGGACATCTTGGCTCCTTCCACAGTTTGGCTATTATGGACATTGTTGCTATGAACGTTGGGATACAGGTGTCCCTTCTTTTCATTACTCTGTGTCTATAGGGTAAATACCCAGTAGTGCAATTGGTGGGTCATAGGATAGCTCTGTGTTTAATGTCTTGAGGAACCCCCATATTGTTCAAAAGTGCCTATACCAGCTTCAATTCTCACGAGTAGTGTAAGAGGGCTCCCCTTTCTCCATATCCTCTCTGACTTTTTGTAATTTCCTGTCTTGTTAATTTGTTTTTCAAGATTTTATTTATTTATTCCACAGAGATAGAGATGGCCAGCGAGAGAGGGAACACAAGCAGGGGGAGTGGGAGAGGAAGAAGCAGGCTCATAGCGGAGGAGCCTGATGTGGGGCTCGATCCCGTAATGCCAGGATCACGCCCTTAGCCGAAGACAGACGCTTAACCTCTGTACTACCCAGGTGCCCCCTGTGTTGTTAATTTTAACCATTCTAACTGGTATAAGGTGGTATCTCATTGTCGTTTTGATTTGTATTTGCCTGATGGCAAGTGATGTGGAGCATTTTTTCATGTGTCTGTTGGCCATTTGTATGTCTTCTTTGGAGAAGTATCCCTTTGTGTCTTCTGCCCATTTTTTGGGTGTCGAGTTTGAGGAGTTCTTTATAGATCTTGGATACTAGCCCTTTATCTGTAATATCATTTGCAGATATCTTCTTCGATTCCATAGGTTGACTTTTTGTTTTGTTGATCATTTGCTTTGCCAAGCAGAAGCTTTTTATCTTGGTGAAGTGCCAATAGTTCCTTTTTTGCTTTTATTTCCTTTGCCTTTAGAGACGTGGCTTGCAAGAAGTTGTTGTGTCCAAGTTTGAAGAGTTCTTTTGATTTTGATATGAGACAGGAATCCATTATCTTTCTTTCCTGATTGTATTCGAGTCCTCTGTCTTTCTTGGTGAGTCTAGCTAAGTTTGTCAGTTTTGTTTACCTTTCCAAAAAAGGCAGCTTTCATTTTCATTGTTTTTTTTTTGTCTTTTTAGTCTCCGTTGGATTTATTTATGCATTCCTTTTTGTTATTTCCTTATTTCTACTAATTTGGGGCTTTGTTTGTTGTTTTATTTTCTACTTCTTTACCACATAAATCAAGTTGTTTATTGGAGACCATTCTCATGGATTGATGAAGACTTGAGTTTCTATGAATGTCCCCCATAAAGCTACTTTTGCTGCATCCCTTATGTTTTTGTAAGTTGTCTTTTTCATCAGTGTCAAGGTACTTCTAAAATCTTTTTTGATTTCTTCTTTGACTGTTGGTTGTTCAGTAGCTTGTTGTTAAATCTCCACATATTTTTTTAAGATTATTTAGGTATCTGACAGAGAGTGAGACAGTGAAAGAGGGAATGGAAGCAGGGGGGTGGGAGAGGGAGAAGCGGGCTTCCCGCTGAGCAAGGAGCCTGATTCCAGGCTAAATCCCAGGATCCTGGGATCAGGACCTGAGCTGAAGGCAGATCCTTAACAACTGATCCACCCAGGCCCCAAAAATCTCCACCTATTTTTGACTGTCCCATTTTTTTCTTGAGACTGATTTCTAGTTTCATATCATTGTGGTTGGACAAGATTTGAAGCAGAAGGTGAAGAGAGCATTCAGATAAAGGTTTGTTTCCTGAAGGGTTTTCTGAGGGCAGAGCATGAGTTCCGTGGGGCGGAGGAAGGTTTTGTGAGACGGGGGTGGGGTTAACCCTTGTTAGAATTACTGACTACTACCATGCAGGCTGTGTGCTACTGTTCACACCGTAGTCCTGATGGACTTGTACTTCATTAGAAATATTTTCTAGGAGGTGTAGGCATAGCCTTCTCTTAAAGAAAGGTGCCATGTGGGTTCATGGCATGACCCCAGGTCACCAACCAGGATGTATGGTATTGTGGGTGATCAGAAACAGGCTTTCTGTGGGAAGTGACAGAAATAAGATATGGTGAGCTCCAAGACCATAGGTGAGGTCCCGAGTGACCCACTGGGTGTTGGGTTCTGTGGATCTGTCTCATCAGGTGCTGTGGAATTCAGGGACACCCTCCTGTCTGTGGATTTTTGTGGAGACAGGTAGACATCAGTGTCTGGCCAGGCATGAGGGTCGCACTGGCCCACCACCAGAGGTGCAGCGTGCGTGGGAGCCACTGCTTGGTTTCCACGAAAGCTGCCCAGCGTCTGTGACTGTGATTCCTAGCAGCCGCAAGGGGAGAGGAGGCCGGGGGTGGTGCACACTTCCTAGACTTGTGGTCAGGTCTAGTCTGGAGCCCACTGAAGTGAGCCACACCTGGCAAGGAGGCACCCAGTCAGTGTAGCTTTGGGCACTGCTCCCATGGTACTTCGTGCCAGCTCCATGCTGCCACCTCCTGCTTTTCATCATCATCTTCAAGGTCATGTGACTCTGCTCTTGCCCCATGGCCTCCAGGGTATTGTCCGTCCTCCATCTGGCCCTCGTCCCTGGTGCCCTGTGCTGTCTGATGCCAGGGTAGCCTTCTCGAGACAAATATCTGGCCCTGATGGAACACTTCCATGGATCTCGGGTGATGCGAGGATGATGCCCTGCCCTGGAAGGGGGCTGCAGGTCCCCAATTAGGAGAGCCATGTCTCCCTTTTCAGCATGGCCTGCCCTCCCCTCAGTCTTCTTCAGGGAATCTCTCCCCACTTTCTGAGCGGACAGCTCTGAACTTAAAAATGAATATTATTTTACATATCTCTATGCCTTAGTTCATCCATGGCATGTCTTTCAGCCCCATTAGTGGGGTTTCTTTTTAGCAGTTCTGAAGGGCTGTCTGCTCATGGAGGGGATGACCTGGGTGGGACAGCTTTCCCTCTCATCTCCCTCAGCATGTCCCTGAGCCCTGAGACCAGCTGTCCCACTGAGGATTGAGGGACCCGAGCCAGCCCATCCTGAACCCAGGCTGTGTCAGTTGTGTAGACTGATGTGTGTTGGAGCGGTGGGCAGCCGGCATGGGCCAGGGGCAGGCAGTGTCTCCTTCTCATTCCTTCCCTCCCTTCCTCCCAGAGGTAGCTCAGAGCAGCCTTCAACCCCTGCATCTCCAGATCCCTTGACTTATGCCTTCTGTGTTCAGCTGGTGACCTTGGAGTTTCGCATGGATTCTACCTCCCGTACCCTCTCCTGTAGCAGTTCCTGGATCAGGGGAGGGGTTGGACCCTTGTCTGTTTTTGATCTTCTTCCTGTCCCGCACCAAGCCCACCCACCGTTGCATCTTCCATGTATGTGCTTGGAAGCAAGCCCATCCACAGGCAACCTATTAGCCAAATGGATCCAGGCAATGAACATTGAAGTAGAGATCCAGGATCCATAATATACCTGCTCTGAAACCTGTCCAAAAGTCTGTGACTCTCTCACACTGAAACAGAAACAATAATAGCTTTCTGGACTGTGAAGTGACATGTGTCTCTACTTCCAATCTTGAATGCATAGGTGCTGAGCCTGGACAGAAAAGGACCATGGCTCCCGTGGCCTGGGATCCACAGTAAGAACTCAGTGAAATCTGAATTCAAGGCATAGAGTGAATAATTATTGTAGAGTGAATCCTCCCAAGTAGGGCTTATGCACAGTGCACAGGAAAAGCTTTTTTAAAGAAGTTCCTGAAAGAAAAATCTTTTTTAAAAATTTATTTTAATTCCAGTAGAGCTAACATACAGTGTTACATTCGTTTCAGGTGTACAATAGAGTGATTCAGTAATTCTATATATTACTCAGTGGTCATCAAGAAAAGTGTCCTCTTAATCCGCTTCATCTATTTCACTCATCCCTCTATCCACCTCCTCTCTGGTAACCATCCATTTGTTCTCTATTGTTAAGGGTTTGTATTTTCCCATGCCCATACTCAGGCAACCCTGTTTGGGTAGAGTTTCCGTGTCCCCTGCAAGGGTGAATGGGGGTGGGCATGCTCTGGGCCAGTATTTCCAGGCTTTTGTTCCCTGGCGGCTTTCTCTGGTGATCTGCTGTGCCTTTTCTGAGAGTCAGAGCAGCAGAGGCTGAATTGTCACAGAACAGAGGGAATGCGGCCTGTTCTCCACCCTTGTTCTGGCCACTTTAACTCCATTACTGTTGGTGCTGCTCAACCCTGTAGCATCCTGGGATGTGCACCCCACACCTGGTGTCCCTGGCCTCAATTCCGGGGCTAGTGCATCTCTGTCCTTTGTGTTTCTAATGCTGCCAGCCACCAGAAGACCTGATCTCTCTCTGGAAGCTCCTGGTCTCAGTCTGGATCCCCTGAGCACACCGGGATTCCAGAGTTCCATGAGAAGCCTGGTGGCTCTGGCACCTGGTTCAGGGTCTCAGTCTGCTGTTTCGCAGGTGCCTACCGCAAGTCCGCCAGATCCCCTGTGCAGGTGGCCTGCCAGCCGCCAGCCGCCCCGTGGGCTCCCGGGTCTCCTGGTCTCAGTCTATGCCTGGTGAGCACACCGGGATTCCGGTGTTCCAGGAGAAGCCTGGTGGCGCACGCTCTGGGCTCACCGGTCTCAGTCCACTCTCTCCCGTGTGCCATCCATGAGTCCACCCGCTCCCTGGTGCAGGTGGTTGCTGCTTCCGGGTGCCAGAACATGGCGGCTCCCCCCCTTCCGTTTATCTTCTGATATCTGTGCCCGGTTTCAAGGCTCCCCGCTTCATACCTCAATACTCAGCGCTGGAGATGTTCATTTGTAGAGGTCCAGATGTATCTTCCTGCCTCTCAGGCTGATTCCGTGGTTGTTTAGGCTGGTCTGGTACCTATCCAGCTCAACTCAGGGGACCTGCTGAAAAAGGGGTCTCCTACTCCTCCGCCATCTTAACTCCTCTCTTGTACCTGAAATAGTATTTAAAAACACTCAGCTCAGCCTCTTCTACAAAGTGAGCCAATGCTTATAAACATGGCTAAAATATTCCCTTACCTACGATGACTTCCCAGCCATCGTAGTTTTTAAATGGTATGACTGTGACTTACATTAGTCAACATTTGCAGAGAAAGAACTTAGTGCATCCAGGGGGCACTTCATGTTGAAATTAGTTTGTGACAACGAGCTACTGTGTTTTCTTCTGCAGTCCAAGGGAATGGTGCCAGACATCTCTAAGGTGTCTAGCAGTTCTACAATTCCGATTTTAAGTGGTCTGTGTACTTTAGAGATTTGGGCAAGAGAAGGGCAGGAGTCCAGAGACTGTGAACACTTCTGTTACCTGTGCTGACCATGGAGCAGGTAGCCTTCTGTGGGCATCATTTTGATTTCTTGGTACTCTTGTGAAGGTGCTTTTGTCTCAAATTCCTCCATTTAGGAGTAATTATAATGATGAAAGTAATTTTTATCTTATATCATCTGTGGGCCCTGATCCTGGGCTCCCAGGGAAGCTATCCTTTAACATTTTACCCGGCTCAAAATGACTGGGCAAAACCTGAAAGCATGGGCCCTATTTCTGCCCCAAGCACATGTTGTACATCTGCTTCGAGAAGAAAACAATAACCAAAAATGCCAACATAAAGATAAGAAAAAATAAAGAACCTCTTTGGCTCCCATAAGATTAAAGTCATACTGACATGTACATACTGAAAATGCATAAAAACATTGCATTTCCTAAAGCCCAAGCCTTGGAGGGTCTGAGAGACTTGCCCAAAACCAGGCACACCCCAGCAGGGAGGGCTGGTGCAGAAAGGGCAGGGGCAGGACTCTGAGGGTGGTCTGCAGCTAGAGGGGTCCCTGGAAGGGGCCAGGTGTGTGGGGGGACCTCGGCCCACGACCCCACCCATGCCTGTGCTGGGTGTTGGGTCGAGCAGGCGCTTCTTGGGCCCCCTGCACTTTCAGGGTTCCAGGGGCTTGAGGGCGGGTTGCCCAGCATCCAAGGGGCTCAGGCACCACCCTCACCAACCATTCACCGCTTGGGGGTGGAGCTATGTCTCTGTGGGCAGTCCCAGACTTGCAGTGGGTTGCAGACTTGGGGCAAAGAAGGGGCACTGAGAGAGAGAGAGAGAGTTGCCCTGTGGAGATCCCTGCTGGTGAGTGAGCAGCGTGCACTGGGGTGGGGGTCCGGGGGTAGGGTGCGCCCCAGGTGGGATTCAGGGTTCTGGAAGGGCATGTGGAGAGGGTTCCTTGTGGGGACTCAGGTGAGTTTTCTTTTTCCCTTTAAAGTCTCTTCTGCCCCATGTCCTCAACTGACTTTATTCCCCATACCCGTGAACTCCAGGACACCCACTCACCTGAGCTTTTGTGAGATGGGTTGCAGAATTTCAAGGTTTCCCCTGTTCCCCTGGAAGAGTGCGGGTAAGGACTTCACACAATCCCCACCTTCAGTTCTCTGACACAGTGCAGGTGATGCATCTTGAGCAGTACCCTGAGTTCAGCACGGTGTGCCCTGGTCCCCAGGCACAGGTGTGGCAGTAGCATGCCCCAGAGCCATACCCCAACTTCAGCATTATGCCCCGTGTGCCCCCGGGTTAGTGGTAATTGGCTATTAGAATCATGCAGGAAAATCCTCCAGGTGGGGGCCTGGAGGCGGGCATAAACCAGACCCCACTCTAGTTGCATTGGGAATAGACGAATTGAGGGTTTCTTTAGAAGAGTAAGTCTGCCTTCCAGAAAAGGCAAGGTCATTGGTCTATTGAGAATGAAGATAATTACTGCTAAACAACAAGTATGTGTTGCCCCTTCGCCCAGAAACCGAAGCAGGTGTGCAGGCTTTAGGTCAGAGGTGCCTTCTTCTCCCCAGCTGACGGCACTTCTCTGCTCTGGCTCCAAGACACACGAGGTTTTGAACGTCAGCATCGGAGTCAGCGAGGCAGCTTGTCACAGGACACCAGTGCTCAGAGAAAGCACAGGTATGTTTGGCAAAATGTCCTATCTATGTCAGGGCTGGAGGTAAAACCTCTCTTTATCCCAAAACCTCCTAGGCTTTTCTCTTTTCTCTAGTTGAGCCACAAAGTAAAATTGAAGTAGCTGTCAGCATTCTGGGTTTGGTACAAGAATTACTTAGTTTCCCTGAAGGTAGAACTTTGCAGGGGATCACAATTTCTCTGTCCATTTATTGCTTACAAATGTATTTTGCCCATCTGTTTCCTAGCAACCCTCTTTTATTAGAAAGGGAAGGTGAGATTCACTCTGTGCCTGTTTGTAACATCTAATTTGTTCCTTCATCTAACAGTGTTTATTCAATTGGGCCTAAGATATGGTTGAGTGACCAGCATCTAGAGTTAGGTGGCTTATTTTCATCTGATACAGACTTGGATGATGTCATTTGGCAAAGGTGATGTTTCATCATTGATTAGTTTATTCATCAGAAGCGTTAAAATTAGGGTGGAGGGAAAATTCAAAATTATCCAAAGCGGCCTGTTCCTGTTTAAAAGTTGAGCTTGACTTTCTAGTTTTACTAAATGTATTATCTCCATATTTTGAGGTGCCATATTCTCTCTGTAGTTTCTTTGGTGGTGGAGTCAGAAGGAGAGTCTGGGAATTCTTTTGGATAGTGGCATGCTGGTGGCTTCAAGGGGCTTGGCGTCAGGAGCCTTGGGGTGAATTCTGCAACTGCTTGCCTGACCCTGGGTGCATCTCCCAGAGGTTTTGTTTCCTCTTATGAAATTGCCGGCAGATAATGTTCTGCTTAAAGGGGAACACTCCCATCCTGTTGGTGGCAATGCAAAGTGGTGCAGCCAGTCTGGGAAACAGTGTGGGGGTTCCTCAAAAAGTTAAACATTGAACAACCCCATGATCCAGCAATTGCTCTCCTAGGTATTTACCCAAAGGATACAAAAATGCAGATTCAAAGGGGGTACATGCACCATGATGTTTATAGCAGCAATGTCCACAGTAGCCAAAATATGGAGAGAATCCCAAAGTCCATGCACTGATGAATGGATAAAGCAGAAGTGGGATACGTATATATAATGGAATATGACCCAGCTTCAAAAAGAATGAAATCTTACCATTTGCAAGGATGCGGATGGACCTAGAGTGTATTGAGCTAAGCAAAATCATTGAGGAAAGAGAAATATCCTATGCTCTCATGCTTGTGGAATTTCAGAAAGAAAACAGATGAACAGAGTGGAGGGGTGATGAGAGAGGCAAACAAGGAAATAGACTCAAACTTGGAGAACAAACTGAGTGTTGCTGCAGGACAGGGGCGTGGGGGGAAGAGTTAAATGGGTGAGGGGTATTAAGGAGGGCACTTGTGATGAGCACCGGGTACTGTATGCAGGTGAGGAATCACTAAATCCTACCCCTGAAGCGAATACTCCATGGCATGTGAACTAACTGGAATTTAAGTAAAAGAAGAAAGGAAAAAGTGTTCTGCTTCATGAAGAGTGAGGTAAAATTGTAGTGATTTGGGCTGTACTATTCTATAGATGAGAGATGTGAAACACCCTGTTGTAGGATACACTAGTTTCTTATCACATAAGGAGTCCTCAGAAAGCTGCAATGAAAGATTCAGGTCTCAGAGCATGTTCATGTTCCACTGATATGTTACAGTTTGCACAGGTAGGAAAGAAGGTGGAGAGAGAGGCAACAGAATGGGAAAGCAGGTGCGAAACTTTCAATACTTAGCATTATAGCTTTCTCATGAACGCCTTGCGATTTTGGAAGCAGAGGGGGAATCCGGGAGCTTTGCAGGAGACAGGGGAGTTCCAGGACTGGGTAAAGCTGACAGGGGTCCCAGAGGAGAGCTGAATGCATTCTGCAGCAGGGTGTGGGAAGGGGTGGCTGTGGGTCTCCTGGGTGAGAGTTGTGACAGGTGAGGGCTGTGTGCAAGTTCCTGGCTGAGGACAAGTGAGGCACAGGCGGAGAGCTGGCAGAGAACCTTCTTCTGGGCCACCAGCCTCACCCAACACACAGCCTCATCTTCTGTTCCTGTCACTCCAATTCAGACTTCTCCGAAGGTGAGTGAGAACACATCAAGAGCATTCTTAACAGAAGGGAAAGCATGTGCAAAGGCTCTGGGGCAGGAGAATTTCAGGTATGTCCAGGAGCAGCAAGAAGGCCCTGTGGCCACAGGAGACACCTTAGGACATGACCTCAGAGAGGTGACAGAAAAAACCATTCCAGGGCTATAACCCCATGAGACCCTGTTTCACTGGGCCATCCTGGCTACAGTGTTGAGAACAGATGACAGAGGGTTGAAGATGGCAAGGCAGGTCAATGACAAAGCTTTTACAGGAACTCAGGCACTGTGGACCAGACAGGTGGCCTTGGATGGAGTGGTTAGACCTATTCTGGGTCCATTTTGAAGATGGAGCTCACAGGATTTGCTGATGGGTTAGCTATTAGGAGCAGGAGAACGGAGGAGTTGGGGTAACTCCCAGCTGTTGTGGGTTTTCCTGATCGAGGGGAAGGAGAGGTTTTCTCAGGGGGTAGGAGATAGTCCGTGTTCCGCATGCTGAGGAAAGTGCCTTTCCCGGTGGATCTGCTGAGGTTTGTGTCTGGGAGTACCTTTCACATCTCCTCCCTCAGCAATGCTCAAGTACAAGTATCCCCCACTTTTTAAACGTTCACAGTAAGACACTGGGCTTTCTTGAAAGAACTATGTTATTACCCATCTTCAGTAAGAGGAAGAGACCTGAAGAGGATTTCCCTCTTATGAAAAAAGGTGAACAGTGAGAATAGCGTTCAGCATCTGTTTTGGGGAGAAGCACGACAGAGGCGGCGTGCACCCCAACCAGGTCCTTCCGCTGGGATCCGCTCTCCGCATCCAGCCACCAGCATTTTGAATGGTGTCTGTGAGCCTCTGCTTCTGCTTTATCTTCATTTATGCTGGGCCTCCGTTAGAAACTTGTGTCCTGAGGCCTAAGAAAAGCCAAAGAGAGGAATTTTGGAGTCTGAGCACACTGTCTAATTGTTCCGTGTAAATTAATGGTCATTCCTTCTTGACACCATTTCTGCTGTGCAAGGTTTCTCAGAAGCCCTGTACTTTCAAAGAGCAGGGAAACCTATACCCCATGCTGCAGGGTTAGTTTTAGTCTCCATGCTGGACTGAACATTTCATGACTGTCGGATTTTCTCACTCAAACATTGAGACTTTGACCACCTTCACCCGTTTCTAGCACCCCATCTCCGAATCTGGCACCTACCAATCTGCTCTCAGTATCTATGCGTTCAGTATTTGTTTATTCCTCGTGGAATGTACATGAGAGCATCTGGTATTGGTCTTTCTGTGTCTGAGTTACTTGGCATAAGGACCCCAAGGTCTGTGTTTCCATGTCTGGTTCTTGTGAATAATGCTGCACTGAATGTGGGAGTGCATCTGTCTTTTTGAGGCAGTATTTTTGTGTTCTCCAAATCAATACTCTGTAGAGCCATTACTGGGTCATGTGGTAGTTGTATTTATTTTTTCAGGAACCTCCATACCGTTTGTCACAATGGCTGCACCAATTTCCATTCCCACCAACAGTGCACAGTGTCTCCTTGTCTGCACACCCTTGACCCCACCTGGTGTCTGTCTCTGGGAAAATTGCTGTTCCAACAATTGTGAGGGGATAGCCGATTGTGGGTTTGATGATGTTTCCCTGTCGATATTAAGTGATGTCGAATAACTTTCTCTGTCTGTTGGCACCTGTGTGCCATCTTTGGAAAGTATCTATTCACATATTCTCCCATTTTTTAATACAGATTTTTTTTTTGTTTTGATTTGTACGGGTGTTGTGTGTATTTTGGATATTAGCCTCTTCTCACACATATGATTCGCAGATATTTTTTCTTATTGGGTCAGTGGCCTTTTAAGTTTTTGCTGGTTTCTTTTGCCAAGTGGAAGATTTCAGTTTGAAGTTGTTCCACTTGTTTATTTTTGCTTTTGTTTCTTTGCGTTTGGTGTCGGATCTGAAGACTCTTTGCCAAAACCTATGTCGAGAGACTTAGTACCTGTGTCTTCTTGGAGGTTTATGGATTCAGGTCTTATTTTCAAATCATTCATCCATTAAAAATTTTGGTGGTGTAAGAAATTGACCCAGTTATATTCTTCTGCCTTTAGTGTCCAGTTTGGCTGTTACCGCTCACTGTAGACACAGTCCTTCCCTCATGGCATATCTTCTGCTGCTGTGTCATAAGTTAGGATCATCTACGTGTGGGTAAGTTTGTGAGCTTTCTGTTCTGTTCCACTGACCTTGGGTCTGTGTTTATGCCAGTACCATCCTGTTTTGATGACAACATCTTTGTAATCTAGCTTGAAATCCAGGAGTGTGTTGACTGCACCTTTCTTTCTTCAGGTTGCTTTGCGTTTTTGGGGCCTTTTGTGATTCCATACAAGTTTGAGGACTGTTATCTATTTCCTTGAATAATGCCACTGGAATTCAGATAGGGATTTCATCACATCTGTCGATTGCTTTGGGTACGATGGACATGTTCACATAATTAACTCTTCCAGTTAAGGAGCATGGCGTATGCTTCCATTTGTTTGTGTTGCCTTCCAAATCTTTGAACCACACATTCTGCCCCCCTCGACACACATGTTTTTCATTTCTTTTCTGCCATGTGTTGAGTGTACTATGTCTTTCGCATTTTTGGTTACTTTTATTCCTAGATTTTTTTTGATGCAATTGTAAATGGCATTGTTTTTTAATTTCTCTTTGCCAAAGTGTGTCATCAGTATACAGAAATGCAAGAAGTTGGGTCATCTGGGTGGCCCCATAGGTGACGTGTCTGCCTTCAGCTCAGGTCATGATCCCAGAGTTCTGGGATTGAGCCCCGTGTAGGGCTCCCCGCTTATCGAGGGTCTGCTTCTCCCTCTTTCTGACACTACCCCTGCATGTGCTTTTTCTCTTCCTCTCAAATAAATAAATAAAATCTGAAAAAAAGTAAAGACAACAGGTCTCTGTATATTGACTTTATATCCTGCAGCTTTCTTGAATTTGTTTAAATTAACAGTTTTTTTTTTGTGGAATCTTTCGGGATTTCATGTCATTTGCAAATAGTGACAGTTTTCCTGTATGGATTTCATATCTTTCTCCTTTTTTAAAATGATGTTAGTCACCCTACAGTACTTCATTTGTTTTTGATGAAGTGTTCCATGATTCATTGCTTGCATATAACCCCTAGTGCTCATTATGACACGTGCCCTCCTTAATACCCATCACCAGGATTACCCATTCCCCTACCCTCCCTTTCTGCAACCTTCAGTTTGTTTCCCAGTGTCAATAGTCTCTCATGGTTCATCTCCCCCTCTCATTCCCCCCCCTTCACTTTTCCCTTCCTTCTTCTAATGTTACATGCTATTCCTTCCATTCCACATCGGAGTCAAACTTTATGATAATTGTCTTTCTCTGCTTGACTTAATTTCACTTAGCATAATCCCCTCCTGGTCCATCCACCTTGGTGCAAATGGTGGGTATTCATCCTTTCTGATGACTGAGTAATATTCCATTGTATAGATGAACCACATCTTCTTCGTCCATTCATTTGCTGAAGGACATCTTGGCTCCTTCCACAGTTTGGCTATTATGGACATTGTTGCTATGAACGTTGGGATACAGGTGTCCCTTCTTTTCATTACTCTGTGTCTATAGGGTAAATACCCAGTAGTGCAATTGGTGGGTCATAGGATAGCTCTGTGTTTAATGTCTTGAGGAACCCCCATATTGTTCAAAAGTGCCTATACCAGCTTCAATTCTCACGAGTAGTGTAAGAGGGCTCCCCTTTCTCCATATCCTCTCTGACTTTTTGTAATTTCCTGTCTTGTTAATTTGTTTTTCAAGATTTTATTTATTTATTCCACAGAGATAGAGATGGCCAGCGAGAGAGGGAACACAAGCAGGGGGAGTGGGAGAGGAAGAAGCAGGCTCATAGCGGAGGAGCCTGATGTGGGGCTCGATCCCGTAATGCCAGGATCACGCCCTTAGCCGAAGACAGACGCTTAACCTCTGTACTACCCAGGTGCCCCCTGTGTTGTTAATTTTAACCATTCTAACTGGTATAAGGTGGTATCTCATTGTCGTTTTGATTTGTATTTGCCTGATGGCAAGTGATGTGGAGCATTTTTTCATGTGTCTGTTGGCCATTTGTATGTCTTCTTTGGAGAAGTATCCCTTTGTGTCTTCTGCCCATTTTTTGGGTGTCGAGTTTGAGGAGTTCTTTATAGATCTTGGATACTAGCCCTTTATCTGTAATATCATTTGCAGATATCTTCTTCGATTCCATAGGTTGACTTTTTGTTTTGTTGATCATTTGCTTTGCCAAGCAGAAGCTTTTTATCTTGGTGAAGTGCCAATAGTTCCTTTTTTGCTTTTATTTCCTTTGCCTTTAGAGACGTGGCTTGCAAGAAGTTGTTGTGTCCAAGTTTGAAGAGTTCTTTTGATTTTGATATGAGACAGGAATCCATTATCTTTCTTTCCTGATTGTATTCGAGTCCTCTGTCTTTCTTGGTGAGTCTAGCTAAGTTTGTCAGTTTTGTTTACCTTTCCAAAAAAGGCAGCTTTCATTTTCATTGTTTTTTTTTTGTCTTTTTAGTCTCCGTTGGATTTATTTATGCATTCCTTTTTGTTATTTCCTTATTTCTACTAATTTGGGGCTTTGTTTGTTGTTTTATTTTCTACTTCTTTACCACATAAATCAAGTTGTTTATTGGAGACCATTCTCATGGATTGATGAAGACTTGAGTTTCTATGAATGTCCCCCATAAAGCTACTTTTGCTGCATCCCTTATGTTTTTGTAAGTTGTCTTTTTCATCAGTGTCAAGGTACTTCTAAAATCTTTTTTGATTTCTTCTTTGACTGTTGGTTGTTCAGTAGCTTGTTGTTAAATCTCCACATATTTTTTTAAGATTATTTAGGTATCTGACAGAGAGTGAGACAGTGAAAGAGGGAATGGAAGCAGGGGGGTGGGAGAGGGAGAAGCGGGCTTCCCGCTGAGCAAGGAGCCTGATTCCAGGCTAAATCCCAGGATCCTGGGATCAGGACCTGAGCTGAAGGCAGATCCTTAACAACTGATCCACCCAGGCCCCAAAAATCTCCACCTATTTTTGACTGTCCCATTTTTTTCTTGAGACTGATTTCTAGTTTCATATCATTGTGGTTGGACAAGATTTGAAGCAGAAGGTGAAGAGAGCATTCAGATAAAGGTTTGTTTCCTGAAGGGTTTTCTGAGGGCAGAGCATGAGTTCCGTGGGGCGGAGGAAGGTTTTGTGAGACGGGGGTGGGGTTAACCCTTGTTAGAATTACTGACTACTACCATGCAGGCTGTGTGCTACTGTTCACACCGTAGTCCTGATGGACTTGTACTTCATTAGAAATATTTTCTAGGAGGTGTAGGCATAGCCTTCTCTTAAAGAAAGGTGCCATGTGGGTTCATGGCATGACCCCAGGTCACCAACCAGGATGTATGGTATTGTGGGTGATCAGAAACAGGCTTTCTGTGGGAAGTGACAGAAATAAGATATGGTGAGCTCCAAGACCATAGGTGAGGTCCCGAGTGACCCACTGGGTGTTGGGTTCTGTGGATCTGTCTCATCAGGTGCTGTGGAATTCAGGGACACCCTCCTGTCTGTGGATTTTTGTGGAGACAGGTAGACATCAGTGTCTGGCCAGGCATGAGGGTCGCACTGGCCCACCACCAGAGGTGCAGCGTGCGTGGGAGCCACTGCTTGGTTTCCACGAAAGCTGCCCAGCGTCTGTGACTGTGATTCCTAGCAGCCGCAAGGGGAGAGGAGGCCGGGGGTGGTGCACACTTCCTAGACTTGTGGTCAGGTCTAGTCTGGAGCCCACTGAAGTGAGCCACACCTGGCAAGGAGGCACCCAGTCAGTGTAGCTTTGGGCACTGCTCCCATGGTACTTCGTGCCAGCTCCATGCTGCCACCTCCTGCTTTTCATCATCATCTTCAAGGTCATGTGACTCTGCTCTTGCCCCATGGCCTCCAGGGTATTGTCCGTCCTCCATCTGGCCCTCGTCCCTGGTGCCCTGTGCTGTCTGATGCCAGGGTAGCCTTCTCGAGACAAATATCTGGCCCTGATGGAACACTTCCATGGATCTCGGGTGATGCGAGGATGATGCCCTGCCCTGGAAGGGGGCTGCAGGTCCCCAATTAGGAGAGCCATGTCTCCCTTTTCAGCATGGCCTGCCCTCCCCTCAGTCTTCTTCAGGGAATCTCTCCCCACTTTCTGAGCGGACAGCTCTGAACTTAAAAATGAATATTATTTTACATATCTCTATGCCTTAGTTCATCCATGGCATGTCTTTCAGCCCCATTAGTGGGGTTTCTTTTTAGCAGTTCTGAAGGGCTGTCTGCTCATGGAGGGGATGACCTGGGTGGGACAGCTTTCCCTCTCATCTCCCTCAGCATGTCCCTGAGCCCTGAGACCAGCTGTCCCACTGAGGATTGAGGGACCCGAGCCAGCCCATCCTGAACCCAGGCTGTGTCAGTTGTGTAGACTGATGTGTGTTGGAGCGGTGGGCAGCCGGCATGGGCCAGGGGCAGGCAGTGTCTCCTTCTCATTCCTTCCCTCCCTTCCTCCCAGAGGTAGCTCAGAGCAGCCTTCAACCCCTGCATCTCCAGATCCCTTGACTTATGCCTTCTGTGTTCAGCTGGTGACCTTGGAGTTTCGCATGGATTCTACCTCCCGTACCCTCTCCTGTAGCAGTTCCTGGATCAGGGGAGGGGTTGGACCCTTGTCTGTTTTTGATCTTCTTCCTGTCCCGCACCAAGCCCACCCACCGTTGCATCTTCCATGTATGTGCTTGGAAGCAAGCCCATCCACAGGCAACCTATTAGCCAAATGGATCCAGGCAATGAACATTGAAGTAGAGATCCAGGATCCATAATATACCTGCTCTGAAACCTGTCCAAAAGTCTGTGACTCTCTCACACTGAAACAGAAACAATAATAGCTTTCTGGACTGTGAAGTGACATGTGTCTCTACTTCCAATCTTGAATGCATAGGTGCTGAGCCTGGACAGAAAAGGACCATGGCTCCCGTGGCCTGGGATCCACAGTAAGAACTCAGTGAAATCTGAATTCAAGGCATAGAGTGAATAATTATTGTAGAGTGAATCCTCCCAAGTAGGGCTTATGCACAGTGCACAGGAAAAGCTTTTTTAAAGAAGTTCCTGAAAGAAAAATCTTTTTTAAAAATTTATTTTAATTCCAGTAGAGCTAACATACAGTGTTACATTCGTTTCAGGTGTACAATAGAGTGATTCAGTAATTCTATATATTACTCAGTGGTCATCAAGAAAAGTGTCCTCTTAATCCGCTTCATCTATTTCACTCATCCCTCTATCCACCTCCTCTCTGGTAACCATCCATTTGTTCTCTATTGTTAAGGGTTTGTATTTTCCCATGCCCATACTCAGGCAACCCTGTTTGGGTAGAGTTTCCGTGTCCCCTGCAAGGGTGAATGGGGGTGGGCATGCTCTGGGCCAGTATTTCCAGGCTTTTGTTCCCTGGCGGCTTTCTCTGGTGATCTGCTGTGCCTTTTCTGAGAGTCAGAGCAGCAGAGGCTGAATTGTCACAGAACAGAGGGAATGCGGCCTGTTCTCCACCCTTGTTCTGGCCACTTTAACTCCATTACTGTTGGTGCTGCTCAACCCTGTAGCATCCTGGGATGTGCACCCCACACCTGGTGTCCCTGGCCTCAATTCCGGGGCTAGTGCATCTCTGTCCTTTGTGTTTCTAATGCTGCCAGCCACCAGAAGACCTGATCTCTCTCTGGAAGCTCCTGGTCTCAGTCTGGATCCCCTGAGCACACCGGGATTCCAGAGTTCCATGAGAAGCCTGGTGGCTCTGGCACCTGGTTCAGGGTCTCAGTCTGCTGTTTCGCAGGTGCCTACCGCAAGTCCGCCAGATCCCCTGTGCAGGTGGCCTGCCAGCCGCCAGCCGCCCCGTGGGCTCCCGGGTCTCCTGGTCTCAGTCTATGCCTGGTGAGCACACCGGGATTCCGGTGTTCCAGGAGAAGCCTGGTGGCGCACGCTCTGGGCTCACCGGTCTCAGTCCACTCTCTCCCGTGTGCCATCCATGAGTCCGCCCGCTCCCTGGTGCAGGTGGTTGCTGCTTCCGGGTGCCAGAACATGGCGGCTCCCCCCCTTCCGTTTATCTTCTGATATCTGTGCCCGGTTTCAAGGCTCCCCGCTTCATACCTCAATACTCAGCGCTGGAGATGTTCATTTGTAGAGGTCCAGATGTATCTTCCTGCCTCTCAGGCTGATTCCGTGGTTGTTTAGGCTGGTCTGGTACCTATCCAGCTCAACTCAGGGGACCTGCTGAAAAAGGGGTCTCCTACTCCTCCGCCATCTTAACTCCTCTCTTGTACCTGAAATAGTATTTAAAAACACTCAGCTCAGCCTCTTCTACAAAGTGAGCCAATGCTTATAAACATGGCTAAAATATTCCCTTACCTACGATGACTTCCCAGCCATCGTAGTTTTTAAATGGTATGACTGTGACTTACATTAGTCAACATTTGCAGAGAAAGAACTTAGTGCATCCAGGGGGCACTTCATGTTGAAATTAGTTTGTGACAACGAGCTACTGTGTTTTCTTCTGCAGTCCAAGGGAATGGTGCCAGACATCTCTAAGGTGTCTAGCAGTTCTACAATTCCGATTTTAAGTGGTCTGTGTACTTTAGAGATTTGGGCAAGAGAAGGGCAGGAGTCCAGAGACTGTGAACACTTCTGTTACCTGTGCTGACCATGGAGCAGGTAGCCTTCTGTGGGCATCATTTTGATTTCTTGGTACTCTTGTGAAGGTGCTTTTGTCTCAAATTCCTCCATTTAGGAGTAATTATAATGATGAAAGTAATTTTTATCTTATATCATCTGTGGGCCCTGATCCTGGGCTCCCAGGGAAGCTATCCTTTAACATTTTACCCGGCTCAAAATGACTGGGCAAAACCTGAAAGCATGGGCCCTATTTCTGCCCCAAGCACATGTTGTACATCTGCTTCGAGAAGAAAACAATAACCAAAAATGCCAACATAAAGATAAGAAAAAATAAAGAACCTCTTTGGCTCCCATAAGATTAAAGTCATACTGACATGTACATACTGAAAATGCATAAAAACATTGCATTTCCTAAAGCCCAAGCCTTGGAGGGTCTGAGAGACTTGCCCAAAACCAGGCACACCCCAGCAGGGAGGGCTGGTGCAGAAAGGGCAGGGGCAGGACTCTGAGGGTGGTCTGCAGCTAGAGGGGTCCCTGGAAGGGGCCAGGTGTGTGGGGGGACCTCGGCCCACGACCCCACCCATGCCTGTGCTGGGTGTTGGGTCGAGCAGGCGCTTCTTGGGCCCCCTGCACTTTCAGGGTTCCAGGGGCTTGAGGGCGGGTTGCCCAGCATCCAAGGGGCTCAGGCACCACCCTCACCAACCATTCACCGCTTGGGGGTGGAGCTATGTCTCTGTGGGCAGTCCCAGACTTGCAGTGGGTTGCAGACTTGGGGCAAAGAAGGGGCACTGAGAGAGAGAGAGAGAGTTGCCCTGTGGAGATCCCTGCTGGTGAGTGAGCAGCGTGCACTGGGGTGGGGGTCCGGGGGTAGGGTGCGCCCCAGGTGGGATTCAGGGTTCTGGAAGGGCATGTGGAGAGGGTTCCTTGTGGGGACTCAGGTGAGTTTTCTTTTTCCCTTTAAAGTCTCTTCTGCCCCATGTCCTCAACTGACTTTATTCCCCATACCCGTGAACTCCAGGACACCCACTCACCTGAGCTTTTGTGGGATGGGTTGCAGAATTTCAAGGTTTCCCCTGTTCCCCTGGAAGAGTGCGGGTAAGGACTTCACACAATCCCCACCTTCAGTTCTCTGACACAGTGCAGGTGATGCATCTTGAGCAGTACCCTGAGTTCAGCAGGGTGTGCCCTGGTCCCCAGGCACAGGTGTGGCAGTAGCATGCCCCAGAGCCATCCCCCAACTTCAGCATTATGCCCCGTGTGCCCCCGGGTTAGTGGTAATTGGCTATTAGAATCATGCAGGAAAATCCTCCAGGTGGGGGCCTGGAGGCGGGCATAAACCAGACCCCACTCTAGTTGCATTGGGAATAGACGAATTGAGGGTTTCTTTAGAAGAGTAAGTCTGCCTTCCAGAAAAGGCAAGGTCATTGGTCTATTGAGAATGAAGATAATTACTGCTAAACAACAAGTATGTGTTGCCCCTTCGCCCAGAAACCGAAGCAGGTGTGCAGGCTTTAGGTCAGAGGTGCCTTCTTCTCCCCAGCTGACGGCACTTCTCTGCTCTGGCTCCAAGACACACGAGGTTTTGAACGTCAGCATCGGAGTCAGCGAGGCAGCTTGTCACAGGACACCAGTGCTCAGAGAAAGCACAGGTATGTTTGGCAAAATGTCCTATCTATGTCAGGGCTGGAGGTAAAACCTCTCATTATCCCAAAACCTCCTGGGCTTTTCTCTTTTCTCTAGTTGAGCCACAAAGTAAAATTGAAGTAGCTGTCAGCATTCTGGGTTTGGTACAAGAATTACTTAGTTTCCCTGAAGGTAGAACTTTGCAGGGGATCACAATTTCTCTGTCCATTTATTGCTTACAAATGTATTTTGCCCATCTGTTTCCTAGCAACCCTCTTTTATTAGAAAGGGAAGGTGAGATTCACTCTGTGCCTGTTTGTAACATCTAATTTGTTCCTTCATCTAACAGTGTTTATTCAATTGGGCCTAAGATATGGTTGAGTGACCAGCATCTAGAGTTAGGTGGCTTATTTTCATCTGATACAGACTTGGATGATGTCATTTGGCAAAGGTGATGTTTCATCATTGATTAGTTTATTCATCAGAAGCGTTAAAATTAGGGTGGAGGGAAAATTCAAAATTATCCAAAGCGGCCTGTTCCTGTTTAAAAGTTGAGCTTGACTTTCTAGTTTTACTAAATGTATTATCTCCATATTTTGAGGTGCCATATTCTCTCTGTAGTTTCTTTGGTGGTGGAGTCAGAAGGAGAGTCTGGGAATTCTTTTGGATAGTGGCATGCTGGTGGCTTCAAGGGGCTTGGCGTCAGGAGCCTTGGGGTGAATTCTGCAACTGCTTGCCTGACCCTGGGTGCATCTCCCAGAGGTTTTGTTTCCTCTTATGAAATTGCCGGCAGATAATGTTCTGCTTAAAGGGGAACACTCCCATCCTGTTGGTGGCAATGCAAAGTGGTGCAGCCAGTCTGGGAAACAGTGTGGGGGTTCCTCAAAAAGTTAAACATTGAACAACCCCATGATCCAGCAATTGCTCTCCTAGGTATTTACCCAAAGGATACAAAAATGCAGATTCAAAGGGGGTACATGCACCATGATGTTTATAGCAGCAATGTCCACAGTAGCCAAAATATGGAGAGAATCCCAAAGTCCATGCACTGATGAATGGATAAAGCAGAAGTGGGATACGTATATATAATGGAATATGACCCAGCTTCAAAAAGAATGAAATCTTACCATTTGCAAGGATGCGGATGGACCTAGAGTGTATTGAGCTAAGCAAAATCATTGAGGAAAGAGAAATATCCTATGCTCTCATGCTTGTGGAATTTCAGAAAGAAAACAGATGAACAGAGTGGAGGGGTGATGAGAGAGGCAAACAAGGAAATAGACTCAAACTTGGAGAACAAACTGAGTGTTGCTGCAGGACAGGGGCGTGGGGGGAAGAGTTAAATGGGTGAGGGGTATTAAGGAGGGCACTTGTGATGAGCACCGGGTACTGTATGCAGGTGAGGAATCACTAAATCCTACCCCTGAAGCGAATACTCCATGGCATGTGAACTAACTGGAATTTAAGTAAAAGAAGAAAGGAAAAAGTGTTCTGCTTCATGAAGAGTGAGGTAAAATTGTAGTGATTTGGGCTGTACTATTCTATAGATGAGAGATGTGAAACACCCCGTTGTAGGATACACTAGTTTCTTATCACATAAGGAGTCCTCAGAAAGCTGCAATGAAAGATTCAGGTCTCAGAGCATGTTCATGTTCCACTGATATGTTACAGTTTGCACAGGTAGGAAAGAAGGTGGAGAGAGAGGCAACAGAATGGGAAAGCAGGTGCGAAACTTTCAATACTTAGCATTATAGCTTTCTCATGAACGCCTTGCGATTTTGGAAGCAGAGGGGGAATCCGGGAGCTTTGCAGGAGACAGGGGAGTTCCAGGACTGGGTAAAGCTGACAGGGGTCCCAGAGGAGAGCTGAATGCATTCTGCAGCAGGGTGTGGGAAGGGGTGGCTGTGGGTCTCCTGGGTGAGAGTTGTGACAGGTGAGGGCTGTGTGCAAGTTCCTGGCTGAGGACAAGTGAGGCACAGGCGGAGAGCTGGCAGAGAACCTTCTTCTGGGCCACCAGCCTCACCCAACACACAGCCTCATCTTCTGTTCCTGTCACTCCAATTCAGACTTCTCCGAAGGTGAGTGAGAACACATCAAGAGCATTCTTAACAGAAGGGAAAGCATGTGCAAAGGCTCTGGGGCAGGAGAATTTCAGGTATGTCCAGGAGCAGCAAGAAGGCCCTGTGGCCACAGGAGACACCTTAGGACATGACCTCAGAGAGGTGACAGAAAAAACCATTCCAGGGCTATAACCCCATGAGACCCTGTTTCACTGGGCCATCCTGGCTACAGTGTTGAGAACAGATGACAGAGGGTTGAAGATGGCAAGGCAGGTCAATGACAAAGCTTTTACAGGAACTCAGGCACTGTGGACCAGACAGGTGGCCTTGGATGGAGTGGTTAGACCTATTCTGGGTCCATTTTGAAGATGGAGCTCACAGGATTTGCTGATGGGTTAGCTATTAGGAGCAGGAGAACGGAGGAGTTGGGGTAACTCCCAGCTGTTGTGGGTTGTCCTGATCGAGGGGAAGGAGAGGGTTTCTGGGGGTAGGAGGTAGTCCGTGTTCTGCATGCTGAGGAATGTGCCTTTCCTGGTGGATCTGCTGAGGTTTGTGTCTGGGAGAACCTTTCACATCTCCTCCCTCAGCAATGCTCAAGTACAAGTATTCCCCACTTTTTAAACGTTCACAGTAAGACATTGGGCTTTCTTGAAAGAACTACGTTATTACCCAGCTTCAGTAAGAGGAAGAGACCTGAAGAGGATTTCCCTCTTATGAAAAAAGGTGAACAGTGAGAATCGCGGTCAGCATCTGTTTTGGGGAGAAGCATGACAGAGGCGGCGTGCACCCCAACCAGCTCCTTCCGCTGGGAACCGCTCTCTGCATCCAGCCACCAGCACTTTGAATTGTGTCTGTGAGCCTCTGCTGTGCTTTATCTTCATTTATGCTGGGCCTCCGTCAGAAACTTGTTTCCTGAGGCCTAAGAAAAGCCAAAGAGAAGGAATTTTGGAGTCTGAGCACACTGTCTAATTGTTCGTGTAAATTAATGGCCATTCCTTCTTGACACCATTTCTGCTGTGCAAGGTTTCTCAGAAGCCCTGTACTTTCAAAGAGCAGGGAAACCTATACCCCATGCTGCGGGGTTAGTTTTAGTCTCCATACTGGACGGAACATTTCATGACTGTCGGATTTTCTCACTCAAACATTGAGACTTTGACCACCTTCACCCGTTTCTAGCACCCCATCTCCGAATCTGGCACCTACCAATCTGCTCTCAGTATCTATGCGTTCAGTATTTGTTTATTCCACATTGAATGTACATGAGAGCATGTGGTATTGGTCTTTCTGTGTCTGAGTTACTTGGCATAAGGACCCCAAGGTCTGTGTTTCCATGTCTGGTTCTTGTGAATAATGCTGCAGTGAACGTGGGAGTGCATCTGTCTTTTTGAGGCAGTATTTTTGTGTTCTCCAAATCAATACTCAGTAGAGCCATTACTTGTCCATGTGGTAGTGCATTTATTTTTTCAGGAACCTCCATACCGTTTGTCACAGTGGCTGCACCAATTTCCATTCCCACCAACAGTGCACAGTGTCTCCTCATCTGCACACCCTTGACCCCACCTGGTGTCTGTCTCTGGGACAATTGTTGTTCCAACAGTTGTGAGGGGATAGCCGATTGTGGGTTTGATGATGTTTCCCTGACCATATTAAGTGATGTTGAACAACTTTCTCTGTCTGTTGGCACATGTGTGCCATCTTTGGAAAGTATCTATTCACATATTCCCCCCATTTTTTATACATTTTTTTTGTTTTGATTTGTATGAGTGTTGTGTGTATTTTGGATATTAGCCTCTTCTCACACATATGATTCGCAGATATTTTTTTTCTTATTGGGTCAGTGGCCTTTTTAGTTTTTGCTGGTTTGTTTTGCCGTGTGGAAGATTTCAGTTTGAAGTTGTTCCACTTGTTTATTTTTGCTTTTGTTGCCTTTGCATTTGGTGTCCGATCTGAAGACTCTTTGCCAAAACTAATGTCGAGAGACTTAGTACCTGTGTCTTCTTGGAGGTTTATGGATTCAGGTCTTATGTTCAAATCGTTCATCCATTAAAAATTTTGTGTGTGGTGTAAGAAAGTGACCCAGTTATATTCTTCTGCATTTAGTGTCCAGTTTGCCTGTTACCGCTCACTGAAGAGACAGTCCTTCCCTCATGGTGTATCTTCTGCTGCTGTGTCGTAAGTTAGGATCATCTACGTGTGGGTAAGTTTGTGAGCTTTCTGTTCTGTTCCACTGACCTGGTGTCTGTGTTTATGCCAGTTCCATCCTGTTTTGATGACAACAGCTTTGTAATCTAGCTTGAAATCCAGGAGTGTGTTGACTGCACCTTTCTTTCTCCATGTTACTTTGGGTATTTGGGGTCTTTTGTGATTCCATACAAGTTTGAGGACTGTTATCTATTTCCTCGAATAGTGCCGCTAGAATTCAGATAGGGATTTCATCACATCTGTCGATTGCTTTGGGTACGATGTACATGTTCACATAATTAACTCTTCCAGTTAAGGAGCATGGCGTAAGTTTCCATTTGTTTGTGTTGCCTTCCAAATCTTTGACCCATACATCCTGCGCCCCTTGACACACGTGTTTTTCATTTCCTTTCTGCCATGTGTTGAGTGTACTGTCTTTCTCATTTTTGGTTACTTTTATTCCTAGATTTTTTTTGATGCAATTGTAAATGGCATTGCTTTTTTAATTTATCTTTGCGGAAGTGTGTCATCAGTATACAGAAATGCAAGAAGTTGGGTCATCTGGGTGGCCCCATAGGTGAAGCGTCTGCCTTCAGCTCAGGTCATGAACCCAGAGATCTGGGATCGAGCCCCCTGTTGGGCTCCCCGCTTATCGAGGGTCTGCTTCTCCCTCTTTCTGTCACTCCCCCTGCTCGTACTTTTTCTCTTCCTATCAAATAAATAAATAAAATCTGAAAAAAAAAGACAACAGGTCTCTGTATATTGACTTTATATCCTGCAGCTTTCTTGAATTTGTTTATTCTAACAGATTTTTTTTGTGTGTGTGGAATCTTTCGGGATTTCATGTCCTTTGCAAATATTGATAGTATTCCTGTAAGGATTTCATATCTTTCTCTTTTTTTAAAATGATGTTAGTCACCCTACAGTACTTCATTTGTTTTTGATGTAGTGTTCCATGATTCATTGTTTGCATATAACACCTAGTGCTCATTATGACACGTGCCCTCCTTTTTTTTTAAAGAATTTACTTATTTATTCGACAGATATAGAGACAGCCAGCGAGAGAGGGAACACAAGCAGGGGGAGTGGGAGAGGAAGAAGCAGGCTCATGACGGAGGAGCCTGTTGTGGGGCTCGATCCCATAACGCCAGGATCACGCCCTGAGCCGAAGGCAGACGCTTAACCGCTGTGCCACCCAGGCGCCCCAACACGTGCCCTCCTTAATACCCATCACCAGGATTACCCATTCCCCTTCCTCTCTCTTTCTGCAACCTTCAGTTTGTTTCCCAGTGTTAGTAGTCTCTCATGGTTCATCTCCCCCTCTCATTCCCCCCTTCACTTTTCCCTTCCTACTCCTAATGTCCTCCATGCTATTCCTTCCATTCCACATAGGAGTCAAAGCATATGATAATTGTCTTTCTCTGCTTGACTTAATTTCACTTAGCATAATCCCCTCCTGATCCATCCACGTTGGTGCAAATGGTGGGTATTCATCCTTTCTGATGACTGAGTAATAGTCCATTGTATAGATGAACCACATCTTCTTTGTCCATTCATCTGCTGAAGGACATCTTGGCTCCTTCCACAGTTTGGATATTATGGACACTGCTGCTATGAACATTGGGATACAGGTGCCCCTTCTTTTCATTACTCTGTGTCTATGGGGTAAATACCCAGTAGTGCAATTGGTGGGTCGTAGGATAGCTCTGTGTTTAACATATTGAGGAACCTCCATATTGGTTTCAAAAGTGGCTGTACCAGCTTGAATTCTCACGAGTAGTGTAAGAGGGCTCCCCTTTCTTCACATCCTCTCTGACTTTTTTTTTTTATTTCTGTCTTATTAATTTTTTTTCAAGATTTTATTGATTTATTCTACAGAGATAGAGACAGCCAGCGAGAGAGGGAACACAAGCAGGGGGAGTGGGAGAGGAAGAAGCAGACTCATGACGGAGGAGCCTGATGTGGGGCTCGATCCCATAAGGCCAGGATCACGCCCTGAGCCGAAGGCAGACGCTTAACCAATGTGAGACCCAGGTGCCCCCTGCCTTGTTAATTTTAACCATTCTAACTGGTGTAAGGTGGTATTTCATTGTCGTTTTGATTTGTATTTGCCTGATGGCAATTCATGTGGAGCATTTTTTCATGTGTCGGCCATTTGTATGTCTTCTCTGGAGAAGTATCTCTTTGTGTCTTCCGCCCATTTTTTGGGTGTCGAGTTTGAGGAGTTCTTTATAGATCTTGGATACCAGCCCTTTATCTGTAAAATCATTTGCAGATATCTTCTTCAATTCCATAGGATGCCTTTTTGTTTTTTGATCATTTGCTTTGCCAAGCAGAAGCTTTTTATCCTGATGAAGTGCCCATAGTTCATTTTTGCTTTTATTTCTTTGCCTTTAGAGACGTGGCTTGCAAGAAGTTGTTGTGTTCAAAGTTGAAGAGTTCTTTTGATTTTGATATGAGACAGGAATCCATTATCTTATTTTCCTGATTGTATTCGAGTCCTCTGTCTTTCTTGGTGAGTCTAGCTAAGTTTGTCAGTTTTGTTTATCGTTCCAAAAAAGGCCGCTCTCATTTTCATTGTTTTTTTTTTTTTTTGTCTTTTTAGTCTCCGTTGGATTTATTTATGCATTCCTTTTTGTTATTTCCTTATTTCTACTAATTTGGGGCTTTGTTTGTTGTTTTATTTTCTACTTCTTTACCACATAAATCAGGTTGTTTATTGGAGAGCATTCTCATGGATTGATGAAGACTTGAATTTCTATGAATGTCCCCCATAAAGTTACTTTTGCTGCATCACATAAGTTTTTGTAGGTTGTCTTTTTATCAGTGTCAAGGTACTTCTAAAAAATTTTTGATTTCTTCTTTGACTGTTGGTTGTTCAGTAGCTTGTTGTTAAATCTCCACATATTTTTTTAAGATTATTTAGGTATCTGACAGAGAGTGAGACAGCAAGAGAGGGAACGCAAGCTGGGTGGTGGGAGAGGGAGAAGCAGGCTTCCGAATGAGCAACGAGCCTGATTTGGAGCTAGATCCCAGAATCCTGGGATCAAGACCCGAGCTGAAAGGAGATCCTTAATGACTGAGCCACCCAGGCCCCAAAAATCTCCACCTATTTTTGACTGTCCCATTTTTTTCTTGAGACTGATTTCTAGTTTCATATCATTGTGGATGGACAAGATTTGAAGCAGAAGGTGAAGAGAGCATTCAGATGAAAGGTTTGTTTCCTGGAGGGTTTTCTGAGGGCAGACCATGAGTTCAGTGGGGACGGAGGAAGGTTTTGTGAGACGGGGGTGGGGTTAACCCTTGTTAGAATTACTGACTACTACCATGCAGGCTGTGTGCTACCGTTCACACCGTAGTCCTGATGGACGTGTACTTCATTAGAAATATTTTCTAGGAGGTGTAGGCATAGCCTTCACTTAAAAAAAGATGGCATGTGGGTTCATGGCATGACCCCAGGTCACCAACCAGGATGTATGGTATTGTGGGAGATCAGAAACAGGCTTTCTGTGGGAAGTGACAGAAATAAGGTATGGTGAGCTCCATGACCATAGGTGAGGTCCCGAGTGACGCACTGGGTGTTGGGTTCTGTGGATCTGTCTCATCATGTTCTGTGGAATTCAGGGACACCCTCCTGTCTGTGGATTTGTGTGGAGACAGGTAGACATCAGTGTCTGGCCAGGCACGAGGGTCTCACTGGCCCACCACCAGAGGTGCAGCGTGCGGGGGAGCCACTGCTTGGTTTCCACGAAAGCTGACCAGGGTCTGTGACCGTGATTCCTAGCAGCCGCAAGGGGAGAGGAGGCCGGGGGTGGTGCACACTTCCTAGACTTGTGGTCAGGACTAGTCTGGATCCCACTGAAGTCAGCCACACCGGGCACAGAAGGTACCCAGTCAGTGTAGCTGTGGGCACTGCTCCCATGGTACTTTTGGGCCAGCTCCATGCTGCCACCTCCTGCTTTTCATCATCATCTTCAAGGTCATGTGCCTCTGCTCTTGCCCCATGGCCTCCGGGGTATTGTCCGTCCTCCATCTGGTCCTCGTCCCTGGTGCCCTGTGCAGTCCGATGCCAGGGTAGCCTTCTCGAGACAAACATCTGGCCCTGATGGAACACTTCCATGGATCTCGGGTGATGCGAGGATGATGCCCTGCCCTGGAAGGGGGCTGCAGGTCCCCAATCAGGACAGCCATGTCTCCCTTTTCAGCATGGCCTGCCCTCCCCTTAGTCTTCTTCAGGGAAGCTCTCCCCACTTCCTGAGATGACAGCTCTGAACTTAAAAATGAATGTTATTTTACATATCTCTATGCCTTAGTTCATCCATGGCATGTCTTTCAACCCCGTTAGTGGGGTTTTTTTAGCAGTTCTGAAGGGCTGTCTGCTCAAGGAGGGGACGACCTGGGTGGGGCAGCTTTCCCTCTCATCTCCCTCAGCATGTCTCTGAGCCCTGAGGCCAGCTGTCCCACTGAAGATTGAGGGACTAGAGCCAGCCCATCCTGAGCCCAGGCTGTGTCAGCTCATAGACTGATGTGTGTTGGAGCGGTGGGCAGCTGGCATGGGTCAGGGGCAGGCAGTGTCTCCTTCTCATTCCTTCCCTCCCTTCCTCCCAGAGGTAGCTCAGAGCAGCCTTCAACCCCTGCATCTCCAGATCCCTTGACCTGTGCCTCCTGTGTTCAGCTGGTGACCTTGGAGTTTCGCATGGATTCTACCTCCCGTACCCTCTCCCATAGCAGTTCCTGGATCAGGGGAGGGTCGGACCCTTGTCTGTTTTTGGTCTTCTTCCTTTCCCACACCAAGCCCACCCACCTTTGCATCTTCCATGTATGTGCTTGGAAGCAAGCCCATCCACAGGGAACCTATTAGCCAAATGGATCCAGGCAATGAACATTGAAGTAGAGATCCAGGATCCATAATAAACCTGCTCTGAAACCTGTCCCAAAGTCTGTGACTCTCTCACACTGAAACAGAAACAATAATAGCTTTCTGGACTGTGAAGTGATATGTCTTTCTACTTCCAATCTTGAATGCAAAGGTGCTGAGCCTGGACTGAAAAGGACCATGGCTCCCGTGGGCTGGGATCCACGGGAAGAACTCAGTGAAATCTGAATTTGAGGCATGGAGTGAATAATTATTGTAGAGTGAATCCTCCCAAGTAGGGCTTATGCACATTGCACAGGAAAAGCTTTTTCAAAGAGCTTCCTGAAAGAAAAATCTTTTTTTAAAATTTATTTTAATTCCACTAGAGCTAACATACAATGTTACATTAGTTTCAGGTATACAATAGAGTGATTCAGTAATTCTACATATTACTCAGTGGTCATCAAGAAAAGTGTCCTCTTAATCCCCTTCATCTATTTCACTCATCCCTCTATCCACCTCCTCTCTGGTAACCTTCCGTTTGTTCTCTATTGTTAAGAGTTTGTATTTTGGTGTGTCTCCTTTTTCTCTTTTAGTTATTTATTTTTGTTTGTTTCTTAAATTCCCCATTAGAGTGACATCGTATGGCATTTGTCTTTCTCTGACTGACTGATTTTAGTTAGGATAATACTCTCTAGCTCCATCCATATGGCTGCAAATGGCAAGGTTTCATTCTTTTTCAAGCCGAGTAATACTCCATTGTGTGTGTGTGTGTGTGTGTGTGTGTGTGTGTGTGTGTGTGTGTGAATACACACATCTATCATCTCATTTGTCAATTTTTCTACAGACACTTGGGTTGCTTCCATATTGTGATATTGTAAATAATGGTGCAAGAAACATAGGGGTGCACGTATCCTTTTAAGTTACTCTTTTCCTATTCTTTGGGTAAATATGAGTAGTGTGAATGTTGGATCGTAGGGTAGTTCTATATTTAATTTTTTGAGGAACCTTCATACTGTTTTCCACGGTGGCCACCGCAGTTTGCATTCCCACCCACAGTTCACGAGGATTCCCCTTTATCCACATCCTCCCAACAGCTGCTCTTTGTTGTGCTTTTGATGTTAGCCATTCTGACAGGTTTGAGGTATTACCTCATTGTCCTTTGGATTTACATTTTCCTGATGATGGGTGATGTTGAACATCTTTTCACGGGACTGTTGGCCATTTGTATTTCTTCTTTGGAGAAATGTCTGTCCATGTCTTCTGCCTATTTTTTAACTGGATTATTTGTTTTTTGGGGGTTGAGTAGTATCAGTTGTATATGTTTTGGACACTATCCCTTTATTGCATATGATCTTTGCAAATATCTTCTCCCTTTGAGTAGGTTGTCTTATTATTTTTACGTTTTCATTGTTCTTCTGCCGTGTGGAAACTTTTTATTTTGCTGTATTCCCAATAGTTTATTTTTGCTTTCATTTCCTTTGCCTCAGGACACAGTCTAGAAAAACGTTGGTATGGTCCATGTCAAGAAGTTACTGTCTTCCCTCCTGTAGGATTTTTATGGATTCAGGTCTCATATTGAGGTCTTGAAACTGTTTTGTGTTTGTCTTTATTGTGTAAGAAAGCAGTCTAATTTCATTCTTTTGTGCGTAGCTGTCTAGTTTTCCCAACACCATTTGTTGTAGAGACTGTCCTTTTCCCTTTTGATATCGTTGCTTGCTTTGTGGAAGATTCATGGACCACATAATTGTGGGTTTCTGTCTGAACTTGTATCCTGTTCCTTTGGTCGCTGTCTCTATTTTTGTGCCGTACTGTCTTGTTAGGATGACTGCAGCTTTGTAGTATAACCTGAAATCTGAAATTGTGAGTCCTCCACCTTTGTTTTTCTTTTCCACATTGCACTGGCTGTTCGGAATCTTTAGTGGTTCCATACAAATGTTTAGGATTGTTTATTCGAGGTCTTTTGTTCTTTAATTTAAATTCAATTAGCCAACTTACAGTACATCATTCGTTTCAGATGTAGTCTTCAATAAATTTTCAGTCTTGTGTATCACCCAGTGCTCATTGTATCGTGTGACCTCCTTAATGCTACTCACCCAGTTACCCCCCCCAACTTCTCCTCCAACAATCATCAGTTTCTTGCGATAGTTAAGAGTCCATCATGGGTTTTCTCCCTCTCTGATGACTTCCCATTCTATTTTCCCTTCCTTCCCCTATGGTCACCTTCCTTGTTTCTGATATTCCACATAGGAGTGAAAGCATATGATCATTGTCTTTCTTTCATTGACTTATTCCACTCATCATAATACCCTCCAGCTCCACCCAGGTCGGTGTGATGGTAAGTATTCATCCTATCTGATGGCTGAGTAATATCCCATTATATATATGATCCACATCTTCTTTATCCATTCATCTATCCATGGTCATCTGCACTCCTTCCGCAGCTTCTCTATTATGGATATTGTTGCTATGAACACTGGTGTGCATGTGTCCTGTCTTCACTACCTCTGTCTCTGGGGGTAAATACCCAGTAGTGCAATTGCTGGGACATAGGGTAGCTTTATTTATAACTTCTTGAGGAAATTCTGTACCATTTTCAAGAGTGGCTGTACCGGACTGCATTCGTACAGGGGTGTAAGAGGGTTCCCGTTTCTCCATATCCTCTCCAACATATATAGTTTCATGTCTTATTTTTAGATATTCGGCCTCGTGTGATATGGCATCTATAGGGGTTTACATTTGTATTTCCCTGAAGCCAAGTGATATGAAGCATTTATGCATGTATCTTTTGATCACCAGTACATCATTATCAGTGAAATGACTTCCCATTTTAATCTATCTCAAGACCTAAAGCTGGGGAAGGCACTGAAGCTGGATGATGCCATTGGTTGGAAGTGTGGAGAATTTCAAAAGATCTCCGTGGAGAGCAAGTTTAAAGGTCAGTGTGAAGCTACTAATTGGATCCGGGGAGATCTCTGAAAGTGGGGGTTGCCTGGGATGGGCTGATGGGGGCCCTCCGATTTTCCTATGAATCCTTGCTGCAGCCCCAAATGGACAGTTTCCTGCTGTGGGGCAGGCTGAGTCCTCTAGTCGTGCAGAGGTGAGCCCAATGCCTGGCGCCTTGGAGGCAGGCAAACGGGGAGGGACCCTCAGCAGAAGACCCAGGGTTAGGTTAGGCCTCAAGAGACAGCAGGTCCGAACTGCCCAGTGCTCAGAGAACTCCCAGGCTGAGTGAGATGAGGGCACAAGGGCGGGTGAGTGTGAGCCTTGGGGTTTCATCTGGAAGGGCCCACAAAAGTCGGGGTTCACCAGAAGGGGCTCTCAGGGGGTGCCCCAATTCTCTTGCCCTGAATGCTCTGTTGTGCCCCCAAACGGTACAGTTTCCTGTGGGCTGCAGGCTGAGTCCTACAGTGGGGCTTCGGTGTCCCCAATCCCCCGGAGTGGGGTGCCAGGGCCCTGGGGAGGGGCCCCTCTGTGGCCAACCTAGGGTAAGGGTTAGGGTCCAGGAGCCCGGAAGGGACTATCTGCAAGCTGTGCGGCGAGCTCTGTGGAGGGCTGAGAGGAGGCCATGGGGGAGGGTGAGAATGGGCCTCAGGGTTGGGTCATGGGAGGCTGCCAAAGGATGGGGATGGGCTCCGGGGGCCTCCCCAAGTTCTCGTGCCCTGTAGGCTCCGTAGAGCCCCAAGGGGCATGGTTTCCTGTCAGGTGGCAAGCTGAGTCCTGCAGTGGGGCATAGGTATCCCAGTTCCCCCGGGCTGCGGTGTAAGGCTCCTGGGGAGGCCCCCACACCCACAGCCGACCTAGGGCTAGGTTTAGGCCCAGGAGCCCCGCAGGCCCGATCTGCTGGCTGTATGGCTAGTTACACGGGCTGAGGTGAGGGTGTGGGGGAGGGTGAGCGTGGGCCTCAGGGTTGGGGTGCGGGAGGCCACCGAAGTTCGCTGGTGTCTTAGGAAGGCCCTACTGGTTCTCCTGCCCTGAATGCTCTATGGCCTCCCAGGGTGCACGGTTTCCTGCGGGGTGGCAGACTGAGTCCTGCTGTGAGGCTCAGGTGTCCCGAATCCCCGCGGCTGCAGCTCCAGGCTCCTGGGGAGGGGCCCCTCCACAGATGAACTAGGGTTAGGGTTGGGGCCCAGGAACCCCGCAGGCCAGATCTGCCCAGTATATGGCGAGCTCCGCCGCGGCCTGAGGTGAGGGTGCGGGATGGGGTGAGCATGGGCTTCAAGGGTGGGTTTAGGGATCGCCGAAGTTCGCCGGGGGCTCTGGGGGCCCTCCTGGTTCTCCCGCCCTGAATGCTCTACAGCCTCCCAAGGGGCACGGTTTCCTGCGGGCTGGCAGGCTTTGTCCTGCAGTGGGGCTCAGGTGTCCCCAGTCCCTGGTGCTGCGGCACTGGGCCCCAGGGGAGGGGCCCTACCCAGCGGACCTAGGGTCAGGTCTAGGCCTCAGGAACCTGGCAGGCCTGATCTGCCGGCTCTGCGTCGAGGTCGGTGGCAAGCTGAAGGGAAGGCGTGGGGCGGGATGAGCATGGGCCTCAGGGTTGGGGTGTAGGGGGCTGCCGAGGATCACTGGTGGCTCAGGGGGGCCCTACCAGTTCTTCTGCACAGGATGCTCTGCAGCGCCCCAAGGGGCATGGTTTCCTGAGGGGTGGCAGGCTTAGTCCCGTGGTGGGGCTCAGGTGTACCCAATCCCCAGGGTTAGGGTACGGATTAGGGTATGGGTTAAGGTTAGGGTATGGGTTACGGTTAGGGTATGGGTGAGGGTAGGGGTTAGGGTTAGGGTAAGGAGAGGGTACGGGTTAGGGTTGGGTTTAGGGGTTACAGGTTAGAGGTTATGGGTTAGGGTACAGATTAGGGTTTAGGGTACGGGTTAGGGTTTAGGGTTTGGGTTTAGGGTTAGGGTTTGGGTTGGAGTACGGGTTAGGTTTAGGGTACGGGTCAGGGTTAGGGTATGGGTTAGTCTACGCATTAGGGTACGGTTTAGGGTACGGGTTAGGGTACGGTTTAGGGTAAGTGTTTGCGTACGGATTTGGGTACGGCTTAGGGTACGGGTTATGGTTAGGGTACGGGTTAGGGAACGGGTTAGGGATAGGGATTGGGTACGGTTTAGGGTTAGGGTATGGGTTAGGGTAAGGGTTAGGGTACAGGTTAGGGTTAGGTATGGGTTAGGCTATGGGTTAGGGTCCGGGTTAGAGATAGGGTACGGGTTAGGGTATGGGTTAGGGTACGGGTTAGGGTATGGGTTAACGTTAAGGTAAGGGTATGGGTTAAGGTTAAGGTAAGGGTACTGGTTAGGGTTAGGGTACAGGTAGGGTTAGGGTACGGGTCATGGTACGAGTTAGGATATGGGTTAGGGTCAGGGTTTAGGGTTTAGTGTTAAAGTAAGGGTATGGGTTAGGGTACTTGTTAGGGTTACGGTTAGGTTTAGGGTACGGTTTAAATTACGGGTTAGGGTATAGTTTAGGGTTAGGGTTAGGGTACGGGTTAGAGTACGTGTTAGGGTTTCGGTTAGGGTTAGGGTATAGGTTAGGGTTAGGGTTAGGGTACGGGTTAGGGTTAGGTTTAGGTTTAGGTTACGATTTAGGGGTAGGGTTAGCTGAAGGGGTAGGGTTAGGGGTAGGGTTAGGGGTATGGTAGGGGTCGGGGTTGGGTTAGGGTTTAGGGTTAGGTTTTGGGGTTAGTGGTTAAGGTTAGGGTTTAGTGTTTAGGGTTTCGGGATTAGGGTTAGGGGTTAGGGTTTAGGGTTTAGTGTTAATGTTAGGGTTTAGGGTTTAAGGATTAGGGTTTAGGGTTAGGTTTAGGGTAGGGTTAGGGTTAGGGTAAGTGTTAGGGGTTAGGGTTAGGATTAGGGGTTAAGGTTTAGGGTTTAAGGTTAGGGCTTAGGGTTTAGGGTTAGGGTTAGACCCCAGTAGGCCAGCAGGACCGATGCGCCGGCTGTGCGGCGAGTGGAGGAGTGGGACGATTGAGGGTGCTGGTGAGCTGGAGTATGGTATCCCGCGTTTTGGCGCAGGGGACCTTTGAACACCACTACTGGCTCGGAGGGCCCTGCCCATTCTCCCGCCCTGAATGACCGGCGGTGCCCCTAGCGGCCTGGGTCATGGCGGGGTGGCAGTGTGAGTCTGGCACTGCGGTTTGGGGGTCCCCAATGCCATGCGTTACAGCGCAAGGGCCCTTGGGAGGGGCCCCTGGGGCCGTCCTAGGGTTACTGTTAGCACCCAGGAGTCCGGTAGACATGATCCGCCAGCTGTGCAGTAGCGGAGGGCCAGGCCAAGGTGAGGGCGCTGGCGAGCTGGGGCGTGGGCCCACGCAGTTTGGCACGGGGGCCTTGGAAGGTCGCCTGGGGATTGGATGGCCCTGCCGGTTCTCCCGCCCTGAATGGCCAGAGGCGTCCCTAGCGACCCGGGTCGTGGCGGGGCAGCACGGTGAGTATGGCGCTGGGGCTCGGGGGTCCCCAATCCCTGGCGTTGCTGCGCCAGGCCCCTTGGGAGGTTCCCCTTGGGGGCCAACCTAAGGTTAGGGTTAGCCCCCAGGGGGCTGGAGGCCCGATCCGCTGGCTGTTTGGTGAGCAGAAGGGCGGGTCGAGGTGAGGGCGCTGGTGAGCGGGAGCATCGGCCCAAGCATTTTGGTGCGTGGGCCCTTAGATGTTCACCGGGACTTGGAGGGCCCTGCCCATTCTCCCGACCTGAATGACCGGTGGCGCCCCTAGTGGCCTGCGTGCCAGCGGGGTGGCAGGGTGAGTCCGGCGCTGGGGCTTGGGGGTCATCAATCCCCGGTGTTGCGGGACAGGCCCCTTGGGAGGGGCCCCTCAGGGGCCAACCTAGGGTTAGGGTTAGCCCCCAGGAGGCCGGCAGGCCCCATACGCCAGCTGTGCAGCGAGCGGAGGGGCGGGCCGAGCTGAGTGCCCTGGCGAGCTGGAAGGTGGTACCCAAAGTTTTGGCACCAGGGGCCCTCGAATGTCGCCAGGGACTCGGAGGGCCCTGCCCGTTCTCCCGCCCTGAATGAGTGGCGGCTCCCCTAGCAACCCGAGTGGTGGCGGGGCTGCAGGGTGGGTCTGGTGCTGAGGCTCGGGGGTCCCCAATGCCAGGCGTTGCGGCACCAGGCCCCTTGGGCGGGGCCCCTTGGGGGCCGAACTAGGGTAAAGGTTAGCTCCTGGAGGCCGGCAGGCACGATCCACAGTCTGGGGCGAATGGAGGTGTGGTCGAAGATCAGGGCGCTGGCGAGCAAGAGAGTGGGCCCCAGCGTTTTGGCGCTGGGGGCCTTCGAAGGTCACCGGGGCAGGGAGGGCCCTGCCCATTCTCCCGCCCTGAATGATTGGCGGTACCCTAGCGGCCCGGGTGTGGGCGGGGCGGAACGGTGAGTCCAGCGTTGCGACTCGGGGGTCTCCAATCCCTGGTGTTCGGCGGCAGTCCCTTTGGGAGGGGCACCTTGGGGGCCGACCTAGGGTTAGGGTTATCCCCCAGGAGGCCGGCAGGCTCAATCCACCGGCTCTGTGGTGAATGGGGGGGTGGACCAAGGTGAGGTCGCTGGCGAACGGAAGCGTGGGCCCCAACATTTTGGCTCGGTGGGCTTTCAAATGTCGCAGGGGGCTCGGAGGGCCCTGTTCCTTCTCCCGCCATGAAGGACCGGCGACACCCCTAGCTCCCCGGGTGGCAGCGGGGTGGCAGGGTCAGTCCTGCACTGGTGCTTGGGTTTCCCAATCCCCAGCGTTGCGGCGCCAGGCCCCTTGGGAGGGGCCCCTCTGGGACTGTCCTAGGGTTAGGTTAACCGCCAGGAGGCCAGCAGTCCGGATCCGCAGGCTGTGCAGTGAGCGGAGGAGAGATTGACCGTGGTAGGGCGCAGTTGAGCAGTAGCGTGGTACCCAGTGTTTTGGCGTGGGGGGCCTTCTTATTTCACCGGAGGCTCGGAGGGCCCTGCCGGTTATCCCGCCCTGAATGCCCGGAGTCGCTCCTAGAGGCCCGCGTGGCGGCGGGGCGGCAGGGTGGCCCGGCGCTGGGGCTGGCGGGTCCCCAATCCCTGCCATTGTGGCACCAAGCCTCTTGGGAGGGGCCACTCTGGGGCCCATCTAGGGTTACCATTAGCCCTGAGGAGCCCTGGAGGCCAGATCCGCCAGCTGTGTGGCTAGAGGGGGGGCGGGCTGAGGTGAGAGCGCTGTAGAGCCGGAGCATGGGCTTCAGCGTTTTGGCGCGGGGGACCTATAAATGTCGCTGGGGGCTCGGAGGGCCCTGCCCGTTCCCCCACCCTGAATGACCGGTGGCGCCCCAAGTGGCCCGGGTGGCGGCGGAGGGGCAGGTTGAGTACATCATTGGGGCTTGGGGGTCCTCAATCTCCAGCATCGTGGCGCCAGGCCCTTTGGGAGTGCCCTTCGGGGGCCGACCTGGGGTAAGGGTTAGCTCCCAGGAGGCCGGCAGGCCCAATAAGATGGCTGTGGGGCGAGCGGAGGAGTAGGCTGAGGTGAGGGCGATGGGGAGCAAGATTGTGGGCCCCTGCATTTTGGCACTGGAGGCTTCAAATATCTCCGGTTCCTCCAGGGCCCTGTCCCTTCTCCCGCCCTGAATGACCGGCGGCGCCCCTAGCGGCCCGGGTGCCAGCGTTGTGGGAGGGTGAGTCTGGCTTTGGGGCTTGGGGTTCCAGATCCCTGGCGTAGTGGCACCAAAAGCCTTGGGAGGGGCCCCTGGGGGGCCGACCTAGGGTTAGGGTTAGCCCCCAGGAGACCGTCAGGCCCAACCGCACACTGTGCGGCGAGCTGAGGTGCAGCCCGAGGTGAAGGCGCTGGGGAGCGGGAGCGTGGGCACCAGCGTTTTGGCAAGGGGAGCCTTTGAAGGTCACCAGGGCCTCAGAAGGCCCTGCCCTTCTCTCGCCCTCTATGACCCGCAGCGCCCCTAGCGGCCCAGGTGGGGACAGTGCGGCAGGGTGAGTCCGGCTCTGGGGCTCTGACTCACCAATCCCCAGCATTGCAGAGCCAGGCCGCTTGGGATGTCCCCTCAGGGCCGACCTAGGGTTTTGGTTAGCTGCCAGGAGCCCGGCAGGCCCTATCCACCGGCTCTGAAGCAAGCGGTGGGGTGGGCCTCGTGAGGGCGCTGGCGAGCAGGATCCTGGGAGCCAACGTTTTTGCGCGGGGAGCCTTCAAAGGTCAGTGTGGACTCGGAGGGCCCTGCCCGATCTCTTGCCCTGATTGACCGGCGGGGCCTCTAGCGGCTCGGGTGGCTGAAGGGCAGCAGGGTGAGTGCGGCACATGAGCTCGGGGTCCCCATCCCCAGCGTTGCGACGCCAGGCCCCTTGGGAAGTGCCCCTCGGTGGCCGACCTATGGTTAGGGTTAGCCTCCAGGAGTCCCGCAGGCCCGATACACCACCTGTGCGTTGAGCGGAGAGTTGGGCCGAGGTGAGGGTGCTGGTGAACCTGAGCCTGGGCACAAGCGTTTTGGTTCGGTGCGCCTTCGAAGGTCGGAAGGGATTCGGAGGGCCCTGCCAATTCTCCCACCCTGAATGAATGGCGGCGCCCCTAGCGGCCTGTGTGGGTTGGGGTGGCAGCGTGCATCCGGTGCTGGGGCTTGGGGGCCCCCAATCCCTGGCGTTGCGGCGCCAGGCCCCTTAGGAAGGGACCTTCAGGGGCTGTCCTAGGGTTAGGGTGAGCTCCCAGGAGGCCGGCAGGCCCGAGTCGCTGGCTCTGCGAAGAGCGGAGGTGCGGGCCGAGTTGAGGGTGATGCAGAGCGGGAGCGTGGTCCCCAGCGGTTTGGCGCCCTGGGCCTTCGACTGTTGCCATGGCTCAAAGGGCCCTGCCCGTTCTCCTGCCCTGAAGAACCAGCGGCGCCCTTAGCAGCTCCCTTGGCGGTGGAGCGGCAGGGTGAGTCCATGCTGCGGCTCGTGGATCCCCAATCCCCAGCGTTGTGGGGCCAGGCCTCTTGGGAGGGGCTCCTCGTGGGCGGACCTAGGTTTAGAGTTAGCACCCAGGAGGCCAGCAGGCCCAATCCTCTGGCTGGGCGGCGAGAGGTGGGCGGCCCGAGGTAAAGGCGCTGGCGATCGGGAGCGTGGGCCCCTGCATTTTGGCGCAGGAGGCTTCAAATATCGCCGGTTTCTCCAGGGCCCTGTCCCTTCTCCCGCCCTGAATGACGGGCGGCGCCACTAGCGTCCCGGGTGGCGACGTGGCGGCAGGGTGAGTCTGGCTCTGGGTCTTGGGGTCCCTGATCTCCAGTGTAGCGGCACCAGGACCCTTGGGAGGGGCCCCTGGGTGGCTGACCTAGGGTTAGGGTTAGCCCCCAGGAGGCCGGCAGGTGGGATCCGGCCACTGTCCGGGGAGCGGAGGGCGGGGCCGAGGTGAGGGCGTTGGGGAGCGGGAGCGTGGGCACCAGCGTTTTGGCACGGGGAGCCTTTGAAGGCCACCGGGGACTCAGAAGGCCCTGCCCCTTCTCTCGCCCTGAATGACCCGCAGTGCTCCTAGCGGCCTGGGTGGCGGCGTTGCGGTAGGGTGAGTGTGGCTCTGGGGCTTGAGGTTCCTGATCCCCGGCGAAGCGGCACCAGGACCCTTGGGAGGGGCCCCTGGGTGGCCGACCTAGGGTTAGGGTTAGCACCCGGGAGGCCGGCAGGCGGGATCCGCCCGCTGTGCGTGGAGCGGAGGGGCGGGCCGAGGTGAGGGCGCTGGCGAGCAAGAGCCTGGGCCCAAGCGTTTTGGCACCGGGGGCCTTCGAATGTCTCCGGGGACTCGGCGGGCCCTGCCCATTCTCCTCCCTGAATGACCGGCGGCGCCCCTAGCAGCCCAGGTGGCGGCGGGGCGGCATGGAAGTCCGGGCATAGGGCTCGGGGGTCCCCAGTCCACCGCGTTGCGGCGCCAGGCCCCTTGGGAGGGGCCCCTCGGAGGCTGACCTAGGGTTAGGTTTAGCCCCTAGGATGCCGGCAGGCCCTATTCGCCAGCCGTGTGGAGACTGGAGTGGCGGACCGAGGTGAGGGCACTGGTGAGCGGGAGCGTGGGCCCGGGTGTTTTGGCGCGGGGGGCCTTTGAAGGTCGCCGTGTCTTGGAAGGCCCTGCCCGTGCTCCTGCCCTGAATGAACGGCACCACCCCAAGCCCCCGGGTGGCGGCTGGGTGGCAGGGTGAGTCCAGTGCTGAGGCTCGGGGGTCCCCAATCCCCAGCGTTGCGGCGCCAGATCCCTTGGGAGGGGCCCCTCGGGGGTCGATCTAGGGTTGCGGTTAGCCCCCAGGAGGCCGGTGGACCCGATCAGCGGCTGTGCGGCACGCGGAGGGTTGGGCCGAGGTGAGGGCGCTGGCGAGACTGAGCATGAGCCCAAGCGTTTTAGTGCGGGGGGTCTTCGAAGGTCAGTGGGGGCTCGGAGGGACCTGCCCGTTCTCCCGCTCTCAATGACCGGCGGGGCCCCTAGAGGCTCCGGTGCCTGAAGGGCAGCAGGGTGAGACCGGCACTTGGGTTGGGGTCCCCATTCCCGGCGTTGTGGCGCCAGGCCACTTGGGAAGGGCCCCTCCTTGGCCGACCTACAGTTAGGGTTAGCCCCCAGGAGGCCAGCAGGCCTGATACACCGCCTGTGCGTCGAGCGGAGAGTTGGGCCGAGGTGAGGGTGCTGGTGAACATGAGCCCGGGCCCAAGCGTTTTGGTTCGGGGCGCCTTCGAAGGTCGGCGGGGGTCCGAAGGGCCCTGCCCGTTCTCCCACCCTGAATGAATGGCGGCGCCCCTAGCGGCACGTGTGGGGCAGGGCGGCAGGGTGCATCCAGCGCTGGGGCTTGGGGGTTCCCAAGCCCCTGCGTTGCGGCGCCAGGCCCCTTAGGAAGCGACCCTCGGGGCCGTCCTAGGGTTAGGGTTAGCGCCCAGGAGGCCTGCAGGCCCGATCCGCCGGCTGTGCGAGGAGTGGAGATGCAGGCCGAGTTGAGGGCGATGGCGAGCGGGAGCTGGGCCCCAGCGTTTTGGCGTCCTGGGCCTTTGAATGTTGCCATGGCTCGGAGGGCCCTGCCCTTTCTCCTGCCCTGAAGAACCAGCAAGGCCCCTAGCGGCTCCGTTGGCGGTGGGGCGGCAGGGTGAATCCCAGGCTGCGGCTCGGGGATCCCCAATCCCCGGCGTTGTGGTGCCAGGCCCCTTGGGAGGGGCTCCTCGTGGGCCGACCCAGGGTTAGAGTTAGCCCCCATAAGGCCGGCAGGCCAGATCCTCTGGCTGGGCGGTGAGAGGTGGGCGGGCCGAGGTAAAGGCGCTGGGGTTCGGGATTGTGGGCCCCTGCATTTTGGGGTGGGAGGCTTCAAATGTCGCCGGTTTCTCCAGGGCCCTGTCAGTTCTCCGGCCCTGAATGACCGGCGGCGCCCCTCGCGGCCCGGGTGGCAGCGTTGTGGGAGGGTGAGTCTGGATTTGGGGCTTGGGGTTCCAGATCCCTGGCTTAGTGGCACCAAAAGCCTTGGGAGGGGCCCCTGGGGGGCCGACCTAGGGTTAGGGTTAGCCCCCAGGAGACCGTCAGGCCCAACCGCACACTGTGCGGCGAGCTGAGGTGCAGCCCGAGGTGAAGGCGCTGGGGAGCGGGAGCGTGGGCACCAGCGTTTTGGCAAGGGGAGCCTTTGAAGGTCACCAGGGCCTCAGAAGGCCCTGCCCTTCTCTCGCCCTCTATGACCCGCAGCGCCCCTAGCGGCCCAGGTGGGGACAGTGCGGCAGGGTGAGTCCGGCTCTGGGGCTCTGACTCACCAATCCCCAGCATTGCAGAGCCAGGCCGCTTGGGATGTCCCCTCAGGGCCGACCTAGGGTTTTGGTTAGCTGCCAGGAGCCCGGCAGGCCCTATCCACCGGCTCTGAAGCAAGCGGTGGGGTGGGCCTCGTGAGGGCGCTGGCGAGCAGGATCCTGGGAGCCAACGTTTTTGCGCGGGGAGCCTTCAAAGGTCAGTGTGGACTCGGAGGGCCCTGCCCGATCTCTTGCCCTGATTGACCGGCGGGGCCTCTAGCGGCTCGGGTGGCTGAAGGGCAGCAGGGTGAGTGCGGCACATGAGCTCGGGGTCCCCATCCCCAGCGTTGCGACGCCAGGCCCCTTGGGAAGTGCCCCTCGGTGGCCGACCTATGGTTAGGGTTAGCCTCCAGGAGTCCCGCAGGCCCGATACACCACCTGTGCGTTGAGCGGAGAGTTGGGCCGAGGTGAGGGTGCTGGTGAACCTGAGCCTGGGCACAAGCGTTTTGGTTCGGTGCGCCTTCGAAGGTCGGAAGGGATTCGGAGGGCCCTGCCAATTCTCCCACCCTGAATGAATGGCGGCGCCCCTAGCGGCCTGTGTGGGTTGGGGTGGCAGCGTGCATCCGGTGCTGGGGCTTGGGGGCCCCCAATCCCTGGCGTTGCGGCGCCAGGCCCCTTAGGAAGGGACCTTCAGGGGCTGTCCTAGGGTTAGGGTGAGCTCCCAGGAGGCCGGCAGGCCCGAGTCGCTGGCTCTGCGAAGAGCGGAGGTGCGGGCCGAGTTGAGGGTGATGCAGAGCGGGAGCGTGGTCCCCAGCGTTTTGGCGCCCTGGGCCTTCGACTGTTGCCATGGCTCAAAGGGCCCTGCCCGTTCTCCTGCCCTGAAGAACCAGCGGCGCCCTTAGCAGCTCCCTTGGCGGTGGAGCGGCAGGGTGAGTCCATGCTGCGGCTCGTGGATCCCCAATCCCCAGCGTTGTGGGGCCAGGCCTCTTGGGAGGGGCTCCTCGTGGGCGGACCTAGGTTTAGAGTTAGCACCCAGGAGGCCAGCAGGCCCAATCCTCTGGCTGGGCGGCGAGAGGTGGGCGGCCCGGGGTAAAGGCGCTGGCGATCGGGAGCGTGGGCCCCTGCATTTTGGCGCAGGAGGCTTCAAATATCGCCGGTTTCTCCAGGGCCCTGTCCCTTCTCCCGCCCTGAATGACGGGCGGCGCCACTAGCGTCCCGGGTGGCGACGTGGCGGCAGGGTGAGTCTGGCTCTGGGTCTTGGGGTCCCTGATCTCCAGTGTAGCGGCACCAGGACCCTTGGGAGGGGCCCCTGGGTGGCTGACCTAGGGTTAGGGTTAGCCCCCAGGAGGCCGGCAGGTGGGATCCGGCCACTGTCCAGGGAGCGGAGGGCGGGGCCGAGGTGAGGGCGTTGGGGAGCGGGAGCGTGGGCACCAGCGTTTTGGCACGGGGAGCCTTTGAAGGCCACCGGGGACTCAGAAGGCCCTGCCCCTTCTCTCGCCCTGAATGACCCGCAGTGCTCCTAGCGGCCTGGGTGGCGGCGTTGCGGTAGGGTGAGTGTGGCTCTGGGGCTTGAGGTTCCCGATCCCCGGCGAAGCGGCACCAGGACCCTTGGGAGGGGCCCCTGGGTGGCCGACCTAGGGTTAGGGTTAGCACCCGGGAGGCCGGCAGGCGGGATCCGCCCGCTGTGCGTGGAGCGGAGGGGCGGGCCGAGGTGAGGGCGCTGGCGAGCAAGAGCCTGGGCCCAAGCGTTTTGGCACGGGGGCCTTCGAATGTCTCCGGGGACTCGGCGGGCCCTGCCCATTCTCCTCCCTGAATGACCGGCGGCGCCCCTAGCAGCCCAGGTGGCGGCGGGGCGGCATGGAAGTCCGGGCATAGGGCTCGGGGGTCCCCAGTCCACCGCGTTGCGGCGCCAGGCCCCTTGGGAGGGGCCCCTCGGAGGCTGACCTAGGGTTAGGTTTAGCCCCTAGGATGCCGGCAGGCCCTATTCGCCAGCCGTGTGGAGACTGGAGTGGCGGACCGAGGTGAGGGCACTGGTGAGCGGGAGCGTGGGCCCGGGTGTTTTGGCGCGGGGGGCCTTTGAAGGTCGCCGTGTCTTGGAAGGCCCTGCCCGTGCTCCTGCCCTGAATGAACGGCACCACCCCAAGCCCCCGGGTGGCGGCTGGGTGGCAGGGTGAGTCCAGTGCTGAGGCTCGGGGGTCCCCAATCCCCAGCGTTGCGGCGCCAGATCCCTTGGGAGGGGCCCCTCGGGGGTCGATCTAGGGTTGCGGTTAGCCCCCAGGAGGCCGGTGGACCCGATCAGCGGCTGTGCGGCACGCGGAGGGTTGGGCCGAGGTGAGGGCGCTGGCGAGACTGAGCATGAGCCCAAGCGTTTTAGTGCGGGGGGTCTTCGAAGGTCAGTGGGGGCTCGGAGGGACCTGCCCGTTCTCCCGCTCTCAATGACCGGCGGGGCCCCTAGAGGCTCCGGTGCCTGAAGGGCAGCAGGGTGAGACCGGCACTTGGGTTGGGGTCCCCATTCCCGGCGTTGTGGCGCCAGGCCACTTGGGAAGGGCCCCTCCTTGGCCGACCTACAGTTAGGGTTAGCCCCCAGGAGGCCAGCAGGCCCGATACACCGCCTGTGCGTCGAGCGGAGAGTTGGGCCGAGGTGAGGGTGCTGGTGAACATGAGCCCGGGCCCAAGCGTTTCGGTTCAGGGCGCCTTTGAAGGTCGGCGGGGGTCCGAAGGGCCCTGCCCCTTCTCCCACCCTGAATGAATGGCGGCGCCCCTAGCGGCACGTGTGGGGCAGGGCGGCAGGGTGCATCCAGCGCTGGGGCTTGGGGGTTCCCAAGCCCCTGCGTTGCGGCGCCAGGCCCCTTAGGAAGCGACCCTCAGGGCCGTCCTAGGGTTAGGGTTAGCGCCCAGGAGGCCTGCAGGCCCGATCCGCCGGCTGTGCGAGGAGTGGAGATGCAGGCCGAGTTGAGGGCGATGGCGAGCGGGAGCTGGGCCCCAGCGTTTTGGCGTCCTGGGCCTTTGAATGTTGCCATGGCTCGGAGGGCCCTGCCCTTTCTCCTGCCCTGAAGAACCAGCAAGGCCCCTAGCGGCTCCGTTGGCGGTGGGGCGGCAGGGTGAATCCCAGGCTGCGGCTCGGGGATCCCCAATCCCCGGCGTTGTGGTGCCAGGCCCCTTGGGAGGGGCTTCTCGTGGGCCGACCCAGGGTTAGAGTTAGCCCCCATAAGGCCGGCAGGCCAGATCCTCTGGCTGGGCGGTGAGAGGTGGGCGGGCCGAGGTAAAGGCGCTGGGGTGCGGGATTGTGGGCCCCTGCATTTTGGGGTGGGAGGCTTCAAATGTCGCCGGTTTCTCCAGGGCCCTGTCAGTTCTCCGGCCCTGAATGACCGGCGGCGCCCCTCGCGGCCCGGGTGGCAGCGTTGTGGGAGGGTGAGTCTGGATTTGGGGCTTGGGGTTCCAGATCCCTGGCTTAGTGGCACCAAAAGCCTTGGGAGGGGCCCCTGGGGGGCCGACCTAGGGTTAGGGTTAGCCCCCAGGAGACCGTCAGGCCCAACCGCACACTGTGCGGCGAGCTGAGGTGCAGCCCGAGGTGAAGGCGCTGGGGAGCGGGAGCGTGGGCACCAGCGTTTTGGCAAGGGGAGCCTTTGAAGGTCACCAGGGCCTCAGAAGGCCCTGCCCTTCTCTCGCCCTCTATGACCCGCAGCGCCCCTAGCGGCCCAGGTGGGGACAGTGCGGCAGGGTGAGTCCGGCTCTGGGGCTCTGACTCACCAATCCCCAGCATTGCAGAGCCAGGCCGCTTGGGATGTCCCCTCAGGGCCGACCTAGGGTTTTGGTTAGCTGCCAGGAGCCGGGCAGGCCCTATCCACCGGCTCTGAAGCAAGCGGTGGGGTGGGCCTCGTGAGGGCGCTGGCGAGCAGGATCCTGGGAGCCAACGTTTTTGCGCGGGGAGCCTTCAAAGGTCAGTGTGGACTCGGAGGGCCCTGCCCGATCTCTTGCCTGATTGACCGGCGGGGCCTCTAGCGGCTCGGGTGGCTGAAGGGCAGCAGGGTGAGTGCGGCACATGAGCTCGGGGTCCCCATCCCCAGCGTTGCGACGCCAGGCCCCTTGGGAAGTGCCCCTCGGTGGCCGGCCTATGGTTAGGGTTAGCCTCCAGGAGTCCCGCAGGCCCGATACACCACCTGTGCGTTGAGCGGAGAGTTGGGCCGAGGTGAGGGTGCTGGTGAACCTGAGCCTGGGCACAAGCGTTTTGGTTCGGTGCGCCTTCGAAGGTCAGAAGGGGTTCGGAGGGCCCTGCCAATTCTCCCACCCTGAATGAATGGCGGCGCCCCTAGCGGCCTGTGTGGGTTGGGGTGGCAGCGTGCATCCGGTGCTGGGGCTTGGGGGCCCCCAATCCCTGGCGTTGCGGCGCCAGGCCCCTTAGGAAGGGACCTTCAGGGGCTGTCCTAGGGTTAGGGTGAGCTCCCAGGAGGCCGGCAGGCCCGAGTCGCTGGCTCTGCGAAGAGCGGAGGTGCGGGCCGAGTTGAGGGTGATGCAGAGCGGGAGCGTGGTCCCCAGCGTTTTGGCGCCCTGGGCCTTCGACTGTTGCCATGGCTCAAAGGGCCCTGCCCGTTCTCCTGCCCTGAAGAACCAGCGGCGCCCTTAGCAGCTCCCTTGGCGGTGGAGCGGCAGGGTGAGTCCATGCTGCGGCTCGTGGATCCCCAATCCCCAGCGTTGTGGGGCCAGGCCTCTTGGGAGGGGCTCCTCGTGGGCGGACCTAGGTTTAGAGTTAGCACCCAGGAGGCCAGCAGGCCCAATCCTCTGGCTGGGCGGCGAGAGGTGGGCGGCCCGAGGTAAAGGCGCTGGCGATCGGGAGCGTGGGCCCCTGCATTTTGGCGCAGGAGGCTTCAAATATCGCTGGTTTCTCCAGGGCCCTGTCCCTTCTCCCGCCCTGAATGACGGGCGGCGCCACTAGCGTCCCGGGTGGCGACGTGGCGGCAGGGTGAGTCTGGCTCTGGGTCTTGGGGTCCCTGATCTCCAGTGTAGCGGCACCAGGACCCTTGGGAGGGGCCCCTGGGTGGCTGACCTAGGGTTAGGGTTAGCCCCCAGGAGGCCGGCAGGTGGGATCCGGCCACTGTCCGGGGAGCGGAGGGCGGGGCCGAGGTGAGGGCGTTGGGGAGCGGGAGCGTGGGCACCAGCGTTTTGGCACGGGGAGCCTTTGAAGGCCACCGGGGACTCAGAAGGCCCTGCCCCTTCTCTCGCCCTGAATGACCCGCAGTGCTCCTAGCGGCCTGGGTGGCGGCGTTGCGGTAGGGTGAGTGTGGCTCTGGGGCTTGAGGTTCCCGATCCCCGGCGAAGCGGCACCAGGACCCTTGGGAGGGGCCCCTGGGTGGCCGACCTAGGGTTAGGGTTAGCACCCGGGAGGCCGGCAGGCGGGATCCGCCCGCTGTGCGTGGAGCGGAGGGGCGGGCCGAGGTGAGGGCGCTGGCGAGCAAGAGCCTGGGCCCAAGCGTTTTGGCACCGGGGGCCTTCGAATGTCTCCGGGGACTCGGCGGGCCCTGCCCATTCTCCTCCCTGAATGACCGGCGGCGCCCCTAGCAGCCCAGGTGGCGGCGGGGCGGCATGGAAGTCCGGGCATAGGGCTCGGGGGTCCCCAGTCCACCGCGTTGCGGCGCCAGGCCCCTTGGGAGGGGCCCCTCGGAGGCTGACCTAGGGTTAGGTTTAGCCCCTAGGATGCCGGCAGGCCCTATTCGCCAGCCGTGTGGAGACTGGAGTGGCGGACCGAGGTGAGGGCACTGGTGAGCGGGAGCGTGGGCCCGGGTGTTTTGGCGCGGGGGGCCTTTGAAGGTCGCCGTGTCTTGGAAGGCCCTGCCCGTGCTCCTGCCCTGAATGAACGGCACCACCCCAAGCCCCCGGGTGGCGGCTGGGTGGCAGGGTGAGTCCAGTGCTGAGGCTCGGGGGTCCCCAATCCCCAGCGTTGCGGCGCCAGATCCCTTGGGAGGGGCCCCTCGGGGGTCGATCTAGGGTTGCGGTTAGCCCCCAGGAGGCCGGTGGACCCGATCAGCGGCTGTGCGGCACGCGGAGGGTTGGGCCGAGGTGAGGGCGCTGGCGAGACTGAGCATGAGCCCAAGCGTTTTAGTGCGGGGGGTCTTCGAAGGTCAGTGGGGGCTCGGAGGGACCTGCCCGTTCTCCCGCTCTCAATGACCGGCGGGGCCCCTAGAGGCTCCGGTGCCTGAAGGGCAGCAGGGTGAGACCGGCACTTGGGTTGGGGTCCCCATTCCCGGCGTTGTGGCGCCAGGCCACTTGGGAAGGGCCCCTCCTTGGCCGACCTACAGTTAGGGTTAGCCCCCAGGAGGCCAGCAGGCCTGATACACCGCCTGTGCGTCGAGCGGAGAGTTGGGCCGAGGTGAGGGTGCTGGTGAACATGAGCCCGGGCCCAAGCGTTTTGGTTCGGGGCGCCTTCGAAGGTCGGCGGGGGTCCGAAGGGCCCTGCCCGTTCTCCCACCCTGAATGAATGGCGGCGCCCCTAGCGGCACGTGTGGGGCAGGGCGGCAGGGTGCATCCAGCGCTGGGGCTTGGGGGTTCCCAAGCCCCTGCGTTGCGGCGCCAGGCCCCTTAGGAAGCGACCCTCAGGGCCGTCCTAGGGTTAGGGTTAGCGCCCAGGAGGCCTGCAGGCCCGATCCGCCGGCTGTGCGAGGAGTGGAGATGCAGGCCGAGTTGAGGGCGATGGCGAGCGGGAGCTGGGCCCCAGCGTTTTGGCGTCCTGGGCCTTTGAATGTTGCCATGGCTCGGATGGCCCTGCCCTTTCTCCTGCCCTGAAGAACCAGCAAGGCCCCTAGCGGCTCCGTTGGCGGTGGGGCGGCAGGGTGAATCCCAGGCTGCGGCTCGGGGAGCCCCAATCCCCGGCGTTGTGGTGCCAGGCCCCTTGGGAGGGGCTCCTCGTGGGCCGACCCAGGGTTAGAGTTAGCCCCCATAAGGCCGGCAGGCCAGATCCTCTGGCTGGGCGGTGAGAGGTGGGCGGGCCGAGGTAAAGGCGCTGGGGTTCGGGATTGTGGGCCCCTGCATTTTGGGGTGGGAGGCTTCAAATGTCGCCGGTTTCTCCAGGGCCCTGTCAGTTCTCCGGCCCTGAATGACTGGCGGCGCCCCTCGCGGCCCGGGTGGCAGCGTTGTGGGAGGGTGAGTCTGGATTTGGGGCTTGGGGTTCCAGATCCCTGGCTTAGTGGCACCAAAAGCCTTGGGAGGGGCCCCTGGGGGGCCGACCTAGGGTTAGGGTTAGCCCCCAGGAGACCGTCAGGCCCAACCGCACACTGTGCGGCGAGCTGAGGTGCAGCCCGAGGTGAAGGCGCTGGGGAGCGGGAGCGTGGGCACCAGCGTTTTGGCAAGGGGAGCCTTTGAAGGTCACCAGGGCCTCAGAAGGCCCTGCCCTTCTCTCGCCCTCTATGACCCGCAGCGCCCCTAGCGGCCCAGGTGGGGACAGTGCGGCAGGGTGAGTCCGGCTCTGGGGCTCTGACTCACCAATCCCCAGCATTGCAGAGCCAGGCCGCTTGGGATGTCCCCTCAGGGCCGACCTAGGGTTTTGGTTAGCTGCCAGGAGCCCGGCAGGCCCTATCCACCGGCTCTGAAGCAAGCGGTGGGGTGGGCCTCGTGAGGGCGCTGGCGAGCAGGATCCTGGGAGCCAACGTTTTTGCGCGGGGAGCCTTCAAAGGTCAGTGTGGACTCGGAGGGCCCTGCCCGATCTCTTGCCCTGATTGACCGGCGGGGCCTCTAGCGGCTCGGGTGGCTGAAGGGCAGCAGGGTGAGTGCGGCACATGAGCTCGGGGTCCCCATCCCCAGCGTTGCGACGCCAGGCCCCTTGGGAAGTGCCCCTCGGTGGCCGACCTATGGTTAGGGTTAGCCTCCAGGAGTCCCGCAGGCCCGATACACCACCTGTGCGTTGAGCGGAGAGTTGGGCCGAGGTGAGGGTGCTGGTGAACCTGAGCCTGGGCACAAGCGTTTTGGTTCGGTGCGCCTTCGAAGGTCGGAAGGGATTCGGAGGGCCCTGCCAATTCTCCCACCCTGAATGAATGGCGGCGCCCCTAGCGGCCTGTGTGGGTTGGGGTGGCAGCGTGCATCCGGTGCTGGGGCTTGGGGGCCCCCAATCCCTGGCGTTGCGGCGCCAGGCCCCTTAGGAAGGGACCTTCAGGGGCTGTCCTAGGGTTAGGGTGAGCTCCCAGGAGGCCGGCAGGCCCGAGTCGCTGGCTCTGCGAAGAGCGGAGGTGCGGGCCGAGTTGAGGGTGATGCAGAGCGGGAGCGTGGTCCCCAGCGTTTTGGCGCCCTGGGCCTTCGACTGTTGCCATGGCTCAAAGGGCCCTGCCCGTTCTCCTGCCCTGAAGAACCAGCGGCGCCCTTAGCAGCTCCCTTGGCGGTGGAGCGGCAGGGTGAGTCCATGCTGCGGCTCGTGGATCCCCAATCCCCAGCGTTGTGGGGCCAGGCCTCTTGGGAGGGGCTCCTCGTGGGCGGACCTAGGTTTAGAGTTAGCACCCAGGAGGCCAGCAGGCCCAATCCTCTGGCTGGGCGGCGAGAGGTGGGCGGCCCGAGGTAAAGGCGCTGGCGATCGGGAGCGTGGGCCCCTGCATTTTGGCGCAGGAGGCTTCAAATATCGCCGGTTTCTCCAGGGCCCTGTCCCTTCTCCCGCCCTGAATGACGGGCGGCGCCACTAGCGTCCCGGGTGGCGACGTGGCGGCAGGGTGAGTCTGGCTCTGGGTCTTGGGGTCCCTGATCTCCAGTGTAGCGGCACCAGGACCCTTGGGAGGGGCCCCTGGGTGGCTGACCTAGGGTTAGGGTTAGCCCCCAGGAGGCCGGCAGGTGGGATCCGGCCACTGTCCGGGGAGCGGAGGGCGGGGCCGAGGTGAGGGCGTTGGGGAGCGGGAGCGTGGGCACCAGCGTTTTGGCACGGGGAGCCTTTGAAGGCCACCGGGGACTCAGAAGGCCCTGCCCCTTCTCTCGCCCTGAATGACCCGCAGTGCTCCTAGCGGCCTGGGTGGCGGCGTTGCGGTAGGGTGAGTGTGGCTCTGGGGCTTGAGGTTCCCGATCCCCGGCGAAGCGGCACCAGGACCCTTGGGAGGGGCCCCTGGGTGGCCGACCTAGGGTTAGGGTTAGCACCCGGGAGGCCGGCAGGCGGGATCCGCCCGCTGTGCGTGGAGCGGAGGGGCGGGCCGAGGTGAGGGCGCTGGCGAGCAAGAGCCTGGGCCCAAGCGTTTTGGCACCGGGGGCCTTCGAATGTCTCCGGGGACTCGGCGGGCCCTGCCCATTCTCCTCCCTGAATGACCGGCGGCGCCCCTAGCAGCCCAGGTGGCGGCGGGGCGGCATGGAAGTCCGGGCATAGGGCTCGGGGGTCCCCAGTCCACCGCGTTGCGGCGCCAGGCCCCTTGGGAGGGGCCCCTCGGAGGCTGACCTAGGGTTAGGTTTAGCCCCTAGGATGCCGGCAGGCCCTATTCGCCAGCCGTGTGGAGACTGGAGTGGCGGACCGAGGTGAGGGCACTGGTGAGCGGGAGCGTGGGCCCGGGTGTTTTGGCGCGGGGGGCCTTTGAAGGTCGCCGTGTCTTGGAAGGCCCTGCCCGTGCTCCTGCCCTGAATGAACGGCACCACCCCAAGCCCCCGGGTGGCGGCTGGGTGGCAGGGTGAGTCCAGTGCTGAGGCTCGGGGGTCCCCAATCCCCAGCGTTGCGGCGCCAGATCCCTTGGGAGGGGCCCCTCGGGGGTCGATCTAGGGTTGCGGTTAGCCCCCAGGAGGCCGGTGGACCCGATCAGCGGCTGTGCGGCACGCGGAGGGTTGGGCCGAGGTGAGGGCGCTGGCGAGACTGAGCATGAGCCCAAGCGTTTTAGTGCGGGGGGTCTTCGAAGGTCAGTGGGGGCTCGGAGGGACCTGCCCGTTCTCCCGCTCTCAATGACCGGCGGGGCCCCTAGAGGCTCCGGTGCCTGAAGGGCAGCAGGGTGAGACCGGCACTTGGGTTGGGGTCCCCATTCCCGGCGTTGTGGCGCCAGGCCACTTGGGAAGGGCCCCTCCTTGGCCGACCTACAGTTAGGGTTAGCCCCCAGGAGGCCAGCAGGCCTGATACACCGCCTGTGCGTCGAGCGGAGAGTTGGGCCGAGGTGAGGGTGCTGGTGAACATGAGCCCGGGCCCAAGCGTTTTGGTTCGGGGCGCCTTCGAAGGTCGGCGGGGGTCCGAAGGGCCCTGCCCGTTCTCCCACCCTGAATGAATGGCGGCGCCCCTAGCGGCACGTGTGGGGCAGGGCGGCAGGGTGCATCCAGCGCTTGGGCTTGGGGGTTCCCAAGCCCCTGCGTTGCGGCGCCAGGCCCCTTAGGAAGCGACCCTCAGGGCCGTCCTAGGGTTAGGGTTAGCGCCCAGGAGGCCTGCAGGCCCGATCCGCCGGCTGTGCGAGGAGTGGAGATGCAGGCCGAGTTGAGGGCGATGGCGAGCGGGAGCTGGGCCCCAGCGTTTTGGCGTCCTGGGCCTTTGAATGTTGCCATGGCTCGGAGGGCCCTGCCCTTTCTCCTGCCCTGAAGAACCAGCAAGGCCCCTAGCGGCTCCGTTGGCGGTGGGGCGGCAGGGTGAATCCCAGGCTGCGGCTCGGGGATCCCCAATCCCCGGCGTTGTGGTGCCAGGCCCCTTGGGAGGGGCTCCTCGTGGGCCGACCCAGGGTTAGAGTTAGCCCCCATAAGGCCGGCAGGCCAGATCCTCTGGCTGGGCGGTGAGAGGTGGGCGGGCCGAGGTAAAGGCGCTGGGGTTCGGGATTGTGGGCCCCTGCATTTTGGGGTGGGAGGCTTCAAATGTCGCCGGTTTCTCCAGGGCCCTGTCAGTTCTCCGGCCCTGAATGACCGGCGGCGCCCCTCGCGGCCCGGGTGGCAGCGTTGTGGGAGGGTGAGTCTGGATTTGGGGCTTGGGGTTCCAGATCCCTGGCTTAGTGGCACCAAAAGCCTTGGGAGGGGCCCCTGGGGGGCCGACCTAGGGTTAGGGTTAGCCCCCAGGAGACCGTCAGGCCCAACCGCACACTGTGCGGCGAGCTGAGGTGCAGCCCGAGGTGAAGGCGCTGGGGAGCGGGAGCGTGGGCACCAGCGTTTTGGCAAGGGGAGCCTTTGAAGGTCACCAGGGCCTCAGAAGGCCCTGCCCTTCTCTCGCCCTCTATGACCCGCAGCGCCCCTAGCGGCCCAGGTGGGGACAGTGCGGCAGGGTGAGTCCGGCTCTGGGGCTCTGACTCACCAATCCCCAGCATTGCAGAGCCAGGCCGCTTGGGATGTCCCCTCAGGGCCGACCTAGGGTTTTGGTTAGCTGCCAGGAGCCCGGCAGGCCCTATCCACCGGCTCTGAAGCAAGCGGTGGGGTGGGCCTCGTGAGGGCGCTGGCGAGCAGGATCCTGGGAGCCAACGTTTTTGCGCGGGGAGCCTTCAAAGGTCAGTGTGGACTCGGAGGGCCCTGCCCGATCTCTTGCCCTGATTGACCGGCGGGGCCTCTAGCGGCTCGGGTGGCTGAAGGGCAGCAGGGTGAGTGCGGCACATGAGCTCGGGGTCCCCATCCCCAGCGTTGCGACGCCAGGCCCCTTGGGAAGTGCCCCTCGGTGGCCGACCTATGGTTAGGGTTAGCCTCCAGGAGTCCCGCAGGCCCGATACACCACCTGTGCGTTGAGCGGAGAGTTGGGCCGAGGTGAGGGTGCTGGTGAACCTGAGCCTGGGCACAAGCGTTTTGGTTCGGTGCGCCTTCGAAGGTCGGAAGGGATTCGGAGGGCCCTGCCAATTCTCCCACCCTGAATGAATGGCGGCGCCCCTAGCGGCCTGTGTGGGTTGGGGTGGCAGCGTGCATCCGGTGCTGGGGCTTGGGGGCCCCCAATCCCTGGCGTTGCGGCGCCAGGCCCCTTAGGAAGGGACCTTCAGGGGCTGTCCTAGGGTTAGGGTGAGCTCCCAGGAGGCCGGCAGGCCCGAGTCGCTGGCTCTGCGAAGAGCGGAGGTGCGGGCCGAGTTGAGGGTGATGCAGAGCGGGAGCGTGGTCCCCAGCGTTTTGGCGCCCTGGGCCTTCGACTGTTGCCATGGCTCAAAGGGCCCTGCCCGTTCTCCTGCCCTGAAGAACCAGCGGCGCCCTTAGCAGCTCCCTTGGCGGTGGAGCGGCAGGGTGAGTCCATGCTGCGGCTCGTGGATCCCCAATCCCCAGCGTTGTGGGGCCAGGCCTCTTGGGAGGGGCTCCTCGTGGGCGGACCTAGGTTTAGAGTTAGCACCCAGGAGGCCAGCAGGCCCAATCCTCTGGCTGGGCGGCGAGAGGTGGGCGGCCCGAGGTAAAGGCGCTGGCGATCGGGAGCGTGGGCCCCTGCATTTTGGCGCAGGAGGCTTCAAATATCGCCGGTTTCTCCAGGGCCCTGTCCCTTCTCCCGCCCTGAATGACGGGCGGCGCCACTAGCGTCCCGGGTGGCGACGTGGCGGCAGGGTGAGTCTGGCTCTGGGTCTTGGGGTCCCTGATCTCCAGTGTAGCGGCACCAGGACCCTTGGGAGGGGCCCCTGGGTGGCTGACCTAGGGTTAGGGTTAGCCCCCAGGAGGCCGGCAGGTGGGATCCGGCCACTGTCCGGGGAGCGGAGGGCGGGGCCGAGGTGAGGGCGTTGGGGAGCGGGAGCGTGGGCACCAGCGTTTTGGCACGGGGAGCCTTTGAAGGCCACCGGGGACTCAGAAGGCCCTGCCCCTTCTCTCGCCCTGAATGACCCGCAGTGCTCCTAGCGGCCTGGGTGGCGGCGTTGCGGTAGGGTGAGTGTGGCTCTGGGGCTTGAGGTTCCCGATCCCCGGCGAAGCGGCACCAGGACCCTTGGGAGGGGCCCCTGGGTGGCCGACCTAGGGTTAGGGTTAGCACCCGGGAGGCCGGCAGGCGGGATCCGCCCGCTGTGCGTGGAGCGGAGGGGCGGGCCGAGGTGAGGGCGCTGGCGAGCAAGAGCCTGGGCCCAAGCGTTTTGGCACCGGGGGCCTTCGAATGTCTCCGGGGACTCGGCGGGCCCTGCCCATTCTCCTCCCTGAATGACCGGCGGCGCCCCTAGCAGCCCAGGTGGCGGCGGGGCGGCATGGAAGTCCGGGCATAGGGCTCGGGGGTCCCCAGTCCACCGCGTTGCGGCGCCAGGCCCCTTGGGAGGGGCCCCTCGGAGGCTGACCTAGGGTTAGGTTTAGCCCCTAGGATGCCGGCAGGCCCTATTCGCCAGCCGTGTGGAGACTGGAGTGGCGGACCGAGGTGAGGGCACTGGTGAGCGGGAGCGTGGGCCCGGGTGTTTTGGCGCGGGGGGCCTTTGAAGGTCGCCGTGTCTTGGAAGGCCCTGCCCGTGCTCCTGCCCTGAATGAACGGCACCACCCCAAGCCCCCGGGTGGCGGCTGGGTGGCAGGGTGAGTCCAGTGCTGAGGCTCGGGGGTCCCCAATCCCCAGCGTTGCGGCGCCAGATCCCTTGGGAGGGGCCCCTCGGGGGTCGATCTAGGGTTGCGGTTAGCCCCCAGGAGGCCGGTGGACCCGATCAGCGGCTGTGCGGCACGCGGAGGGTTGGGCCGAGGTGAGGGCGCTGGCGAGACTGAGCATGAGCCCAAGCGTTTTAGTGCGGGGGGTCTTCGAAGGTCAGTGGGGGCTCGGAGGGACCTGCCCGTTCTCCCGCTCTCAATGACCGGCGGGGCCCCTAGAGGCTCCGGTGCCTGAAGGGCAGCAGGGTGAGACCGGCACTTGGGTTGGGGTCCCCATTCCCGGCGTTGTGGCGCCAGGCCACTTGGGAAGGGCCCCTCCTTGGCCGACCTACAGTTAGGGTTAGCCCCCAGGAGGCCAGCAGGCCTGATACACCGCCTGTGCGTCGAGCGGAGAGTTGGGCCGAGGTGAGGGTGCTGGTGAACATGAGCCCGGGCCCAAGCGTTTTGGTTCGGGGCGCCTTCGAAGGTCGGCGGGGGTCCGAAGGGCCCTGCCCGTTCTCCCACCCTGAATGAATGGCGGCGCCCCTAGCGGCACGTGTGGGGCAGGGCGGCAGGGTGCATCCAGCGCTTGGGCTTGGGGGTTCCCAAGCCCCTGCGTTGCGGCGCCAGGCCCCTTAGGAAGCGACCCTCAGGGCCGTCCTAGGGTTAGGGTTAGCGCCCAGGAGGCCGGCAGGCCCGATCCGCCGGCTGTGCGAGGAGTGGAGATGCAGGCCGAGTTGAGGGCGATGGCGAGCGGGAGCTGGGCCCCAGCGTTTTGGCGTCCTGGGCCTTTGAATGTTGCCATGGCTCGGAGGGCCCTGCCCTTTCTCCTGCCCTGAAGAACCAGCAAGGCCCCTAGCGGCTCCGTTGGCGGTGGGGCGGCAGGGTGAATCCCAGGCTGCGGCTCGGGGATCCCCAATCCCCGGCGTTGTGGTGCCAGGCCCCTTGGGAGGGGCTCCTCGTGGGCCGACCCAGGGTTAGAGTTAGCCCCCATAAGGCCGGCAGGCCAGATCCTCTGGCTGGGCGGTGAGAGGTGGGCGGGCCGAGGTAAAGGCGCTGGGGTTCGGGATTGTGGGCCCCTGCATTTTGGGGTGGGAGGCTTCAAATGTCGCCGGTTTCTCCAGGGCCCTGTCAGTTCTCCGGCCCTGAATGACCGGCGGCGCCCCTCGCGGCCCGGGTGGCAGCGTTGTGGGAGGGTGAGTCTGGATTTGGGGCTTGGGGTTCCAGATCCCTGGCTTAGTGGCACCAAAAGCCTTGGGAGGGGCCCCTGGGGGGCCGACCTAGGGTTAGGGTTAGCCCCCAGGAGACCGTCAGGCCCAACCGCACACTGTGCGGCGAGCTGAGGTGCAGCCCGAGGTGAAGGCGCTGGGGAGCGGGAGCGTGGGCACCAGCGTTTTGGCAAGGGGAGCCTTTGAAGGTCACCAGGGCCTCAGAAGGCCCTGCCCTTCTCTCGCCCTCTATGACCCGCAGCGCCCCTAGCGGCCCAGGTGGGGACAGTGCGGCAGGGTGAGTCCGGCTCTGGGGCTCTGACTCACCAATCCCCAGCATTGCAGAGCCAGGCCGCTTGGGATGTCCCCTCAGGGCCGACCTAGGGTTTTGGTTAGCTGCCAGGAGCCCGGCAGGCCCTATCCACCGGCTCTGAAGCAAGCGGTGGGGTGGGCCTCGTGAGGGCGCTGGCGAGCAGGATCCTGGGAGCCAACGTTTTTGCGCGGGGAGCCTTCAAAGGTCAGTGTGGACTCGGAGGGCCCTGCCCGATCTCTTGCCCTGATTGACCGGCGGGGCCTCTAGCGGCTCGGGTGGCTGAAGGGCAGCAGGGTGAGTGCGGCACATGAGCTCGGGGTCCCCATCCCCAGCGTTGCGACGCCAGGCCCCTTGGGAAGTGCCCCTCGGTGGCCGACCTATGGTTAGGGTTAGCCTCCAGGAGTCCCGCAGGCCCGATACACCACCTGTGCGTTGAGCGGAGAGTTGGGCCGAGGTGAGGGTGCTGGTGAACCTGAGCCTGGGCACAAGCGTTTTGGTTCGGTGCGCCTTCGAAGGTCGGAAGGGATTCGGAGGGCCCTGCCAATTCTCCCACCCTGAATGAATGGCGGCGCCCCTAGCGGCCTGTGTGGGTTGGGGTGGCAGCGTGCATCCGGTGCTGGGGCTTGGGGGCCCCCAATCCCTGGCGTTGCGGCGCCAGGCCCCTTAGGAAGGGACCTTCAGGGGCTGTCCTAGGGTTAGGGTGAGCTCCCAGGAGGCCGGCAGGCCCGAGTCGCTGGCTCTGCGAAGAGCGGAGGTGCGGGCCGAGTTGAGGGTGATGCAGAGCGGGAGCGTGGTCCCCAGCGTTTTGGCGCCCTGGGCCTTCGACTGTTGCCATGGCTCAAAGGGCCCTGCCCGTTCTCCTGCCCTGAAGAACCAGCGGCGCCCTTAGCAGCTCCCTTGGCGGTGGAGCGGCAGGGTGAGTCCATGCTGCGGCTCGTGGATCCCCAATCCCCAGCGTTGTGGGGCCAGGCCTCTTGGGAGGGGCTCCTCGTGGGCGGACCTAGGTTTAGAGTTAGCACCCAGGAGGCCAGCAGGCCCAATCCTCTGGCTGGGCGGCGAGAGGTGGGCGGCCCGAGGTAAAGGCGCTGGCGATCGGGAGCGTGGGCCCCTGCATTTTGGCGCAGGAGGCTTCAAATATCGCCGGTTTCTCCAGGGCCCTGTCCCTTCTCCCGCCCTGAATGACGGGCGGCGCCACTAGCGTCCCGGGTGGCGACGTGGCGGCAGGGTGAGTCTGGCTCTGGGTCTTGGGGTCCCTGATCTCCAGTGTAGCGGCACCAGGACCCTTGGGAGGGGCCCCTGGGTGGCTGACCTAGGGTTAGGGTTAGCCCCCAGGAGGCCGGCAGGTGGGATCCGGCCACTGTCCGGGGAGCGGAGGGCGGGGCCGAGGTGAGGGCGTTGGGGAGCGGGAGCGTGGGCACCAGCGTTTTGGCACGGGGAGCCTTTGAAGGCCACCGGGGACTCAGAAGGCCCTGCCCCTTCTCTCGCCCTGAATGACCCGCAGTGCTCCTAGCGGCCTGGGTGGCGGCGTTGCGGTAGGGTGAGTGTGGCTCTGGGGCTTGAGGTTCCCGATCCCCGGCGAAGCGGCACCAGGACCCTTGGGAGGGGCCCCTGGGTGGCCGACCTAGGGTTAGGGTTAGCACCCGGGAGGCCGGCAGGCGGGATCCGCCCGCTGTGCGTGGAGCGGAGGGGCGGGCCGAGGTGAGGGCGCTGGCGAGCAAGAGCCTGGGCCCAAGCGTTTTGGCACCGGGGGCCTTCGAATGTCTCCGGGGACTCGGCGGGCCCTGCCCATTCTCCTCCCTGAATGACCGGCGGCGCCCCTAGCAGCCCAGGTGGCGGCGGGGCGGCATGGAAGTCCGGGCATAGGGCTCGGGGGTCCCCAGTCCACCGCGTTGCGGCGCCAGGCCCCTTGGGAGGGGCCCCTCGGAGGCTGACCTAGGGTTAGGTTTAGCCCCTAGGATGCCGGCAGGCCCTATTCGCCAGCCGTGTGGAGACTGGAGTGGCGGACCGAGGTGAGGGCACTGGTGAGCGGGAGCGTGGGCCCGGGTGTTTTGGCGCGGGGGGCCTTTGAAGGTCGCCGTGTCTTGGAAGGCCCTGCCCGTGCTCCTGCCCTGAATGAACGGCACCACCCCAAGCCCCCGGGTGGCGGCTGGGTGGCAGGGTGAGTCCAGTGCTGAGGCTCGGGGGTCCCCAATCCCCAGCGTTGCGGCGCCAGATCCCTTGGGAGGGGCCCCTCGGGGGTCGATCTAGGGTTGCGGTTAGCCCCCAGGAGGCCGGTGGACCCGATCAGCGGCTGTGCGGCACGCGGAGGGTTGGGCCGAGGTGAGGGCGCTGGCGAGACTGAGCATGAGCCCAAGCGTTTTAGTGCGGGGGGTCTTCGAAGGTCAGTGGGGGCTCGGAGGGACCTGCCCGTTCTCCCGCTCTCAATGACCGGCGGGGCCCCTAGAGGCTCCGGTGCCTGAAGGGCAGCAGGGTGAGACCGGCACTTGGGTTGGGGTCCCCATTCCCGGCGTTGTGGCGCCAGGCCACTTGGGAAGGGCCCCTCCTTGGCCGACCTACAGTTAGGGTTAGCCCCCAGGAGGCCAGCAGGCCTGATACACCGCCTGTGCGTCGAGCGGAGAGTTGGGCCGAGGTGAGGGTGCTGGTGAACATGAGCCCGGGCCCAAGCGTTTTGGTTCGGGGCGCCTTCGAAGGTCGGCGGGGGTCCGAAGGGCCCTGCCCGTTCTCCCACCCTGAATGAATGGCGGCGCCCCTAGCGGCACGTGTGGGGCAGGGCGGCAGGGTGCATCCAGCGCTGGGGCTTGGGGGTTCCCAAGCCCCTGCGTTGCGGCGCCAGGCCCCTTAGGAAGCGACCCTCAGGGCCGTCCTAGGGTTAGGGTTAGCGCCCAGGAGGCCTGCAGGCCCGATCCGCCGGCTGTGCGAGGAGTGGAGATGCAGGCCGAGTTGAGGGCGATGGCGAGCGGGAGCTGGGCCCCAGCGTTTTGGCGTCCTGGGCCTTTGAATGTTGCCATGGCTCGGAGGGCCCTGCCCTTTCTCCTGCCCTGAAGAACCAGCAAGGCCCCTAGCGGCTCCGTTGGCGGTGGGGCGGCAGGGTGAATCCCAGGCTGCGGCTCGGGGATCCCCAATCCCCGGCGTTGTGGTGCCAGGCCCCTTGGGAGGGGCTCCTCGTGGGCCGACCCAGGGTTAGAGTTAGCCCCCATAAGGCTGGCAGGCCAGATCCTCTGGCTGGGCGGTGAGAGGTGGGCGGGCCGAGGTAAAGGCGCTGGGGTTCGGGATTGTGGGCCCCTGCATTTTGGGGTGGGAGGCTTCAAATGTCGCCGGTTTCTCCAGGGCCCTGTCAGTTCTCCGGCCCTGAATGACCGGCGGCGCCCCTCGCGGCCCGGGTGGCAGCGTTGTGGGAGGGTGAGTCTGGATTTGGGGCTTGGGGTTCCAGATCCCTGGCTTAGTGGCACCAAAAGCCTTGGGAGGGGCCCCTGGGGGGCCGACCTAGGGTTAGGGTTAGCCCCCAGGAGACCGTCAGGCCCAACCGCACACTGTGCGGCGAGCTGAGGTGCAGCCCGAGGTGAAGGCGCTGGGGAGCGGGAGCGTGGGCACCAGCGTTTTGGCAAGGGGAGCCTTTGAAGGTCACCAGGGCCTCAGAAGGCCCTGCCCTTCTCTCGCCCTCTATGACCCGCAGCGCCCCTAGCGGCCCAGGTGGGGACAGTGCGGCAGGGTGAGTCCGGCTCTGGGGCTCTGACTCACCAATCCCCAGCATTGCAGAGCCAGGCCGCTTGGGATGTCCCCTCAGGGCCGACCTAGGGTTTTGGTTAGCTGCCAGGAGCCCGGCAGGCCCTATCCACCGGCTCTGAAGCAAGCGGTGGGGTGGGCCTCGTGAGGGCGCTGGCGAGCAGGATCCTGGGAGCCAACGTTTTTGCGCGGGGAGCCTTCAAAGGTCAGTGTGGACTCGGAGGGCCCTGCCCGATCTCTTGCCCTGATTGACCGGCGGGGCCTCTAGCGGCTCGGGTGGCTGAAGGGCAGCAGGGTGAGTGCGGCACATGAGCTCGGGGTCCCCATCCCCAGCGTTGCGACGCCAGGCCCCTTGGGAAGTGCCCCTCGGTGGCCGACCTATGGTTAGGGTTAGCCTCCAGGAGTCCCGCAGGCCCGATACACCACCTGTGCGTTGAGCGGAGAGTTGGGCCGAGGTGAGGGTGCTGGTGAACCTGAGCCTGGGCACAAGCGTTTTGGTTCGGTGCGCCTTCGAAGGTCGGAAGGGATTCGGAGGGCCCTGCCAATTCTCCCACCCTGAATGAATGGCGGCGCCCCTAGCGGCCTGTGTGGGTTGGGGTGGCAGCGTGCATCCGGTGCTGGGGCTTGGGGGCCCCCAATCCCTGGCGTTGCGGCGCCAGGCCCCTTAGGAAGGGACCTTCAGGGGCTGTCCTAGGGTTAGGGTGAGCTCCCAGGAGGCCGGCAGGCCCGAGTCGCTGGCTCTGCGAAGAGCGGAGGTGCGGGCCGAGTTGAGGGTGATGCAGAGCGGGAGCGTGGTCCCCAGCGTTTTGGCGCCCTGGGCCTTCGACTGTTGCCATGGCTCAAAGGGCCCTGCCCGTTCTCCTGCCCTGAAGAACCAGCGGCGCCCTTAGCAGCTCCCTTGGCGGTGGAGCGGCAGGGTGAGTCCATGCTGCGGCTCGTGGATCCCCAATCCCCAGCGTTGTGGGGCCAGGCCTCTTGGGAGGGGCTCCTCGTGGGCGGACCTAGGTTTAGAGTTAGCACCCAGGAGGCCAGCAGGCCCAATCCTCTGGCTGGGCGGCGAGAGGTGGGCGGCCCGGGGTAAAGGCGCTGGCGATCGGGAGCGTGGGCCCCTGCATTTTGGCGCAGGAGGCTTCAAATATCGCCGGTTTCTCCAGGGCCCTGTCCCTTCTCCCGCCCTGAATGACGGGCGGCGCCACTAGCGTCCCGGGTGGCGACGTGGCGGCAGGGTGAGTCTGGCTCTGGGTCTTGGGGTCCCTGATCTCCAGTGTAGCGGCACCAGGACCCTTGGGAGGGGCCCCTGGGTGGCTGACCTAGGGTTAGGGTTAGCCCCCAGGAGGCCGGCAGGTGGGATCCGGCCACTGTCCAGGGAGCGGAGGGCGGGGCCGAGGTGAGGGCGTTGGGGAGCGGGAGCGTGGGCACCAGCGTTTTGGCACGGGGAGCCTTTGAAGGCCACCGGGGACTCAGAAGGCCCTGCCCCTTCTCTCGCCCTGAATGACCCGCAGTGCTCCTAGCGGCCTGGGTGGCGGCGTTGCGGTAGGGTGAGTGTGGCTCTGGGGCTTGAGGTTCCCGATCCCCGGCGAAGCGGCACCAGGACCCTTGGGAGGGGCCCCTGGGTGGCCGACCTAGGGTTAGGGTTAGCACCCGGGAGGCCGGCAGGCGGGATCCGCCCGCTGTGCGTGGAGCGGAGGGGCGGGCCGAGGTGAGGGCGCTGGCGAGCAAGAGCCTGGGCCCAAGCGTTTTGGCACGGGGGCCTTCGAATGTCTCCGGGGACTCGGCGGGCCCTGCCCATTCTCCTCCCTGAATGACCGGCGGCGCCCCTAGCAGCCCAGGTGGCGGCGGGGCGGCATGGAAGTCCGGGCATAGGGCTCGGGGGTCCCCAGTCCACCGCGTTGCGGCGCCAGGCCCCTTGGGAGGGGCCCCTCGGAGGCTGACCTAGGGTTAGGTTTAGCCCCTAGGATGCCGGCAGGCCCTATTCGCCAGCCGTGTGGAGACTGGAGTGGCGGACCGAGGTGAGGGCACTGGTGAGCGGGAGCGTGGGCCCGGGTGTTTTGGCGCGGGGGGCCTTTGAAGGTCGCCGTGTCTTGGAAGGCCCTGCCCGTGCTCCTGCCCTGAATGAACGGCACCACCCCAAGCCCCCGGGTGGCGGCTGGGTGGCAGGGTGAGTCCAGTGCTGAGGCTCGGGGGTCCCCAATCCCCAGCGTTGCGGCGCCAGATCCCTTGGGAGGGGCCCCTCGGGGGTCGATCTAGGGTTGCGGTTAGCCCCCAGGAGGCCGGTGGACCCGATCAGCGGCTGTGCGGCACGCGGAGGGTTGGGCCGAGGTGAGGGCGCTGGCGAGACTGAGCATGAGCCCAAGCGTTTTAGTGCGGGGGGTCTTCGAAGGTCACTGGGGGCTCGGAGGGACCTGCCCGTTCTCCCGCTCTCAATGACCGGCGGGGCCCCTAGAGGCTCCGGTGCCTGAAGGGCAGCAGGGTGAGACCGGCACTTGGGTTGGGGTCCCCATTCCCGGCGTTGTGGCGCCAGGCCACTTGGGAAGGGCCCCTCCTTGGCCGACCTACAGTTAGGGTTAGCCCCCAGGAGGCCAGCAGGCCCGATACACCGCCTGTGCGTCGAGCGGAGAGTTGGGCCGAGGTGAGGGTGCTGGTGAACATGAGCCCGGGCCCAAGCGTTTCGGTTCAGGGCGCCTTCGAAGGTCGGCGGGGGTCCGAAGGGCCCTGCCCCTTCTCCCACCCTGAATGAATGGCGGCGCCCCTAGCGGCACGTGTGGGGCAGGGCGGCAGGGTGCATCCAGCGCTGGGGCTTGGGGGTTCCCAAGCCCCTGCGTTGCGGCGCCAGGCCCCTTAGGAAGCGACCCTCAGGGCCGTCCTAGGGTTAGGGTTAGCGCCCAGGAGGCCTGCAGGCCCGATCCGCCGGCTGTGCGAGGAGTGGAGATGCAGGCCGAGTTGAGGGCGATGGCGAGCGGGAGCTGGGCCCCAGCGTTTTGGCGTCCTGGGCCTTTGAATGTTGCCATGGCTCGGAGGGCCCTGCCCTTTCTCCTGCCCTGAAGAACCAGCAAGGCCCCTAGCGGCTCCGTTGGCGGTGGGGCGGCAGGGTGAATCCCAGGCTGCGGCTCGGGGATCCCCAATCCCCGGCGTTGTGGTGCCAGGCCCCTTGGGAGGGGCTTCTCGTGGGCCGACCCAGGGTTAGAGTTAGCCCCCATAAGGCCGGCAGGCCAGATCCTCTGGCTGGGCGGTGAGAGGTGGGCGGGCCGAGGTAAAGGCGCTGGGGTGCGGGATTGTGGGCCCCTGCATTTTGGGGTGGGAGGCTTCAAATGTCGCCGGTTTCTCCAGGGCCCTGTCAGTTCTCCGGCCCTGAATGACCGGCGGCGCCCCTCGCGGCCCGGGTGGCAGCGTTGTGGGAGGGTGAGTCTGGATTTGGGGCTTGGGGTTCCAGATCCCTGGCTTAGTGGCACCAAAAGCCTTGGGAGGGGCCCCTGGGGGGCCGACCTAGGGTTAGGGTTAGCCCCCAGGAGACCGTCAGGCCCAACCGCACACTGTGCGGCGAGCTGAGGTGCAGCCCGAGGTGAAGGCGCTGGGGAGCGGGAGCGTGGGCACCAGCGTTTTGGCAAGGGGAGCCTTTGAAGGTCACCAGGGCCTCAGAAGGCCCTGCCCTTCTCTCGCCCTCTATGACCCGCAGCGCCCCTAGCGGCCCAGGTGGGGACAGTGTGGCAGGGTGAGTCCGGCTCTGGGGCTCTGACTCACCAATCCCCAGCATTGCAGAGCCAGGCCGCTTGGGATGTCCCCTCAGGGCCGACCTAGGGTTTTGGTTAGCTGCCAGGAGCCGGGCAGGCCCTATCCACCGGCTCTGAAGCAAGCGGTGGGGTGGGCCTCGTGAGGGCGCTGGCGAGCAGGATCCTGGGAGCCAACGTTTTTGCGCGGGGAGCCTTCAAAGGTCAGTGTGGACTCGGAGGGCCCTGCCCGATCTCTTGCCTGATTGACCGGCGGGGCCTCTAGCGGCTCGGGTGGCTGAAGGGCAGCAGGGTGAGTGCGGCACATGAGCTCGGGGTCCCCATCCCCAGCGTTGCGACGCCAGGCCCCTTGGGAAGTGCCCCTCGGTGGCCGGCCTATGGTTAGGGTTAGCCTCCAGGAGTCCCGCAGGCCCGATACACCACCTGTGCGTTGAGCGGAGAGTTGGGCCGAGGTGAGGGTGCTGGTGAACCTGAGCCTGGGCACAAGCGTTTTGGTTCGGTGCGCCTTCGAAGGTCAGAAGGGGTTCGGAGGGCCCTGCCAATTCTCCCACCCTGAATGAATGGCGGCGCCCCTAGCGGCCTGTGTGGGTTGGGGTGGCAGCGTGCATCCGGTGCTGGGGCTTGGGGGCCCCCAATCCCTGGCGTTGCGGCGCCAGGCCCCTTAGGAAGGGACCTTCAGGGGCTGTCCTAGGGTTAGGGTGAGCTCCCAGGAGGCCGGCAGGCCCGAGTCGCTGGCTCTGCGAAGAGCGGAGGTGCGGGCCGAGTTGAGGGTGATGCAGAGCGGGAGCGTGGTCCCCAGCGTTTTGGCGCCCTGGGCCTTCGACTGTTGCCATGGCTCAAAGGGCCCTGCCCGTTCTCCTGCCCTGAAGAACCAGCGGCGCCCTTAGCAGCTCCCTTGGCGGTGGAGCGGCAGGGTGAGTCCATGCTGCGGCTCGTGGATCCCCAATCCCCAGCGTTGTGGGGCCAGGCCTCTTGGGAGGGGCTCCTCGTGGGCGGACCTAGGTTTAGAGTTAGCACCCAGGAGGCCAGCAGGCCCAATCCTCTGGCTGGGCGGCGAGAGGTGGGCGGCCCGAGGTAAAGGTGCTGGCGATCGGGAGCGTGGGCCCCTGCATTTTGGCGCAGGAGGCTTCAAATATCGCTGGTTTCTCCAGGGCCCTGTCCCTTCTCCCGCCCTGAATGACGGGCGGCGCCACTAGCGTCCCGGGTGGCGACGTGGCGGCAGGGTGAGTCTGGCTCTGGGTCTTGGGGTCCCTGATCTCCAGTGTAGCGGCACCAGGACCCTTGGGAGGGGCCCCTGGGTGGCTGACCTAGGGTTAGGGTTAGCCCCCAGGAGGCCGGCAGGTGGGATCCGGCCACTGTCCGGGGAGCGGAGGGCGGGGCCGAGGTGAGGGCGTTGGGGAGCGGGAGCGTGGGCACCAGCGTTTTGGCACGGGGAGCCTTTGAAGGCCACCGGGGACTCAGAAGGCCCTGCCCCTTCTCTCGCCCTGAATGACCCGCAGTGCTCCTAGCGGCCTGGGTGGCGGCGTTGCGGTAGGGTGAGTGTGGCTCTGGGGCTTGAGGTTCCCGATCCCCGGCGAAGCGGCACCAGGACCCTTGGGAGGGGCCCCTGGGTGGCCGACCTAGGGTTAGGGTTAGCACCCGGGAGGCCGGCAGGCGGGATCCGCCCGCTGTGCGTGGAGCGGAGGGGCGGGCCGAGGTGAGGGCGCTGGCGAGCAAGAGCCTGGGCCCAAGCGTTTTGGCACCGGGGGCCTTCGAATGTCTCCGGGGACTCGGCGGGCCCTGCCCATTCTCCTCCCTGAATGACCGGCGGCGCCCCTAGCAGCCCAGGTGGCGGCGGGGCGGCATGGAAGTCCGGGCATAGGGCTCGGGGGTCCCCAGTCCACCGCGTTGCGGCGCCAGGCCCCTTGGGAGGGGCCCCTCGGAGGCTGACCTAGGGTTAGGTTTAGCCCCTAGGATGCCGGCAGGCCCTATTCGCCAGCCGTGTGGAGACTGGAGTGGCGGACCGAGGTGAGGGCACTGGTGAGCGGGAGCGTGGGCCCGGGTGTTTTGGCGCGGGGGGCCTTTGAAGGTCGCCGTGTCTTGGAAGGCCCTGCCCGTGCTCCTGCCCTGAATGAACGGCACCACCCCAAGCCCCCGGGTGGCGGCTGGGTGGCAGGGTGAGTCCAGTGCTGAGGCTCGGGGGTCCCCAATCCCCAGCGTTGCGGCGCCAGATCCCTTGGGAGGGGCCCCTCGGGGGTCGATCTAGGGTTGCGGTTAGCCCCCAGGAGGCCGGTGGACCCGATCAGCGGCTGTGCGGCACGCGGAGGGTTGGGCCGAGGTGAGGGCGCTGGCGAGACTGAGCATGAGCCCAAGCGTTTTAGTGCGGGGGGTCTTCGAAGGTCAGTGGGGGCTCGGAGGGACCTGCCCGTTCTCCCGCTCTCAATGACCGGCGGGGCCCCTAGAGGCTCCGGTGCCTGAAGGGCAGCAGGGTGAGACCGGCACTTGGGTTGGGGTCCCCATTCCCGGCGTTGTGGCGCCAGGCCACTTGGGAAGGGCCCCTCCTTGGCCGACCTACAGTTAGGGTTAGCCCCCAGGAGGCCAGCAGGCCTGATACACCGCCTGTGCGTCGAGCGGAGAGTTGGGCCGAGGTGAGGGTGCTGGTGAACATGAGCCCGGGCCCAAGCGTTTTGGTTCGGGGCGCCTTCGAAGGTCGGCGGGGGTCCGAAGGGCCCTGCCCGTTCTCCCACCCTGAATGAATGGCGGCGCCCCTAGCGGCACGTGTGGGGCAGGGCGGCAGGGTGCATCCAGCGCTGGGGCTTGGGGGTTCCCAAGCCCCTGCGTTGCGGCGCCAGGCCCCTTAGGAAGCGACCCTCAGGGCCGTCCTAGGGTTAGGGTTAGCGCCCAGGAGGCCGGCAGGCCCGATCCGCCGGCTGTGCGAGGAGTGGAGATGCAGGCCGAGTTGAGGACGATGGCGAGCGGGAGCTGGGCCCCAGCGTTTTGGCGTCCTGGGCCTTTGAATGTTGCCATGGCTCGGAGGGCCCTGCCCTTTCTCCTGCCCTGAAGAACCAGCAAGGCCCCTAGCGGCTCCGTTGGCGGTGGGGCGGCAGGGTGAATCCCAGGCTGCGGCTCGGGGATCCCCAATCCCCGGCGTTGTGGTGCCAGGCCCCTTGGGAGGGGCTCCTCGTGGGCCGACCCAGGGTTAGAGTTAGCCCCCATAAGGCCGGCAGGCCAGATCCTCTGGCTGGGCGGTGAGAGGTGGGCGGGCCGAGGTAAAGGCGCTGGGGTTCGGGATTGTGGGCCCCTGCATTTTGGGGTGGGAGGCTTCAAATGTCGCCGGTTTCTCCAGGGCCCTGTCAGTTCTCCGGCCCTGAATGACCGGCGGCGCCCCTCGCGGCCCGGGTGGCAGCGTTGTGGGAGGGTGAGTCTGGATTTGGGGCTTGGGGTTCCAGATCCCTGGCTTAGTGGCACCAAAAGCCTTGGGAGGGGCCCCTGGGGGGCCGACCTAGGGTTAGGGTTAGCCCCCAGGAGACCGTCAGGCCCAACCGCACACTGTGCGGCGAGCTGAGGTGCAGCCCGAGGTGAAGGCGCTGGGGAGCGGGAGCGTGGGCACCAGCGTTTTGGCAAGGGGAGCCTTTGAAGGTCACCAGGGCCTCAGAAGGCCCTGCCCTTCTCTCGCCCTCTATGACCCGCAGCGCCCCTAGCGGCCCAGGTGGGGACAGTGCGGCAGGGTGAGTCCGGCTCTGGGGCTCTGACTCACCAATCCCCAGCATTGCAGAGCCAGGCCGCTTGGGATGTCCCCTCAGGGCCGACCTAGGGTTTTGGTTAGCTGCCAGGAGCCCGGCAGGCCCTATCCACCGGCTCTGAAGCAAGCGGTGGGGTGGGCCTCGTGAGGGCGCTGGCGAGCAGGATCCTGGGAGCCAACGTTTTTGCGCGGGGAGCCTTCAAAGGTCAGTGTGGACTCGGAGGGCCCTGCCCGATCTCTTGCCCTGATTGACCGGCGGGGCCTCTAGCGGCTCGGGTGGCTGAAGGGCAGCAGGGTGAGTGCGGCACATGAGCTCGGGGTCCCCATCCCCAGCGTTGCGACGCCAGGCCCCTTGGGAAGTGCCCCTCGGTGGCCGACCTATGGTTAGGGTTAGCCTCCAGGAGTCCCGCAGGCCCGATACACCACCTGTGCGTTGAGCGGAGAGTTGGGCCGAGGTGAGGGTGCTGGTGAACCTGAGCCTGGGCACAAGCGTTTTGGTTCGGTGCGCCTTCGAAGGTCGGAAGGGATTCGGAGGGCCCTGCCAATTCTCCCACCCTGAATGAATGGCGGCGCCCCTAGCGGCCTGTGTGGGTTGGGGTGGCAGCGTGCATCCGGTGCTGGGGCTTGGGGGCCCCCAATCCCTGGCGTTGCGGCGCCAGGCCCCTTAGGAAGGGACCTTCAGGGGCTGTCCTAGGGTTAGGGTGAGCTCCCAGGAGGCCGGCAGGCCCGAGTCGCTGGCTCTGCGAAGAGCGGAGGTGCGGGCCGAGTTGAGGGTGATGCAGAGCGGGAGCGTGGTCCCCAGCGTTTTGGCGCCCTGGGCCTTCGACTGTTGCCATGGCTCAAAGGGCCCTGCCCGTTCTCCTGCCCTGAAGAACCAGCGGCGCCCTTAGCAGCTCCCTTGGCGGTGGAGCGGCAGGGTGAGTCCATGCTGCGGCTCGTGGATCCCCAATCCCCAGCGTTGTGGGGCCAGGCCTCTTGGGAGGGGCTCCTCGTGGGCGGACCTAGGTTTAGAGTTAGCACCCAGGAGGCCAGCAGGCCCAATCCTCTGGCTGGGCGGCGAGAGGTGGGCGGCCCGAGGTAAAGGCGCTGGCGATCGGGAGCGTGGGCCCCTGCATTTTGGCGCAGGAGGCTTCAAATATCGCCGGTTTCTCCAGGGCCCTGTCCCTTCTCCCGCCCTGAATGACGGGCGGCGCCACTAGCGTCCCGGGTGGCGACGTGGCGGCAGGGTGAGTCTGGCTCTGGGTCTTGGGGTCCCTGATCTCCAGTGTAGCGGCACCAGGACCCTTGGGAGGGGCCCCTGGGTGGCTGACCTAGGGTTAGGGTTAGCCCCCAGGAGGCCGGCAGGTGGGATCCGGCCACTGTCCGGGGAGCGGAGGGCGGGGCCGAGGTGAGGGCGTTGGGGAGCGGGAGCGTGGGCACCAGCGTTTTGGCACGGGGAGCCTTTGAAGGCCACCGGGGACTCAGAAGGCCCTGCCCCTTCTCTCGCCCTGAATGACCCGCAGTGCTCCTAGCGGCCTGGGTGGCGGCGTTGCGGTAGGGTGAGTGTGGCTCTGGGGCTTGAGGTTCCCGATCCCCGGCGAAGCGGCACCAGGACCCTTGGGAGGGGCCCCTGGGTGGCCGACCTAGGGTTAGGGTTAGCACCCGGGAGGCCGGCAGGCGGGATCCGCCCGCTGTGCGTGGAGCGGAGGGGCGGGCCGAGGTGAGGGCGCTGGCGAGCAAGAGCCTGGGCCCAAGCGTTTTGGCACGGGGGCCTTCGAATGTCTCCGGGGACTCGGCGGGCCCTGCCCATTCTCCTCCCTGAATGACCGGCGGCGCCCCTAGCAGCCCAGGTGGCGGCGGGGCGGCATGGAAGTCCGGGCATAGGGCTCGGGGGTCCCCAGTCCACCGCGTTGCGGCGCCAGGCCCCTTGGGAGGGGCCCCTCGGAGGCTGACCTAGGGTTAGGTTTAGCCCCTAGGATGCCGGCAGGCCCTATTCGCCAGCCGTGTGGAGACTGGAGTGGCGGACCGAGGTGAGGGCACTGGTGAGCGGGAGCGTGGGCCCGGGTGTTTTGGCGCGGGGGGCCTTTGAAGGTCGCCGTGTCTTGGAAGGCCCTGCCCGTGCTCCTGCCCTGAATGAACGGCACCACCCCAAGCCCCCGGGTGGCGGCTGGGTGGCAGGGTGAGTCCAGTGCTGAGGCTCGGGGGTCCCCAATCCCCAGCGTTGCGGCGCCAGATCCCTTGGGAGGGGCCCCTCGGGGGTCGATCTAGGGTTGCGGTTAGCCCCCAGGAGGCCGGTGGACCCGATCAGCGGCTGTGCGGCACGCGGAGGGTTGGGCCGAGGTGAGGGCGCTGGCGAGACTGAGCATGAGCCCAAGCGTTTTAGTGCGGGGGGTCTTCGAAGGTCAGTGGGGGCTCGGAGGGACCTGCCCGTTCTCCCGCTCTCAATGACCGGCGGGGCCCCTAGAGGCTCCGGTGCCTGAAGGGCAGCAGGGTGAGACCGGCACTTGGGTTGGGGTCCCCATTCCCGGCGTTGTGGCGCCAGGCCACTTGGGAAGGGCCCCTCCTTGGCCGACCTACAGTTAGGGTTAGCCCCCAGGAGGCCAGCAGGCCTGATACACCGCCTGTGCGTCGAGCGGAGAGTTGGGCCGAGGTGAGGGTGCTGGTGAACATGAGCCCGGGCCCAAGCGTTTTGGTTCGGGGCGCCTTCGAAGGTCGGCGGGGGTCCGAAGGGCCCTGCCCGTTCTCCCACCCTGAATGAATGGCGGCGCCCCTAGCGGCACGTGTGGGGCAGGGCGGCAGGGTGCATCCAGCGCTGGGGCTTGGGGGTTCCCAAGCCCCTGCGTTGCGGCGCCAGGCCCCTTAGGAAGCGACCCTCAGGGCCGTCCTAGGGTTAGGGTTAGCGCCCAGGAGGCCTGCAGGCCCGATCCGCCGGCTGTGCGAGGAGAGGAGATGCAGGCCGAGTTGAGGGCGATGGCGAGCGGGAGCTGGGCCCCAGCGTTTTGGCGTCCTGGGCCTTTGAATGTTGCCATGGCTCGGAGGGCCCTGCCCTTTCTCCTGCCCTGAAGAACCAGCAAGGCCCCTAGCGGCTCCGTTGGCGGTGGGGCGGCAGGGTGAATCCCAGGCTGCGGCTCGGGGATCCCCAATCCCCGGCGTTGTGGTGCCAGGCCCCTTGGGAGGGGCTCCTCGTGGGCCGACCCAGGGTTAGAGTTAGCCCCCATAAGGCCGGCAGGCCAGATCCTCTGGCTGGGCGGTGAGAGGTGGGCGGGCCGAGGTAAAGGCGCTGGGGTTCGGGATTGTGGGCCCCTGCATTTTGGGGTGGGAGGCTTCAAATGTCGCCGGTTTCTCCAGGGCCCTGTCAGTTCTCCGGCCCTGAATGACCGGCGGCACCCCTCGCGGCCCGGGTGGCAGCGTTGTGGGAGGGTGAGTCTGGATTTGGGGCTTGGGGTTCCAGATCCCTGGCTTAGTGGCACCAAAAGCCTTGGGAGGGGCCCCTGGGGGGCCGACCTAGGGTTAGGGTTAGCCCCCAGGAGACCGTCAGGCCCAACCGCACACTGTGCGGCGAGCTGAGGTGCAGCCCGAGGTGAAGGCGCTGGGGAGCGGGAGCGTGGGCACCAGCGTTTTGGCAAGGGGAGCCTTTGAAGGTCACCAGGGCCTCAGAAGGCCCTGCCCTTCTCTCGCCCTCTATGACCCGCAGCGCCCCTAGCGGCCCAGGTGGGGACAGTGCGGCAGGGTGAGTCCGGCTCTGGGGCTCTGACTCACCAATCCCCAGCATTGCAGAGCCAGGCCGCTTGGGATGTCCCCTCAGGGCCGACCTAGGGTTTTGGTTAGCTGCCAGGAGCCCGGCAGGCCCTATCCACCGGCTCTGAAGCAAGCGGTGGGGTGGGCCTCGTGAGGGCGCTGGCGAGCAGGATCCTGGGAGCCAACGTTTTTGCGCGGGGAGCCTTCAAAGGTCAGTGTGGACTCGGAGGGCCCTGCCCGATCTCTTGCCCTGATTGACCGGCGGGGCCTCTAGCGGCTCGGGTGGCTGAAGGGCAGCAGGGTGAGTGCGGCACATGAGCTCGGGGTCCCCATCCCCAGCGTTGCGACGCCAGGCCCCTTGGGAAGTGCCCCTCGGTGGCTGACCTATGGTTAGGGTTAGCCTCCAGGAGTCCCGCAGGCCCGATACACCACCTGTGCGTTGAGCGGAGAGTTGGGCCGAGGTGAGGGTGCTGGTGAACCTGAGCCTGGGCACAAGCGTTTTGGTTCGGTGCGCCTTCGAAGGTCGGAAGGGATTCGGAGGGCCCTGCCAATTCTCCCACCCTGAATGAATGGCGGCGCCCCTAGCGGCCTGTGTGGGTTGGGGTGGCAGCGTGCATCCGGTGCTGGGGCTTGGGGGCCCCCAATCCCTGGCGTTGCGGCGCCAGGCCCCTTAGGAAGGGACCTTCAGGGGCTGTCCTAGGGTTAGGGTGAGCTCCCAGGAGGCCGGCAGGCCCGAGTCGCTGGCTCTGCGAAGAGCGGAGGTGCGGGCCGAGTTGAGGGTGATGCAGAGCGGGAGCGTGGTCCCCAGCGTTTTGGCGCCCTGGGCCTTCGACTGTTGCCATGGCTCAAAGGGCCCTGCCCGTTCTCCTGCCCTGAAGAACCAGCGGCGCCCTTAGCAGCTCCCTTGGCGGTGGAGCGGCAGGGTGAGTCCATGCTGCGGCTCGTGGATCCCCAATCCCCAGCGTTGTGGGGCCAGGCCTCTTGGGAGGGGCTCCTCGTGGGCGGACCTAGGTTTAGAGTTAGCACCCAGGAGGCCAGCAGGCCCAATCCTCTGGCTGGGCGGCGAGAGGTGGGCGGCCCGAGGTAAAGGCGCTGGCGATCGGGAGCGTGGGCCCCTGCATTTTGGCGCAGGAGGCTTCAAATATCGCCGGTTTCTCCAGGGCCCTGTCCCTTCTCCCGCCCTGAATGACGGGCGGCGCCACTAGCGTCCCGGGTGGCGACGTGGCGGCAGGGTGAGTCTGGCTCTGGGTCTTGGGGTCCCTGATCTCCAGTGTAGCGGCACCAGGACCCTTGGGAGGGGCCCCTGGGTGGCTGACCTAGGGTTAGGGTTAGCCCCCAGGAGGCCGGCAGGTGGGATCCGGCCACTGTCCGGGGAGCGGAGGGCGGGGCCGAGGTGAGGGCGTTGGGGAGCGGGAGCGTGGGCACCAGCGTTTTGGCACGGGGAGCCTTTGAAGGCCACCGGGGACTCAGAAGGCCCTGCCCCTTCTCTCGCCCTGAATGACCCGCAGTGCTCCTAGCGGCCTGGGTGGCGGCGTTGCGGTAGGGTGAGTGTGGCTCTGGGGCTTGAGGTTCCCGATCCCCGGCGAAGCGGCACCAGGACCCTTGGGAGGGGCCCCTGGGTGGCCGACCTAGGGTTAGGGTTAGCACCCGGGAGGCCGGCAGGCGGGATCCGCCCGCTGTGCGTGGAGCGGAGGGGCGGGCCGAGGTGAGGGCGCTGGCGAGCAAGAGCCTGGGCCCAAGCGTTTTGGCACCGGGGGCCTTCGAATGTCTCCGGGGACTCGGCGGGCCCTGCCCATTCTCCTCCCTGAATGACCGGCGGCGCCCCTAGCAGCCCAGGTGGCGGCGGGGCGGCATGGAAGTCCGGGCATAGGGCTCGGGGGTCCCCAGTCCACCGCGTTGCGGCGCCAGGCCCCTTGGGAGGGGCCCCTCGGAGGCTGACCTAGGGTTAGGTTTAGCCCCTAGGATGCCGGCAGGCCCTATTCGCCAGCCGTGTGGAGACTGGAGTGGCGGACCGAGGTGAGGGCACTGGTGAGCGGGAGCGTGGGCCCGGGTGTTTTGGCGCGGGGGGCCTTTGAAGGTCGCCGTGTCTTGGAAGGCCCTGCCCGTGCTCCTGCCCTGAATGAACGGCACCACCCCAAGCCCCCGGGTGGCGGCTGGGTGGCAGGGTGAGTCCAGTGCTGAGGCTCGGGGGTCCCCAATCCCCAGCGTTGCGGCGCCAGATCCCTTGGGAGGGGCCCCTCGGGGGTCGATCTAGGGTTGCGGTTAGCCCCCAGGAGGCCGGTGGACCCGATCAGCGGCTGTGCGGCACGCGGAGGGTTGGGCCGAGGTGAGGGCGCTGGCGAGACTGAGCATGAGCCCAAGCGTTTTAGTGCGGGGGGTCTTCGAAGGTCAGTGGGGGCTCGGAGGGACCTGCCCGTTCTCCCGCTCTCAATGACCGGCGGGGCCCCTAGAGGCTCCGGTGCCTGAAGGGCAGCAGGGTGAGACCGGCACTTGGGTTGGGGTCCCCATTCCCGGCGTTGTGGCGCCAGGCCACTTGGGAAGGGCCCCTCCTTGGCCGACCTACAGTTAGGGTTAGCCCCCAGGAGGCCAGCAGGCCTGATACACCGCCTGTGCGTCGAGCGGAGAGTTGGGCCGAGGTGAGGGTGCTGGTGAACATGAGCCCGGGCCCAAGCGTTTTGGTTCGGGGCGCCTTCGAAGGTCGGCGGGGGTCCGAAGGGCCCTGCCCGTTCTCCCACCCTGAATGAATGGCGGCGCCCCTAGCGGCACGTGTGGGGCAGGGCGGCAGGGTGCATCCAGCGCTGGGGCTTGGGGGTTCCCAAGCCCCTGCGTTGCGGCGCCAGGCCCCTTAGGAAGCGACCCTCAGGGCCGTCCTAGGGTTAGGGTTAGCGCCCAGGAGGCCTGCAGGCCCGATCCGCCGGCTGTGCGAGGAGAGGAGATGCAGGCCGAGTTGAGGGCGATGGCGAGCGGGAGCTGGGCCCCAGCGTTTTGGCGTCCTGGGCCTTTGAATGTTGCCATGGCTCGGAGGGCCCTGCCCTTTCTCCTGCCCTGAAGAACCAGCAAGGCCCCTAGCGGCTCCGTTGGCGGTGGGGCGGCAGGGTGAATCCCAGGCTGCGGCTCGGGGATCCCCAATCCCCGGCGTTGTGGTGCCAGGCCCCTTGGGAGGGGCTCCTCGTGGGCCGACCCAGGGTTAGAGTTAGCCCCCATAAGGCCGGCAGGCCAGATCCTCTGGCTGGGCGGTGAGAGGTGGGCGGGCCGAGGTAAAGGCGCTGGGGTTCGGGATTGTGGGCCCCTGCATTTTGGGGTGGGAGGCTTCAAATGTCGCCGGTTTCTCCAGGGCCCTGTCAGTTCTCCGGCCCTGAATGACCGGCGGCACCCCTCGCGGCCCGGGTGGCAGCGTTGTGGGAGGGTGAGTCTGGATTTGGGGCTTGGGGTTCCAGATCCCTGGCTTAGTGGCACCAAAAGCCTTGGGAGGGGCCCCTGGGGGGCCGACCTAGGGTTAGGGTTAGCCCCCAGGAGACCGTCAGGCCCAACCGCACACTGTGCGGCGAGCTGAGGTGCAGCCCGAGGTGAAGGCGCTGGGGAGCGGGAGCGTGGGCACCAGCGTTTTGGCAAGGGGAGCCTTTGAAGGTCACCAGGGCCTCAGAAGGCCCTGCCCTTCTCTCGCCCTCTATGACCCGCAGCGCCCCTAGCGGCCCAGGTGGGGACAGTGCGGCAGGGTGAGTCCGGCTCTGGGGCTCTGACTCACCAATCCCCAGCATTGCAGAGCCAGGCCGCTTGGGATGTCCCCTCAGGGCCGACCTAGGGTTTTGGTTAGCTGCCAGGAGCCCGGCAGGCCCTATCCACCGGCTCTGAAGCAAGCGGTGGGGTGGGCCTCGTGAGGGCGCTGGCGAGCAGGATCCTGGGAGCCAACGTTTTTGCGCGGGGAGCCTTCAAAGGTCAGTGTGGACTCGGAGGGCCCTGCCCGATCTCTTGCCCTGATTGACCGGCGGGGCCTCTAGCGGCTCGGGTGGCTGAAGGGCAGCAGGGTGAGTGCGGCACATGAGCTCGGGGTCCCCATCCCCAGCGTTGCGACGCCAGGCCCCTTGGGAAGTGCCCCTCGGTGGCTGACCTATGGTTAGGGTTAGCCTCCAGGAGTCCCGCAGGCCCGATACACCAACTGTGCGTTGAGCGGAGAGTTGGGCCGAGGTGAGGGTGCTGGTGAACCTGAGCCTGGGCACAAGCGTTTTGGTTCGGTGCGCCTTCGAAGGTCGGAAGGGATTCGGAGGGCCCTGCCAATTCTCCCACCCTGAATGAATGGCGGCGCCCCTAGCGGCCTGTGTGGGTTGGGGTGGCAGCGTGCATCCGGTGCTGGGGCTTGGGGGCCCCCAATCCCTGGCGTTGCGGCGCCAGGCCCCTTAGGAAGGGACCTTCAGGGGCTGTCCTAGGGTTAGGGTGAGCTCCCAGGAGGCCGGCAGGCCCGAGTCGCTGGCTCTGCGAAGAGCGGAGGTGCGGGCCGAGTTGAGGGTGATGCAGAGCGGGAGCGTGGTCCCCAGCGTTTTGGCGCCCTGGGCCTTCGACTGTTGCCATGGCTCAAAGGGCCCTGCCCGTTCTCCTGCCCTGAAGAACCAGCGGCGCCCTTAGCAGCTCCCTTGGCGGTGGAGCGGCAGGGTGAGTCCATGCTGCGGCTCGTGGATCCCCAATCCCCAGCGTTGTGGGGCCAGGCCTCTTGGGAGGGGCTCCTCGTGGGCGGACCTAGGTTTAGAGTTAGCACCCAGGAGGCCAGCAGGCCCAATCCTCTGGCTGGGCGGCGAGAGGTGGGCGGCCCGAGGTAAAGGCGCTGGCGATCGGGAGCGTGGGCCCCTGCATTTTGGCGCAGGAGGCTTCAAATATCGCCGGTTTCTCCAGGGCCCTGTCCCTTCTCCCGCCCTGAATGACGGGCGGCGCCACTAGCGTCCCGGGTGGCGACGTGGCGGCAGGGTGAGTCTGGCTCTGGGTCTTGGGGTCCCTGATCTCCAGTGTAGCGGCACCAGGACCCTTGGGAGGGGCCCCTGGGTGGCTGACCTAGGGTTAGGGTTAGCCCCCAGGAGGCCGGCAGGTGGGATCCGGCCACTGTCCGGGGAGCGGAGGGCGGGGCCGAGGTGAGGGCGTTGGGGAGCGGGAGCGTGGGCACCAGCGTTTTGGCACGGGGAGCCTTTGAAGGCCACCGGGGACTCAGAAGGCCCTGCCCCTTCTCTCGCCCTGAATGACCCGCAGTGCTCCTAGCGGCCTGGGTGGCGGCGTTGCGGTAGGGTGAGTGTGGCTCTGGGGCTTGAGGTTCCCGATCCCCGGCGAAGCGGCACCAGGACCCTTGGGAGGGGCCCCTGGGTGGCCGACCTAGGGTTAGGGTTAGCACCCGGGAGGCCGGCAGGCGGGATCCGCCCGCTGTGCGTGGAGCGGAGGGGCGGGCCGAGGTGAGGGCGCTGGCGAGCAAGAGCCTGGGCCCAAGCGTTTTGGCACGGGGGCCTTCGAATGTCTCCGGGGACTCGGCGGGCCCTGCCCATTCTCCTCCCTGAATGACCGGCGGCGCCCCTAGCAGCCCAGGTGGCGGCGGGGCGGCATGGAAGTCCGGGCATAGGGCTCGGGGGTCCCCAGTCCACCGCGTTGCGGCGCCAGGCCCCTTGGGAGGGGCCCCTCGGAGGCTGACCTAGGGTTAGGTTTAGCCCCTAGGATGCCGGCAGGCCCTATTCGCCAGCCGTGTGGAGACTGGAGTGGCGGACCGAGGTGAGGGCACTGGTGAGCGGGAGCGTGGGCCCGGGTGTTTTGGCGCGGGGGGCCTTTGAAGGTCGCCGTGTCTTGGAAGGCCCTGCCCGTGCTCCTGCCCTGAATGAACGGCACCACCCCAAGCCCCCGGGTGGCGGCTGGGTGGCAGGGTGAGTCCAGTGCTGAGGCTCGGGGGTCCCCAATCCCCAGCGTTGCGGCGCCAGATCCCTTGGGAGGGGCCCCTCGGGGGTCGATCTAGGGTTGCGGTTAGCCCCCAGGAGGCCGGTGGACCCGATCAGCGGCTGTGCGGCACGCGGAGGGTTGGGCCGAGGTGAGGGCGCTGGCGAGACTGAGCATGAGCCCAAGCGTTTTAGTGCGGGGGGTCTTCGAAGGTCAGTGGGGGCTCGGAGGGACCTGCCCGTTCTCCCGCTCTCAATGACCGGCGGGGCCCCTAGAGGCTCCGGTGCCTGAAGGGCAGCAGGGTGAGACCGGCACTTGGGTTGGGGTCCCCATTCCCGGCGTTGTGGCGCCAGGCCACTTGGGAAGGGCCCCTCCTTGGCCGACCTACAGTTAGGGTTAGCCCCCAGGAGGCCAGCAGGCCTGATACACCGCCTGTGCGTCGAGCGGAGAGTTGGGCCGAGGTGAGGGTGCTGGTGAACATGAGCCCGGGCCCAAGCGTTTTGGTTCGGGGCGCCTTCGAAGGTCGGCGGGGGTCCGAAGGGCCCTGCCCGTTCTCCCACCCTGAATGAATGGCGGCGCCCCTAGCGGCACGTGTGGGGCAGGGCGGCAGGGTGCATCCAGCGCTGGGGCTTGGGGGTTCCCAAGCCCCTGCGTTGCGGCGCCAGGCCCCTTAGGAAGCGACCCTCAGGGCCGTCCTAGGGTTAGGGTTAGCGCCCAGGAGGCCTGCAGGCCCGATCCGCCGGCTGTGCGAGGAGAGGAGATGCAGGCCGAGTTGAGGGCGATGGCGAGCGGGAGCTGGGCCCCAGCGTTTTGGCGTCCTGGGCCTTTGAATGTTGCCATGGCTCGGAGGGCCCTGCCCTTTCTCCTGCCCTGAAGAACCAGCAAGGCCCCTAGCGGCTCCGTTGGCGGTGGGGCGGCAGGGTGAATCCCAGGCTGCGGCTCGGGGATCCCCAATCCCCGGCGTTGTGGTGCCAGGCCCCTTGGGAGGGGCTCCTCGTGGGCCGACCCAGGGTTAGAGTTAGCCCCCATAAGGCCGGCAGGCCAGATCCTCTGGCTGGGCGGTGAGAGGTGGGCGGGCCGGGGTAAAGGCGCTGGGGTTCGGGATTGTGGGCCCCTGCATTTTGGGGTGGGAGGCTTCAAATGTCGCCGGTTTCTCCAGGGCCCTGTCAGTTCTCCGGCCCTGAATGACCGGCGGCGCCCCTCGCGGCCCGGGTGGCAGCGTTGTGGGAGGGTGAGTCTGGATTTGGGGCTTGGGGTTCCAGATCCCTGGCTTAGTGGCACCAAAAGCCTTGGGAGGGGCCCCTGGGGGGCCGACCTAGGGTTAGGGTTAGCCCCCAGGAGACCGTCAGGCCCAACCGCACACTGTGCGGCGAGCTGAGGTGCAGCCCGAGGTGAAGGCGCTGGGGAGCGGGAGCGTGGGCACCAGCGTTTTGGCAAGGGGAGCCTTTGAAGGTCACCAGGGCCTCAGAAGGCCCTGCCCTTCTCTCGCCCTCTATGACCCGCAGCGCCCCTAGCGGCCCAGGTGGGGACAGTGCGGCAGGGTGAGTCCGGCTCTGGGGCTCTGACTCACCAATCCCCAGCATTGCAGAGCCAGGCCGCTTGGGATGTCCCCTCAGGGCCGACCTAGGGTTTTGGTTAGCTGCCAGGAGCCCGGCAGGCCCTATCCACCGGCTCTGAAGCAAGCGGTGGGGTGGGCCTCGTGAGGGCGCTGGCGAGCAGGATCCTGGGAGCCAACGTTTTTGCGCGGGGAGCCTTCAAAGGTCAGTGTGGACTCGGAGGGCCCTGCCCGATCTCTTGCCCTGATTGACCGGCGGGGCCTCTAGCGGCTCGGGTGGCTGAAGGGCAGCAGGGTGAGTGCGGCACATGAGCTCGGGGTCCCCATCCCCAGCGTTGCGACGCCAGGCCCCTTGGGAAGTGCCCCTCGGTGGCTGACCTATGGTTAGGGTTAGCCTCCAGGAGTCCCGCAGGCCCGATACACCAACTGTGCGTTGAGCGGAGAGTTGGGCCGAGGTGAGGGTGCTGGTGAACCTGAGCCTGGGCACAAGCGTTTTGGTTCGGTGCGCCTTCGAAGGTCGGAAGGGATTCGGAGGGCCCTGCCAATTCTCCCACCCTGAATGAATGGCGGCGCCCCTAGCGGCCTGTGTGGGTTGGGGTGGCAGCGTGCATCCGGTGCTGGGGCTTGGGGGCCCCCAATCCCTGGCGTTGCGGCGCCAGGCCCCTTAGGAAGGGACCTTCAGGGGCTGTCCTAGGGTTAGGGTGAGCTCCCAGGAGGCCGGCAGGCCCGAGTCGCTGGCTCTGCGAAGAGCGGAGGTGCGGGCCGAGTTGAGGGTGATGCAGAGCGGGAGCGTGGTCCCCAGCGTTTTGGCGCCCTGGGCCTTCGACTGTTGCCATGGCTCAAAGGGCCCTGCCCGTTCTCCTGCCCTGAAGAACCAGCGGCGCCCTTAGCAGCTCCCTTGGCGGTGGAGCGGCAGGGTGAGTCCATGCTGCGGCTCGTGGATCCCCAATCCCCAGCGTTGTGGGGCCAGGCCTCTTGGGAGGGGCTCCTCGTGGGCGGACCTAGGTTTAGAGTTAGCACCCAGGAGGCCAGCAGGCCCAATCCTCTGGCTGGGCGGCGAGAGGTGGGCGGCCCGAGGTAAAGGCGCTGGCGATCGGGAGCGTGGGCCCCTGCATTTTGGCGCAGGAGGCTTCAAATATCGCCGGTTTCTCCAGGGCCCTGTCCCTTCTCCCGCCCTGAATGACGGGCGGCGCCACTAGCGTCCCGGGTGGCGACGTGGCGGCAGGGTGAGTCTGGCTCTGGGTCTTGGGGTCCCTGATCTCCAGTGTAGCGGCACCAGGACCCTTGGGAGGGGCCCCTGGGTGGCTGACCTAGGGTTAGGGTTAGCCCCCAGGAGGCCGGCAGGTGGGATCCGGCCACTGTCCGGGGAGCGGAGGGCGGGGCCGAGGTGAGGGCGTTGGGGAGCGGGAGCGTGGGCACCAGCGTTTTGGCACGGGGAGCCTTTGAAGGCCACCGGGGACTCAGAAGGCCCTGCCCCTTCTCTCGCCCTGAATGACCCGCAGTGCTCCTAGCGGCCTGGGTGGCGGCGTTGCGGTAGGGTGAGTGTGGCTCTGGGGCTTGAGGTTCCCGATCCCCGGCGAAGCGGCACCAGGACCCTTGGGAGGGGCCCCTGGGTGGCCGACCTAGGGTTAGGGTTAGCACCCGGGAGGCCGGCAGGCGGGATCCGCCCGCTGTGCGTGGAGCGGAGGGGCGGGCCGAGGTGAGGGCGCTGGCGAGCAAGAGCCTGGGCCCAAGCGTTTTGGCACGGGGGCCTTCGAATGTCTCCGGGGACTCGGCGGGCCCTGCCCATTCTCCTCCCTGAATGACCGGCGGCGCCCCTAGCAGCCCAGGTGGCGGCGGGGCGGCATGGAAGTCCGGGCATAGGGCTCGGGGGTCCCCAGTCCACCGCGTTGCGGCGCCAGGCCCCTTGGGAGGGGCCCCTCGGAGGCTGACCTAGGGTTAGGTTTAGCCCCTAGGATGCCGGCAGGCCCTATTCGCCAGCCGTGTGGAGACTGGAGTGGCGGACCGAGGTGAGGGCACTGGTGAGCGGGAGCGTGGGCCCGGGTGTTTTGGCGCGGGGGGCCTTTGAAGGTCGCCGTGTCTTGGAAGGCCCTGCCCGTGCTCCTGCCCTGAATGAACGGCACCACCCCAAGCCCCCGGGTGGCGGCTGGGTGGCAGGGTGAGTCCAGTGCTGAGGCTCGGGGGTCCCCAATCCCCAGCGTTGCGGCGCCAGATCCCTTGGGAGGGGCCCCTCGGGGGTCGATCTAGGGTTGCGGTTAGCCCCCAGGAGGCCGGTGGACCCGATCAGCGGCTGTGCGGCACGCGGAGGGTTGGGCCGAGGTGAGGGCGCTGGCGAGACTGAGCATGAGCCCAAGCGTTTTAGTGCGGGGGGTCTTCGAAGGTCAGTGGGGGCTCGGAGGGACCTGCCCGTTCTCCCGCTCTCAATGACCGGCGGGGCCCCTAGAGGCTCCGGTGCCTGAAGGGCAGCAGGGTGAGACCGGCACTTGGGTTGGGGTCCCCATTCCCGGCGTTGTGGCGCCAGGCCACTTGGGAAGGGCCCCTCCTTGGCCGACCTACAGTTAGGGTTAGCCCCCAGGAGGCCAGCAGGCCTGATACACCGCCTGTGCGTCGAGCGGAGAGTTGGGCCGAGGTGAGGGTGCTGGTGAACATGAGCCCGGGCCCAAGCGTTTTGGTTCGGGGCGCCTTCGAAGGTCGGCGGGGGTCCGAAGGGCCCTGCCCGTTCTCCCACCCTGAATGAATGGCGGCGCCCCTAGCGGCACGTGTGGGGCAGGGCGGCAGGGTGCATCCAGCGCTGGGGCTTGGGGGTTCCCAAGCCCCTGCGTTGCGGCGCCAGGCCCCTTAGGAAGCGACCCTCAGGGCCGTCCTAGGGTTAGGGTTAGCGCCCAGGAGGCCTGCAGGCCCGATCCGCCGGCTGTGCGAGGAGAGGAGATGCAGGCCGAGTTGAGGGCGATGGCGAGCGGGAGCTGGGCCCCAGCGTTTTGGCGTCCTGGGCCTTTGAATGTTGCCATGGCTCGGAGGGCCCTGCCCTTTCTCCTGCCCTGAAGAACCAGCAAGGCCCCTAGCGGCTCCGTTGGCGGTGGGGCGGCAGGGTGAATCCCAGGCTGCGGCTCGGGGATCCCCAATCCCCGGCGTTGTGGTGCCAGGCCCCTTGGGAGGGGCTCCTCGTGGGCCGACCCAGGGTTAGAGTTAGCCCCCATAAGGCCGGCAGGCCAGATCCTCTGGCTGGGCGGTGAGAGGTGGGCGGGCCGGGGTAAAGGCGCTGGGGTTCGGGATTGTGGGCCCCTGCATTTTGGGGTGGGAGGCTTCAAATGTCGCCGGTTTCTCCAGGGCCCTGTCAGTTCTCCGGCCCTGAATGACCGGCGGCGCCCCTCGCGGCCCGGGTGGCAGCGTTGTGGGAGGGTGAGTCTGGATTTGGGGCTTGGGGTTCCAGATCCCTGGCTTAGTGGCACCAAAAGCCTTGGGAGGGGCCCCTGGGGGGCCGACCTAGGGTTAGGGTTAGCCCCCAGGAGACCGTCAGGCCCAACCGCACACTGTGCGGCGAGCTGAGGTGCAGCCCGAGGTGAAGGCGCTGGGGAGCGGGAGCGTGGGCACCAGCGTTTTGGCAAGGGGAGCCTTTGAAGGTCACCAGGGCCTCAGAAGGCCCTGCCCTTCTCTCGCCCTCTATGACCCGCAGCGCCCCTAGCGGCCCAGGTGGGGACAGTGCGGCAGGGTGAGTCCGGCTCTGGGGCTCTGACTCACCAATCCCCAGCATTGCAGAGCCAGGCCGCTTGGGATGTCCCCTCAGGGCCGACCTAGGGTTTTGGTTAGCTGCCAGGAGCCCGGCAGGCCCTATCCACCGGCTCTGAAGCAAGCGGTGGGGTGGGCCTCGTGAGGGCGCTGGCGAGCAGGATCCTGGGAGCCAACGTTTTTGCGCGGGGAGCCTTCAAAGGTCAGTGTGGACTCGGAGGGCCCTGCCCGATCTCTTGCCCTGATTGACCGGCGGGGCCTCTAGCGGCTCGGGTGGCTGAAGGGCAGCAGGGTGAGTGCGGCACATGAGCTCGGGGTCCCCATCCCCAGCGTTGCGACGCCAGGCCCCTTGGGAAGTGCCCCTCGGTGGCTGACCTATGGTTAGGGTTAGCCTCCAGGAGTCCCGCAGGCCCGATACACCACCTGTGCGTTGAGCGGAGAGTTGGGCCGAGGTGAGGGTGCTGGTGAACCTGAGCCTGGGCACAAGCGTTTTGGTTCGGTGCGCCTTCGAAGGTCGGAAGGGATTCGGAGGGCCCTGCCAATTCTCCCACCCTGAATGAATGGCGGCGCCCCTAGCGGCCTGTGTGGGTTGGGGTGGCAGCGTGCATCCGGTGCTGGGGCTTGGGGGCCCCCAATCCCTGGCGTTGCGGCGCCAGGCCCCTTAGGAAGGGACCTTCAGGGGCTGTCCTAGGGTTAGGGTGAGCTCCCAGGAGGCCGGCAGGCCCGAGTCGCTGGCTCTGCGAAGAGCGGAGGTGCGGGCCGAGTTGAGGGTGATGCAGAGCGGGAGCGTGGTCCCCAGCGTTTTGGCGCCCTGGGCCTTCGACTGTTGCCATGGCTCAAAGGGCCCTGCCCGTTCTCCTGCCCTGAAGAACCAGCGGCGCCCTTAGCAGCTCCCTTGGCGGTGGAGCGGCAGGGTGAGTCCATGCTGCGGCTCGTGGATCCCCAATCCCCAGCGTTGTGGGGCCAGGCCTCTTGGGAGGGGCTCCTCGTGGGCGGACCTAGGTTTAGAGTTAGCACCCAGGAGGCCAGCAGGCCCAATCCTCTGGCTGGGCGGCGAGAGGTGGGCGGCCCGAGGTAAAGGCGCTGGCGATCGGGAGCGTGGGCCCCTGCATTTTGGCGCAGGAGGCTTCAAATATCGCCGGTTTCTCCAGGGCCCTGTCCCTTCTCCCGCCCTGAATGACGGGCGGCGCCACTAGCGTCCCGGGTGGCGACGTGGCGGCAGGGTGAGTCTGGCTCTGGGTCTTGGGGTCCCTGATCTCCAGTGTAGCGGCACCAGGACCCTTGGGAGGGGCCCCTGGGTGGCTGACCTAGGGTTAGGGTTAGCCCCCAGGAGGCCGGCAGGTGGGATCCGGCCACTGTCCGGGGAGCGGAGGGCGGGGCCGAGGTGAGGGCGTTGGGGAGCGGGAGCGTGGGCACCAGCGTTTTGGCACGGGGAGCCTTTGAAGGCCACCGGGGACTCAGAAGGCCCTGCCCCTTCTCTCGCCCTGAATGACCCGCAGTGCTCCTAGCGGCCTGGGTGGCGGCGTTGCGGTAGGGTGAGTGTGGCTCTGGGGCTTGAGGTTCCCGATCCCCGGCGAAGCGGCACCAGGACCCTTGGGAGGGGCCCCTGGGTGGCCGACCTAGGGTTAGGGTTAGCACCCGGGAGGCCGGCAGGCGGGATCCGCCCGCTGTGCGTGGAGCGGAGGGGCGGGCCGAGGTGAGGGCGCTGGCGAGCAAGAGCCTGGGCCCAAGCGTTTTGGCACGGGGGCCTTCGAATGTCTCCGGGGACTCGGCGGGCCCTGCCCATTCTCCTCCCTGAATGACCGGCGGCGCCCCTAGCAGCCCAGGTGGCGGCGGGGCGGCATGGAAGTCCGGGCATAGGGCTCGGGGGTCCCCAGTCCACCGCGTTGCGGCGCCAGGCCCCTTGGGAGGGGCCCCTCGGAGGCTGACCTAGGGTTAGGTTTAGCCCCTAGGATGCCGGCAGGCCCTATTCGCCAGCCGTGTGGAGACTGGAGTGGCGGACCGAGGTGAGGGCACTGGTGAGCGGGAGCGTGGGCCCGGGTGTTTTGGCGCGGGGGGCCTTTGAAGGTCGCCGTGTCTTGGAAGGCCCTGCCCGTGCTCCTGCCCTGAATGAACGGCACCACCCCAAGCCCCCGGGTGGCGGCTGGGTGGCAGGGTGAGTCCAGTGCTGAGGCTCGGGGGTCCCCAATCCCCAGCGTTGCGGCGCCAGATCCCTTGGGAGGGGCCCCTCGGGGGTCGATCTAGGGTTGCGGTTAGCCCCCAGGAGGCCGGTGGACCCGATCAGCGGCTGTGCGGCACGCGGAGGGTTGGGCCGAGGTGAGGGCGCTGGCGAGACTGAGCATGAGCCCAAGCGTTTTAGTGCGGGGGGTCTTCGAAGGTCAGTGGGGGCTCGGAGGGACCTGCCCGTTCTCCCGCTCTCAATGACCGGCGGGGCCCCTAGAGGCTCCGGTGCCTGAAGGGCAGCAGGGTGAGACCGGCACTTGGGTTGGGGTCCCCATTCCCGGCGTTGTGGCGCCAGGCCACTTGGGAAGGGCCCCTCCTTGGCCGACCTACAGTTAGGGTTAGCCCCCAGGAGGCCAGCAGGCCTGATACACCGCCTGTGCGTCGAGCGGAGAGTTGGGCCGAGGTGAGGGTGCTGGTGAACATGAGCCCGGGCCCAAGCGTTTTGGTTCGGGGCGCCTTCGAAGGTCGGCGGGGGTCCGAAGGGCCCTGCCCGTTCTCCCACCCTGAATGAATGGCGGCGCCCCTAGCGGCACGTGTGGGGCAGGGCGGCAGGGTGCATCCAGCGCTGGGGCTTGGGGGTTCCCAAGCCCCTGCGTTGCGGCGCCAGGCCCCTTAGGAAGCGACCCTCAGGGCCGTCCTAGGGTTAGGGTTAGCGCCCAGGAGGCCTGCAGGCCCGATCCGCCGGCTGTGCGAGGAGAGGAGATGCAGGCCGAGTTGAGGGCGATGGCGAGCGGGAGCTGGGCCCCAGCGTTTTGGCGTCCTGGGCCTTTGAATGTTGCCATGGCTCGGAGGGCCCTGCCCTTTCTCCTGCCCTGAAGAACCAGCAAGGCCCCTAGCGGCTCCGTTGGCGGTGGGGCGGCAGGGTGAATCCCAGGCTGCGGCTCGGGGATCCCCAATCCCCGGCGTTGTGGTGCCAGGCCCCTTGGGAGGGGCTCCTCGTGGGCCGACCCAGGGTTAGAGTTAGCCCCCATAAGGCCGGCAGGCCAGATCCTCTGGCTGGGCGGTGAGAGGTGGGCGGGCCGGGGTAAAGGCGCTGGGGTTCGGGATTGTGGGCCCCTGCATTTTGGGGTGGGAGGCTTCAAATGTCGCCGGTTTCTCCAGGGCCCTGTCAGTTCTCCGGCCCTGAATGACCGGCGGCGCCCCTCGCGGCCCGGGTGGCAGCGTTGTGGGAGGGTGAGTCTGGATTTGGGGCTTGGGGTTCCAGATCCCTGGCTTAGTGGCACCAAAAGCCTTGGGAGGGGCCCCTGGGGGGCCGACCTAGGGTTAGGGTTAGCCCCCAGGAGACCGTCAGGCCCAACCGCACACTGTGCGGCGAGCTGAGGTGCAGCCCGAGGTGAAGGCGCTGGGGAGCGGGAGCGTGGGCACCAGCGTTTTGGCAAGGGGAGCCTTTGAAGGTCACCAGGGCCTCAGAAGGCCCTGCCCTTCTCTCGCCCTCTATGACCCGCAGCGCCCCTAGCGGCCCAGGTGGGGACAGTGCGGCAGGGTGAGTCCGGCTCTGGGGCTCTGACTCACCAATCCCCAGCATTGCAGAGCCAGGCCGCTTGGGATGTCCCCTCAGGGCCGACCTAGGGTTTTGGTTAGCTGCCAGGAGCCCGGCAGGCCCTATCCACCGGCTCTGAAGCAAGCGGTGGGGTGGGCCTCGTGAGGGCGCTGGCGAGCAGGATCCTGGGAGCCAACGTTTTTGCGCGGGGAGCCTTCAAAGGTCAGTGTGGACTCGGAGGGCCCTGCCCGATCTCTTGCCCTGATTGACCGGCGGGGCCTCTAGCGGCTCGGGTGGCTGAAGGGCAGCAGGGTGAGTGCGGCACATGAGCTCGGGGTCCCCATCCCCAGCGTTGCGACGCCAGGCCCCTTGGGAAGTGCCCCTCGGTGGCTGACCTATGGTTAGGGTTAGCCTCCAGGAGTCCCGCAGGCCCGATACACCACCTGTGCGTTGAGCGGAGAGTTGGGCCGAGGTGAGGGTGCTGGTGAACCTGAGCCTGGGCACAAGCGTTTTGGTTCGGTGCGCCTTCGAAGGTCGGAAGGGATTCGGAGGGCCCTGCCAATTCTCCCACCCTGAATGAATGGCGGCGCCCCTAGCGGCCTGTGTGGGTTGGGGTGGCAGCGTGCATCCGGTGCTGGGGCTTGGGGGCCCCCAATCCCTGGCGTTGCGGCGCCAGGCCCCTTAGGAAGGGACCTTCAGGGGCTGTCCTAGGGTTAGGGTGAGCTCCCAGGAGGCCGGCAGGCCCGAGTCGCTGGCTCTGCGAAGAGTGGAGGTGCGGGCCGAGTTGAGGGTGATGCAGAGCGGGAGCGTGGTCCCCAGCGTTTTGGCGCCCTGGGCCTTCGACTGTTGCCATGGCTCAAAGGGCCCTGCCCGTTCTCCTGCCCTGAAGAACCAGCGGCGCCCTTAGCAGCTCCCTTGGCGGTGGAGCGGCAGGGTGAGTCCATGCTGCGGCTCGTGGATCCCCAATCCCCAGCGTTGTGGGGCCAGGCCTCTTGGGAGGGGCTCCTCGTGGGCGGACCTAGGTTTAGAGTTAGCACCCAGGAGGCCAGCAGGCCCAATCCTCTGGCTGGGCGGCGAGAGGTGGGCGGCCCGGGGTAAAGGCGCTGGCGATCGGGAGCGTGGGCCCCTGCATTTTGGCGCAGGAGGCTTCAAATATCGCCGGTTTCTCCAGGGCCCTGTCCCTTCTCCCGCCCTGAATGACGGGCGGCGCCACTAGCGTCCCGGGTGGCGACGTGGCGGCAGGGTGAGTCTGGCTCTGGGTCTTGGGGTCCCTGATCTCCAGTGTAGCGGCACCAGGACCCTTGGGAGGGGCCCCTGGGTGGCTGACCTAGGGTTAGGGTTAGCCCCCAGGAGGCCGGCAGGTGGGATCCGGCCACTGTCCGGGGAGCGGAGGGCGGGGCCGAGGTGAGGGCGTTGGGGAGCGGGAGCGTGGGCACCAGCGTTTTGGCACGGGGAGCCTTTGAAGGCCACCGGGGGCTCAGAAGGCCCTGCCCCTTCTCTCGCCCTGAATGACCCGCAGTGCTCCTAGCGGCCTGGGTGGCGGCGTTGCGGTAGGGTGAGTGTGGCTCTGGGGCTTGAGGTTCCCGATCCCCGGCGAAGCGGCACCAGGACCCTTGGGAGGGGCCCCTGGGTGGCCGACCTAGGGTTAGGGTTAGCACCCGGGAGGCCGGCAGGCGGGATCCGCCCGCTGTGCGTGGAGCGGAGGGGCGGGCCGAGGTGAGGGCGCTGGCGAGCAAGAGCCTGGGCCCAAGCGTTTTGGCACCGGGGGCCTTCGAATGTCTCCGGGGACTCGGCGGGCCCTGCCCATTCTCCTCCCTGAATGACCGGCGGCGCCCCTAGCAGCCCAGGTGGCGGCGGGGCGGCATGGAAGTCCAGGCATAGGGCTCAGGGGTCCCCAGTCCACCGCGTTGCGGCGCCAGGCCCCTTGGGAGGGGCCCCTCGGAGGCTGACCTAGGGTTAGGTTTAGCCCCTAGGATGCCGGCAGGCCCTATTCGCCAGCCGTGTGGAGACTGGAGTGGCGGACCGAGGTGAGGGCACTGGTGAGCGGGAGCGTGGGCCCGGGTGTTTTGGCGCGGGGGGCCTTTGAAGGTCGCCGTGTCTTGGAAGGCCCTGCCCGTGCTCCTGCCCTGAATGAACGGCACCACCCCAAGCCCCCGGGTGGCGGCTGGGTGGCAGGGTGAGTCCAGTGCTGAGGCTCGGGGGTCCCCAATCCCCAGCGTTGCGGCGCCAGATCCCTTGGGAGGGGCCCCTCGGGGGTCGATCTAGGGTTGCGGTTAGCCCCCAGGAGGCCGGTGGACCCGATCAGCGGCTGTGCGGCACGCGGAGGGTTGGGCCGAGGTGAGGGCGCTGGCGAGACTGAGCATGAGCCCAAGCATTTTAGTGCGGGGGGCCTTCGAAGGTCAGTGGGGGCTCGGAGGGACCTGCCCGTTCTCCCGCTCTCAATGACCGGCGGGGCCCCTAGAGGCTCCGGTGCCTGAAGGGCAGCAGGGTGAGACCGGCACTTGGGTTGGGGTCCCCATTCCCGGCGTTGTGGCGCCAGGCCACTTGGGAAGGGCCCCTCCTTGGCCGACCTACAGTTAGGGTTAGCCCCCAGGAGGCCAGCAGGCCCGATACACCGCCTGTGCGTCGAGCGGAGAGTTGGGCCGAGGTGAGGGTGCTGGTGAACATGAGCCCGGGCCCAAGCGTTTTGGTTCGGGGCGCCTTCGAAGGTCGGCCGGGGTCCGAAGGGCCCTGCCCCTTCTCCCACCCTGAATGAATGGCGGCTCCCCTAGCGGCACGTGTGGGGCAGGGCGGCAGGGTGCATCCAGCGCTGGGGCTTGGGGGTTCCCAAGCCCCTGCGTTGCGGCGCCAGGCCCCTTAGGAAGCGACCCTCAGGGCCGTCCTAGGGTTAGGGTTAGTGCCCAGGAGGCCTGCAGGCCCGATCCGCCGGCTGTGCGAGGAGTGGAGATGCAGGCCGAGTTGAGGGCGATGGCGAGCGGGAGCTGGGCCCCAGCGTTTTGGCGTCCTGGGCCTTTGAATGTTGCCATGGCTCGGAGGGCCCTGCCCTTTCTCCTGCCCTGAAGAACCAGCAAGGCCCCTAGCGGCTCCGTTGGCGGTGGGGCGGCAGGGTGAATCCCAGGCTGTGGCTCGGGGATCCCCAATCCCCGGCGTTGTGGTGCCAGGCCCCTTGGGAGGGGCTCCTCGTGGGCAGACCCAGGGTTAGAGTTAGCCCCCATAAGGCCGGCAGGCCAGATCCTCTGGCTGGGCGGTGAGAGGTGGGCGGGCCGAGGTAAAGGCGCTGGGGTGCGGGATTGTGGGCCCCTGCATTTTGGGGTGGGAGGCTTCAAATGTCGCCGGTTTCTCCAGGGCCCTGTCAGTTCTCCCGCCCTGAATGACCGGCGGCGCCCCTCGTGGCCCGGGTGGCAGCGTTGTGGGAGGGTGAGTCTGGCTTTGGGGCTTGGGGTTCCAGATCCCTGGCGTAGTGGCACCAAAAGCCTTGGGAGGGGCCCCTGGGGGGCCGACCTAGGGTTAGGGTTAGCCCCCAGGAGACCGTCAGGCCCAACCGCACACTGTGCGGCGAGCTGAGGTGCGGCCCGAGGTGAAGGCGCTGGGGAGCGGGAGCGTGGGCACCAGCGTTTTGGCAAGGGGAGCCTTTGAAGGTCACCGGGGACTCAGAAGGCCCTGCCCTTCTCTCGCCCTCTATGACCCGTGGCGCCCCTAGCTGCCCAGGTGGGGACAGTGTGGCAGGGTGAGTCCCGCTCTGGGGCTCTGACTCACCAATCCCCAGCATTGCAGAGCCAGGCCGCCCGGGATGTCCCCTCAGGGCTGACCTAGGGTTTTGGTTAGCTGCCAGGAGCCCGGCAGGCCCTATCCACCGGCTCTGAAGCAAGCGGTGGGGTGGGCCTAGGTGAGGGCGCTGGCGAGCAGGATCCTGGGAGCCAACGTTTTTGCGCGGGTAGCCTTCAAAGGTCAGCGTGGGCTCGGAGGGCCCTGCCCGATCTCTTGCCCTGATTGACCGGCGGGGCCTGTAGTGGCTCGGGTGGCTGAAGGGCAGCAGGGTGAGTGCGGCACGTGAGCTCGGGATCCCCATCCACAGCGTTGCGACGCCAGGCCCCTGTGAAGGGCCCCTCGGTGGCCGACCTATGGTTAGGGTTAGCCTCCAGGAGGCCAGCAGGCCCGATACACCGCCTGTGCGTCGAGCGGAGAGTTGTGCCGCGGTGAGGGTGCTGGTGAACATGAGCCTGGGCCCAAGCCTTTTGGTTCGGGGCGCGTTCGAAGGTCGGCGAGGGTTCTAAGGGCCCTGCCCCTTCTCCCACCCTGAATGAATGGCGGCGCCCCTAGCGGCACATGTGGGGCGGGGCGGCAGGGTGCATCCAGCGCTGGGGCTTCTGGGTTCCCAATCCCCGGCGTTGCAGCGCCAGGCCCCTTAGGAAGCGACCCTCAGGGCCGTCCTAGGGTTAGGGTTAGCGCCCAGGAGGCCGGCAGGCCCGATCCGCCGGCTGTGCGAGGAGTGGAGATGCAGGCCGAGTTGAGGACGATGGCGAGCGGGAGCTGGGCCCCAGCGTTTTGGCGTCCTGGGCCTTTGAATGTTGCCATGGCTCGGAGGGCCCTGCCCTTTCTCCTGCCCTGAAGAACCAGCAAGGCCCCTAGTGGCTCCGTTGGCGGTGGGGCGGCAGGGTGAATCCCAGGCTGCGGCTCGGGGATCCCCAATCCCCGGCGTTGTGGTGCCAGGCCCCTTGGGAGGGGCTCCTCGTGGGCCGACCCAGGGTTAGAGTTAGCCCCCATAAGGCCGGCAGGCCAGATCCTCTGGCTGGGCGGTGAGAGGTGGGCGGGCCGAGGTAAAGGCGCTGGGGTGCGGGATTGTGGGCCCCTGCATTTTGGGGTGGGAGGCTTCAAATGTCGCCGGTTTCTCCAGGGCCCTGTCAGTTCTCCCGCCCTGAAGGACCGGAGTCGCCCCTCGCGGCCCGGGTGGCAGCGTTGTGGGAGGGTGAGTCTGGCTTTGGGGTTTGGACTTCCAGATCCCTGGCGTAGTGGCACCAAAACCCTTCGGAGGGGCCCCTGGGGGGTCGACCTAGGGTTAGGGTTAGCCCCAGGAGAACGTCAGGCCCAATCGCACACTGTGCGGCGAGCTGAGGTGCGGACCGAGGTGAAGGCGCTGGGGAGTGGGTTCCTGGGCACCAGCGTTTTGGCACTGGGAGCCTTTGAAGGTCACCGGGGACTCAGAAGGCCCTGCCCTTCTCTCGCCCTCTATGACCCGTGGCGCCCCTAGCTGCCCAGGTGGGGACAGTGCGGCAGGGTGAGTCCGGCTCTGGGGCTCTGAGTCACCAATTCCCAGCATTGCAGGGCCAGGCCGCTTGCGATGTCCCCTCAGGGCCCACCCAGGGTTTTGGTTAGCTGCCAGGAGCCCGGCAGGCCCTATCCACCAGCTCTGAAGCAAGCGGTGGGGTGGGCCTAGGTGAGGGCGCTGGCGAGCAGGATCCTGGGAGCCAACGTTTTTGCGCGAGGAGCCTTCAAAGGTCAGCGTGGGCTCGGAGGGCCCTGCCCGATCTCTTGCCCTGATTGACCGGCGGGGCCTCTAGTGGCTCGGGTGGCTGAAGGGCAGCAGGGTGAGAGCGGCACGTGAGCTCGGGGTCCCCATCCCCAGCGTTGCGATGCCAGGCCCCTTGGGAAGGGCCCCTCGGTGGCCGGCCTATGGTTAGGGTTAGCCTCCAGGAGGCCAGCAGGCCCGATACACCGCCTGTGCGTCGAGTGGAGAGTTGGGCCGAGGTGAGGGTGCTGGTGAACATGAGCCCGGGCCCAAGCCTTTTGGTTCGGGGCGACTTCGAAGGTCGGCGGGGGTTCGAAGGGCCCTGCCGTCCTCCTACCCTGAATGAATGGCGGCACCCCTAGCGGCCTGTATGGGTTGGGGTGGCAGCGTGCATCTGGCGCTGGGGCTTGGGGGCTCCCAATCCCTGGCGTTGCGGCGCCAGGCCCCTTAGGAAGGGACCTTCAGGGGCTGTCCTAGGGTTAGGCTTAGCTCCCAGGAGGCTGGCAGGCCCGAGTCGCTGGCTCTGCGAAGAGCGGAGGGGCTGGCCGAGGTGAGGGCGCTGGCGAGCAAGAGCCTGGGCCCAAGCGTTTTGGCACCGGGGGCCTTCGAATGTCTCCGGGGACTCGGCGGGCCCTGCCCATTCTCCTCCCTGAATGACCGGCGGCGCCCGTAGCAGGCCAGGTGGCGGCGGGGCAGCATGTAAGTCCGGGCATAGGGCTCGGGGGTCCCCAGTCCACCGCGTTGCGGCGCCAGGCCCCTTGGGAGGGGCCCCTCGGAGGCTGACCTAGGGTTAGGTTTAGCCCCTAGGATGCCGGCAGGCCCTATTTGCCAGCTGTGTGGAGACTGGAGTGGCGGACAGAGGTGAGGGCACTGGTGAGCGGGAGCGTGGGCCCGGGTGTTTTGGCGCGGGGGGCCTTTGAAGGTCGCTGTGTCTTGGAGGGCCCTGCCCGTGCTCCCGCCCTGAATGAACGGCACCACCCCAAGCCCCCGGGTGGCGGCTGGGTGGCAGGGTGAGTCCAGTGCTGAGGCTCAGGGGTCCCCAATCCCCGGCGTTTCGGCGCCAGATCCCTTGGGAGGGGCCCCTCGGGGGTCTATCTAGGGTTACGGTTAGCCCCCAGGAGGCCGGTGGACCCGATCTGCGGCTGTGTGGCAACCGGAGGGTTAGGCCGAGGTGAGGTCGCGGCGAGACTGAGCGTGAGCCCAAGCGTTTTAGTGTGGGGGGCCTTCGAAGGTCGATGGGGGCTCGGAGGGACCTGCACGTTCTCCCGCTCTGAGTGACCAGCGGGGCCCCTAGAGGCTCCGGTGCCTGAAGGGCAGCAGGGTGAGTCCGGCACTTGGGTTGGGGTCCGTATTCCCGGCGTTGTGGCGCCAGGCCACTTGGGAAGGGCCCCTCTGTGGCCGACCTACAGTTAGGGTTAGCCCCCAGGAGGCCAGCAGGCCCGATACACCGCCTGTGCATCGAGCGGAGAGTTGGGCCGAGCTGAGTGTGCTGGTGAACATGAGCCCGGGCCCAAGCCTTTTGGTTCAGGGCGACTTCGAAGGTCGGCGGGGGTTCGAAGGGCCCTGCCCATTCTCCCACCCTGAATGAATGGCGGCGCCCCTAGCGGCAAGTGTGGGGCGGGGCGGCAGGGTGTATCCAGCGCTGGGGCTTGGTGGTTCCCAATCCCCGGCGTTGCGGCGCCAGGCCCCTTAGGAAGCGACCCTCGGGGCCTTCCTAGGGTTAGGGTTAGCGCCCAGGAGGCCGGCAGTCCCGATCCGCAGGCTGTGCGAGGAGTGGAGATGCAGCCCTAGTTGAGGGCGATGGCGAGCGGGAGCGTGGGCTCCAGCGTTTTGGCGTCCTGGGCCTTTGAATGTTGCCATGGCTCGGAGGGCCCTGCCCTTTCTCCTGCCCTGAATACCCAGCAACGCCCCTAGTGGCTCCGTTGGCGGTGGGGCGGCAGGGTGAATCCCAGGCTGTGGCTCGGGGATCCCCAATCCCCGGCGTTGTGGTGCCAGGCCCCTTGGGAGGGGCTCCTCGTGTGCCGACCCAACGTTAGTGTTAGCCCCCATAAGGCCGGCAGGCCAGATCCTCTGGCTGGGCGGTGAGAGGTGGGCGGGCCGAGGTAAAGGCGCTGGGGTGCGGGATTGTGGGCCCCTGCATTTTGGGGTGGGAGGCTTCAAATGTCACCGGTTTCTCCAGGGCCCTGTCAGTTCTCCCGCCCTGAAGGACCGGCGGCGCCCCTCGCGGCCCAGGTGGCAGCATTGTGGGAGGGTGAGTCTGGCTTTGGGGCTTGGGGTTCCAGATCCCTGGCGTAGTGGCACCAAAAGCCTTCGGAGGGGCCACGGGGGGGCCGACCTAGGGTTAGGGTTAGCCCCCAGGAGACCATCAGGCCCAACCGCACACTGTGCGGCGAGCTGAGGTGCGGCCCGAGGTGAAGGCGCTGGGGAGCGGGAGCGTGGGCACCAGCGTTTTGGCAAGGGGAGCCTTTGAAGGTCACCGGGGACTCAGAAGGCCCTGCCCTTCTCTCGCCCTCTATGACCCGCGGCGCCCCTAGCTGCCCAGGTGGGGACAGTGCCGCAGGGTGAGTCTGGCTCTGGGGCTCTGAGTCACCAATCCCCAGCATTGCAGAGCCTGGCCGCTTGGGATGTCCCCTCAGGGCCGACCTAGGGTTTTGGTTAGCTGCCAGGAGCCCGGCAGGCCCTGTCCACCGGCTCTGAAGCAAGTGGTGGGGTGGGCCTAGGTGAGGGCGCTGGCGAGCAGGATCCTGGGAGCCAACGTTTTTGCGCGGGGAGCCTTCAAAGGTCAGCGTGGGCTCGGAGGGCCCTGCCCGATCTCTTGCCCTGATTGACCGGCGGGGCCTGTAGTGGCTCGGGTGGCTGAAGGGCAGCAGGGTGAGTGCGGCACATGAGCTCGGGATCCCCATCCACAGCGTGGCGACGCCAGGCCCCTGTGAAGGGCCCCTCGGTGGCCGACCTATGGTTAGGGTTAGCCCCCAGGAGACCATCAGGCCCAACCGCACACTGTGCGGCGAGCTGAGGTGCGGCCCGAGGTGAAGGCGCTGGGGAGCGGGAGCGTGGGCACCAGCGTTTTGGCAAGGGGAGCCTTTGAAGGTCACCGGGGACTCAGAAGGCCCTGCCCTTCTCTAGCCCTCTATGACCCGCGGCGCCCCTAGCTGCCCAGGTGGGGACAGTGCCGCAGGGTGAGTCTGGCTCTGGGGCTCTGAGTCACCAATCCCCAGCATTGCAGAGCCTGGCCGCTTGGGATGTCCCCTCAGGGCCGACCTAGGGTTTTGGTTAGCTGCCAGGAGCCCGGCAGGCCCTGTCCACCGGCTCTGAAGCAAGTGGTGGGGTGGGCCTAGGTGAGGGCGCTGGCGAGTAGGATCCTGGGAGCCAACGTTTTTGCGCGGGGAGCCTTCAAAGGTCAGCGTGGGCTCGGAGGGCCCTGCCCGATCTCTTGCCCTGATTGACCGGCGGGGCCTGTAGTGGCTCGGGTGGCTGAAGGGCAGCAGGGTGAGTGCGGCACATGAGCTCTGGATCCCCATCCACAGCGTGGCGACGCCAGGCCCCTGTGAAGGGCCCCTCGGTGGCCGACCTATGGTTAGGGTTAGCCTCCAGGAGGCCAGCAGGCCCGATACACCGCCTGTGCGTCGAGCGGAGAGTTGGGCCGAGGTGAGGGTGCTGGTGAACATGAGCCCGGGCCCAAGACTTTTGGTTCAGGGCGCCTTCGAAGGTCGGCGGGGGTTCGAAGGGCCCTGCCCGTCCTCCCACCCTGAATGAATGGCGGCACCCCTAGCGGCCTGTATGGGTTGGGGTGGCAGCGTGCATCCGGCGCTGGGGCTTGGGGGCTCCCAATCCCTGGCGTTGCGGCGCCAGGCCCCTTAGGAAGGGACCTTCAGGGGCTGTCCTAGGGTTAGGCTTAGCTCCCAGGAGGCTGGCAGGCCCGAGTCGCTGGCTCTCTGAAGAGCGGTGGTGCGGGCCGAGTTGAGGGTGATGCAGAGCGGTAGCGTGGTCCCCAGCATTTTGGCGCCCTGGGCCTTCGACTGTTGCCATGGCTCAAAGGGCGCTGCCCGTTCTCCTGCCCTGAAGAACCAGCGGCGCCCTTAGCAGCTCCCTTGGCGGTGGAGCGGCAGGGTGAGTCCATGCTGCGTCTCGGGGATCCCCAATTCCCAGCGTTGCGGGGCCAGGCCTCTTGGGAGGGGCTCCTCGTGGGCGGACCTAGGTTTAGAGTTAGCACCCAGGAGGCCAGCAGGCCCAATCCTCTGGCTGGGCGGCGAGAGGTGGGCGGCCCGAGGTAAAGGCGCTGGCCATCGGGAGCGTGGGCCCCTGCATTTTGGTGCAGGAGGCTTCAAATATCGCCAGTTTCTCCAGGGCCCTGTCCCTTCTCCCGCCCTGAATGACGGGCGGCGCCACTAGCGCCCGGGTGGCGACGTTGGGGCAGGGTGATTCTGGCTCTGGGTCTTGGGGTCCCTGATCCCCAGTGTAGCGGCACCAGGACCCTTGTGAGGGGCCCCTGGGTGGCTGACCTAGGGTTAGGGTTAGCCCTCAGGAGGCCGGCAGGTGGGATCCGGCCACTGTCCGGGGAGCGGAGGGCGGGTCCGAGGTGAGGGCGTTGGGGAGCGGGAGCGTGGGCACCAGTGTTTGGCCACGGGGAGCCTTTGAAGGCCACCGGGGGCTCGGAAGGCCCTGCCCCTTCTCTCGCCCTGAATGACCCGCAGTGCTCCTAGCGGCCCGCGTGGCGGCGTTGCGGTAGGGTGAGTGTGGCTCTGGGGCTTGAGGTTCCCGATCCCCGGCGAAGCGGCACCAGGATCCTTGGAAGGGCCCCTGGGTGGCCGACCTAGGGTTAGGGTTAGCACCCGGGAGGCCGGCAGGCCGGATCCGCCTGCTGTGCGTGGAGCGGAGGGGCAGGCCAAGGTGAGGGCGCTGGCGAGCAAGAGCCTGGGCCCAAGGGTTTTGGCACCGGGGGCCTTCGAATGTCTCTGGGGACTCGGCGGGCCCTGCCCATTCTCCTCCCTGAATGACCGGCGGCGCCCCTAGCAGCCCAGGTGGCGGCGGGGCGGCATGGAAGTCCGGGCATAGGGCTCGAGGGTCCCCAGTCCACCGGGTTGCGGCGCCAGGCCCCTTGGGAGGGGCCCCTCGGAGGCTGACCTAGGGTTAGGTTTAGCCCCTAGGATGCCGGCAGGCCCTATTCGCCAGCTGTGTGGAGACTGGAGTGGCGGACCGAGGTGAGGGCACTGGTGAGCAGGAGCGTGGGCCCGGGTGTTTTGGAGCGGGGGGCCTTTGAAGGTCGCTGTGTCTTGGAGGGCCCTGCCCGTGCTCCCGCCCTGAATGAACGGCACCACCCCAAGCCCCCGGGTGGCGGCTGGGTGGCAGGGTGAGTCCAGTGCTGAGGCTCAGGGGTCCCCAATCCCCAGTGTTTCGGCGATAGATCCCTTCGGAGGGGCCCCTCGGGGGTCTATCCAGGGTTACGGTTAGCCCCCAGGAGGCCGGTGGACCCGATCTGCGGCTGTGTGGCAACCGGAGGGTTAGGCCGAGGTGAGGTCGCGGCGAGACTGAGCGTGAGCCCAAGCGTTTTAGTGTGGGGGGCCTTCGAAGGTCGATGGGGGCTCGGAGGGACCTGCCCGTTCTCCCGCTCTGAGTGACCGGCGGGGCCCCTAGAGGCTCCGGTGCCTGAAGGGCAGCAGGGTGAGTCCGGCACTTGGGTTGGGGTCCGTATTCCCGGTGTTGTGGCGCCAGGCCACTTGGGAAGGGCCCCTCCGTGGCCGACCTACAGTTAGGGTTAGCCCCCAGGAGGCCAGCAGGCCCGATACACCGCCTGTGCGTCGAGCGGAGAGTTGGGCCGAGGTGAGGGTGCTGGTGAACATGAGCCCGGGCCCAAGCGTTTTGGTTCGGGGCGCCTTCGAAGGTTGGCGGGGGTTCGAAGGGCCCTGCCCGTTCTCCCACCCTGAATGAATGGCGGCGCCCCTAGCGGCACGTGTGGGGCAGGGCGGCAGGGTGTATCCAGCGCTGGGGCTTGGGGGTTCCCAATCCCCGGCGTTGCGGCGCCAGGCCCCTTAGGAAGCGACCCTCGGGGCCGTCCTAGGGTTAGGGTTAGCGCCCAGGAGGCCGGAAGGCCCGATCCGCCGGCTGTGCGAGGAGTGGAGATGCAGGCCGAGTTGAGGGCGATGGCGAGCAGGAGCTGGGCCCCAGCGTTTTGGCGTCCTGGGCCTTTGAATGTTGCCATGGCTCGGAGGGCCCTGCCCTTTCTCCTGCCCTGAATCCCCAGCAACGCCCCTAGCGGCTCCGTTGGCGGTGGGGCGGCAGGGTGAATCCCAGGCTGCGGCTCGGGGATCCCCAATCCCCGGCGTTGTGGTGCCAGGCCCCTTGGGAGGGGCTCCTCGTGGGCCGACCCAGGGTTAGAGTTAGCCCCCATAAGGCCGGCAGGCCAGATCCTCTGGCTGGGCGGTGAGAGGTGGGCGGGCCGAGGTAAAGGCGCTGGGGTGCGGGATTGTGGGCCCCTGCATTTTGGGGTGGGAGGCTTCAAATGTCGCCGGTTTCTCCAGGGCCCTGTCAGTTCTCCGGCCCTGAATGACCGGCGGCGCCCCTCGCGGCCCGGGTGGCAGCGTTGTGGGAGGGTGAGTCTGGATTTGGGGCTTGGGGTTCCAGATCCCTGGCTTAGTGGCACCAAAAGCCTTGGGAGGGGCCCCTGGGGGGCCGACCTAGGGTTAGGGTTAGCCCCCAGGAGACCGTCAGGCCCAACCGCACACTGTGCGGCGAGCTGAGGTGCAGCCCGAGGTGAAGGCGCTGGGGAGCGGGAGCGTGGGCACCAGCGTTTTGGCAAGGGGAGCCTTTGAAGGTCACCAGGGCCTCAGAAGGCCCTGCCCTTCTCTCGCCCTCTATGACCCGCAGCGCCCCTAGCGGTCCAGGTGGGGACAGTGCGGCAGGGTGAGTCCGGCTCTGGGGCTCTGACTCACCAATCCCCAGCATTGCAGAGCCAGGCCGCTTGGGATGTCCCCTCAGGGCCGACCTAGGGTTTTGGTTAGCTGCCAGGAGCCCGGCAGGCCCTATCCACAGGCTCTGAAGCAAGCGGTGGGGTGGGCCTAGGTGAGGGCGCTGGGGAGCAGGATCCTGGGAGCCAACGTTTTTGCGCGGGGAGCCTTCAAAGGTCAGTGTGGACTCGGAGGGCCCTGCCCGATCTCTTGCCCTGATTGACCGGCGGGGCCTCTAGCGGCTCGGGTGGCTGAAGGGCAGCAGGGTGAGTGCGGCACATGAGCTCGGGGTCCCCATCCCCAGCGTTGCGACGCCAGGCCCCTTGGGAAGTGCCCCTCGGTGGCCGACCTATGGTTAGGGTTAGCCTCCAGGAGTCCCGCAGGCCCGATACACCACCTGTGCGTTGAGCGGAGAGTTGGGCCTAGGTGAGGGTGCTGGTGAACCTGAGCCTGGGCACAAGCGTTTTGGTTCGGTGCGCCTTCGAAGGTCGGAAGGGGTTCGGAGGGCCCTGCCAATTCTCCCACAATGAATGAATGGCGGCGCCCCTAGCTGCCTGTGTGGGTTGGGGTGGCAGCGTGCATCCGGCGCTGGGGCTTGGGGGCCCCCAATCCCTGGCGTTGCGGCGCCAGGCCCCTTAGGAAGGGACCTTCAGGGGCTGTCCTAGGGTTAGGGTTAGCTCCCAGGAGGCCGGCAGGCCCGAGTCGCTGGCTCTGGGAAGAGTGGAAGTGCGGGCCGAGTTGAGGGTGATGCAGAGCGGGAGCGTGGTCCCCAGCGTTTTGGCGCCCTGGGCCTTCGACTGTTGCCATGGCTCAAAGGGCCCTGCCCGTTCTCCTGCCCTGAATAACCAGCGGCGCCCTTAGCAGCTCCCTTGGCGGTGGAGCGGCAGGGTGAGTCCATGCTGCGGCTCGTGGATCCCCAATCCCCAGCGTTGTGGGGCCAGGCCTCTTGGGAGGGGCTCCTCGTGGGCGGACCTAGGTTTAGAGTTAGCACCCAGGAGGCCAGCAGGCCCAATCCTCTGGCTGGGCGGCGAGAGGTGGGCGGCCCGAGGTAAAGGCGCTGGCGATCGGGAGCGTGGGCCCCTGCATTTTGGCGCAGGAGGCTTCAAATATCGCTGGTTTCTCCAGGGCCCTGTCCCTTCTCCCGCCCTGAATGACGGGCGGCGCCACTAGCGTCCCGGGTGGCGACGTGGCGGCAGGGTGAGTCTGGCTCTGGGTCTTGGGGTCCCTGATCTCCAGTGTAGCGGCACCAGGACCCTTGGGAGGGGCCCCTGGGTGGCTGACCTAGGGTTAGGGTTAGCCCCCAGGAGGCCGGCAGGTGGGATCCGGCCACTGTCCGGGGAGCGGAGGGCGGGGCCGAGGTGAGGGCGTTGGGGAGCGGGAGCATGGGCACCACCGTTTTGGCACGGGGAGCCTTTGAAGGCCACCGGGGGCTCGGAAGGCCCTGCCCCTTCTCTGGCCCTGAATGACCCGCAGTGCTCCTAGCGGCCTGGGTGGCGGCGTTGCGGTAGGGTGAGTGTGGCTCTGGGGCTTGAGGTTCCCGATCCCCGGCGAAGCGGCACCAGGACCCTTGGGAGGGGCCCCTGGGTGGCCGACCTAGGGTTAGGGTTAGCACCCGGGAGGCCGGCAGGCGGGATCCGCCCGCTGTGCGTGGAGCGGAGGGGCGGGCCGAGGTGAGGGCGCTGGCGAGCAAGAGCCTGGGCCCAAGCGTTTTGGCACCAGGGGCCTTCGAATGTCTTCGGGGACTTGGCGGGCCCTGCCCATTCTCCTCCCTGAATGACCGGCGGCGCCCCTAGCAGCCCAGGTGGCGGCGGGGCGGCATGGAAGTCCGGGCATAGGGCTCGGGGGTCCCCAGTCCACCGCGTTGCGGCGCCAGGCCCCTTGGGAGGGGCCCCTCGGAGGCTGACCTAGGGTTAGGTTTAGCCCCTAGGATGCCGGCAGGCCCTATTCGCCAGCCGTGTGGAGACTGGAGTGGCGGACCGAGGTGAGGGCACTGGTGAGCGGGAGCATGGGCCCGGGTGTTTTGGCGCGGGGGGCCTTTGAAGGTCGCCGTGTCTTGGAGGGCCCTGCCTGTGCTCCCGCCCTGAATGAACGGCACCACCCCAAGCCCCCGGGTGGCGGCTGGGTGGCAGGGTGAGTCCAGTGCTGAGGCTCGGGGGTCCCCAATCCCCAGCGTTGCGGCTCCAGATCCCTTGGGAGGGGACCCTCGGGGGTCGATTTAGGGTTCCGGTTAGCCCCCAGGAGGCCGGTGGACCCGATCAGCGGCTGTGCGGCACTCGGAGGGTTGGGCCGAGGTGAGGGCGCTGGCGTGACTGAGCATGAGCCCAAGCGTTTTAGTGCGGGGGGCCTTCGAAGGTCAGTGGGGGCTCGGAGGGACCTGCCCGTTCTCCCGCTCTGAATGACCGGCGGGGCCCCTAGAGGCTCCGGTGCCTGAAGGGCAGCAGGGTGAGACCGGCACTTGGTTTGGGGTCCCCATTCCCGGCGTTGTGGCGCCAGGCCACTTGGGAAGGGCCCCTCGTGGCCGACCTACAGTTAGGGTTAGCCCCCAGGAGGCCAGCAGGCCCGATACACCGCCTGTGCGTCGAGCGGAGAGTTGGGCCTAGGTGAGGGTGCTGGTGAACATGAGCCCGGGCCCAAGCGTTTTGGTTCGGGGCGCCTTCGAAGGTCGGCGGGGGTCCGAAGGTCCCTGCCCGTTCTCCCACCCTGAATGAATGGCGGCGCCCCTAGCGGCACGTGTGGGGCAGGGCGGCAGGGTGCATCCAGAGCTGGGGCTTGGGGGTTCCCAATCCCCGGCGTTGCGGCGCCAGGCCCCTTAGGAAGCGACCCTCGGGGCCGTCCTAGGGTTAGGGTTAGCGCCCAGGAGGCCGGCAGGCCCGATCCGCCGGCTGTGCGAGGAGTGGAGATGCAGGCCGAGTTGAGGGCGATGGCGAGCGGGAGCTGGGCCCCAGCGTTTTGGCGTCCTGGGCCTTTGAATGTTGCCATGGCTCGGAGGGCCCTGCCCTTTCTCCTGCCCTGAATACCCAGCAAGGCCCCTAGCGGCTCCGTTGGCGGTGGGGCGGCAGGGTGAATCCCAGGCTGCGGCTCGGGGATCCCCAATCCCCGGCGTTGTGGTGCCAGGCCACTTGGGAGGGGCTCCTCGTGGGCCGACCCAGGGTTAGAGTTAGCCCCCATAAGGCCGGCAGGCCAGATCCGCTGGCTGGGCGGTGAGAGGTGGGCGGGCCGAGGTAAAGGCGCTGGGGTGCGGGATTGTGGGCCTCTGCATTTTGGGGTGGGAGGCTTCAAATGTCGCCGGTTTCTCCAGGGCCCTGTCAGTTCTCCGGCCCTGAATGACCGGCGGCGCCCCTCGCGGCCCGGGTGGCAGCGTTGTGGGAGGGTGAGTCTGGATTTGGGGCTTGGGGTTCCAGATCCCTGGCTTAGTGGCACCAAAAGCCTTGGGAGGGGCCCCTGGGGGGCCGACCTAGGGTTAGGGTTAGCCCCCAGGAGACCGTCAGGCCCAACCGCACACTGTGCAGCGAGCTGAGGTGCGGCCCGAGGTGAAGGCGCTGGGGAGCGGGAGCGTGGGCACCAGCGTTTTGGCACTGGGAGCCTTTGAAGGTCACCGGGGACTCAGAAGGCCCTGCCCTTCTCTCGCCCTCTATGACCCGCGGCGCCCCTAGCGGCCCAGGTGGGGACAGTGCGGCAGGGTGGTCCGGCTCTGGGGCTCTGAGTCACCAATCCCCAGCATTGCAGAGCCAGGCCGCTTGGGATGTCCCCTCAGGGCCGACCTAGGGTTTTGGTTAGCTGCCAGGAGCCCGGCAGGCCCTATCCACCGGCTCTGAAGCAAGCAGTGGGGTGGGCCTAGGCGAGGGCGCTGGCGAGCAGGATCCTGGGAGCCAACGTTTTTGCGCGGGGAGCCTTCAAAGGTCAGCGTGGGCTCGGAGGGCCCTGCCCGATCTCTTGCCCTGATTGACCGGCGGGGCCTCTAGCGGCTCGGGTGGCTGAAGGGCAGCAGGGTGAGTGCGGCACATGAGCTCTGGGTCCCCATCCCCAGCGTTGTGACGCCAGGCCCCTTGGGAAGTGCCCCTCGGTGGCCGACCTATGGTTAGGGTTAGCCTCCAGGAGCCCCGCAGGCCCGATACACCACCTGTGCGTCGAGCGGAGAGTTGGGCCGAGGTGAGGGTGCTGGTGAACATGAGCCCGGGCCCAAGCGTTTTGGTTCGGTGCGCCTTCGAAGGTCGGCAGGGGTTCGGAGGGCCCTGCCAGTTCTCCCACCCTGAATGAATGGCGGCGCCCCTAGCGGCCTGTGTGGGTTGGGGTGGCAGCGTGCATCCGGCGCTGGGGCTTGGGGGCCCCCAATCCCTGGCGTTGCGGCGCCAGGCCCCTTAGGAAGGGAACTTCAGGGGCTGTCCTAGGGTTAGGGTGAGCTCCCAGGAGGCCGGCAGGCCCGAGTCGCTGGCTCTGCGAAGAGCGGAGGTGCGGGCCGAGTTGAGGGTGATGCAGAGCGGGAGCGTGGTCCCCAGCGTTTTGGCGCCCTGGGCCTTCGACTGTTGCCATGGCTCAAAGGGCCCTGCCCGTTCTCCTGCCCTGAAGAACCAGCGGCGCCCTTAGCAGCTCCCTTGGCGGTGGAGCGGCAGGGTGAGTCCATGCTGCGGCTCGGGGATCCCCAATCCCCAGCTTTGTGGGGCCAGGCCTCTTGGGAGGGGCTCCTCGTGGGCGGACCTAGGTTTAGAGTTAGCACCCAGGAGGCCAGCAGGCCCAATCCTCTGGCTGGGCGGCGAGAGATGGGCGGCCCGAGGTAAAGGCGCCGGCGATCAGGAGCATGGGCCCCTGCATTTTGGCGCAGGAGGCTTCAAATATCGCCGGTTTCTCCAGGGCCCTGTCCCTTCTCCCACCCTGAATGACGGGCGGCGCCACTAGCAGCCCAGGTGGCGACGTTGCGGCAGGGTGAGTCTGGCTCTGGGTCTTGGGGTCCCTGATCCCCAGTGTAGCGGCACCAGGACCCTTGGGAGGGGCCCCTGGGTGGCTGACCTAGGGTTAGGGTTAGCCCCCAGGAGGCCGGCAGGTGGGATCCGGCCACTGTCCGGGGAGCGGAAGGCGGGGCCGAGGTGAGGGCGTTGGGGAGCGGGAGCGTGGGCACCAGCGTTTTGGCACGGGGAGCCTTTGAAGGCCACCGGGGGCTCGGAAGGCCCTGCCCCTTCTCTTGCCCTGAATGACCCGCAGTGCTCCTAGCGGCCTGGGTGGAGGCGTTGTGGTAGGGTGAGTGTGGCTCTGGGGCTTGAGGTTCCCGATCCCTGGCGAAGCAGCACCAGGACCCTTGGGAGGGGCCCCTGGGTGGCCGACCTATGGTTAGGGTTAGCACCCGGGAGGCCGGCAGGCGGGATCTGCCCGCTGTGCGTGGAGCGGAGGGGTGGGCCGAGGTGAGGGCGCTGGCGAGCAAGAGCCTGGGCCCAAGCGTTTTGGCACCGGGGGCCTTCGAATGTCTCCGGGGACTTGGCGGGCCCTGCCCATTCTCCTCCCTGAATGACCGGCAGCGCCCCTAGCAGCCCAGGTGGCGGCGGGGCGGCGTGTAAGTCCGGGCATAGGGCTCGGGGGTCCCCAGTCCACCGCGTTGCGGCGCCAGGCCCCTTGGGAGGGGCCCCTCGGAGGCTGACCTAGGGTTAGGTTTAGCCCCTAGGATGCCGGCAGGCCCTATTCGCCAGCCGTGTGGAGACTGGAGTGGCGGACCGAGGTGAGGGCACTGGTTAGCGGGAGCGTGGGCCCGGGTGTTTTGGCGCGGGGGGCCTTTGAATGTCGCCGTGTCTTGGAGGGCCCTGCCCGTGCTCCCGCCCTGAATGAACGGCACCACCCCAAGCCCCAGGTTGGCGGTGGGTGGCAGGGTGAGTCCAGTGCTGAGGCTCGGGGGTCCCCAATCCCCAGCGTTGCCGCGCCAGATCCCTTGGGAGGGGCCCCTCGGGGGTCGATCTCGGGTTGCGGTTAGCCCCCAGGAGGCCGGTGGACCCGATCAGCGGCTGTGCGGCACGCGGAGGGTTGGGCCGAGGTGAGGGCGCTGGCGAGACTGAGCATGAGCCCAAGCGTTTTAGTGCGGGGGGCCTTCGAAGGTCAGTGGGGGCTCGGAGGGACCTGCCTGTTCTCCCGCTCTGAATGACCGGCGGGGCCCCTAGAGGCTCCGGTGCCTGAAGGGCAGCAGGGTGAGACCGGCACTTGGGTTGGGGTCCCCATTCCCGGCGTTGTGGCGCCAGGCCACTTGGGAAGGGCCCCTCCGTGGCCGACCTACAGTTAGGGTTAGCCCCCAGGAGGCCAGCAGGCCCGATACACCACCTGTGCGTCGAGCGGAGAGTTGGGCCGAGGTGAGGGTGCTGGTGAACATGAGCCCGGGCCCAAGCGTTTTGGTTCGGGGCGCCTTCGAAGGTCCGCAGGGGTTCGGAGGGCCCTGCCAGTTCTCCCACCCTGAATGAATGGCGGCGCCCCTAGCGGCCTGTGTGGGTTGGGGTGGCAGCGTGCATCCGGCGCTGGGGCTTGGGGGCCCCCAATCCCTGGCGTTGCGGCGCCAGGCCCCCTAGGAAGGGACCTTCAGGGGCTGTCCTAGGGTTAGGGTTAGCTCCCAGGAGGCTGGCAGGCCCGAATCGCTGGCTCTGCGAAGAGCGGAGGTGCGGGCCGAGTTGAGGGTGATGCAGAGCCGGAGCGTGGTCCCCAGCATTTTGGCGCCCTGGGCCTTCGACTGTTGCCATGGCTCAAAGGGCCCTGCCCGTTCTCCTGCCCTGCATAACCAGTGGCGCCCTTAGCAGCTCCCTTGGCGGTGGAGCGGCAGGGTGATTCCATGCTGCGGCTCAGGGATCCCCAATCCCTAGCGTTGTGGGGCCAGGCCTCTTGGGAGGGGCTCCTCATGGGCAGTCCTAGGGTTAGAGTTAGCACCCAGGAGGCCAGCAGGCCCAATCCTCTGGCTGGTCGGCGAGAGGTACACGGTCCGAGGTAAAATCTCTGGCGAGCGGGAGCGTGGGCCCCTGCATTTTGGCGCAGGAGGCTTCAAATGTCACTCGTTTCTCCAAGGCCCTGTCCATTCTCCCTCCCTGAATGAGCGGCAGCACCCCAAGCGGCCTAGGTTGCGATGGTGCTGCAGGGTGAGTCTGGCTCTGGGGCTCTGAATCACCAATCCCCAGCGTTGCAGAGCCAGGCCCCTTGGGTTGTGCCCCATGATGCCTACCTAGGATTTCAGTTAGCCCCCACGACCCTGGCAGGCACTATCCACTGGCTCTGCAGCAAGCGGAGGGGCGGGCCAGGCTGAGGGCGCTGGGGAGCAGGAGGAATGGAGCCAATGTTTTTGCACGGGGCGCCTTTGAAGGTCAGCGGGGACTCCGGGGGCCCTGCCCATTCTCCCACCCTGATTGACCAGTGGTCTCTAGTGGCTCGGGTGGCTGAAGGGCAGCAGGGTGAGACCGGCACTTGGGCTCGGGGTCCCCATCCGCAGCGTTGTCATGCCAGGCCCCTGGGAAGTGCCCCTCGGGGGCCGAACTATGGTTAGGGTTAGCCCCCAGGAGGCCGGCAGGCCCGATACACCACCTGGGCATCGAGCAGAGAGTTGGGCTGAGGTGAGGGTGCTGGTGAATATGAGCCTGGGCCCAAGTGTTTTGATTCGGGGCACCTTCGAAAATTGGCGGGGATTCGGAGGGCCCTGTCCATCCTTCCAAGGTGAATGAACAGCGGCGCCCCTAGCGGCCCAGGTGGGAGGGGCGGCAGGGTGCATCGGGCGCTGGGGCTTGGGGGTCCCCAATCCCTGGTGTTGCGGCACCAGGCCCCTTGGGAGGGGCCCTCGGGGGCCAACCTAGAGTTAGGTTTAGCCCCTAAGAGGCCAGCAGGCCCTATTCGCCAGCTGTGTGGAGAGCAGAGTGGTAGACCTAGGTGAAGGCGCTGGTGAGTGGGAGGGTGGGCCTGGGCGTTTTTGGCGTGCGGGGCCTTTGAAGGTCGCCATGTCTCTGAGGGCCCTGCCCCTTCTCCTGCCCTGAATGAACGGCAGCACCCCAAGCCCCCGAGTGGCGGCTGGGTGGCAGGTGAGTCAGGTGCTGAGTCTTGGGGTCCCCAATCCCCGGCATTGTGGCGTCAGGCCCCTTGGGAGGGGCCCTTCGGGTCCGACCTAGGGTTAGGGTTAGCCCCCAGGTGGCTGGCAGGCCCGATCCGCCTGCTGTGCGGGGAGCGGAGGGGCAGCCCGAGGTGAGGGCGCTGGGGAGTGGAAGCATGGGCACCAGCGTTTTGGCTCCAGGAGACTTTGAAGGTCACCAGGAACTCGGAAGGACCTGCCACTTCTCTCACCCTGAATGACCGGCGGCACCCCTAGCTGCCCAGGTGGCGACAGTGTGGAAGGGCAAGTCTGGCTCTGGGGCTCTGAGTCACCAATCCCAAGCATAGCAGAGCCAGACCCCTTGGGATGTGCCCCACGGGGCCGACCTAGGTTTTCAGATAGCCCCCAGGAGCCCGGCAGGCACTATCCACTGGCTCTGCAGCAAACGGAGGGGCGGGTCGAGGTGAGGACTCTGGGGAGCGGGAGCGTGGGCACCAGCATTTTGGCGTGCTGAGCCTTTGAAGGTCACCGGGGACTCCGAAGGCCCTGCCCTTCTCTCGCCCTGAATGACCGGCGGCGCCCCTAGAGGCCCGGGTAGCAACAGTGCGGCAGGGTGAGTCTGGCTCTGGGGTCTGAGTCACCAATCCCCAGCGTTGCAGAGCCAGGCCCCTTGGGATGTGCCCCACGGGGCCGACCTAGGGTTTTCATTAGAACCAAGAGCCCGGCAGGCCCTATCCAATGGGTCTGAATCAAGGGGAGAGTTGGGCCAAGGTGAGGATGCTGGTGATCATGAGCCTGGGCCCAAGCGTTTTGGTTCAGAACTCCTTCAAAGGTCAGCGGGGGTTCAAAGGGCTCTGCCCATTCTCCCACCCTGCAGGAACGGCGGCGCCCCTAGCGGCCCGGGTCGTGAGGGGTGGCAGGGTAAGTCAGGCCCTGCGGCTCAGGTATCTCCAATCCCCAGCGATGAGGCGCCAGGCCCCTTGGGAGGACCGCTTGGATGCAACTTAGGTTTTGGTTTAGCCCCTAGGAACTCGGCAGGTCCTATTCGCCAGCTGTGTGGAGAGTGGAGTGGCGGACCGAGGTGAGTTCACTGGTGTTTGGGAGCGTGGGCTCGGGCGTTTTGGCGCGGGGGGGATTCGAAAGTCACCGTGTCTCGGAGGGCCCTGCCCGTTCTCCCGCCCTGAATGAATGGCAGCACCCCAAGCCCCTGGGTGGTGGCTGGGCGGCAGGGTGAGTCAGGTGCTGAGGCTCAGGGTCCCCAATCCCTGGCGTTGCGATGCCAGGCCCCTTGGGATGGGCCGCTCGGTGGTCGATCTAGGGTTACAGTTAGCCCCCCGGAGACCGGTGGACCAGATCAGCGTCTGTGCAGCACGCGGCAGGGTGGGCCGAGGTGCGGGCGCTGGCGAGCCTGAGCATGAGCCCAAGCGTTTTAGCGTGGGGGGCCTTCGAAGGTTGGCGGTGGCTGGAGGGACCTGCCCATTCTCCCGCTCGGAATGACCAGCGGGGCCCCTAGTGGCTCAGGTGGCTGAAGGGCAGCAGGGTGAGTCCGGCACTTGGGCTCGGTTGCCCCATCCCCGGCGTTGTGGCACCAGGCCACTTGAGAAGGGCCCCTCGGGGGCCGACCTACAGTTACGGTTAGCACCCAGGAGGCTGGCAGGCCCTATACACTGCCTGTGCGTGGAGCGGGGAGTTGGGCCGAGGTGAGGATGCTGGTGAACATGAGCCTGGGCACAAGCATTTTGGTTCTGGGCGCCATTGAAGGTGGGCGGGGGTTCGGAGGCCCCTGCCAGTTCTCCCACCCAGAATGAATGGCGGTGCCCCTAGCGGGCCGTGTGGGGCAGGGCAGCAGGGTGCACTCGGCCCTGGGGCTTGGGGGTCGCCAATCCCTGGCGTTGCGCCGCAAGGCTCCTTAGGAAGGGACCCTCAGGGGCCGTCCTAGGGTTAGGGTTAGCACCCAGGAGGCCGGCAGGCCCGATCCGCCGGCTGTGCGAGGAGTGGAGGTGTGGGCCGAGTTGAGGGGGATGCAGAGCGGGAGCGTGGGCCCCAGCGTTTTGGCACCCTGGGCCTTCGAATGTTGCCATGTCTCCAAGGACCCTGCCCATTCTCCTGCCCTGAATAACCAGCGGCGCCCCTAGCGGCTCCGTTGGCGGTGGGGCTGCAGGGTGAGTCCTGAGCTGCGGCTCAGGGATCCCCAATCCCCAGCATTGTAGGGCCAGGCCTCTTGGGAGGGGCTCCTCGTGGGCTGACCTAGGGTTAGAGTTAACACCCAGGAGGCCGGCAGGCCCAATCCTCTGGCTGGGCTGCGAGAGGTGGGCGGGTCGAGGTAAAGGCGCTGGTGAGCGGGAGCGTGGGCCCCTGCATTTTGGCGCGGGAGGCTTCAAATGTCGCTGGTTTCTCCAGGGCCCTGTCCCTTCTCCCGCCCTGCATGAGCGGCGGCGCCCCTAGTGGCCTGGGTGGCGGCGTTGTGGCAGCATGAGTCTGGTTCTGGGGCTTGGGGTCCCAGATCCCTGGCGTATAGGCAACAGAATCCTTGGGAGGGACCCTGGAGGGCCGACCTAAGGTTAGGGTTAGCCCACTCAAGGCCGGCATGCCGGATCCGCCCTCTGTGCAGGGAGCAGAGGGGCGGGCTGAGGTGAGGGCGCTGGGGAGCGGGAGCGTGGGCACCCGGGTTTTGGCACGGAGAGCCTTCGAAGGTCGCCAGTGGCTCGGAGGACCCTGTCCATTCTTGTGCCCTGAATGACCAGCGGCGCCCCTAGTGGCCGGAGTGGCAGCAGGGAGGCAGGGTGAGTCTGGTGATGGGGCCTATGGTCCTAGTCTCAGGCTTGGTGGCGCCAGGCTCCTTGGGAGGGGCCCCTCTGGGTCCTGCCTAGCTTTAGGGTTACCCCCAGGAGTCCGGCGGCCTGATCCGCTGGCTGTGCATGGAGCGGAAGGGCGGGCTGACGTGAATGCGCTGGCGAGCGGGAGTGAGGGCCCAAGCGTTTTGGCACGGGGAGCCTTCGAAGGTCACCGGAGGCTCAGAGGGCCCTGCCTATTCTCTCGCCCTGTGAGGACGTTGCCCCTAGTGGGCCGGGTCATGGCGGGGCGGCAGGGTGAGTCTGGAGCTAGGGCTCGTGGGTCCCCAATCCCCAGCGTGGCGTCGCCAGGCACTTGGGAGTGGTACCTTGGGGGCCTACCTAGGGTTAGGGTTAGCCCAAAGGAGGCCGGCAGCCCCATTCTGTCGGCTGTGCGGCGAGAGGAGTGGTGGGCAGAGGTGAGGGCGCTGGCGAGCGGGAGCGTGGGCCCAAGCGTTTTGGCGCGGGGGGCCTTCGAAAGTCACCGGGGGCTCAGAGATCCATGCCCCTTCTCCCGCCCTGAATGAGTGGCGGCGCCCCTAGAAGCCCGGGTGGCGGCGGGGCGGCTGGGTGAGTCTGGTGCTCATGCTCGTGTGTCCCCAATCCCCGGCGTGGCGGAGCCAGGACCCTTGGAAAGGGCCCCTCGGGGGCCGACCTAGGTTTAGGGTTAGCCCCCAGGAGCCCAGCAGGCCCTGTCCGCCAGCTGTGTGTTCGAGCGGAGGGGCAGGCTGAGGTGAGGGCAATGGTGAGCGGGAGCGTGGGCCCAAGCGTTTTGGCACAGGGGGCCTTCGAAGGTCACGGGGGGCTTGGAAGGCCCTGCCCCTTCTCCTGCCCCGAAGGACTGGCGGTGCCCCTAGCAGCCCGGGTGGCGACCGGGTGGCAGTGAAAGTCCAGCACTGGGGCTCGATTGTCCCCAATCCCCGGCGTGATGGCGCCAGTCCCCTTGGGAGGGGCTCCTCAGGGGCTGAACTAGGGTTAGGGTTAACCCCCAGGAGGCTGGCAGGCACGATCTGACGGCTGTGTGGCGAGCGGAGGGTGGGTCCCAGGTGAGGGCAATGGTGAGCGGGAGCGTGGGCCCTAGCGTTTTGTCGTGGGTTGCCTTCGAAGGTCGCAGGGGGCACGGAGGGCCCTGCAAGTTCTCCCACTCTGAATGAGGATGGCGAACCTAGCGGGCCAGGTCTCGGCAGGGCAGCAGGGTGAGTCCGGCGCTGGTGCTCGGGGGTCCCCAATCCCTGGCGTGTTGGTGCCAGACCCCTTTGGAGGGGCCCCTCGACAGCCAACCTAGGGTTAGGGTTAGACCCCAGTAGGCTGCCAGGCCCGATCCGCTGGTTGTGCGGCTTGCGGAGGGGCTGGCCGAGGTGAGGGCACTGGTGAGCAGAAGCGTGGGCCGAAGCATTTTGGCACGGGGGGCCTTCAAATGTCACCGGTGGCTCGGAGGGCCCTGCCCATTCTCCCGCCCTGAATGACCGGCGGTGCCCCTAGTGACCCGGGTGGCAGTGGGGGGCATGGTGAGTCCGGTGCTGGGGCTCAGGAGTCCCCTTTCCCCATCGTTGCGGCACCAGGCCCCTTGGGAGGGGCCACTAGGGGGCCGACATAGGTTTAGGGTTAGCCCCCAGAAGGCCCACAGACCCGATCCGCCAGCTGTGCGGCGAGCGGAGGGGAGGGCCGAGGTAAGGGCGCTGGCCAGCGGGAGTGTGGGGCCAAGCGTTTTGGTGCGGGGGGCCTTCGAAGGTCGCAGGTTGCTCGGAGGGCCCTGCCTGTTCTCCCTCCCTGAATGAATGGCGGCGCCCCTAGCGGCCCAGGTGGCGGTAGGGCAGGAGGGTGAGTCAGGCGCTTGGGCTCGGGAGTCCCCAATCCCTGGTGTTGCGGCAATAGGAACCTGGGATGGGCCCCTCGGGGGCCCACCAATGGTTAGGGTAACACCCAGGAGGCCTGCAGTCCAGATCCACTGGCTCTACAGCGAGCGGAGGGGCGGACCGAGGTGAGGGCGCAGGCGAGCGGGAGCATGGGCCCAAGCGTTTTGGCACAGGGGGGCCTTTGAATGTCATCAGGGGCTCGGAGGAATCTGCCCGTTCTCCCTCCCTGAATGACCGACGGTGCTCCTAGCGGCCTGGGTGGCGGGGGGGGCGACACGGTGAGTCCGGCGCTGGGGCTCGGGGGTCCCCAATCCCAGGCATTGCGGTGCCAGGCCCCTTCGGAGGGGCACCTCAGGGGACAACCTAGGGTTCTGCGTAGCCCCCAGGAGGAGTGCAGGCCTCATCCGCCGGCTCTGTGGCGAGCGGAGGGGCGGGCCGAGGTGAGGGCGCTGAGGAGCAGGAGCATGGGCTCAAGCATTTTGGATGGGGGGGGCCTTCGAAGTTCGCCACGGGCTCAGAGGGCCCTGCCCGTTCTATCGCCCTGAATGACCAGCGGCACCCCTAGCGGCCCGGGTGGTGATGGGGCGGCAGGGAGACTCTGGTGCTGGGGATTGGGGCTCCCTAATACCCGGCGTTGCAGCCTCAGGCCCCTTGGGACGGGCCCCTCGGTGGCAGACCTAGGGTTAGGGTTAGCCCCCAGGAGGCTGGCAGGCTCGTTCCGCCCATGTGCGGTGAATGGAGGTGTGGGTTGAGGTGAGGTAGCTGGCGAGTGGGGGCGTGGGCCAGAGCATTTACGCTTTGGCTTGGGGTGCCTTCGAAGGTCACAGGAGGCTTGCAGGGTCCTGCCCGTTCTGTCGCCCTGAAGGACTGGTGACGCCCCTAGTGCCCCTTGTGGCGGCAGGGCGGCACGGTGCGTCTGGCGGTGGGACTTGGGGGTCCCCAATCCCTGGCATGCAGCGCCAGGCCACTTGGGAGGGGCCCTTCGGGGGCGACATGGCATAGGGTTAGCCCCCAGGAAGCCCGCAGGCCCGATCCGCCAGCTCTGCCACGAGAGGACGGGTGGGCCGAGGTTAGGGCGCTGGGAAGCAGGAGCGAGGGAGCCAGAGTTTTTGCACGGGGGGCCTTTGAAGGTCACAGGGGGATCGGAGGGCCTTGCCCGTTCTCCCTTCTTGAATGACTGGCAACGCCCGTAGCAGCCTGGGTGCTTGCGGGGTGGCAGAGTCCAGCACTGGGGCTTGGGGGTCCCAAATCCCTGGCATTGTGGTGCCAGGCTCCTTGGGAGGGGCCCCTCGGGGGCCGACCTCGGGTTAGGGTTCTTCCCCAGGAGGCTGGCAAGCCCGGCGCTAAGTGGCTCTGGCAATGTAACAAAAATGCCATACACTTATCTGAAAGAAATAACAGTGTACAGGAACCCTCTTAGCCCTAACATCATCCTTTCTGAATATGGAAGCCAGCCCCAAATTGCTCGTGGAAGTCTGACGAAAGGGCTAAGCACTTTTCTCTGAGTCACCACACTGTACAGGGAAAGACCAATGTACATCATCTTTCACGAGTAGGAAGCATTAATGAAAAGGTTCTGGAATTTCGAGGACTCTGACCCATCCTTATTGGTAATAAACCATCGTGTACAGGAAAACACCTTCAACTCTCATCAGCCTCCTCAATCCTGATTCCGATTCAACTTTGGGTGTGTAGGACTAGGGAAATGTCCACATCTTATTGCTAAGAAAAACGATGTCAGGGTAATGCCCTTCAAGTCACCTCAGCCTTCCTGAAGACGGAAGCAGGAATCAAGGTGGTTATGTTACCATGAGGTAAGGAAGATGAGCATATAAGTGAGAAACAACAGTGGGCAGGACCTCTCTTCCAAGGAACAGTATCTTTGCTTAATGTTGAATCCCTATGGTAAGTGGTTGTGGGCATTTGTGAGGTCAAAATCTTAAGTGTTTTGTAAAACCTCTTGGTCATTCACAGATGAGACTAAGGTAGTTGGGTACTTCTAGGCAGTGATTTGTCCACTGTCGAAAATATGAAAAGATAAAAGAGACAGATGAGGTCTCCTCAGGCATTGTCCTTTATCCTCATCCTCCGTGAGGATGGCCATCTCTGGACAGCTCAATGGCAGGGTCTCATTCACAGTGGGGGCATCTGTTCCTCACAGACATCAGGCAGGGAAATGGATTTGGTTCTCTGTGCCAGCCCAGCCACAGCTGAGTGTCACAGCACCCTCTCGTGGGCTCATAAGAGTTCCACTGTCACCAGGCAGGTCATTGTATTTGATAAACCACTGTGAGAGTTTGCAATGGCCTTCATCTGCAACCTCCTAGAGGCAAATGCAGGTGTCTCGTACCATGTGAAGTCATGTGAAGGCATTGTGAGAAAGTGTCCTTTTGCTTAAGAAAAACATGGCTGGGGCTCCTGGCTGGCTCAGCCAGTTAAGCATGTGCTTTTGGCTCAGGTTATGATCCCAGGGTTCTGGGATCGAGCCGAGGCTCCCTGCTCAGCAGGAAAGAAGGTAGGGAAATAGCTTAGAACCCACAGAGAATGTGAATGAAGGGGAGTGAAATGGAACTTGGTCTGTGTTTTGCTTTAGGGATTGGAAGTTAGTTTTTTCTCAATTGTGATTGTTCTTGAGACAGAAAAGCTGTATTGGTTTTTTTTTACCTTTATTTTTTTTCTAATAACAATTTTTTATTATGATATGTTAGTCACTATACAGTATTTCCTTAGTTTTTGATGTAGTGTTCCGTGATTCATTATTTGCATATAACACCCAGTGCTCCATGCAATATGTACCTTCCTTAATACCCATCACTGGCCCATCCCAATCCCCCACCCTTCTCCCCTCTGAAGCCCTCAGTTTGTTTCCCAGAGTCCATAGTCTCTCCTGGTTCATTCCCCCATCTGTTTAGGGTCCATTGTCTAAAGGGACAGACAGTGGAATTTCACCAAATATAAGATCGAAATTTCATTGTTCATTATAGATGCTGCCAAGTAGTTCCCAGACATTTCATTCTACTGTAGTAATTCATTATACCTGTGCAGGTGCACGTGGAAGATAAATGATGAATGTATACTGGTAATAAAACACGCCCCTCAGTAGTAGAATAATAGAGGATGAACATGTGTAAAATTATTCGACTACAGCGTCCATGCTTTCCCTTTGGTTCCTTATTACTATGAATTTGGACAATTTTTGTTCTCTAGGCTTAAACCTCATTGTCAGTATTCAGAGTTTTTCAATGCTGATCTTCTCCTGTATAAATTACCAAAAACCTAAAATATGTATAAACTTTAAAAAATGCTATATTGAAAATTATAGCAGGGAAGTTCCATTTTGTGAATATTGTGTCAATGGATCTCTATTTTGACATCAGTGTTCATTAGAAATGATGACATTTCATGTGAGTATAAATATCAATGTGAAAAAGAAAAGGTAGGAAGAACCTTGAATGTTTAAGTAATTGGTGAAATGACAGGTGTGTGTGTGTGTGTGTGTGTGTGTGTGTGTGTGTGTGTAATTGATTTTCAGTGAATGGTTCAGCTTCTTGTAGGACCTCCGAGAGAGCCCAGGTGAACCTTTCAATGGGTTGGTATCTGTTTTCAGAACATGGGAATCTCTTAGTCCAATAGTCAATCAGGCAAGCTTTGAGGTCTTGAAGAGTTTCAGTCCTCAGCGATGGTGTTGCAGACCCTTGTGAGCAAACCCTAGGGTATGCTCAGAGCCCTCATTAGCAGGTACCAACTTGTGAGTATTTCAGACAGCATTTCCCAAAGAAGTAGCTCTTGAGTCTCTGTCCTTGTCAGTTCCCTACACGTCCTTACACTAGTTATGTGACCAGTGTGTTTCAGGATAATCCCCACATGTGATTTTTGCTATTTCCTACTAGTCCTATCTGTTTCTCATCTTGTTCTTTTATGGTAGGGGTTGGGAAGCAACCTGTGTGGTGTAGGAGGGGGCGTGGAAGTTGTCTGCCTTCAGAGGACTGAATGATGCCTAGAAATTGTACTGTAGTTTGAGGTCAATTATCCATCCTCTGAGTGTCAGGAATTCCATCACTTTACTTTGATGCTAGTCTGTTCTTCAAGCTGTCCTCAGAAATAAGGACGTCATCCATCTAGGGAATACTGGTTTGTGTGTATGTTTTCATTTTAGGAAAGGCCTTGCTGTGCCTGAAAATAATACTGTAGAGCACCCTTTCCTGTTCTTATTGGCCATCAGTCAATCTTTTGTGAAGTATTCGTTTGTAAATAGACTTTTTATGGTTGATGAGCAGGAATTCTTTATTGACAAGTCTTTGTCAGTGTGTATATTGCAAATCTTTACTTCCCAGACTGTGGTTCACTTTTTCATTTTCTTATGGTCATAAGATAAGGAGAAATGTCACATTTTTATGAAGTCCCACTGAATTCTTTTAAATGGTTAGTGCACCCTATATCCTACCCCAAGATTGACAGGTTCTGCATTTTCTTTCAGAAACTGTCCAATGGGAAGCTACAATCCATCTCAAATTTATAAATTGCATTTTAATTCTAATAGGGTATTTATAGACTGTTTTGGATTTTCTATGTACACAATCGTATTATCTGTGAATAGTCACAATTATCCCCTCAATTCTTATACTTTTTGTTTCTCTTGCCATAAAACACTTGTAGATTCTCTGATGCCACGTTGAATAGAGCAGCATTGTTTGAAGATTTAATATACCTTTCTCAATATCTAACAGAAAAAGCAGACAAAACATTGGTAACAAATGTGACCTAATTGACATATAGGGAACATTCCATAATAAGTGCAGAATACATTATTTTCAAGTGGTCATAGACTCTTTACCCAAATAGATGATAGGTGGGGCCACGAATCAAGTCTACAAATGTTAAACCCTGAAATTAACTAGATTCTATTCTTAGACCACAGGGGAATTGAGCCACAGTCATAGCGAAAAGAAAACCAGGAAGTCCTTCAATGTTTAAAATTAAATGGAACTTTGCTACATATCCTAAAGGTGAGAGAGGGAATCTCAATGGAAATTCTGAACCTTTTCTACATGAGGGCTCACACACAATGGCACTTTCTTTGTGAAGAGCATTATAATAACCTAGACAGGAGTTGAGCCTTAAGTCAGAGTTCTGCCTACCCCAGCCACACCTGGCAGCCTTGGCCTGTGGTACCCCTCAGCTGTCCTTTCTGGCGGCCCTGAGCTAAGGGGGTCAACATGGCCATATGGAAATGGGAAGCTCCCCACTCATAGTGATGATGGTGCCCCCTCCCCAGCTGCCCATTCTGGTGGCTCTGAGCTAAGGGGGTCAACATGGCCGTATGGAAATTAGAAGCTCCCCACTATTAGTGATGACGTTGCTATCGTATCATCCTCACCAGTCCAACAATATGATTTCTGAGTGAAATATGACACAAGAGTGATTTCTTGGCCTTCCTTCAGGTTTGAAAATCATCTGGTGAGTCATCTATTCGAAATATGGATTCAACATGTGTTCTTTCTTCTGGAAAAGAAATAGACCCAATAGCAATTAGGGCTTCCTGAGCACCTGTTCTTGAGAGACATCATACTGGCTCTTTGTAGCATTCTGCCTCTTAAACTTCTCAACTAGGGTGTAGATATTTTTAGGCACATTTTCAGACGGTTAGAAAGGGACTCAGATGATATGAGTCTCAGAGGATTTTAGTGTCAGAAACCTAAATGGGATCCCCAAATTGACTCCAAATCGCTTGTTGTTCCATACAGGGTACTATTTCCCTCTTATCTCTGGTCTTCTCGATCTGGAAACCTATCAAGTATCAGGATTTTCTTGTCATGTGGACAACTGGAATGAATTCAGCGGGCCTTTTCACGTCTGCCCATGGTGATCATTAAGATCATTATCTCAGTAGAGGACCTCTGGGTAAGATACTCAAAGATCCTAAGGAATAGAGACAGTATAATATTTTCCTGGTATTAAAGTTACTGAAACCAACTATCTTTTTTAGTCGATTCAGGCTCTGGTATGTTCAGAGGGTACTGTAAAACAAGTCTGAAATAGTATTTAAAAACACTCAGCTCAGCCTCTTCTACAAAGTGAGCCAATGCTTATAAACATGGCTAAAATATTCCCTTACCTACGATGACTTCCCAGCCATCCTAGTGTTTATATGGTATGACTGTGACTTGCATTAGTCAACATTTGTAGAGAAAGAACTTAGTGCATCCAGGGGTCACTTCATGTTGAAATTAGTTTGTGACAATGAGCTACTGTGTTTTATTCTGCAGTCCAAGGGAATGGTGCCAGACATCTCTAAGGTGTCTAGCAGTTCTACAATTCTGATTTTAAGTGGTCTGTGTGCTTCAGAGATTTGGTCAGGAGAAGGGCAGGAGTCCAGAGACTGTGAACACTTCTGTTACATGTGCTGACCATGGAGCACGCAGGATTCCGTGGGCATCATTTTGATTTCTTGGTACTCTTGTGAAAGGTGCTTTTGTCTCAAATTCCTCTATTTAGGAGTAATTATAATGATAAAAGGAATTTTTATTGTATATCATCTGTGGGCCCTGATCCTGAGCTCCCAGGGAAGCTATCCTTTAACAATTACCCAGCTCAAAATGACTGGGCAAAACCTCAAAGCATGGGCCTTGTTTCTGCCCCAAGCACATGTTGTACATCTGCTTCGAGAAGAAAACAATAACCAAAAAATGCCAACATAAATATAAGAAAAAATAAAGAACCTCTTTGGCTCCCATAAGATTAAAGACATACTGACATGTACACACTGAAAACATAAGAAAGAGTCTGTCACTTTCTGGAATCTAAGAAGATCCTCATTGTGGTGTGTAACTCTGTACGTAAAACAAAACAGAAAAAAATATATAAGCCTGCCCCAAATGTTCCTTCTCTGGAGCACTCACTTCTTGGTGAAGATTGTGTCTCTGAGGCAGCTGTCCTGACTTGGGTTTGAATAAAGGTCCCTTCCTTTCTCTCTAAAATGTTTTTAAAAGTTCAGTCACGCAGTGTCGACAGTAACAGTGTTTTCTATTTAAGTGAGAAATAAATGTTCCACTCTATTTGCTTTGGGAATAGACGAATTGAGGGTTTCTTTAGAAGAGTAAGTCTGCTTTCCAGAAAAGGCAAGGACATTGGTCTATTGAGAATGAAGATAATTACTGCTAAACAACAAGTATGTGTTGCCCCTTTGCCCAGAAACCGAAGCAGGTGTGCAGGCTTTAGGTCAGAGGTGCCTTCTTCTCCCCAGCTGACAGCACTTCTCTGCTCTGGCTCCAAGACACCCGAGGTTTTGAACGTCAGCATCGGAGTCAGCGAGGCAGCTTGTCACAGGACGCCAGTGTTCAGAGAAAGCACAGGTATGTTTGGCAAAATGTCCTATCTATGTCAGGGCTGGAGGTAAAACCTCTCATTATCCCAAAACCTCCTGGGCTTTTCTCTTTTCTCTAGTTGAGCCACAAAGTAAAATTGAAGTAGCTGCCAGCATTCTGGGTTTGGTGCAAGAATTACTTAGTTTCCCTGCAGGTAGAACTTTGCAGGGGATCACAATTTCTCTGTCCATTTATTGCTGACAAATGTATTTTGACCATCTGTTTCCTAGGAACCCTCTTTAATTAGAAAGGGAAGGTGAGATTCACTCTGTGCCTGTTTGTAACATCTAATTTGTTCCTTCATCTAACAGTGTTTATTCAATTGGGCCTAAGATATGGTTGAGTGGCCAGCATCTAGATTTAGGTGGTTTTTTTTCATCTGATACAGACTTGGATGATGTCATTTGACAAAGGTGATGTTTCATCATTGATTAGTTTATTCATCAGAAGAGTTAAAATTAGGGTGGAGGGGAAATTGAAAATTATCCAAAGCGGCCTGTTCCTGTTTAAAAGTTGAGCTTGACTTTCTAGTTTTACTAAATGTATTATCTCAATATTTTGAGGTGCCATATTCTCCCTGTAGTTTCTTTGGTGGTGGAGTCAGAAGGAGAGTCTGGGAATTCTTTTGGATAGTGGCATGCTGGTGGCTTCAAGGGGCTTGGCGTCAGGAGCCTTGGGGTGAAGTCTGCAACTGCTTGCCTGACCCTGGGTGCATCTCCCAGAGGTTTTGTTTCCTCTTATTAAATTGCCCGCAGATAATGTTCTGCTTAAAGGGGAACCCTCCCATCCTATTGGTGGGAATGCAAAGTGGTGCAGCCAGTCTAGGAAAAGTCTGGGGGTTCCTCAAAAAGTTAAACATTGAACAACCACATGATCCAGCAATTGCTCTCCTAGGTATTTACCCAAAGGATACAGAAATGCAGATTCGAAGGGGGTCCATGCACTATGATGTTCATGGCAGTAATGTCCGCAGTAGCCAAACTATGGAGAGAATCCCAAAGTCCATGCACTGATGAATGGATAAAGCAGATGTGGGATACATATAAATAATGGAATATGACCCAGCTTCAAAAAGAATGAAATCTTACAATTTGCAAGGATGTGGATGGATCTAGAGTGTATTAAGCTAAGCAAAATCAGTGAGGAAAGACAAATATCCTATACTCTCACGCTTCTGGCATTTCAGAAAAAAAAACAGATGAACAGAGTGGAGGGGTGATGAGAGAGGCAAACAAGGAAATAGACTCAACCGTGGAGAACAAACTGAGTGTTGCTGCAGGGCAAGGGTGTGGGGGGAAGTGTTAAATGGGTGAGGGGTATTAAGGAGGGCACTTGTGATGAGCACCGGGTACTGTATGCAGGTGAGGAATCACTAAATCCTACTCCTGAAGCAAATATTCCATGGCATGTGAACTAACTGGAATTTAAGTAAAAGAAGAAAGGAAAAAGTGTTCTGCTTCATGAAGAGTGAGGTAAAATTGTAGTGATTTGGGCTGTACTATTCTATAGAGGATAGATGTAAAACACCCTGTTGTAGGATGCAATAGAGTCTTATCACATAAGGAGTCCTCAGAAAGCTGCAATGAAAGATTCAGATCTCAGAGCATGTTCGTGTTCCACTGATATGTTACAGTTTGCACAGGTAGGAAGGAAGGTGGAGAGAAAAGAAACAGAAGGGGAAAGTAGGTGTGAACCTTTCATTAGTTAGCGTTATAGCTCTCTCATGAAAAACTTGAACCAGTGTGATTTTGGAAGCAGCGGGGGAATCGGGAGCTTTGCAGGAGACAGGGGGGAGTTCCAGGTCTGGGTAAAGCTGACAGGGGTCCCAGAGGAGAGCTGAATGCATTCTGCAGCAGGGTGTGTTCAGGGTGGGCTCCAGGGGTGGCTGTGGGTCTCCTGGGTGAGAGTTGTGACAGGTGAGGGCTGTGTGCAAGTTCCTGGCTGAGGACAAGTGAGGCACAGGCGGAGAGCTGGCAGAGAACCTTCTTCTGAGCCACCAGCTTCACCCAACACACACAGCCTCATCTTCTGTCCCTGTCACTCCAATTCAGACTTCTCCGAAGGTGAGTGAGAACACATCAGGAGCATTCTGAACAGAAGGGAAAGCATGTGCAAAGGCTCTGGGGCAGGAGAATTCCAGGTATGTCCAGGAGCAGCAAGAAGGCCCTGTGGCCACAGGAGACAGCTTAGGACATGAGCTCAGAGAGGTGACAGAGGGTGACAGAAAACTATTCCAGGGCTATAACCCCATGAGACGCTGTTTCACTGGGCCATCCTGGCTACAGTGTTGAGAACAGATGACAGAGGGTTGAAGATGGCAAGGCAGGTCAATGACGAAGCTTTTCCAGGAACTCAGACACTATGGACCAGACAGGTGGCCTTGGATGGAGTGGTTAGACCTATTCTGGGTCCATTTTGAAGATGGAGCTCACAGGATTTGCTGATGGGTTAGCTATTAGGAGCAGGAGAACAGAGGAATTGGGGTAACTCCCAGCTGTTGTGTGTTGTCCTGATGAAGGGGAAGGAGAGGGTTTCTCGGGGGGTAGGAGGTAGTCCGTGTTCTGCATGCTGAGGAAGGTGCCTTTCCGGTGGATCTGCTGAGGGTTGTATCTGGGAGGACCTTTCACATCTACTCCCTCAGCAATGCTCAAGTACAAGTATCCCCCACTTTTTAAATGTTCACAAAGACACTGGGCTTTCTTGAAAGAACTACATTATTACCCAGGTTCAGTAAGAGGAAGAGACCTGAAGAGGATTTCCCTCTTATGAAAAAAGGTGAACAGTGAGAATCGCGTTCAGCATCTGTTTTGGGAAGAAGCACAACAGAGGCGGCGTGCACCCCAACCAGCTCCTTCCTCTGGGAACCGCTCTCCGCATCCAGCCACCAGCACTTTGAATTGTGTCTGTGAGCCTCTGCTGTGCTTTATCTTCATTTATGCTGGGCCTCCATTGGAAACTTGTGTGCTGAGGCCTAAGAAAAGCCAAAGAGAAGGAATTTTGGAGTCTGAGCACACTGTCTAATTGTTCGTGTAAATTAATGGTCATTCCTTCTTGACACCATTTCTGGTGTGCATGGTTTCTCAGAAGCCCTGTACTTTCAAAGAGCAGGGAAACCTATACCCCATGCTGCGTGGTTAGTTTAGTCTCCATGCTGGACAGAACATTTCATGACTGTCGGATTTTCTCACTCAAACATTGAGACTTTGACCGCCTTCACCCGTTTCTACCACCCCATCCCCGAATCTGGCACCTACCAATCTGCTCTCATTATCTATGCGTTCAGTATTTATTTATTCCACGTGGAATGTACATGAGAGCATCTGGTATTGGTCTTTCTGTGTCTGAGTTACTTGGCATAAGGCCCCCAAGGTCTGTGTTTCCATGTCTGGTTCTTGTGAATAATGCTGCAGTGAACGTGGGAGTGCATCTGTCTTTTTGAGGCAGCATTTTTGTGTTCTTCAAATCAATTCTCAGTAGAGCCACTACTGGGTCATGGGGTAGTTGCATTAAATTTTTCAGGAACCTCCATACCATTTGTCACATGGCTGCACCAATTTCCATTCCCACCAACACTGCACAGTGTCTCCTCGTCTGCACACCCTTGACCCCACTTGGTGTCTGTCTCTGGGACAATTGCTGTTCCAACAGTTGAGAGAGGATAGCCGATTGTGGGTTTGACTGATGTTTCCCTGACGATGATTAGTGATGTCGAACAACTCCTTCTGTCTGTTGGCACCTGTGTGCCATCTTTGGAAAGTATCTATTCACATATTCCTCCCATTTTTTTTAATAGTTTTTTTGTTTTGATTTGTATGAGTGTTGTGTGTATTTTGGATATTAGCCTCTTCTCACACATATGATTCACAGATAATTTTTTCTTATTGGGTCAGTGGCCTTTTAAGCTTTTGATGGTTTCTTTTGCTGTGTGGAAGATTTCAGTTTGATATTGTTCCACTTGTTTATTTGTGCTTTTGTTGCCTTTGCATTTGGTGTCCGATCTGAAGACTCTTTGCCAAAACCAATGTCGAGAGACTTAGTACCTGTGTCTTCTTGGAAGTTTATGGATTCAGGTCTTATGTTCAAATCATTCATCATTAAAAATTTTGTGTGTGGTGTAAGAAAGTGACCCAGTTATATTCTTCTGCATTTAGTGTCCAGTTTGCCTGTTACCGCTCACTGAAGACACAGTCCTTCCCTCATGTCATATCTTCTGCTGCTGTGTCGTAAGTTAGGATCATCTACGTGTGGGTAAGTTTCTGAGCTTTCTCTACTGTTCCACTGACCTGGTGTCTGTGTTTATGCCAGTACCATCCTGTTTTGATGACAACAGCTTTGTAATGTAGCTTGAAATCCAGGTGTGTGTTGACTGCACCTTTCTTTCTTCACGTTGCTTTGGGTATTTGGGGTCTTTTGTGATTCCATACAAGTTTGAGGACTGTTTTCTATTTCCTCGAGTAATGCCACTGGAATTCAGACAGGCATTTCATCACATCTGTCGATTTCTTTGGGTACGATGGACATGTTCACATAATTAACTCTTCCAGTTAAGGAGCATGGCGTATGCTACCATTTGTTTGTGTTGCCTTCCAAATCTTTGACCCATACATTCTGCCCCCCTGGACACACATATTTTTCATTTCTTTTCTGCCATGTGTTGAGTGTACTATGTCTTTCTCATTCTTGGTTACTTTTATTTCTAGATTTTTTGATGCAATTGTAAATGGCATTGTTTTTTTAATTTCTCTTTGCGAAAGTGTGTCATCAGTATACAGAAATGCAAGAAGTTGGGTCATCTGGGTGGCTCCATATGTGAAGCGTCTGCCTTCAGCTCAGGTCATGATCCCAGAGTTCTGGGATTGAGCCCCGTGTTGTGCTCCCCGCTTAGTGAGGGTCTGCTTCTCCCTCTTTCTGACACTCCCCCTGCTCGTGCTTTTTCTCTTCCTGTCAAATAAATAAATAAAATCTGAAATAAATAAAGACAACAGATCTTTGTATATTGACTTTATATCCTGCAGCTTTCTTGAATTTGTTTATTCTAACAGGTTTTTTTTTTTTTTTTGAGGAATCTTTCCGGATTTCCTGTCATTTGCAAATTGTGACAGTTTCCTTATGGATTTCATATCTTTCTCTTTTTTAAAAATTGTTATTTACCCTACAGTACTTCATTTGTTTTTGATGTAGTGTTCCATGATTCATTGTTTGCATATAACACCTAGTGCTCATTATGACACGTGCCCTCCTTTTTTCTTTTAAAGAATTTATTTATTTATTCGACAGAGATAGAGACAGCCAGCAAGAGAAGGAACACAAGCAGGGGAGTGGGAGAGGTAGAAGCAGGCTCATAACGGAGGAGCCTGATGTGGGGCTCAATCCCATAATGCCAGGATCACGCCCTGAGTCGAAGGCAGACGCTTAACCACAGTGCCACCCAGGTGCCCCCTGCCTTGTTAAATTTAACCATTCTAACTGGTGTAAGGTGGTATCTCATTGTCGTTTTGATTTGTATTTGCCTGATGGCAAGTGATGTGGAGCATTTTTTCATATGTCTGTTGGCCATTTGTATCTCTTTGTGTCTTCTGCCCATTTTTTGGGTGTTGAGTTTGAGGAGTTCTTTATAGATCTTGGATACCAGCCCTTTATCTGTAATATCATTTGCAGATATCTTCTTCAATTTCATAGGTTGCCTTTTTGTTTTGTTGATCATTTGCTTTGCCGAGCAGAATCTTTTTATCCTGATGAAGTTCCAATACTTCATTTTTGCTTTTATTTCCTTTGCCTTTAGAGACGTGGCTTGCAAGAAGTTGTTGTGTCCAAGGTTCAAGAGTTCTTTTGATTTTGATATGAGACAGGAATCCATTATATTTCTTTCCTGATTGTATTCGAGCCCTCTGTCTTTCTTGGTGAGTCTACCTAAGTGTCAGTTTTGTTTCTCTTTCCAAAAAAGGCAGCTCTCATTTTCATTGTTTTTTTTTTTTTTTCTTTTTAGTCTCCGTTGGATTTATTTATGCATCCTTTTTGTTATTTCCTTATTTCTACTAATTTGGGGCTTTGTTTGTTGTTTTATTTTCTACTTCTTTACCAAATAAATCAGGTTGTTTTTTGGAGAGCATCATATGGATTGATGAAGACTTGAGTTTCTATGAATGTCCCCCATAAAGCTACTTTTGCTGCATCCCATAAGTTTTGTAGGTTGTCTTTTTCATCAGTGTCAAGGTACTTCTAAAATTTTTTGATTTCTTCTTTGACTGTTGGTTGTTCTGTAGCATGTTGTTAAATCTCCACATATTTATTTAAGATTCTTTAAGTATCTGACAGTGAGAGAGGGAACGCAAGCACGGGGGTGGGAGAGGGAGAAGCGGGCTTCCCACTGAGCAAGGATCCTGGGATCACGACCTGAGCTGAAAGCAGATCCTTAACGACTGAGCCACCCAGGCCCCCCAATCTCCACCTATTTTTGACTGTCTCATTTTTTTCTTGAGACTGATTTCTATTTTCATATCATTGTGGTTGGACAAGATTTGAAGCAGAAGGTGAAGAGAGCATTCAGATGAAAGGTTTGTTTCCTGGAGGGTTTTCTGCGGGCAGAACATGAGTTCCGTGGGACGGAGGAAGGTTTTGTGAGATGGGGGTGGGGTTAACCCTTGTTAGAATTACTGACTAGTACCATGCAGGCTGTATGCCAATGTTCACACCATAGTCCTGATGGACTTGTACTTCATTAGAAATATTTTCTAGGAGGTGTAGGCATAGCCTTCACTTAAAGAAAGGTGCCATGTGGGTTCATGGCATGACCCCAGGTCAGCAACAAGGATGTATGGTATTGTGGGTGATCAGAAACAGGCTTTCTGTGGGAAGTGACCGAAATAAGGTATGGTGAGCTCCATGACCATAGGTGAGGTCCCGAGTGACCCACTGGGTGTTGGGTTCTGTGGATCTGTCTCATCATGTGCTGTGGAATTCAGGGACACCCTCCTCTCTGTGGATTTGTGTGGAGACAGGTAGACATCAGTGTCTGGCCAGGCACGAGGGTTGCACTGGACCACCACCAGAGGTGCAGCGTGCAGGGATAGCCACTGCTTGGTTTCCACGAAAGCTGACCAGGGTCTGTGACCATGATTCCTAGCAGCTGCAAGGGGAGAGGAGGCCGGGGGTAGTGCACACTTCCTAGACTTGTGTTCAGGACTAGTCTGGAGCACACTGAAGTCAACCACACCGAGCACAGAAGGCATCCAGTCAGTGTAGCTGTGGGCACTGCTCCCATGGAACTTTCGGGCCGGATCCATGCTGCCACCTCCTGCATTTCATCATCATCTTCAAGGTCATGTGCCTCTGCTCTTGCCCCATGGCCTCCAGGGTATTGTCCATCCTCTATCTGTCCCTCGTCCCCGGTGCCCTGTGCAGTCCGATGCCAGGGTAGCCTTCTTGAGACAAACATCTGGCCCTGATGGAACACTTCCATGGATCTCGTGTGATGCGAGGATGATGCCCTTCCCTAAAAGGGGGCTGCAGATCCCCATCAGGAGAGCCATGTCTCCCTTTTCAGCATGGCCTGCCCACCCCTCAGTCTTGTTCAGGGAAGCTCTCCCCACTTCCTGAGATGACAGCTCTGAACTTAAAAATGAATGTTATTTTACATAAATCTATGCCTTAGTTCATCCATGGCATGTCTTTCAACCCCGTTAGTGGGTTTTTTTTTTTTTTTTTAGCAGTTCTGAAGGGCTGTCTGCTCAATGAGGGGATGACCTGGGCAGGGCAGCTTTCCCTCTCATCTCCCTCAGCATGTCTCTGAGCCCTGGGGCCAGCTGTCCCACTGAGGATTGAGGGACCTGAACCAGCCCATCCTGAGCCCAAGCTGTGTCAGCTCATAGACGGATGCGTGTTGGAGCGGTGGGCAGCTGGCATGGGCCAGGGACAGGCAGTGTCTCCTTCTCATTCCTTCCCTCCCTTCCTCCCAGAGGTAGCTCAGAGCAGCCTTCAACCCCTACATCTCCAGATCCCTTGACCTGTGCTTCCTGTGTTCAGCTGGTGACCTTGGAGTTTCCCATGGATTCTATCTCCTGTACCCTCTCCTGTAGCAGTTCGTGGATCAGAGGAGGGGTCGGACCCTCTCTGTTTTAGGTCTTCTTCCTGTCCCGCACCAAGCCCACCCACCTTTGCATCTTCCATGTATGTGCTTGGAAGCAAGCCCATCCACAGGGAACCTATTAGCCAAATGGATCCAGGCAATGAACATTGAAGTAGAGATCCAGGATCCATAATAAACCTGCTCTGAAACCTGTCCCAAAGTCTGTGACTCTCTCACACTGAAACAGAAACAATAATAGCTTTCTGGACTGTAAAGTGACATGTGTCTCTACTTCCAATCTTGAATGCATAGGTGCTGAGCCTGGACAGAAAAGGACCATGGCTCCCGTGGGCTGGGATCCATGGTAAGAACTCAGTGAAATCTGAATTCAAGGCATAGAGTGAATAATTATTGTAGAGTGAATCCTCCGAAGTACAGCTTATGCACAGTGCACAGGGAAAGCTTTTTCAAAGAGGTTCCTGAAAGAAAAATCTTTTGTTAAAATTTATTTTAATTCCAGTAGAGCTAACATACAGTGTTACATTCGTTTCAGGTGTCCAATAGTGATTCAGTAATTCCATATATTACTCAGTGGTCGTCAAGAAAAGCGTCCTCTTAATCCCCTTCATCTATTTCACTCATCCCTCTATTCACCTCCTCTCTGGTAACCATCCGTTTGTTCTCTGTTGTTAAGAGTTTGTATTTTGGTGTGTCTCCTTTTTCTCTTTTAGTTATTTATTTTTGTTTGTTTCTTAAATTCCCTATTAGAGTGACATCGTATGGGATTTGTCTTTCTCTGACTGACTGACTTTAGTTAGGATAATACTCTCTAGCTCCATCCATGTGGCTGCAAATGGCAAGGTTTCATTCTTTTTCAAGCCGAGTAATACTCCATTGTGTGTGTATGTGTGTGTGTCTCTGTGTGTGTGTGTGTGTGTGTGTGTGTGTGTGTGTGAATACACACATCTATCATCTCATTTGTCAATTTTTCTACAGACACTTGGGTTGCTTCCATATTGTGATATTGTAAATAATGGTGCAAGACACATAGGGGTGCACGTATCCTTTTAAGTTACTGTTTTCCTATTCTTTGGGTAAATATGTGTAGTGTGATTGTTGGATCATAGGGTAGTTCTATTTTTAATTTTTTGAGGAACCATCATACTGTTTTCCACGGTGGCCATCACAGTTTGCATTCCCACCCACAGTTTGCGAGGATTCCCCTTTATCCACATCCTCCCAACACCTGCTCTTTGTTGTGCTTTTGATGTTAGCCATTCTGACAGGTTTGAGGTATTACCTCATTGTCCTTTGGAATTACATTTTCCTGATGATGGGTGATGGTGAACATCTTTTCACGGGACTGTTGGCCATTTGTATTTCTTCTTTGGAGAAATGTCTGTCCATGTCTTCTGCCTATTTTTTAACTGGATTATTTGTTTCTTGGGGGTCGAGTAGTATCAGTTGTATATGTTTTGGACACTATCCCTTTATTGCATATGATGTTTGCAAATATCTTCTCCCTTTGAGTAGGTTGTCTTATGATTTTTACGTTTTCATTGTTCTTCTGCCATGTGGAAACTATTTATTTTGCTGTATTCCCAATAGTTTATTTTTGCTTTCATTTCCTTTGCCTCAGGACACAGTCTAGAAAAACGTTGGTATGGTCCATGTCAAGAAGTTACTGTCTTCCCTCCTGTAGGATTTTTATGGATTCAGGTCTTATATTGAGGTCTTGAAACTGTTTTGTGTTTGTCTGTATTGTGTAAGAAAGCAGTCTAATTTTATCCTTTTGTGCGTAGCTGTCTAGTTTTCCCAACACCATTTGTTGTAGTGACTGTCCATTTCCCTTTTGATATCGTTGCTTGCTTTGTGGAAGATTCATGGACCACATAATTGTGGGTTTCTGTCTGAACTTGTGTCCTGTTCCTTTGGTCGCTGTGTCCGGTTTTGTGCCGTACTGTCTTGTTAGGATGACTGCAGCTTTGTAGTATAACCTGAAATCTGAAATTGTGAGTCCTCCAGCTTTGTTTTTCTTTTCCACATTGCACTGGCTGTTTGGAATCTTTAGTGGTTCCATACAAATGTTTAGGATTGTTTATTCGAGGTCTTTTGTTCTTTAATTTAAATTCAATTAGCCAACTTACAGTACACCATTAGTTTCAGATGTAGTCTTAAATAAATTTTCAGTCGTGTGTAACACCCAGTGCTCATTGTATCGTGTGACCTCCTTAATGCTACTCACCCAGTTACCCCTCCCAACTTCTCTTCCAGCAATCATCAGTTTCTTGCGATAGTTAAGAGTCCATCATGGGTTTTCTCCCTCTCTGATGACTTCCCATTCTATTTTCCCTTCCTTCCCCTATGGTCATCTTCCTTGTTTCTGATATTCCACATAGGAGTGAAAGCATATGATCATTGTCTTTCTTTCATTGACTTATTCCACTCAGCATAATACCCTCCAGCTCCACCCAGGTCGGTGTGATGGTAAGTACTCATCCTTTCTGATATCTGAGTAATATTCTATTATATATATGATCCACACCTTCTTTATCCATTCATCTGTCCATGATCATCTGCACTCCTTCCACAGTTTGTCTATGATGGATATTGCTGCTATGAACACTGTGGTGCATGTGTCCCATCTTCACTACCTCTGTCTCTTTGGGGTCGATACCCAGTAGGGCAATTGCTGGGACATAGGGTAGCTTTATTTATAACTTCTTGAGGAAACTCCGTACCATTTTCAAGAGTGGCTGTACCGGACTGCATTCGCACAGGGGTGTAAGAGGGTTCCCGTTTCTCCACATCCTCTCCAAGATGTGTAGTTTCATTTCTTCTTATTTTTAGATATTCGGCCTCGTGTGATATGGCATCTATAGTGGTTTAGATTTGCATTTCCCTGAAGCCAAGTGATATGAAGCATTTATGCATGTATCTTTTGGTCACCGCTACCTCATCATTAGTGAAGTGACTTCTCATTTTAATCCATCTCAAGACCTAAAGCTGGGTAAGTCTCTGAAGCTGGATGATGCCATCGGTTGGAAGTGTGGAGAATTTCAAAAGATCTCCGTGGAGAGCAAGTTTAAAGGTCAGTGTGAAGCTACTAATTGGATCCGGGGAGATCTCTGAAAGTGGGGATTGCCTGGGATGGGCTGAGGGGGGCCCTCCGATTTTCCTATGAATCCTTGCTGCAGCCCCAAATGGACAGTTTCCTGCTGTGGGGCAGGCTGAGTCCTCTAGTCGTGCAGAGGTGAGCCCAATGCCTGGTGCCTTGGAGGCAGGCAAACGGGGAGGGACCGTCAGCAGAAGACCCAGGGTTAGGTTAGGCCTCAAGGACAGCAGGTCTGAACTGCCCAGTGCTCAGAGAGCTCCCAGGCCGAGTGAGATGAGGGCACAAGGGCGGGTGAGTGTGAGCCTTGGGGTTTCATCCGGAAGGGCCCACAAAGGTCGGGGTTCACCAGAAGGGGCTCTCAGGGGTTGCCCCAATTCTTGCCCTGAATGCTCTGTTCCCCAAAATGGTGCAGTTAACTGTGGGCTGCAGGCTGAGTCCTGCGGTGGGGCTTGGGTGTCCCCAATCCCCCAGAGTGGGGTGCCAGGACCCTGGGGAGGGACCCCTCTGTGGCCAACCTAGGGTAAGGGTTAGGGTCCAGGAGCCCGGCAGGGACATACTGCAGGCTGTGCGGCGAGCTCTGTGGAGGGCTGAGAGGAGGCCATGGGGGAGGGTGAGCATGGGCCTCAGGGTTGGGGCACGGGGGACTGCCAAAAGTGGGGACGGGCTCTGGGGGCCTCCCCAAATTCTCGTGCCCTGTAGGCTCCGTAGATCCCCCAGGGGCACGGTTTCCTGTCGGGTGGCAAGCTGAGTCCTGCGGTGGGGCACAGGTATCCCAATTCCCCAGGGCTGCAGTGTAAGCCTCCTGGGGAGGCCCCCACACCCACGGCCGAGCTAGGGCTAGGGTTAGGCCCCAGGAACCCCGCAGGCCTGATCTGCTGGCTGTATGGCTAGTTACCCGGGCTGAGGTGAGGGTGTGGGGAGGGTGAGCGTGGGCCTCAGAGTTGGGGTGCGGGAGGCCGCCAACGTTCGCTGGTGGCTCAGGAGGGCCCTCCTGGTTCTACCACCCTGAATGCTCTATGGCCTCCCAAGGTGCACGGTTTCCTGCGTGGTGGCAGACTGATTCCTGCTGTGGGGCTCAGGTGTCCCGAATCCCCGCGGCTGCGACTTCAGGCTCCTGGGGAGGGGCCCCTCCACAAATGAACTAGGGTTAGGGTTGGGGCCCAGGAACCCCGCAGGCCAGATCTGCCCGCTATGTGGCGAGCTCCGCCGCGGTCTGAGGTGAGGGTGCGGGGTGGGGTGAGCATGGGCTTCAAGGTTGGGTTTAGGAATCGCCGAAGTTCGCCTGGGGCTCTGGGAGCCCTCCTGGTTCTCCCGCCCTGAATGCTCTACAGCCTCCCAAGGGGCACTGTTTCCTGTGAGCTGGCAGGCTTTATCCTGCAGTGGGGCTCAGGTGTCCCCAGTCCCTGGGGCTGTGGCACCGGGCCCCAGGGGAGGGGCCCCCCCAGCCGACATAAGGACAGGTCTAGGCCCCAGGAACCCGACAGGCCTGATCTGCCAGCTCTGCGACGAGCTCGGTGGCAAGCTGAAGGGAAGGCGTGTGCGGCGGGATGAGCGTGGGCCTCAGGGTTGGGGTGTAGGGGGCCACCGAGGATCGCTTGGGTCTCAGGGGGGCCCTACCAGTTCTCTTGCACGGGATGCTCTGTGGCGCCCCAAGGGGCATGGTTTCCTGAGGGGTGGCAGGCTGAGTCCCGTGGTGGGGCTCAGGTGTACCCAATCCCCGGGGTTAGGGTATGGATCAGGGTATGGATTAAGGTTAGGGTATGGGTTACGGTTAGAGTACGGGTGAGGGTAGGGGTTAGGGTTAGGGTAAGGAGAGGGTACGGGTTAGGGTTGAGTTTAGGGGTTACAGGTTAGAGGTTATGGGTTAGGGTACAGATTAGGGTTTAGGGTATGGGTTAGGGTTTAGGGTTTGGGTTTAGGGTTAGGGTTAGGGTTGGAGTACGGGTTAGGTTTAGGGTACAGGTTAGGGTTAGGGTACGGGTTAGGGTACGCATTAGGGTACAGTTTAGGGTACGGGTTAGTGTACGATTTAGGGTAAGTGTTGACATACGGATTTGGGTATGGTTTAGGGTACGGGTTAGGGTTACGGTACGGGTTAGGGTTAGGGTATAGTTTAGGGTTATGGTGCAGGTTAGGTTACGGTTTAGGGTTGGGGTTAGGGTACGCGTTAGGGAACGGGTTAGGGATAGGGATAGGGTATGGTTTATAGTTAGTGTATGGGTTAGGGTTCGGGCTAGGGTACAGGTTAGGGTTAGGTATGGGTTAGGGTCCGGGTTAGGGATAGGGCACGGGTTAGGGTATGGGTTTGGGTACGGGTTAGGGTATGGGTTAAGGTTAAGGTAAGGGTACTGGTTAGGGTTAAGGTACGGGTTACAGTTTAGGGTTTAGGGTTACGGTTAGGGTACAGGTTAGGGTTAGGGTACGGGTAGGGTTAGGGTACGGTTTATGGTACGAGTTAGGGTATGGGTTAGATTCCGGGTTTAGGGTTTAGGGTTAAGGTTAGGGTACAGGTTAAGGTACTTGTTAGGGTTACGGTTAAGGTTAGGGTACGGTTTAAGTTATGGGTTAGGGTACAGTTTAGGGTTAAAGTTAGGGTACGGGTTAAGGTATGGGTTAGAGTACGTGTTACGGTTACGGTTAGAGTTAGGGTACAGTTTAGGGTTAGGGTTAGGGTACAGGTTAGGGTTAGGGTTAGGGTACGGGTGAGGGTATAGGTTAGGGTTAGGTTTAGGGTTAGGTTACGGGTTAGGGGTAGGGTTAGCTGAAGGGGTAGGGTGAGGGGTAGTGTTAGGGCTATGGTAGGGGTTGGGGTAGGGTTAGGGTTTAGGGTTAGTGTTTGGGGTTTGGGGTTAGTGGTTAGGGTTAGGGTTTCATGTTTAGGGTTTCGGGATTAGGGTTAGGGCTTAGGGTTTAGGGTTTAGTGTTAATGTTAGGGTTTAAGGTTTAAGGATTAAGGATTAAGGTTTAGGGTTAGGTTTAGGGTAGGGTTAGGGTTAGGGTAAGGGTTAGGGGTTAGAGTTACGGTTAGGATTAGGGTTTAAGGTTCAGGGTTTAAGGTTATGGGTTAGGGTTTAGGGTTAGTGTTAGACCCCAGTAGGCCAGCAGGACTGATGCGCCGGCTGTGCGGCGAGCGGAGGTGTGGGCCGAGGTGAGGGCGCTGGCGAGCGAGGGAATAGTATGCAGTGTTTTGGCGCGAGGGGCCTTTTACGTCACTAGAGGCTCGGAGGGCCCTGCCCGTTCTCCCGCCCTGAATGACCGGGGGCACCCCTAGCGACCGGTGTGGTGGCGGGGTGTCAGTGTGAGTCTGGCAATGCGGTTTAGGTGTCCCCAATGCTGTGCGTTGCAGCGCAAGGCCCCTTGGGAGGGGCCCCTCTAGGGCCATCCTAGGGTTAGTGTTAGCACCCAGGAGTCCGGCAGGCATGATCCGCCAGCTGTGCGGTAGCAGAAGGCCAGGCCGAGGTGAAGACGCCAGCGAGCTGGAGCGTGGGCCCAAGCATTTTGGCACGGGGGGGCCTTGGAAGGTCGCCGGGGGATTGGAGGGCCCTGCCGGTTCTCCCGCCCTGAATGGCCAGAGGCGCCCTTAGCGGCCCGGGTGGTGGCAGGGCGGCACAGTGAGTATAGCGCTGGGGCTCGGGGGTCCCCAATCCCTGGCGTTGCTGTGCCAGGCCCCTTGTGAGGTTCCGCTCGGGGGCCAACCTAGGGTTAGGGTTAGCCCCCAGGAGGCTGGCAGGCCCGATCCGCTGGCTGTGCGTGAGCAGAGGGGCGGGCCGAGGTCAGGGCGCTGGTGAGCAGGAGCATGGGCCCAAGCATTTTGGCGCATGGGGGCTTAGAAGTTCACTGGGACTCGGAGGGCCCTGCCCGTTCTCCCACCCTGAAAGACCGGCAGCACGCCTAGTGGCCTGGTTTGCAGCGGGACGGCAAAGTGAGTCCTGGCTTGGGCTCGGGGGTCACCAATCCCTGGCACTGAGGCACCAGGCCCCTTCGAAAGGGCCCCTCATAGGCCACCCTAGGGGTAGTGTTAGCCCACAGGAGGCGGGCAGGCCTGATGTGCCGGCTGTGCAGCGACCGGAGGGGCGGGCCAAGGTGAGGGCGCTGGGGAGCGGGAGCGTGGGCCCAAGCGTTCTGGCGCAGGCGGCCTTTGAAGGTCGCCGGGGGCTCGGAGGGCCCTGCCCGTTCTCCCACCCTGAAAGACCGGCAGCACGCCTAGTGGCCCGGGTTGCGGCAGGGCAGCAGGGTAGAGTCTGGCGCTGGGGCTTTGGGGTCCCCAATCCCAGGTGTTGCGGCGATAGGCGACTTGGGATGGGCCCCTCGGTGGCCGAACTAGGGTTAGAGTTTGCACTGAGGAGGCCGGAAGTCCGGATCCACCCGCTCTGCAAGGAGCGGAGGGGTGGGCTGAGATGAGGGCGCTGGCGAGCAGGAGCGTGGACCCAAGCGTTTTGGTGCTGGGGCCTTCAAAGGTCGCCGGGGGCTCGGAGGGCCCTGCACGTTCTTCCGCCCTGAATGCCCGACGGCGCACCGAGCGGCCCGGGTTGCAGAGGGGCAGCAGTGTGAGTCCGGTGCTAGGGCTCAGGGGTCCCCAATCCCCGGTGTTGCAGCGCCAGGCCCCTTGGGAGGGGCCCCTCGGGTGCGACCTAGTGTTAGGGTTAGCCCCCAGGAGGCCCTCAGGCCCGATTCGCCAGCTGTGTGGCGAGCGGAGGGTCGGGCGGAGGTGAGGCCGCTGGCGAGCAGGAGCATGGGCCCAGGAGTTTTCGAGGGGGGGTCCTTCGAAGGTCGCCAGGTGCTCAGAGGGCCGTTCACGTTCTTCCGCCCTGAATGACAGGCGACTACCCTGGCGGCCCGGTTAGAGGAGGGGCGGTAGGGTGAGTCTAGCGCTGGGGCTCGGGGTCCCCAGTCCTCGGCTTTGGGGTGCCAGGCCCCTTTGGAAGGGCTCTAGGGGGCTGACCAAGCATTACTGTTAGCCCCCAGGAGGCTGGCAGACCCGATCTGCCGGCTGTGTGTCGAGCAGAGGGGCAGGCCTAGGTGAGGGCGCTGTCGAGCGGGAGTGTGGGCCCAAGCGTTTTGGCACGGGGGGCCTTCGAATGTTGCCAGGGGCTTGGAGGGATCTGCCCGTTCTCCCTCCCTAAATGACCGACAGTGCTCCTAGTGGCCTGGGTGGTGGCGGGGCGACACGGTGAGTCCGGCGCTGGGGCTCGGGTGTCCCCAATCTCAGGCATTGTGGTGTCAGGCCCCTTCAGAGGGGCCCCTCAGGGGCCAACCTAGGGTTATGGGTAGCCTCCAGGAGGAGGGCAGGCCTCATCCACCGGCTCTGCAGCGAGTGGAGGGGCGGGCCAAGGTGAGGGCACTGAGGAGCAGGAGCATGGGCTCAAGCGTTTTGGATGGGGGGGCCGTTGAGTGTCGCCATGGACTCAGAGGGCCCTGCCCATTCTCCCGCCCTGAATGACCAGCGGCACCCCTAGCAGCCCGGGTGGCAGCGGGGCGGCAGGGTGAGTCCGGCGCTGGGGCTCAGGGGTCCCTAATACCCAGCGTTGCGGCGCCAGGCCCCTTGGGCGGGCCCCTCGGGGGCCGACCTAGGGTTAGGGTTAGCCCGCAGGAGGCTGGCAGGCTCGTTTCACCATGTGCGGTGAATGGAGGTGTGGGTCGAGGTGAGGTAACTGGTGAGTGGGAGTGTGGGCCAGAGCATTTTGGCTTTGGCTCGGGGTGCCTTCGAAGGTCCCAGGTGGCTCGGAGGGTGCTGCCCGTTCTGTCGCCCTCAAGGACTGGCGACGCCCCTAGTTCCCCATGTGGCGGTGGGGTGGCAGGGAGCTTCCGGTGCTGGGACTTGGGGGTTCCCAATCCCTGGCATGCGGCGCCAGGCCACATGGGAGGGGCCCCTTGGGGGCGACCTAGGGATAGGGTTAGCCCCCAGGAAGCCAGCAGGCCTGATCCGCCAGCTCTGCAGCGAGTGGAGGGGTGGGCCGAGGTTAGGGCACTGGCGGGCAGGAGTGTGGGAGCCAGAGTTTTTGCGTGGGGGGCCTTCGAATGTCGCAGGGTGATCGGAGGGCCCTGCCCATTCTCCCCTCCTGAATGGCAACGACCCTATTGCCCTCGGTGCCTATGGGGTGGCAGAGTGAGTACAGCACTGGGGCTCGGGGGTCCCAAATCCATGGCATTGCGGTGCCAGGATCCTTGGGAGGGGCCCCTCGGGGGTGACCTAGGGTAAGTGCTAGCCCCCAGGAGTCTAGGAGGCCCGTTCCGCCAGCTCTGCAGCAGGCGGAGGGGCAGGCCGAGGTGAGGGCGCTGGCGAGAGGGAGTGTGGGCCCAAGCATTTTGGCACAGGGGCCTTCGAAGGTCGCCGGGGGCTTGGAGGGCCCTGCCCGTTCTCTTGCCCTGAAAGACTGGCGGTGCCCCTAGCAGCCCGGGTTGCCGCGGGGCAGCAGGCTGACTCCGGTGCTGGGCTCGGGGGCCCCAATCCCCGGCGTTGTGGCACAAGGCCCCTTGGGAGGGGCCCCTCGGGGGCCGAGCTAGGGTTAGGGTTCGTCCCCAGGAGACCGGCAAGCCCGGCTATAAGTGGTTCAGGCAATGTAACAAAAATGCCATACACTTATCTGTAAGAAATAACAGTGTACAGGAACCCTCTTAGCCCTAACATCATCCTTTCTGAATATGGAAGCCAGCCCCAAAGTGGTCGTGGAAGTCTGACGAAAGGGCTAAGCACTTTTCTCTGAGTCACCACACTATACAGGGAAAGACCAATGTACATCTTCTTTCACGAGTAGGAAGCATTAATGAAAAGGTTCTGGAATTTCGAGGACTCTGACCCATCCTTATTGGTAATAAACCACCGTGTACAGGAAAACACCTTCAACTCTCATCAGTCTCCTCAATCCTGACTCCCATTCAACTTTGGATGTGTAGGACTAGGGAAATGTCCACATCTTATTGCTAAGAAAGAACGATGTCAGGGTAATGCCCTTCAAGTCACATCAGCCTTCCTGAAGACGGAAGCAGGAATCAAGGTGGTTATATTACCATGAGGTAAGGAAGATGTGCATAGAAGTGAGAAACAACAGTGGGCAGGACCTCTCTTCCAAGGAACAGTATCTTTGCTTAATGTTCAATCCCTATGGTAAGTGGTTGTGGGCATTTGTGAGGTCAAAATCTTGAGTGTTTTGTAAAACCTCTTGGCCATTCACAGATGAGACTAAGGTAGTTGGGGACTCCTAGGCAGTGATTTGTCCACTGTCAAAAATATGAAAAGATAAAAGAGACAGATGAGGTCTCCTCAGGCATTGTCCTTTATCCTCATCCTCCGTGAGGATGGCCATCTCTGGACAGCTCAGTGGCAGGGTCTCATTCACAGTGGGGGCATCTGTTCCTCACAGACATCAGGCAGGGAAATGGATTTGGTTCTCTGTGCCAGCCCAGCCACAGCTGAGTGTCACAGCACCCTCTCGTGGGCTCATAAGAGTTTCACTGTCACCAGGCAGGTCATTGTATTTGATAAACCACTGTGAGAGTTTGCAATCGCCTTCATCTGCAACCTCCTAGAAGCAAATGCAGGTCTCTGGTACCATGTGAAGTCATGTGAAGGCATTGTGAGAAAGTGTCCTTTTGCTTAAGGAAAACATGACTGGGGCTCCTGGCTGGCTCAGCCAGTTAAGCATGTGCCTTTGGCTCAGGTTATGTTCTCAGGGTTCTGGGATCGAGCCCGGGTTCCCTGTTCAGCAGGAAAGGAGTTAGGGAAATAGCTTAGAACCCACAGAGAATGTGAATAAAGGGGAGTGAAATGGAATTTGGTCTGTGTTTTGCTTTAGGGATTGGAAGTTAGTTTTTTTCTCAATTGTGATTGTTCTTGAAACAGAGAAGCTGTATTGGTTTTTTTTTACCTTTAATTTTTTTCTAATAATAATTTTTTATTATGATATGTTAGTCACTATACAGTATTTCCTTAGTTTTTGATGTAGTGTTCCGTGATTCATTATTTGCATATAACACCCAGTGCTCCATGCAATATGTACCTTCCTTAATACCCATCACTGGCCCATCCCAATCCCCCACCCCTCTCCCCTCTGAAGCCCTCAGTTTGTTTCCCAGAGTCCATAGTCTCTCGTGGTTCATTCCCCCTTCTGTTTAGGGTCCATTGTCTAAAGGGACAGACAGTGGAAGTTCACCAAATATAAGATCGAAATTTCATTGTTCATTATAGATGCCGCTAAGTAGTTCCCAGACATTTCATTCTACTGTAGTAATTCATTATACCTGTGAAGGTGCACGTGGAAGACAATTGATGCATGCATACTGGTAATAAAACACGCCCCTCAGTAGTAGAATAAGAGAGGATGCATATGTGTAAAATTATTTGACTACAGCGTCCATGCTGTCCCTTTGGTTCCTTATTATCTATGAAATTGGACAATTTTTGTTCTCTAGGCTTAAAACTCATTGTCAGTATTTAGAGTTTTTCAATGCTGATCTTCTCCTGTATAAGTTACCAAAACCTAAAATATGTATGAACTTTAAAAAACGCTATATTGAAAATGACAGCAGGGAAGTTCCATTTTGTGAATATTGTGTCAATGGATCTCTATTTTGACATCAGTGTTCATTAGAAATGATGACATTTCATGTGAGTATAAATATCAATGTGAAAAAGAAAAGGTAGGAAGAACCTTGAATGTTTAAGTAATTGCTGAAATGACAGGTGTGTGTGTGTGTGTGTGTGTGTGTGTGTGTGTGTGTGTAATTGATTTTCAGTGAGTGGTTCAGCTTCTTGTAGGGCCTCCGAGCGAGCCCAGGTGAACCTTTCAATGAGTTGGTATCTGTTTTCAGAACATGGGAATCTCTTAGTCCAATAGTCAATCAGGCAAGCTTTGAGGTCTTGAAGAGTTTCAGTCCTCAGCGATGGTGTTGCAGACCCTTGTGAGCAAACCCTAGGGTATGCTCAGAGCCCTCATTAGCTGGTACCAACGTGTGACGATTTCAGACAGCATTTCCCAAAGAAGTACCTCTTGAGTCTCTGTCCTTGTCAGTTCCCTACACTTCCTTACACTAGTTATGTGATCAGTGTGTTTCAGGATAATCCCCACATGTGATTTTTGCTATTTCCTACTAGTCCTATCTGTTTCTCATGTTCTTCTTTTATGGTAGGGGTTGGGAAGCAACCTGTGTGGTGTAGGAAGGGGTGTGGTAGTTGTCTGCCTTCAGAGGACCGAATGATGCCTAGAAATTGTACTGTAGGTTGAGGTCAATTGTCCATCCTCTGAGTGTCAGGAATTCCATCACTTTACTTTGATGCTAGTCTGTTCTTCAAGCTGTCCTCAGAAATAAGGACGTCATCCATCTAGGGAATACTGGTTTGTGTGTATGTTTTCATTTTAGGAAAGGCTTTTTCTGTTCCTGAAAATAATACTGTAGAGTACCCTTTCTGGGTTTTATTGGCCATCAGTCAATCTTTTGTGAAGTATTCGTTTATAAATAGACTTTTTATGGTTGATGAGCAGGAATTCTTTATTGACAAGTCTTTGTCAGTGTGTATATTGCAAATCTTTACTTCCCAGACTGTGGTTCACTTTTTCATTTTCTTATGGTCATAAGATAAGGAGAAATGTCACATTTTTATGAAGTCCCACTGAATTCTTTTAAATGGTTAGTGCACCATATGTCCTACCCCAAGATTGACAGGTTCTGCATTTTCTTTCAGAAACTGTCCAATGGGAAGCTACAATCCATCTCAAATTTATAAATTGCATTTTAATTCTAATAGGGTATTTATAGACTGCTTTGTATTTTCTATGTACACAATCATATTATCTGTGAATAGTTACAATTATCCCCTCAATTCTTATACTTTTTGTTTCCCTTGCCTTCTAACAGTGGTAGATTCTCCGATGCCATGTTGAATAGAGCAACATTGTTTGAAGATTTTAATATACCTTTCTCAATATCTGACAGAAAAAGCAGACAAAACGTTGGTAAAAATGTGACCTAATTGACATATAGGGAACATTCCATAATAAGTGCAGAATACATTATTTTCAAGTGGTCATAGACTCTTTACCCAAATAGATGATAGATGGGGCCACGAATCAAGTCTACAAATGTTAAACCCTGAAATTAACTAGATTCTATTCTTAGACCACAGGCGAATTGAGCCACAGTCATAGCGAAAAGAAAACCAGGAAGTCCTTCAATGTTTAAAATTAAATGGAACTTTGCTACATATCCTAAAGGTGAGAGAGGGAATCTCAATGGAAATTCTGAACCTTTTCTACATGAGGGCTCACACACAATGGCACTTTCTTTGTGAAGAGCATTATAATAACCTAGACAGGAGTTGAGCCTTAAGTCAGAATTCTGCCTGCCCCAGCCACACCTGGCAGCCTTGGCCTGTGGTCCCCCTCAGCTGTCCTTTCTGGTGGCCCTGAGCTAAGGGGGTGAACATGGCCGTATGGAAATTAGAAGCTCCCCACTCTTAGTGATGACGTTGCTATCGTATTGTCCTCACCAGTCCAACAACATGATTTCTGAGTGAAACACGACACAAGAGCGACTTCTTGGCCTTCCTTCAGGTTTGAAAATCATCTGGTGAGTCATCTATTCGAAATATGGATTCAACATGTGTTCTTTCTTCTAGAAAAGAAATAGACCCAATAGCAATTATGTGTTCCTTAGCACCTGTTCCTGAGAGACATACTGGCTCTTTGTAGCATTCTGCCTCTTAAACTTCTCAACTAGGGTGTAGATATTTTTAGGCACATTTTCAGACGGTTAGAAAGGGACTCAGATGATATGAGTCACAGAGGATTTTAGTGTCAGAAACCTAAGTGGGATCCCCAAATTGACTCCAAATCCCTTGTTGTTCCATACAGGGTACTATTTCCCTCTTATCTCTGGTCTTCTCAATCTGGAAACCTATCAAGTATCAGGATTTTCTTGTCATGTGGACAAATGGAACGAATTCAGTGGGCCTTTTCACCTCTGCCCATGGTGATCATTAAGATCATTATCTTAGTGGAGGACCTCTGGGTAAGATACTCAAAGATCCTTAGGAATAGAGACAGTATAATATTTTTCTGGTATTAAAGTTACTGAAACCAACTATCTTTTTTAGTCCATTCAGGCTCTGGTATGTTCAGAGGGTGCTGTAAAACAGGTCTGAAATAGTATTTAAAAACACTCAGCTCAGCCTCTTCTACAAAGTGAGCCAATGCTTATAAACATGGCTAAAATATTCCCTTACCTACGATGACTCCCCAGCCATCGTAGTGTTTATATGGTATGACTGTGACTTACATTAGTCAACATTTGCAGAGAAAGAACTTAGTGCATCCAGGGGGCACATCATGTTGAAATTAGTTTGTGACAATGAGCTACTGTGTTTTATTCTGCAGTCCAAGGGAATGGTGCCAGACATCTCTAAGGAGTTCTAGCAGTTCTACAATTCTGATTTTAAGTGGTCTGTGTGCTTCAGAGATTTGGTCAGGAGAAGGGCAGGAGTCCAGAGACTGTGAACACTTCTGTTACATGTGCTGACCATGGAGCAGGTAGCTTTCTGTGGGCATCATTTTGATTTCTTGGTACTGTTGTGAAGGTGCTTTTGTCTCAAATTCCTCCATTTAGGAGTAATTATAATGATGAAAGTAATTTTTATCTTATATCATCTGTGGGCCCTGATCCTGGGCTCCCAGGGAAGCTATCCTTTAACATTTTACCCGGTTCAAAATGATTGGGCAAAACCTCAAATCATGGGCCCTATTTCTGCCCCAAGCACATGTTGTACATCTGCTTCAAGAAGAAAACAATAACCAAAAATGCCAACATGAAGATAAGAAAAAATAAAGAACCTCTTTGGCTCCCATAAGATTAAAGTCATACTGACATGTACATACTGAACATGCATGAAATCATTGCATTTCCTAAAGCCCAAGCCTTGGAGGGTCTGAGAGCCACTGATCTTGCCCAGAACCAGGCACACCCCAGCAGGGAGGTCTGGTGCAGAAAGGGAAGGGGCAGGACTCTGAGGGTGGTCTGCAGCTAGAGGGGTCCCTGGAATGGGCCAGGTGTGTGTGGGGAGCCCAGCCCAGGACCCCACCTATGCCTATGCTGGGTGTTGGGTAGAGGAGGCACCTCTTGGACCCCCTGCACTTTCAGGGTTCCAGGGGCTTGAGGGCGGCTTGCCTGGCTTCCCAGGGGCTGGGGCACCACCCTCCCTGACAAATCACCTCTTGGGAGTGGAGCTACGTCTCTGTGGGCTGTTCCAGAGTTGCAGTGGGGTGCAAACCTGGGACAGAAGAAGGGGAACTGGGAGAGAGAGAGTTGCCCTGCGGAGGTCCCGGCTGGTTAGAGAGCAGCGTGCACCCCTGGGTGGGGGGGTCTGGGGGTAGGGTGCACCCCAGGTGGGAGGCAGGGTTCTGGAAGGGCACCTAGAGAGGGTTCATTGTGGGAACTCAGGTGAGTTTTCTTTTTCCTTTTAAAGTCTCTTCTGCCCCATGTTCTCAACTGGCCTTATTCCCCATACCTGTGAACTCCAGGGCGCCCACTCACCTGAGCTTTTGTGGGATTGGTTGCAGAATTTCAGGGTTTCCCCTGTTCCCCGGGAAGAGTGCGGGTAAGGACCTCACAGAGTCCCCACCTTCAGTGATGTGTCCCACGGTTCTCTGACACAGTGCAGGTGATGCATCTTGAGAAGTACCCCAAGTTCAGCAGGGTGTGCCCTGGTCCCCCAGGCACAGGTGTGGCAGTAGCAAGCCCCAGAGCCGTCCCCCAACTTCAGCATTTTGCCCCGTGTGCCCCCAGGTTAGTGGTAATTGGCTGTTAGAATCATGCAGGAAAATCCTCCAGGTGGGGGCCTGAAGGAGGGCGTAAACCAGACCCCACTCTAATTGCATTGGGAATAGACGAATTGAGGGTTTCTTTAGAAGAGTAAGTCTGCTTTCCAGAAAAGGCAAGGTCATTGGTCTATTGAGAATGAAGATAATTACTGATATACAACAAGTATGTGTTGCCCCTGCACCCAGAAACCGAAGCAGGTGTGCAGGCTATAGGTCAGAGGTGCCTTCTTCTCCCCAGCTGACAGCACTTCTCTGCTCTGGCTACAAGACACCCGAGGTTTTGAACGTCAGCATCGGAGTCAGCGAGGCAGCTTGTCACAGGACGCCAGTGTTCAGAGAAAGCACAGGTATGTTTGGCAAAATGTCCTATCTATGTCAGGGCTGGAGGTAAAACCTCTCATTATCCCAAAACCTCCTGGGCTTTTCTCTTTTCTCTAGTTGAGCCACAAAGTAAAATTGAAGTAGCTGTCAGCATTCTGGGTTTGGTGCAAGAATTACTTAGTTTCCCTGGAGGTAGAACTTTGCAGGGGATCACAATTTCTGTCCATTTATTGCTGACAAATGTATTTTGACCATCTGTTTCCTAGGAACCCTCTTTTATTAGAAAGGGAAGGTGAGATTCACTCTGTGCCTGTTTGTAACATCTAATTTGTTCCTTCATCTAACAGTGTTATTCAATTGGGCCTAAGATATGGTTTAGTGGCCAGTATCTAGAGTTAGGTGGCTTTTTTCATCTGATACAGACTTGGATGATGTCATTTGACAAAGGTGATGTTTCATCATTGATTAGTTTATTCATCAGAAGAGTTAAAATTAGGGTGGAGGGAAAATTCAAAATTATCCAAACCGGCCTGTTCCTGTTTAAAAGTTGAGCTTGACTTTCTAGTTTTACTAAATGTATTATCTCGATATTTTGAGGTGCCATATTCTCTCTGTAGTTTCTTTGGTGGTGGAGTCAGAAGGAGAGTCTGGGAATTCTTTTGGATAGTGGCATGCTGGTGGCTTCAAGGGGCTTGGCGTCAGGAGCCTTGGGGTGAAGTCTGCAACTGCTTGCCTGACCCTTGGTGCATCTCACAGGTGTTTTGTTGCCTCTTATGAAATTGCCGGCAGATAATGTTCTGCTTAAAGGGGAACCCTCCCATCCTGTTGGTGGGAATGCAAAGTGGTGCAGCCAGTCTGGGAACCAGTGTGGGGGTTCCTCAAAAAGTTAAACATTGAACAACCACATGATCCAGCAATTGCTGTCCTATGTATTTACCCAAAGGATAAAAAAATGCAGATTCGAAGGGGGTCCGTGCACCATAATGTTTATAGCAGCAATGTCCACAGTAGCCAAACTATGGAGAGAATCCCAAAGTCCATGCACTGATGAATGGATAAAGCAGATGTGGGATACATATATATAATGGAATATGACCCAGCTTCAAAAAGAATGAAATCTTACCATTTGCAAGGATGTGGGTGGATCTAGAGTGTATTAAGCTAAGCAAAATCAGTGAGGAAAGACAAATATCCTATGCTCTCACGCTTGTGGAATTTCAGAAAAAAAACAGATGAAGAGAGTTGAGGGGTGATGAGAGAGGCAAACAAGGAAATAGACTCAACCTTGGAGAACAAACTGAGTGTTGCTGCAGGACATGGGCGTGGGGGTAAGAGTTAAATGGGTGAGGGGTATTAAGGAGGAATCTTGTGATGAGCACCGGGTACTGTATGCAGGTGAGGAATCACTAAATCTTACCCCTGAAGCGAATATTCCATGGCATGTGAACTAACTTGAATTTAAGTAAAAGAAGAAAGGAAAAAGTGTTCTGCTTCATGAAGAGTGAGGTAAAGTTGTAGTGATTTGGGCTGTACTATTCTATAGATGAGAGTTGTAGAACACCCTGTTGTAGGATACACTAGTTTCTTATCACATAAGGATTCCTCAAAAAACTGCAATGAAAGATTCAGGTCTCAGAGCATGTTCATGTTCCACTGATATGTTACAGTTTGCACAGGTAGGAAAGAAGGTGGAGAGAAAGGCAACAGAAGGGGAAAGTAGGTGTGAACCTTTCATTAGTTAGCGTTATAGCTTTCTCATGAAAGTCTTGCGCCAGTGTGATTTTGGAAGCAGAGTGGGAATCTGGGAGCTTTGCAGGAGATGGGGGAGTTCCAGGTCTGGGTAAAGCTGACAGGGGGCCCAGAGGAGAGCTGAATGCATTCTGCAGCAGGATGTGGGCAGGGTGGGCTCCAGGTGTGGCTATGGGTCTCCTGGGTGAGAGTTGTGACAGGTGTGGGCTGTGTGCAAGTTCCTGGCTGAGGACAAGTGAGGCACAGGCGGAGAGCTGGCAGAGAACCTTTTTCTGGGCCACCAGCCTCACCCAACACACACAGTCTCATCTTCTGTCCCTGACGCTCCAATTCAGACTTCTCCGAAGGTGAGTGAGAACACATCAAGAGCATTCGAAACAGAAGGGAAAGCATGTGCAATGGCTCTGGGGCAGGAGAATTCCAGGTATGTCCAGGAGCAGCAAGAAGGCCCTGTGGCCACAGGAGACAGCTTAGGACATGAGCTCAGAGAGGTGACAGAGGGTGACAGAAAGCCATTCCAGGGCTATATCCCCATGAGACCCTGTTTCACTGGGCCATCCTGGCTACAATGTTGAGAACAGATGACAGAGGGTTGAAGATGGCAAGGCAGGTCAATGACGAAGCTTTTCCAGGAACTCAGGCACTGTGGACCAGACAGGTGGCCTTGGATGGAGTGGTTAGACCTATTCTGGGTCCATTTTGAAGATACAGCTCACAGGATTTGCTGATGGGTTAGCTATTAGGAGCAGGAGAACGGAGGAATTAGGGTAACTCCCAGCTTTTGTGGGTTGTCGTGATCGAGGGGAAGGAGAGGGTTTCTCGGGAGGTAGGAGGTAGTCCGTGTTCCACATGCTGAGGAAGGTGCCTTTCCCGGTGGGTCTGCTGAGGTTTGTGTCTGGGAGAACCTTTCACATCTCGTCCCTCAGCAATGCTCAAGTACAAGTATCCCCCGTTTTTAAACGTTCACAGTAAGACACTGGGATTTCTTGAAAAACTATGTTATTACCCAGCTTCAGTAAGAGGAAGAGACCTGAAGAGGATTTCCCTCTTATGAAAAAAGGTGAACAGTGAGAATCGCATTCAGCATCTGTTTTGGGGAGAAGCATGACAAAGGCGGTGTGCTCCCCAACCAGCTCCTTCCGCTGGGAACTGCTCTCCGCATCCAGCCACCAGCACATTGAATTGTGTTTGTGAGCCTCTGCTGTGCTTTATCTTCATTTATGCTGGGCCTCCATTGGAAACTTGTGTGCTGAGGCCTAAGAAAAGCCAAAGAGAAGGAATTTTGGAGTCTGAGCACACTGTCTAATTGTTCCATGTAAATTAATGGCCATTCCTTCTTGACACCATTTCTGCTGTGCAAGGTTTCTCAGAAGCTCTGTACTTTCAAAGAGCAGGGAAACCTATACCCCATGCTGTGGGGTTAGTTTTAGTCTCCATGCTGGACAGAACATTTCATGACTGTCGGATTTTCTCACTCAAACATTGAGACTTTGACCACCTTCACCCGTTTCTACCACCCCATCCCCGAATCTGGCACCTACCAATCTGCTCTCAGTATCTATGTGTTCAGTATTTGTTTATTACACGTGGAATGTACATGAGAGCATCTGGTATTGGTCTTTCTGTGTCGGAGTTACTTGGCATAAGGCCCCCAAGGTCTGTGTTTCCATGTCTGGTTCTTGTGAATAATGCTTTAGTGAATGTGGGAGTGCATCTGTCTTTTTGAGGCAGTATTTTTGTGTTCTCCGAATCAATACTCAGTAGAGCCATTACTGGGTCATGGGGTAGTTGTATTTATTTTTTCAGGAACCTCCATACCGTTTGTCACAGTGGCTGCACCAATTTCCATTCCCACCGACAGTGCACAGTGTCTCCTCGTCTGCACACCCTTGACCCCACTTGGTGTCTGTCTCTGGGACCATTGCTGTTCCAACAGTTGTGAGCGGATAGCCGATTGTGGGTTTGACTGATGTTTCCCTGATGATGATTAGTGATGCCGAACAACTTTTTCTGTCTGTTGGCACCTGTGTGCCATCTTTGGAAGGTATCTATTCACATATTCCCCACATTTTTTATACTTTTTTTTTTGTTTTGATTTGTATGAGTGTTGTGTGTATTTTGGATATTAGCCTCTTCTCACACATATGATTCGCAGATATTTTTTTTCTTATTGGGTCAGTGGCCTTTTAAGTTTTTGATGGTTTCTTTTGCCGTGTGGAAGATTTCAGTTTGATGTTGTTCCACTTGTTTATTTTTGCTTTTGTTGCCTTTGCATTTGGTGTCCGATCTGAAGACTCTTTGCCAAAACCAATGTCAAGAGACTTAGTACCTGTGTCTTCTTGGAGGTTTATGGATTCAGGTCTTATGTTCAAATCATTCATCCATTAAAAATTTTGTGTGTGGTGTAAGAAAGTGACCCAGTTATATTCTTCTGCATTTAGTGTCCAGTTTGCCTGTTACCGCTCACTGAAGACACAGTCCTTCCCTCATGGCATATCTTCTGCTGCTGTGTCGTAAGTTAGGATCATCTACGTGTGGGTAAGTTTCTGAGCTTTCTGTTCTGTTTCACTGACCTGGTGTCTGTGTTTCTGCCAGTACCATCCTGTTTTGATGACAACAGCTTTGTAATGTAGCTTGAAATCCAGGTGTGTGTTGACTGCACCTTTCTTTCTCCAGGTTGCTTTGGGTATTTGGGGTCTTTTGTGATTCCATACAAGTTTGAGGACTGTTTTCTATTTCCTCGAATAATGCCACTGGAATTCAGATAAGGATTTCATCACATCTGTCGATTGCTTTGGGTACGATGGACATGTTCACATAATTAACTTTTCCAGTTAAGGAGCATGGCGTAAGCTTCCATTTGTGTGTGTTGCCTTCCAAATCTTTGACCCATACATTCTGCCCCCCTCGACACACGTGTTTTTCATTTCTTTTCTGCCATGTGTTGAGTGTACTATGTCTTTCTCATTCTTGGTTACTTTTATTCCTAGATTTTTTTTCATGCAATTGTAAATGGCATTGCTTTTTTATTTCTCTTTGCGAAAGTATGTCATCAGTATACAGAAATGCAACAAGTTGGGTCATCTGTGTGGCTCCATAGGTGAAGCGTCTGCCTTTAGCTCAGGTCATGATCCCAGAGTTCTGGGATCGAGCCCCATGTTGGGCTCCCTGCTTAGCGAGGGTCTGCTTCTCCCTCTTTCTGACACTCTCCCTGATCCTGCTTTTTCTCTTCCTGTCAAATAAATAAATAAATAAATAAATAAATAAATAAATAAAATCTGAAAAAAATAAAGACAACAGGTCTCTGTATATCGACTTTATATCCTGCAGCTTTCTTGAATTTGTTTATTCTAACAGTTTTTTTTGTGTGGAATCTTTCGAGATTTCATGTCATTTGCAAATAGTGACAGTTTTCCTGTATGGATTTCATATCTTTCTCATTTTTAAAATGATGTTAGTCACCCTAGAGTACTTCATTTGTTTTTGATGTAGTGTTCCATGATTCATTGTTTGCATATAACACCTAGTGCTCATTATGACACGTGCCCTCCTTTTTTTAAAAAAAAGAATTTATTTATTTATTCGACAGAGATAGAGACAGCCAGCGAGAGACGGAACACAAGCAGGGGGAGTGGGAGAGGAAGAAGCAGGCTCACAGCGGAGGAGCCTGATGTGGGGCTCGATCCCATAACCCTGAGCCGAAGGCAGACGCTTTACCGCTGTGCCACCCAGGTGCCCCAATATGTACCCTCCTTAATACCCATCACCAGGATAACCCATTCCCCTTCCCCTCCCTTTCTGCAGCCTTCAGTTTGTTTCCCAGTTTCAGTAGTCTCTCATGATTCATCTCCGCCTCTCATTCCCCCCTTCACTTTTCCCTTCCATCTTCTAATGTCCTCCATGCTATTCCTTGCGTTCCACATAGGAGTGAAACCATATGATAATTGTCTTTCTCTGCTTGACTTAATTTCACTTAGCATAATCCCCTCCTGGTCCATCCACGTTGGTGCAAATGGGGGGTATTCATCCTTTCTGATGACTGAGGAATATTCCATTGTGTAGATGAACCACATCTTCTTTGTCCATTCATCTGCTGAAGGACACCTTGGCTCCTTCATCAGTTTGGCTATTATGTACATTGCTGCTATGAACATTGGGATACAGGTGCCCCTTCTTTTCATTACTCTGTGTCTATGCGGTAGATACCCAGTAGTGCAATTGGTGGGTCATAGGATAGCTCTGTGTTTAACGTCGTGAGGAACCTCCATATTGTTTTCAAAAGTGGCTATACCAGCTTGAATCCTCACGAGTAGTGTAAGATGGTTATGCTTTCTCCACATCCTCTCTGACTTTTTTTTATTTCCTGTCTTGTTAATTTTTTTTCAAGATTTTATTGATTTATTCCACAGAGATAGAGATAGACAGCGAGAGAGGGAACACAAGCAGGGGGAGTGGGAGAGGAAGAAGCAGCATCATAACGGAGGAGCCTGATGTGGGGCTCGATCGCATAATGCCAGGATCACGCCCTTAGCCGAAGACAGACGCTTAACCACTGTGCCACCCAGTTGCCGCCTGCCTTGTTAATTTTAACCATTCTAACTGGTGTATGGTGGTATCTCATTGTCGTTTTGATTTGTATTTGCCTGATGGCAAGTGATGTGGAGCATTTTTTCATGTGTCTGTTGGCCATTTGTATGTCTTCTCTGGAGAAGTATCTCTTTGTGTCTTCTGCCCATTTTTTGGGTGTCGAGTTTGAGGCGTTCTTTATAGATCTTGGATACCAGCCCTTTATCTGTAATATTATTTGCAGATATCTTCTTCAATTCCATAGGATGCCTTTTTGTTTTTTTGATCATTTGCTTTGCCGAGCAGAAGTTTTTATCCTGATGAAGTGCCAATAGTTCATTTTTGCTTTTATTTCCTTTGCCTTTAGAGACGTGGCTTGCAAGAAGTTGTTGTGTCCACGTTTGAAGAGCTCTTTTGATTTTGATATGATACAGGAATCCATTATCTTTCTTTCCTGATTGTATTCGAGTCCTCTGTGTTTCTTGGTGAGTCTAACTAAGTTTGTCAGTTTTGTTTATCTTTCCAAAAAAAGCAGCTCTCATTTTCATTTTTTTTTGTCCTTTTAGTCTCCGTTGGATTTATTAATGCATTCCTTTTTGTTATTTCCTTATTTCTACTAATTTGGGGCTTTGTTTGTTCTTTTTTTTTTTTCTAATTCTTTACCACATAAATCGGGTTGTTTATTGGAGAGCATTCTCATGGATTGATGAAGACTTGAATTTCTATGAATGTCCCCCATAAAGCTACTTTTGCTGCATCCCATAAGTTTTTGTAAGTTGTCTTTTTCATCAGTGTCAAGGTACTTCTAAAATTTTTTTGATTTCTTCTTTGACTGTTGGTTGTTCAGTAGCATGTTGTTAAATCTCCACACATTTATTTAAGATTATTTAAGTATCTGACAGAGAGTGAGACAGCGAGAGAGGGAACGCAAGCAGGGTGGTAGGAGAGGGAGAAGTGGGCTTCCCACTGAGTAAGGAGCCTGATTCGGGGTAGATCCCAGGATCCTGGAATCACGACCTGAGCTGAAAGCAGATCCTTAACAACTGAGCCACCCAGGCCCCCCAATCTCCACCTATTTTTGACTGTCCCATTTTTTTCTTGAGACTGATTTCTAGTTTCATATCATTGTGGTTGGACAAGATTTGAAGCAGAAGGTGAAAAGAGCATTCAGATGAAAGGTTTGTTTCCTGGAGGGTTTTCTGAGGGCAGACCATGAGTTCAGTGGGGATGGAGGAAGGTTTTGTGAGACGGGGGCTGGGGTTAACCCTCGTTAGAATTACTGACTACTACCATGCAGGCTGTGTGCTACCGTTCACACCGTAGTCCTGATGGACTGGTACTTCATTAGAAATATTTTCTAGGAGGTGTAGGCATAGTCTTCACTTAAAGAAAGGTGCCGTGTGGGTTCATGGCATGACCCCAGGTCAGCAACCAGGATGTTTGGTATTGTGGGGGATCAGAACCAGGCTTTCTGTGGGAAGTGACAGAAATAGGGTATGGTGAGCTCCATGACCATAGGTGAGGTCCCTAGTGACCCACTGGGTGTTGGGTTCTGTGGATCTGTCTCATCATGTGCTGTGGAATTCAGGGACACCCTCCTATCTGTGGATTTGTGTGGAGACAGGTAGACATCAGTGTCTGGCCAGGCACGAGGGTCACACTGGACCACCACCAGAGGTGCAGCGTGCGTGGGAGCCACTGCTTGGTTTCCACGAAAGCTGACCAGGGTCTGTGACCGTGATTCCTAGCAGCTGCAAGGGGAGAGGAGGCCGGGGGTGGTGCACACTTCCTAGAGTTGTGGTCAGGACTAGTCTGGAGCACAAAAAGTCAGCCACACCTGGCACAGAAGGCACCCAGTCAGTGTAGCTGTGGGCACTGCTCCCATGGCACTTTCAGGCCGGCTCCATGCTGCCACCTCCTGCATTTCATCATCATCTTCAAGGTCATGTGCCTCTGCTCTTGCCCCATGGCCTCCGGGGTATTGTCCGTCCTCCATCTGGCCCTCGTCCCTGGTGCCCTGTGCAGTCCAATGCCAGGGTACCCGTCTTGAGACAAATATCTGGCCCTGATGGAACACTTCCATGGATCTCGTGTAATGTGAGGGTGATGCCCTGCACTGGAAGGGGGCTACATGTCCCCAATCAGGAGAGCCATGTCTCCCTTTTCAGCATGGCCTGCCCGCCCCTCAGTCTTCTTAGGGAAGCTCTCCCCACTTCCTGAGATGACAGCCCTGAACTTAAAACTGAATGTCATTTTACATATCTCTATGCCTTAGTTCATCCATGGCATGTCTTTCAACCCCGTCAGTGGGTTTTTTTTAGAAGTTCTGAAGGGCTGTCTGCTCAAGGAGGGGATGACCTGGGTGGGGCAGCTTTCCCTCTCATCTCCCTCAGCATGTCTCTGAGCCCTGGGGCCAGCTGTCCCACTGAGGATTGAGGGACACGAGCCAGCCCTTCCTGAGCCCAGGCTGTGTCAGCTCATAGACTGATGCGTGTCAGAGTGGTGGGTAGCTGGCATGGGCCAGAGGCAGGCAGTGTCTCCTTCTCATTCCTTCCCTCCCTTCCTCCCAGAGGTAGCTCAGAGCAGCCTTCAACCCCTGCATCTCCAGATCCCTTGACCTGTGCCTCCTGTGTTCAGCTGGTGACCTTGGAGTTTCGCATGGATTCTACCTCACGTACCCTCTCCCGTAGCAATTCCTGGATCAGGGGAGGGGTCGGACCCTTGTCTGCTTTTGGTCTTCTTCCTGTCCAGCACCAAGCCCACCCACCTTTGCATCTTCCATGTATGTGCTTGGAAGCAAGCCCATCCACAGGGAACCTATTAGCCAAATGGATCCAGGCAATGAACACTGAAGTAGAGATCCAGGATCCATAATAAACCTGCTCTGAAACCTGTCCCAAAGTCTGTGAGTCTCTCACACTGAAACAAAAACAATAATAGCTTTCTGGACTGTGAAGTGACATGTGTCTCTACTTCCAATCTTGAATGCATTGGTGCTGAGCCTGGACTGAAAAGGACCATGGCTCCCATGGGCTGGGATCCACGGTAAGAACTCAGTGAAATCTGAATTTGATTCAAGTAGTGAATAATTATTGTAGAGCGAATCCTCCCAAGTAGGGCTTATGCACAGTGCACAGGAAAAGCTTTTTCAAAGAGGTTCCTGAAAGAAAAAATCTTTTTTAGAAATTTATTTTAATTCCAGTAGAGCTAACATACAGTGTTACATTCGTTTCAGGTGTACAATAGAGTGATTCAGTAATTCTATAAATTACTCAGTGGTCATCAAGAAAAGTGTCCTCTTAATCCCCTTCACCTATTCCACTCAACCCTCTATCCACCTCCTCTTGTAACCATCCGTTTGTTCTCTATTGTTAAGAGTTTGTATTTTGGTGTGTCTCCTTTTTCTCTTTTAGTTATTTATTTTTGTTTGTTGCTTAAATTCCCTATTAGAGTGACATCTTATGGGATTTGTCTTTCTCTGAATGCCTGATTTTAGTTAGGATAATACTCTCTAGCTCCATTCATGTGGCTGCAAATGGAAGGTTTCATTCTTTTTCAAGCCGAGTAATACTCCATTGTGTGTGTGTATGTGTGTGTGTGTGTGTGCACGTGCGTGTGTGTGAATACACATCTATCATCTCATTTGTCAATTTTTCTACAGACACTTGGGTTGCTTCCATATTGTGATATTCTAAATAATGGTGCAAGGAACATAGGGGTGCACGTATCCTTTTACGTTACTGTTTTCCTATTCTTTGGGTAAATACAAGTAGTGTGATTGTTGGATCGTAGGGTAGTTTTATATTTAATTTTTTCAATAACCTTCATACTGTTTTCCACGGTGGCCACCACAATTTGCATTCCCACCCACAGTTCACGAGGATTCCCCTTTATCCACATCCTCTCAACACCTGTTCTTTGTTGTGCTTTTGATGTTAGCCATTCTGACAGGTTTGAGGGATTACCTCATTGTCCTTTGGATTCACATTTTCCTGATGATGGGTGATGGTGAACATCTTTTCACGGGACTGTTGGCCATTTGTATTTCTTCTTTGGAGAAATGTCTGTCCATGTCTTCTGCCTATTTTTTAACTGGATTATTTGTTTCTTGGGGGTCGAGTAGTATCAGTTGTATATGTTTTGGACACTATCCCTTTATTGCATATGATCTTTGCAAATATCATCTCCCTTTGAGTAAGTTGTCTTACTATTTTTACGTTTTCATTGTTCTTCTGCCATGTGGAAACTTTATTTTGCTGTATTCCCAATAGTTTATTTTTGCTTTCATTTCCTTTGCCTCAAGACACAGTCTAGAAAAACGTTAATATGGTCCATGTCAAGAAGTTACTGTCTTCCCTACTGTAGGATTTTTATGGATTCAGGTCTCATATTGAGGTCTTGAAACTGTTTTGTGTTTGTCTGTATTGTGTAAGAAAGCAGTCTAATTTCATTCTTTTGTGCGTAGCTGTCTAGTTTTCCCAACAAAATTTGTTGTAGAGACTGTCCTTTTCCCTTTTGATATCGTTGCTTGCTTTGTGGAAGATTCATGGACCACATAATTATGGGTTTCTGTTTGAACTTGTATCCTGTTCCTTTGGTCGCTGTGTCTATTTTTGTGCCATACTCTCTTGTTAGGATGCCTGCAGCTTTGTAGTATAACCTGAAATCTGAAATTGTGAGTCCTCCAGCTTTGTTTTTCTTTTCCACATTGCACTGGCTGTTCGGAATCTTTAGTGGTTCCATACAAATGTTTAGGATTGTTTATTCAAGGTCTTTTGTTCTTTAATTTAAATTCAATTAGCCAACTTACAGTACATCATTAGTTTCAGATGTAGTCTTCAATCAATTTTCAGTTGTGTGTAATACCCAGTGCTCATTGTATCGTGTGACCTCCTTAATGCTACTCACCCAGTTACCCCCCCAAACTTCTCCTCCAGCAATCATCAGTTTCTTGTGATAGTTAAGTGTCCATCATGGGTTTTCTCCCTCTCTGATGACTTCCCATTCTATTTTCCCTTCCTTCCCCTATGGTCACCTTCCTTGTTTCTGATATTCCACATAGGAGTGAAAGCATATGATCATTGTCTTTCTTTCATTGACTTATTCCACTCATCATAATACCCTCCAGCTCCACCCAGGTAGGTGTGATGGTAAGTATTCATCCTTTCTGATGGCTGAGTAATATTCCACTATAGATATGATCCATATCTTCTTTATCCATTCATCTATCCATGGTCATCTGCACTCCTTCTGCAGCTTGTCTATTATGGATATTGCTGCTATGAACACTGTGGTGCATGTGTCCCATCTTCACTACCTCTGTATCTTTGGGGTAAATACCCAGTAGTGCAATTGCTGGGACATAGGGTAGCTTTATTATAACTTCTTGAAGAAACTCTGTACCATTTTCAAGAGTGGCTGTACTGGACTGCATTTGTACAGGGGTGTAAGAGTGTTCCCATTTCTCCACATCCTCTCCAACATATATAGTTTCATGTCTTCTTATTTTTAGATATTCGGCCTCGTGTGATATGGCATCTATAGGGGTTTAGATTTGCATTTCCCTGAAGCCAAGTGATATGAAGCATTTATGCATGTATCTTTTGGTCACCAGTACGTCGTCATCAGTGAAGTGACTTCCCATTTTAATCCATCTCAAGACCTAAAGCTGGGTAAGTCTCTGAAGCTGGATGGTGCCATCGGTTGGAAGTGTGGAGAATTTCAAAAGATCTCCTTGGAGAGCAAGTTTAAAGGTCAGTTTGAAGCTACTAATTGGATCCGGGGAGATCTCTGAAAGTGGGGGTTGCCTGCGATGGGCTGAGGAGGGCCCTCCGATTTTCCTATGAATCCTTGCTGCAGCCCCAAATGACAGTTTCCTGCTGTGGGGCAGGCTGAGTCCTCTAGTCGTGCAGAGGTGAGCCCAATGCCTGGTGCCTTGGAGGCAGGCAAACAGGGAGGGACCCTCAGCAGAAGACCCAGGGTTAGGTTAGGCCTCAAGAGACAGCAGGTCCAAACTGCCCAGTGCTCAGAGAACTCCCAGGCCGACTGAGATGAGGGCACAAGCGTGGGTGAGTGTGAGCCTTGGGGTTTCATCCGGAATGGCCCACAAATGTCGGGGTTCACCAGAAGGGGCTCTCAGGGGTGCCCCAATTCTCTTGCACTGAATGCTCTGTTGTGCCCCAAAACGGTACAGTTTCCTGTGGGCTGCAGGCTGAGTCCTACAGTGGGGCTTGTGTGTCCCCAATCCCCCGGAGTAGGGTGCCAGGACCCTGGGGAGGGGCCCCTCTGTGGCTAACCTAGTGTAAGGTTTAGGGTCCAGGAGCCCGGCAAGGACAATCTGCAGGCTGTGCAGCGAGCTCTGTGGAGGGCTGAGAGGAGGCCATGGGGGATGGTGAACATAGGCCTCAGGGTTGGGGCACGGGGGGCTGCCAAAAGTGGGGATAGGCCCTGGGGGCCTCCCCATGTTCTCATGCCCTGTAGGCTCCGTAGAGCCCCAAGGGGCACTGTTTCCTTTCCGGTGGCAAGCTGAGTCCTGCGGTGTGGTACAGGTACCCCAATTCCCTGGGGCTGTGGTGTAAGGCCCCTGGGAGTCCCCCACACCCGCGGCCGACCTAGGGCTAGGGTTAGGCCCCAGGAGCCCCGCAGGCCCGATCTGCTGGCTGTATGGCGAGCTACATGGGCTGAGGTGAGGGTGCAGGGAGGGTGAGCGTGGGCTTCAGGGTTGGGTTGCGGGAGGCCGCCAACGTTCGCTGGTGGCTCAGGAGGGCCCTCCTGGTTCTCCCACCCTGAACGCTCTATGGCCTCCCAAGGCGCACGGTTTCCTGCGGGGTGGCAGACTGAGTCCTGCTGTGGGGCTCAGGTGTCCCGAATCCCCGCGGCTCTGGCTCCAGGCTCCTGGGGAGGGGCCCCTCCACAGATGAACTAGGGTTAGGGTTGGGGCCCAGGAACCCCGCAGGCCAGATCTGCCCGCTATGTGGCGAGCACTGCCGCGGGCTGAGGTGAGGGTGTGGGGTGGGGTGAGCATGGGCTTCAAGCTTGGGTTTAGGGATCACTGAAGTTCGCAGGGGACTCTGGGGGCCCTCCTGGTTCTCCCGCCCTGAATGCTCTACAGCCTCCCAAGGGGCACGGTTTCCTGTGGGCTGGCAGGCTTTATCCTGCAGTGGGGCTCAGGTGTCCCCAGTACCTGGGGCTGTGGCACCGGGACCCAGGGGAGGGGCCCTACCCAGCCAAACTAGGGTCAGGTCTAGGCCCCAGGAACCCGGCAGGCCTGATCTGCCGGCTCTGCGACGCGCTCAGTGGCAAGCTGAAGGGAAGGCGTGGGGCGGGATGAGCGTGGGCCTCAGGGTTGGGGTGTAGGGGGCCGCCGAGGATCGCTGGGGTCTCAGAGGGGCCCTACCAGTTCTCCTGAACGGGATGCTCTGCGGCGCCCCAAGGGGCATGGTTTCCTGAGGGGTGGCAGGCTGAGTCCCGTGGTGTGTTCCAGGGGTACCCAATCCCCGGGGTTAGGGTACGGATTAGGGTACGGGTTAAGGTTAGAGTATGGATTATGGTTAGGGTATGGGAGAGGGTAGGGTTTAGGGTTAGGGTAAGGAGAGGGTATGGGTTAGGTTTGGGTTTAGGGGTTACAAGTTAGACGTTATGGGTTAGGGTACAGATTAGGGTTCAGGGTACGGGTTAGGGTTTAGGGTTTGGGTTTAGGGTTAGGGTTAGGGTTGGAGTAGGGGTTAGGTTTAGGGTACGGATTAGGGTTAGGGTACTGGTTAGGGTACGCATTAGGGTACGGTTATGGTTAGTGTTGGCATTCAGATTAGGGTACGGTTTAGGGTACGGGTTAGGGTACGGGTTAGGGTTAGGGTACAGTTTAGGGTTATGGTACAGGCCAGGTTATGGTTTAGGGTTAGGGTTAGGGTACGGGTTAGGGAATGGGTTAGGGATAGGGATAGGGTACAGTTTAGGGTTAGGGTATGGGTGTGGGTACAGGTTAGGGTACAGGTTAGGGTTAGGTATGGGTTAGGGTATGGGTTAGGGTCCGGGTTAGGGATAGGGTACAGGTTAGGGTATGGGTTAAGGTTAAGGTAAGGGTACTGGTTAGGGTTAGGGTACGGGTTACGGTTTAGGGTTTAGGTTTACGGTTAGGGTATGGGTTAGGTTTAGGGTACGGGTACGGTTAGGGTACGGGTATGGTACGAGTTAGGGTATGGGTTATGGTCAGGGTTCAGGGTTAAGGTTAGGGTATGGGTTAGGGTACTTGTTAGGGTTAAGGTTAAGTTTAGGGTACAGTTTAAGTTATGGGTTAGGGTACAGTTTAGGGTTAGGGTTAGGGTACAGGTTTGGGTACGCGTTAGAGTACGTGTTAGGGTTAGGGTACAGGTTAGGGTTCGGGTTAGGGTATGGGTTAAAGTTAGGGTTAGAGTATGGGTTAGGGTAAGGGTTAGGGTTACGTTACTGGTTAGGGGTAGGGTTAGCTGAAGGGGTAGGGTTAGGGTTATGATAGGGGTCGGGGTATGGTTAGGGTTTAGGGTTAGGGTTTGGGGTTTGGCTTAGTGGTTAAGGTAAGGGTTTAGTGTTTAGGGTTTCGGGTTTAGGGTTAGGGGTTAGGATTTAGGGTTTAGTGTTAATGTAGGGTTTAGGGTTTAAGGATTAGGGTTTAGGGTTAGGTTTAGGTTAGGGTCAGGGTTAGGGTAAGGGTTAGGGGTTAGTGTTAGGGTTAGGGTGAGGGTTAGGGGTTAAGGTTTAGGGTTTAAGGTTAGGGGTTAGGGTTTAGGGTTAGACCCCAGTAGGCCAGCAGGACCGATGCAACGGCTGTGCGGCGATCGGAGGAGTGGGCCAATGTGAAGGCGCTGGTGAGCGGCAGCATGGGCCCAACCATTTTGGTGCAGGAGGGCCTTCGAAAGTCGCCGGGGCCTCGGAGTGCCTTGCCCGTTCTCCCGCTCTGAATGACTAGCGGGGCCCCTAGCGGCTCGGGTGGCTGAAGGGCAACAGGGTGAGTCCGGCACATGGGCTTGTGGTCCCCATCCTCGGCGTTGCGGAGCCACGCCACTCAGGAAGTGCCTCTCGGGGGCTGACCTACACTTAGGGTTAGTCCCCAGGAGGCCGGCAGGCCCGATACACCACATGTGCGGTGATTGGAGCGGTGGGCTGAGGTGAGGGTGCTGGTGAACATGAGCCTGGACCGAAGCGTTTTGGTTCCGGGCACCTTCGAAGGTTGGAGGGAGTTCGGAGGGCCCTGCCAGTTCTCCAACACTGAATGAATGGTGGTGCCCCTAGCGGCACGTTTAGGAAGGGACCCTCAGGGGCCGTCCTAGGGTGTAGGGTTAGCGCCCAGTAGGCCGGCAGGCCAGATCTGCCAGCTGTGCGAAGGGCAGAGGTGTGGGCCGAGTTGAGGGCGATGGCGAGCGGGAGCATGGGCACCAGGGTTTTGGCGCCCTGGGCCTTGCAATGTTGCCATGGCTCGGAGGGCCCTGCCCTTTCTCCTGCCCTGAATAACCAGCGGCGCCCCTAGTGGCTCCGTTGGCGGTGGGGCAGCAGGGTGAGTCCTGCACTGTGGCTTGGGGATCCCCAATCCCCGGCGTTGCGGGGGCAGGCCCCTTGGGAGGAGCTCCTCGTGGGCTGACCTAGGGTTAGAGTTAGCCCCCAGGAGGCTGGCAGGCCCAATCCTCTGGCTGGGCGGCGAGAGGTGGGCGGGCAGAGGTAAAGGCGCTGCCGAGCGGGAGCGTGGGCCCCTGCATTTTGGCGTGGGAGGCTTCAAATGTCGCTGGTTTCTCCAGGGCCCTGTCGTTCTCCCGCCCTGAATGACCGGCGGCGCCCCTAGAGGCCCGGGTGGCGGCATTGAGGCAGGGTGATTCTGGCTCTGGGGCTTGGGGTCCCCGATCCCCAGTGTAGCAGCAGCAGGACCCTTGGGAGGGGCCCCTGAGGGGCCGACCTAGGATTAGGGTTAAGACCCAGGAGGCCGGCAGGCCCAATCCGCCCGCTGGGCTGAGAGCTGAGGGGCAAGCCAAGGTGAGGGCGTGGGGAGTGGGAGCATGGGCACCAGCGTTTTGGACCAGGGAGCCCTTGAAAGTCACCGGGGGCTCAGAAGGCCCTGGCCCTTCTCTCGCCCTGAATGACCTGCGGCGTCCCTAGCGGCCCGGGTGGCGACAGTGCGGCAGGGTGAGTCTGGATCTGGGGCTCTGAGTCACCAAACCCCAGCGTTACAGAACCAGGCCCCTTGGGATGTCCCCCATGGGGCCGACCTAGGGTTTTGGTTAGCCCCCAGGAGCCCGGCAGGCCTTATCCACCAGCTCTGCAGCAACCAGAGGGGCGGGCCAAGGGGAGGGCGCTGGTGAGCAGGAGCGTGGGAGCCACCTTTTTGCACAAGGGTGCTTTGAAGGTCGCAGGGGAAACGGAGCACCCTGCCAGTTCTCCCACACTGAATGATCCGTGGCTCCCCTAGCGGCCTGGGTGGTGGCGCGGCAGCAGGTGAGTCCGGCGCTGGGTCTCAGGGGTCCCCAATCCACTGTGTTGCGGCGCCAGGCCCCTTGGGAGGGGCCCCTCGGGGGCTGACCTAGGTTAGGGTCAGCCCCCAGGACGCCAGCAGGCTCAATCCGCCAGCTGTGCGGCGAATGGAGTGGTGGGTCGAGGTGAGGTCTCTGTCGAGAGGGAGCTTGGGCCCAAGCATTTTGGCTCCGGGGGCCTTTTAATGTTTCTGGGGACTCAGCGGGCCATGCCCATTCTCCTCCCTGAGTGACCGGCAGTGCCCCTAGCTGCCCAGGTGGCAGCGGGGCGGCAGGGTGAGTCAGGCGCTGCGGCTCGGGTATCCCCAATCCCCGGTGTTGCGGCGCCAGGCCCCTTGGGAGGGGCCCCTCGGGGGCCAACCTAGGGTTAGGTTTAGCCCCTAGGAGGCCGGCAGGCCCTATTCGCCAGCTGTGTGGAGACTGGAGTGTCGGACCGAGGTGAGGGCGCTGGTGAGCGGGAGCGTGGGCTCGGGTGTTTTGGCGCGGGGGGCTTTTGAAGGTCGCCGTGTCTCGGAGGGCCCTGCCTGTTCTCCCGCCCTGAATGAACGGCAGCACCCCAAGCCCCTGGGTGGCAGCTGGGTGGCAGGGTGAGTCAGGTGCTGAGGCTCAGGATCCCCAATCTCCGGCGTTGGAGCGCCAGGCCCCTTGGGATGGGCCCCTCGGTGGTCAATCTAGGGTTACGGTTAGCCCCCAGAAGGCCAGTGGTCCCAATCAGCGGCTGTGCAACACGCGAAGGGTTGGGCCGAGGTGAGGGCGCTGGCGAGCCTTAGCATGAGCCCAAGCCAAGCACGGGGGGCCTTTGAATGTCAGCGGGTGCTCGGAGGGCCCTAACCATTTTCTTGCTCTGATTGAACGGTGGGCCCCTAGCGGCTCGGGTGGCTGAAGGGAAGCAGGGTGAGTCTGGCACTTGGGCTCAGTGTCCCCATCCCCAGCGTTGCGATGCCAGGCCCCTTGGGAAGGGCCCCAGGGGTGCTGACCTATGGTTAGGGTTAGCCCCCAGGAGTCCAGCAGGTCCGATACACCACCTGTGCGTCGAGCGGCGAGTTGGGCCGAGGTGAGGGTGCTGGTGAACATGAGCCTGAGCCCAAGTGTTTTCGTTTGGGGCGCCTTCGAAGATCGGCAGTTTTCGGAGGGCCCAGCCCGTTCTCCCACCCTGAATGAACGGTGGCATCCCTAGCGGTCCGGGTGGGGCGGGGCGGCAGGGTGTAACTGACGATGGGGTTGGGGGTCCCCAATCCCCAGCATTGGGCCGCCAGGCCCCTTAGGAGGGGCCCTTCGGGGGCCAACCTAGAGTTAGGGTTAGCCCCTAGGTGGCCAGCAGGCCCTATTCGCCAGCTGTGTGGAGAGCGGAGTGGCGGACCCAGGTGAGGGTGCTGGTGAGCAGGAGCGTGGGACCTAGCATTTTGGTGCGGGTTGCCTTTGAAGGTCGCAGGGGACTGGAGGGCCCTGCCCATTCTACCACTCTGAATGAGGACGGCGCCCCTAGCGGGCCGGGTCGCGGCAGGGTGGCAGGGTGAGTCTGGCGCTGGTGCTCGGGGGTCCCCAATCCCTGTCGTGGTGGCGCCAGACCCCTGGGAGGGGCCCCTCCACATCCAACCTACTGTTAGTCCCCAGGAGGCCGGCAGGCCCGATCCGGCGGTTGTGCGGCTTGTGGAGGGGCTGGCCGAGGTGAGGGCGCTGGTGAGCGGAAGCGTGGGCCAAAGCATTTTGGCGTGGGAGGACTTCAAATGTCACCGGAGGCTCGGAGGGCCCTGCCCATTCTCCAACCCAGATGACCGGCGGCGCCTCTAGCGGCCCGGGTGGTGGCGGGGCATCAGGGTGCGTCCGGCAGGTTGCTTTGGGGGTGCCCAATCCCCCGCATGGTGGCGCCAGGCCCCTTGGGATGGGCCCCTCAGGAGCCAAGCTAGGGTTATGGTTAGCTCCAGGCGGCCGGCAGGCCCGATCCACCAGCTGTGCGGCGAGCGGAGGGGCGGGCCGAGGTGGGGGCGCTGGGGAGTGGGAGCGTGGGCCCAAGCATTTTAGTGTGGGGGGCCTTCAAAAGTCGGCGGGGGCTTGGAGGGCCCTGCCCGTTCTTCTGCCCTGAATAACCGGCGGCGCCCCTAGCACCCCAGGTTGCGGTGGGGCGGCCGTATGAGTCCGGCGCTGGGGCTCGGGGGTCCCCAATCCCAGGCCTTGCAGCTCCAGGCTCCTTGGGAGGGGCCCATCGGGGGCCGACCTAGGTTTAGGGTTAGCCCCCAGGAAGCTGGCAGGCCTGATCCGCCGGCTGTGTAGCCAGCAGAGGGGCAGGCCGAGGTGAGGGCGCTGTCGAGGGGGAGCCCGGGCCCAAGCATTTTGGCGTGGGGGCATTCGAAAGTCACTGGGGGTTAAGAGCGCACTTCCCGTTCTACCTCGCTGAAAGCCCAACTGCGTACCTAGCGGCTCGGGTTGCGGAGGGGCGGCAGGGTGAGTACGGTGCTGGGGCTCGGGGATCCCTAATCCCCGGCATTGCAGCACCAGACCCCTTGGGAGGGGCCCCTCGGGGGCTGACATAGGGTTTGGGTTAGCCTCCAGGAGGCCGGCAGGCCCGATCCACCAGTTGTGCGGCGAACGGAGGGTCAGGCGGAGGTGAGGCCACTGGCGAGCGGGAGCATGGGCCCAGGTGTTTTGGCGTGGGGGTCCTTCAAAGGTCGCCGGAGGCTCAGAGGGCCCTGCACGTTCTTCCGCCCTGAATGACCGGCGGCTACCCTAGCGGCCCGGGTAGAGGACGGGCGGTATGGTGAGTCAGGCGCTGGGGCTCGGTGTCCCCAGCCCTCGGCGTTGGGGCGCCAGGCCACTTTGGAAGGGCTCTAGGGGGCCGACCGAGCATTACTGTTAGCCCCCAGGAGGCCGGCAGACCCGATCTCCCAGCTGTGTGGCGAGCAGAGGGGCGGGCCATGGTGAGGGCGCTGTTGAGTGGAATCGTGGGCCCAAGAGTTTTGGCGTGGGGGGCATTCAAAAGTCGCTGGGGGCTCAGAGTGCCCTTCCCGTTGTACCGCGCTGAATGCCCGATGGCGCACCTAGCGGTGCGGGTTGCAGAGGGGCGGCAGGGTGAGTCCAGTGCTGGGGCTCGGGGGTCCCCAATCCCAGGCGTTGCGGATCCAGGGCCCTTGGGATGGGCCACTCTGGGGCCAACCAAGTGTTATTGTTAGCCCCCAGGAGGCCAGTAGGCCCAATCCGCCGGCTGTGCGGCAAGTGGAGGCGTGGGCCCAGGTGAGGGCGGTTGAGAGCAAGAGCGTGGGCTCAAGTGTTTTGGCACGGGGGGCCTTCGAAATCATCGGGGGTTCAGCGGGCCCTTCCTGTTCTCCCACCCTGAATGACCAGCGGCACCCCTAGCAGCCTGGGTGGTGGCGTGGCGGCAGGATGAGACTGGCAATGGGGCTCGGGGGTCCCCATTCCCTGGCATTGCGGCGCCAGGCCGCTTGGAGGGGCCCCTTGGGTGCCGAGCTTGGGTTAGGGTTAGCCCCCAGGAGGCTGGCAGGCCTGATCGGCCAGGTGTGCGGCGAGTGAAGTGGCGTGCAGAGGTGATGGCACTGGCGAGCGGGAGCGTGGGCCTAAGCGTTTTGGCGCTGGGGGCATTTGAAAGTCGCCGGGGGCCCAAAGCGCCCTACAGGTTCTCCCACCCTGAATGACCGGTGGCGCCCCTAGGGGCCGGTAGGGGAGGGGCAGTAGAGTGAGTCCAGCGCTAGGGCTCGGGGGTCCCCAATCCCCGGCATTGTGGCGCCAGGCCTTTGGAAGGGACCCCTCGGGGTCCGACCTAGGGTTAGGGTTAGCCCCCAGGAAGCAGGCCGGCCCGATCCGCTAGCTTTCGGCAAGCGGAAGGGCGGCCTGAGAAGAGGGCGCTGACAAACAGGAGCGTGACCCCAAGCGTTTTGGTGCGGGGGGCCTTCGAATGTCGCCAGGGGCTCGGAAGCCCCTGCCCGTTCTCCCGCCCTGAATGACCGTGGCGCCCCTAGCGGTCCGGGTGGCGGCGGGAAGGCAGGGTGAGTCCCACGCAGGGGCTTGGGTGTCCTCAATCCCCGGCGTTGTGGCGCTAGGCCCCTTGAAAGGGGCCCCTCGGGGGGGACCTGGGTGTAGGGTTAGCCCCAGGAGGCCGGCAGGCCCAATCCGCAGGCTGTGTGGCATACGGTGGGGCGGGCCGAGGTGAGGCCGCTGGCGAGTGGGAGCATGGCTCCAAGCATTTTGCAAAGTGGGCCTTCGAAGGTCGTCGAAGTCTCGGAGGTCCCTGCCCGTTCTACTGCCCTGTATAACCGGCGGCACCCCTAGCACCCTGGGTGGCGGTGGGGCAGCTGGGTGAGTCCAGTGCTGGAGCTTGGGGGTCCCCAATCCCAGGCGTTGCTGCTCCAGGCCCCTTGGGATGGGCCCCTCGAGGACCGACCTAGGGTTATGGTTAGTCCCAGGTGGCCGGCAGGCCCGATCCGCCGGCTGTGTGGCGAGCGGAGGGGCGGGCCAAGTTGAGGGCGCTGGCGAGCTGGAGCAAGAGCCCAAGCGTTTTGGCGCGGTGGGCCTTCGAAGGTCGCCGGGGGCTCGGAGGGCCATTCCCGTTCTCCCATCCTGAATGAGGACGGCGCCCCTATCGGGCCGGGTCGTGGCGGGGCAGCAGGGTGAATCAGGCGCTGGTGCTCGGGGGTCCCCAATCCCCAGCGTGGCGGTGCCAGGCCCCTTGGGAGAGGCCCCTTGGGCGCCAAAGTAGGGTTTGGGTTAGCCCCAGGAGGCCGGCAGGCGTACGGAGGTGCTGGCCGAGGTGAGGACGCTGACGAGGGGGAGCGTGGGCCCAAGAGTTTTCGCTCATGGGCCTTCAATGTTCGCTGGGGGCTCGGAGGGCACTGCACGTTCTCCCGCACTGAATGACCGGCGGCACCCCTAGCGGCCAGGGTGGCGGTGGGGCTGCAGGGTGATTCCAGCGCTGGGGTCGGGGGTCCCCAAACCCCGGCGTGTTTTGCGCCAGGCACCTTGGGAGGGGCCTTCGTGGGCCGACCTAGTGTTAGGGTTAGACCAAAGGAGGTCGGCAGGCCCGATCTGCCAGGTGTGCAGTGAGTGGAGTGGCGGGCCGAGGTGAGGGTGCTGGCGACAGGGTTCGTGGGCCCAAGTGTTTTGGCGCTGGGGGCCTTCGAGGGTCACCAGGAGCTCTGAGGCCCTGCCCGCTCTACTGCCCTGAATGACCGGCGGCGTCCCTAGCGGCCCGGGTAGCGGCAGGGCGGCAGGGTGCGTCCAGCGCTGGGGCTCGAGAGTCCCCAATCCCTGGCGTGGCAACGCCAGGCCCCTTTGGAGGGGCCCTCAGGGACCGAACTAGGGTTAGGGTTAGCCCCCAGGAGGCCGGCAGGCCTGATCTCCCAACTGTGTGGGGAGTGGAGAGGTGGGCCGAGGTGAGGGTGCAGGGGAGCGGGTATGTGGGCCCAAGCATTTTGGGGCTAGGGCCTTCGATGGTCGCCGGGGGCTCGGAGGGCCCTGCACATTCTCCCGCCATGAAGGACCAGCGACGCCCCTAGCTCCCTGGGTGGCAGCAGGGTGGCAGGGTCAGTCCGGCACTCGTGCTTGGGTTTCCCCAATCCCCAGCGTTGCGGTGCCAGGCCCCTTGGGAGGGGCCCCTCGGGGACTGTCCTAGGGTTAGGTTAACCCCCAGGAGGCCAGCAGTCCCGATCCGCCGACTGTGCAGTGAGCAGAGGGATTGACCGTGGTAGGGCGCAGTCGAGCGGTAGCGTGGTACCTAGCGTTTTGGTGTGGGGGGCCTTCTTATTTCACCGGAGGCTCGGAGGGCCCTGCCGGTTATCCCGCCCTGAATGCCCAGCGGCGCCCCTAGCGGCCCATGTGGCGGCGGGACGGCAGGGTAAGTCCAGCGCTGCTCCTCGGGGGTTTCCAACACCCAGCGTTGCGGCGCCAGGCCACTTGGGATGGGGCCCTAGGAGACCTACCTAGGGTTAGTGTTAGCCCCCAGGAGGCTGGGAGGCCCGATCTGCTGGCTGTGCAGCGTGCGGAAGGGCGGGCCGAGGTGAGGGCACTGGAGAGTGGAAGCGTGGGCCCAAGCGTTTTGGCGAGGGAACCCTTCGAAAGTTGCCGTGGCTTGGAGGGCACTGCCCATTCTCCCGCTCTGAATGACCGGCAGCGCCCCTAGCAGCCCTGGGAGCAGCGTAGCGGCAGTGTGAGTCTGGTGCTGGGGCTCCGGGGTCCCAAATCCCCGTCGTTGCGGAGCCAGGCCCCTTGGGATGGGCCCCTAGCGGGCCTACCTAGGGTTAGTGTTAGCCCCCAGGAGGCTGGGAGGCTTGATCCGCAGGCTGTGCAGCAAGTGGAGGGGTGGGCCGAGGTGAGGGCACTGGTTAACGGAAGTGTTGGCTGAAGCGTTTTGCCTGGGGGGGCTTTCGAAGGTTGCCGGGGGCTCGGAGGGCCCTGCCCGTTCTCCCGCCTTAAATGACCATAGGGGCCCCTTGTTGCCCCGGTGGCAGTGGAGCAGCAAAGTGAGTCTGGCGCTGCGGCTCGGGGGTCACCAATCCCCAGCGTTGCGGCCCCAGGCCCCTTGAGAGGGCCCCCTCGGGTGCCGACCTAGGGTTAGGGTTACCCCCAGGAGGCCAGTAGGCCCAATCTGCTGCCTGTGCGGTGAGCGGAGGGGCAGGTTGAGATGAGGGCATTGGCATGCGGGAACGTGGGCCCAAAATTTTGGAGCGAGGGGCCTTCGAAGGTCACCAGGGGCTCAGAGGGTCCTGCCCGTTCTCCCGCCCTGAATGACCGGGGGTGCCCCTTGTGGCCCGGGTGGCAGTGGGGGGCATGGTGAGTCCGGTGCTGGGGCTCAGGAGTCCCCAATCCCCATCATTGTGGCGCCAGGCCCCTAGGGAGGGGCCAATAGGGGGCTGACCTAGGGTTTGGCTTAGCCCCCAGAAGGCCCGCAGGCCCGATCCACCAGCTGTGTGCGGAGCGGAGGCGAGGGCCGAGGTAAGGGCGCTGGCCAGCGGGAGCGTTGGCCCAAGCGTTTTGGTGCGGGGGGCCTTCGAAGGTGGCCGGTGACTTGGAGGGCCCTTGCCATTCTCCCTCCCTGAATGAATGGCGGCGCCCCTAGGGGCCCAGGTGGCTGTAGGGCGGGAGGGTGATTTGGGCGCTGGAGCTCGGGAGTCCCGAATCCCCGGTGTTGCGGCAATAGGAACCTGGGATGGGCCCCTCCGGCGCCCACCAAAGGTTAGGGTAACACCCAGGAGGCTGGCAGTCCAGATCCACAGGCTGTGCAGCGAGCGGAGGGGCGGACCGAGGTGAGGGTGCAGGCGAGCTGGAGCATGGGACCAAGCGTTTTGGCGCGGGGGGCCTTCGAAGGTCGCCAGGGGATCGGAGGGATCTGCCAGTTCTCCCTCCCAGAATGACCAACGGTGTTCCTAGTGGCCCGGGTGGTGGCGGGGCAACACAGTGAGTCCGGCGCTGGGGCTCGGGGGTCCCAAATCCCAGGCATTGCGGTGCCAGGCCCCTTCGGAGGGGCCCCTCAGGGACCAACTTAGGGTTATGGGTAGCCCCAGGAGGAGGGCAGGCCTCATCCACTGGCTCTGCAGCGAGTGGAGGAGCGAGCCAAGGTGAGGGCGCTGAGGAGTGGGAGCGTGGGCTCAAGCGTTTTTCATGGGGGGGCCTTCGAAGGTCGCCGTGGGCTCGGAGGGCCCTGTCCGTTCTCCCGCACTGAATGACCAGGGGCACCCCAAGCATCCCGGGTGGCGGCGGGGAAGCAGGGTGAGTCCGGCGCTGGGGCTCGGGGGTCCCTAATACCTGGCGTTGTGGCGCCAGGCCCCTTGGGACGTGCCCCTCAGGGGCTGATCTAGGGTTTGGGTTAGCCCCCAGGAGACTGGCACGCTCATTCCGCCCATGTGCAGTGAATGGAGGTTTGGGTCGAGGTGAGGTAGCTGGCGATCGGGAGCGTGGGCCAGAGCATTTGGCTTTGGATCGGGGTGCCTTCGAAGGTCGCACGTGGCTCGGAGGGTCCTGCCCGTTCTGTAGTCCTGAAGGACTGGCGACACCCCTAGCTCCCCATGTGGCAGCGGGGCAGCAGGGTGCGTCCGGCGCTGGGACTTGGGGGTCCCCAATCCCTGGCATGTGGCGCCAGGCCACTTGGGAGGGGCCCCTTGGGGGTGACCTAGGGATAGGGTTAGCCCCCAGGAAGCCAGCAGGCCGGATCTGCCAACTCTGCAGCGAGCGGAGGGGTGGGCCGAGATTAGGGAGCAGGCGAGCAGGAGCGTGGGAGCCAGAGTTTTGCGCGGGGGGCCTTCGAAGTTCGCAGGGGGATCAGAGGGCCCTGCCCGTTCTCTCTTCCTGAATGACTGGCAATGCCCCTAGCGCCCTGGGTGCTTGCGGGTTGGCAGAGTGAGTCCAGCCCTGGGGCTCGGGGGTCCCAAATCCCCAGCATTGCGGTGCCAGGCTCCTTGGGAGGGGCCCCTTGGGGGCCGACCTAGGGTAAGTGTTAGCCCCCAGGACTCCAGCAGGCCCTTTCCGCCAGCTCTGCAGCAGGCGGAGGGGAAGGCCGAGGTGAGGGCACTGGCGAGAGGGAGTGTGGGCCCAAGCGTTTTGGCGTGGGGGGCCTTCAAAAGTCGCCGGGGGCTTGGAGGGCCCTGCCCGTTCTCTCGCCCTGAAAGACTGTCGGTGCCCCTAGCAGCCCGGGTTGCTGTGGGGCGGCAGGGTGACTCCGGCGCTGGGCTCGGGGGCCCCAATCCCCAGCGTTGTGGCACCAGGCCCCTTGGGAAGGGCCCCTCGGGGGCCGACCTAGGCTTAGGGTTCATCCCCAGGAGGCCGGCAAGCACTGCGATAAGTGGCTCTGGCAATGTAACAAAAATGCCATACACTTATCTGTAAGAAATAACAGTGTACAGGAACCCTCTTAGCCCTAACATCATCCTTTGTGAATATGGAAGCCAGCCCCAAAGTGGTCGTGGAAGTCTGACGAAAGGGCTAAGCACTTTTCTCTGAGTCACCACACTATACAGGGAAAGACCAATGTACATCATCTTTCACGAGTAGGAAGCATTAATGAAAAGGTTCTGGAATTTCGAGGACTCTGACCCATCCTTATTGGTAATAAACCACCGTGTACAGGAAAACACCTTCAACTCTCATCAGCCTCCTCAATCCTGATTCCGATTCAACTTTGGGGGTGTAGGACTAGGGAAATGTCCACATCTTATTGCTAAGAAAGAACGATGTCAGGGTAATGCCCTTCAAGTCACCTCAGCCTTCCTGAAGACGGAAGCAGGAATCAAGGTGGTTATGTTACCATGAGGTAAGGAAGATGAGCATATAAGTGAGAAACAACAGTGGGCAGGACCTCTCTTCCAACGAACAGTATCTTTGCTTAATGTTGAATCCCTATGGTAAGTGGTTGTGGGCATTTGTGAGGTCAAAATCTTAAGTGTTTTGTAAAACCTCTTGGCCATTCACAGATGAGACTAAGGTAGTTGGGGACTCCTAGGCAGTGATTTGTCCACTGTCAAAAATATGAAAAGATAAAAGAGACAGATGAGGTCTCCTCAGGCATTGTCCTTTATCCTCATCCTCCGTGAGGATGGCCATCTCTGGACAGCTCAGTGGCAGGGTCTCATTCACAGTGGGGGCATCTGTTCCTCACAGACATCAGGCAGGGAAATGGATTTGGTTCTCTGTGCCAGCCCAGCCACAGCTGAGTGTCACAGCACCCTCTCGTGGGCTCATAAGAGTTTCACTGTCACCAGGCAGGTCATTGTATTTGATAAACCACTGTGAGAGTTTGCAATCGCCTTCATCTGCAACCTCCTAGAGGCAAATGCAGGTGTCTGGTACCATGTGAAGTCATGTGAAGGCATTGTGAGAAATTGTCCTTTTGCTTAAGAAAAACATGGCTGGGGCTCCTGGCTGGCTCAGCCAGTTAAGCATGTGCCTTTGGCTCAGGTTATGATCCCAGGGTTCTGGGATCGAGCCCGGGCTCCCTGTTCAGCAGGAAAGGAGTTAGGGAAATAGCTTAGAACCCACAGAGAATGTGAATAAAGGGGAGTGAAATGGAATTTGGTCTGTGTTTTGCTTTAGGGATTGGAAGTTAGTTTTTTCTCAATTGTGATGGTTCTTGAAACAGAGAAGCTGTAGTGGTTTTTTTTTTTACCTTTAATTTTTTTCTAATAATAATTTTTTATTATGATATGGTAGTCACTATACAGTATTTCCTTAGTTTTTGATGTAGTGTTCCATGATTCATTATTTGCATATAACACCCAGTGCTCCATGCAATATATACCTTCCTTAATACCCATCACTGGCCCATCCCAATCCCCCACCCCTCTCCCCTCTGAAGCCCTCAGTTTATTTCCCAGAGTCCATAGTCTCTCGTGGTTCATTCCCCCTTCTGTTTAGGGTCCATTGTCTAAAGGGACAGACAGTGGAAGTTCACCGAATATAAGATCGAAATTTCGTTGTTCATTATAGATGCCGCTAAGTAGTTCCCAGTCATTTCATTCTACTGTAGTAATTCATTATACCTGTGCAGGTGCACGTGGAAGACAACTGATGCATGTAGAGTGGTAATAAAACACGCCCCTCAGTAGTAGAATAATAGAGGATGCACATGTGTAAAATTATTCGACTACAGCTTCCATGCTTTCCCTTTGGTTCCTTATTATCTATGAAATTGGACAATTTTTGTTCTCTAGGCTTAAAACTCATTGTCAGTATTCAGAGTTTTTCAATGCTGATCTTCTCCTGTATAAGTTACCAAAAACCTAAAATATGTATGAAATTTAAAAAACGCTATATTGAAAATGACAGCAGGGAAGTTCCATTTTGTGAATATTGTGTCAATGGATCTCTATTTTGACATCAGTGTTCATTAGAAATGATGACATTTCATGTGAGTATAAATATCAATGTGAAAAAGGAAAGGTAGGAAGAACCTTGAATGTTTAAGTAATTGCTGAAATGACAGGAGTGTGTGTGTGTGTGTGTGTGTGTGTGTGTTTGTGTGTGTGTGTAATTGATTTTCAGTGAATGGTTCAGCTTCTTGTAGGGCCTCCGAGAGAGCCCAGATGAACCTTTCAATGAGTTGGTATCTGTTTTCAGAACATGGGAATCTCTTAGTCCAATAGTCAATCAGGCAAGCTTTGAGGTCTTGAAGAGTTTCAGTCCTCAGCGATGGTGTTGCAGACCCTTGTGAGCAAACCCTAGGGTATGCTCAGAGCCCTCATTTGCTGGTAGCAAGGTGTGACGATTTCAGACGGCATTTCCCAAAGAAGTACCTCTTGAGTCTCTGTCCTTATTAGTTCCCTACACTTCCTTACACTAGTTATGTGTTCAATGTGTTTCAGGATAATCCCCACATGTGATTTTTGCTATTTCCTACTAGTCCTATCTGTTTCTCATGTTCTTCTTTTATGGTAGGTGTTGGGAAGCAACCTGTGTGGTGTAGGAAGGGGTGTGGTAGTTGTCTGCCTTCAGAGGACCGAATGATGCCTAGAAATTGTACTGTAGTTTGAGGTCAATTGTCCATCCTCTGAGTGTCAGGAATTCCATCACTTTACATTGATGCTAGTCTGTTCTTCAAGCTGTCCTCAGAAATAAGGACGTCATCCATCTAGGGAATACTGATTTGTGTGTATGTTTTCATTTTAGGAAAGGCCTTGCTGCTCCTGAAAATAATACTGTAGAGCACCCTTTCCTGTTCTTATTGGCCATCAGTCAATCTTTTGTGAAGTATTCGTTTATAAATAGACTTTCTATGGTTGATGAGCAGGAATTCTTTATTGACAAGTCTTTGTCAGTGTGTGTATTGCAAATCTTACTTCCCAGCCTGTGGTTCACTTTTTCATTTTCTTATGGTCATAAGATAAGGAGAAATGTCACATTTTTATGAAGTCCCACTGAATTCTTTTAAATGGTTAGTGCACCCTATGTCCTGCCCCAAGATTGACAGGTTCTACGTTTTCTTTCAGAAACTGTCCAATGGGAAACACAATCCATCTCAAATTTATAAATTGCATTTTTAATTATAATAGGGTATTTATACACTGTTTTGGATTTTCTATGTAAACAATCGTATTATCTTTGAATAGTCACAATTATCCCCTCAATTCTTATACTTTTTGTTTCTCTTGCCTTCTAACACTGGTAAATTCTCCAATGCAACGTTGAGTAGAGCAGCATTGTTTGAAGATTTTAATATACCTTTCTCAATATCTGACAGAAAAAGCAGACAAAACATTGGTAAAATGTGACCTAATGGACATATAGGGAACATTCCATAATAAGTGCAGAATACATTATTTTCAAGTGGTCATAGTCTCTTTACCCAAATAGATGATAGGTGGGGCCAAGAATCAAGTCTACAAATGTTAAACCCTGAAATTAACTAGATTCTATTCTTAGACCACAGGGGAATTGAGCCACAGTCATAGGAAAAAGAAAACCAGGAAGTCCTTCAATGTTTAA